>NC_142012.1:140766278-143166278 GCF_049901735.1 Notechis scutatus | reverse complement strand
CTTGCTTTGTGCGTCTAGATCATGAATTACAGCTGATTGTTGACATAATCAGCATTCTTAACACTTAACACTCAACATAACTTCCACAGCCTCCATAAGCGCTGTGTGCCTTTTACATAATGTATTTGAATTGTGCATCTATCAAGAGAAAAGCTGCACTTTTAAACATCAAATGGAAATCTTTTAATTATAAAAACTTAAGCAGAAGTATCAATGTATTATTCCAACAAACAGAAAAATAAAAATAGGCATGCTTCTTTTGCAATGCATTCTCATGATTAGAAATATTCAACTTTCTCCTTCAAAATTCAACAGTGTTGTAATAATAGCAGTCTTAATTCCAGCATAGAACAAGCCAGGTCAGGAATGAGATGGCATGGTAAGCAATGCTGTCCAAAAGGACCTCCAAATCAGATTCACACTAGGGGAGTAGAAAGCCACGAGGACACTCAGGAATACCATTTCTAAAAATAGGATGACCTGCCTATACATGAATAGGTCAAAAATCTTTGGACAGAGTGGGTGTTGGTTTACCTGAACACCTGTTCTCCCTTGTAAGGCTACGACAGGTCAGGAGTGGGGTTGCTCTTGTCCTAGCTGCTTGGACTGAGTCTGTCTAAAAGGCTTATTAGCCTAGCTCCACCCACTCTGGGTAGCTCCTCCCAGCTTTCTGCGAAGTCATCACAACAGACAGGACTGTCTGAGAAAAACAAAATCAAAAGAAACCGTTATCGATTTTCCCCCCTCCCACAGGACCCCATCAGGGAGGGGCTGACCTGTCTTGCCTATAAGGAGAACAGGTGTTCAGGTAAACCAACACCCATTCTCCTTGTAAGGCTACGACAGGTCAGGAGTGTGACATACCAAAGCTAGGTTGTCCTCGGAAGGGTTAAGACTGGTCCTGGTCCCCACATTCTGTGACAACTTATTGCAGGACCCATCTGCCAAACACCACATCTGCTGAAGCAAAGGTGTCCAGCCGGTAGTGGCAATGAAAGGTGATGGGGACATCCACATGGCGGCTTTGCAAACGTCTTCCACTGATGTTTGTGTTGCCCAGGCCTCAGTCGTCACAGCGCTGCGAGTGGTGTGTGCCATAATGCCTCTGGATACCGGGAGGGACCAACTTGAGTAAGCCCTGGCAATACATGCCTTGATCCATCTGCTGACTGTGGAAGGAGTTACCTTCTCACCCAATGAGGAAGGTTGGAAGGAACAAAAAAGAGATTCCATCCTATGGAATTCAGATGTACCTTTAATGTATACCTTCAGAGCTCTGCACACATCCAAGGTGTGCCAAGCTTTTTCCAAATCATGGACCAGATGGGGACAAAAATCTGGAAGAACCAGCTCTTAAAACCTATGGAACAAGGTATTGACTTTAGAGATAAATGCCGGATCCAACCGCAAAACCACCGGATGAGGGTGAAAGATACAGAGATCAGGGCAAACTGAGAGGGTGACCAGCTCTGAAACTGTTCTGGCCAAAGTGACTGCTACCAAGAAGGTCACTTTCAGAGTAAGAAGGTGCAGATTAGCCTGGCGAAGAGGCTCAAACGGAGCCTTCGTAAGGGACTACACAACCCTGGACAGATCCCATGTAGCGTATTTGTGAACCACCAGAGGGCAAAGGTTGTGTCATGCCCCTGGTGGTGACTGACTCTGAGAAAGAGGAGGAATAGCCAACAGGGAGTGGAAGTGTGGCTCCAGAGGTGGTGGAGGAGGCTGGGGAAGGGCAGAGGCCGCCTGAGCAATCAGAGAGGGATCCAGGCCCATCCCCTATCCATCCTAGGGCATGCAGGGAGGAGAGGATCAGGGAAAAGTGTGGTCTACTTGGGAGGAGAGGGCCATGATCCTCCTCCTGGGTTGCAGCTGTGAGCTCTGTATAAGAGTTTGAAACTGCATGTTCACAGATGCTGGAGTCAAATTAGTGCTTTCCTTGGATGAGGTTTATCTTTGTTGGTGTTCTTCCCATGGACACTCCCCGGTTATCTTCCTGGAATGTGTGATTAATTATCTTGGTTTGCCTTGGAACTCTCATCAATGCGGTTTGTTTTTGGTTTCCTTTTGCTTCATTATCTACTTTTTGAATTTAAACTGTGACTAATAAAACAGTGAAGTTAAGTTGAAGGCATTACAAGACCTTGATTCATGTTTTAGTTTTTGTGTAATTTTTGAGACACTACGGGTCATCACAGGTTGGTTGCCCCTCTGAGAAATCTACAGACTATAGGAAGCTGAGTTAAGGATTCCATTTTGCCACAAGCCAACACTAAAGAAATAGCCACCACCTGACGGCAAAGGGTGTTGGGGACAGGCCTCTATCAAGACCAACCTGTAAAAATTCCAAAACATTTGCCACAGAGGCCTGTAAGGGTTGAATGTTAGCTTTGGAGCACCAACTAGAAAAAGCTTGCCATGTAGCGATATAGATGGTCGAGGGTCTCCTGGAAGCGTGAATGGTCCTGATTATTTTGTTGGAGAAATGGGCGCATTTTAGCACACTCCACTCAATTGCCAAACTGTTAGATGAAGCCACTGGGGCTCCAGATGACTCAGGGAGGAGAGAGACATCCTCTTCAGGAATCCACCAAGGCTGGGCAACTGAGAGACCCATTAAATCAGCAAATCAAGGGTGCCTGGGCCAATAAGGAGCCACTAATACCACTTCAGCTTTTTCTATCAAAATTTTTTGAACCACAGCCGCTAGCAAAGGCAATGGAGGGAAAGCGTACAACAATCCCAGAGGCCAATTACAGCATAAGGTGTTGGCTCCCTTCCGCCCCAGGGGTGGCAAATCTAGTAAAGAATCTGGGTAACTGGGTGTTGAAAGGAGTTGCAAACAAATCTACAACTGGCAGCCCAAACCTCAGAATAATCTGAGTGAAGAGTGAAGGATGCAAGCTCCATTCCATGTGGTCTATGGTAGCTTGACTGAGCCAATCTGCCACATTATCCGATTCAGAGACATGTTCAGCTCGGATGGACAGAAGATGCTGCTCTGTCCATCTGCCCAAAGCCTCTGCTTCTGCCATAAGGGATTTGGACCTGGTGTCCCCCTGTCTATTAATATGGGGTTTTGTGGCTATGTTGTCAGTCATGACAAGAACATGCATGCCAGAGATCAGATGTGAAAATTCTCTGAGGGCTAAATGAACCGCTCTTAGCTCCAATCAATTAATGTTATGATCCTGTTCCTCAGCAGACCATAAGGCTTTGGCCATGGTGAGCTCCCAACCTGATATGGAGGCATCAGTCGTAAGGATGAGCCTGTCTTCCACCTTGAAGGACTGGCCCTTGGAGATGGCACTGGAGAGCTACCAATGAAAGGAAAGCAATACTTGCTTGGGCAACCTCACCTTCATTAAAAAATGACTCTTACTCGTCTTCTGGTGAGGCAATAAAAACCACTGAAGGGCCCTGGTATGAAGCCTGGCCCAGAGAACAATACCAATACAAGATATAACCTTACCCAAAAGTTAAGAGAGATAAGCCAAAGGAATAGCACCTATACTATGAAAGCTCTTAGCCAACCCCAGCAGGCTATCCTGCCTTTCTTGTGAAAGAAACACCTGACATACTCCTGTGTCAATGGTGGCCCCCAAACGAAGTAGACGAGTTGACAGAGTGAATTGTTCTTTTTAATGTTAATAGAAAAACCAAGATCCTACAGCACTGAGATAATGGCCTGCAAGTCCCTTTGAGCCCTTTGAAACGAAGAAGACAATATCAAATTGTCATCTAAATAACATAGCAGACACACTGGAAAGGAACGAAGATGCGCTGCTAGGGAAGCCAAAACTTTGGTGAAAACTCTAGGAGTGGAAAATAACCCAAATGGGAGAGCTCTATATTGATAGTGCTGCCCCTGATTACAAAACCTTAAGAACTTCCTATGGGAACAAATGATGGGAATGTGTAAGTAAGCTTCCATCAAATCAATGGAAGTCAGGAAGTCCCCCTGCCTAACGCCCTCCAGAATGGTCTGGAGGGAATGCATTTTAAAATGCCTATAAACAATAAACTTATTGAGTCATTTCAGGTCAAGAATTGTTCTCCACTCCCCCGCCCCTGGGGCCTTGGAGGATAACGAATGGAGTAAAATCCCGTCCCCTGTTGGTCCAGAGGGACCTTTTGGATGGCTCTGAGTTCCAGCAGATGCTGGATAGCTTACTCTATGAGCCTTCTTCTCCTTGAATCCCTAGAAACCAGGCAGGAGATGAAAAACCTCGGAAGAGTAAAGTAGAACTCAAGTGAAAGACCTGATCTTACAGTGCTTAACACCCAGGCGTCAAAAGTAATCTCTCCCCATTTGTCGGCAAACCACCCTAAATGACCACCAATGGGGAAAGAATGGGTAATGCTAGTATTGGTGACGGTACAGGCGACTTCCTCCTCCTCAAAAGGACCATTTGGCCTGTCTGCCCTTGCCTGAACGATCTGGAGGCAGCTCAGGATGCTGGTAAGGGGCCTTGGCTGGGAGCTGGAACTGGATTCCCCCTAAAAAGGGTGCCTGAAATATGGAGCAGCCCGATGTTCTGCTCTCTTGACCAGGGATAGAAGCACCTTCCTCTTATCTTTGGTTTCGACCAGGAACAGTTCCAAGGCTTCCCCAAAGAGCTTGTCTCCTTGAACTGGAGTAAAGGCCAGCTTCCACTTCCTTCTTCCATCAGCCTATCAATTGCACAACCAACACATGTGCCTGGCCGCCACCGAAGCAATAGTTTTGGTGGCAAACCTGCCCCCATGGAGGGTGGCAGCAGCCATGAACTCTGTTGCAGCCACAATTTTATTGAGGTCCTGATGGGTCTGGATATCTGTAGTTGGGATCCTGTCCTGCAACTGTTTAAGACATTTAAGCGACATTCTGGTGAAGAATGAAGCTGCAGTAGAAGCTTTGACTGCCCAGGCAGCCGCCTGATGAGCCCTTTGGAGCAATTGCTCGATCCACTTTTCCTCTGCTTTGAGGACATCATCTGGATCAGAAGGAGTTGAAGATGTGGAGGCCAAAGCAGCCACCGGTGCATCCACCGAGGGCACCAGAAGGGACTTGGTGAGCTCAGGGCCAACACTGAAGAACCTGCACTGTGAAGACAGGGGATTGGGCCCTGAGGCAGGTGACTCCAGTTGTTTCCGAACGACCTTCAGAAAAAGCCTGGGAGATGGAACCACTTCCTTCCTCACCTCTGGTTCGTCAAAAAGAATATCCAACTCCACTGGAGACTGGGTAGCTGCTGCTTCATCATCTGCATCCCTCAGGTTGGCCATGTTTCTTGCTTTGTACAGCAAGGGAGAGAATAAGGCATGTTTAAAACATCCCATGAACACTGGAATCTCATGGGAAGGACTTCATCTTTTGACATATCAGATTCCCTCTTATCAGGTTCACCAACCAGGGTTTGTTCAGCAGCCACTGCAGAAGCCGAAACAGAAACTAGTTCCTGAACCAGATAACTTCTTTCTGAAAGCAGAGCCTCTCGAACCCGGGACCTTCTCTCTGAAATCTCAGAAGCTGCTGAAGAATGTCGGGCAAATCTCTGCATACCGTCAGAGATACTTTTCCTGATGGCCTTGTCAATCTGAATCAGAAGACTCAGCAGGTCTTGTCCTGCTGCAGCAGGGATAAAGGAAGCTTCCACCTGACAAGAGACCAGTGGCCTGGTGCTGGCAAGGCGCAGGAGTGGTTGGAGGAACAGGCCACGCCTCCTCAAAATGGCCACCTCAAAATGGCTCTGGGATCAAAATGGCAACCCGGCCATGAGGTCCTCCAAAATGGCCACTTCAGGCCACGAGGCTGCCTGCTTCACCAGGGAGCCCTATGGAGAGATCCCTAGCCTTTCGCTGGCCCCTAGATGGCAGGGACAGCTCCTGGGATGGCCAGTTGAACTGCAGCCTTCCTCTTCACCACAGAGGCTTGTAAACAGCTCCTTGGCAATGGAGAGAGTGGGCAGAAGACCCCGCCCTCAAAAATGGCAGTCCGGTCGATCGACAGTCTCCTCTTAACCGCGGAGGGCCACAAACGATCCGCGGCCCTCTGCAGGCTGCTCCGGACCCCCAGAGCAGCTCTCAGCTATTGTGCAGCTACGGAAAACAGCTGAGAAGCAGAGCCACAAAAATTCAAAAAGCCAACTTTTCAAGGCTTTTTTTCCTTTTGAAAAAAGTAAGGCTGCCTTTGGAAATAAAAAAGGCAAGAGAGGCAGTGACTTGCATCCATCCTGGCTGAGGACTGAGTCAAAAGCTGGGAGGAGCTACCCAGAGTGGGCGGAGCTAGGCTAATAAGCCTTTTAGACAGACTCAGTCCAAGCAGCTAGGACAAGAGCAACACCCACTCCTGACCTGTCGTAGCCTTACAAGGGAGAACAAGGGAGGAAATTGTAGTAGCAGTTAATAAATATCAAAATATTTGAAAGCAAATATTTTGTTCTAATAATGATTTAATCAGAGAAATAAAAAATAGTATATATGATTGTATTAATATTTCAGCAACTTTTATGGCATTCAAATGAGTCCTAATTTTTCAAAAAACAAACAAAAATAGATGACTTATTCATGTAGACACTGCTGTATGTTATTTCAAATGTCTTTGAAAACTCAAAAATACATTCAGTTTTTATATTTTATTGCAAAGCAAAACACAAATTTTATTAGCAGTAAGAAACTGAAAAATGTACTTTTATCTCATACTAAGTTAAACTTGGACAAAGAGAGGAATTTAAATAAAGGCATAATGTTTTGCCAATGAAATGAAATGAAATCTTGACGTAGAGCCAATCCTAGGTCAGTGCGAAAGAATTCCTTCAGCATGTGACTAAATTCCTGAAAAGACCCAGGTTTCAATGAGAATTACCTTAATATAACAATCTGCTTAACAAATTAATGTGGGTAAACAAACAACAAACCTATCTATGATTTATATTATATCTACTATCAAGATATTTCATGCTTTTAACAAATCAATTCCACAAGATAAATGATTAACCGAGCCCAATTATTTTATTAAAATAGTAATGGGGGCTAACCTAGATACTGTTACAACACAGAAAACATTGCAAACTATAGCTTGGGGAACTTATTCAGAAAATTAATTTTTCAGTTCAGAAGAAAACCACTGACCCCATTTTCACCTGTACCTAAAGCAAGATCATAGATTGAAAGAAAATACTGAAATCTGAGAATATGCTTCAAAATGCCTTTAATGTACTCTAAGATTTGAACAACACACACATTCAAGTAACTAAAGATTTTATAGCAGCATTCTCCAAACTTGAATTTTGGAAATGTTGTTTTGTTTTGTATTGTATTTTGGCTTTGCTAGTTGAGTAAATCATACCTATTTGGTCAAACAATTGTGTAAGTCCAGAAAACAAATTATTTCAATATTTAGGTTGAGTGCATTGTTTGAACTTGGCCAAGATATAGTATCACATGAACTAGGTATTTTTTTTATTCTAAGATTTATAACAGGGGTCTTCAAACCCAACAGCTTTAAGACTTGTGGACTTCAACTCACAGAAGTCCTCCTCCAGTCATGTTAGCTCAGGAATTCTGGGAGTTGAAGTCCACAGTCTTAAACTTGCCAAGTTTGAAACCCTTCATCTATAACATGATGAATAGGATATATCTGGCAGTAAAATTTAAATTACAAACAACTTGACAATCTAAAGTGATTCTTGGTATTAAGTATATTTATTTTATTTATTACACAGGTTTACTGAATGTCCTACTCCAACTTAATCTAGGTGCCTTTCTAATAAAAAAAGTCAGAACAGTAAAAAGAAGAAGCAGGAGATACATGACTAGAAATATCATATAAAACAATAAAAATAAAGCTTACAAAGGCTCACCCAATTACCCTGTCTGAAGGTTTGGGAGAACAGCCAAATTTTCACAACCTTTCGAAACATCAAACATATGTTATCATCAAGCGTGCTCAGATGCCCTGTTTAGACAACTACTTAATCTTAATTCATTATCTTGAGAACATTACATTCCATCCCTAACTTGGAACATCAGACACAAAATATACCATGCATCTGTGCACACAGCAATCCAAAACTCTGATGGCACAGCATTCCACATCCTGTGGAAATCTCTCTATATGCAGTCCAACAAGAAATCTGGCAGTACATACAGATGCTGTGAGAAAGGCTATGTTCGAAGGACTGCATCAGGGCGGAGCTGTTCTGTCCCAAGCACATGGCCTGAGGATGCTCTGATAAAATAATTTCCAGGCAGCGCTTCAACAATCAGTCCTTTCCAGACTTCAACTTCTCTTCACTAAAGGAAAATTTCTGCTGATTTATTTATTGTAAGGAAAAATGTGCTACATATTTGGCTGTTGTCCACCTATATGACTAACTGATTTGGCTTAAGTGTTGTGTATTTGAAATTCAGGACAAATTAAAAATAGGACTATTTCTCTTGGATTAAGTTACAGATATCAACTTTGCTGTTTGGCACTCTTTGGAATTCTCATATCAGTATAAATAAAAGCTGCCACCACACAGCAGACTGGGATGTTTACTGCTGGTAAACAAGATGTGCTTTTAATCTGGCAAGTCTTACCCCCCTCCTTCAGATTTTCTAATCATGCTCCCATTTTTCCAGTTTAAAAAGCTTATCACTTAAAAAAAAAACAATTAATAATACAAATGCCTGCAAAGTTTGAGTCAGGTAGATTGTCAGCAGACTCAACAAATAACAATTTTAATACTGTTATTCCATAGCACTTTTGTTTGTGGTTCTCTGTGCCTATGTATACATACACAAGACATTCACTGTGACAGTGAAGTGAAGGGATAGGACGTTGGTACTTATCTGATACGCCCGTTCTCTTTGAGCTGTGAAGAGCATCCAGTGGTGGGAGGTGCTTCAGTCTTTGCACGTCTAGGCTGGGCTTAATTTCTGGAACACTCCTCCTCCTCCACGGAACTCCTCCCCAGCGTTCCCCAGTTTTGGCGAAGACGAGAGAATAAACACCCTTGCCCTCAACGCCTTAACGATTCGTTGGCCGAAACAGGACCCCACCAGATGGAAAAAGGGGTGGGGCTGGATGCTCTTCACAGCTCAAAGAGAACGGGCGTGTCAGGTAAGTACCAACGCCCTTTCTCCCATGAGCTGTTCAGAGCACCCAGTAGTGGGACATACCAAAGCTTGGCCTATCCTATGGGAGGGACTCCGTCTGGCTTGGAATCTCTTGCAGACCCGTTGCAGAACTCTTCTGCCAAAGGAGGCTCAGCGGATGCAAACACATCTATTTTATAATGCCTAATGAAGGGTGATGGAGAGGCCCAGGTTGCAGCTTGACAAATTTCAGTTATTGGTGCCTGCGTGGCCCATGCTGCCGATGTTGTGACGCTCCTTGTTGAATGAGCTGTTATGCCCCTAGGGACCTGTAGTGATTGAATCTGATACATTTTCGCTATCGCAGCCCGTAGCCAATGGCCTATTGTGGAAGATGAGACCTTGCATCCCTGAGTGTTTGGCTGAAACGACACAAATAGAGCTTCCGTTTTTCTGAAAGTCGCTATGCGGTGAATATATATTCGCAATGCTCACCTCACATCAGGTTGATGCCATTGTAGTTCCAACCTTTGAGATGGCCTGGGACAAAAGTTAGGAAGTATCAGCTCTTGTGCCCTGTGAAAAGCCAAATTAATTTTGGGTATAAACGTAGGATCAGGACGAAGGACCACCCGGTCAGAATGGAAGACACAAAGGTCTTTTCTGATCGACAAAGCTGCCAGTTCCGAAATATGATGAGCGGAAGTGATCACTACAAGGAAAACTACTTTATATGTCAGAAATTGGAGACTTGACGATTTCAAGGGTTTGAAAGGGTACTTAGTTAAGTGAGTTAACGGTGAATCACTGGCGGGTGTAAATTTGTGGCTCCTCGAAGGAAACTCTGTATGTGTGGGTGATGTGAAAGAGACAATAGACCCTCAGAAGTGACAACCAATGCCAAGGCCTCCACCTGCCTTTTCAACGTATTAGGTGATAATCCCTTGTCAAACCGCTGTTGTAGAAACTCTAGGATTTGAGCCACTGGTGGATAGATGGGATCAGTTTGAGATTTAGTACACCATTTGCAGAAACTGGACCACGTGGCATTGTAAATGCGGTTGTTGATAATTCTCTTGGAAAACTTTTTGCTCTTCAGACGTCTCCACTCAACCTTCAGACGGTCAGGTGCAACCATTGAGGGTCTGGATGTTGAAGGGGTCCCTGGGTTAGCAAAACCCTGTCTAGTGGAATTCTCCATGGTGTTGATAAGGATACACTGCGAAGGTCTGCAAACCACGGCCATCTGGGCCAGTAAGGAGCTATTAGCAGCAGCTCTGCCCTTTCATCCAGCAGCTTCTGGATGACCTTGGGGATCAGAGGAAGTGGTGGGATGGGCGTACAGAAGACCCTGGGGCCAACGGCAGCGGAACGTGTTGAAGTTCTCCACTCCTTGCGACGGGTACCTGGAAATGAATCTGGGGGACTGAGAGTTGAGGGGGGAAGCGAACAAGTCTACTACCGGCTGCCTGAATCTCCTGACCGCCTCTTAAAACAGGGTCGGATGGAGGCGCCACTCTGATTGATCGATCGTGGCCTTCTTAGCCAGTCTACCTGTGTATTCGACAGGCCCGAAATGTGATGGAAAGTAGGTTGCTCTCCGCCCAACGACACAAGCACTCCGCTTCCTGCATGAGGTGTTTCAACTGTGTGCCCCCGTTTGTTTATGTGAGCTTTGGCTGTTCCATTGTCAGTCAATATTAGTATGTGTTGATTGCGTACCTGTGGAAGGAAGCTGCAGAGAGCCAGATGTACTGCTCGAAACTCTAGCCAGTTTATGCTGCATGACTGTTCTATGGCGGACCAGCAGCCTTGGGCTGTGAGCGATTGAAAGTGAGCTCCCCATCCAAACAGGCTGGCATCGGTGGTGATGGTAAGTCATTGGGGGTCTTTGAAGAGACAACCTCTGTTTATGACTTGTCTGGTCCACCAGTGGAGAGGTATGAGGACCTTTGATGGTACCTTGACCTTGTATTTGGAGTTGCTTCGGCCAGAGCGCTGGTACGGGAGCAGGAACCACTGGAGGGATCTAGTGTGGAGGCGGGCCCAAGGAATGATAGATATGCATGAGATCATCTTGCCTAACAATTTTGATAGTTCAGCTAGGGGGACCCTCTTAAGATCCCTGATCTCCTTAACTAATTGCTGAATGCTATTTAGTCTATCTGGTGACAGGAAAACTTTGCCTTCTACTGTATCTATGACTGCCCCCAGATGGATTAACCAAGTCGATGGTGTTAAATGACTTTTTCTAATTTATTGAGAACCCATGTTTTTGTAGGGATTGTAATGTGTTCTGAGTATCTCTGACTGCTTGATGATTGGAAGATGACAAAATTAAGATGTCATCAAGGTAACACTGGAGTCGTACAGGGATATCATGGAGATGAGTAGCTAGAGCTGCGAGAACTTTTGTGAAGGTCCTGGGGGCAGAAGCTAGTCCGAAAGGAAGGGCCACATATTCGAAATGGTGGTTATTATAACAGAATCTCAAAAATTTATAGTGGGAAGGCCGAATAGCAATATGTAGGTACGCCTCTGTCAGATCTATAGACATAAGGACGTCACCTTTTCTGCTGCCGAGTAAGATAGATTGCAGGGTGTGCATTTTAAACTTGCAATATACTAAGAAACGGTTGAGACATTTCAGATCTAATATTGCTTTCCATCCCCCTGAACTTTTGGGAACAACAAAAAGATGTGAATAGAAACCCCATCCTCGTTGGTTGGTAGCTACTGGTTGGATGGCTTGTATGTCCAGTAGATGTTGGATAGCTGTTTCCATAAGATTACGTTTAACCGGATCTCTGGAAAGAGGACATGACATGAAAAAATCTGGGGGAGTGGATTGAAACTCCAACACAAGGCCAATCTGATCGTGTCTCTGACCTAGGAATCAGACGTTGAGGAGTCCCATTGGTCCGCGAATAATTTAAGGCGTCCAACAATGGGAGCCGGGTCCAGGGAGTTATCTTGGATGCCGGAAAGACCTGTTTCCTGCTCCTCGAAAGGATCTCTTGGATTGGCCACCCCTTCTGCTCCTATCCCCAAAGTTGGACCTGTCTGGCTGCTGCCCTGGTCTGAATGATGGGGTTCTCTAGTATCTGGGTGAGAAGGGTCCCTGATAAAAGGGCCGAAAGGATCCCCTCCGAAAGGACTGAGGGTTTCTAGAATCTGACTTCCAAAAAAGGGAAGGTAGAATTTTCTTTTTGTTTCAGGTTTCGATTAGCAAAGGGTTGAGGGAAGGGCCAAACAGTCTGTCTCCCACAACACGAGATGAAGCCAGCTTGCATTTGTGCTTAATGTCCGCTTGGCAATGTTTTAACCATAGTAAGCATCACGCTGTGACATGTGAAGTAATGGCCCTGGCTGACAACTTGGCCACATGATAAGTTGCGTCAGCTGAGAATTCAGCGGCTGCTATAAGTTTAGCAATATCTTGGTTCGCTCTAATGTTGGAAATGGGGACATGCTCCCGTAAGAGGCGGAGCCATCTGAGAGAAGAAGGAGGCGGCCGTGGCTGCTCTGATGGCAGTAACCCTGGTCAGAACTGCATGTTGAAGACCTGCTGCGATTCCCTGGCAGATTGCCAGCTCCATCCAGGCCTTCATCCTCTCTGGAACTTCCTCTGGAAGAATGTCATCCTGTCAAAGACCGGAAGCCATTGGAGTGAATGTAGCTTCGGGAGCCCTTCATGTGGTCGGTGTTCCAGGTAACTGGGCCTGTTGGCTCTGGGGAGCCAAGCTGCACCTGGATGAGAGGGAGAGATCTAGGGGAGGAGGAGGGTGGGAAGAGGTAGACAGACCTGGACTGGGTGGTGGAAAGTCCTGTGAGGCCCTGTGCACCTCCCCGTGTGCACTTATCTATCTTCTTTTCTAATGCTTTATGGCACCTGTTGGCATCCTTTTCTGAAGCTTTAGAATTCCCTTTAGTCTGCTTAGGTTTGTGCTGAGATTTGGCTTTGACCTTCAAGGTTGAGGTCTGAGAGCTACTACCGCCTGCCATTTCGATTGAAGGAATTACAGTATGCTCATTATTCAATGCAATACTGTGAAGGCGGTTGGCACGCCCAGGGGCCTGATCTAAGGACAGACCGGTTGCACCGATGATGTTTTATTCCCCCCCCTTTTTTAATACCTATCTATAATGAGTCGTATCTCAGTAATATTTTATTGATATTAAAATATTATACTGAATATATTATTATTATTATTTTACTATTATTATTATATAATCACTAATATATAGCTATATATATATGGATATCAAAAAATAGCACAAAGCTAAAATTATTGAAAATCCAAACAGCCAAAACGCCTAAAGACCCAAGTTGATGAAGGTAGAGGCCTTCAACAGCTTCCCTGCACAGGTGGATAGAGGCCTAGGTGCTCGCTGTTGTGCCGCTGGGTTGATTAGGCTGTGAGGGTTAAGCCAACAATTTAAATGTACAGAGAGCCTCGAATGTAGTAAAAACAAGACGAGGGTATAATGATCCCAAGTGTTCCTAAAGAGAAATCTCTGCTCGGGAAAATAAATACCTCACACAGCACAAAATGAAATACAGTCAGCGTGGCCACGAGGTTTTTGTAAAAAAAAAAAAAAAAGTGGCCTCCGGCCATTAACCTTTTGGTGCGCTCCTCAGCAGCAAACTCCCACCGCATGGAGGAGTAGCCTCTTAGGGCTTCTTCTATAAGGCTAAACGGTGGGGAAGGTTGGAAGGAACTAAGCATTTAAATCTTCCACTCCCAAGCAGCGTTCAGAGGGGGGTAAGAGAGCAATACGACTCTGTTGTGAGCAAAAAAGCTCACACCGCTGTTCAGATGTAATAAACTCTGCGGCTATCTATCAGAATGGCAGGGGTAGAAAAAGCGGTTGTGGGAAGGGGGCGCAGAGCAACACCGAAGCCTCCCACCGCTTTGGGGCACGAATCAGCGCTTCCCTATAATGCGAGCAACCTCCGACTGCCTGATGTTAAAGAGCCAACATCGAGAGATCATAATGCCATTAGGAAGCTAAAGAGTCCTAAAGACAAACTGGTCAATTTTCATACCTGCTAGTAAAAACGAATTTTCCTGTTTCGGCCAAGGAAGAATCACAAGCACTGCCTATCCCTCATGAGGCTGAGCCAAAACTGGGGAACGCTGGGGAGGAGTCCCGTAGAGGAGGAGGAAATTCCAGAAATTAAGCCCAGCCTAGACGTGCAGAGACTGAAGCACCTCCCACTACTGGATGCTCTAAACAGCACATGGGAGAATGCACAATCACAAGTATGTGGAGACAGCCTGGACTGCCATTCAAACCAGCTATTATGTCATGCTTTACCAATCTTACCAGAAATGCTTCTTCTTTCATATACCAGAAACGCCTCTTTCAAATGTTTTGCAGAATCCTAGTAAACAGTCAACAAGAATAGGAGTACAAGTCCCAATACAATTATAAAGTTGTATCCAATACCATGATATATTGAAAAATATACTATTTTAGCAAGGCATTTAGTAAATAAGTACTTTCTGTCCTGGATCTTGTTTAGCTTTATTATTATTATTATTCTTACTCTTATGCTTTTTT
This sequence comes from Notechis scutatus, assembly GCF_049901735.1. Classification (NCBI taxonomy): domain Eukaryota; kingdom Metazoa; phylum Chordata; class Lepidosauria; order Squamata; family Elapidae; genus Notechis; species Notechis scutatus. The sequence continues at coordinate 143,151,647 of NC_142012.1, read as the reverse complement.
TTTTTTTTTTTTTTGCAGGGGGAAGAGAAACAGATATTACTTTGTAAAGGACATTAAGTCTCTTAGGGGTTTCAGCTATACTTTCTGTTTATTTCAATTAACTAAGAAGTACAATCCAAGGAGACTTGATTGAGACTGGGGAGCGCACATGTCTTCATGCTTTGGATTCAGAGTCTGGACAAGTCTTTTTTAAAATTTGGCAACTTTTAAGATGTGTTGATTTCAACTCCCAGATTTCCTCAGCCACCATGCTAAGAAGCCCACACATCTTTAAGTTGCTAAGTTTGAAAACACTGGTTGTAGACTCTAGGCATGAACTGCATATAAGCTGTTTCTTTTTTCCCCCCTATTACTCTATTACAAAAAAAGAGACATAGAGAAGAGACATGGACCTCCTTGCCACCCAGTTAAGTCATCAGGACAAAAAATTAAAATTAAATATTATTGTTCAATTATAGTCAAGAGATTTCTTTACAATCCCATATGTGTTCGCTAGGAAACTAGCTCTACTAAAATCAATAAACGCAGTAATGATTATGCTGTTCACTGGTGTATCTGTTATGCACGAACTGCTTTCACAGAAAATGTGATTTACCAGGAAACAAATACACTGAAAAACATTGGAAATTGTTTTTAAACATCTCATACAAATCAACAATTCATGGATTGCAGGTTTTAGTTTTTATCACTCAGTTTTTTTTTAATTTCAGGAATTAGCAAAACAGAAAGAGAGGAAAAAATTGGTCATACAAAAACATTAAAATCCTCTAAAATGGAAGGTCTAATATACTACTCCAACTATTTTTAAGTAACTTTGATTCCAAAAAGTACTTAAAGAATAATATGGAAGCAAATGTTTACTTTGAGTAGGTTCAAGGGCTCTCTTCACTTGTCAATTTGAAAAAGGAAAGTTCCCACTTGAATTCAATGCTAAACCTTGACAGCTATTTGGCTAGCACAAACTCAGCCTTTGTAATGTTTTCTTTAATGAGATAAACCCTGAACATTTAAGAGCCATAGGCTCATTCTATGGTTGCAGTATGACAGATGGAGTGAGTAAGCAAAAAGCCAAAGCTTAAGCCTCTACTGTCTTTAAGATGGAGGAAGCTGATCCACTACATCTCATAAGGTTATCTTTATTTATTTTTAATGCATTTATGATGGAAAGGAATCTGCAATATGCCATAAAGAGCAACAGGCAGACATATCAGTGCCTGCTCACTGGTGCATATTGTGATTTATGGAATGTAGCTGTCAATATAACTAACATTCATTGGCTTCTGAGTAATTCAAGTTATGATGAACATGGTTGCTGCTCTTTTAACTGTTTACTAATCTATGTGATTCTTAGAAAATAAAATCCCTGAAACATATTTTTTTCTTTCTAATACTGTGTTTTCCCAAAAATAAGACCCTGTCTTATATATATTTTTGCCACCAAAAAAGGCACCAGGTCTTATTTTCGGGGGATGTCATCCGCTGACTAACATCACTTGCGCATGTTGCCCCAGGTTCCTTTCCGTTGTCAGAGGCCTCCAGAAACTACTACTTCTGTGGCTGGCAAGGCTTTCCTGAAGACCTCTGCAGCTGATAACAGAGCTCCAGAGTGATCTGTGGCTCTGTTATTAGCTGCAAAGGCCTTTAGGAAAGCCTTACTGGCTGCAGAAGAAATGGGCTAGCAAGGCAGATGTTGGGGTGTGCAAAGGCTGGCTACAACTGTCCAAAGGTAAGTAGTAGGGTAGCTTTATCCCCCCACCCCCACACTAGCTTAATTTTTCCCCTTGCACTCTGGAGTGGGCAGGAGCTTAATTAGGGCTTATTTTGGGGGGTAGGGCTTATATTGGGCGCACGTGTAAAAAATCAAGCTAGGCCTTACTTTCAGGGTAGGTTGTATTTTCAGGGTATATTGCCAGCATTCTTGCAAGGAATTCATAACAACCTTAACCCTATTAAAGCTCCAAAAATGCAATCAATTTCTAATGATTTTCTGGTAATGATCTGATTTGTGTATTGTGGAACAGTATGTCTATGAAGATCAGTCTGACTCCCTTTTTGCTACAATTTTGTCAGCTATTAAAGATCAATCTGTTTCAGAGAACCTTGCCCTGGGGTTTTGTTTGAAATTGTCATATTTTTTATTTTCTTTCTATTCTTGCAATGGAATACTTTTATTCTTAGATAGGGCTTGGTTTATACTGTTTTTTTTTTCTATGTGAGCCTTTAAGATTCGCTCACTTTTGTGGTGGCACAGAAAATATGTTTAGTAAATTTAGTAATAAATGGTTTTAGTGACAATTTCACCTTGATATATGCCCAAGCCTGGATGTACATCACCCACCAACCTACCACCACAAGTTATGGATCACTGTCATCCGTATCATCCATATCACAAACAAGAGAACTAATGTTCCAAAGAGAGTGATTCAGCTATGAAGCTTCCATAGAGATAAGATTCCCTGCATTGTATCAATTGTATAATCAGAATTAGAACCAGATTAAAGTTAATGGCTGGGTAGCAAGATACTTCAGTACAAGTAGACACCTAAGCAAGGTTCCCATTACTATTCTTATTGTTTGTGCAATAAATTTGTTAATGCAATAAAATTGTTATTAAGCATCCTTCGGTCAAATGATAATACAACATCAGGACATCATAATTCAAAATATAAAGTATCACCTGTCACTATTCCACCTATTCTATAACTAGCAAAAGTGAGCAACATCTCAGGTGATAGTTTTTCAAGTGAATCTGGAACCTTCTTCATTCAAAACATTGGCTGGTCAACTCATGATCAATGCTTTCACATACAAATCCACACCTATCTATCTTGCAGAACAAAATATACATCCTATATTTGTCCTAATATATTAAATAAGTGATACCTATGAACCTTGCCAAGCTCTGAAATCAGCACAGCTGATAGTTCTGCCATTTGAGAGTCCTGCTCAGAAAGTGTAAAATATTCTAAAAATAGCAAAAGGATATTGAAATATATCTGTCTCATAATTCAAATGTACTTCTAAGCAATAATTAGAAACACATTTTGTTTTAGAGTTTGTTCACTTTTGTAAGCCTACAGAGATTTCAAAAGGTTTCTTTAATACATATTGTTTGATAAACTTGTCATAGTGTTTTCATAAAGACAGAATTTTTTGTTAGTTCATTTATTTATTTTTACTTAAGTCCACATAACATAAAAATATTTCTAGTATAAAAGGGTAAATTTTAGAACAATTTGTTATTGGTTATGTTGTCATGCATTCCATTAAATATATTTAACAGATTAATATGTTTTCATGCTAGAGTGTTAGTACAATAACTACAATTCAATAAATGACTCATCACTAAACTTTTTTGTTCATGATATGGAATATATAATTTATTATTATTACAAAGTAAAATCAGATTTGCCTCAGCAGACAGGCTTATTTCCTTTAAGTGACAGATGCATTTACAGGAAAAAAAATGTACTAAATAGTTTTCACTTAGCATAAAAATATTTACAAAAGAACATAAAATGAGTGTTTTGTTTTATAGTCAAATATGACTCTCTGTATTAACACCAGTTAAAGGATTCTCAATGATTCTTAATCATAAACAACACAGATTAAACCTGTATTTGGCATCAAATTTTAAGTTTGATAAACTTGGGATTCACAGCCTACATTTTAGCTAATGACTTTCCAATTAGGCTACAACAAATTGCTCTTTTGTTTTAAAAATATGTAAGAAATCTGGGCTACTACTGAATATGACCACCTGGACAGGATCTGTCATGTTTCACCTATTCTGAAACAGCCGAAGTGGCTGCCAATCCATTTCCAAGAGCAATGCAATGTGCTGTTCTTAGCCTTTAAGCAGCATAGTATGATTATCTCAGGCAACATGTCTTCTAGTCCTAATTGTGTGAATGTATATAAACTACCCAGGATTGATTTAGCAGAGTAATATACAATTTTTTGTAATTAAATAGTAACTTTTATCAAACTCAGGTGATACTATTATACTCATATATTCATGACATTTTAGTAAACCTACGTCCTAAACTTAAGATTTCATATAAGAATTTTGAAACTGCCTTGGTTTTAAAAGATCTTGAAATTATTTTAAGAGATATTTTGAGATGTTGACACTCTGCTGTGAGACTTTACACCTTTGCAAAAGTGCTGATCTCTTCTTCCAGCTCTTGTTATTTACTTTATTTGTGCTTGTGTGTTTATCTATCAGGATTTATATATCATCATTTGGTACAAAATCTGTTCCATTTGAATCTGCTGGAGTCTTTCAAACTTGTTTGCTAAAATAGCATAGAAATAACTTCCTTGTCTGAATAAATTATGTACTTATCCAGTGACCTCTATATCTTCTTGTATATGACACTTTTTATTGGAAAAGACAGTATTCTACTTGGAAATATTTATTAATACAGACTTGTACCTAGATTTCCACAAGGGATATGGGGAAACCGAAAGATTAAAGATTTCCTCAATTGGGGAACAAGAGGATATTCATAGCTAAAGATTACAACTGAGTTAATGTCATTGTTTTTGTAAGGAACAATGCTAAAATCAGATAAAATCACAGCCCTCTTCAGGCATTCAATATTAAAGGGCTCTCTCTAAGTTACTAACAGTAGTAACTGTGAGAGGGATCTTGGAGTCCTAGTGCAGAGAAAGAGTGCAGAGAAGAGCAACAAAGGGGATTGGAGGTTCTAAATATATAAAGAACGGTTGCTGAAATTGGGTGTATCTCATTTAATGAAAAAGAAGGACTAGGGGTGATATGATAGGAGTGTCCCAATATCGCAGGGACTGTCACAAAGAAGAGGGAGCCAAGCTATTCTCCAAAGCACCTGAGGGCAGGACAAGAAGCAATGGATGGAAATCATGAAGGAGAGAAGCAACCTAGAACTAAGAAATTTCCTGACAGTTAGAACAATTAATCAGTGGTAAAACTTGTCTCCAGAAGTTGTGAATGCTCCAACACTGGAAGTTTTTAAGAAGGAATTGGATAACCATTTGTCTGAAATGGTATGGGCTTTCCTGCCTAAGAGGGGGATTGGACTTGAAGACCTCCAAGGTCCCTTTCAACTCTGTTTATTCTATTCTATTCTATTGTCAAATATTCCATAAATATTACACAAACAACATCTTCCTTCCATAAACATGTACATGTCCAAAATAAAAACAAAAGACCCTGGTTCACTAAAAAAAAAATCACTTGTATAAGCAGTTACACTGAAAGTGTAAATATCCATGCAAAAAAGATATTATTTGTCTGACATTGGCAATGAAACTGGTTTACCTAGAACACTCAGTACAGTGGTCATGTAATTGCAAAGCTGGATGAAATCTAATCTAACCTCATGCAAAGGCAGAAAATCCACATAAGTGTCACTGATAGGGAGCCATCTCCAGATTCCACTTAAAAGCCTCTAATGAAGGAAAATCACAACCAGTGAGACAGCATTAGGAAGCTTACATAGTCAGATAGCTAACACTGTCAGGAATATCTTCCTAAATTTAGTCAAAGTCCCTATTCCTTAATTGCTCCTAACTGATGGTATAAAAAAAATAAATTTCCATTCTTGTTACAGCCTTCATCAAATTTACTAGATTAAGTATCCTGTCATATCTTAATTACTGTTTGTCTAAACTTAAGGTACACATTGTTTCAACCTTTGAAACCTCCTCACAACACTTTCCACAACATTAGATATTTTGTAATTTAATTCCAACAACCATTCATCTGTTCAAAATAGTAAACCTTAACAAACCAGCCTGACCATGAAAAGTTAACTTGACAGATGCTTAAAATAATATCAGGTATCTAGGAACAAGTACCTAAGCTATATATTTTTAGGCCTAGCAGGGAGACAATCAGTAAAATAATCAATCTTCAAACTGAATTATTTAAAACATTGCAAGATTTGAATGGCTTATTACAAATATCCTCATCTTGGAGAGAATCACTATGCTAATATCTTGATTAAAAAGATTCAGCTTTGGGCAAAATAAAAGAATTTCCATACATTTTCATTTCTGGTTCTAAAGCAGGGGTCCCCAGCTACTGGGTACTGGATCAGTATTCAAATGAATATATTCTTTTAAACAGTGATATCTTTTTTCATGCCTCAGTGAACCAGAAAACCAGCTGATAATAAATAATAGAAATATGTCAGATTTGTGCAAGAATTCAAATACTTATTTAGATTATTTTAGAAACAGGCATGGTTCTAGTACTTGTTGCATGTTATGGGGGAGGGAACAGAGGAATATTCTGAAGGTATTTCCACCAAGACAAATTAGTTGTGTGTGTCCAACCACACTAGGCCAATAAAGAATTCTATTCTATTCTATTCTATTCTATTCTATTCTATTCTATTCTATTCTTTTATATCTAATGCTCCAATTAAGCAAGAAAGTGAAAGTTACTAAATAAAAATATTAAAACTGAAAATACTTGGGATCCTATCTATCTATCTATCTATCTATCTATCTATCTATCTATCTATCTATCTATCTATCTATCCATCCATCCATCTATCCATCTATCTATCCATTGTAATTAGCAATGATGAGCCTTGCAATCAAGACAACATACGTTTCTTTAGGACAACACATTTACATCCATGTATCCTTGTGATGTGAAACACAAAAGCTAATCCATATCAATTTTTTTGATATTTGGACCAAATTTTCTGGATTATAATTCTGGATTTATTTATTTTTTTAAAATACATACCTAATAATATAGAAAAATTATTTACAAAATTATTTAGGGAAACTAAATGATAAAACTCTACTGAATCAATAAAAAGAATAAAAGCACTACATTACTATATGGTTCTCATCAATTTTTAATTTTACCAACCTCTGCATCCTGGAATTATGTCTTTAGCATTGATTACTTTTCTTATACATCTGAATGCTTGTGGGAATGACATACTAATATGAACAAAAAATGAAGTTCTTTCCATAAGAACTTTCCATAAGTAAATTTATTGCTTACACAGGCACATTAAGACAGCTGAATCTTACAATTCCAAAAAAAGGGGTAAATGACAGTGACGACATCCATAAAAAAAAGCTAAATTATTTTATTACAAGTGTACTCATCTATTATAATTATGGGAGGCCTATAGTAGGAAAAGTGACATTTTAATGTCCAGACATAATCATGATAATGGGGGAAAATGTCAAAACATGCCTCATGACACCATAATGTCAGATAAAAATACATAAGTAGTAGGGTGTACATAAGGTAATAAGTACATAAGGACATCATAGCACATATAATTTCAGTTGTCCCTCAATACCCACAGATACCCATCCTTTAAAGCCTGGTTGCAACAGAATACTTAACGAAGAAAATCTGCAGTGTCGTGTAACATGCTCTGCTCAAACATAGGTATTTTCTTAATGTTATGGGGTCTGGATTACAGAACCTAATAAACCCAAACCTCATTTTAGCTGATCTGGCATGTTGTGCCAACCTACCATTAATATCTAAAAATGTGAGTTAAATGCATGAGAGCCAATTGGTATACCAATTTGCAATTAGTTATTACATCAATCAAGTTTATAAATATCCAGAAGATATATACTTTATAAATGGATCCCACCAACTGTAGAAAATGAAAATAAAGCAAGCTATGAAAGATTGTCAGCAACCTTTCAGGGTGACTGATTCTTTGAACTCTTAAAAAAATAGCCAAAAAGCTTCACTCAGCCCAACTAAATATTTATAAACTTATTTATGTCATTTATTACTTTTTATATTCCGTTCCATACACAAAGTAAGTGATTTCTGAAATATTTATTTTGGAAGTTTGAGAGTGCTGTTAAATTGGGTCTTTGGAAATCCCACAGAATTTCTGTTATTTCAATACAGACTTCCTCCTACCAACAGGCTAACTAATGTAAACAAATATTTTCTGATTATCTTCATCTTTGACTATCACAATGTGTTATACATGGGGCTGCTTTAAATTAACTAGAGAATGAGAGCAACTTAAAATGTTAACATCATTACACTACAGAACAGTCAGACAGGTAATAAAATTCCTGAATTTTTCAAAGCCTCAATAATAATTTATTTCCAAGTTATTGTTGATTTTGAGTATTTTATATTTGTTGGCCTTCCAATATTATAGAGCTGAGCATCAATGATTCTCCAAATTTTATAGAACAAAAACTCCCATCATTCCTTCTTAATGATCCTGTTTTCCTTATCTCTCCCATAAATCTATTTAATGTTAACAGTTTCTGATATTTTCCCCTAAAGTCTGTGCTTTTTTGAGCTGAAGCAAGTAATCAGAGCTTAAGGGCTCTTTTCAGTAGTAGCACCCCATTTTCTGGCATACCAGGTACCAAGCAGTTTTTTTATATGACCACATGACAATTTTTTGTATTTATATTAGTTTTAAAACATTTTACAGTTTTTATTGATATAGGAGATCTTCCTCACTTCCCCTATATACATACATACATGTATATGTAAATATACATATTTGTTTTCGTACATATTTATGTATACACATATATATAATTCTGCATTACTGTTAATTGTTAAGAATATTATAAGTTATTGAAGAATCTCAGCTTAACTGGAAATAAATTGTAAAATAAATACTATATTTACAAATGTTTTTCACCTTCTTATAAATAACAGGTTTTTACATTACTGAAAGTGATTTGGGGGGGGGGAAAAGCCCTGTAACAATTGTCCTTAGTATGGTTGGCAATAAACCTATTACATTTCCATTTTTGGAAGGGCAGGTCCAATTCTAATAAGTTATTTATTCTACAACAGAATTTGACTTAAGAAGAAATTGTGGCATTAAATCTGTTGTTTAAAAATTACAATACACCTCAACAATGTATACAATCATCTGTAATGTATGAATGTCCAAAATGGCAATGTATATAAAATAGAGATGTGTATATTTCACTTAATATTATCCTGTATCATAGCACACCCAACTATAGGCCCTAGCTAAAGCAAACAGATGAAAGAATTTGCTTTTCTCGGTATAACTGGGGATGTCTACTGTCCAGTCCATCAATATAAATGAACCCAGTCATACATGAGGCACAGTTGAAAATCTGCCCCATTGCAGTAAAATTCCAAGTCCAAACATGTGGTTGTAATAGTAGTACTATTTCACTTTAATGAAAACAAGCAAAAGCACATATTTCTCTTCCAGTCTATCTAAGTGCATGTTCATATATTACAAGAATCAGTTCTTTGCAAATTATTCAACCAGTGGAAAAGGAGCAACATGAATTTATTATTAACCACATCATTTTCTGTTACACACAGGGCTGTCCTGTCTCTCAACAAAATCCAGTTAGTCAACACAGTTTATGCTCTCATAAACGAATACTGTCTGCAAGAGCAGAATGAGACAATTCTGGGATACCAAGGTCAAAAAACAGGGATGGAAAATGCCATCATTCTAACCAATAAAACTGGAAACATATTTGTAAACAGTAGCTTTAGAAATTTTAATCATCATTCTTCCATTGAAAAAGCAAGGCCTTAACTATATACTGTATATTACAAAGTCCATGGTCTTCTCAGCTAACTTTTATACAAGTGATCCTTGTCTTGACAATATCAGTAACATGTTCACATGCTACACAATTTCAGGATAGGAAGTATTCTCAAATCTTGAACTTCAATCCTGTTTCTCTTACACAGCAGAAATCCAAACATAACGACTCTCAGGAACAACTAATTATTAAAAGATATTACTTTCACTTTTCATTTTTATCCAGCACACAAAAAGTACTATATGAGCCCAGTTTTTCATTTTTCTTTTTGAAGGATATCGTGCTGTTCCTTAGATTAATAAATTTACTGCAGCATGAGATTTCAAAATAGTACTACTTTAACATGACTCTTTGAGAAGGCAGGGTGCAGCCTGTAATAGCACACACTTTTGTCAGTGCATTAGTATTTAAGATGCAACCTGACTCTTTGTTTATTTGTTTTTGTTTTGCACTATCACAGATTAAACACAACTCCTCTTCTAGTTTAGCAAATAAACAACTTTTAAAATTCCAACAAAAAATACAATGTAATTCTACAATAAGAGCATTTTCAAGAAGACAGAGAGTGATCTTTCTGCAAAGTTCCTACAGCCTTAAAAAATAATTGCTATATCATATACCGATTAATTAAAAGCAAACATCTGGATGATTTTATCATCTGAAACTATCACATGAAACTTAATAATTTGGCTAATATCAATGTTCTAGTTATTGCTTTTGCCTTATGTCTTAAAAAGAATGATAATATTTACTCACTTTCAATGAATCAAAGCAGGCGATTACGCGTCCATTTTCAACTTGGCAGCTTTTCGATGGATGTGCAAATTTACATTCCGTATCTGGTCGTGAGCAAGTCCCTCTTTGGAACTCTCGACATACTTCCAGTGTTAGCCATTTTGTGTCCCGGATTGGTGTGACACTTACAGCCATGTTTAGATTTTACAGGTAGTTAAAATTGTCAATGAAATGAACAAATTAAAAAAGGCCAAACTGATAAGACTGGAAATGATGAAAAATGTCACCTCCAAAGTATTTCCCCAGTTCCCGAGCCCAATGGTAAAAGATGTAAAATTGTGTTGTTGCGACAGCAAGGAAGATATATTCCCTCTAGAAAGTCACAGCATGAAACTGTCAATCAAAAGGGGGAGGGGGAGGTTAAACTTAGAGAAATGCTAGGATCAAAAGTAAGAGGAACATTTAAAAGTGTGCCTTCGAACTAGCCTTGTGCTCAGTAACCCATTCTGAATGCTGATTTGGAGCCCCAAACGCAAGCAGCAAAAAAAGGTGGCAGACCCTTAGACACAGAATTTTTCAAGCTGCTCTCAGGAAAAGTTGTCTCCACACACAGCTGAATCTGCAATAATTATTCGTTCTTAATTTTTGGTGTGGTGCAATTGGTAATGATTAGTTTGGCACAGACAGATGCAGCAGTTTAGAGCAACAAATCAAGAAACCGGTTTGGATCTCTCTTTTTTTTCCTCCCCTCTCTGATTTTTTTCCCCCTTTTCTTTTCCTGGCAGAAGACTGCTCACTTTTCCAGCAAACTTTTATTTCTGTAAGATTAACTAAAGCAGCCTAGGGCAATGCCTGATGCTTAGAGGGGAGGGGTGGCTGGGCGAGAGGTGAGGGTAGATGTGGTGTCGTCGCAGTCTAGCTGGCAGCAAGCAAGGCAAAAGCAGAGGCTGCTCTAGAAGCGATTCCAAGCAGCAGAGATGTCAGGAAAGGCACTTCTTAGTACCAACCTGTAGAAAAAACAGATAGGTTAAAATTTACCAAGCAGCATTTCACTGATGTCTCACAGCATAATCACATTGCCATGTGCTCCTTCAGTCTACTACTTTACAGCACGATACTCTTTTCCGTTTCCAATAAAATACTTACAGTATAGCATATTGCAGCCAGCCATCACAGATTTATTAAAAAGAGGCCGTTTTCCCCTTCTGAAGCAAGGCATGATAGAGAGATAACCAATCACAGATAGGGTTGCAGCAATAATCTGGGCAGGAAGCCAATAATGTAGGCTGTCTTATGAAAGGTCGCGCCTGTCAGACATTCATTACTATGCTGTAAGCAGAGAAAATGTCCATCGGATGCTACTTATTCGCTTGCAAGAGGATGACCATGTGCTGGCTTTCAATTTACCCAACATGCAGTTAGAGGATTAAACCATGTTAGTTTTTAAATAGCTTCCAACAAGAGCCCAAGTTCTTGTAGCATCCAGAGAGGGGGGGGGTGGAAAGAAAGATCGAGGTGAGGGACGAGCAAGCTTCGTCCTAGCAGCTCCGTTTTAGATTGCTTTCTCCCTGCTTTGCATCAAGCGAGCTCGGCAGGCACAGAGCACGCCTACTGTATCTGACAGATGAATATAAAAGGAAGAGGGGAGTTCAGAAATGGTACAGTCTCCTGACCTATCCCATTCACTTCCTTTGAAAGCTCAAGTCCTGCCTCTTTCTTCCAGAGAAGCCAACACTTTTTTCGAGTGCTAGAGAACGTTCTCTTCAGTAAGCAGAGGCACTGGCAGCAGCGCTGAGGCAGGTTACCTGAGAACAAATAAAAACACCTTCCCCACCACCCAAGGCAAAAGCCTGGCTTTAGCAAGAGGAGGTGGCCACAGGAAACCTGGCAACGCAGAGACAAGCCTGTATCTGGGACTAAAATAACCTCATACACGAAGCTGGCAAACCACAGGAGGGGATTTCAGATCAACATTTTCAGCAACAGCAGCAAATGCCAGCAAAGCTTCCTAATTCGCAGCAGAACCCATAGCTTTGGTCTTGTTGGCTTAAAATGGCTTCTATTTAGGGAGCAGTTCACTTTGCATTTTTCTAATAGGGCACTGTTTGCCCATCAGGGAGGGGACAAATGAAGTAAAAGTTGATGATCGTTCTTATTATTCAGAATGATCAAGAACTGCAATATTTCTTGCCCCTTGGGGGGAAAGAACAGCCATTGTACATTTTATAAATCCAATTAATTTGAAGGGCATCCAGAACATTTAGATAGTTTTTGTTTGTTTGTTTAGTTAACTGGAGAAGTACTGTTCCTTGTGCATTGTTACAATCACTGGTACCATGCTTACTCCTCAGGATTCATTGTCCCTCTCAATAAATTCTTTACCCATTCTTTAGATCAAAACATCTAAAACTTGAGAAAAGAGTGATCTAGGGCAGCCCGATGCACGAAAATGCCTTTCTAATCCTCTATCCAAAATTCTTAAGGTTTTGTTTTTTTTCTGGCCCTCAACATTTCTTTTAAAAAGATGGGCAAATGCACAACTGTGTTAAACACTGTCATCTGTCTCTCTTACAACAATCAATGGAGAACTAACAGTATTGGCCCTGCTCTTTTCTTTCTGCTGCATTTTTAAAGTCACTTTAACATCACTAAATGAACTGTTGTAAATTGAGGACTACCTGTACTTAAATTATACCTTTTTGGATTAACCATGTTCATTCCCTGATAAATGAGCATCAGACTGACTCTTCAAAGGAGAAATCCAAAGCATAAACATATGAAAAGGCTGTTGATTCTAAAACATTTTCACATCTATCCCTTGTTGTACCAAGAGACATGGAGAATGCCATTGTATCTTTTTTTACTTTTATAGTATCAATTTAGCCACAAAGGAGAGAGAAATACAATGGAACCTGTCTTGTTATATCAGTTGAATTTGGTCTACCAAAAAAGTGAGCTTTTTCCAAATTATATGAATTCAAAATGTGCTTCAATCATTAAGGTCCTCTGGCAATATTTATTTCATTTTTTTATAAAAAAAAACACCTTGTATTATTTTTCTAAATAATTCAAGGAGGCAAGCATATCTAATACTCATTCCTCTTCCTATTTTTCCACAACAACAACCCTATGAGCTGAGTTTGGCGGAAAGAGAGTGACTGGCCCAAAGTCACACAGCCAGTTTTCATGCCTAAGGACACAATCTCCTGGTTTCTTGTGTAGTGTCTATTCAATTAAAATGTTCTTTAGAAGAGTTAAGTTCTTTTTCAGACCAGGACTAGAACACTTCCGAGGCTCTTCCAGCTGTATTCTGATTCTGAAGTTACAATATGTAAGCTATAGCAAACTGATGAGATACAAGTTAACAGGATGACAATTTCTGACTATTCATTAGAAAGTCTGCTGCTGTTAAAATCATTTTATCCTCCAGGTAACACTGATCTGGATGTTACAGGACTGTCTACTGACTTTTCCAGAAATTAATCCTCCAACTGGAAATTGTTTATGGTTTTCCAGGGAAAGTTTGCCTCTAAAATCAATTTGATCTGGAACATGGTGTATAGCAATGACCAGAATTATGTGGTCCAGATGTTCCATTCCCGTGGTTTAGAAAACAACAGATTTTATACATCCTCACCATAAAATGTGTAATGTGTCACTTGCCAAAAAAAATTAGAAACAGAGAGGATTTTGTTGAAAAATACACCTATATTTTAATACTGCTATAATGCCACCTTAGATACTATCAATCAATTATTGACCTTCCTAACATTTCATTTGCACTCTAAACAATAAAATGTATTAATATAAAAATTATTTGAACAAAATAGGTGGAATTTACCCATGTTAAACTTTAATAAACATAAGACTACAACACAAATGTTCTAAAATAAGTATCTTATCTACTCCAGTATACAGCTTCTAAAACAAAACTGAGCATCCAAATTCCTGCACACTGCCCACAACGTAATAACTATCCTGGCTTTCCACTTGTCTCTGACCTGACACAGAGACACAGACAGAGACACAGAGAGAGAGAGACAGAGAGACAGAGACAGAGACAGACAGACAGACACACAGAGAGACACACAGAGAGACACACAGAGAGAGAAATTTAATGTGTGTGTGTATTTAAATTGCTCAACTGGAACATCTCCCTATATGAAATCAAGAAACAATATAGTTTAACTTTGTAATTCTGAACACAGCAAGAATCAAAATAGCTATGATTTTTATAATCACAATAAAGGTCCTGTACAACCCATTCCCCTCTACTAATTTTTGCCTGTCATTTTCAGTTTTTTATCTCTAAGATTTATTTATGGTCCGAGTAGACAATGCTTTCTGGATTTGAGCGAACTTTAGCCATTTGGCAACAAATCCATGCAGTTGTTTCATTTGTTTATTTTCATTTGCCAATCTGAGCTGAAAAACAGCAATGAGCACTAGCTGCACAACTGTATTTTCATTGTTACCCTTGTGATTCCCTACCCCCATTCCAAATTTGCCTGGACAAAGTCTGAAAACTCTTGAGTTTTACAAATATTTAACTGTCATTACTCAGAAATAAGTTCAAGGTTCTATCTATAATCAGGCTGTCCACCTAAAGAGGTGACTCTTTAGTGATATACACCATGTTGTAGTCTAAGAATATATAAATTTAAGAGATCTGAGAGGATAACAGCATGCTCAATTCCAATTTTGTCTACATCTGCATAAAACAATTATCAAGTGCTACAATGTTTGGATTATGCCTCTCACTTAAATGGCACTACTATTGTTACAAGTAATAAGAGATTAACAATATTATTATTATTTATAATTAATAAATACTAACTTGAGAGAGGGTAAGAAGTACAGCAGATATCAAAAGAGAATCTTTAGAAAAAGGCATGAAATTATACTACAAATATTTCTCAAAGCAAATTTTATAAAGTCATGGTGACTTTTTTATTGATGAATATTCATTACTATTGGAAATGAAGACTGAAAGTATCAAAAACAACACTACATTGTTTTATTAAATATTTGGTCCTTTTCAGTGTCCTATTTCACAATATAAGATCTAATCAATAGTACACAATCATAATTTCCTCCCAGTTTTATCTAATAATGTAACTGAAGATCTTCTTGAATCATAACGATGATGAACCAATTAACTGTCTTGACTATTAATTTGTACAACAATTGTAATGGTCTCTTGTCTATGACTGTTGATCTGATCTTTCTATCAAGAAGAGTAAATTATTTTTGTGCTCAATAAAACACTAACAAATGTAAACATCTATATAACTCTGAATCAATGAATTTGGAACCAATTTACAATAAAAGAGCCCTCATTTATCCTACTTATCTATAAGCATTTATATTTATATTTTAATAGCCCAGCTGACTTTTCTGAAGGTTTCTTTTAAGTTTTAAAAAAATCAGAAGTTACCAAGCTACAAACAGAATATCAGTTCCTACTAATTACTTTATTAGAGGCAATAACTTTAGGCAACACAAAGATTCTATAGTGAAACTACAAAGCATTCTGGAGAACTTATGCACTTTTACGGATATTTTATAACTGTCCCAGTGAGACATCCATTTAATAAACAGGACAGTTCTCTCATGCTATCAAAACCCCAAATGAGTTCTAGCTCAAAATGACTACCTACCCCGATTTACATATTATTAAGGATAGGTTAGAAATCCTTGTCATGAGCCTGTAAAATTAAAACTCCATTACAGAATGTCACAGGATGTAATATAAACTGTACAGGCTCAGCTGGCAAAAAAATAAATATAAAAGCAATATGTCACAAACCTTCAAAGCACTAAATGTAAAGGTTGTGGGCTAAGTGTTACAATTGGACTGCAAAGTGGGAATGGTTCAATCCTTTAGATAAAGAACATTTAGTATTTACAGGGCAATCTTCTAAGCTCTTCTTGGTTTGTTTAACTATATATGATGAATGATGTTATATAGTCAAATTGATCTAAGGTACCATTCTGCTCATTCTATTATCTCCAAATAGACACATACCTCAGCCCTAAGACAACAGGGTTTTAAAGATAAGTATCCAGCTTCTGAAATCCACAGAGCAATAAACAAACCAATGCACTTGTGGTTAAGTATAATTTGATTAAATAACAACTTTGCACCTGCATTCCTAACCAATTTCCACAGAATTATTAAAGGCTACTCTATGTAAAGTATACTGCAATAATCCAATCAAATGCAAGTAAGGTATGTGTTACTATTGCTAGATCTGACATGCTCTGGGGAAAAACCAATTAGATTATAGAATTTTAAATTGGATCAGGGGATCCTGGCTATTATCATTACTTATACATTTGAACACAAATATTATATTAGAAATATTCCCAAACTTTGAAGTTGATTCTTCAAAATAAAAAATAAAAAGAGCTGTGTTCTTAACCAGGAATATTTCTGTCACCAAAATTAATCTTCCACCATCCACTCTATGATTACCTCGACACTAATTCAGGACAACAGTTAAATGTCATATGCAATTACCTTCCATTTTGAAATTATTTCTCAATAAAAATTCATGTAGAAATTATTAGAATAAAGAAACAATCTTGGGTAATAGTACATCTACAATTAAAGTACACTTACAATCAAAGCATTAAACCACATTTTCAATTAACTGATCTGAAACTGCGAAGTGGTAGGACATTTTGTAATAACATTTATTATTTTATTTTATGAGGCCTTTATGCTGCTCCAATCCTAAATGATTCTGAGTAGCTTGCATACCTAAATACAGTAACAGGATTAAAATATAAGCATCATATACAAGCCACATGCAAACAACCCATGTCCTGCAGGAGACATGAAAAAGCCAAGACTTAATTTTCAAAACTCCAAGAAAAATTGGGGCTGATTTAATCTTCATTTAAATGCTGTTTCAGAAAAGTTTTGCAGTAACCAAGAAGGCTTTACCAAGCGATCCCTGCAGATGACACACCTTAAAATTATAGGAAGAGAGAGAAACCTTTTCTTCTTAATGGAACCATGGGGGTGTAGAGAATAGAGTGTAGAAAATGCACTATATGAGATACTAGCTCGATACCCGTGCTTCGCTATGAAACTGTGTGATCAGGCTATGCAGGAGCCTGGGCTTTCCTTCTTTCTTCCTTTCCCTTCCTGTCCTCCTTTCCCTTCTTTTCCTTTCCTTCTTTCCCTTCTCTTCCTCCTTTCCTTTCCTTCTTTCCACCTTTCCTTTCCTTTTTTCCTCCTTTCCCTTCCCTTCTTCCTTTCCTTTCCTTTCCCTTCCTTTCCTTTCCGTCTTTCATCTTTTCCTTCTCTTCCTCCTTTCATTTGCTTCCTTCCTTCCTCCTTTCCTTACCTTTCCTTTCTCCTTTCCATTCCTTATCATCATTCCATCATTCCACCATCTCTCTATCTCTCTATCTATCTATCTGGCCAGCCAGCCATCCAGCAAAAAAAAAAAAAGCACCTTTGGGACAACAGTTGGAGGATTGTATTTTACAAATCCTCCAACTGATGTCCCAAAGGTGCTTTTTTTTCGGGAGGCAACTGGACTTTCTGGTTTTTCTTTGAAGATATTTCGCTTCTCATCCAAGGAGCTTCTTCAGCTCTGATAGGATGGTGGGTAATAAAAATACTACAACCTTTGATGCCAAAGTAGCTTCCTGTTTAGAAGTATAGTTTGAATCCTTTTAGAGAGTCGCTGAGGCAACCTGGAGATTTGTCTGTGTCCTTGGGTCACCTGAGTGGTGCAAATGGCTGTGAAGTTACTAAGGTAACAGAATGTGAGGCAACCGGCAGTTGGAACAGAGTTCTTTTCAGGTGGGGAGAGAGAGTAAAACTTCTTAGCATCAGAGCGTGTTAATAATAATATACGAAATACTAATGTTCTGATAGTCATTTCAAAAAATCCTTTCTTAGTGAGCACCTAGAAGCCAATAGGAACATAAGTGCCAAATTTCAAGTTTGTAGACTTTATGATTCTGGAGATTTTGTGATGCTGCATGAGTGGTATTTCGTTTATATAGAGAGAGATGGAGGACATTGTCCACATCATTCTGGGAATACATGTAGTTAAATAGGAAATATCATGGCTACTGCTGTGGAGAAACAGAAAAATACTCCAGGGTAAAGCTGTCAGACAGAGTGTGATTTACAAGTTCAAATAAAACCCTACAAACATGCTTGTCAAATGCTTACAATGCCTCTGTTTTGTTTGGGAAAGTTTACAGTTCTGGATGTACCTAAGGCAAGAAGCCTATTCAGCATTGTAGGCATAATTTCTGGATTATATTTTACAGCCCATGGTAAGTTATTTCAAAATGAATATTCTATATCACCCATACAAGAAAAAACTACTGTGTACTTTTTTCTACTCGTCTACTTTAAACATTTACCTATTTACCTAAGCTGTATTTTTGTATAAAATTAAGGGTTGTTCAAAGCTCTAAAGCAACATCTCTCCCTTTCCCCCACTTTCTAAAACTGAAATACCTCTACTACTCTACAGTGCTCCAAGCTCTTTTCTTGCTGTTACACTAGCAGGAAGTAGCTTCATTGCAGGTGCTAGTATAACTGCCAGCTTAAAGCAACATTAACAGGTTCCCCATGCATATCATATGACATCCATCATGCAAATCACACTGTAAAGCATGAATAACTAGCACAGCCCTAAATAAATAAACATACAAGCATGCACACCAACACAACAATAATGTTTCTTACAACTATAATACTGTGTTGTATTACTTTATTTTCCGAAGGAAATGCTGAAAATATATAAAACTAACTAAGATACAGAATGTAATTCAAGCTTTTTTTTTTTTAAAGATCCCAAATAAAAAAGTCATGAAAATTATAACCATTGCAATACTATTGTTATAAAATAGAAGCAGAACAGGTTTTGGCTCTCCCTTAGGCTTGGAATGCCATTGGATATCGAAGGGCCTACTCTTAGCCCTAAATTGAAAATTTGAACAATAACTACCTACAAATCCACATTGGGCCATCACGGTAGATTATGGATGGTAATCTTCATAGATTTCATGGATAAAACATGCTGAATAAATATATGCTATGGTGGACAGATTCAAGTTGCTGCTGTAATATGAATGTATATAAAGTAACATAAATAACACTAGCTGCCAATTCTGATTGTCAATATATATCTAATATAAATATGCAAATATTCAACATTCCATTTTATTATTTCTTTATTTATTCAATTTCTATAGAAATCCATATCTGTCAAACTAGATTAAATATACATAAGAGCAATATACCTGGCCAGTTAGCTGTACAGTCAGGAAATGGAACCCTTAACATCTTCGGCATCCCAGGTTGATACTGTATACTGATATATCACATTCAATATGTGATAGTTCACATTTGGTAACTCAGAAGCAGTTAAACCCTAGCCAAATTAAAGGGTAGAACTTCTGCTTAGTATATAATGTAAAATGCTGATCCAAATCACAAATTCAGATTTGAATTTTCTTTTCATTTCAAAATTACATTTTATATGTAATAACAATTCAGAGTAATAAAAGTTGTATAATGATATGAGATAATTTGTCCATAAAATGAGATGAGTCATGAATTATAAAAAAATAAGAATGACAAATCATGGTACTATACTGTCTCAGTCTTGTGAGTACAATTTTAATAGTATTAAAGGTTAAAAATAGTACAAAACAATGATAAGAATATTTTGCAAGAACTCAAAACCTTCTTATTCTACAGTCCATCCAAATCTGAAGGATTCTATAATCGAATTTATGAATGATTCAAATCTAAACCAAAATTTATAAATCCCAAATTAAACTGTAAACCCATTTTTTACCAATATAAATAATAGTAGCAGAAAGTTGACTTAGTATTAAGATTAAAACAACATTGGGGGAAAAATCAACTTTCTGAAGAAGTGAAAGCCTTTTGTTATTCATTTCCATGACTCATATTCATGGGACAAGCACTTTTTTAATAATCTGGAAACCACCCTTTCTAGTAAAGACCTTCAACTTCATCTGAGATCTTACACTAAAAGGGTCATTACAAAAGTTGTTCTACTTGATTCTTAAATCTAATAGCAGCACAAAACTGCAAAGACTTGTTGCAACAGTCAGCAGGAATCAAGACTCTAAAGCACAAAAAGAGAAGAAGAAGGATCACTGCTGTCAAACATTAAGACAGGAAGATAGATAGATAGACAGATTTCAACAGCAGTCATGGCAGCTGATGAATTCTGGGAGCTGAAGTGAATAATGGAAGTAGACAATATTGGGAAATTTTGCATTAAACCATAGAGTGACATAAAAGAACCTAAGCAATTACTCACAATATCACAGTGTTCTACTTCCGAACATCTACCTGACTCTTTTCATTGGTAACCCATAAATGAAGAGGTTAATTAGTTCAGGGATTTTTTTTTATGCTTCGCATACAAAAAAGGAAAGAAAGGAATAACAAAGAGGGTAGCAGAATGTCTTGGACATATATCATTTAAATAAAAAGTACACATGCAAACTGTAAATTAATGTAACATACATAGAATATATATTTAATAAGTTTTTTAAAAAATGAAGGTGTGAATTTATTTTTATTTGTAATAATTTTATGTGTGCATATTCTCTGAATGTACTGAGCACACACATATAATATACTGGCATTTTACTATATGAAACCCAGCTTCAAGGTCTGTTAACCTGTTGAGATGAAGATGATAAGAAAGAGGAGGAAGAAATAGAGAAGGATAAACCCAACACTATGAAACCAGATTCTAACCCTCAGGTTTTGACAGAATCCTATTTTGCTGATATGACATTGCAGCTATAAACGCACATACTGAAATAAGACATACAGCAATCAAATCCTTGAGGGCACTACCACTCTAAGTTGAGTACAACAGTAGACAGATATATTCATATTCTCTCTGTGTGTGTCTCTGTCTCTCTCTGTCTCTCTCTCTCTCTCACACACACACACACACACACACACACTTCCTTGGAAGAGCAGGGAACAGCTGTTTATTCAAGAGTAGGACAGTAGCCACAATTCCATTTGGATGCAGACCACAAGAATCTGAAGCAACATTGCAAGAGAGTGATAGTGTGAGAGTGAAAAGTGTGGGTGAGAGAGGTGTATGTGTGTGTGTTTGTGTGTGTATGAGAGAGAGAGAGAGAGAGAGAGAGAGAGAGAGAGAGAGAGAGAGAGAGAGAGAGAGAGAGAGAGAGAGAGAAGCTCGTCCTAGCTGTATTCAAATGCAGCATCAATATCTATGACAGCATCAGTGGTGCGATTCAAATATTGTTTTGCCACCGGTTTGGTGGGTGTGGTTTGGTGGGTGCACTTTGTGTGCATGCACACACGTTGCATGCATGCACACGCCAAATGCGCACTTTGCACAGGCACAGAGGCATTCTACCTTTCCTCCTGCAAGCCTGCACGATCTCCCGATCACTTCAGCAGCTGCCGCATGGTACTATTCTGTGCTGCGCAAAGCAGCTGTGCTTCAAATTCAGCGGATAAAGGTGAGTATGGGAGGCTAGCGGGTGGATGGGCCCAACAGCAGAGCCATTAGAGCAGTGGAGAGAACTGGTTCAGTGTTCGCTGCTCATTACTCCTACCAGCTCTCTAGAACCAGGCAGAACTGGTCGAATACCACCACTGGACAGCATTCTTATGAATATTCTGAGCACCAAAACCCATGACAAATGGATTTTTCAGCTTCTACAAAACTGGTGGTAATAGTACTCTACCCTTTACATGTTCATAACATGTTTGTCTCAATCCCTAAATTAATTCCTGACCATGTTTAAGTCTCCTGACTTATACTGTAAAAGTTCTAAAATAGTTTTTCAACATCAGACTTTTTGATTTATTAGATTTGGTGTGGTTGCCAAATCTCACCTTGTTGTGTAAAACTCTGTGGACAGAACCATTCTTTCCAATGCTTTTCCACAGGCATTTTTTAAAAAAATATTTATGGTACAATTCACAAAATGAAATACATTTAAGTTATGTGTTTCCTTCCTTGTTCCTCATAGAAGGTTCTAATGACTAACAAAGGATACTAATCTTGTCATTGATACAATGTAATATATAGAAATCAACAAACCTCTTGTAAAATACTGTTATATCAGGAAACAGACATCATTTATACTTTCAACTATGCCCTTTTGACAAAGAGGAGGAGGTTGTTTCTTTATTAAGATCTAATTTATTATTATAGCAGAATGGGATTGGGACAAATTATTAGAATTCAGAGACAATAACAGTTAAAGTAATGTACAGAGATCTCTCATTTTGTTTACAACATCTACATCTGCAAGTAGATGGACAATCATTAACCTGAATTACAAATATTCCCTACTGAAGTTTTCTTTGGAGGAATTTTTTTGTTTTTAAGGGAATAATATCAAAAGTATAATCATCACTGCAGTATATTTTTATTGACCATTCCAGGAATCTGCATTAATTTTTTCTGTATACTCCAACATATTGGCAAAGTGTTTTTTATTAAGTACATGGTTGAAATTGAGGTTAAAATTCTTGAAAGAAACATTTGACAGTATGATTTCTAAGCACTTTGGATGCCTGCCCAAATGTGTGTTTTACCTTGTGGCCCATTATTTGACAAAAGTTACGAAACCTGTTCTAAATACTTTTCATACTTGAAAAATTGCTAAAAATGGCCAAATTCTCTTTTTCTGCAGCATTCAAAAAATTTAAGAAGCATGCTTCCAAAATGGTTTGGAGTAATAATTGACAAAATACTGCAATACTGTAAAAATTTATATAAATTCAATACATTTTGAAAATGGCAAACAGGCCAACCACAGCCATAAGATCATTACTATGGAAACAATAAGGGAAAATAATGTTTTTGGCGTGTATATTTGTGTGTGTTTTAATACATATAAATTTAATTCCCCATTTGCTGTGAAGAAAACTTGCTGTAACTTTAAGTTTTGATAATGTTTCAACAAGCAAAATATTGAGTGTTTTTTATTATTTATACACAGATCTGTAGAAACTCAGAGTTCTAGAATAATTTGTTGCGTTTTGAGAACCCCTTTTTAAAAAAATCACTCAAACACAGCTAGTTTTCTAAACTTGGTCTCTTGATCAGCTTTGCCTCTTCATTGGTTTGGCATTTAAATATTAATGGTTTATGTGGCTTCCAAAGTTTGAAACCTTGTTCTAGATTGATTCCTTCCTTCCTTCCTTCCTTCCTTCCTTCCTTCACAGGATGGCAATAGATTTTATTCATTAAATGGCTATTACTTCAAGGTAAGTGTGAAATATGTATCAACCTTAATGAATAAATTGTAAAACAAGAAGTAGCTGGGTCAAATCTCAGCCTTCAACTGTACATTTGTGCCCCATTCTATTAGGCAAACACTACAGTATTGTTATTCATGTTTTATTTATAATTTTAAATAATAAGAATTTATGATTTAGAACCTAGGTCTGACACCAATGTTTAAAACTGGAAATCTATTTAGAAAGCCTAGTAAGCTACTGTTTTAATAATTTTGTAGAATAAATCTCCTGAATATATCCCTCTTGAAACATTAACATTTCAAAACATTAACATTTTATTAACATTTTAAAAATTCATTTTCCTCTCAAATCTGAGCTTGTAGGTGTTACTTTTCCAATGATGTTGTATTGCGAAAGCATATCTATTGTTATACTAAAAGCTGATGCTATTTATAGCTGAATTATTCTGTGCTCTTAGCTGCATTCAAATGCTTCCATCAAGCGTTCATCTTTAATTCAATATGAAACTTGTACCACAATTCCTATGCAAAACAGGTGTCCTGAGAAGTTTCTCTTTAGATGAATTTCCAAATGGAATTTTTTAAGTACAAGGCATATCCAGATACTTGTACACCAACCAAGAATAGGGAGCTTCAATTAATTATCCATCAAGAAAAGCAATCAGAGGTTTAACAGGAAGGACTATATTTGTTCCCTTTCCTTCCCTTTTCAACTAATTAGCTTATTATTTGATTTTTATACTATTTCCCGTTAAAGTTTACAATTGGAAAAATCAGTGGAAAAAAATCAAGTGTATCATTAGTTTTACCAGTAGTTATTATGTATTACAATTCTTTATTTAAGTTTAAAACAAATGTATAGGTTCTTTAAATTGATCTGATAGATACCTAGGTTATTCTCACTCAAAATCTTTGGCTTAACCAAGAGAAGAGAAAGTGAAACAATACAATGGGTGGTTTTGTTTACCTGGAATTAGGACAAGAATTCTGAACAATTTAAGCTGCCCAGAGTCACCTTGTATAAGAGATTGGTGGCATAAACATTTAATAAATAAATGTTTTTGTTACTTAATTCTATAATGAATCTTACTGCATTACTGTTTGACTTATTTCTTTCAAAGATGTGATATCACCAATTTGCAACAAACATGATTAAAGGGATCATATAAAAGGTAGGTCAGAGGTTGAACACCTGGAAGCATAGGTAACCCATTTTATTGTTGTCCATTAGTGATAGAAAATTCAAAAAACTTACCTGCTTATGGTCATATCTGATTCACTTTAAGACTGACCTTGTATGCTTTAATAAGCAACCAGTGTCTTACCCTCTATCCATTTTAAAGTTTTTAATATTGTGTTAACCTTAATGTTAAAAAGTATTCCTTTTGAAATTGATTTTTTTCTACACTTAATTTAAATAAGATAGAAAAATTTCCCTAAGAATGCTTTTCACTCCAATTTCTAGACATTATCAACATCTTATAAGGTATTGGCAGACATGAGATCTGTAATTTAATTCATAAAGCTACAAGTATAATAACATTTCCATTTTCCCATCATTCCATGCTCAATCGTCATACTACATTTCTTTTTCATAGAAACTGCAAAACTTCAACAATGTGCACTCTCCTTCTTTAAATCAGTTCACTACTGTTTTTGGGAAGAGGAACATTGATATAAACTAACAAATGACAAAAACCTGTGCAGTGGACAGAGGAAGCAAAAACTCGTGAGTCTGCTGTAGCCAAGGAAAAAAGAAATGGCCACGGCATGTGTTTTCATTCTCTCTCTCTCCGTCTTCTAGCTCCCATTATTGTGATTAAATCACTTAAGTTTGGTTTATATAGGTTAAGTGTGTTTTCTGGAGCATCTCAGGACAGAAGTACTGAAGATCTTACTAAGGTCTTATAAATAGCTCGTGAAGGCTGTGTGACACCTCCAACACGTTCAGTAAATGTTCAGTTTTTGGGGGAAATGCTTTATATGATTAGCTAAGAATATGAATTATTCTATCTAGCTCTATATGTATCAATGACTGTCAACCACAAGATACAGAAAACTTGTTCTTTGCTGCCCCAAACATTTAATGAAAATTCCTAATGATAAAAGCTGTTTGACACTAGAACAGACTGTCTTGTATTTAAGCAGAAACTGGAGATCCATCTGTCGAGAAGCTGGAATTCCCTTTTTCCTTGAATAGAGAAATTATTACTATAAAGTATTTTCTATTTTTTTCTTTTGAATATCCTTAATTAAATGAATAGCTTTCAAGTGTAATCAGAATTAATTTAATACTAGACACCCAGTGGCCCATTGGGTAATTATTTTAAAGATATTTTATTATCTAAATATGGAAATAAAATGATCATGGGTAGGCAAAAAAGTAGTGGGAGCAAATTTCCAGTTGAGTTTGTGGGAAGCTGGCAGGGAACATCAGAAATATTTCTTCCATACTTCTTTCATCCCTCTCTTCCAGAATACAGAATAATAGAGTTGGAAGACAATTTGGAGGCCTTCTAATCTAGCCCCCTTGCTCAAGCAGGAAGCCCTATACCATTTTGGGCAAATAACTGTCCAATTTCTTCTTAAAACATCTAGCGATGGCATACCCACAACTTCTGGTGGCAAACCATTCCACTGCTTCATTGTTCTTTCTGTCAAGAAATTTGTCTTTAGTTCTAGGTAGGATCTCTCTGTCCTTGATTAAGTTTCCATCTGTACTTCTTGTCCTGCCCTTAGGTGCTTTACTCCCTTCTTTCCCCTTTCCTTCTGTCCCCAGCAGATAGGTAAGTAACTGCTGCTGGGTAGGGAAGGGAGCAAGGGATTGCAAGACTGGCTGAGAAACTGTCACAGTATTTCAAAAATGAAGATTATGTGACCTCATCAGTTGCCTAGCAGCACAGCAGTTACAATGTTTTCAAATTTCAATCCATTTGGGTCATGGAGTCTGTATTTTAGATACATTTTGTAAGTTAGCGGTTCTATAAATTAGTTAAGGTTCCAACGTTCAAAAATTATTGTCCTATGAGGCACCATTTTGCCCTGTTAAAAGTCGTGACAATAAAGAATTTTTGGTGTGTGTGTGTGTGTATGTACTTGAGATATATAAAATACATGGATTGAAAGGTTCCTATCTTCTACCATTTATTATTATGCTGACATAAACTGGCTTACAAGTTTTTGGTTTACAAGTTTTTCATGATTTCAGGGATCTCTTGTAGCTCCTGCTTAACCACAGGAGAGTACATTACTTTATGATGTAATTTTAAAGAAGTGTTTCACTTTAGCATCATCAAATAGAGAACAGTGTTGAAGTCCTATTGAACTTCAGACCCTACCACTTTACACTCCCTTCTCTTAGGATGCAATTAAAGAAACTTCAATACTCTAATAAAAATATAACTTAAATTACTAAACTTTCTAATACCAAACATAGACATAAGCACAGACACCTATACAGGATGTTCAACAACATCCCCATGAATGAGTGAGTGTGTATGTGTGTGTATGCTGAGTGATATGTAAATCACTGAATGTACTGGTTATGAAAAAAATAACTTGTTAAATGAAACCTACCCCAAGTCAGAGAAAATATTCTGCCCTTCTTTTTCCTACTTTTTAAATCCTTTATCTTTCCTTAATTGCAATATTTAACACTTTTTTATATTTTCTCTATTAGTGTAAGCTGATTAAATTCTTATGATTTCTAATTGTAATGTGTTTTTATCCCTTACTTGGGTATTGTTTAACCACTTATGTATTTAATATAGAATTTCAAATTTTGTGATGCTTTAAAAATAGCATAGGATTTTTTTTGCCAAGGATCCATTTCTAAGGATTTCTGATCTAAAGTATTAATTTATATTAACAATAGAATATCTTTTGGTATTTTATAAAATGAACTGGAAGTTGATCTAACAAAATCTAATGCAGTTTTACTGTAGAAGTTAACAGACTTGATTCTGTAAATTATCTGCATAGCAGAATGCCTGGGGGCTACTCCAAACTTTCCAAAACCTCTTGAGCGTATATATAAATATATCATTTTTGTAAATCATACTCCTTTTAAATCAGGGTTAAGCAAAAGGCAGATAAGTATCTTCTCTACATATATCTCTACATATTTTGCTGATAATTACAATCTAAAAACTTTTCACCTACCCATGCACACATTTTCAAATTTAGAATACTAAATTAACAGATATTTGTACAGTAGAAAGTGATCCATAAAATGGCCAACGATCAGACAAAACTGAATGACCAACAATGACAAGGTATATTTATCACTACATATTATGGTCACTGCAATTTAGTATTTGTGAAGTATTCAAGATCATTGACTTACTCTGAGCTATTAATTTTCAAATAGGTGCCTCACTGTTACCACTAGTTTGGTCACTTAGTAAAATTGTAAACTAATTCTAAAAATTCCATGACCCTAACATTTGTGTAGGTCTATTTTAAAATCTCAAGTTAGCATTTTAGCTTCAATACAACTTTGTATGGCAGTTTGAGACATTAGAATATGTGATATAATTAATATTTAATCGTATCCAAAATCAGAATTCATAATAATTTTCACCATTTTTTTACCATATAAGAACTGTAAATTCAATAAAAACATGACAAAATGTCTAATAATCATAGAGTGTAAGTCTTAAATTCATTCTCAAAATACATTAAGAATTTTGTGCAATCTTCCTTCACCTGATGTTCCTCAGTTGTACTCAGCAAATACTCCCCAAATTACAGGCCGGTATGGTTAGGTGTCGCCAAGGATATCATTATCTTTGGAAAAAATCAAATTGAGAAAGATTGTTGGAGAGACCATACATGGATAGGACCAAGTCAACCACTTAATCTTGTGCATTTTGGAATTATAACGTCTTGCCTTTAAGTGGGTTTCATTGGCTATTTTGTTGGTTTAAATGGCCTGGATTATTTATTCTAGATTAAAGAACAAGAAATTATGAGCATGGCAACAATTGCACTATAGGTAGTGTTTGACTTACAACCACAATTGAGCCCAAATTTCTGTTGCTAATTGAGACAATTGCTAAGTGAATTTTGTCCCATTTTATGGTCTTTCTTGCCACAGTTAAGTGAATTACTACAGTTGCTTTAGGAGCTGACAACACAGTTGTTATGTGAATCTGGTTTTCTCATAGACTTTGCTTGTCAGAAGGTTGCAAAAGGTGATCATATAACCCCAGGACACTACAACCATCATAAATATGAGCCAGGTACCAAGAGTCTGAATTTTGCAACGGTCATGTGAAAGACATTGCAATGGTCATGTGAAAAATTGTCACTTTTGTCAGCGTCATTGAACTTCGAATGGTCAATATATGAACTGTTGTAAATCAAGGCCTACTTGTATAAAAGTGATTTTTCTGTACAAAAATATTTTACTCTACTTTGTGGGTAGGGGTGGAGTGTATAGTATATTTACCAAGTAAGTACATAAAACCATGTATGTGGGAGAGCCATCAATTTAGTTCATCTACAAACCTGAGCCTTCACTGTTTTCTTAACTAAATCTCCTAAATCTTTTAATGGTGCATTAGTCTCTTCTTTTCCCTGGCTGAGTGTCCTCATTTCCAATTTCCTCTCAACTGACTTAGTATAATTAGCAACTGTTTGATCATATTGTATACCAGACACTTAAAGTAATATTTTAAATTAGTCATCTCTAAATAAAAATGGCTCCTATTCAAATTCCTTCAAGAAACACAATCTGTAACTCTGTCAAAAAGTTTTATTCTATTTTGATCCATCATAAGAACACCAAGAAAAGGACAATAGGACTTATTTTGTTAAAGCTCACATTA
This sequence comes from Notechis scutatus, assembly GCF_049901735.1. Classification (NCBI taxonomy): domain Eukaryota; kingdom Metazoa; phylum Chordata; class Lepidosauria; order Squamata; family Elapidae; genus Notechis; species Notechis scutatus. The sequence goes on along the minus strand of NC_142012.1, from coordinate 143,122,239 downwards.
AAAAAAAATTGAGGAGTATAGCAAAAATGAAGAGCTTCCTTTCATCATTAAGAAAAGTGCAATCTGTATTAATCAGAATAATTTATTTTTCATGATGAAATAAAGATGAGCTGATAACTGCAGACAGCCCTGGATTACCTCTGATTTGAACACTACACATATTGTATTTACAAACAGACAGCTTATTACTATAAATGGTGGACACTGTTCTTTTTCCTCTTGCCAATAAACAGCTGAAGCTGCTCAATGTTTTCATGAGTGTTGGTTCTAAACTTTAATAACAATTGTTTTTCTTTTCTCTATCTAAACAAATTTAAGAAAGGTTTCTATTATTATTATTATTATTATTATTATTATTATTATTATTATTATTATTATTATTATATCGGTTCATTACTACTTAAATTATAGTTGCCGCATAGGCATCCAGACATTTAGACTCTAAATGTCTTTTCTGTCCACTCAATGAGCCAGTGGTGGGATTCAATTTTTTTTACTACCAGTTCTGTGGCATGACAGGGGAAGGATACTGTAAAATCTCCAGTCAGAGGTGGTATTTGCCAGTTCCCCAAACTACTCAAAATTTCCACTACCAGTTCTACAGAATGGGTCAGAACCTGCTGAATACCACACCTCTGCATTGAGTCCTTCTCAAGGATCTGGGATAGACAGATGTTGTTGTTTAATAATATTAAAAGTATTGTCACAAGATGTAAGCTGCTAAGTGTAAAGCTGCCTTTTGCAATTGACTGACAATGATTTTGTCAGAGATGGTGTTCAGGCGGTGCTCCCAAGGAGCCTATTTTTCACTTTCTTTTGCCAGAGCCTTATTTAATTTTCAGGTCTTTATATTTTGTAATTTTTTCCAATTCTTTTGCTTCTATTCTGTTCTCTCAGGTATTGCAATGTCTATTTATCCAGACTTTTCATGGATATTATTATTATGGTTATTCGCACAGTCAGCCAGATGTTTGATTGGATTTGGCATTTTTATCCATCTACCAAGTCCTTCCATTATTATTGTAAACTTTTATTCATTAAACATGAAACTCAGTCAGCTGAACATTAAAAAATGTATCACAAATATCATTGTCTCGCTCTGATGGGTTGATACAGGTTGCTGCCAGTATAGTAGGTATCAACCAAGCATCTTCTTAAAATGTATGATGTTCCGAGTAGTGCAGACTTTTGTAGTTCTCCTGGTGTTGTTGCAGAAAGCTGCAATTTCTTGATGTCTTTCGTAAAATTCTGGGACATGGTACCAAGTGCCCCAATGACAATGGGTATCACTGTTATGTTTCAACCATAATCATACAGTTTTGATGGCCAGATCACGATATTTTGTGGTTTTTTCCAGTTTTCTTCAACTCTGGCATCTCCTGGTACAGCGATATCAATAAATTGTACTCTTCAGTTTTTGACAACTGTGATATTTGACATATCATGTTCCAAATGACGATCAGTCTATATTCAAAAGTCCCACAAGATCTTCACATTCTCATTTTTAACAACTTTTTCCACTTTATGTACCCATGACTTTTCAGATATAGGTAAGTTGTATTTTTTACATAATGACCAGTGCTGGTGGTGGTGGTGGTGGTGCTGCTGCTGATGGTGGTGGTAATGATTTGTAAGTAATCTATAGTTAAGATTCACAGTCTAGCACTGATGGAAATTTAATAATTCAAGTTCTAAACAAGGACCTAAGAATTGGAAGTGTTTTAAGATTATAGGCAGGGTGGTTTATTTACCATCATACTTTGTTTCAAATGTGGTGCATTTGAAGGCTTTTGTTAAGTGTTTGATACGCACAGAAAAGAATTTGGCTAATTGATGTTAAAGAAGCTGTTCTGATTAAATACAAATTCAACTTAAGGAATTTAGACTTTCTAGACTCAGGAATGGATCTCATTCTTGATCTGGGACTGCCTATTTCAAAAGCCCAGATATGCAGTTCATAAAAGCAAACAAAAGATATTAAAGCAGAGGTCAGCAAATGCCAAGTGCAAGATACAATCACAGATAACCCCCCCCACACACACACACCATAAAAATAGTATTATTTGAAATCTCACATAACAATTACAGTATTATCTTGGAAGGGACCATTGATTTCATGTTCAACATTTCCTGCATTCTTACCTAAGATACCACGTTTTTCTAATGAACTTTCCTTCTTAACTGAATAAAAAACACTTGAGGGTTCTCACTTAACAGGACATATGACAAGAGCGAGCTCAAAGGCAGATGTTCTCAACAGAGGCCTCCTTCCTATGGTGGAATAGCTTATCGCCTAAGGCAAGGATGCACGCACACAATCATGCAGACATATCCCTTACAATTTGCAGAAGACCCTTGAGATTGATTCTGGAGCTAGTGATATATAATCTGTAAATTCCTATATTAATATAGTTATCTATTAATTATATTAGTATATGACTATTATTATATAGTAAAGTATCTAGACCCATGATGGAGAACCTATGGCACGTGTGCTGAAAGTGGCATGCAGAGCCATCACTTTAGGCACGCCATCTGTCGCCCATTGCTCTTCTGAAACTGGAAGAGCAGCTCCCAGCATGCATGCTGGCCACCTGGCTTCCAGTTTCTAATGCACATGCATGCATGATGACTAACTGGCTGGCAGGCATATGTACGGCGGGAAGCGACACTTCTGGTTTCCAGCACTTCCACACCCCAGGGAGCTGCTTTTCTGGTTTCTGGCGTATGCACACACGTGCTCCTGTTTCGGCACTCAGTGCCAAAAAGGTTCGCCACCAATGATCTAGAGTCTAGAGGTTTTTTAAAATATTTTTTATTAATTTTTTGTTTATAAGCTATGACAACGCAATTTATTGATGGATTGAAACAGAATTGAACTTGGCTGTTCAGTTTCACAGCACTGAATTTTGGGAAGATACAAATGGCCCAAAATCTCTCTGCCTGTTTGGCTATGGTAACTGAACTTCTTGTGTATACAAATGCAATGTTTCCCAGCTACTATATGGTTGGAAGTGATTTTAAATTATTTCCATGTGACTTTTCCAGTGATCAATACTGCATCAATGTCTTGGACTAGTGATAGTATCTGTGTGTAGTGGTTATCCTGAGTTTTAGAGTACTTAACAAACAGCAAATGCGGAAAGTTTAGTGCCTGTTGACATAATAACTGCAATAATGTGAAGACAAGAAAACCATTAAGAGCAGGCCCAGCAATATGCATTCTTGTCTTTCTAAGGTCCATAGTCATAAATGAAGAAAATAATTTGTTTGATGAGAATATGATTTCCCTGTAGCTTATATGAAACACTCATTTGCAATGAAACCACATATACAACCATTACTGCTACATGTAGCTTATATTAAATGATAGCTCCTATGGAAAAAAAATGCTAGCATCGAATTATTTAACAAATAATGAGTAAACAATGCAACTTCTCTGAAGGCTTCATAATTTAATTTGGTTTTATCATGTGATATTAAACATAAAACATACATTTGCACATTTAAAACACTATTCAGTGTCTCACGCTAATTTCTGTTATGCCAGTGTCACTGAAATTACACAGTATTTTCTGTTGAATATATGAAAATTAATTTTTTGTAGAAATAAATTGAAGATTGAAGCACTTTATATAAACGTATATATAATTTTATCTATTTTTTTCTAGTCAAAATGAATGCAGAATACATTCAAGAATGCATTACATCCTCATCAAACTTTTTAAGATCAGCTCAATCCAGGATTACTGAAGACACTGAGGATATGTTTAGAATATTGTATTTATCTTTCAGAGAAAAAATATGGGAGTACACTCCCAATGTTGATATTACTTTGTCAGATCTATGCTTGTCATGTGACTAATTACTTTGTTATCCTTAATAAGCTAAACAAACAATACTTTAAGTATATTTATCTTCTGGCACATGAAGTCTGAAATTCTAAAACAAAATGTTTTTACCCACAGCTCAGAAAAGAGCATTTTTCTAATGTAGCACAGATGTTATTTTTCTCAATAAATATGAACAAGTATAATAATATCTCATTGGCTTATATGGATACTTTTTGGGTTTAAGACTTGTGTAGAAAACAGATGTTTTAGATTTTATTTATTTATCTATTTATTTAATATACTACTCATCTCACTGTCAAGCGATTATGGGAAGCTTACAATTTAAAACACAATATAAAAATGATAATATTAAAACATTAAAAATCTTCAGCATTAAGAATTAAAAGGTTAAAATTAACCAAATCTAGATAAAAAGGACTAATACAAAAAAGGGATGGAAGTCAAATCATTTCCTAATATTCTAACCTAATGCAAAGTGGGGCAATCCCATATCAATATTTATGCAGAAATATTGAACATTCAAAAAGGTTTACAAACTTTTAAGCACTACTATATATTGATGGCATTCAGCGGAACAGTGCCATTCTCGTCTATGGAAATCCCTGGGCAGTGCAGGAGTCAGTCTGGATATAGGAGGGGCAAAATAAACTTAACCGGTAATTCTCCACAAATGAGTAAATATTCAGGAACATTGATCCCAATAATTTTTCTTGTAGTTCCACTGAATTAGTTGATGCATGATTTGGTGGTTCTTCTGGATTCATAATTGTCTGCTTTTTAAAAGCAGATGAAGTCCATAGCTGAGGAGGGTTTATTTATTATCAACTTCTATATTGCCCATGTTGCCAAGGCGACTCTAGGTGGCTTAAAGCTATGTAATGAAAACATTATATAAACATTAAAACAATAAATAAAACCATACACTATAATTCAGTTAAAATCCAATTAACCAAGATGAGAGGAAGGGAGCAAAGTACACAAAGAAGGCTATGATAGTCATTGTCATAACTGCGGCAGTCATTAATTTTATTACATTCATATGCCACCCTCTCATTGATAAGGCAACTCTGGGAGGTTCTAAAGCACTTTTTCCCATGCCGTCATAACTTCAAACATTCGCAAACAACATACGTCATTTGAGAGAGAACTACTATGATAAAAAGACATGGATGATGACATTGCAAACCTTCTCTATTGCAGTGCTCAGCTTCTGAATTTCCTACACCTCCCCATACTTTCAGAGCATATGGAACAGGGGTGTCAAACTCAAGGCCTGGGGACCAGGGGCAGATCCGGTTCGCCGGGTGCTTAGATATGGCCGTGGGGCCACCCTGAAAACAATGAAGGACCGGCCTGCAGTGCCCTTGCCAATGAAAATGGAGCTTGAGAGACCCGTGTGCTAAAGTTAATCCTGTGAAGAATTTATTTATTGTTGTTGCTGCTTGCATACATTTTAACATGCTTTAAACCAGCCCAGTCTTTTTATTTGGTTCACTTATGAAAACTATAAGACAAATAGAAATAAATGTACATGCTGTTAGTCAAAACATTGAACATATCAGAGAAATATTAAGAATATACACCAAAATATAAACTTAGGATATAGAATCTTTATAGATGAAAATCCAATCCACACACCATCTGTGAAATCCAGAGCTGTTTAAGATAATTTCAAAAAAGTTTGCATAATAGGGTTGTGCACCAATCCAAATTTGAAGGGCCTAAGAATCAGAAAGTGCATACTTAACACATATTGCTTTTGAATCAACCCAGTTACACAAAGCCTATGAATATTACTGCAAATTCTTTTGAGCATGGTAAGACAACAACTGGAGAGTTACAAACGTATCCATAAAAGCTTAAATATTACGGCTTCATTCCAATCCTTGAAACTGACTTCATTTTTCAAGTAAAGGATTTGAACCTGTCAAGGGGCAATTTATATCCATTATTATATATTATTAAATTATTATGCATGATAGATATTTTATAGTGGAAATTCAAAATTTGGTGAAGTGTTCATGGTTCCAATTGAATTAAATGATTTCATTACAACTGAATGCTTGAAAAAGAAGAAATATTACCCTTTAACTTTTGGACATACAAAAGGAATGACATTAGTATCCACATATATGCCAACATCTATCAATGTCTCTGTGTTGGCAGACATTCACAAATTGCCAGCATACATATGTGAAGACTAAAAATTTATTAGGAAGCATTCACCATGAGATCTGTAGTGAACACATAGAACAACAAGCAGTGGACACTCTAAAACCAGGTAAGAAAAAAAAAGGCCTATTTGGACAATGATTGTGACAGTAAAAATTGCACTGCAGTTCTAAATATTACTTTTTTTGAATGAGAAAGAACTGCTCACACCTAATACTCATGTATAATCCTGTTCTTGGGCTATAATAAAGATTTGATTTTATTTGATCTCATGTGACACTCAATGTGTGTCTTCTCAGCACATAATGATCGCAAGGGTTCTGATTTTTTTTCCTTATTCTATAATGCTGTGCTAGGTCAGCATGTGACAGTTAGATATGTTTGCATGGGTTCTGCAATTCCACATGCAATCTCTAGTGATATAAATGAGGAATATTGTTCCAGGCTTTAATGGAGCACATTCTTAATGACTTCTTCAGCATTTAAAGGGCAGTCAAATTCCAAATCACTAGGGTTCCTTCAAGGAAACAGTATTTATTTTGTTACATTATTTACTCGTTAAGAAAGTAATTATTTTAACTTCACCAAGTAGGCAGAAACCAGTTCCTGTATTTCAGTTAAAGAACAAACCCAGGAAAAACAGGGACAGAATTATTTTTAGTAAATGTGGCTACATCAGCTTAAATATTTATCAATATTCTTTGTAAAAAATATGGCAGAGTTTTAACACACCATAGAGAACAATTGTAGTTCTCTAGAAAACAGACTGAAGTACAAAAGCTCGTCTTGTAAAATGACTGTTTACCTTTAAAATGCTATATAATTTTTTTCTTTATTGTAAAGGTCATATTTTAATCTTCAGTAACAAATACATAGGAATAATGCATAGTATGGCATTTCTAGCAATAATAAATATTTTAACAGAAAATAGTTTAAAGCTTGTATCTGTTACTATTCTTACGTGTGCTTCTCCTTACTGATTTTCAGAATGACAGTAATTGACAACTAAATAACACATCTAACTGGCACTAACACAGAGTTGTGAACACCAGGAGGTGTTAAGGCCCATCCTGCAAATTACTGAGCTTCCCCACCTCCTGCATTGTCCATTACCTCTCCATTAAAATTTGCAACTAAAGGTTGTACATAAAACAGATAGCCAAAGGTATGTTTGTACTTGCAGCCTAGGGAATGCCTGCTAATTCTTAGTCCCAAGAAGGAAGTGGTGCAGCTTGCTTTATTTAAAACTCCTTGCAGTGTTTTCTGTACAATAGTTCATCTCTTCTGAGAATCTCAAATTTCAATCCATAATCTGTGACATTTCTCAGCAACTCAAAATAGTTGCTTTTCAGTCAGGCTGTAATTAATTAATGCTGTTTCACAAGATGTTTACTAAATCCTAAAACTAATGAGTGAGCATGTGATTGTTTGCACTTTCTGTGAACAGTTAAAAACTTTAAATCACATATACTAATTGTCTGATATTTACTATATTCATAAAGGAATTTTAATTTGCTCCCAACTCATCTTGTAGAACTGAAGAAACATTAAGCACTTTCAAATTAAGGGGATATTAAAGAGCTTTGTGTTTCTAATGCAACAATTCCACCCTTCCTGTCATATGTTATCCAAATTATATTATTCAAAATGTTATTAAATAAACTTTTTATAGATTAGGCCAAATCAAAAATAGTTTGCAATCAATAGCATATTGAACAGAATGACTGAGTTCAAACATCACACAAACCTTGATGTGGTTTATTTACATCATGTGAGAATCATTACATTTATGGTGTGAAGATTCAGATATCTGTTTAATAAACAGTTATTTAATAATTATCTATTTAATAAACCATAGTTAAATTGTGGCTTATTATTCTATGTGAATATGACGTTATTTTATTGAACTGTAAATAATGAAAACCACCTTTAATGTGAGGACATTAACATTTGTGTTAAATGTGCATGTTTATTTTTAAATTCCTATGAAAAGGAAAACATTTTAAGGACTATGTCATAAAGAAATCCACAGCCACACATCAGATACACCAACAGTACAATTTTTGCTTTGTAGTTTAAAAGAAAAGTATTTTCTTTTGGCAATTGAGTATTTTTTGTTACTTAGTAGCCATATGTGCTACAAATATTTCAAAAAAAGTATATATCCAACTATGTACTTTAATCAATGGGTGTTTAACACTTATATGTTAAAAATACTAACAAGTAGCAACACACACACACACACACACACACATTGCACTTTCATTTAATAGCAAATAGTGGAAAAATAGGATCTTTCAAAACTACTTTATTATAAGGTATGTTTAAATGAAAAAAAATCCTAATATCAAAAAAGATATGAACTATGCTTTAGAATTTTTTTAATTGAATTTTGAATCCTGATCATAAATAAAGGTCAAGAAATACTTTTCCAACATGTATAAAAATTTCAGCACTTAACAGGTAAGCCAAATATATTACTCAGAATTCGGGGAACCTGTTACTTCTCCAGTTATAAATCTTAAGATGACACAAGCCAAGTAGCCATGGGCAAATAATTTTTAGTTCCTTAACATATTGATCCAAAGAAGATGGTTTATCATATAATTTGTTGTGATGAAAAGTAAATAACAACAAATAGCCTCTTTAAGATTACCTAACAGCTTTCTGAATTCCTTTTCAAACAACCTGCTCATGATACAAGATCTTCCAAGATCTCAAACTTAGAACTGTAGTTTTGCATGGTAGCACATCATGGCCCTATATTTTATACCTTTAACAATTCAAGAAGAACTGGTTAGCTATGAATGCTTAAACAGTTGCTACATTAAAAAAAACTTTTAAGGTAATAATGGTTTGCCACATTTATAATACATCAAGAACTTGAGCTTTCCCAACCTCCTCCTTTATATCTATCCTTTCCTAGGTAATTAAGATGTTCAATAGTTCTAAAGAAGCTTCAAAGACTAACATAATTCAATATACTCAACTAGAAAAGTCAAGATAGTGCACAGATCAAACATATATACAATGTCAGACCACTTTTCTGCCATAACTTAGCCATGGATCCTAGGAACATATCTCTGCATATCTTGTATAATTTTAATTTTTGAAATCTGCTTTGGATTCCTGAACCTAAATACCTTGCACTCCAAATTTTGTCAACTTTTTAATTACTTTACTTCCTACTGTATATCAAGAAGCAATGTTTAGCCTCAGATGTTTTAATATAAGAAACACTGAACCTTCACTCGTACAAATACAGTTTCCTCCCCCACACACATCCACAGTTGACACATACATACATACATACATACATACATACATACACACACACACACACACACACACACACACACACACACACACACTGTTTGGACTAAGCAGAAAGGACAGCTTTCTGAAAAGCTGTACACTAGTTACAACTAAAACTGTTTCTTATTTCTCTTTCTAAATTTCAAAACACAATTTCAAATTATCAATAAACAGTGGTTAGTGAATATAATTATTCCAAGTCAGGTATCATTATACTATGACATATATAAATCACAATTGGAGCCACAACCAGGAACCAAAAGAAAACATACAAGCTTAGGGGAAACAAAAATGATACAGAAAAAGAAGGCAGACTCACTCTTAGCTATGGGACAATGACATAGCAATTGCAGTATGATGTCTAGACTAGGCCAAGGTTACCCTATTATATTTTATTTCATAAAGAACTAGGTTTTTAATCTGGTATTTTCCCGGAAGCACTTAATATTTGATTGGTGCAACAAAGTAAATAGCATATATTCTACTGGATAATTAAATACTTTATTATCTGCTGATAATATATCTATCATTCATCTTTTCTTCCTTTCTCCCAGATTCTTGCTGCCACTTTTGACCTATCTTAATGACTGACAAATGCCCCACCTTTTTGCTATCTAAATTTGAAACATTTTGCCTTTCTCCGATAGATCTACTGGATGTTGACCAGGTCTAACAAATCATCATTTATGATAAAAGTTCAAGAACTGTTACCCACTCTATAGCAAAAATAATTACTTATTTACTTAATCTTTACAAAAAGAACCCACTGAATTTAATTAGACTTACTATAAATACACGAGATTGCTGCTTTACACTGCTTCAAAATCTGATTTGCAAACGACTTTCCATTATTTTAAAAATATACTACATAGCAGTAGCAAGCATACTTCCCATTTTGGAAGCTGCAGCCTCTGTCTACCTTTGCTAAGTCTCCCTCATTAGAGCTTTTCTCTAATCCTCATCAGTCATGGTGGCCAATGCCACATTTTGCAATCCGATTGCAGAGACTCCTTTCCAGGCCATTGAAAACTCTATAAACAATACACCTGAACAATCAATCCAAATAGGACCTTTTACATAGCAACCATTAACTAATTAGGTTCACTTTTGTCTTGTTCTCTCTTAATACATATTCCAAGTCTTAGCCACTCAACTTTTCTGTGCCTCAAAGGGTTCCCTAGATTTTGAAAATTCTGACAGCTCCTCTTCGTCCATCTGGGGCTGGCAGTTATATACTTGGAAGCACACATCCAGGCAATATAACCATTCAATATACAACATGTTTATTTATTTATCTATCAAATGTATAGTCATCCCTATAATCAAAGATATTCACACATACAAACTGATGGTGTAAGTCTTTATATTTCTATACATAGCCACAAACATTTGCAAATTATCCTTTTGAGCAAAAGGCTTACATGTTTGTATACAATCCAAATGGAATACTACAGCTAAACAGATGCATTCAAAGGGGAGGGGGACCCCTCTAACTTTTTTCCCTTGGGAGTTTTGTTCATGTTAACTAAAACCAAATGCCTCTAACAGCTCATTTGAGAATTCAGAAGCTCTGGGTAAACAGCGAGTGAGCTGGCTTTTTTTTAACCTTAACTGTGCCAGTTATCTACTTTGCAGACTCTGCCATACACTGCACCACATTAAACATTCCCAGAAAAAAATCCTAAATATCACGTTTTCATCTTTTTTTCCCACACATGAAGTCCTTTTCTATTAAAAGCCACACCATTTATCTGCACCCCAATCGATCAAAATACAATCCTTAGCCTTTGCGTAGATAAGTTAAGGCTCTCCAGAACTTGTGAACCTGGGCAAATCCCTCGGGATGCCAAATTATAGGGTTCTCCATATAAGGAAGTACAACTAAACATGTCACATGTTAATCTAAATGCGGTAGGCAATGTGTCAGCCTTTCCCAAAAAAAATGGGCTCCCGCTTTACAGCACACTTTATATATATATAAATATAATATAAATATATATATTTCCTCGTCTAACAAGGAAAAAAAAATTAGGGAGGAATCGCGCTTCTAATTTTTGCCCGGGGAGGTAAGGCGTCGGACTCGGAGGGGTGGCAGCAATATGGAGCGCTATGATACTCGAGGCCTGTCAAAGTCAAGTGTCCTACCCCGACAGCCAAGTGGAGCGGGCGTTGGGTCTAAAATAAGGGACACGCAGCACGCCAAGTTCAGGAGTAACATAAGCCCGAAACAAAGGTCAGTGAGGGAAGGGGGCCTTTTCGTACACCTGCTTAGCCTCAGCCTTTGGGCGTGTGTGTGTGTGTGTGTGTGTGTGTGTGTGTGTGTGTGTGTGTGTGTGTGCAGATTGCAAAACTGCACGACCCTGCAAAGCAGCAGCACTCTCTCTCTCCTACACACACACACACAGAGACCGCGTACCCGCGGCAAGAGAGGAAACGTCGGCTGGAGGCAGAACTGCAACTGCGACCTTCTGCCTTTCGTTTTCTTTGCTTTTCTTTTTTTAAGCACGGCGAGGGGCGCGAGAAGAAATCCTTAAAACTGTGGCGGGGACCTCCAGGTCCCACCGCCGGCAGCCCTCCAAACTCGCTTCCTCGGTTTCTCCCAACCGGGACATGGGAAGAAAAAAAAAAGAAGAAGAAGCCAGGCGACTGCTATACGCGACTCCGGATCTAAAGCACAGTTAAAGCATTGCTCGCTCGCTCGCTCGCTCTCCCCCTCCCCCTCACCCCAGCCTTTCCCCGCCAGTCTTGATCGACAACAAGGAAAGACGTCTTACCTCTCAACATTTTTTCAGAGGCAACCATCAGATCTCGGACGGGTCGACCAAGGCATTTTGGGAGGGGGGTAATTCGGGAAAGGGTGACCCTCCCAAACCTTGTTTTTGTTTTGTTTTGTTTTATAAGGGAGGGGGAAAAAGCATAAACAAATAGAACCAAAACAAGCACTGGGGGGGAAAAGGTGGGGGAAGGGAGAGAAAAGGGGAGGGGGGAAAAGATGGGACGCGCCACTCGCCTTGTCACAGCGGCATTCTCGTCGCCCTAAAACCTCCGGCAGCTGCAGTGCAAAAAAGACTGTCGCCGACGGCTGTGCAGGGCACGCTCTTATCTGAAGCGCCGAGTTTCCGCTGCTGCCTGCGCCGCCCCTCCCCCATCCAGCGAGCTCTTACCAGGAAGCAACTGGGCGTACTACTGCAAGAATGCAAAAGGGAGGAAGGAAGGAAGGGAGGGAGAGAGGGAGGGAGGGAAATATAAAATAAAATAAAATTACACGATATACATAATACGCGAGGTTAGGCGGGGGCGCGCAGAGAGCCCAGCGCGCCCAGTCGCGCGCGCATATCGTCTGCCGCGCGGGCTGCTTCCCCCTTTGGTGTCTGGGTCTCTGTGTGTGTGTGCGTGTGCGTGTGCTTGTCTGTGCAAACAAGGTTTGGAACTGGGGACTGGCGAATAGATTCGACGGGGAGAGGATGGGGAGCGGGGGTTGGGGGCAGGGGGGCTAAAAGTGAAAAAAAACACGAACGCCAAGCAGCAGCCGAAAGCGCGCTCGGGATCCCCTTAAATCGCTCGCCTTGGTATCTCCCAAGTCGATTTGTAGAACTTGAGAGGAAAAAGAGGAACAGAGCGAGCGAGAGGCACGCACGTAGGCACGCACGCACCACATCCCTCTCACCATCCCTTTCGGCGTGGTGTAAATGCGGCGGGTACAAAAAAGGTCTCTTTTCGGTGGAGCGTCGGGGGGGGGGGATAATAATTGGTCTCGCTCTGTTGCTGCAAAGTGGAGGCGCCGGATGGTATCCCACCCACAGACTTTGCAGCACTAACTGTAAAAACTACTTAACATTCAAGGCACCTTGCAAATTCGCTCCATCATCAGATGGCATCTATTGCTTGTTCGGTTCTTTTTAAATACTGCGCATTTGGTACTTCTCTTTTTAGCCCTGAGAATTGTAGGTCTCCCTTGTTCTATTGGAACCAGTCCAAGGGTGCCATATGCGGGGGAGGGGGGGAGTAATAAACCAGAGATGGGTGCAGAAGAGATGCCTTGTTCCTAGATCTGAGTTTCTCCTGTTCAGACAGATGCGCTTCTCGTAGCTCACTAAGGTAAAGAGACAGTTTCATTTGGGTTCACGTATTTATATACTTACCGGATTCATCTCAAGTACCGACAAGGGCTGACAAAAAGTAAAACAATTCACCGTTTTGGTCTGTAAACAATAGGCCCCAAACCTATTTTTATTAGATGAAATATATATTTTAAAAAAACAACCAGGAAAGTATGCATCATTTGAGTCCCCACCTACAGCCTGCAGTGAAGCAGTCTAAGAACAGGGAGAGAAACTCGTTTATCAGAAGTTCTGTTGAGCTCCAAGTTCATCCTCCGAGAATCATGGTGGTGTCCTCTCCTATTTTTCCATGCATTGGTACCCACTCAAGTGTGCACCTATTTATATATTATTAGCCCAAGGCAGTCTTGGGACATTACCACATCAACATCAGGTTTGAAACTATTAAATACTGTTCACACAATGCTATATCAGACATGCTTAACTTGAATGTGCATTCCTGCCAATATTAGATTTTGCATTTGCATTGGAGAGACAATTGAAATGCTGATGTGGGGTTTTCATTTGTGAAGATGGCATTAGATGGACTAGCACTTGTGCAAAAGGTTCTTGTGCAAATCATTCAACACTGGTACTTAATGACTGTGCACCAATCCTCTTGAAGTTTTGAGGCACGTAGAAAAAAAAAGATTCGAGCCCACAATAAAGGGAAAATATTCCATGCTATTGGGCCTCTCTTCTGCACCAATTAATGTGCTGATAAATTGTGTGGAGGCATTCAAAGGTGTTCTCCCCTTTATTATGACAAAATGCTACAATTAAATTGAAGTCTCTTTTGGCTCAAATAAAATAAGTCTATTACCAATTTATTTACACAGGAGAAATGGTTAGTTTTCACAGATAATAAAGTACTATCTTGATCCATCAGTCCGTATAAAGCAATTGGCCATTTTCATGCCAAAAATTATACTATTATCTACAGTACCTGCTGCCAAAAAGAGATACTTTCAGTCATCTGAGGGGACAGGACAAAGAGCCTCTTAGATTCAATTTCTCACCAAAAACAGATGTCTTGTACTATCTAATCTTACTGTTGGCAGTTTGGTTGGTGCACATGTATTACAATCTCTGTGTGCTGGGTAGAAACTTTGTGTATTAGTGAGTGCTTGTGTAACCCCATAACAGTCATCTTAACCCAACTAGGATCTTGCCCAACTGCCAGCTAAGTCTTGCAAAAAAAGAAAAGAAAACATAAATGGGGCCCTGAGGCTGCAACCGTCTTCTGCCTTACCCAGCAAACATTTGTCAATATAGCCACTGTTTAGTCCGTATGCTGGAAAATTATTATTTTTTAAAGTTTCTATTCATTTGTTGATTGCACCTTTGTTTGTTGAATGCATGACTTCCTTTTGGGATAGATGTTTAAGCACGATTAAAAAGTGCAGTGGTAAAATATGTGGATTATGGTATATTCATTTGATGTCTCAGACAATTTGTGAAGGCCTTTGTTCTTGAGTAAAATATTCAAAATCCTTGTCACTGAACTGGAACTACAAATAATGATAATCGTTCACACTATATAGGTCAGATGTCAAACTCGTGGCCCGCGGGCCGGATGCGTCACGTGCTAGCCCTGCCCCCACCCAGTTTAGCGAAAGGGGAAGTCCCAATAAGTCATGTGACACTGCCGTGACGAGATGAGTTTTACACTGACAGGTGGAAGAAGTGATAGTCTAAAGTGGAAGACTTCTGGGTAATTTCATTTTAAAATGAAAATCCATTGGAAGAAACTATAATCCTACTGGCAACAAATAATACAATACAACTTCATGTTATAATATACTGTAAACTAATAACTAAAATTTCCATACATATTACAAACTAAGACATTACATTACAATGTCTTAGTAACAGACTGAGATAAGGATTTAGTGCAGCATAGCAGAGCATTAAAAATAGCTAAACTTCATGTCTGGTAATAATTTTATTGCAACCCAAAGGTCACATAAGAAGAAGTGAGTTTTTTTAATTAATAAGAGAATTGCTTAACAACACATTTTTTTCTTTTCTTTTGATTGTTTCTATGCGTTAACATTTTTTACTTTCTTTACAAAATGACCACACAAGTGGAATCCGAACAGGCAATCAACCAAAATACTACCAGGTCATTCTTTATAATATGTGGAACTGTTAAGGGATGTTATTGAATCAAGACAAGATTGTACATGTGGAAATCATTAGCCAAGATCAGATTCTGAGGACCTGGAAAGAGACTACTGTACAGACCAGTTTAATATGTTTAAAGCAGGCTTTAGTCAGTTCCCTAAATTTATAAATAGAGAAATAGCTATTCAATCAGAAACATCTGTAAAGTATTTTTTATACTTTTGAGTACCTGTGTAGTAACTTTCAAGTATCATTTGGTTCCCACTTATGGAGACGTGGTTGGAAGAGTCACAGAAGCAAGTATTTTATGTAAAAGTTTCTGTTTTGGGAACAGCTTTCCCTTTCTAAAGCAAAGAAAACCCCACTCATATGTCCTTCCAAAAGCATGTTTTGGAAGGCTTTAAGATTGATTGATATTAGAATCACGTGTGGGTTATTGTCATATAAAATGTTTACATTTTAAATAGCTTTTTACTGATAACTTGCTTTGTCAAGTTACTACCATTACTCTGATACACACTACTGGAGCCATTCAGAATGAAGCACTTTATCCATAACTTAAATACAATTAAGCTTTATGAAATGTTTGCAGTACTACTAATATTATTAATAATATGACATGCAAGCTGTATTTGCTTGTAACAGATGCAAGCTGTATTTGCTTGTAGTCTATAATATGTGAACAAGTGAATATCTATTTTATGGCAGAACTAGATGTGATTTCAAAAACAAATTACAAAAATCAGTACATACTTCTAATGTATAAGTGGTGCTTGAAGTCATTCCTCTAGGAAATCTCTATTTCAGCCTGATGAACAGCAAGTATTGTTTACGAACAAGATACAAGAAATCCAATAGGACTGAGATGTTCTTTCTCCCCATTGACATTAAACACAAGTAGAAAAAGCAATTCTGCACTTATTGTTCCCATCTCTCAACATTTTAGTAACTACGGTAATAATATAGTAATTTGCCATCAGATTTTTAAGCTGTGGAAGAAATAGCAACAAACTAGTAGTAAGGGTCCTTGTATGGACCACAACCTCATTGGTTCATCTACTGATAGCTATTGATTGAACATGCTGTTCATGACAGTCTTTGTAAATAAGAGTTAACAATCTTTCATGTTAACTCTTTCATGAGGTAAGTTATGTCATGATTACTAAACTCCAAATGTGCCTATTGGTCCAGAAAATGTGCCCAAGTGTGATCTAGGCCATTTGTTAAAGGTTTGTATAGCTTTACTGTTCGTTCTCTTTGTTCTCTTCACAAAGCATCTTTTTAGTAGGTCAAGATAGATATTTTTTTCCATCTGCTTGAACAACCTGTACCATGAATGATGCTAACGAAGCACTGGGAATAAGAAATAAAGAGGAGGACACTGGTGAACTTTTAATTTCCCATTAAATGTTTTCCATAGTTTTGCAGAATAAGAAGCATTTCACTATTGCAAATTTAAGTTCCTGTTTTTAAACAGAAGGAAACTGTAACCATCTTGAAAAAAAGTGAAGGTCATATTTGGGACTGAAACAAATTCTTCATACACCACACTCCCCTAAGCAAAGGAAGTTGACCTTGCATTTAATTGTGCAGGGACCGATTCCACTATCATCATAATATTATATAAAAGTCTGGAAAAGAAATATTACTATACCAATGATCCATGAATGAGCCATAAATTGTAAAGACACACACACACACACACACTATATCGATTGCTATAACATTTAATAAGTTTGTGCAGCCTTCAGTAGTTTTCAATTCTAAACCACAGAAGCTAACTTTCACCAGAGCTTCTATAGAAGCACTGTATTTTTTAGCAAGTTCTATTAGCCAGTCAGTTTAACAACAAACAATCTAAGAACACTGAGCTGTGTTTTTTTTAATTTGTACAATGTTTTGCCCCCAATCGAAATTTATTTATTTTATTTTATTTATTTATTTATTTATTTGATTTGTCAATTGTTTACAAGATAATAAGTATAAGTGTATACATAGTTGTGAATACATGAAATGGGTACATATAAGAAAAATAAAAGAGGAATAAGAGAAACAATAGGACAGGGACGGTAGGCACGATGGTGCGCTTATGCACGCCCCCTACAGACCTCTTAGGAAAGGGGTGAGGTCAATGGTAGACAGTCTAAGGTTAAAGTTTTTGGGGTTTGGGGAAGAGACTACAGAGTCGGGTAGAGTATTCCAGACATTGACTACTCTATTGCTGAAGTCGTATTTCCTGCAATCAAGTTTGGTGCGGTTAACTTTGAGTTTGTATCTATTGTGTGCTCTTGTGTTGTTATGGTTGAAGCTGAAGTATTCATTGACAGGTAGGACATTGCAATGTATGATTCTATATACCATGCTTAAGTCAGACCGAAGATGGCGTAATTCAAGGTTTTCTAGTTCTAGAATTTCAAGTCTGGTGGCATAAGGTATTCTACAACGAGTAGAAGAGTGGAGAACTCTTCTTGTGAAATATTTCTGGACTTTCTCAATTGTGCTAATATCAGATACGTAATGAGGGTTCCAGACTGATGAACTGTATTCGAGTATTGGTCTAGCAAATGTTTTGTATGCTCTGGTTAGTAGTGTGATATTACCAGAGAAAAAGCTACATAGGATTAGGTTAACAACTCTTAATGCCTTTTTGGCTATGTAATTGCAGTGGGCTCTAGCACTCAGATCATTAGAGGTGAGTATTCCAAGGTCCTTTACAGAGCTTGGGTCATCAACAAGGTCTTGACTATTCAGCTTGTATTTTATTTTCTGATTTTTTTTGCCAATATGTAAGACAGAGCATTTATTTGTTGAGATTTGAAGTTGCCATTTGTTTGACCATTCGGATACATAGTCAAGATCTTTTTGTAGGGTAGCAGTATTGTCTGTAGTATTGAACAGCTTTACATCATCAGCGAAGAGAACGCAATTGCTCTTAATATGATCACAGAGGTCGTTTATGTAGAGTATGAAGAGAGAAATGTACATATATGAAGAAACACAGTTTAAAACTCTAGCTTTAGGCAGTGGCGGGATTCAAATAATTTAACAACTGGTTCTCTGCCCTAATTATTTCTTCCAACAACCAGTTCACCAAACTGCTCAGAAAGTTAACAACCAGTTCTCCCGAAGTGATGCGAACTGGCTGAATCCCACCACTGGCCTTAGGATAGGAACAAGGTGCCATGGATAATTCACTATATATGAGAACATGTGGATTATAGATTGCTTTGTGCAGTCTGAATCATAACCCAAAGAGAAATAATGAAGCCAGGGATATTTTTATTTAAGTGACTACGTGATGGCAATTATCAACAACTTTCTAACTTCCACTCCAAACAGCAAATTATCTAAACTGCACTTTTGTAATGACTTGTTACTGAAATGCAAATAACATTGTGTTGAGTTATTTAAAGAGGCATCTTTGTTCCTATGAGATGTATTAGATTTATAAGTATTGAGTTCACATGCTTAGAACCACTGTGGTATGAAATAAACTCACAAAGCTCTTAGCTGCATTGGGAAGTTTAAATGTCTAAGAGAGAGAGAAATGTCTCTTCCTCACACACACCCCCCCCACTTCTGTGCGTGTGAAAGAGAGACAAACAGAGACAGAGAACTAAACCTATTCTGCACCCACTTATTCCAGAAAACCAAGAAGCATCTGCTCTCTATCCAGAGAAAAGAAAGAGTATCTTTCTTTTTCTCCTTAACTGTAGAAACAGATATTGATGTGGAACATTCAGCAACTGCTCTAGTATGCAATGCATACACAGATCATCCAAAGGCTGCAAGAAAGGGAAGAAAGAGGGAGGGAGGGAGGGAGCAAGAGGAAAGGGAGGAAGATGGAGGGAGGTCTGAGAAGATACTTGGTGCTTCTTTCATTTATTTATTTTATGAAAGTTATCCAAATTCTATGTCAGTATGAAAAAGTAATAATTCATTCCAGTTCAATTAGAGGCATAGCAAAGATTGTAAGATTACTAATTCTTTTCTTCACAGGAAGATTTTTACCACATGGATTCTAGGGGCACATATGCCCTGTTCAAAAGAAATTTCTGAAGATCTTCATGAAAAACTTATTATTAGCTAGAAAATGTTATCAACTCATTTCTAAAGCTCTCTACTAATCAATGGCTAGAGACTTAATCTTGAAATGAGGAAGTGTGCTGGCAAACCCATTTTTTCAGAATGAATATTGTGTCAAAATCTCTCCAATGATGCAAATTGAAATTGTCCAGGAAGTCACAAAAATGCCAGAACCACATCCAAGGATTGGCAGATCCCTATCATTTAATGTTTGTGTTCATGATTTTAGCATCAAACAAATGCTACATAAAAATGAGATTCACAAGAAAGTAACAACACATAAATCATTACTCACTAAAAGAAAAATGGGTGCCCCATTAGACTTGCACCTACTCACCCCAAAATCATTGGATAATATTCCAGACTTCTGGAAGAACACTTGATGGATAGATTATGTAAAAGTGGATTTTTAAATACTATATGGGTGCTATTATTTTGGAAATACAGTAGTTAAAAACTGAATTCTACAATAAGAATCACATCCTAACTGTTAAACATGGAGGTGGTAATATTAAGGTTAGAAGTATTTTTTTAAGAATTCAATGCTTACTATTATTGAAAAAACTATGAATTCTATTTTGTACTAGAGAATTCCATAGACAAATATAAGTCCATTACTTGAAGCTGATACGTAGATGGATTATGTGGCGAGAAATTGATTTCAAACCTATAAACATGTATAGTGTTACAAAACAATGGATAAAGAACACAGTATTTTTGTATGGACAAGTTAAGGCCAAAACCCATAAAACTGGTACAAGATCTGCAATGTTTATGTTGGTTCATGCTAGTAAGTCTTCAAATATTACTGAGTTGAAGTAATTCATATTGAGGAATGAAGCAAAATTCCTATACAAAAATCAGACAGACCATTCATTAATGGATTACAGAAAAAAAATTGTTTAAATTCCTTCAGCTTAAGGATGTTGCAATTAGTGTTTTTCAAACTTGGCAACTTTACGATGCATGGACTTCAATTCCCAGAATGCCAGCTGGGGAATTCTAGAGTTGCAGTTCACACATCTTAAAACTGCTAAGTTTGAAAAATGCTGGCCTAAATCAAAGGGGACATTACTTTTTCCACATGGGCATATTACATTGCTTTGTTGATGAAATGTAAGAAACAAACACAAAAATTCTACTACTTGTTCATTGAAACTCCTTTTATGTTATCACTACTGACTAAAAGGGAGAAATACTTTTACAGAAGGATATATCACTGCTTTCAATTCTGTTACTCAGGAAAATAGTCCTTATTCACTGCTGAGCCCCACCTCCCAAACTCAGAATAAATCTGTTTGCTTTCTCCTTAGCTGAGGATCACATAGTTTACTTCCTAGAATTCAAAACTGCATCCATACTTTTAATCTCTTATTAAAATAATGGATTCCTTCACTTTATTATATCAAACTCATGAGCTTAACTCCCTTGTCAATAGCAGCCTTTTCTCTACAATGGAGAATTACAGTGCAGTTCCTGATGAAATTTGAATTTCTCCACTTCCTCTCAAGCTTTTGTTTCCAAATAATCCATGAAGTTTCCTGATAAGTTCAGTTCATCAGTCTGGAATCCTTATCACGTATGTGATATTAATACAATTGAGAAAGTCCAGAAGTATTTCACAAGAAGAGTTCTCCACTCTTCTACCCGTTGTAGAATACCTTATGCCACCAGACTCGAAATTCTAAAACTAGAAAACCTCAATTACGCCGCCTTCGATCCGACTTAAGCATGGTATATAAAATCATACATTGCAATGTCCTACCTGTCAATGAATACTTCAGCTTTAACCATAACAACACAAGAGCACACAACAGATACAAACTCAAAGTAAACCGCACCAAACTTGATTGCAGGAAATACGACTTCAGCAATAGAGTGGTCAATGTCTGGAATACTCTACCCGACTCTGTAGTCTCTTCCCCAAACCCAAAAACTTTAACCTGAGACTGTCTACTATTGACCTCACCCCTTTCCTAAGAGGTCTGTAGGGGCGTGCATAAGCGCACCAACGTGCCTACCGTCCCTGTCCTATTGTTTCTCTTATTCTTTTATTTTTCTTATATGTACCTATTTCATATATTCACAACCATGTATACACTTGTACTTATTATCTTGTAAACAATTGACAAATCAAATAAATAAATAAATAAATAAATAAAGTTTGGGTGAGAAAAAACTTCTGATAATTCTTTGGCCAAGGATTAGTATGTATTTCTGGAAGGCCCTGATAGGTGTTTGTGAGATACAGAATTTATTCCAGAACCCTGTGCAACAAAATGAAGGTTGAATTATTATATAAATTCTATTTTACTAAGGAAGGTATTCTGTGTTTTAAAATCATTTTAACTACTTTGTTTCTATAACGTATCAACAAGTAACATTTTTAAGAACACTACAGTGTTTTCCCCACTGCTCTGTTTATGTTATATAGTAATTTGCTTTACAATAATATCCACTCTTTGTTAGTGTAAACCACTTGAAATTGTGGGCTGTGTAGGAGAGATAAACTTAATTGCTAAAGATAGTTGATTCTGTACAGAACGAACTTTTGGCTCTGCTTCTTATGTCCCTTTTTATTAAACTGTAGCAGTCTGATCTCCACATTACCAGTCTCACCACCTCTGGCTACACTTTTAAGAATTTAAACTTTAGGAAATTCAAAATAACCTATTCAGTATAATAATCAAAACAAAAGTTTTCATGCTACTTGTAGTATAGCATCCATTAAACATTCTGAATTTGATTTTTTTTAAAATGCAGTTGCTTATTTTTAAAATGCAATTTTAACTACTGTATCTCAGAAAAGAAAACTAGACTTTGTACAGTATATCAGCTCTGAAAGCACTATAAATGTGTTGCTGCATTTTATCTATTAAAATGCCTTCTACAAGTTAAAATGCCAAAATGAATGTTAAGTGCTGCCTTAACATTTCTTTCTTCTCTGAAATTTGCAAACAAACTCTCAGTATCATACATTTTCCAATTTCTCTTGAGCAATCTGTTGAAATAGAGGAGCTGCACAAGCACAGAATTGTGTAGAAAAAGAAGCAACGTTCTTGCATATAAAAAAAAACAAGCAACCTTTTCTGTCTTAGAAAGGCATAAAAAAGCAATAAAAGTTAAGGTCTGTGATGTAAGTTTTCATGCATACACCTCCATAACACACATTTATTTCAAGGCTTCATTATTATACAGGTGTCTCAATAAGACATTGCTAAAATTTGTTTCCTAAATTCCTTGTTAAAATACTGCAAGTCACTGTTTTGATAAACAAATACTGTAGACAAATAGTGGAGCTTTAGGTTTTCATTGATTCATGTCCTGAATTTATGCTTCAAGCAGTTAAAACAATGAACAGCTAGTTTCAAAATGTTATGGTTTTTCAAAACTTTGCCTCTCTGAGACTGAAAAGCTTTAATACAAGACATAATTTATTTTCAGCATAAAAGTGTGTATGTGTGTGTGTGTAGAGTGTTTGTGTGCTTTATTCTGCCTCAAACTCATAATTTGCTGCTAAATCTACAAGGAGTAATTTGGATAATGGTTACCTTAAACCTCTGTTATAGCACTGTCTATAAGGAATTCATTATCTTTCTGCAGGGGTAAACCTTAGGAGCATAGACCTCAAAACTTGTTCCCAAAATGGTATGTTAAACAAGAAAAATATAATGGATCTGTAATGACTTTTTTTTAAAAATAAAATAAAATCCATTTATATTCCTCCAGGTGAATTATAGTGATCTCTCTGGACAGGTAGGGCTAAAAAGTAGTGACTGGCCCCAGAGATATCCCCTGAGCTTCATGATCAAGTGGAGAGTTGATCAATTAGCTTCTAGTTGAAATTCAACCATTTAGCAAACACACTGCACTGATTCTGCATGTATTGTTTTGCTGTTACAGGTCCCTTGAGCAACTTCGTGAAAATAGTGAAAATTTCTACATAGGTAAAATTGGAAAATATCTCTACAAGTACTAAGTACATAGAAAGTTGATACAGGTAGTGTCACCCATTGTTACCAATTCTCTCACATCATGATAGTTCTACTACTCCATAACTTGGGGGAACTCTGTGTCATCTCTTCTTTCAACATTGTAAATGCAGATTTTTAAAAATTACATGATAGCTCCATTGAATTTTGCTACTATTCTATGGTTTCTTTTCTTTCTTTCTTTCTTTCTTTCTTTCTTTCTTTCTTTCTTTCTTTCTTTCTTTCTTTCTTTCTTTCTTTCTTTCTTCTTCCTTCCTTCCTTCCTTCCTTCCTTCCTTCCTTCCTTCCTTCCTTCCTTCCTTCCTTCTTCTTTTCTCTCTCTCTCTCTTTCTCTTTTTCTCTTTCTCTCTCTCTGATTGATTGTGGAATTTGGACCACTGACCACAACAACCCAGAGAGTTACTTATTGAAGTCAAACTATTTGTCCATCTGAGCAACTTGCAGGTATGCAATAGCCCCCTTGGAATTCTTTTTTATTTACCATCCCTTGAGATTATTCTGTCCAGGCTACCAGATGTTGGTGGCACTTCACTGAAAAATCAACAGTGCTATTTCCTGCCATTTTGAGGAAGGAAACACATGAACACTGGAATGCAGGCAAGCTGTAGCATAGCTTAAGATGAGGGGGGGAAACCTTTCACCAAAAAGTTTAGAAAACAAAAACCTTGAGATATTGGCCTTGCTAATGTGTGCAGCATGGCTTGCCCTACTTTGAACTATATATTGCATCTGGGTCATCTACCAATAATTTAAGTATAGTCTTTAGCCATTAAAAATGTTCTCCAACTGACTATTATTGAATACTTTCAACAGATCTCAAGACTCCTCTGTAATTTCAGTCTGTTTAGAAAGAGTCTAACCTTTAGGTTAACAGAGTAAAAATTTGCACTGCTAGCTATGTGTCACCCTTTCAATAAGCTGAAGATGTCTATAATCTCCACTATCAATGTCCAATCCTTTAAATTTGCCCAAATGGCATTAAATGGCAGCACTTAACCTAAGTTAGTGGGGGGAAAACTCAGGAAAGTTTGATCTGATTATTACTTGGACTTGATTAATAATTAGTACCAGGATTGTAGGTTGGACTGGGAAATCAAAATACTCCTAAAAGAAGGCTATGGAATACCGCTTAGGCCAAGCAAACAACATGGATGTCTCCATGAAATCAAGAAGAACAGCTCAACAGAAAGAGACTCTGCTTTTATATTGGATGTTAGGATCCTGCCCTTCTCAATCATTGTTGCCCATATATGAGCAAAGAACAGCTTATTAATATCCTCCTGAAGAGGCATTACTCATTTGATCTTGTACTGTTCCTTATTTTTCTCAGTGTTAATAAGACTAGAATAAAATGTTTTCCTTATTCGTATTCTGTCATGGGAGCAGAATTCAAAACAGTGATAAATTAGAATAACTGAATGATAGCCAGCATGTCCACATAACAAGTTCTCCCCAGCAACCAACAGCTCTGAGCCAAAAGGTACTATAGGCAGACCTGCTTTCCTCAGCAAAGTTAAGAAAGAAGAATAGACCATAAACTTCTTGTATCTTAAAGGGGTTTTAGCATTAAGAAAAACTGATGGGAGGAAACATCTCATGATTTAGTTTTAATTCTAAGCATGCATGCCTGTCTGCAAACACACACATACACTAATTCAGTAAAAGGTTTGCAGGTGTTCAAGCAAAAGAAATGTCTTTGAATCTTACAAGGAACTGTCTTGCCTTATGTTGAAATTTTGGCTGTTCCAGAACCTCATTTAATGAACCCAAAATATTAATTTTATTGAAGAAAGAAAAGCTTCAACATTTACATACTGAGAGATAAACAATGTCTGCTGCTCCCTTTCTTACAAAGGCATGCAAGTATATAAATAGCATTGCAAAATTATAGCTATTCCTTGCTCCATAGCAAGAATTTTGCCTGAAAATAGACTTCTTCTCCTGTGCGTAATTTGATATGCACATTTGATCTGGCTTAGTTTTTGTATAAATACATATGCACTCACATCTCTGATAATAGCATTACACCTGATAGCAGTTCACATTAACAATTCTTTGTCTTTTACCATTGTTTTTCAAATAACAGCCTGCCTTTTGGGGGCCAAAGTGGATGAGATGCTTGATGATTTAGGACTGGATCTTTGGAGGGCTTTTATTTTAATTTGAAAGAAGTGTGAAATAAGTCAGTCTTCTCCCAGTCCTTTGATTATGTTGAAATACAATTCCCTTTATCTCCATAATAAACAGTCTGGGCTATATCAGTGTGAGTTAGGATGTTATAAACACACTCTTCTGATAGATAGGGTGTGGAGAAAAATTTACCTGCTTCTATACTCCATTTTCCTAACTTAAATGCCTGCCCTTTGTTTCAAGCCAGAAAACCCATACATTTTGCTATGCAAGCTTTCTACCCCAGGACTAAGAGAATCTCAAACACAACACACAGCTATTTAGAACACATCTCACAGAACTAAGGAGGTTTCAAGAATTTTTTGCAGCTTGGAATATATAAATATACTGTAAATGAAAAGACTCCCTCCTGTGCATTGCAGTTAAATATTAACTAGGATTGGGAATAGATAGGCAGCTACCACTGAGCAAGGCTGACTGGACAATTTCCCTTTATTTCAATTTGTCTTAGCTGGATGTTCACAGATCTTCCAATGATGTTCCATCCACTGGCCTTACCCATTGCTTCTGATTCTTCTGTTTTCCATAATCCTTCCATGCATAGTTGTATTTTCTGTTTCATAATCCACTATCATGTGCCTCAAGATACCTTCCTTGTACATTTGTAAATTCATATTTAGCAAAACAAATATTAATTAAAAATAAAAATAAAATAAATGTGAATTACATTTTTAAAAAAAAATTGTGGATAGATGACTAGAAATGCCAAACCCAGTTTAAATACCTGGCTGATTGTGCGACCAACCATAATAATAATAACAACTGACAAAAATGATATGCTGTTTGATTGCCAAAAGCTCCCGATAATATATAGTCCCCTCCCCAACTAAGCATTTGTAGGTTTTATCAATGTGAATTGACAATTGAATATTTTTAAAGTATTCCAATGACTCAAACTGGATGCTAAGATTTTACAAATGGAAAAAAAAATCCAATCTATTCTTATTACAAAAATGATTACTGTCATGGATATTATGCAACTGCTGGTTGGGTATTTTTTTAAAAAGATGATGATGATGATGATTCATTTTTTATATTTTCTCAACTGTAGGGGGGGGGGGAGAAAGTATTTCAATAGCAGAATAACAGAGCCAATCTTTAATGTTGGTTTCATTTTAGCAGCACAATGAGGACACTACTGAGAAATTCACTGTTAGCAATCTATTTCATACCAGGAGATCAAATCATTATTAATGCTTTTGTAATTAATTTCAGTTTTCAGAGTATTACCTTTTATGAAATATTGAGATGGGTAATGACCTACCCTGATCAACTAGCAATTAATCTAATTAAGCAAGGAAATCCTAATGAAGCACTGCTGGGGTCCACTGTTGGAGAAAAGATTTGGGATAGCCTCCTTCAATCTAGTGCCGCTCAGGCGGGTGATGTTGGTAATGCGCAATTATGGAAATTGTACTCCCATACATGTACACACATCTCAGGAAGCAGGTTGAGGATCTAAATGCCCTACCTATTTATGCTTCCTATTTATATTTCATATGACTTGCAATTTAAGAACATGACAACTTAAGAACATATTACCTATAACCAAATTCAACTCCATGGAATCAGAAAAAGTATTACTAAATCCAGCTTTAGACAAGAAAGAAAGTTGACATAGCATTTGGAAAGCTGATACAAGAGAGAGTACATTAAACCTAGGCATCACTTCAGGTAAAATTCATAATTTTTAATCCATGCTGAATGGAAGTTCCTTTCACCAATACTGAAGTCTGAGAATTCTAACAGTACTTTTTTTTTTGAGGGGGATTTCCAGATGCAGAAATGCAGAATAAAAAGAAAGTATGATCCATTTTGGTATGTAAATGAATTAGGTAACTAACCATTTATAATCCTCCTGTGAATTCTTGGTACTTTTTTCTTTTTTTCTTCAATGCAGAAAGTCCTGTTCTATAATTTTCATAGCACACTGATTCCTTTATATTTTGTTTTGTTTTGTTATTTTATTTTACTGTTGTTGCTTGCCACACAGAGCTGGCTTTAGTTTGATAAGATAGATAGATAGATAGATAGATAGATAGATAGATAGATAGATAGATAGATAGATAGATGATAGATAGATAGATAGATAGATAGATCTATGAAAACACACACAGAGATAAGTAGACACATGCATTATCTTTGTTTTAGATGGTCTTTATTATCAGGCCCTCTAGTAGGAATGAGTTGTGCTAATTCTAAACAATACAATGTGAATTAATTATAGTTCATAAGAACATAAATGCCCTGCTATTCAATTGCTATGAGACATTCATAGCAGAGAGTACAAGGACAATAGCTACTCTGTAGCTTGCATTCTCTGCAGCTTATGTTCAGAAGCATTATGTTCTCTGATGAAAAACACACAAACATGTATAGGCATTCATATTTATTTATTGCATTTGCATGCATACACTCAATGTGTGTATATAGGTTTCTGAGTTAAAATATCTATATTAAACAGAATCAGGAAAACATCCATGGTGAACTGGATGAATCTAGGGAGTTTGCTTGAATAAATCATGATTTATTATGATTAATCATGGTTGTGCAATCACTGCCAGTGTTTTTAAAATATTGCCTGAAAAGCGCTCCCCTTCCCCTCACACACACCGGAGTTCACAGGAATTGGAACTTTGCCATTCCAACTTATGACAGTGGAGTTATGGCATATAACAAGATGAACATAAAGAGAAAATTAGATATCCCTAATAGTGTGAAAACTCTTTTAACATCTGTTCTTTGTCTCATAGGGGCAAGTGTCTTTCAATATTTATTAGAGACAAATTTAAGCAATTGCTAGGGTTTTTTCCTCCAACCATATGGGGAAGTACTATATGCTCCCACTTTGTGTCAGCAAAATTCGATGAATCCTGAAAATGTTTTCCTCTAAGGTGACATTAATCAAAGTTACTCTTGAATATAATGCAACCTGCTTCTCAGTGGACATACTTAACATGTTATGACCTGACCATGTTCACTGTTATAAATGGTGCCCACAGCAGAACCTGAATTTCAAGAGAAATGGATTTTTATCCTGAAAAGAGGACCCAGGACAATGGCCGACTTATGCTTTCAAGCCACCATCCTGGCTTCTCAGGTTTTGGACAAAAATAATCCAATGATCAAAAACACTTTGCCACAGAACAAGATGTCCAGTATTTCAACTTTCAAATCTAATTGTATATATTTTTTTCTTCATAACTGGTAAGCAGTATCTGTAGCAGCCCTGAAGGTAGTAGAGAAGCTTAGAGGATGCATAGATCTCTTCCCTACTGCTTTGAGGTTTTACCTAAAATTCACTACCTGGTTACCAAACTAACTGCCCTATTTTGCCTTATAGTAAAGCTGAATCTTCTTAACATAGTTATTGAGTACCATAAAATCTTGAGGCATGATGACATGGAAGATAAGAAAATCCAACATAAGAAATAAATTGTTTTCTTTGTCTGTTTTCCAGACAAATAGTGGAAAAGTAAAGTGCTTCTCTCCCTCCCTCCCTCCCTCCCCCCATTAGTGTTCTTTAAAATAATGGGAATTATTTAATAATGGGAATTATTTAATTATTTAATAATAGTATCTGATAAATTAAGCCAGCAGCAGAATCTTAAAGAATTCTTTATAGTTATTATATACTGGCTAGAAATACTGAGTATGGATGTTCAAAACTTTTGTACATATGCTTCCAATTTGTTTTAATATTAGCTTTTGAACTTTTTTTGGCTGAAGAATTGGTTTGTAGTATTTTTTTGTGGGGTAGAATCTTTTCTAGAAAAAAAAAAAAGCTTTACTGAAATATAATAATATAATTTCATGTAGCGTCTGAAGAAAAACAGGGTTGGAGAAGCACATAAAATTGAATTAAGCTTAGCCCCTGGTCCCTTTCTCCAAATCCTGAACAGGATTCAGAAATCACATAGTATCCTAACAGCAATTAAATATACTTACGTTTTATTCTCCATGGTTTCTTTATTTTGACTATCTTGATCTACTCCCACTTATTGCTTCATCTAAATTTTAACTCAGAATCTAGTATGCCCTTCTTTTTTTTTGAACAATAACGGAATGC
This sequence comes from Notechis scutatus, assembly GCF_049901735.1. Classification (NCBI taxonomy): domain Eukaryota; kingdom Metazoa; phylum Chordata; class Lepidosauria; order Squamata; family Elapidae; genus Notechis; species Notechis scutatus. Next base: position 143,092,334 of record NC_142012.1, on the reverse strand, counting down.
TTTTGTATTTCAACACCATGTCTTGCTCTCCCTACTTATTGAGCTTCTTGTTTAATCTAGAAGTCCTGAGAATTTAAAAGCTTGTTTGCAAGTTGGCAACATTTTACTTTGACAAAAAGCGAATTCTTTTAACATATTTTAAAGGGAAAATATGTTGCAACAGATCAGTTTACAATGTTTCCACTTCCTTTTTCTCCTCTCTAGGCACTAATTTGTGCGCTCTTGTTTTGTTCTCACAAATGGCAGTGTCTTTAAAGAATGTACTCCTGCTTTGAAAATATGTCAAGAGATGCATACATGAAGTTTTAACTTCTTTTTTTATTTTTCATTTTCAGTTTTTATATCTATCTACATGGATTTAAAGAAGTAGGGCACTAAGAATTGATTCCTTTGAGCTTGGGTGTTAGAGAAGACTCCTGAGAATATCTTAAATAGCCAATAAATTTTTTATTTATTTATTTATTTTATTTGTCAAACATTTACAAGGTAGCAGGTATAAGTATGAACATAAACATGAACAAGGAAGTAAATATAGATAGACGGGGACAGTAAGACAGGGACAGTAGGCACGCTGGTGCCTACGCCACCTTTACGGACCTCTTAGGAATGGGGTGAGGTCCACGGTAGACAGTTTGAGGTTGAATCTGTGAGGGTTTGAGATTGTAACAATGGAGTTGGATAGAGCATTCCAGATGTTGACCACACTGTTGCTGAAGTCGTATTTTCTGCAATCAAATTTGAAGTAGTTTACCTTGAGTTTGTATTGATTGTTTGCCTGTGTATTATTGTAATTGAAGCTTAAGAAATCATTGACAGGTGAGACATTGTAGCAGACAATTTTGTGTACTAGACTTATATCGGACCACAGGCAGCGCAGTTCCAGATTGTCCAAGCCCAAAATTTCAAGCCTGGTGGCATAAGGGATTCTATTGTGAGTAGAGTCGTAGAGTACTCTTCTTGAGAAATACCTCTGAACCTGGTCAATTATGTTAATGTCGGATATACAGTATGGATTCCAGGCAGACAAGCTGTATTCAAGAATTGGTCTGGTAAAGGTTTTGTATGCCCTAGTTAACAATACAGTAGAGTTCTCACTGGAGGCATAAATGACCAGGCTCAATTATCCTACTTTGGACATACATGCTCTAATGTTGGGAGTGGTAAAAGGAAAGACAAGAAGACAATGACCAGCAGCAAGGTGGCAGGACTCAGTTTCAATGAGAATGAGTGGAGCATTGAGAGACATTAAATAATAATTTAGGAATAGTTCATCATGGAGATTATCTATCTATCTATCTATCTATCTATCTATCTATCTATCTATCAATCATCTATCTATCTGGTCACTAGGGGTCAGAAATAACTTGATGGTACATAATTATTTTCCCATTTCTCTATTGTGTTATTCCTTTCTGGGTTGTGAAATCAAAAAAGGAAAGTGGTTACAAAATACATGAAAATTAGAAGAAGAAACTGAAGAAATCTAATCAAATATTGTTCACACCAAAACCACTGCATCTTTCTATCTCCCCAAATCCCCTTGGTTTCCACCTTGAAGCTTCTCACCTCTCTCTTTTGAAGTAGCTCATCAGTGCCATCCAACCACAAGTAATCTTTTCTTGATGCATTTGTTCCTTCATGTATTCATTTTCTAACTAGATCTTTATTTTCCACATAGAATCAATGAATGTTTTTTTTTTATTTTGGTTACCGATTTCATATTGAAATCACATTTATTCCTCTCCTACTCATTTTTCTTCCTATTTTTTCTTGCCCTGCCACAAAATTGTCTTATATTACCAATTTTACATTTCTTTTCTTAGCTTCTTCTAACTTACCCACCTCTCATTTCCATATAACCGAGTGGGAAGAGGTACACTTATACATAGATATTTGGTTCTTTAAATAAGCATAGTTTCTTCATATCAGATTACATACTACCCACTACCTTTTTACCAGCATTCATATGCCTTAAAATATTTTTATTAATTCCTTACATCTTTAGTAAACATCCTATTGTGGTATATAAAATCACCTTCCTTTCCCTTCCCTTCCCTCTCCTTTCCTCTCCTCTCTTCTCCTTTTGCCATTATGTATAACTTTCAATAATTCACTCTCAGACACTATTATTTTAGTTCTTCAGACATTATTCTTCTGATCAATATTCATTGCATTATACAATCTAAGTAACCTTTGCTGCAATCCTTTAGGTTGGCAGCCAACAACACAGCTTTATCTGCAGACTATTCACATCACTATTTCACTATTGTATCACAAAAATCATTCCTTATGTATTTATTCATACATACACTAAAAACACAAACAGATGTCAAAAATTCTAGTCTTACCTTTGGCTCAATGTTGAGCCATTTATTAAGCTTTCAGTATTATCTTCTACCTGCCTGGCTTTCCTCATATGCTTCTCTGATCACATTTACAAAACAACCTTTAAGTTCATTTTTGGGCAGAACAATAACTGGAGCCTATTCACTTTTCAATAAATATACGGGGAATAAACTTTATCGGATTCAATGAATTGCAAAATACTGGCCTTCACATCCACTGCCCAGCTTAAAACAGTGCTGCACTTTATAAATGTTGCCCAGTAGCACTTCTTCCATTCCCCAAACTTAGAAAATTAGTTGTTTTTTTAAAATTCTTGTTACCTTTCTCTTTGTATAAGGAAACAGTAATACCATTTTTTCTATCATTAGCATGGATCCAACCATCAGGTAGGTTAAAGAAGCCATGCAATTACTGCATAAGCAGACTAGAACGGTATTTTAATGTTATTCACCAGTTGCATCATCTATACCTGCAACCTTTACCATTTTTCAAAAACAATATTTTTGACTTATTATTATTAGTTTTATGATATTCACTTCAACTCCACTATGTTATATATCATCCCTATACAAATCTATAGAATACCCCTCAGCATTTTCTTATTTTCATTTCATCCCAAATCATTTAATTATTACTTTCATTTTTCCCTGGAGACTCCTTCTTTAGTTCCTTTCACCCTCTTCTCATCCAAAACAGTTTTTAATAATCTTAATCATTTCCATCAACAACCCAAAACACAAGCTTTGTAATTTCTATGATTCTTTTAATCTGAAACATTCCTTGTTCTCTGACTAAATTCTGTACAGCTATCTGTATTATTCTATATATATTATTCAATGTCTTTCTCTCATCTTCATTCTACACAGGAACTATTCTCGTGCATTCTCATCCACGATACTTTTTACTTTGTATCTTTGTATTTTTTCCATTGGTGTAATATCACATTTATTTCTAACACAATTTTTATTTTGTTCAAAGAAGCATCTATATCTTCTTTTCTTGTATCCACTTTTTTGAGATATTAATTTATGGATACATTTTCATATAAAATCATACTTTCTCTTGTCTGCTTTCATTCTTGTTTCTTTCATTTATTTTCTTCCATATTTATTTTTGGTTGGTGGCAAGCTGCATTCTTTTTATTGTTGGTTTTATTTTATTTTATTTAGAAAACAACTCAAGCCACAGATATAGAGAATGGGAAATACTTGGAAATAGTGTAGATAATAAAAGATACTGTGAAAACAATGCAATCATGTATGTATGTATTTATGTATGTATGTATATGTATATGTATGTGTGTGTGTGTGTGTGTGTGTGTATATATATATATATATGTTTTCTTAAGTTTTGGTACTTACATGTATGGTGTTCGGCTTGGTTCGGGTATTTTCCCACGTCATTGTAGTTCTTTTAAAGTTGTAGCAACGTTTCAGCAGAATCTCATCTGCCATCATCAGGCTTCTGTATTGTGTCCGTCTGTGAGTCAGACTTTTACAGTAGTTTCAGATTTGAATTTGGGGCAGCCTATTGCTGTGCCAGAATGGTTTTTCTTCATCCTGATTGGTTGGGAGTCTTGGTCTGTGTTTATTGGTCTCGGAGTTTGCTGTGTTCTGCTTGATTGGTGTCTCTAATATCTTCTGTCTGTTTTTGGCTCTTTTGTATCTTGATTGGCTGGCAGCATTGTGTTGCTTTAATGGAGGCCTTTAGTGCAGCTTGGCTTCGGGTAAATGGGCCTATCATTAGTTAGGAAGCTGGGTTTCATCTGGGTGCCTGGTTGGGGTGTGTTTGAGCTGGAGGTATCAGGGGGATCTGTTTGTGCCCAGGTGTTTGCCTGGCTTGTGGTGTGGAGATTTTTTGTTTGTGAGTGCAGGCTTCCAAATGATTGACAGCCTGGTGGAATCATCTCTTCTGTTCATGCTTTCTGGTCTTTTTCAATCTCTATGGCTTCTCTGATGATTCTGTGATTAGGGTTTTCTATAGTGGCCAGGGTTTTGGTGCCATTGAAGTTGATGCTATGACCTGTGGCTTCCATGTGTTGGACTAGTGAGGAACACCTGGGCACAAACAGATCCCCCTGATACCTCCAGCTCAAACACACCCCAACCAGGCACCCAGATGAAACCCAGCTTCCTAACTAATGATAGCCGTCCATTTACCCAGCCAAGCTGCACTAAGGCCTCCATTGCAACACAATGCTGCCAGCCAATCAGGATAAAAGAGCAAAAAACAGACAGAAGATATTAGAGACACCAATCAAGCAGAACACAGCAAACTCCGAGACACAAACACAGACCAAGACTCCAACCAATCAGGATGAAGAAAAACCATTCTGGCACAGCAATAGGCTGCCCAAATTCAAATCTGAAACTACTGTAAAAGTCTGACTCAGACGGACACAATACAGAAGCCTGATGATGGCAGATGGTTCTGCTGAAACGTTGCTACAACTTAAGAACTACAATGACGTGGAAAATACCGAACCAAGCCGAACACCATACATATATATATATATATATATATATATATATATATATATATATATATATATATATATATATATATATATATATATATATATGGTGTTCGGCTTTGTTCGGGTATTTTCCCACGTCATTGTAGTTGTTCTTTTAAAGTTGTAGCAACGTTTCAGCAGAATCTCATCTGCCATCATCAGGCTTCTGTATAGTGTTAGTCTATGAGTCATACTTTTACAGTGGTTTCAGATTTAAATTTGGGGCAGCCTATTGCTGTGCCAGAATGGTTTTTTCTTCATCCTGATTGGTTGGGAGTCTTGGTCTGTGTTTATTGGTCTCGGAGTTTGCTGTGTTCTGCTTGATTGGTGTCTCTAATATCTTCTGTCTGTTTTTTGGCTCTTTTTGTATCTTGATTGGCTGGCAGCATTGTGTTACTTTATTGGAGGCCTTTAGTGCAGCTTGGCTTCGGGTAAATGGACGGCTATCATTAGTTAGGAAGCAGGATCACAGCTCATCAGCTCAAATCCCCCAGCAACTAAGACTAACCTGAGCACAACCAAGCCCCCACCTGAACAGAACATACCCCCAGCCAATCAGAACACAGCCAAACCACCAACCAATGAGAACACAGCCCCACCCAATCAGAACACAGCCAAGCCCCCACCCAATCAAGTCACACCCCCACTAGCAGTTAAAAGGAAGAAGCAGCTGCAAGCTCACATTACTCTGAGAAGCACAGAGCCGAAGACACAAGCCTGAAGATGATAAATGAGACTTCATCGAAACGTTGCCTAGATACTTCCAATTTTACGCGGGAGAAAACCCGAATAACCAAAGATCCACATACAAATACCCGCGAGAACCTCAGAAAACAAATTATATATATATATATATATATATATATATATATATATATATATATATATATATATTGTATATATCCTACATACTGCTATTATAGAGGTTTTTTTTTTAATGTTAGCACAAAGAATTTAGGACTAATCATACTATACATAATGTCCATGATTTTCCAAGTAAGTGATATGTAAAGTTACTTGGAAAATCATGGACATTATGTATAGTATGATTAGTCCTAAATTCTTTGTGCTAACATTTTTAAAAAACCTCTGTAATAGCAGAATATAGGCAATAACTTCATAGGTAATAAAAGGCTGCAAAATATATTTCTAACTAGGCAGATATAATTCATACCATATTTGTTTAATACTATCTAATGTTAAGAATTTTTATGCCATCCAATCCCAAGATTCTGGGTAGTTTATAACAACAATATAAAACAGATTAAAGTGGCATTTTGAATGCCTTCATGCAATTAAATAAGAGTTTACTGCAAAATTGCATGATGTCCACTGGGTATAATTGGCTACCTTAATTTTGTTTTAAAAGGAAGCTTTTCCATTTCTTCTTGAATGGCAAATAACTTCAAAAACATTTAACATTGAAAAAAACCAGACAGGTGCCATATGACACACTCTAGTTGGAAGCAATCCCTACTTATAATGTGTGTGTTTACCTCCTTTTTTCCCCATATCTACAGTAGCACTACCATAACCATTAACAGCTCAGCAGAGTTTTACAAATGAAGGTTGGGGCTGAATTAGACACAGAATTTTTTTCTTAATTGTCCTGCTTTGCTTCATAATCCAGATCCGTAATGAGAACAGTTCTGCTTGTTCAACCCTTCCTATTTCCTTTCAATTTAATCCAAGTTAGAGCTACCCCAAAGTCAGCTTAAAGCACCATTTTAGGAGATAGCTAAGGGATTTTGAAGGAAGCTTTGCACTCCATGATTAGCAAAATGTCTTTAGCTAATTCTTTATATGCCCACATGAGTTCTCTTCATTGGCATCCTTCAAGGTAACAGGGCATGGTACCTACGTTAGAGACTGAAGCACTATCCTCTAACAGCTGCTGCTAAGAATCCCAGAAACACCACAAGTCACTGCATCAGGAGACTTACCTAATGATTCTCACTATTTTGCTACTCTCAGTTGAAGGACAGAAGGTATTCTTATTATTTTTTTGCCATTTTTGAGATACGATTGAATTATTTATCCAACCACCTACAGTATTGTGTGTAGTAAAGGGCAGGCTCAAAAGAACTTAAGCTGAGCTGGTAAGGAAGTCATAATTTGACAAAGAATTGGCTGCTACTCTTTTTTTTTTAATATGAAGTGAAGGCAAATATTTTTTCTTAAATGAAAGCTGAAAGGGCCAAGCTACAATTTGCTTAAATAGCAGAAGTAGGGGGATTGTCTCATGAAAGGAAGGAGTTAACATTTTCCACATAGTTATGAGAAAAATCACAAACACAGCCATTTGCCATTGTGTTAATGGCAACTTCCCTTCTAAATAGCAGTTTGGGATAATTTTTTTTAAACATAGCAAGAAGGAAAGGAAGTTTATTCTCTCTCCCTATGTACTGAAGGCCTAACCTCAATTAACTGAAGGTCATTATTATAAAAAGAGTGGTGTGGGTGAGAGAGTAATATACATGTTAAATGCACATAGTTAATATATTCACTTAGATCTGAATTGTCTTAAAAAGAGAAACATATTTACCAGAAAAACTTCTTGCAGAAGTTTTGAATAATGTTTAAAAAGCCCGTTGGAAGAAAAGGTGTGATTCTTGGACTACCATATCTGGGCTGGGAAACTCTGGATGATTATCAGATGTCAGTAAAAAAACAGTGACAGTTCTTTGCAGTCATGGAGTGGTTATCCCAAAGGTGCTTTTTCAAGAGGCAATGGGATTTTCTGGTGTTTTTTTTTTTGAAGATATTTTGCTTCTCATCCAAGAAGCTTCTTCATTCCAGTTGACCCTTGAAAAAGCATCTCTGGGACAACCGGAGATGAGTGGGTGGCTGAGAATCTCCATAGACGTATAGAGTGGTTATTTGGAATCTTGCAATCATGGCACAATAATCTTACAAAACAGAAGTTTCTCTTGAAATGTAATGAATTTATGTCATATTAGCAAATATAAGTAACCTGGAGAGGAGCAAATTTCAGATACAAGGCATTTGGGACAGTGCCCCCCCCCCCAAAAAAATATGTACAATAATATTAGAGGATTTAATACTTTTTTGAATCTGTTAAAATCCTGCTGAATATCATTCCTTCCAATCTAGTCTTACCTGAGAACAGGACCCTTCATACAATCTCAGGGCTCCATCCAGTTAATAAACTAATAATTCTGATTTGAATGGTCTAGTATAAGGGCAATTATACTAGACTATTCAAGGAGTTGAACCTCAACTTCCGGTTTGTTTCTCATCGGTGTCGGAGCGGAATCCACGATTGTGCATGGTTTTGCCCGAGCTCACTTGCTGGAGAGTCCCGATTGAGACCAGAACCACCCTGGTGGGGTGGTGAAGAAGGGGGAAATCGCCTGGAGGGTCGAGAGGAGTCGCAACTCCCCTCCCTGACAGGAAAATCCCTCCCAAAGGCAAACTGCAGCGGTGGTCCTAAAATGGCCACCACGAAGACAAAGGACACTCCGGGAAACTAAGTTTTGTGCTGGAGCAGAGCAGTAGCGAGCAGAGTGTGAACCAGGCAAAGGACATCACTTTTGAGGTACCCCAGTATTAAAAAAAGGGGCTATCTTGGAGGGAAGTGCGTGGAAGCGGTGACCAGAGAAAATGAGAAAGAAATTGGATTTTATAAAACTTGGATTGGATTAATTTGGAGGAGAAAATTTAAAGGAAAATACTTAACATAACAAAGGTTTAGAAATTAAACTGGATAACCATTGAATTATGGGCACTTAAAGGGCATAATTAAACGCTGAAATTGAGTGTGTTGAATAGAAAAGAATAGCTAATGATTGAAATTAGCAAACTTAATAAAAGTATTATATTCAATAAAGAAAGTTAAAGGTAAAAAGACTCAGGAGCGCCACCTGATGGTACAGGAAAACTTCAGTACATTTTAAAAAGTGTTTGGTCTTCTCTAGAGTTTGGATTTTGGAACTTAAAAGAAAATAAAATTATTATTGTTATAGAACCATCCGAACAAAGACTCAAGAGTATGGATTGTTGAAAATACAGTAAATTCAAAAGATATTGGCTGAAATAATATACTGGACTCTGGGATTGAATATATATATTAAAAAAAGAGGATTTTAACTATTAAGGAAGAGGAAAGAAAAGAATATATATATATTTGTTATATACTAGATAGGGATATTGATATTAAGGTAGAATGAAGGTGGTTAGCTTGAATTATTAACCAGAGGGGACAATTATATTTACAGATAAGGATTGATAAAATGACAAATGTGACAGAAAAAAAGTAATATGAGAAATGACAACAGAAATGAGATGAGAATTTTAGATAACATTGTAAAATAAGATATGAGAATGTATTAATATAACATGAATTGGAATTGGATAAGATAAGCTTAATATTTAACAATAATAAGGATGATGCAATATGAAACTAAACAAATATAATGAACAGGTAACTATGGTCATGTTTGTATTGAGATGTGAAATTGGACCACACTGCTTGCCAAATGAGAATTTTTTATTTTAAAAAAATAAAATAAAAACAGGGAGAAAATTGAATAATGGAATTACTAGGTATGTTTAACTGATATGGTGGTAGGAATTTGGAGAGAGTTTTGAAAGGCTGACAATAAGCATCGAAGGATTATGAATTAATGTGAAATATATGCATTGAGAGATATGATTGATATTATTAATTTTGCCTATACTAAAATGTATGATATATTGATGCCACACTATTAATGTATTGTTGTGCATTTGCAGATTGAAATGAAAAAATTTGGGGGGGAAAAAAAGGAGTTGAGCCTCATACAACATACCTTTGTGCTAAAGAATGTAAGACCCCTAATATATTTTGTACATTCCATGTGGCACAGTTATCAAGAGATCATTTATAATATATCACCAAATCCTCCTTGGATTCTTCTTTATCATAGCTATATTATTGATAAATCTCTCTGTTGAACAAAGAATGATTCTTAAGTCTGGGATCAGGCTAAAGGTTAACTTAATATTTAAAATTGTTTATAAAAGAGAACAATTGTTGCCCATAAATCCTTTAAATTTTACCATTATTAATGTTAGAAAAAGTATGATAGCTAAAAGAGGATTTTGCTTAAAGTATTATACATAATATATATCTCAACAAACAGAAAAAAAATGAACCATTTACATGGCTTAGATGTAATTGCCCTTTATGGCATCCTTAAAAAAAAAAGATAAACTGAGCTCAACTTCTGGAAAACTCTGCAATTTCTTGGCAACATCATAGAAATGGTTTGCGGTCTTCAAGTTTCTTTCAGGTTGACTAGGTGGCCCCTTTTATTTTAATTGACTTTAAAATATCAGAGTGATATGATCACATGGTGCATTTGGAGATCCAGACTTGTTTATCTAGTCTCCAAATAATTCATTTTTAAATTGCCTCACATTAATTAAGGACTTCTTATTTGACTAAGTGTCTAGTACAGTGATGGCTAACCTTTTTGTTGTCATGTGCCAAAAGTGTGTGCCTGCACCCATAATGCAATGCATGTGCAACCCCCCTGCCCCCTGCACATGCGCATGGTGACCCCCCACTGCGCTATGTGCCTCTGCACATGCACGCACATCTCCCCCCATGCATGCACGGTAGATACCCAACAATCAGCTGGCTGGTGGGGGGGGCATGCACATGCACATGCACAGTGGATCAGTTCCAGCCGACAGCATGTGTGCCGGCAGAAATGGCTCTGTGTACCACTTCTGGCACACATGCCATAGGTTCGCCATTATGGGTCATATGCATACACACGCACACACAAATATCCATATACATACATACACACACATACACATGCACATGCCAACGTATATACATTTAGCTGCTTTCATTATTTTTGTTCCTTCTTTGTTGCACCTGACATATAAACATCTCAACAAAAGGCAGAAAACTGACTTAATGGCCATGACATTACTTATAGCCCTTTTGTTGACATCTGCTACTTTAAGATCCTCTCTCTGAACATTTGGGAGATTATTCCATATCCTTTCCACAAATCTCGCTGCTGTCCTTCTCTGGCATATGTAGATTTTTACAGGACTTTGCAGATGATGTCATGCAATTAATTAAGAAGGTATTCATCTCATGCTCATATTCTTGTTTGATATTGGTATTAATCTGGGGACCTGACCAAAAGAATTATTCTCAACATACTTTATGCTGTGAAAAAGGAAAGTCAGCATTTATTTGTTTAGGGCATAAGAGAAGCCTTAATTGCTAATTTGTAAATGGTAAAGGCAACCTGTATTGTCTGTACAGCTAGTTCTCGACTTACAACCACAATTGAGCCCAAAATTTATGTTGCTATGTAAAAATTTGTTAAGTGAGTCTTGCCTTATTTTACGACATTTCTTGCCATAGTTAAGTGAATCTGGCTTCCCCGTTGACTTTGCTTGTCAAGACGTTGCAAAAAGACCCTGGGGCACTGCAACAGTCATAAGTATGAACCAGTTATTAAATATCTGAATTTTGATCACATGATCATGGGATGCCGCAAAGGTTGTAGGCTGTGAAAAATGGTCATAAGTCACTTTTTTCAGTGCTGTTGTAACTTTGAACGATCACTAAATGAACTGTTGTAAGTCGAAGTCCACCTTTACTATATTTGTGTCTGAATGCATTGGTGGGACCACCGGGTCAGCATCCCAACATCCTCCATGCTCAAATCTACATCCCCAAAAAGAGGTAGCTGCCAATGATGGCGGTAGAAGGCCAGCCATAGAAAGGAGTTTCATATTAACTCTCCCACAATACCAACGCTAACTTCCATCAAATCTATTACAGGCAAAATGATATTTCTTACAAATTTACCTTCATGTTTGAAAGGCAAGAAGTCTTTCAAACAATTTAGTGCAGGAGTAGCCAGCAGTAGCCAGACCAATTTGAAGTATGCTTTGAATGACTTCACTTTTAAGTCTTTGTTCTTTTTCTCCTTCTCAGAGGGACAGCAGTTGAGCTTTGAGGAAAGCAGCGGAAAAGGTCAAAACAATTTTCTTTCCTAAACTTGTGGCCTTACAAATGTAAAATTAGCTGTTTGCAGAAACATAATTTAGCAGGAACCAAGCAAAATAACTGTGGATTGAATTTTTTTTTAAAAAAACCTAGAAGATATTTTTATTCATTCTTTTAAAAAAAAATAGAGGTTATTTTTGTATTTCAACTATACTTCTAAATATATAACAGTAGGTATAATTTAAAATATGAAAATTATTTGTTTTTTGTCTTAAACCAGGACTGTCTAATCTTCGCAACTCCGAGACCTGTAAACTTCAACCCCCAGCTATGCTGGCTGGGAATTCTGGGAGTTGAAATCCACAATCCTTATGCCACCAGACTTGAAATTCTAGAACTAGAAAACCTTGAATTACGCCGTCTTCGGTCTGACTTAAGCATGGTATATAAAATCATACATTGCAATGTCCTACCTGTCAATGAATACTTCAGCTTCAACCATAACAACACAAGAGCACACAATAGATACAAACTCAAAGTAAACCGCACCAAACTTGATTGCAGGAAATACGACTTCAGCAATAGAGTGGTCAATGTCTGGAATACTCTACCCGACTCTGTAGTCTCTTCCCCAAACCCCAAAAACTTTAACCTTAGACTGTCTACTATTGACCTCACCCCTTTCCTAAGAGGTCTGTAGGGGGCGTGCATAAGCGCACCAACGTGCCTACCGTCCCTGTCCTATTGTTTCTCTTATTCTTTTATTTTTCTTATATGTACCCATTTCATGTATTCACAACTATGTATACACTTATACTTATTATCTTGTAAACAATTGGCAAATCAAATAAATAAATAAATAAATAAAATAAAGCCTTAAAGTTGCCAAGGTTGGAAGCTCTGCCTTAGACCCAACCAATTCAAGATGTTTATCATTTGACCTAATTGCTAATCTGACCACTGACATCTGCCCTACAACCTATAGGAACCAACTGACAAGAACATCAGAAGTTCTTGGAAAAGCTGTATTTTCCCCTCCCCCTGCTTTGTTCTGAGGCCCTTCCTTCCTCTTCATGTGTCAGCAACTGATAAAACTCTTGCAAAACTGAAACTGCTACTAACTACAAGCTAATTCCCACTGCAGAGCAGGTGCAAGGCTTGGCAGTTTCTGCTACCTGATATTTTACAGATATTGAAATCTTTTACAGCCAACAGCGGCAGAAAGTAGAGAGAAAGAAACTGAGCCAACATGGGCCACTGAGAAACAAGAGTAGATATTAACATGCTCAGGGAAGTTGAAATTTGCAAAAGCGAGAACAGAAAATAAAAGACAATAATCTGAAAGTGGCAATCTTGCCCCCTCAATTCCTTCCCCCTCAACCCCTCCCCCCACAAATCAACCCTCTCAGGGACTAATTGTGGGCATCAGCCACAAAGTGCACACTGACAGTTAGTATGAAAAACAGAAAAAGGGGTGGGGTGGGGAGCAAGTGTTATTTGCCATCTTTCACTTGTTGCAGCTTATGCTACTAGTGGAAACAAAGATTACTGCCTGAAATCCAAAAAGGAGGCTTCTTTCCTAATTGTAAATCTATAATCTCCTACTTGTAGATTTGTAATGCTTGTATTATTTATATGCTGGCTACCATGACAAGAGTTTGTTTTCTAAGCATGTACATGGGGAGACAAACCAGAAGTTGTAGCCTCTCATAGTTTCTAGTAATTTAGTTTTACTTGTCTTCTCGACAAAATGGGGGATTTAAAAAGACATACCATGTATTACTTTTCATATAGTTGCTGGAAGGCTGAGAAGGTGTCATCTAAGCCATGCTGAGCATCTTGGGAAAGAAAACCCTACTGTTTTGTTTATCTCTCAAACTATTTTTGGAAAGGTGCAACAATTGCCCACGATCATTGAAATCCATAGCATAGATTCCTATTGTTTCCGAATGTATATCTAAAAAATGGATTAGATTCATTTTTAGAAAAATCTCACCCATTTGTGTGATGTCACTACCTAAGCCCTCTGTAGTTCCCATATCAAGAAAAGCCATGACATCTCTGTACAAGTTATGACATTAATTATATCATTTGCTTAAGTTTAATTACATAATTTATGTAATTTGTATGATGGTGTTATATTGCACATAACTTTATTTCTGTGTTCATTCCTATGAGTCCCCAGTTGCTGAAAATATGAAGCAGCAGCCATTAGTTGCAAAACATTTGCCCACCTGCACTGCAAATGCAAACATAGTGCAGAAGTTCAACTGAAATCAAAGAGTTTTTCTTAACAAACTTTGGGACAGTTACTTTTTCTCAGCCCACCCACCTCATAAGGTTACTGTCATGGGTAGTAAAAGAGGATGAGAAAGAAACATTAGTACGTTCGCTGTCTTGAGTTACTTATAAAAAATCTAAGAAATAAAATTTTGCTCAACTTCTGCCACTTCTGTTCAAAGTATGAAGAAAGTAGGCATATCAAGGCCAGAAAATGAGAAATGTACTCTATCAACACATTATAATTGTTTTATTTTGATCATGCTCTCATTTTTGCATGGTCTTAAGAAACCAAGATTCAATATTTGTACCTTTTCATGTCCAACCAGATATTATAAATGTAATTTGGATAGTATGCTTGCTTGTCTATTAAAATATATGCATAACAATAACTTCTCTGATTGGCCACTTTCACATCTATTTTTATCACTATATTATACCTCTGTGTCAGAAGTATTTTGGTGCCATGGTGAAAGGATTAGCCAGTGATATCACCATTGTTACCCTTTTATCACTACAAGTCTACATGGCTGCTTCTTGAAATCTGATTGTTTGTATGGTTCCAGAGTCAAACATTTAAACTGACCATGGTTTTGACAAAAGTAGCAAAAGAGTTAAAGTAATCCCTCCATATGAATGTGCACTGTAAAAGAGTAATTTTAATTTTCTTCAGCAACCAACATCTGGCATAGACCTGCATCCAAATGACTAAATTTAGATGCTTAGTCATGCAAGCTGTGATGATAAAGAAAATATAAATTAACTCATAATCCATCTCAAGTTTTAATTATAACAAAATATTGGGTGACATATCTAGAATGGTTACAGCTTTTAGAATTAATTACTAGTTTGGGTCTACTGACCCACAGATATTACTGCAGCATCCTTGGGAAGACCTACTGCAAAGATTAAGAATCACCCCAATAAATCTGTATCATCAAGTGATCTGTGTGGAAAGCATTTGAACGAACCAGCCTATAAGAAAGTGACAAGAATATGGCAAGGTTTTCACTGCAGACTTTTGATCATTGAAAAAAAACAAAAAAACGAGAAAGAACACATTTTATAGCAGCCTCTCAAACTGCAGCATGAGTTGGCATGGAAGCAGACTCTCTGGTGTCAAAATACTGGCAGAAATTCTGCAACCTCCTGGCACCTAATCTGTTGTTCTTTAGTCAATGCTAAAGGCAAAAATGCAAACTAATTATTGCAAGTCTACAAAGCCTATTACAAAGGTTTCCTAGAAGTGATATTGCTACCAATTGATCTATTCAGTAATCTCCTGCCAAAAAAAAAAAAAAACTGCTTTCCATTTTAGCTTTGTTAACTGTCATATTTCAAGGTTGTAGCATACCTCATTAGCAGCAGCACCCAAACATAGGTCTATCCAGTCTTGTGCACAATGGTGAGACAGCTTACGGCACACAAAATTCCCATCTCTAGAGTTGTCAGAGAATTAAAATTTTAAACTTTCTCTTCAGGTTTCCTTATTCAAAATCATTACACCAGATCCCATTTGTAGTGATAACATGACATAGGCAGAAATTTTGCAATCCCCCAGCAGAAAACTTAATGCTTCCTTAATCAAAGTTGAAGTCAGAAATGCTGACTATTTACTGAAGGATTACAGATACTCTTATGACCTACCAAGAGACTTGGATAGTTCTGGGTTTGCTGGAAATCTGCCAAAGATGCTAGATACTTGACTTTACAAAGGGTCTCCATTCTCCCAGACCTTTGTATTAAGCCTTGTAAAATATTTTGCTCAATGGCTACTTTCTCATCTAGTCCTTGGATCTGAAGGGAATTAGGCTGTGACGTCTGTCACCCCATTGATGGCCAGGGTTGATCAGCTGAGTTGGCTGGCTAGGTGGGTGTCCCCTTCTTTCTTCATTGCTCCATTTACATCGTTCCCAAAGCTGCATGCTTGGTGGAAGAGGATGAACAGAATAACATAGCTGTAAGGGACCTTAGAGATCTTCTAGTCCAACTCCTTGCTCAAACAAGACCCTATACCATTTCAAATCAATGTCTCTCCAATCTCTTCTTAAAAACCTTCAGTGATTGACCATCCCAGATAGAAGGAGTGTACCCTGTCTATAGGATACAATTGCTGCAACTCTCATGCTAGAATCTCCATCTAATAATTTGTTTACTTTGCTAACAATCAAGCCGCTAATTAAGAAGTCAATTGCAACTTCATTTTAAAAATGTAAGCTTAACAAGTTAGTTAGCTCAGATCTAAGCCTTGGCTCCGAGACTGCCACTAGCTTTTAAATTTGGACTTACTTAAAGCCCAATAATCCTAAATGAAATCCAGACAAGTTGTAGTAGTTACCCTGTATATTTAAGCATTTTGGGATTTTCATTTTAAGCTCATGCAAAACATTAGAGGAGCACTTTGCCGGCACAGCTGCCATGCTGCTCTGGCAGTCCAGAAGAAATATTTTCAGTGGTTGGAGATATGCATACAAATTTGAAAGCCTAAGTAGCTATATTGAACATTCCAGAGAACATAGGTTACACAATGAATCCCAATAGGGCCACTTTGTTCACACAAACACCCTTTATGAAGCAGTGCTTCAAGTGCTTCACTTAGACCTACATCCACGACGATCCCTGAGTTGTATGGATATTGTAAAAAAACTGAAAAATAGTACAAAAGCATGCAATATATTAGAACAAAATGCATTTGAAGGTAACAGAACTGAAGTCTCCTTGAAGTCAGACTTGTCTCTCCTCATTTACTTAGTACTCTTGGCAAGAAGGTTCACCATTGCTTTGTTCTGCATTGGCTTTGACTACCCACTTCAGCCTACAGTCATAATCATTCTTGGTGGTTTCTCATAAAAATATTATCTTGGTCTTAACTTATTTAGCTTTCAAGATCAACCAAAGTCAGCAATTAATTAGTTTTCCATTTCCAAAAGGGGAAATTACAGAATGATGTAAACATTTGGCTGATCAAAGTTGCAACTAAGTACAAGAACACTTTATAGATAGATGTAGATATAGACAAAGACCTAGACCTAGATATAGATATGATAATAAAAACAATTACAAACTAATATAAAGTAATTAAGAAAAAAAAGAATGAATAGAGAAAGCAATTTTTAAAAGGTTAAAAAAATAGAAAAGAAAAAAAATATACAAAGAAGTAACTTCTAATATTATTCATACAGCAAAAAGTCCATAAGGGGTTTCCAGTCACTAATAAATATAGTGTCTTTAATCAAAAAAGTGTATCCATCCCAGCAAGATCTGTCCATTTCACTAATCATTTCTCCAAGGTGCATAATGTCAAAACTTTTCATCTCTGTGCATATAATAATCTTGCTATAGTAATCATATATTGATATAATCTTTCATAGCTTTTTTCTTACCATTTACCCATTAGTCCTAAAAGGAGAGGTTCTGATTTCAGTTAAAAATTAATCTTTAAAATTATATATCAAATACATTTGAATCCATTTTTTTTAGCTTTTTTACATGTCCACTTAAAATGATAAAATGTCCATTCATGTTGCTTACATTTCCAACTTACATTTAAACTACCTTTATATATTCTAGATAGTTTTCCTGTTGTTAGTTACTAATGATACATCATTTTATAAAAATTCTCTTTAAGATCATAATATAATGTGAATTCTTAACTGCATATTTTCCCATTGGTCCATCTGTATGTTATAACCAAAATTCTTAGAAAATACATGAAAACTTGAAATGTTCACATACTGTATATTGACTGAACCATAAAACTAATTTGTAAAATATAAATTTCATCCATCCATCTGTCCATCCATCTATCCATCCATCCATCCATCCATCCATTTTTTTAATTCTAGCAATAAATCCACATTGCTAAAGGACATTGTAATTTCTTCAGTAAGTATCTTAAGTATCTTCATTACCCAGTTTCTGACTTTACTGAAAATATATGAACTGTTTATTAATGTGAAACAGATTTTCATGTCAGAAAGATGCATCTCTTCTTATATTTTTTTTTTAAATGCTGGAGAAAAAATAGGTAGCTAAACTCAAATATCAATCATCATTCAGAAAACTGAATTGGCATTTGAAATCAAGTTTATTCAATCCTTATTTATTGTTCACTTTCTCCATACAATGGAAGTTGAAGACCCTGATAATATTAAACTGGCCTGTTTCTGACAATGCCTTCAATCTGGATCCAGGGTGATTAGAAAAAGATGTTCTTCTGTTTAGCTTTTACATGATCATTTGACATCTTCCTCTTCATTGCTGGGATATATGGAAGTGTCATAAATCCTGAGATAAATTCTAGCTTTGTCTCTGTTATCATAATGAATTCCTTTCTCATTTTGTCAAATTTGAAGGTCATTAAACAAATAGAATGTTAGCAGAAAATGTGTATCTATTATTTCCTCCCACAAAGCATTAAATAATAGACCATGCCAGGCTTCTAATTGCATCTAGAATATTTGCTAATTAATTTTTATTTATTCTTTGGCCTTTTGCAGAGCAAAGAGAAGTATCCTTTCCTTCAAAGAAATTACTGACATTTTAGGAATAGCCCTAGCCAGAATCGGGTTACTTATGCCCTCTTCCAAACAGTTTTCAAGTTTGATCCTCACAAACATAATCAGTACAGGTAGTCCTTGACTTACAACCACAATTAAACCCAACATTTCTATTGGTAAGGGAGAGATTAAGCAAAATAAGTTCCATTTTACAACCTTTCTTGCCATAGTTGTTAAGTGAATCACTGCATTATTAAGTTAGTAACAGAGTTGTAAAGTGAATCTAGCTTCCCCATTGACCCTGCTTGTTCAAAAGTCACAAAACATGATCCTGGGAAATTGCAACCATTATAAATATGAGTCAGTTGCCAAGGGTCCAAATTCTGATCACGTGACCAAAAAAACAGTCATAAGTTACTTTTTTCAGCTTTGAACGGTCACTAAATGAACTATTGTAAAGCAAGGACTAGGGGTATATTTGCAACCATCCTCAATTAACTCATCAAAGCCAATTACGGAGTGCTAATAATGGCAGCTAGCTTGTATTCATGATCTTCTGACATCTTTCCCAAAACTTAATAAGAAATGTGCAAAGTTGCCTTTGTACCATTCCTCTGAAATAGCAGCTGAATTGATTATTTAATTGTCTTAGTTTTCTAAGATCTGTAAAAGCCACACAATGTTATTTTGAGATCAAGGTCCCTGAAACCAATGACAGTCACAATGATTTTCCTGGAAAATTTCCTGCATGAATGCTGTAAATGGTTACTTCTGATTTACCTTCACTTATCCATGATGGGGGAAAGGAACCATCAGAAATAAGTAATGTTGGGATTTTTTAAAATCTCTAAATGCCAGAATTCAAAAACAAAATTAACATGTTCTAACGTAATATTAATATTAAGATAAACCTCAATATCCTAATATAATATTGACACAAACCTCAATATACTAATAATAATGTATCTATTTGCTTAGCTTACCACAATGATATATGTCCCATTCTAAATATTTCAGCCAAAATATTCTGTTTTTCAAAGTATAGTTCAAAGCTTTACATAGTTCCTTCTCCCCTTGATATTTATTCTTCTCCTTTCTAGTTTATATTACATACACAAATGCATAGGCACACATACACATAATTAGTTTATAATTATAAACTTTCATAAGTTTCTTTAATATCCAGGTTAGTATATAGATTGTGATGATTAGGAGATATAATAGATAAAGGTAATAAGGGATTTAGGCAGAAAGTTCCTGTCATGCCCCTGTCGGAATCTGATTCTGAGGGGAGGCCGAGCAGCTGGCAGGGAGTGGGAGTGTCGCTCTGTTGGCTGTGGAAGAAACTGGGCACAGTTTGGCTGGGCAGAGCAGGGGATGGTAGAGCAAGGCAGAAGGAATTCAGAGGAATATCCAGGCCCACCCCCCCACTTTATCCTAGGGCACACAGGGAGGAATGGAGAATGGAGCAACATGAGTTGCATGGCTTACGGGGGAGGAAAGGGCCCTGATTCCCTTCATTAGCTGCAGCTAGGAACACAGTGTTTAAAAAAGGAGTTTGCGCACAGCAACTTGTTGGAGACAAATCATGTATTATCTTGTTTTGTCAAGGCTTATCTGGGTTCCTGGCATCTTCCCAACTGTGTGTGTTTGTTGGCCTTTAAAGTCTGCAATTCCTTATCCTGCCCTGTCCAGTTAATTGCTGCAGTGTGGTTTGTGTGGATTTTTATTTACAGTTTATATATACTTTGTTTTTGGATGGAATTTCCTCCACTTAAAGACTGTTCTTGGGAGAGTTTTTTCTCCAGCCGAAGGTAACTGGACATTGGGGGCAAAGTTGGAGATATTAAAGGGACTTTTCTTACTTATGTGACTGTGTTGTCTTTGTGCCATGCCCCGGCTCATCACAGTTTCAAATAGTATTACTCATTATTATTAACTGGCAGAACTATTTTTTTCTTATCCTAGTTGTGTATTTCTGTAAGCATCTGATGAACCATTGTGGGGAACAGATTTCTGAATGAGATGGACTTTTGGTCAGACAAGTATTAGACTCCTTTATGTTCTGTTATTATGGAATGTAAGCAGGGATGCAATTCAACCGGAGTAACAACTGGTTCGGTGAGTATGTGTTTCATGTGCGCACTCTAAAACTTCAGCTATAAAACTTACCTTCTGCTGCAGTCCCGATGAGTAAATCAGCAGAGGTGCACCAATCCTTTATGCTGCACCAAACAGCTGAGCTGAAAACCCCAGAAATAAAGGACAGAAAAGGGCAGGGACAGGTGGGCGGGGTCAAATCATCACCGTAACTATCAGTTAGCCTGAACTGGGCCAAACTGGTGGAATCCCACCCCTGAATGTAAGTTTCATATTAAGACCACAACTAACATAATGTTAAATAAAACAGTGGATGATAAAACCATCTTCAAGATGTTTAATTTATGGGGCTCATGTTTATGGGGATTTTTTTTTTAGCAGTGTTTCTGCCAAATGAGAATTCTGAGAATTGAAGTCCACATATTTGCCAAGGTTGAGAAACACTGCTCTAGAAACATATAGGAAATATATTATATTAGATCACTTTTCTAAAAAAACACAAGAACTTAAATGTGGGTGGACTTCAACTCTTCAGAATTCCCCAATTAGCATTCAGGCTGGGGTTTTGAGAGTTTTGGGTGTCTCATTATTGAAGTTAAGCCAACCCATCAGGTGCACACCCAGAAGTTTTTAGAAGTTTCCAAGGTTGGAAACACTGGCATAGTGTTTTTACTGTTCCAGATGGTCCTTATGTTTTGTCAAGCAAAAAGAGGGAATGTGCAAAGAAAAAAATGAATTCATAAAAGATATATTATTCTTTTATTTTTCTTATATGTACCCATTTCATGTATTCACAACTATGTATACATTTATACTTATTATCTTGTAAACAATTGGCAAATCAAATAAATAAATAAATAAATTAATAAATAAATAAATATACTGCAATTTAGCTAGGATATGGTGTAGGGTCTCCCGCTTGGGACGGAGGGTTGGACTAGATGACCTATAAGGTCCTTTCCAACTCTGATTATCTATTAATATGCAAATAGAGCAAGACCATAATTTTTTTTGGCTAACATTAGTCATGCCAGTCAGCAAAGAGTGCAATACATCTGGTGCAATACATCTGGTGCAATACATCTGGAGAGTGCCAAGATGGTTAAGGCTAGAATATACCACCCTTAATACTACTAAGGGAGTGTCTACTGTATCTATAGCTGAAGTAATGGTTCTCCTGTTTATCATCAAATAGACTTAGCAAAACCAGTTAACAAACATTAGAAATGGATCAGTGATATCAAACATTTTATCTTACCTTCTCTATGCAGAACATTCATTTGCATCAAGTAACTGCAGCCTAGCAACAAACACACAGCATTAAATTGCCAACACTCTCATTCACAGTGTTCTAAATGTCTGCATTGTGGTCCAAGGATGTTTTAAATATTAATTCCACTATGATAAATGCCCTTGATTTTTCCCAAATAAAATATTTTTTGCCCTTACTGTCACCTTTACTGATCCAATGAACTATTGCCACATACCAGCTGTGATCTATATACAATGTTTTGTTTCAATAGATGACTATAAACCCAATGAGCTGATTTGACCTTAGGATAGCCATCTCTTTGAAAGCACATATATGGAACTGCAGAGATTATCAGGCTAGCACTGGTTAGTGTCAGTCAGATTCAGCTTTGTTTAGACAAAGTGAAATTAATGATGCAAAGAAGCAATTGAGAAGACCAGGGTTGGAAACGTTTCTGATGCTAGACATTCATCTCCACAAATGCCAAAATCTCACTATCCTTCAAAATTTATCAGAAAAGCACAGCCTCATAGATTTCAAGAATGTTTAAAATTACTTTTTGTTATACAATATACTGCAAGTGCAGTCCCAGGTATGACATTTGCAAGCTTCTCTACTCTCAGTACAGCAAATATTAAGCAAGTCAAGTTGTCAACTCAACTCTTTCCTATTAGAAAATAGTCTGAAGAGCAAAGTGCTCTGGCAAGTCATGCTCAGTGCAGAAAAGCTAACTTGTTCTTGTCTTGCCTTTTTTGGACAAAAAATAATAATAATATTTCCCCAATTGGCTGGTTCTCTCTTTTCAGACAGATGGAACTTCTCACTTTTTCTTTATACCTGATACAAATACAACTTTTCAGAAAGAATAATTTACGTAATAAGCAGATTTTCATACATTTACAAGCTGTAGGCATGACAACAGCCACTTTGCTTCTATAAACTAACATTAGCACAAGCACTACCACCACTGAGCCAACCCCTATGGTAAAAACAGTTTTACCATATTTTCGCAATTATGAGTCGTGCTTCTCAACCTTGGCAATTTTAAGATTGGTGGACTTCAACTCCATGCTGCCTGAGAAATTCTGGGAAGTCCAGAAATCTTAAAGTTACTAATATTGAGAAGTACTGCTTTAGATAGTCAGGTTTTGTCTACTTCACGTACTCTGAAGAACTGTGGACTTCAATTCTCAAATTCTGGGAACTGAATTCTAGAAAGTGTACAAGTTGGAGAAGACTGCCTACTAGGTTCATTGTTCTGCCAATGAGAATGGTAGAAAACACTATCACATTCCTAATTTTGAAAAAAAAAAAAAAGGCTTAGCTTTCAGAATTAGTCAACTCTTGAACATAAGCTTCCAACTTTGGACATTCTAGTCTTCAATTTATCAGAATAAACTGGTATATGCAAATATTAGATTAATATTTAGTGTATTCTTCCTTATTCTCCCCCATTTCCTTGTACATATCTATTTCTTCTACATAATTATTAACAGTTTAGTGCTGTTGATTTTAATAGGATCAGTCTAATATCCTTTCATTTTCTATATTTACGCCACTGTATGGTATTTTAGGTAGTTTTATCCTTGATTAATTTAATCTCTGCCACTTTTAGTGATAGTGTAATTGATTAGTTTTTTAAAAATTATTTACTAGCTCTATACCCGTGCTTCGCTACAAAACTTTGTGATCAGGCTTAGTTTTTTTGGAGGAAAATAAGGGGGGAAATTGTGCCTCTGCCTACCAGCATCCATCGGTATTCATCTGGCTAGTGTCCTGTCAGTGTGTGAGAGAGTTGAGGGCTGTTTGGAAACTGAAACATGGAAACTGAAACAGTATTTGCTGTGTGAGCAAGAAGGAGATAGCAAGGAGCCTGGGCGTGGCTTAGCTCAACTGTTCTGTACTAAAGCTGTTTGCTGCTGTGAAACTGAAACTCCTCTGCTTGTGTTTTGCATTTGGAACAGATTTCTTTTCAGGTGGGGAGGGGGAGTAAACTCCGTAGCATCAGAGTGTGTTAATAATAATATATACAGGGGTGGGATGCTACCGGTTTGGCCCACTTCTATAGAACCAGTAGCTCTGAAAAGCAGCAGACACCGAACTGGTTGTCCGTTTGGCCCACCCACCCACCTGGGCTCTTGGCTTTCCTTTATTTCCTGCTTTTTCAACCTCAGCTGCTTTGCACAGCTTATGTTTCTTTCAATTGGTTTACACATGTGAGCAGCACACACCAGGTGTGTGTGTGTGTGTGTGTGTGTGTGTGTGTGTGTGCAAAGTGCATGCAAGCACGCAAAATGCATTCTGACCGAACTGGTAGTAACACCGATTGAATTCCATCCCTGAATATACGAAATACTAATGCTTTAATGGTCATTTCGAACAATCCTTTCTTAGCACCTAGAAGCCAAGAGGAACATATGTGCCAAATTTCAAGTTTATATATATATATATATATATATATATATATATATATATATATATATATATATATATATATATATATATATATATATATTGCATATATTTAAGCTGCATTTTTACTTCATATTATTCTCAGAGTCATCACTATGATAGAAATGTGCACAAACTAACAGGTTGTGTAACAATCTAAGGTTACACACATCCCACAAATCTTTGGGAGAAACCTGAAGAAATAGCCAAACATCACAAGCTAGTTTCTATTAAAAAAAAACCTAGCTGCAAATAAATAAACAATGTTGGATACCTGTTTCGTATGAGCCTAGCATCACACCATTTATATTTCTGTACTTTCTCCAAACTCCCATGGCAGTTCAAAATTCTTTTTCTTCCTCATTTAATCTTTAACAGGCCTGTAAAGCAGGCTCATATCTTACAATGAATCATTCCAAGGAGCAGCAAATCTTCCCACTGCTCAGAAGTTCTCATTATTCCTTCCTTTACAAATCCTAACCGCTCACCCAGTGTTGATATCAAGGTCATATTGAAAACATACAGGTAGTTGACAACCTGAAAGGTCATGATTGGGACCAGAATGTTTGTGGATAAACAAGATGGTTATTATGTCAGTTGCACCCAACTTTAAAACAGTGCTGTAATAAGGCATCGCCATTAAGAAGAAATGTGTTCACCTTTAACATAGTAGAGTTCAATATTTCAGAAGCTAAAAGCTACACTTATTTATGTATTTATTTACACAGTCATTTATATAATGGAAGTATAATAAGATGTTAAGATAAGATAACTTTTATTGTAATTCTTTACTGTGAGCATACTGGCACACATTAGAAAGGATGTTGTCAACTAAAAAGATACTCCTTTGATCTTTTTAGCTGCCAGAAAAAGGGAGTAGGGGAAAACAAGGCATTCTTGAAATGCCTAGATAATCACCCCATCAGCCCAAAGTTGTTGGAGCATAAGAAGGTTATTGGAGAGCATGATGGATGACTCTTGGAGATCAATGTGTTCCATTGGAGAAGTCACATCCAGGGGGTGGGGGAAAGACCAGGGTCAAGGGGGAAATGTATGGTGTAATTTAGTATCGGCTGCACCTAGCCACGCTCCAACATGGCAACTTCTAATAAACCAATTTACTGGAGGCTAAAACATACAATGAACGCTTGCAGGAACTAGGCTTGGTTAGTCTGGTAAAGAGAAGGACCAGGGGAGACATGATAGCAGTCTTCCAATATTTGAGGGGCTGCCACAGAGAGGAAGGGGTCAAGCTATTTTCTAAAGTGCCTGTAGGCCAGACAAGGAATAATGGATGGAAACTGAACAAGGAGAGATTTAACCTGGAAATAAGGAGAAACTTTCTGACAGAACAATCAACCAATGGAACAGCTTGCCCTTGAAAGTTGTGGGAGCGCCATCACTTGAGATTTTCAAGAAGAGATTGGACTGCCATTTGTCAGAAATGGTGTAGGGTGTCCTGCTTGGGCAGAGGTTGGACTAGATGACCTACAAGGTCCCTTCCAACTCTGATTATCTGTTATCTGATGTAATTTAGTATTGGCTGCACCCAGCCACGCACCAACATGGCAACTTCTAATAAACCAATTTACTTTTCTCTGAGATGCGGCTAGAGCCTTTTGATTTGAATGAGGGTGGATTTGTTGGAGCCCTGACAGAAATTATGTTGCCCACTCTCAAAAGAAAATATATATCTATCCACCCACATACATAACATTTTAATCACTGTCCATTTTGAATACATAGTGGAAAGAGAAACTTGAGAGTTCACAAGGCTGATTGATACTATATGGAACAAAGCTGTGTCTAAATCTAGAAGTTCTGCTTCAGATACCATGAAGCTTCTTCCCAGAAGATAACAATGAAAACCAGTCATGGAAAGAATGTGTAGCATCCCTGACAATAGTGTGGATCCTATTCAAGTAGTGCTTATATTCCACGTCCTGGATAGAAGGAAGTGAACTACCAATAATCTTTTCTGCCATCTTTACCACTCTCTGCACTGAAGCAATAATGCTTCCAAATCAGACAGTAATGCCATATGACAGGATACTCTCAATTGTCCCTCTATAAAGTGGTAAGGTCAGGGGAGGGAAGATGTACTTTCCTCATGGGAGGCAGAAAGTGCAGGTGCTGCTGTTCCTGCTTCACCAGTGTCTCATTATTGAACGATCAAGCCAACCTACTTGTCAGGTGCACACCCAGAAACTTGATGCTATTAACCAGTTCCACAGTTGAACCATTAATACACAGAGGTGTGTGGTTGTGCTTGCCTGAATGTACACTTCCAAAGATACAGGATGGTTTACAAAATAGAAAAATGCAATAATCCGGGAATAAAACTCAAATTCTAGTAGCACTTGCCTACCAGGGCAGCATAGGTGTATTGCCCACATATTCCTTTAAATACCATGTTGGAGAAGTATATGGAAAAAGTAGACAAGGCTACTTTAAATGTACTTCACACTAAATTACCCACAGGTTTATTTATTTGTTATGTAGTTATTTGTTAAATTTATCTGTCACCTATCTCGCTGTGAGAATACTCTAGGCATCTTATAAAAAATAAAAATGGGGAAATGAAAAGAAGTGTAAACATAACAGTATGTGATAACTTCCCTAGATGCCAGATCAGTCACTAAGGAAAAACCGGGTTCAGGGACTTTGGAGAGGGATGTGGAGGAGTGTCAGGAAATTGCTGAGGAGTCTGAGACAGGAGTGGAGAGGCCAGGCACAGTGGAGTGGTGACCGGAAGGGAAACTGGATGAACGGCCAGCTGAAGAAGTAAAAGGAGAGGAGTACTGCAGCTGGAAAACTCAGAGGCCTCAAAATAGGGTGGAGAAGGTGTGCAGCTGCAGCTGGCCAGAAGGGATGTCCAGAATTTCCTCTTTCACCTGATCTGAGTATGCTCTGGGCCGAGTGGAGGCAAGCACAACGGAGTTCAGTGAGGCTATTCATGAGGCAACAGCACTGGCAAGCACCTATTTAATCAGATGAGTGGAATTTGGGGTTGTTGGAAACAACTGCCTATTCTCTTGCCTTGTGCATGCTTTGCCCTTGTGCTCTTGGTTTTCTTGACTCCAGATTGTGCTACAATTGACTGTGTATTTTGACCTTGGATTTGTTTGTGGATTTTAGACCTTTGTCTTGACTTTGAACTGGAAGTAGATTGTGGACTCTGGATTTGCATTTGCATTTGCCTTGGACTTAGTAGCCTTGTACCGGTGTTGGACTTCCTAGGATTTTGCAAGTGGATGAGAGTGGTCTTGGGGGTTCACATTAGGGCCTTGGGTTTTCAATAAAACCCTTAAAGCCTTCATGTGTGTTGCATGTGTGGATTAAACAGGACAAAGTAGCAAAGTAATGGAACAATAGAATAAACAATGAAAAAGAAAAAAAGAATGTAGCAAAATGAGAAGAAATGTGAGAGGTTGGGGAAACAAGGAGCGAAGGGGGAGGTGGCGCTTGCTATCAATCTAGTAGCCACCTCCAATGTGGTGCTCCCCCATAGAATCCCCAGGCTAACCGGCATAGCCAGGTCTTCTGGCTCTTATGAAAGAATATAATTATTCCAAAGATTCTTAATACTTTCACCTTCCCATCACATTAACAATTACAATTTGGTAGTGATCTTTGGGGATTCTGTGGAAATCTATCCCAAACTTTTGAGGGGATTGCATTTCTGTAAGGCGTCCAGAAAGTATCCATGATATCAATCACTCCGAGACATTTTCTCTCCAATTGATTTATTTAGAAACAGATTTGGCATGTCAAAGGCAATTTCCCAAAATGAAATTATTTTCGTGTGTTACACAGAATCCACCTTCTCTCCTCCCACTTCTACACTTCATAAATCGTGAGAACCAATTAACTGCAATTGGAATTTCTTAATATTACATACAGAATAACCTTGAACTTTTCAACTCCTCCACCCCCCCCACCCCCCATGAAATGTGACAGCTGAATTTTAAAGCTGACAATTTCTTTCTTTACAGTGTTTTATTTCAGGTTATTTTTCTCTAGGCTTAGACAGAGACCAGGTGCAACATGTTCTAAATGTACTTGATCAGCATCTGAACTTGAGTCTCGTCCATCCTATGCAAAATTCAGTACCTTGCTCAGAAGTTATGATATACTCATATAGGATAATTTAGTAATAAATCAACATATCAGCAATTGTGTATAGGAATCTTAATTTATGTAATTTTAACATTGGACTATTATGATCTTTTGGAAAGGCAGGATACAGATGTTTTATATCACAAATAAATTTTCTGTCCTGGCCATTTATTTAAGGATCAGATTATTCAGTTAGCTGAAGGCAAATGGATAAATATGTTTTGAGATAATTAGGTCATCTGTACCAGTTTCTGGACTGTAGCCATAGCTTTGCTCTGTCAAGAAAACGTTAAGCTCGAACAATATTAATATTTTTAGTTTCAGCCCTTCTAGTTAATGAGTGCACAGAATTATTCTCCTATTTGAGCATTTCAGCCCCAATGTATCAGCAAGTGAAATCCTAACCCTTCCCTTTTATGGCTTTTTTAAAGAGCTCTCCCTCCAGCTCTGGAGTTTGAGAGAATCTCTCAGGTTAATATTTAACATCTGAAAGTTCTGTTACTAAATATTTTACCAATTTTTATGGACATACAGGTTGAAAAGGTAGGAAAAGTAACAGAAAATATGAGCTATTCATCAGAGCTATAAAAAAGGGTAAATTCTCAGCATTTTGCTCTTAATCTGGACATTCTGCAACAGTCATGAGAAAAGGAATAAACAGTTAAGAACAATGTTGCAATCTCTATCAGGATGTTATTTCTAGCATACCTGCAAATGATTCTATTGCCCTACCAGTGTAATTGCAACAAACTGTTTGGAAATACAGTGTATGACAGTATCATAAAAGCCATCTGTTACACACGCGCGCACACACACACACGAACAATATATGTGTAGCCTCTGCTAACATCGTCAGAGTGTAAAACTACCATTAAGGAGATACGTGCCTATATATAACATTAACCAACGGCTGTTGTGCGCATGACTTTGACAGCATTCTCTCTAGTTCCCTCTCTCATCCCAACAGACTTCCATCTTAAAGGCCCCTTTGGTTTGTCCACTAGATTCATTTGTTGTTTTGCTCATGGTGGGAAGCAGTCTATGCTCTTCTTGCAGGATCTTTCTTGGTGCCTCAATGCTTAGTAGGCTGATAGCAGTTCAACATGTCTATTAGCTTAGTGAACAAAATATTTTTTTAGTTCTGGAGATCAGAATGTTTTACATATATATGTATATGTGTGTGTGTGTGTGTGTGTGTGTGTGTGTGTGTGTGTGTGTGTGTGTATGTGGATCTTTGGTTATTTGGGTTTTCTCCCGCGTAAGATTGGAAGTATCTAGGCAACGTTTCGATGAAGTCTCATTCATCATCTTCAGGCTTCTGTCTTCAGCTCTGTGCTTCTCAGAGTGATGTGAGCTTGCAGCTGCTTCTTCCTTTTAACTGCTAGTGGGGGTGTGACTTGATTGGGTGGGGGCTTGGCTGTGTTCTGATTGGGTGGGGGTGTGTTCTCATTGGTTGGGGGTTTGGCTGTGTTCTGATTGGTTGGGGGGTTGGCCATGTTCTGATTGGCTGGAGGTGTGTTCTGTTCAGGTGGGGGCTTGGTTGTGCTCAGGTTGGTCTTAGTTACTAGGGGATTTGAGCTGGTGAGCTGTGATCTTGCTGTTTGGCTTCGAGTTCGTGGTCGTGCTGCATCTTCATGGTGGGGGTCAGTTCGCTTCATGTGTCGCTCAGGGGGGTTTGAAGTGGGTAGTGATGCAGCTGCAGTGCGGTTTCTGGTCTGTGGTCATGTCTCATCTTCTGTGTGGGTGTGAGTCTGCTTTTTACGTGGAAGTGTGGTGGTGGCATCTTGTGTGGCCCTCGTGGGTGTGGGTCTGGTGTCATTCATCAAAACGTTGCCTAGATACTTCCAATCTTACGCGGGAGAAAACCCGAACAACCAAAGATCCACATACAAATACCCGCGAGAACCTCAGAAAACATATATATATATATGGATCTTTGGTTATTTGGGTTTTCTCCCACGTAAGATTGGAAGTATCTAGGCAACGTTTCGATGAAGTCTCATTCATCATCTTCAGGCTTCTGTCTTCAGCTCTGTGCTTCTCAGAGTGATGTGAGCTTGCAGCTGCTTCTTCCTTTTAACTGCTAGTGGGGTGTGACTTGATTGGGTGGGGGCTTGGCTGTGTTCTGATTGGGTGGGGGTGTGTTCTCATTGGTTGGGGGTTTGGCTGTGTTCTGATTGGTTGGGGGTTGGCCATGTTCTGATTGGCTGGAGGTGTGTTCTGTTCAGGTGGGGGCTTGGTTGTGCTCAGGTTGGTCTTAGTTACTAGGGGATTTGAGCTGGTGAGCTGTGATCTTGCTGTTTGGCTTCGAGTTCGTGGTCGTGCTGCATCTTCATGGTGGGGGTCAGTTCGCTTCATGTATGGCTCAGGGGGGTTTGAAGTGGGTAGTGATGCAGCTGCAGTGCGGCTTCTGGTCTGTGGTTGTGTCTCATCTTCTGTGTGGGTGTGAGTCTGCTTTTTACGTGGAAGTGTGGTGGTGGCATCTTGTGTGGCCCTCGTGGGTGTGGGTCTGGTGTCATTCATCATGTTAGGTACTCGTCTGTTCATGAGGGCGGGTTTCCAAATGGCTGGTAAGCGGGAGGTGTCATCTCTTTTATTCATGCTGTGTGGGCGTTTTTCTATCTGATCTTACCAATCAGAACACAGCCAAACCCCCAACCAATGAGAACACCCCCCACCCAATCAGAACACAGCCAAGCCCCCACCCAATCAAGTCACACCCCCACTAGCAGTTAAAAGGAAGAAGCAGCTGCAAGCTCACATCACTCTGAGAAGCACAGAGCTGAAGACAGAAGCCTGAAGATGATGAATGAGACTTCATCGAAACATTGCCTAGATACTTCCAATCTTACGCGGGAGAAAAACCGAATAACCAAAGATCCACATACAAATACCCGAGAACCTCAGAAAACAAACATATATATATATATATATATATATATATATATATATATATATATATATATATATATATATATATATATATATATATATATATATATATATATATATATATATATATATATATTTTTCTGAGTTTCAGCCCTTCTGGTCAATGAATACACAGCATTATTCTATGAGCATTTGATTGACTTTGAAACATCAAAAGTAACTTGATTCACAGACCTCCATCTTTTCAGCACCCGCATGCAGTCTTAGGTTGCATCAACAGAGGGATAGTATCAAGGTCAGGTGAAGTGTTAGTACCATTTTTTTTACCAGTTTGGCAAGGCAGCACTTGGAATACTGTATCCAGTTTTGATCACCACGATACAAGAAAGAAGTTGAGACTCTAGAAAGAGTGCAGAAAAGAATAACAAACATAATTGAGGCTGAAACATATGATGAACAGTTTTAGGAAATGGGTATATCTAGTTTAATGAAGAGAAGGTCTAGGGGTCATATGGAAGCACTCTTCCAATATTTGAGGGCTGTGACAGAGAAGAGGGTGTCAACCTATTCTCCAAAGCATATGAGGACAATAATGAATGAAAAATTATCAAGGAGAGAGTCAATGTAGAACTAAGAAGAAACAGTGAGAACAATTAATCAGTGGAATCGCTTGTCTCCAGAAATTCTGGGAGCTCCATCACTGGAGGTTTGCAACAAGACAATGGATAGACCTTTGTCTGGAATGATTGAGGTTCTCCTGCTTGAGCAGGCAGTTGAACTGAAAGACCTCCAAAGTTCATTCCAATCTATTATTCTGTATCCTGTATACCACAATATTATTATATTCTTTCTACCTGAGCTCTATTTGTTTTCAACGATAATTTCCAGTGGGGTTAGTAGATAGATATTTTTGGTTCTCCAGCTCTCTGGATTTATAATTCTGCCTTCTTTAAGCCATTCTCAGCTGGCTTGGAATTGGGAGCTTAAGCTGGCTAGGGAATTCTGGGAGATGGAGCCAACACATCTTAAAAGTTGCTGTAATTAAGAAACACTACTTTAGGGAGTCCTTTGACTAGTGACACAATTTACTGCCAAAGGTATTTTTAATGAAATAATATAATGAAATAAAGTAAGTGGAATAGTTCCTCATCTTGGTTTCTGTTTTTCTTTCCCCTTCATGTAAATAAAATGGACTATTTTCTTAATATATGCAAAATTCAAATAAATAAATAAAACTAAAAGGTCACTGGGCAAAATTAGTTCCTGCTG
Source organism: Notechis scutatus (assembly GCF_049901735.1). NCBI lineage: Eukaryota > Metazoa > Chordata > Lepidosauria > Squamata > Elapidae > Notechis > Notechis scutatus. The sequence goes on along the minus strand of NC_142012.1, from coordinate 143,059,626 downwards.
GTTACAAATAGAAGATACATACATCAAGAATCATAAGGTACAACACTTAATGATAATCATAGGGTACAAATAAGCAATCAAATCATACTTGGAAACAGTCAATATAAATCGTGCTATAAGTACTATAACTAGTTGCAATTTTTTTTTTTGAAGAAAGCTATAATCCAGATGAGATTTAATTTTAGACAAAGCTTGTATTGTTTTCTAAAACTATATAATTCTCCTTTCCACAAAGAGGAAGAGAAGAAGCTATGGGACTTATCTCTACAGTAACACAATATTTCCCTCCATGCTATTTACTCAAGGACTTTCTAAAGCTATTCTTCAATCCTCATTCTTAAGACTTCTAAAACTTCAAGCACATAAACTTTACAATTTTTTTCATCTTATATGGAGAACTTTCTCTCTTTTGCTCTTCTTTTAAAAAACGAAACAAAACAAAACTGCACACTGCTGTAATTCTTTAGTTATGTCAAATTATGTCAAGACTCTTATGCATAAGCACGTGTCAGGATTTATTTTACATTTAACATGTTTACTTCAATTGCACCCACAGAATTAAAAATAGTAATTCAAAACATGAAAGAATAAACAATAGCTAAGCTAAGAGATGTTGATCAGGAGTTGGGACAATATATGTAATAAATAATATATACAGTATGTGTGTGTGTATAAACATAATGAAATAAACTCTTCAATGTGAAGAAAACACATTGGAATAAGGGAGATATGGTTTTCTGCTTTTGCTATGAGAGAGAAAGGGAGGGAGGGAGGGAGGGAGGAAGAGAGAGAGAGAGAGAGAGAGAGAAAGGGAGAGAGAGAGAGAGATGTGCTATATCTCATATACAAAAAAGCAGCTTATCTAAATAGGAAAGTATGTTAACATATTATAAAGCACTAAGCAGAAGGTAATCACTTTCAGATAGTAAATTGAGAACAGGCCAAAATAAGGACAACTCAACTTTTAATCTACCTTTGACCTAACCCATTTAGAATTTTAGAGATCATCACTAACATGTTGAATTCCACTGAGAAATTCTTTTGTAACAAGCATAATTGTTACATGATGGGTATAATATGATTCCGATTCTCCAGAACTGGTCAGAACCTTCTGAATACCACCTCTGATCAAGATATAATTAAAGCACGTGTCACCTTAGGTTGATTTTGTTTTGCTGTGGATGGTCATTATTGGCACATCAATGTTATCCTGGTAAAAACACTCTTACTTGAATCTACTCTATCAGCACTGATATATAAAGGTGAACTGAAAAGTACTTTAAGTTAAGATAGCTGTTTTTAACCATTGGGCTCATGAATGTCTTCATATCTGGCTTTATTACATACCTATGGAGATTCTCAGTCATCCAGGTCATGGTGTCCCAAAGGTGCTTTTTCAAGAGGCAACTGAACTTTCTGGGTTTTTCTTTGAGGATGTTTTGTTTCTCATCCAAGAAGCTTCTTCAACTCTGAAGAGAGAACTGAAAAAGCTTCTTGAATAAGAAGTGAAAAGTCTTCAAATAAAAACCAGAAAGTCCAGTTGCCTCTTGCAAAAGCACCTTTGGGATCTTTTTATCACATATATCTTTGAAGAGGATTGGAAGTTTTATGGCTTAATCTTTAATATAAATCTTTAATCTTAATCTTTAAATAAAAAAGCTAAATCATAGTTAGAGTTAATTTGCACTAAACTATAGATATGACTACATGAATTGATTATTAATGATGGTTTCTACTATGTCAATGGAATACTGACAACCTTGAAATTTACCAAATATACCAGTATCTGAATGAAAACCGTGGCTAATCTAGAAAGCTATTGTTCTTTTCTGTGATTCGTGTATGCTTAGGAGCTCTCACAATGCAACAATCTTTTTATTAGAGTTCTGGGCTCAGAATATATGTTACTGTATATTGTATACTGTATACTGTATATTAGTCACATATGCACAGTTCCAGTAATTTGAGATGATGAAGGATTTTTACTGCAAGTCTAAATATATATCTCACCTTCTGGATTCTTTTTCATGTACTGTATGTAACTATCAAAATTTATTGGGCTTCCCCTCTGAGTTCTGGAACATCCACAGAATTTGTTAGTTGAAACATTTACCCATTTTCTATAATGCATCAAATCTACCAAGTCATCTTCAAACCAGCTGCTGAAGCATTTTCAGAATCACTTAGGACATGACCATCTGCAGCACAAAACTCACCGCATCAAAAATTATTTACATTTCTATAATATTTGGGAAACATGAATCACATGGTTGGAATGGCAACAAATAATTACATCACATTGCTTCCCACATGGTATTTTTCTCTCAAAATATTTATGAGCAGCTTACAATTCAAACCACATGGAAGCCGATTAATTTATTTAGTTTTAGTGACAAACCACCACCTAACAACATAGGATTCTGAAGGGTCACTTTATTCCTGATAGCCAGATGTAGAAGAAAACAAAAGGCTTTAGGATCTTTCTCTTAAAACACAGAAAGAGAGACAAGATCAGCAGACTGGTTTTTGGAGTACCAGACATCCTTTGGAGAATGCACACAAAAGCAACTAGTGTAAACTGAGCAAGGTCAATAACCACAGAATGTTGTCTGTGGGAGTAATATGGAATGTGTAGAGATGACCTGGCTGGCTGATAGAATTAACAGAAGTGATCCAAACCACAACATGGTTAAAATGCTAAAATAATTGAATTAATTTTTTTTAAGCAAAATCTCATCCTCCTTTTTCAGCCACCAGTGCCACATGGAGGACTGAGGAGCCAAAAGAACAATGTGGAACAAATTAAGTTGGCTATTGAAGCGCCCAGAAGCTCCAGAAAGGCATTTCTAATGATCTAGGTGGTGGTTTGAGGGAAAATTTACTTCACAGAACTTCCTATAGGTGTTTTATTTTAGCTACTAATGAATCTATTTTTTTAAAATCTGATTTAAATACACAATCCATTCAATCCTTGATCCCAGTATGGCCTGTATAGGATCACCCATCAGCCACCACCAGTCTTCAAAAATCTTGCTTTCACCTCTATTTTTCCAATCGCTGCTCTCCCACCCTTTATTCGAGCTGTTAAACACATATGGGAACATTTTCCTGTTCAGAAAGGCTTTAATGTATTCTTATAAACATACAATATTGCTTTTGGCACTTCACCAGATATGTCTAACTATATTTACATTCACAGTATTAGTACTATCAGTCAAATGCTAATATGCTGATGGGATAAATTTTACAAAAAAACTAATGGATACTTTATCATGTTATATTTTAAAACTTGTGGAAAATACATCCAATATTTATTCACTTGGAAACAGATAACAGCATGAAATTAGAGGCAGAAGTGAGCCCCACAATTATCTAATAATAAGGGTTAGGATCTCCTGAAAATGCCCAGGAAAAAAAATCAGTATGTCTCTGAAAAATATTTGACAATTAAACTCTATGAATAAAAATAAAGTAGAACATTTGGGGTGTATCCATAGTTCCTCTTTTGGAGGAACCATAAAGCCAATTTGTCCCTTTGCCCCTTATCTAAGAATGTATGAACAATATTGGTTATTAAGATAAGCAGGGTATTTTTAATGTTAAACTGTTGAAGAGGTCTTCTCCCCTGTTAAAAAAATGTTCTGAAAAACATCCAGATCCTTTTTTTTCTTCCATTCACTTGTGTTTCATTCTCAGAGACTGCCTGGACAAGTTCCTGCAGTTTTCTTGGTAAAGTTTTTCAGGAGTGATTTGCCATTGCCTCCTTCTTAGAGCTGAGAGAGAGTGATTGGCCCAATCCAGCTGTTTTTTTGCCTAGAAATCACAGCCTGCCAGTTCTTAGTCTGATCGCTTAATCACTACACCAAACTGGCTCTCAGCCCCAAATTAGTACCGCATAAACAAATAAGTTGTATAGTTTTGAAAAGGCATTTCTGCAGCTTTAGGGAAATGGATGTAGGAAATTAGAACTCACCCCTATCCTAGAAAAATGAAATATTCTAGGAAATATTAAAAAGGCAAAATAATCATTATTATTTATATTGACTGTTTCCTAGTATGATTTGATTACTTATTGCACCCTGTGACTATTATTAAGTGTTGTACCTTATGACTCTTGACTCTTGACAAATGTATCTTTTCTTTTATGTACAGTGTTAAGTTTGAGGCATGGGTTTAATGAACGGAGACCAGACTGTGAACCTTGAACTTCAGCTCTTTATTCTCAAGCATAACAGAGACAAAAACCCCCCGGCTAGCAGTCACTCTTTTATAGAGTAAGCTGCTATCCGGATAACCAATGGATAGTGTTATAGCGTTTGAATCTTGGCGCGACCCGCCAACAGCCAATCAGATTGCTCGGAATGAACCAATCATAACTTGCCATTATATGGGCCAATAGGAAGTGCAGGATTACGATCCTGCTATGCAAATGAATCTTTATTAAATACATTTCTTTAGTTCACAACACCCCTCCCCCCTGGGTTCCATTTGACGGCCGTGGTGATGTAATCACGCAGGTATGCAGGTCGTTTTACCTGCCTATTTGATTTTCGCTGTTCCACCGTTTTTTGTTTAATGTTCGGTTCCGGGGAACGCAAGGCTCTGCTCTTCGACGGGGTTGATTCCGCGGTGCTGTTTTCGATACTATCAGGGTCCCTTAAGTCCACTCCTGGATCGGGCGGGCATGTTTCCACTACGGGGTTCCTCTGCGGGGAGGATGCCCCCGATCCCGGACCTTCTTCAGGTGGCACGAGTATTCGGTTTAGCGGCCATCTGTCCTCGATTATGTCGTCGTCTATACGGCCTTCGTCCCTCTCGGTATTCCCTCCCCCTTGAGTTTGGAAGTCCGGGGGGTCGTGGATATTGGGTTGTAAACGAGATTGAAGTTGATCTATGTGGCGTTTCCATATCTTGCCGTCTGTCGTTTTAAGGCGGTAAGATCTAGGGCCAGTGAGGTAGACTACGGTGGCTGGGACCCACAACGTTCGCGGAAAGGTTTTTGGCATAGACCAAGTCGCCTACCTTGAATTGGCGATACGTTCCGCTGGATCCACAAGGTTTCTCTGGCGAATAAGACGGGTGTAATCGGTCGAGGTGGGAGCGAAGCTTCCGCCCCATTAAAAGTTCGGCTGGAGTCTTGTTGGTGACACTGTGGGGGGTAATGTGCTGTAGTAAGAGTATTTTGTTCAATCTAGTGTCGATGTCTCCAGGATCCATTTTTTGTAGTGTCTTTTTAATGAATTGGACCATCCGTTCTGCCCTACCGTTTGCCACAGGGTGAGCTGGCGAAGTTAAGGCATGGCGGATGCCCCGGTCCGCCAGGTATTGTTCGAAGGTGAGGGCCATGAACTGGGGTCCGTTGTCAGAAACTAGAACGTCCGGGAAACCGTGTGTTGCAAATAATCTATCTAGTTTTTTAATAACGGAGTCAGTAGTCGTGCTTTTCATCTTGTGGATTTCGAGCCAGTTGGAGTAAGCATCCACGGTTAGAAGAAAGGTGTGTCCTTTAGTGGGTCCCGCAAAATCAATGTGGATGCGGGACCACGGGCCTCGAGGAGTTTCCCATTCGGTGGGAATTGCTCTCGGTGGGGCGTTGCTGACCTCTTGGCAGTTTCTACACGTGGTTACCCAGGCTTCAATTTGTTTATCGATGCCTGGCCACCAGGCGTAGCTTCGAGCGAGAGCCTTCATGCGGATGATGCCCGGATGTCCTTCGTGCAGGGTTTGCAACATGAGTCGCTGTAGTCTCTCTGGCACGACGACTCTATCTCCCCATAGAATGCAGCCCTTCTGGGAGAATAGTTCAGTTTGCCGGTGTTTGAACGGCGCAAAAGTGGCGGGGGTTTCTTCGACTGGCCACCCGCGTTCGACCCAACTGAGAACTTTTGCGAGGATATAGTCTCGTTTTGTGCCGGCAGCGATATCTCTTGCCATTAGTGGCGGCGAGTTGAGGGTTTCAATTTGCAGCATAGTGAGGGTTGGAGCTGGGTCGCTGACGGTTTCCGGAAGTGGGGAACAGCTCAAAGCGTCAGCGTGGGGAATGGCTTTCCCCGGGCGATGCAGCAGTACGTAGTTGTAAGCTGCTAGGAATTCTGACCAGCGAGTCATTCTAGGCGATAATATATGCGGGGTTGGTTTATCACCTGCTAAAATGCCAAGTAAAGGCTTGTGGTCTGTAATTAGAGTAAAGGGCCGCCCGTAAACATATTCGTGAAATCGCTTCACAGCCGATACAATAGCAAGAGCCTCTTTGTCAAGTTGGCTATAGTTCCGTTCAGCCTTCGATAATGTCCGCGAAAAGTACGCAATGGGAGCTTCATGCCCGTTTGGTAACACGTGACTCAAAATGGCTCCAACCCCAAATGGTGATGCGTCACACGTAATATTTAATGGCAAAGTCTCGTTGTATTGCATTAGAACAGCATCGGATGTTAATAAGTCTTTCACTTTTTGAAAAGAGCGTTCTTCTCGATGTCCCCAGACCCAGGTGGCTTTCTTGTCGAGAAGTCTATGTAGGGGCTCAGCTACAGTCACCTAAGTTGTCCCAAAACACGTCGTGGAATTCCTGGACGATGCTCCCTTCCCAATCGTCACTTCTGGTCCGGTGAATGCTGGTCACCTCGAACCCGAGTGGGGCGAACCATTGTAGGCCTAGTAATCTGGGCCGGTCACCATCGACGATAGTTAATGGGAGTGACACGGCACGATTTTTAAAAGATACTTGGACTTGACTCACTCCGATGACTGGGATCACGTTCCCTTGGTAATCTCTGAGGATGATTTTCTGTGTCCTGAGGTCTTGACGACGGATGGCAGGGATCAGCTGTTTAAGGGTCTTCCAGGAAACCATCGAGAGGGACGATTGAGAGTCGACTTCCATCAGGCAAGGTTGGTTCTCGATGGCCACTTCCACTCGGATCTTTTGTTTGTCTAATGACGAAGCGTGGCCGATAATAATAGTCTGGTGTGCCTCTTCTCGTCTTGCTGGAAGAGCAGATGTTTTGCTGCTGTAGGCATGGTTGTTCCATTGGTTATTCAAACGATCCCAATTTGCAGGGAGGTTCCCTGTGGTTTGGCGGAGGTTGTTCTCCTTTCTGTTTGTGTTGGATTCCCTCTTACTTCTGCAGACCCGTGCGATGTGGCCTCTCTTCCCACAGGAACGGCAGATTGCGTCGAGGAATTTGCAACCGGATCGCGGGTGGTTTCCCCCACAACCCGCACATGGGCGCTGAAATTTTAGAGTTTGTTGATCTCGTTCGGCCTGAAGTCTGTTAACCTCTTCTTCATCACTCTCGGACTGGGACTCGAGGTCCTCATGGTGCGCTGTTGCTGAGTGTCTTTCTAGTTGAGGCGAGGCTTCACGGGCGAATTGACGGAGCGGTGCGTTGGTGCGGCGCATTCGAGCGGCCGACTTCTTGGTTGCCTCTGCTGCAGTAGCGTCTGCAATGGCATCTGCAAGATCGACGTCCCCTTTTGCCATGATCTTGCTCTGTACTGTGTGGTCATCTAATCCCAGAACTATGCGGTCTCGCATAGCTTCTTCTAGGTCTGAAAAACCACAGAGGCCTCCCAGGTTTCTAAGGTCAGCGATGAAGTCTGCAATACTTTCACCCTTCCGCTGATCCCGTTGATAAAATTCGTGTCTCCGGACCAACGTTGGTACGGCGGGGGCATAGTGAGCCCGTAGGATAGGTTCTCGAGGTTGTCCCAATCCATTGATTTCACCTCAGCCGGTTTCATGGCGCTTTCGCCATCCTAAAACGGCCGGTCCACAATGGGTCAAGAACACCGCCCGCTTCTTTCCGGGTGTAGCGTCTTTCAAATTGTTGGTTTCTAGAAACATTTGAAACCGATCCATATACGACTCCCAGTCTTCCTTTTCCGGGTCAAAAGGAGCGGGTGGTATAGCGCCACCTGACATCCTGCCGATGTAGATGCGCTCTCAGCCACGTGCTTCGGTTGGTGCTCTGTAGGGTTTAGTCAGCTCTTTTGTCTCCGTATCCCATCCTCGTCGCCAGTGTTAAGTTTGAGGCATGGGTTTAATGAACGGAGACCAGACTGTGAACCTTGAACTTCAGCTCTTTATTCTCAAGCATAACAGAGACAAAAAAAACCCGGCTAGCAGTCACTCTTTTATAGAGTAAGCTGTTATCCGGATAACCAATCGATAGCGTTATAGCGTTTGAATCTTGGCGCGGCCCGCCAACAGCCAATCAGATTGCTCGGAATGAACCAATCATAACTTGCCATTATATGGGCCAATAGGAAGTGCAGGATTACGATCCTGCTATGCAAATGAATCTTTATTAAATACATTTCTTTAGTTCAAAACATACAGAGAGCATTTGCAGCAAGACAAATTCCTCGTGTGTCCAATCACACTTGGCCAATAAAGAATTCTGTTCTATTCTATTCTATTCTATTCTATTCTATTCTATTCTATTCTATTCTATTCTATTCTATTCTATTCCATTCCATTCCATTCCATTCCATTCCATTCTATTCTATTCTATTCTATTCTATTCTATTCTATTCTATTCTATTCCCTTCCTGGATGAGAAAAGGAGAAACATGCTCTTGGAAAGTGGCCCCCACCTTTGTTAATAGCCCCAGAAAGACAAAACTACAACACAAAAGATTTTCAGCTCCAGGGTGATGGGATTAAGACATGGCCCTCAGGACATGATAGGATTAGCCCTCTACCTATATCACCACATGGCACCTGGGAAGATTACATCGCCCAGCAAGATTCAACCAATTTGGGGCTCAAGATGATAACCTACAAGTTACCCCTGCATGGCCCCATGAGAGTCTGACAATCAATCAGGATACATTTTTTGCCACAGAAACGGGAAGTTAATTCAAAGCCCAACAGAGGTTATAAATCTCACTCTCTATCTCATCCATGTGTTTTTTTGCCCAGAACCTCAAGCCATGTGGTCCTGCTGTCCACCATTAAACCATCTTTCCAAATAGCCTCCATGTTTCTAGTGTCTTTCTCCCCATTTGGAACTGAACTCAAATGGACATTTCTTCCAGCATGGATAAAGGCTGAATTAAACCAAATTACTTTGAAATTTGTTATGCAATGGAAGTGAAGTAAAGCAAGGATCTTTGAATTTCTCAGAATTAAATCCAGAGTCTTCTATTTATAAGCGCACACTTATTAAATACCCCATAGGTGACCACAGCTGGATACTTTGAAGAAAAAAACGATGATATGCTTGTGGTACAGTCACAACACAACACCTTTTGTTCCTGTGTCTGAAATGTGGATCATGGGGCTTATGTTATGCGTTCAACCTATTTTTCTGTATCTCATGACTTACTCAGGGAGCTTTCATTTCAGTACAACAAAATGGGCAGAAACATACTCTTATACTTTCACTTCTTTCAATATATATATTCATTTTTCATAACTGACCATATACTACTTGTGACTTTTCTATCACAATTTATGTTTCTTAAAATTTCCCTATTTCTCCATCTTTGGTAAGAATTTCTTCAATAACGTTTAACTAACCTAACCATCAATAATTATGTTTCTGGATTTTTGTGGTTTCCACTGAGTAAAAAACAAGAAACCCCAACACAAATTACAATAACGTCTAGATATTTACATATTTGATCAAATGACCTTTGGTACAACAGATGTATGCAAATGTATTATATTTACATACAATGGGGAGGTTATTTTTAATAGTGCAAAATCACCTTTTTGAAATTTGCAACTTTTTCCCTCTGAAAGCCACCTTTTAAATATATAAAAAATTTCTTTTTAAAAAATTGATATATTCCATGCATTTATAAAACATTGCATCTCTCTGTCACCATAAAATGTGGACTGGTTTTTAGAGATGACTATATCTGCAAATACCAATTAATTCCATTTAAAAAAAGATATGTATTAATTTCTTGGTACAGAAATATAAAACCTTGAATTCCCCCAAACCTTGAATTCCCCCAAACAAGGTTCTGATTCATCTTGAATCAAACCAGGAGGCCTCTAAAGTGGTCTGAGTTGAATCTGTCTACCTTCCTATAAAGCACTGAAGCTGGGCCTCAACCAAGCCTTGTGGTTATTCTGTGTCACTAATGAGAACAGCCTCAGCAAAACAACAACCATTTCTTTTCAAAGTTCAAAAACAGTTGCAGATTCTGAAACCAAAAACAAACCAAAAAACCCACTGACAATTATACCTCAGTTTACATTTAATCAAGCAGAAATATCAATTATGTGCAAGAAAAGATGTTTTTCCTTTATGCAGTAGTTTCTTGGCACTTTCCTTTTCATTCTTTATCAATGCATCTCCATGCATTTCTTCAGCTTCCATTTAAATTTAACTACTTCTTGGAGAAAAAAATATAGAGGAAATTACAGCTTGTGGTTTCTCACTGCCTTCTACTGTGGCAGGAAAATGCTATATGCCTCTGAAATCTCAGGACAAGAAAGTCTTGAGAAAGGGCCCTCTATAAATGCCCACCGTGCTACTATCCAGAGATAGTATTCAGCAGGTTCTGACCAGTTCTGGAGAATTGGTAGTGGAAATTTTGAGTAGTTCAGAGAACCGGCAAATACAACCACTGACTGGCTCCACCCCCATCTATTCTCTGCCTTCCCAGCTGATCGGCTGTGTCTTTTTCTGTTGCACTGCACAGGAGAACAGAGATGGAAAGTGTTGTGGAGCAGCGGTTACAGAGAGAGACGGAGCCAGGCTGAGGCTAACAAGCTTTATTCTAACAAATAAAGGGTTGCCGCGGCTGCTGAGGCTATCTGACAGCCAGCTGGTGGTGACAGCTGATGCTGTTTGACAGCTCCCTTTTATAGCCGGCTGTCAAACGGCATCAGCCAATGGGAGCGATCGGCGCTCCCACGTAGGCAGCGGACCAGAGGGAGGACTGCTGCTAGTCCTTGAACACAGCACTCCTTCCCCCTGGCCACGAGCATGCGTAGTCCTGCAGCCGGGACGGCCGCTTTCGCTCGTGGCCTGATCTTCGTAGTTCCAGGGGCTTTTCGGCTGCTACCGAGTCCTGTTCCTCCCGGGCGGCGACAGGAGCCTGCGGAGGGTCATCGGCCATCCTAGACCTGCTGTCCGGCTGCTGCTCGGGTGAGTCCTCTCGCGGTAGTCGGTTGGTTGGGTTGTCGGGCGGCTGGTAGACCAGGTCCTTCAGCGGGTCGGCTGTGGCAGGCGGCAAGTAGACCGGGTCGTCTGGCGGCTGGTTGACCGGGATTTCAGCGGCAGGCCTGTTCCAGCGTCTCCTCAGCTGGTCCACGTGCCTTCTCCAAATTCGACCGTCTTCCAGGAGGACTCTGTATGACCTGGGCCCTGTAACAGAAACTATCTGCCCTGGCAGCCATAAGGGGTGCCCTGCATAGTTCCTGGCATAAACCAGGTCTTGCAGGGCGAATTCCCTGGCATGGCTGTCAGAAGCCAGTGGTGTGCTAGGAGCGTAGTGGGGGTGCAACCTGTCCAGGTTGGTCCTGAGGCGTCTGCCCATCAAAAGTTCAGCAGGGGACTTGTTGGTGGAGGGGCATGGAGTAGCGTGTTGCGTGAGTAGGTAAGTGGACAGTTTGGAGTGCCAGTCTGCTTGGCCTAGCTTGGCCAAAACTTCCTTGACAGACCTAACAGCCCTTTTTGCCATCCCGTTGCTTGCAGGGTGAAAGGGGGCTGTGAGAGTGTGTCTGATGCCCAGGTTGGCTGCGAAGATGGCGAACTCATTAGAACTGAATTGGGGGCCATTATCTGAAACTAAAGTGTCAGGAAGTCCATGTGTAACAAACAGTCTGGTCAAGGCCCTTGTGACAGCCAGCGTCGTGGTGGAGGGTAACAAGGCCACTTCAGCCCATTTGGAGAATGAGTCTACAACAACCAAAAATGTCCTCCCCTGCATGGGACCAGCCAGGTCAATATGCAGCCTGGACCAAGGGGCCCCCGTATCCTCCCATCTGGTTGGGGCAGCTGTTGGAGGGGCTGCTCTTGTTGCCTGGCAGGGTTGGCATGTGCTAACCCAGTTGGCGATCTGCGCATCCAATCCTGGCCACCAGACGTAGCTGCGGGCCAAGGCCTTCATCGTTACGATGCTAGGATGACCCTCGTGCAGTGCCCTTAAAACTGGTTCTTGCAAGGTGGGTGGTATGACCACCCTTGTCCCCCATAACAGGCAGCCCTGTAGTGAAGACAACTCCTGCCTGCGGGTCTTAAATGGCATGAATTCAGGGGCGAACTGAATATCAGGCCACCCCCTACCCACCCAGTCCAGGACTTGGGAAATCACATGGTCTCTTTTGGAGTGTGCTGCAATATCCCCAGCTGAGACTGGCAGGTCAAGTTCATTGCAGTCGAAAATTGCGTGGATGGGAGCTGGGTCCTCGACTGGTGTTGGCAGGGGCATCTGCTGAGGGCATCTGCATGGCACAGGTTCTTCCCGGCGATGTACCAGTGTGTATGAGTAAGCGGCCAGAAACAGAGTCCATCTGGTCATTCTCGGGATAGCACCTGTGGGGTTTGCTTATCACCAGCTAACAGTCCCAATAGTGGTTTGTGATCCGTTACAAGTTCAAAAAAATGGCCATAGAGAAACTCGTGGAATTTTTTTACAGCAGCCACAGCTGCTAAGGCCTCCTTATCGATCTGACTATAGTTCCTCTCTGCAGCAGAGAATGTTCTTGAAAAATAGGCGATGGGTGCCTCAGATCCATTTGGGAGCCTATGGCTCAATACTGCTCCTATGCCAAAGGGTGAGGCATCAGAGGCCAACACCAGGGGCAGGTTTTGGTTAAATTGAATTAACACAGCGTTTGAAGTTAAAAGAGACTTTACTGCCTGGAAAGAGTTGGCTTCTCTCTGTCCCCAGTGTCAGGGGGCCTTCTTATCTAGGAGCCTATGTAGGGGTTCAGCTACAGAGGCCTTGTGAGGCAGGAAAGATGCATAAAAATTCAGGAGTCCTAGAAAGGCCTGCAATTCAGTTTTGTTAGAGGGTGTGGGTGCCTCGTGAATAGCTCTAACTTTACTTTCTATGGGGTGAATTCCTGAGGCGTCAATTCGATAACCAAGGAAGTCTACTTGTTTGGTGGCAATGGTGCATTTGTCTTTTTTCAATTTAAGCCCGTTTTGCCTAAACCTGTCAAGGACAGATCTCACTCTGAGTAACAATTGTGTTTTGTTGGTGGCAGAGACCAAAATGTCATCGAAGTATGGAACAACCCCTGGTAGGCCCTGGAGGATTCTTTCCATGAGCGATTGAAAAATGCCTGGGGCTACGCTAACTCCAAATTGTAAACGTTTGCATCTAAAAGCGCCCCTGTGTGTAACTATAGTTTGTAGGACAGCAGTATGTTGGTCCACGGGAAATTGCTGGTATGCTTGGGACATGTCTAACTTTGCAAAAATTATGCCTGGCTCAAAAGAGTGGAGCAGGTGTTGGATTACAGGTACTGGATATGCACTAATTTGGAGGAAACAGTTGAGGGACGTTTTATAGTCAGCGCAAATTCTCACGCTGCCATCTTTTTTTAAGGGGGTGACTATGGGCGTCTCCCACTTGGCGAAATCTACCTGTTCCAGCACTCCTTGTTTAATAAGTTTGTCTAATTCCGCATCCAATTTAGGCTGAATGGCGAAGGGTACCCTTCGAGGTTTTAGATGAATTGGGGTGGCTTGTGGACCCACATCGAAAGATATGGGGGTGCCTGAATAACAACCAGAGTAGTCCCTAAAAAGGGTATCTACTTCAGAATTTACCACAGAGTGAATCCCTGTAATGTTAAGGCCTAGGGCAGGGAACCAATCTAGTCCTAGCAAGCTAGGAAGGGCACCATCTACAACCACCAGTGGCAAGTGACCTCTAAAGTTTTGGAATTGAATGAGGAATTTTCCCTTACCCAGGACTGGAATGGTCTTCCCCTGGTAGTCTCGATGAGCCAGGTGGCAGTTGATCAGCTTCTTCTTTGAGAGCGAAGGCAGCAACTTCTTCAGGGTGGCCCACGAGATGATGGAGAGGGCTGACCCGGTGTCTACCTCCATCCGGCAGGGCTTACCTTCTATAAAAAGAGAAATGCTTATTTTGTTAGACCTAGGGGTGGTATTGTTTGCGTGCTAACAAGTGTAGCAATTTTCCACTTGCCTTTGGAAGGAGGCAGAAACTTGAGGTCTTTGTGTGGAGGCCTGCTCGGCTTGGCAAACCCTGGCTATGTGCCCTCTCTTCTGGCAGTTCAGACAGATAACGTTTCTGAACCTGCAAGTTGATCTATGGTGGTTACCCCCGCAGCTCATACACTGGGGTTGCTGTTTGGTTGTCTGGCTGTTGTTTTTCTTAGGTGGGCCTAGGGGGGGACTTGGACGTGTCAGGCGGTTTACCTCAAGAGGTTCTTCTTCTTCTTCTTGGGAGACCTCATCATAGTAGATTGTAGCCTGCCCTTGCTTTGAGGTGTTTCCCTGAATTTCAGCTGCTGATAGTTCTGACAACTCAGCAGCCTGAGCTTCCTCAATAGCTAAGGCTAGGGTTAAATCTTTTTTAGCCAGTAACCGCCTCTGAAGCTTTAGGTCCCTAACTCCTCCCACAATTTGGTCAAGCAGCATGTCCTCAAGGTAATCCCTAAATCCACAGTGTATGGCACCTGATCTTAATGCTGCCATGTACTGACTCACAGTTTCCCCTTCAGCTTGAACTCTCCTCCTAAAAGCCAGTCTCCTAGCTATCTGAGAGGGTCTGGGGGAATAGTGGTTTGACAAGATTTCCCTCAACTCATCCCAGGGAATAGCCTTTATAGAACGTGGGGACACTAGCGCAGAGGCTGTGTCAAAAACTGTAGCCCCACAGAAGCTTAAAAAATAGGACCTTTTCCTCAGGTCCATAGCTTCAGACAAATCAATGGCATTTAAATAGCATTCGAATCTGCTCATATATGATTCCCATGTCTCTGCCCCCGGCTGGAATTGAGGGAATGTCGGATTTGAGGCCATTAGAGTGGCAGCGTTGGTTTCCTCAACTGAGGAAACTTCGAATCTTCGCTTTTAGAAAAGCGTTTCTGGCTGCGCCTGTCAGAGGCGTTCGGCTCTTCAGCTGGGGAGCTTTAAAGTTCGCGCCCTTTGGAGAGCGTCAGCGGCGGTGACTTTGATCAGCTCGTAGCGGCTTCGGCTCAATTGTCTTGCCTGGTCGTCTTTGCTGCATTCCACCCTCGTCGCCAGTGTTGTGGAGCGGCGGTTACAGAGAGAGACGGAGCCAGGCTGAGGCTAACAAGCTTTATTCTAACGAATAAAGGGTCACCGCGGCTGCCGAGGCTATCTGACAGCCAGCTGGCGCGACAGCTGATGCCATTTGACAGCTCCCTTTTATAGCTGGCTGTCAAACGGCATCAGCCAATGGGAGTGATCGGCGCTCCCGCGTAGGCGGCGGACCAGAGGGAGGACTGCTGCTAGTCCTTGAACACAGCAGAAAGCAGATTAGTAGGGTGGGGAGGGAATGAGATTTTGCAGTAACCTTCCCCTGCCATGCTCAAGCCACACCAACCAAGCCATACCACGCCCACCAAGCCATGCCCACAGAAGCAGTAGTAACAAATTTTGGATCCCACCACTGCTACTATGACATGAAAACTTTCATCAGAAAACTGATTTCATGGTCTTTTTTATATCACTCTGCTATGCTATCATCTATTGGTCTGCCAATGAAGCCAAGTGTGACACTCACAATTTGGCCTTACCATCTGCACATTCCAAACAGGGCCAGGATGATGGTGGTATTACCATACACGGAGCTTTCCTGTGATCCATGAACCAGTAAGGGGATATGATGTATGGTAGAAGCATACATGCTCCAAGCTGAATCATTTATCTCTTTTTTTCCAAGATGGTAGGAAAGCTCTCTGTAATTTTAGCATTAGGAACGCTAATTTAACAAAATTAAATCATACCATCTAATATATGGTAAGGGCTTGTAGGAAAAGCTAGGTTTGTAGGGTATTTCTAAAAGCCAGAAAAACTGGGACATCATAGTCTTGGAAAGGATGCAGTTCTATAGGTCAGATACCTTTTTAAAAAACCTAAGTGGCTTTTTATTTTTATCATGGCTGTAACTAGTCAGTATAATTTAATGGGTGAAGTCACCATAATTTTATCATCGAATGGTAGCTGTAAACTTAATGTCAGAAATCAGTTCTAACTCATAAGCAGAAAAGTCACTTTTATTGAATACAACACATTTAGAAAGCACGTTCAGTACATATCTAACAACATCCTATTCTGTCAAAAAATAGTTGGTTTAAACAAAATGATATTCAATCACAGAATATTGTATTCTCTCACTTGAAAATGTTGCTATCCAGTAAGGAAGGTTTTAGAAAATATCCATAACAGAAGATATAAATGAAACACACATTTTCATTTTCTAGATAAACTGATTTGTTCTCTCTCTCTCTTTTTATTTCCACATGAAAGGTGAGAATTTAATTTTTCTAAATTTCTTAAAAATAGGGAAATCCCAGAAAAAAATAGCCATGAAGGAATTAAAATTAACAATAACATTTGTAGGAATCGCAACCATAAATGAAGATTGTAGCATTTTATAAAACTGTGAGTAATGTGATATTTTGTCTTTAACAAAGCATGAATGTACAGTACACAAGTATTTAAAGTAAACAAAAATATTATTTGACATAATGAAAGCATAGTTATAATGAAGACAGAAAAGTCAGTTATTAATATAACCAAGCATGTAAATTTAGATCCAGCCATTTGGTGATATTTGCACAATATCATATTGGGGGGAAAAACTATAAAATATACTGGAAATATTTTGACTTAGGTTGAAAGTTTTTGTAATTGTAATCTTAGTCACTTTGACGGTCTTCAAGAAATGGTGAACTAGAGCCAATAATCTTTACCATTTGTGCAGAAAATCTTCTTCACCAAACACTCATTTCAATAGATTTTGAATCAGCTATAGAGCCCTCAACATTTTCTTCTAACTAGCCTCCCTGGGGTCTCATTCCTCCATTCAATGAGCTATCATGTGTACATAGACCATAAGAGAATTCCAGTTTCTTTTCACTTGCCATCATTCATGTTTAGTTCAGTCTATTTTCACTGCAGTTTTGTTACTTAGAAAAACAAAGGTTACACAAAATGTCACATGCACTTTTTTCTTCTAATGTACCAGTTTTTCAGATAATTCTTCTATCACTCATAATCTTTCCATCACAATGAAACAATCTTTTCATCACAATGCACTTCTGCTTATATCAAGGGTAGGTTTCTACCGGTTCTGTCGACCTCTGTAGAACCGGTAGCTCTGAAGAGCAGCAGACATAGAACCGGTTCTATGTCTGCTGATGTTTTTGCCCACCCACCCATCCAGGCTCTTACCTGATCTTTATTTCCTGATTTTTCAACTTCAGCTGCTGAACGAGGCACATCTGCAGTTAAAAAAGCAGGAAAAGAGGGCTGTTTCAAAGGCTGCTTCTCTGCATGCAGCATGCTGATGACAATTTACAGGCACACGTCTCACAACGTGCAGGGAAGCTCGTAAATCCCGAACCGGTAGTTATCCCTGTCTTATCCAACCCCTGGCTCATATATTTTCTTAATATATTATAGCATATTGTTTGAACAGCACATATTATTGTTTGCAATAGTGTTTCAGTTTGGGTAGCACTCAGATGATGCAACTTGGGATCAAAGGATCTAATTCTATGCCATGTACAGAGTGCTGTCATAGTGCTATGGCTAAAAAAAATTATATGCAGGTGTACTTATAAGCCATTACAGAACTGACTGTGATATAAGTTAGATCAGAGATTGGTTTTATAATCCAAGTGCTCCTGGCCTTTGAGCAATCTTAAAGAAATCTGTGTAGTTACATAGAAATGCAAAGATCCAACTACTATCACTCCACAAACTTAACTACAATTAATTTCTGGGCATTGTGCTCTTTCCTGCTTTTAGAAAGGCCACTAAATATCCTTTTCCTTTACTTAGAAATAAATTGTCAAGAATAGATGTAGATTTTATCTTATTGACAGTATAATTTACATATTATTGCTTTTGGTTTTTAAAATGTCGTTATTGGAGTTTTTGGTGTTGCATTCATCTCATATGATCAAATTGGCCTCTCTGCAGATCTCTTATTTTAATGGGTTGGTTTATTAGGCAAAGACTCTGAGATATAAGCTCACAGGACTCGATTAGTAAAGATAACTCAGCTGTTCCCCAATTCATTTAGGCATCTATTATCACAAGTATGGCCTCATATTTAACCAATTTAATCCATGGTACTTACCAGATCCTTTTGTGAAGATACAATTAAATGTCTTGCCATCATAGGTTAGAAATATTCCAGGATATACCTTTACAAAGAGTTTGCCCTTATAATAATACGAGTAGAATTGGTGCAGATTAGTGTGGTTTGTGGATTGTGTACTGATCTAATAGACAAATGTATGTCTCTGATGGATTGTTCACCTGGATAGTCAGTGAACAGGAGTTTTGGCAACATAGAACTTTTCCAGAAAGAAGCCTGGATTAAGAGACTGCACAGTCCCAAGATGAATTGGGAAGGAACAATTCAAGGTAGCTGCACCCTAAAATCTCTCAACATATATCTATTCGGTTGGAAGGTTATAGCTTAAGTCTGGCAAGATTCTGTCATTAGGTGTAAGCAATAAAGGATTGAACTTGATTCGACTTTGCTACATCATCTCTGGTCTTAGGCCTGATAATATCCCCTTTATTGATCTTTCAGCCAGGCTTTTAAAATCATGTATATGTACATTTTCTTTTATCTGATTCTAAGACTAATGTGACTTTGACAGTGGCCAAATTTTTGGCTGCCATGATTAGATGTAGGAAGAAACTATTTGCTGAATGACTTGTTTTCTTTGAAAGGTCAAAATATATGCTGTTTTCTTTCTTTGTTATTATTCTTGGTCCCTTGACAATAATAAACTTCCATTCATTCATTCATCTTGTATTCACATTGTGAACTTCAGTAGCAAGTAACAGAAAAGGGAGATAACATTTTGAAAAAATAATCTGTGGACTAAATATAAATAAATTTCCTGGTGCTAAAGGAAATGTCAACCCTTATCTCTGTTTTACTAAGAATGTTCAATATTCTTCCTTTCCTGTAAAAACATCCATTCATAAAATACTAATAATTATTTTAAAATGGTTGTAGTATTTTTTTACAGGAAAGTATTTGATGGCTGTAAACATAATGAATTTTGTCCAGCATGTGCACATACATACGTAGTCACACACGCACAGCCCCCCCCCACATGTTGTTCTACTCTTTTTCTGAGGACTATAAATACCCCCAAAAGATGAGAGATATACCATAATTTGCCAAAAGTAGATTTCATAATAAATAATGAAAAATAATAAGGAACTGTAAGGTTCTTAAAAGCTCTTTGCAAATGCAGATCATGTTCTGTTGTGTCATGCTGATTTCCTCAGGGAGTGATTTCCCTATGGCTGTTAGGCAAAGGCCTACTTTGTGAATGATCACACAGGGAAAAGAAAAGTAGCAACAGAGTCACAGTTGCCATAGAGATGGTGAGCTTTTCCACCACTGCATCTTCTATTTTTGCAGAAGATAGGACTACCTTTACAAAACACCTATAAGGGAAAACAGAAAGAAGCAATTGAGTTGTAGAGTCTAATCCTAGGCAAATTTTCTTTGAAATCAGCTATGGTCAGTCCTGGATGGGATTTCAGTTTATTTCTTGTTAAGCAACCTTATAACCATGCTATTTCTATTCATGGAAAATTCACCAGGTTTGATCTAATTTTCCACATATTTTCCCCCTCTCTAGCTTGCTTTCCTTTACTTTTGTTTCAGGCCACAGAATTCGATAGAATTAATTCAGAAGTCACTGGACATAACATAAAATGTTTAGCCTATATATCAAAGGTACACAACCTGACGCAGTGGTGGGATTCAAATTCTGTAGGCGTGGCTTGGTGGGCGTGGCAGGGGAAGGATACTGTAAAATCTGTGGTATTTGCCGGTTCTCTGAACTACTCAAAATTTCCACTACCGGTTCTCCAGAACCGATCAGAACCTGCTGAATACCATGTCTGAACCTGAGACTCCAAGGTTGCACGCAGATCTTTAATTACTGCAACTATAATTTGTAAAGTTTCAGAAGATTACTGCATTCCAGTATTAATAGCTTATAGTTAAAGTGAAATAACATCAAATCAATAACACCAAATCATTGGAGAGAAACCAATATAGTATCTTTCCTGCTCTTATCTATTTTTTTTTACTTCTTTTACAGAAAGTGTATATTGACACATCTCTCAAAGGCCCAATATAATCCCAGCTGTACTGCACTCTTCACATTTTCTATGCTTACTCAGAAAGCAGGTCTACAAAATTAGTACCTCCACATATTGATGCAGAAATCTGCAGCTATTCTTTGCTTTCTTAGCTTGTTAATTGAGCAGATATTGTGTTCTGTTCAAAGCCACTTGGAAATTAGCACCAAGAATTCCCTAGGAGGAATATGAATGTATGTACAATATGTGTGTGCGTGTCTGTCTGTGTGTACTGTGCGTACTCTCCATTCCATGAAATATATTTCCAAGCAAGTATGCCTTGGATTGCAGCATACTGAGTCACAATGAGTTTCACTTTTGTAATACACAACAAACAAAAATGTATAATTTATTTCTGACCCTTCTCCTTCTCCATTTGTGTTTTCAGAAAGAAAAGACTAGGGGGGGGGAAAGCCCTATATTTCATATATGCATTATTATTATTTTCAAAAAAGAGAAAAAAAATTCCAAGGACAAGAACATTAACCACAGTGAAAGCCATTAACAATGAGTTTCACTAGCTTATTCACTCAGTCCCCCCCAAGCATAATTATGCATGCGTTCTCATTAAAGCAATGCATGCCTTTTGGCTTTTGTTGTGTCATCTTGTCTTATTGCCTTAACAGAGTCATTTCTTTTCCACACTTAGAGGCTCTCTCTCTATCTGCTTTTACTCATCACATACAGCACCAAGTTTGCTGCCGAAGTTGGAAGTGCTATGCCTGCTGTCTAAATGCCAAAATTGTTTTCTTTCTTGTTTTTTTTTTTTTTTGGGGGGGTCTTCTGCACGCCCTCAAATCTTTTTGGATGAATCATAGACCAAGGCTCCTACTTTAACCAATTGTTGTTGGGGTTATTTTTTTCATCGATGTAATTTAAGTTGCTCAGAAAAAAAAACCTTTCATGGTTCAGAATGAAAGTTATTCATAAATAATTATTTTAATGTGCCTTAGTTTACTATGTTTTTTTGGAATGGTTTACTTTCAGAAGCTGTGGGTACTTCATCATGGGAGGCTTTTAAAAAGAAACTGGAGAGTCATTTGTCTGAAATGATATAGGGTCTCCAGCTTGAGCAGGCAATTGGATTAGAAGACCTCCAAGGTCCAAGTCTGTTATTCTGTTAGCCTTAGCACCAGTTCCAGATCAATATTCCAATCTGGCGCCTAGTAAATCTGGTCACAGTTTCTTCCCTGCCTTCATAACAGAGGTAGTTCTTGAGGAACAAATCCTGAAGTTAACTAATCACGATGCAAAAATATTTAGAGATTAATAAATTTTTAAACAGTATCTTGAGTAAAGGATATCTTTCAAATCTCAAGGTAACAGCACAAATATTTACGCCAATTCTTTTAAGCACAGTCAGTTGTGATGTGCCATCCCTTGTGATATAGACATATTGAAATTTATGCCATAAATCCTTTAATCGCTTAGTACTTACATTTGTCCTGTAGACAGTTACTGCAGAAGTGCCAGGACTTGTTTTTGGGAAAGCAGATAAGTGATTAGTCTAGCACCTGGCTGAGAAGAATTTTTCTCATTCTTCAGTTCCTCTGTGTGCATTACTTCTTGGCAGCACATTGGCGGTTCAATGTAAGGGTGAAGAAAAAAAAAAGCAGGACAGAAAAACAAACTCCACTGCCCTGCAACTGAGAAATGTTATAAATAAAATAAAAACAGAAGCATCATTTTCTCTGTAGAAAGAAGAAAAATGAGATTCCCACCCAGCTTCCTAAAAAACATGCAATCGGTACCTACAAAGGAAGCTGAGGAAATTGTACATAAAAAGTCTGCTAGATGAATTAAAATCATTAAACACCACCGAAAGAAATTAAAGAGTATAGAATAGTACTTTTTGAGGTATTAGAGGCAATAGCAGATAACTTATCTTTGGGTTTTATAGTCAGTCTTGAAGGGAGAAACAGAACATTCTCTAAAAGTTTATAAATGCTAAGAATTTCACATTCTTGACATATTTGCACGGTAGCAAGTCTCTGAGAAGATGAATTCATTTACTCAAGTATGAGGAGTCTGAACATTTATTTTTGGAAACACTGCTATTAATCATTTCAGCTACTCTCAATAGGCATGTGTTAAATCTGCTAGCAATGTTCTGTTTTTACTGTCCCTGATCCTGCCCTGTGAGATTCCATGGAAGACACAAGTATAATTCACTGTAATACAATGGCTATATGTTACTTGATTTATCATCATATTCCTTCAGTTTTATGCAACCGTTTACAACCAGGAGCCATAAGAGTGCTACTGCTGCAGCTGCTCATATATTTCTATTTCATCATTATTTGGGGCGATCAAAGTGGTATCTGTAAAATCCCCTCTCATTTTATTCACAGCAACAATCTTCAGGGCTGAGAGAGAGTGTGTTCTGACCAAGGTTTACTGAAACACTAACAAACACACATTAGTCCCCAAACCCCTTTTTATTTCAATGGCTTTGAATTTTAATCATTCACAGCCCTCAATGAGTCTCAAACAGTTTGTAAATAGTCCCATGGAAGTCTGCCAAAGTCCTTCAGGATAAGTCTGATAAGCACACACCTTTATCTTCCTTGAAATGCTGACAATGACTAAATTTCCAATTAGTTATACAAGGCCAACTGGAGCACAAATTCAACATAGAGCTTCAGGTTTCAAACTGACCAGTACGAACTAAGTTGCTTCCTCCAAAGGTTCATGTCCCTTTGGTCCTCCTTTATGTCTTATGGGAAGGCCAATCACCTCCAAGCCTTATTCCCAAGTTGACTCTTTGGTCTCAACTGTTCTTGCCTTCTGGCAGTTCTGCGCAATGAGAACAGGCTCCTCTTGTTCCTCTGCCTTGGTACTGTCAGATTCTGGAGGCTCCGGGGTCAGCACATAACTCCCAGATAGTCCTGGCCCCATCTCTGTATCATTCGCAGGACCCTCATCCGAGTCCTCCCCAGACTCCTGGCCCATGTTCCTCCCCATTGTCTGACTCTGCTGCAGTCTCCGCAGGCTGCTGGCGGACCACAACAGAGAGATTGATTGACCCCAAATCATCATGGTATATGAGTGAGCTCCATGTGTTAATGAAGAGTCAATCTCAAAACTCCTTTGATCAGGTCCAAGGTATTAACTGTTGCATTAATGTTTAAATTATCAAACTGTCTATGGAGATTCTCAACCATATGGATCATGGTTGTCCCAAAGGTTGTTTTCAAAAGGCAACTGAACTGTCTTTGCTTTTCCTTGGAGTTGTTTTGCTTCTCATTCAAGAAGCTTCTTCAGTTTTGACTGAACGGAAGGACTATGAGGAATATAAATTCTTCCCTACTCCACCATTCAGGCAGGACTGAAAAAGTTTCTTGGATGAGAAGTGAAATATTTTCAAGGAAAAACAAAATGTCCAGTTGCCTTTTGAAAAAGCCCCTTTGGGACTGTCATACTAAGTGTTCTTTTTGTTGTCTAGTCTATTGAGAACCTTCATCCCAAAAATGTCTACAAAGTTCTATTTTAGGCAAGATTCAAGTTATTTTATACATGCTATGTTCAGCTACAGGTACACTGTCTCCTGGGCTGTGTTATTTGGAAAATACATGTTGTTGATTGCAAACAACACTTTTTTTGAATTTCAATAAAGTTTAAATCAGCATCTCCATTCTTGAAATCTCTTTAGCTTAGATATTCTTCATAATGACATTGTTTTTAAAACAATTAAAGTCAGAAAAATCATTCTTAAAATTAGCATATATTATTTATTCTAAAAGTGTAAAGTATGCAAGATTTATATGTGTTAATAGGTAATGGCTTTGTTATGTTCATTATGAAATATTATTTTAATTATGAGAGCCCTTCTGACAGTAAGGCTTGCTAAGGACTGAAAGCAATATGTACGAATTGTTTTGGTCTTCAAACAGCTGTTCATACATGCAGTGCAGAGGGTCAACATTTCATACAGAGGAGTAATCAGCATTTACCCTTTTAAAAACAATCTTGTTTTTATTCTTGGAGGGCGGCCAAATGAGAAGTTATACCGATTGTCTGTAACTCAATGGGACAAGAGAGGGAAGGAAGGAAGGAAGGAAGGAAGGAAGGAAGGAAGGAAGGAAGGAAGGAAGGAAGGAAGAAAGACATTCCACATCTTTTTAATGCAGAATTAATGTAAGCTATGCATGGTACACCTTACTTTCTAATAAGTCAATCTAGAGTTAGCTGAGTTCTATGAAGGGATTTGTCCTTTTATGAAGCAGCTTTCTAAAGTAGGAACTGTCTGGCAGTGTGTTATAGTTTACAATTCACAGATGAAAATAGGGCATTGTGGTTTAAAGTAAATATTTAGAATTGCTCAAGCTTACTATTATGGGTTTGAAGTAAAGTTCAGTAATCTTATGACTGGAACTACACCCATATTGCCGAAGATTTTGAACTACTTTCTTGAAATAGTTCCCAAAATTCACAGGACATTAGAATGTATTTTACTTTTAAAATGTTCATTCTTGCCAAATATACCCAAATTAAAACATATTTTACCATTATTTTGCTCATTAAAATATGTTGAATATAACCCTTGTCTCGTCTGGTCCTATATTTGGAAAACTGTAAATATCCTTTCTTCATGTGGTAAGAAATGTTGGTACTCATTTGTTGCTATGTATGGGTTAATTAACTAGGTTATTCTGAATATCTATATGAGGTGGAATATCAAAATCCAAATAATATGTTTTTAGCAATTAGGAAAGCTATAAAGCCACTATTGTCTGACTTTTTTGGCTTGTTCATCCATTCTTTTCTGGCTCACAAAAGGCATTTCATTTTGTTTTTCTACTTTTCCTCCAGAACCCAAAGGACTCTTTATTATGAACAAACTTTATGTCATCAGGATTCACATCACTTAAACTTTATTCTACTTGGCTGATTTCCCCATAAAGATATCATCTGTCTCTAATAGAATAACTTGGATGGAAGGCAGGTAACCAAAGCATTGTGAAAGTATCTCTTCAGTAATAACTTGTTCTTCCCTCCAGGCTAACTTCTTCTCTTCAGGCTGGTGGAGAATTTCATCTTTGATGCTGAAGAAAGATCCAATTGTTAGCCTATTTGATCATGTATCAAATCCAGTCCAATTGAATATCAAATAGGAGAATCTTGTTCTTCTCAGGCAACAAGTATCATGGATCAACTCTACCTCACCATGTAACAGTAGGGGATCTTGAATATGAAAATATCAGTAGTATTTTTCTACCCTGCAATGAAAGGAAGATCATTAGAAGTTAACCCAGTTCAAAATAATTCTGACTTTGTAATAGCAGGTGGTAGACATCACTTCCTATGAGTTGGAAGATACTTGCACCTGAAAGGAAAGTACTAGGACTGGAAAAATGATGCAACTTTCCACAGCAGTAGAATAATCAGTGCAGTCTGCATGAACCTAACATTTATTAAAGTAGAACATCTGCCTACAATCTGTTATTTTTCTCTACTAATGTTAATATTGCCATTTTGTCCACTCCTATTTTATTCATATCCATCTATTTTGACAGTATGTATAAGATAAAGTTTTGTTTTGTTTTGTGGCAGATTCATTTTGCACTAATAGAGGTGGGATTTTTAGGTGTTTGTAAATGTTTATTCAATTTTATTTTAAAAAAAATGTTTTAAGGTATGCTAGACATCTCCTCTGGCTTATACATATATTTTTATAAAATACTGATTATAAAAATAGATTATAAAATTATAATCTATATAATCTATATTATAGAATGGAACTCATCACTGCATGAATTATGGGTTTATATTGCATAGTTTGTTTTCTCATTCGTTTTCTTGCGATGTCCTCTCTGACCTCCCTCAAATGGAATAGACAGGAAAGATAAATATTCAGAGGAAAAACAATATTCAAATTATAATGCCATATACATTTTAATTTCTCCTTTAATTTGTTCTAATAACAGAAAAAATATTAGCTGATAGTACTCAGTTCTTGATCCTGGGATGAGTATTTTAAGTAATCCAGTCCATACAGAGAAAATTATCTTTGAATACAGAATTCTTTGAATACAGAATTTTTAATCACTTTTATAGCTGGAAAAAAGTCTATTATGGTTACAATGGCCAAGCCACACAATAGGAAGGCAAATTACTGTGCACAGTATTAGTTAATTGCCTGTAGTGTCTAATGATACAGCTTCTGGGGATTGGGAACCAATACACTTTTATTTACGCATTTGTGACTTGACCTCAAATTTCTAAATTACTTTCTCTTCATTGCAGTTGCCATTTTCCATTTCTCCCAAACATAATTGCCTGCTGTATTCGCCTTTCAGAAAATGGTTAATTCCCTTTCGCTCTGCAAACTTCAATGGAAACACTGCATGACCTTGGGAAATCTTGTTGCCTGAGTGTTAGTACAGGGGTGTCATTCTCAAGGCCTGGGGCCTGGATCCAGCCCATAGGGTGCTTAGATCTGGCTGATGGGGCTGTCCTAGAAACAGCAAAGGATTGGCCTAGGCTGCCTGTGCCAGTGAAAATGGAGTTGGGGCAGCCACATGTGGCTTTGCAAGCTCCATTTTCACTGGCAGAGGGTTGTGGGAGGCCATCACAGCTGAAAATGGAGCTCAGGAGCTCATTTTCTCCGGCAGAGCAGTCGGGCCACCCCAGGTGCCCCCAGCACAAGTGATGGTGAGCTGGCCACACCTACAACCCTGATGCGGCCCTCAATGAAATTGAGTTTGACACCTCTGGCTTAGTATGCATACAAACTGTCTTACATTATATGCCCCAGAGAGTCTTAAATAGGAAAAAAATAAATATTTGATTAGCTTCTTGTAGTAGACTTGCATAGCTTTTTCAACGTAGACCCTTCCCAATCCTCTTGCAATTTGCAATTCTCATAATTTGCAATTCTCATAATTTGTCTTATTATTTGTCTTATTATGAGAACTTGCAATTCTCATAATTTGTCTTATAAGGGTTGGCTTTCCGTATTACTTCAGGTGTGGACTGGATGACTTCTACTTCTTTATATGGAATGGTAATACAAATACATATAATAATGCAAAGAATTCTAAATTTAAGAATAAATTAGAACTGTTTTTACTGGGACTTATGGATAATCAATTAGTGGCAAACAAAATCCAGAAGAAGACAAAGTAGATTTTTAGAATATCACAGACAAAATATCATGGAGGCAGTTTACTTTATCATATTATAATTTCCTCTACCATGATTAGTATAGAAACATAATTGTAGTTTATTCCTTTTCTAAAATTCTTGTCTGGTCATTATTTATCACAGGTACATTTTTGGCAAGATAAAGAAAACAGGACAGAAAAGAGAGTGAGGGAGAATATTTCCTGTATCCAGTTCTTATAAAAGAACAAGTCAAGACAAAATAAATTAGAGTACATGGCACTAAAAATAGTTTTGGCCATTTTTTTAGGGTATCTGTTCCACTATCTCTAGTGTAAAAGTGGCTTTGATTGGGGCATCCTGGCACTGTTTGCACTAATCCAAAGATACAGGTTAGTTGTCAATATTAATTGAACAGTCATTGTTAAAGTAAAAAAAATAAGTATATGAACAAGCTCAAAACAGAAGCATTTCCTTATGTTTTCAAGCTTACAGTAATACAATATCCCTCTATTAATTTAATAAGAGCATATAAAACTGCAGCAAGAAAAATATATTCAAGAACTGTGAAAGTTCTAGTGTTCTTTCCAAGTTTCAGCTCTGGATATCCTAGTTATATGTCTGTCTCCTATTTATGTTGTTTTGCTCCAGCATTTGGAAAACAACCCTTGAAGGAAATGTATTACCTCTTAAGCTGAAGAAGTTGGTAAGTTACTGAATTCATCTCTTGTCCAACGGGTTTCAAAAAGGGCAGCATCGCTACTCGATGGCATCTCTGTGGCCTAGTCTGATCTTAGGACAGTGAAGTCTTATTATTAAGTTCCTCATACTTTTTGCTCTGCTACGTTTCAAATGCATACTGTGCTTTAAATTGGGATCTGTTTAAGTAATAGATAGCCTAATGGTAAATAGATACCAATTGTCATAGATATCTGGATAGTTACATATTCAAATGTTATACAGACCTGTGCCTTAAATTATGTTCTCTTTTTGATAATGCACAGATGGTGTTAACTAAAAAGAATTTTATTCATCATCCAAGGAGACTGAACGTTTAAAGGTAAAAAAAAGGGAAATAAAAAAGACTTTGTAGATCCTATGAGGACATTTTTAAAGAAAAAACTTGCTTAGAAAACACATAATACATACAGAGGGTTTAGTGTTGTTAAACTTCTTTGGACAAACATGGAATGGGAATTGGATTACAGCAAATCACATTCCCAATTATAGCAAGAGAGGAATTTTTAAATACTCTTACTACAATCCAAAGCATGTAAACCAAGTAAGGTCATTTCAGTTCAGTGGGATTCACTCCCAAGCAATTGTGCTGGTCGGGTTTTAAAGTGTCATTTCTTTTTCTAACGGAAAGTTAATTCAGTGGCAGCATGTTTGCTTTGTATGTAAAAGTCTGTGACTTAATCCCTGGGATTGCCAACCAAAAATATCAAGGTTTAGGAGGGAGATTTTTTTTTTTAAAAAAAGAAAGTGGTTTAAAAGGAAGAGCCAGTTTGACCTAGTACCAGGCTAGAAACTTGAAGACTGAGTTCTAGTTCTGCTTTAGCCATGAAAGCCAGCTGGGTGACCTTGGGCCAGTCACTCTCTCACCCAACTCACCTCACACGATTGTTGTGGGAAAAATAGGAAGAGGAAGGAGTATTAGATACGTTAGCCAACTTAACGTATTTGTAAAAATAATAAAGATAGGATAAAAACAAACAAATAAACAAATACATACATAAAATAAAACAAATGAAATAATTGAAACCCATGATTGAACTCTTATTATTCTTTTAGATAGGGCCACAATTTAGAGTAGGGTAGGTAGGAACTATAACTTATTAAAATCTGGAGCTACAAATTTTCTACTTTACTCTTATGTGGATGGATATACATGCCATCCTTTTAGTGAATCCAAAAGCCAAGCAAAGCAGCACTTTTCCATGTATTGGAGAGGAGCTGTGAGTAAATATACCACTATTTTTGATGACACTGTTTGTCTTTAGCTACAGGAAAGATATAATTTAATTGTCAGATCTGCTGACATCTTGATAACTTGCTTTTAAAATATTGGATAGGAGAAAATATAAGTCCAATCTTATTGACACCTAGAAAGATTTAAACATGGTAGAATAAACCTTGTCAGATGACAGCATTATTTACTTTAATCGGCAAGCTCAGGAGGAAAGGGATGAGCAATATTATTCAGATCAAAATTATCTGTCTATCCAATAATAAATTACACAAGCCATTCTGAAATAAATGGAAGTATAATCAACGAAGTTTCTCTCTCCAAAAACAGGCACGGTGATCACTGTATTTTAAAGAGTTGATGGAATATTATGCATACGTTTAAGGTCTGTCTGAATTAACTGAGAAATAAGAACTTTAAGTCTAGATTAGCTCCATTTGATGCACATCATCTTTTTAAAAAGCCACGTACATAAACTGCTTTTTATCTTGCATTTTTAAGGTAAGCAGGCAAACAATCTAAAGGGAATATTTCTAAGAGGTTAACAGGTAAAACAGTATCATAAAACCTTTTTACAACTCTGAGGTCCAACTGCATTAGTGAACTCTGGATCACTCTTATAAAGTAATACACATCAAAAGACATATTGTAGAATTGGAGAAGATTATACAAAAGGGCAAAGAAGATAACGAAGGAGCTAAATAAATATTCATTATGTATTAAATATGGCACTATTACAATTTGCTAAGATATGTCAAAATGGAAAGTCATGTCAACTTGCTAACATGCCCAGATAATGCTTAATCTGAACACACAAGGCAACACCCATCTTTTGGAACATTGTAGTAGTTAAGATACCGGTCTAGGAAAGTTCAGATTCAAGGCTTCTCTCAGCCATGAAAACACACTGAGTGTCTGGTCCAGGCAGTCATCAGGAGTTGACAATGAATTAAAGGTACCAAAAAAAGTACAAACATATTTTTATACTGTCCTTTTTGCTAGAAACTAGCCAAGGGACATGGAAAATTCCTAAAATAAAACAATAAAAATATAGGAATGAAACCACTAAAAGCATGAAAAAGTAGAACACTAAAATAATTTTCCACTGTAAGCTTTTTGTAGAAAGCATTTTAGAACTGGATTGACTGTAACAACTCTATTATATAATAATAATAATAATTATACAGCTATATTCTAACAACTCTATAATACTGTATACCTCACAAAAGAACCTCTAGCTTAGTGTTTCCCAAACTTTTTTCTTTCATTATCCAAAACCACTTATCAAAAAGTCCTTTACTAACCAATGTACGTAAACCACTTTAAGTCAATTTAAATGACCCTGTTGTGAATAAAAAGATTTGTGTGCCGTAACCCAAAGAAAAACCCTCTTTTACCCAATTTTGAGTAATTTACCCAAGTTTAGGAAGTGCTGCTATAGCTCAAGGCCTCAATCTGTAGCACAATGCAGGCGCACGTTTATCATAGTCACTTGACTGCTAGCAGCACTCCACTATAAGTGTCACAACTAGAAATAAGATCAGTTTTGCCTTGTAGCTACTGGGAACACAGTCATTTGACATATAGAAAGTATTTCATTCTGTAATCAAAATAGCTGAAAAGTGTGAGCCCATCTAAAAGTTGAATCACTAGTTTCTACCATTAGAATCCAGACTCACCTTCATAACTGGATAGTATATTTGATAAAATTAACAAAATAATATGCAAGACACTGTTTTTTTTAAAAAAGAATTCTTAATTAGGGTGATACTCAAGAGAAAACCAGTAGTTGAAGGGAGTAATGTGTTAGATGTCCAGGAAAAAGGCTCCTTGCCAATAAGTGTAGACAGAATAAATAGATAATCAAGGTGGTTTTACCATGGATACCCTCTGAAGCTTTCCAACATAGTTTCACACGATATCCCAATGTTCTGCAGTAGAGTTCAGGGAGTGCAAAGGAGCAAAGGGAAAGTCTAATTGTGCTGATGAAATATCCATGCTTGCAGAGCACTGCAAGAGGTAGAAAAAAATTCAGCATTCAATCCTTTTTAAAAAAATAATAATAATCCTAGTGAGTTCTTTTACAGAAGTGACTCCTAGAGCATTAGATGGTAAACAGCATTTGGCTGTTAATATAGTTGTGACTAGGACTGAAGTTGTGTTTTGCTATCTAAATTTACCAAATTTACCAAATTTGTGCATTTTATTATTACTATTATTTTTAAGATTGCCCCTTGTTAATTATATTGTTGTCTTTCTTCACAGTAGTTAAAATGCAGTATTGGAGGCTAACTCAGCCAACTTCCAGTTTGATCCTGACCGACTCAAAGTTGACTCATCCTTCTATCCTTTCAAGGACCCAAATTGTTGGGGGCAATATGCTGACTTTGTAAACAGCTTAGAGAGGGCTGTAAAACACTGTGAAGCAGTATGTAGGTCTAAATGCTATATCTATTATTACTGCTTATAGGCTCTCCACTATCAGCATATTTTGTATAGCATATCTGTACATTTGTTAATACCATGTTACAAAAATCAATATGATTTAACAGTGCAAAATATACAGCATTTTGCATTACCTAGCAAAAGCTTGGAGTGCATCACTACAGAAAGAATTATAGATTTATTGAGCATGAGCAGCAAAAATATTACTCCTCATTGCTGAGAAGATAATGCAGTTTGAAATGTTGGACTGACAATATGCAATCATTTTTGCGAACTAGCTCTCTATTGATATCATTGGAAAACTGATCAATATTTTTTCATATGGGCAAAGTTTAATGATGTACATGAATGTTCTTCTTTTCTTTTCTTTTTTAAAAAGTCTGTATTTATATTTTCCTCTCCTCCTCCTCCTCCTCCCTCCTTTTTTCAAGGACTATGTTTGGGCAAGTGAAATATGGCAGTGGTATTAGAAGGAACAAGATAATACTGTAAGAATTGAATTTGGTCAAAGTATTTCAGAATAGAAAAGAAAGTGAAACAAGGATTATACTGTCCTTGTATTTTATAAAGGACTGCAGCAGAGGTGGTATTTGCAGGTTCTGAACAGTTCTGGAGAACCAGTAGAGGACATTTTGAGTAGTTCAGAGAACCGGCAAATACCACCTCTGACTGGACCCGCCCCCATCTATTATCTGCCTCCTAAGTCCCAGCTGATTAGCTGGATCTTCTTTTGTTGCCCTGAACAGGAGAACGGAGCTGGAAAGCAGGTTAGTGGGGTGGGGAGGGAATGGGATTTTGCAGTAACCTTTCACTAGGAGTGGGGAGGGAATGGAGATTTTACAGTATCCTTCCCCTGCCACGGTCACCAAGCCACGCTCACCAAGCCATGCCCACAGAACTGGTAGTAAAAAAAATTTGAATCCCACCACTGGACTGCAGGAATGGAAAATATGACAGTTGGAATCTAAACTGGAGCCTAAAATCATTTATAGGCTTGAAAACAGCATGAAAACCATGGGATACAAGAAGAACCAATTAATTAGTTCTGGGCAAAATGAAGACTGTTGATTGATCATCAAGCAGAAACTCACATGCTTTTGGGTAGTGCTTCCTGGCTAAATACCTCCAAACTGGGTGTTTTTTCTTTGGGTAATGATACATTACCCAATTACAATAGGGACATATAAAATGATTTGAAATGTTTTACTTACATATGAGTAAAAAAGACTTTCTGATAAATGGTTTTGGATAATGAAAGATAAAGTTTAGGATACTTTGCTTTAGGGCAAACAAACATAGGGCTAGAAAAAATTACTATGCTAAGGGGAATATAAGAAGAGGAAGAAATTGGATGAGATGAATGGCAAGAATTAAGGAGCTATGGCCTTAATAGAACTACAGATTGGAGATAGTTGAAGACGGTATGCATTTATACAAGATGGACTGACATGATGGCAGCTAATTAACTAACATAGTCTTTGCTTCCAATGAAGGAAAACTGAGGCTCAGAACTTCATCATTATTTACAAAACAGCTGGATCTCATTATTACCTGCTACAATTTTAAAGTTTTGGATTTTCAAGGGATATAATCCATTCACCTGTGGAAACTTACGATATTTTAAAATGTTGTTTGTTGGTAAATGGGTTTAATTTATAAATTATTAATTATTAAAAATAATGATTAAACTTTGGAACAGAATTATATCATACTTGTGTTATAAAATAAGCCGTTAAAATTGATTCAAAGTTCGCAAAACTCTGAGGGTCCCATATTATTGCCATCTAGTGATGGAAAAGGGGGGGAAATATGCAATGTCATTTCCAGTATAAGCATTTCCAGTATAAACTAGTTAAAATTTCCTTTTGCTTTAGTTAGAATCTATCAGCATCCTTTGCAAATAAATTCAGGGGGAAAAATGTAAGTAGAGTTACTCAATTTATGAATGGCTGCAGATCAGAACATAATATTTTCACTTGAGCCTTAAGTGCCAGGCCTAGTCCTAAATTACTGTTGGTCTGTTGTGGAATTTTTGGATCTGATCACATATCATACATTTCTTAATTATGTGGGACAATATCTATGATTATTTATGGGTAGAATCCCAGCAGAATCATTACTTCTGAGCTCTTACATATGGGCAAAATCATATTTAATTTTTAATTAATTATTTAATATTTAATTTTTAGTTCTATACATCCCCAAAAATCTCATGGTTTATCTCTTTGAAAATTTTTTACTCATAAGTTATTTACAGAATTACTAGGATGATATATCGAATCTAATTTTATTCAGCCCTCCTCAGGCCATGGTTTAAGCAACCTTGTTCTGTTAATTCTGTAGCACCAGTCCTGTGAAAATATGTCATGACTAAAAAGTCTCATTGGAAAATCTAAGTGTTCTTTTACTCTTTGTGGGAACAAGGCCTTAATAATTCCATTTTTGGATTTCCCAAATGAAATTAAAGTGCTAATTTCATATTGGTTGAGACAATGACTCATTCTGCCTTCTTATCAATTTCCCTTCAACAAGGCAGCCTAATTATTGTAAAAAGAAGCAGGGACAATTTAGGTACGTAAGTTACAATTGCTTAATTGAGCAATCATTTGCACCAAATGGTCACAAGTAAACAAAAGCAGTAGATCACTTTTTCATTAAAATAATAAGAGTGAAAATTATCTCAGTGATTATATTGAACTGCATGAACCAAGAAAGGCCAAATTAAACAGAAAAACTGGACTAGTCTTTACTTTTAAAACGGTTTCTCATTTCTATATTTTATTTTCTCTTTCTCTTGCTGGTAAGTTGTAACTTTTTCTATCCTGGTTTCTTCAGGCAGTGGGGAGGAAAGAAGGAGGTAAGAGATTAATGTCAGCAGCCTTTAAATAGTAATTGGTCTGTTCCCGCTTAAGAGGTCATCCCTGGATCCAGAGGTATTAAACAATTATTATCCAGTTTCTAACCTTCCTTTCCTTATTAAGGTTTATTATAAAATAAAATGCAAAGAAAAATTAAGAAGAAAAGGAGAAAAAGAAATAAAGATCCATTTGGAATGAGATTTTTGTTTCTTTCTGCACTTTCTCTGTTGGAGAGTAGAGGCATTATTCTGATAGTTCATGCTAGAACAACACGCTTCCTCTCCCCAACATATCAATATTCCTTGCATAGACAGAAATGCTTAAGATCATGGCTTGAAAGGTTGGGCATTCATTTGCATCCTGAGACAAACAGAAGACTTACTGCCTTACAAGTTCTACCCTGTATTATATATGAAATCAGTGATGGGATTCAATATTTTTTTAAATACTGGTTCTGTAGGCGTGGCTTGGTAGGCGTGGCCAATGAAGGATACTGTAAAATCTCCAGTCAGAGGTGGTATTTGCAGGGACGAATGGAAAAGGGAGCAACGTGAGTTGCATGGCTTATGGTGGAGGAAAGGGCCCTGATTCTCTTCATTAGTTGCAGCTGGGAACACAGTGTTTAAAAAGGGAGTTTGTGCACAGCAACTTGTTGGAAACAAATCGTGTATTATCTTGTTTTGTTGAGGCTTGTCTGGGTTCCTAGTGTCTTCCCAAGTGTGTGTTTTGTTGGCCTTTGAAGTCTGCAATTCCTTATCCTGCCCTGTCCAGTTAATTGCTGCAGCATATTTTGTGTGGATTTTTATTTACAGTTTATATGCACTGTTATGTAAATAACGTAGTTGGGTTGACAATATATAAACTACAAATATATATGTTTGTAGTTTTAAGGAAAAATACTGTAATATATTAAGCTGTGTTCTGATTGGTTAATTATGCTACAAGTTGCCATAAGAGGGAGCTATAGATCATGGTTTAATTCTCTTTCTTTTTTCACTGATGATCTCTCTTAATACTGATACTGACTGACTACAGATTGATAATGACTAACCCTGTTTATTTTGATATTCTGTTGATATCGAAGATTATTTGTTGTATTATGGTTTGATATTTGTCTGCTGTAAAAGACATGGAACTGGTAAGAAGACTTTATAACTAGATGTAAGAAGACTTTATAACTGGATATTTGTGGATTGTTAAAAATGTGTATGACATGGACTGTTTATTGGACTGTGCTATTTCTTCAAGTAAACATTAATACAACTTGTTCAACTCTGTGTGGCTGTATATTTCTTCATAACTGTTCTCATAAACCATTTTCCGTGTGCATAGCCTTTTTATACAAGGGTTACTCTGCACATATCCTAACGTACTTTGTTTTCGGACTGAATTTTCTCCACTTAAAGACTGTTCTTGGGAGAGATTTTTCTACAGCTGAAGGTAACTGGACACTGGGCACAAAGATGGAGGCATTAAAGGGACTTTTCTTACATATGTGACTATGTTGCCTTTGTGCCACGCCCCGGGTCATCACATGGTCAGAATCTTCTGAATGCCACCTCTGTATGAAATGTTGATAGACGCAAGCCTCGATGACAGGTACACATCATAGTTTGGTGTACATTATATAGACAAGTCATTTCCCCAAGTTCAGGATCTAAAGCAAAAGTTTTATTGAAATGAAAGGAAAATGGTGCAATGCAAGTCTTCTTTATTATTTTTCCAGAACCTGTTGAGAAGGTAGGTAATAGTTGATTGTTTTCTGATGACTTAAAGACTTAATTGGTTTGGAAGACACCAACAAATAAATTGAACTGCAATCTATCTCTGACCTCTTTACCAAAGATAGGGACATTTTAGGCTATCTGTTTTCCTTTGTTCTCTTCCAGGCACTTAATGAATATTCTGAATCTTAAAATATGCTGTTTAGAATAATAGGCAAGCACTATTCTCAAAGGTAACATCATTCTTATCTTTGAAGCCATACTGAATCAAGGGAATGTGTCCTCGGTATCATAGTTCTGAAAGTCATTTCATTATGAAAATAGTATTTGCATTTTTTTTCCTATAAGAACCATTGGAGAAAATTGGATTTCCAACTTATTTCCCTTTTTATGTTAGTCCCATTTCATAATTGTCAAACTGACATTTCACTTATAACTTTGTAGGAAAGATGATAGATATATTTGCAACAATAAGCCTTTTAAATTAAAATTCACATCTGTACAAAGGTCAGTTATCAGTCATGTATTTTTTTATGAGTGAAATAATGAAGTTTATTGAGGCAATCCCCCAATTTCTGCTTAGCACTGTGCTAGATTAAAATATTGGATAGTTGTCTAACATTTACTGTAGTTGAAAAAAGTGATTATATCTTACCATGTCCCTCAGCTTTCTCTAAACATACCCAGTTCTTTCAGTCTCACTTCATCTGATTTAGTTTCTAATCTCCTGGCCATTCTCTTTGCCCTTTGTTTAACTTGTTCAAGCTTATCTTAATCCTTCTCAAGTATTCTAGAAATGTACATAATATTGGAGATACAATCTGACAATGCAGAAGAAAGTGAAATGATTTCTTCCTAAAGTTTGGGAATTACAAAAACAGATGCAACTTACCGGTAAAATTGCATTTGCTATTTTAGAAGCCTATTATTAAGGCTAACTATATTTACCTTTTTATAGGCTTCTACTCCAACATACAGTATATTGTTTTTACAATTGCTACATTAGAGATCTGAGGTCTGGCTTCTCTTAATTACTGCATCGTTTTCAAGGTGCTTACAAATCAATGACTTTATAATCAATCACTTTATATTGCCAGGATACTGTTTGAGTATATACAGAAAAAAAGAGGCTAAAATTAAATCTAACAGGACACAGGTGTTATTTATCTATCGGGTGCTCTGCATGGTTGCTGCTTCTGAAGGAACTAAGTTGGTAACTTATGTCCTTCTGGATTCATGTCTATTGGATGATGTGCAGGAAGGGGCCATGACTCTGATAAGGGAAACCTTTGCCCACAAGGTAATTGTGGAGATATATATAAAAAGGCAGCTTCTTCAAAGAATTGCAGGTAAGTGTGTGTGTGAGTGCCTCCATGTATTCTGAAACACTGTACGGGCTCACACCCAAAGTACTGCATAGTAATAGCAATAGCACTTAGAGTTACATACTGCTCCATGGTGCTTTACAGCACTCTCTGAGTGGTTTGCAATGTCAGCATATTGCTCCCAACAATCTCATTTTACTGACTTCGGAAGGATGGAAGGCTGAGTAAACCTTGAGCCAGTCAAGATCGAACCCCAGGCTGTGGGAGAGTTTCCCTGCAATACTGCATTCTAACTACTGTGCCACCACAGTAGTTTGATCCAAGGGCTCCTGCATCAACATTTGATTGGCTAGTCTGTTGTTTATCTTGCTTTTTCTTTGGCTGGGATATCAAGTACATTTCTTCTCCAATTATTTGACACTTTACTACTCTCTGGGACTCCTCAAAACTAATACATAGAGTTTCATCCCGACTAGCAGCAAAGTTCCTCTGATATACTACAATAAAATTAATTTAGTCCTGAAAATCAATTTTGAAATTGATAGGTGTTTCCGGGTTATATTTTAAATCTGTCCATTTACCTTTGATGTTCATAATCAACTGGTAGAATGCATTTCCTCAAAATAAGAATTTGAATAGTTTTTTCTGTTAGCCTTTTGCTGTCTACTGTTGCCCTATTGATTCTTTTATTTCTACAGATAGTTCTCAATTTTCAACCTTTCATTTAGTGACTGTTTGAGGTTACAACAACACTGAAAAAAATTATGATTTATGACCATTTTTTCACAATTATGACTATTTCAGCATTCCATTGTCACATTATCAAA
Source organism: Notechis scutatus (assembly GCF_049901735.1). Lineage (NCBI taxonomy): Eukaryota > Metazoa > Chordata > Lepidosauria > Squamata > Elapidae > Notechis > Notechis scutatus. The sequence continues at coordinate 143,021,056 of NC_142012.1, read as the reverse complement.
ATTCGGACACTTGGCAACTGGTATGTATTTATGACGATTGTAGTGTCCTGGGATCATGTGACCAACTTTTGTGACTTTTGACAAGCAAAGTCCCTGGGGACGCCAGATTCACTTAACAACGGTGTAACTAAACAGTAGTAGAGGTTCAGTTTGTTTAGCAATATAAATTTGGGGCTCCGTTATGTCATAAGTCAAGGACTACCTATATGTCAGTCCTTTCATTTTACTTAGAATCTTTCAATAACCATAGCTCATTCTGAATCTCTCCAATAGTATCAAAACTATAAGAACTACCAAGACAGATTTCATTAAAGAAGAAAGCAGCACTGAATAGATTTTACCACTGCCTATCTTTCTTCAGTCAAAACCTGTAAAACAAACAAATATGCATGGGATGCACTATATTCTACAAAGGATATATGATTCTGAAAGCTGAGAGTAGAGAAAAGTTGTTCTACCTTAAAAAGAAATTTTATATTTAGAATTTTGCAGTGGGGAAATATACTGTATATAAAATAAAATATTTGGGGCAGAAATCATTAAAAAATTATGAAAACTTTTACATTAAAAACAACGTTGGAAAAAGTTATATGGAAGCAGATTTTTCAAATAAATTTTAAAAAATGCATTAAAATCAAGGCAGCCTGGAATGCTTTCCTACTATATTGACAGAAAAATGAATAGAATTTATTTTGATGCAGACATCCATAATTAATAGATGCTAGCTGGCTATCTTCTTTTGCAATTCAATACAAGTAAAGGTTTTTGCCAATCCTGGCCCCAAACATTTTGCTTCCAAAAGCAGAATCTAATGCAGAGATTGTCCTTGTTATTAAGTAGTTGTAAAATGCCCCATGAAAGAAGATTTCTTAAAGATAAATGGAAACAATCCATTAAAAATTTAAAATATAACTTCACCAGTAGGAATAATCCTAGCTAACAGAAGTACATTGATTATATTTCCTTGATATTTAATTGATAACTGGTTATAAAATACAGTTATATTTATTTCTATGTACTAGAACTAAATAGAGGATGTACCAGAGGAAAATATTAGAGGATGTACTAGAGGAAAATATCCAACAATATCTAACTACAATCTAGCTACAATCCCGGAAGAAAGCAAGGAAGCGCTGAATAAAGAAATAACACAAAAAGAACTGCAAGAGGCAATTCAGAAGCAGAAAAATAATAATACGCTAGGACCAGATGGTCTCCTGGGGGAGCTATACAAGACACTTCAAGAAAAATTTGAAATGTATCTGTTAGATTTATATAATGAGGCCCTAATGACAGCAAACTTATCTAAATCTTGGGAAGAGACATACATAACATTAATTCCAAAAGAAAATTCGGACCACCAACAAATCCAAAACTACAGGCCCATATCATTATTAAATGTCTATTATAAGATATTCATGACTATAATGGCAGAAAGACTTAAAAGACTATTCAACCAAATTATACATAGTGATCAGAATGGATTTTTGCCAAATAGACAAATCAAAAACAATACCAGAATGGTAATGAATATATTAGAATATTATGAGGCACACCCTGGAAAACAAATGGCACAGGTCTTCCTCAATGCGCAAAAAGCATTCGATAATGTTAATTTATTTAATTTATTAATTTAATTTATTATAGGGCAACTAAACGATATGGATTTCGGTGACAAATTTATTAAGATGATTTCAGCAATTTATTCGACCCAGATTGTTAGCGTAATATTAAATGGAGACAGAACAGAAACCTTTAAGATTAACAAAGCAGTAGGCAGGGATGTCCATTGTCACCCCTACTCTTTATCCTCACACTAGAAAACCTATTGATGAACATTTGAAGAAATAAAGAAATAAAGAAATTAAAGGGGCTACAATTAGAAAAGACCAATATAAAGTACAAGCCTTCACCAACGATATAGTATCTTTTCTGGAGGACCCAGAGGAAACTGGAATAATATTGATAAGAGAAATTAAAGAATTTGGCAATGTTGCGGGAGTAAAAATAAATAACAACAAAATAAAGATACTGACCAAAAATATGAAGGATAAACCAAAAAAAAAAAAAAAAGAATTAGAAGTGAAATTAGGAATGCAAATTGTTAAAAAAGTAAAATACCTTAGCATTTGGTTAACACCAAGGTGCTCATCAATTAAAGGAAACAATTATGATAAATTAATGATACAAATTAAAAAAGAATTGAAAATATGGGGGAAACTACAAATATCATTAATGGGAAGAATTGCGGCAGTAAAAATGTCCACATTACCAAAAATATTATATCTTTTTTAATCTATATCAGTAAAATTGGATAAAAAATTCTTTGGGGAACTGGATAAAATAATAACTAAATTTGTCTGGGCTGGAAAAAAAGCTAGAATAAAAATGAAATTACTACAGGATAAGAGAGAAAAGGGTGGCTTTGTACTCCCAGACTGGGAAATGTACGACCAGGCAGCAGCTATGGTATGGATTAAAGACTGGATTCACTTAGAAAATAACAGAATACTGTTAATAGAAGGCCATGATCTGTGGCATAGCTTTTTATGGGTCAGAAAGAGTAAGCAGCATTCTTATTTTCAGAGACATTTAATTAGAGACTCATTAATTCAAATATGGAGTAAAATTAAAAAGAACCATTATATTAAAATACCACGCTGGCTGTCAACCATGGAGGCACAAATTTGTCCAAACACAATGGATCTGGTGAAAATGAGAAACTATAAAGACTTATTAGATGAACAAGGAAAAGTGAAAACAATACAAGAACTACAACAACAAAACATAGATAAAGACTGGTGGCCATATATGCAAGTACAGGAAAAATACAAAAAAGATAAAGAGCAATACCTATTTTATTTGGATAAGCAACAATTAGATGGAATCCTACAAGGAACAGGGGAAAACATGATATAGAAAATATACAACTTTCTTTTATATTTCAAGATGGAAGAGGAGGTAGTTAAGGAAACAATGGTAGTATGGGCGAAAAATATCAGACACAATATAGATTTGGAACATTGGTAAAAAAATGTGGGAAACAAATTATAACCTATATGTACAGCATACAGGGAAAACATGTATAAAATATTTTACACCCACTAGGCTAGCAAAAATGTTTGTGAACCAAAACCCAAATTGTAAGAAAGAAAGGGGCACTTGTTTTCATATGTGGTGGACATGCCCAGAAGTAAAAAAATATTGGAATACAATTTGACTGTGGTTAGAAGAAATAATAAAATAAAAGATCAAACTTCAACCAGAATTATTTTTAATAGGCATAATAATAGGGAAATACAGTAAAAAAAAAAGATAGGTATATTATGTTACATATATTAACTGCTGCTTAGGTTCTCTTACACACAATTTTGGAAGCAGGGAAATGTACCACCAGGGGAGCAGTCATAAAGAAAATATTACTGTGCAGAGATGGATGGGCTGACATTAAAACTAAAAGATAAAGAGGAATCAACATATTATATAGTCTGGGATGCTGTGTATGCATGGTTTAAGAATAAAAGGAAATTAATAGATAATGATTCGATATGAAATTAGATAAGAAAGTTGGAAATGTAATTATGACTTTGTATGAATGTTGTAATCTGGAATCATGTTGCTCACTTAAAGAGATGTGTAAAATAAAAAACAAAAAACTTTTATTAAAAAAAGAGAATAAAAGGAAATTAAAATTGCAATTAGGTAAAGAATAGGAAACTACGTATATATTTATTGTGGAGAAAATAGAAATATATGATGAAAATATATAAATTTGTAATAAGAATAAGGAAAAGAATATGTAATTATAATTAATGTAATAAGAAAGTATATATAGAAACAAGATAAGGAAATTTAAATGATGTCTTGATGTTGACACAATGGTGTATATAATTTTATTTTATGTTTTTTAAAACCTTTGAAAATTGAATAAAATTTTTAAAAAAGGAATAAACCTGGTTCAGGAAATCAAGGAGTTCAGTTAAGTTGCACTCTTTTTTTCTTCCAATGAAACTTTTTATGTTCTTGCTTTTTTTCTAGTGATAATCATTACTTGCAGTTTTGAATGATCACTTAAGAAGTATGTGTTAGCGGATTTCCGGTTTGGGATTCTTCGGTGATGGACCGAAATCACGATCATGCGTGGTTTTGATCCGTGCTCGCCGCTGGAGCACCCCGAGCTGCCTGGATTCGGGGCTGAAACTACCCCGTAGAGGTGGTGAAGAAGGGGGAGCCGTCAGCGGAGTTGAGTAAAGCTGCATCTCTCCTCCTCAGTTGGCCATTACTACCTTTCCCAAAGGCGGTTGCAGCAGTGGTCAGAAATGGCCACCTCAAAGAAGAACCCGGCAGGAGGAAGTTTAAAGGAGAAAGTTTGACTGATCGGGTTGAATGGAGAACATCTATTTAAGGTACCTGGAACCTGAATTTTAAAGACTAATACTATTCCTAAAAAAGATTTTAAGCGGCGAAAGAGAAAGGGAAAGGAAACAGAATTGGCTTTTTTCCCTCTCACACTGACAGTTTAATTGACTTGGAACCTTAAGAAGAAGAGATTCGAATAAGAAATTGATACTAATCCACTTTGACATTAACAGACTATTTCTAGCTGAAAATAAAGTGTCAAAGGGATTAAATTCTTGCATAATTTAAAATTTTTCTTTAAAAAAAGAAAGAAAGCAACAGAGGGGAAAAAGAAAAAAGAGGGTGGAATCTGGAAAATGGAGGAGACCACCTGGAACTTAAAAAAAAATGATAGTGGAATTTTAACAAGGCATGCAAAAGATACACTATAGCTGAAACTTTGTTACAAGATAACAAAGCCCCTGGAAAGAGAAAGTGAGAAAAGAAGCAAGAAACAGTTTTGGATTATTGGATGATGCCTGGAACTTTGGATGGAGGATCCTAATGAAACAAAATAAAATCAACTGGGGGTTGTTTAAATTTTTTTAAAATGGCATCACTCCTTGAAGAGTTAAAAATTAGACCTAAAGAACAAAAAGAAGAAGCACAAGAGTGAAGAGGATCTTTTGGCTTCGTATTTCAATGTTTAGAAATGGAGATTTTGAACTATGAAAAACAACAAGAAACACTGGCAGAACAAGAAGGGCGGGACAATGAAGAAGCCATCTTTAATGACCAAGCAATTTTAAGCAGGGTAAAACAGGGAAAGGGGGGGGAAAGGGAGTTAAAAACTTAAGCATTGAAGCAACAACCAAAAAAAGAATAATTTGAAAAGCAATCATAATATCAGGAAGAAGCAGACAGGAGGATCACAGAAGGGAGAATCAGATAGAAAAGGGAATAAAAAGGGGAGGGAGAAGAAGAGAGGGAAGTGGGAAAGGAAAAGAAGCTACAAAGGACAGAAACATGATACAGAGGTACAGGAAAAGCGTACAAGAATTAAAAGTATAAATCTATTTAAAAGACACAGAGACAATGGTTAAAATTTAACTTAAGGAGAGGATTCTGCAAGGGTGCATGGGATAGCATTGTTATATTAGAAATAGAAAAGGGTTAGAAAATATGTTAGATGATTAAAGTGATAGAAAAAATTTCTATTGATGTGTAGTGTAATATTTGTTTGTAAAGAGAATAAGGCTCTCAATTATTTAAAAAGAAAGTTTAGAAAAAAACTGGAAACATGGAAGATTTTTATCAGTTGACAAGATGAACTTGAATAAGAATAATAACTTTATTGACTACTGTTCATAATTATTGTTTGGTTTTTTATTTAAAGACAGTAATAAGTAAAATATGAAATATAGATGATTAAAGTGAAAGACAACCGATATTAACAGGTAATGTTTGTTAAAAGAAATAGCAATGTAAAAGATTGTTATTAATATTAATGACAGAGCTGTACTTGAATAGAATAATTATTCCATTTACTATTGTTGTTCATATATACAAAGATATATATGCTTGTTTTCTTAAGTTTTCGTGGGTACTTACATGTATGGTATTCAGCTTTGTTCGGGTATTTTCCCGTCATTATAGTTGTGCTTTTAAAGTTGTAGCACGTTTTGGCAGAATCTCATCTGCCATCATCAGGCTTCTGTATTGTGTTCGTCAGACAACACAATACAGAAGCTTGATGATGGCAGATGAGATTCTGCCAAAACGTTGCTACAACTTTAAAAGCACAACTATAATGACGTGGGAAAATACCCGAACAAAGCTGAATACCAGATATATATACATATATACTTTTTTCTTTTAAGAATTTAGTGTGTATTTTTAAGGGAATGTACCAAGCAGAATTCGACTGAAAATAGGTATGTGTTATAAAATAGAGGTTAGAAAATGAACGTTATAACTGTAAAGGTGTAACTTAAATTTTTAAACAAGATTTGAAGAAAGATACAAAGGTGTTATACTCCAGTTTAGTAATTACAGGGGAAAATTTGTTTTATGAGAAAAGATAATATGAAATTGTAAACAGGACAGACGAAAGTATAAAAACATTGATTAGAAAGATTTTAAAAATTAGAAAAAGATATCTAATTGAATTAAGAAAGGAATGAGATAATTTAAAATAAGGCTATAGGAAGTAAAGAAAGGGAAAAGCTATTGAAAAAAATGAAAAAATAGTTATAAGATATGGATTAGAATGTATAAGATAAATATGCATTGAGTTTATGTTTGTATGGAGAAGGGATAACCTGGGGCCACGCTGTTCTCAAAAAAAGATATTTTATTTGTATTTGTATGTTTTGTGAAAACTTAAGTAAAACTTTTATTTAAAAAAAGAAGTATGTGTTAGCAATGACTGTATTTCAATGAAGTAATAGATATGTAGCACACTGGTAACTCATAATTACCATCTTGGATATGCAAAACTCTACCGTTACTAATAAACTGAAAACCCCAATGGAAGAATATATTTGTATCAGAGCCAAAGCCAAAAATAATTCCACTTAAATTCCAATATTTATGTTTAATTCTTTTAAATTAACCAGGTTATGTATAGGAGTGAAAAATCCAGTAAGCTATGGTTATATGGTGTTTTAAATTGTATGGATGACCATTAATATATCAGTGTTTCACACATATGAAAAATAGAAGGATGAATCTATTCTCTTTCTGAGACATTAGACTACCCCTTTTTAAAATACCATCTAGCTTTTGCATTGGTTTATCTTCCCTGTTCAACTTAGTAACAAGCAGTCTTTATCAAAATTCATATATAGATTTGTATATAGTTCTTCTAATACAGTCATTTGTATACATTTTCTTCTAAAATATTCATGCTTTGCAAGCAATTTTTTCTAATGTCTACACTTTAGACAGACTTTCTTAGACTTGGGAAACTATATCACAAAGTTCAGGTAAGAACAAGGAAGGAAGGATATTTGCATCCCATTTTACATTTACAGTTACAGTCTGGAAAGTGCAAATTTAGCTATATTTTTATTTCATAGTCAAATACGATACAAACATTTTTTTCCATTCCTTGTACTGCTGTAGCTACAACCTAATCAGAATAAATAATGCTACATATAGACATCATATTTGTAGCTGTAATTTAGGATATAATTTTACCAAGGCTTTCCTTTCATATTCTTTTTATTTACTATGATTTCAGAAGAAACCTTCAGTGTGGGTTTGCCAGAATGCTACAAGGGCCTAAACTTATTATATCTTTGAGTGATGTCTCATCTTTAGAAAAGTGCAATATAATCTTTGTTTCTTTCTCTATCCACTCACCTACAACAAGATTTGTACCAAATTTGAATTACCACTAAATATTATTCAAGATTCTTCTGATCATCACCTTTTTAAAAAACGTTTTGGCTAGATTTGAGCAAGTCATCTACAGCACCAAGATTTCTTAATGTTCCTTCTGTGTAACAGCTTGCCACTGTTTCCTCTCCCCATCCTCCTCTTGATGGGTCTTTAAGACAAGACTCTTGTCTTTCGGGATTGCATTTTGGTCCAATGAAAATTGACTTATCTCCATTGGATAGTATTATTAGGGGATATTTGGTTTATATTATATTATAACACTAGCACTTAGACTTATATATTCTACTTCATAGTGCTTTACAGCCCTCTCTAAGTGGTTTACAAAGTTAGTATATCTACCCCAACAATTTGAGTCTTCATTTTTCCAACCTCGGAAGGACAGAAGGCTGAACTAACCTTGAGCTGGTGAGCATCGAACTGCTGGCAGTCAGCAAAATTAGCCTGTAATACTGAGTTTTAACCACTGTGCCACCATAGTTCCTGTTTATGATATTTATATTATTATTACTTTATTTTTTGTGTTTGTTACTTAATGTAATGTGTGTATATGTGTGTGTGTGTGTGTGTGTGTGTGTGTGTGTGTGTGCTATTCCCAAGCTAGTGAATGGATTGTACTAATGTAAGTGTGGGTAATAATAACAATAACAAAAAATACTCCAAAGAACAATGGATAATAATGCATAAGTGCATACCGTCCCTATCCTATTGTCCCCAATTATTAGTTCCTATTTCTTGTATTTAAACTTATGTTTATTCTTGTTTCTGTTATATTGTAAACTTTTGACAAATAAATAATAAATAAATAAATAAATAATTTTTAAAATTAGCATATAAAACAATTTAATGATTTTTTAAAATGGTAGCTATACATAAAACATTTAAAACTCAAACTTATTATTAGTAAAGACCTTATGTTTTTGTTTTGTAGCCACAGTTAAAAATGCGGCTGTGACCTCTGTAATGTTAGGATTTTTATCCGACAACATTTTGACATCTTCCACAAATTCAAAATTTAAAACAGTACCAATAATATCTGCCAAAAGCTCTAGTAAAACTCAGGGTAATTAAAGATGAGCCATAGTTTCAAGGCCAAGGCCAGGAAAAATATCTTTGAGAGGTGACAATCTTCTGACATCTGGTGTACAACATATTGGAGGGCAACCCATTTAATCTACCTTTTGCAAAGGCTATTCTATATTTAAATGTAAAGTGCTAAGGTATATAAACAGTGAAAACTATAGCTATAATTATCCCAAAAATCAGACCAAATCACAGCACTTTGGCTTTTACCCTTAAACCCTGGAATGAGCTGTACCATAATCTTGGTTTTAAATAATAAAATGCCAAAGTCTATTCCTGAAAAATAAATGGTTGGTATCAATATCAGTCTAACCAATCTTTTGAGTAACTAGATTAAACCTTGAACCTGCAAATCAGTCATTTGGAATGCTATTTAGCAACTCTTCCTTGTTTCTGAAAATATCTATGTCAAGCTACAATTTAATTGTTCTTAGCCAAGTGTTTGTTTTTAGAGAATGTTGGCACGTTTCCAGGAGAATAACAGAATTTAGAACATTTAAAAGAGCTTTGAATTATTATTTTTTTTACCAACAATTGGATTGTGTTATTGACAATTGTGACCCAAATTGGAGGCCTGTATAAGAATTGCAATGAAATGTCTGCCTGTATTACTACAGGGATAAACCCTGTCCTTTCTCTTTTGAGTGAAAGTATCAAATCATAGCCATCAAAGAAGCATTTGCTTTCAGAAGTATTGGCTTTAAATTTCCATGCCAGGGCGGGGCATAATATCCTAAGGATGTATATTCTGCATATTTAATTCAAGAAAATAAATTGAAGAATTATTGACCATCTTAGTTTAACAGTGTATTTTATGTAATAACAGTGGTTGTATATTTTCTACTTTTATGGAGTAATAGATTTCTTTAAAATGAGCTTGTATTATTCACTTGTGAGAATAAAAAATGCAATTATTGCAAAGATTTCTCAAAATACCATTTAAATTTCAGTTTGTTTTCCTCTTGTATTTCTTTTATATGCCACTTAGCTGACATTTTATTTCTCCCAACTGGAGTTAAAAGGAAATGCCATTATACCTATTTTCACTTTGCAAATGTAATTTTACCCCTCTCAGATACCTCAATTGATGGAATAAAATGTCAAATTAATGATGCTATCAGAGCTGGGAGACAGGATTGATGGTTCTTTAGTATCTATGCATAGCATTTCCTTGCACTGATGGGAATGACAATATTGTCATTTTCTTGATGTCACCCTTGAGGATAAGTCTGCAGAAAAGTAGAATGTCCTGCCAATTTTGTAAAAATGCTAACAGGTTGCCTCAGGAGATATTCCTGTCAGTAAATTTATTTTCATAGCAGATCATACAACAAAATTATATGGAAAGAGATGAACTTAGGAAAAGTTATATTTGAAATGAGCTTCATCTTTCATTTCTCAAGAACTATTTTTTTCATATTTTCTTCTATCTTTCTTTCTTCTCTGAAATATAGGCTCAGTTAATCAAACACTTCTAGATTGTCTTATTGCTCTAGAAAACAATCAGATTGGATTTCCAGATCCTGACATGAAATTTCTGGAGGAAATGCATCCTTCCTTAAATTATAACAAAATTAGAAGTCAGGACCTTGTGATAAATCCAGGATCAAAGTGCTGAAAATTGGAACAAAAAGCAACCAAATGATATAGGGTGGGATATATTAAAATTCGGAAATATTTTGATGTTCAATTAAAGCTTACTTAGAACAGGAAGCATCTGCTTAAGTAGATTGAATATTTGGTTTGAATTCATGAGGCCTACAGAGACTGCAATGTGCAGGTCAGAAGTTCACTGCATAGGAAAAATGCAAAAATGTTCAAGCACCAGGAGATTTTGAAATCTTCCTCCAGCACTATGTCTTTTCTTTTGTTCTTTTGTTCTTTTCCTTCCTTCCTTCCTTCCTTCCTTCCTTCCTTCCTTCCTTCCTTCCTTCCTTCCTTCCTTCCTTCCTTCCTTCCTTCCGTCCTTCCGTCCTTCCTTCCTTCCTTCCTTCCTTCCTTCCTTCCTTCCTTCCTTCCTTCCTTCCTTCCTTTGTCTTTTGAAAAATGTGGGCAACAGAGTGGACTTTATTCACCTTGAAACTTCTACAGTGGCTATTTTCTCATTAACCTAGGAATTTGCATTATTATTATTATTATTATTATTATTATTATTATTATTATTATTATTATTATTATTATTATTATTATATTTTTTAATAGTTGGATACAATGGATAGCTTTTAATATGCTTTCTAATGCACTGATGAAACTAAGTGTATACAAAAAGACACATACATTATGCAATATCCATATACAGTCCATAAATCCCTTTCTATAGACTAATTCTAATAAGAGGCATTCTACAGTTATTCCTTCACATATCAAAAGAGTCTCTCATATGATCTGAAGTCTTGATGTAGTCTTGTACTTCACTATTGATTAATGTAAAATGTAAGACTGGAAACATTTGTCATATAATAGAAATCATAAAGTTATAACACACTAGGAAGGTAAAACTACATTTGAATTACTGAAGTGATAGGGCCATAATTAGATTAAAATATTCAAATATTTAAAATATTTAAACATTCTAATGGAATATCAAGAAATAAAGAAAATGAATATCCCAAAATTCTATCAGTCATATAGAACTCTTTACATGCATATAGGAATTTTTTTTAGTTGAAGATAAGGAGAAAATGCTTTTGAAAATATAACAAATAACATCATGAAGCTATCTGAGCATTCTGGTGTTTAGTTTAATAATAGATTACTTTTATTTTATTTTCTTGCATGTTGCCTTGAGAACTATGCTGTTGGGTGATTAATGAACATCAGAAATAGAGAAATTTATCTTGAATTTCCATTCAGTGTGAAATAAATATACTTTCCATTTGCAGATGTACAATTAGCTGACCTTGGTTCAGCTCAGAAAATAGGAGATCAGCAATTTCACAGTTGAGTTCTTTAAGAACTCTTGGATGGATCCGTCACGATCTGGTGACTTGTTACTGTGTAGTCTTTCAAATTGTTCCTGAATATCTTCTGTTATCTCAGTTTGCTTCAGTTGTTCTGATTTTGTGTATAAGAAAGTCAATACTGGTTCTATAGTAAAGGCAAATGCAAAGCATTTATTGGGTTTTTATGCAGTCTGTAGATTCTCCTTTTACTCCTCTGTCATTAACAACCAAAATACTTAATGATTTTTGTCAAATACTAAATGATTTTTGCAATAGCTTATTCTCAATTTTCTTTTCTTTTTCTAAAATTACATTCTTCATTTTGCTCACCTATTTAGGACTGACTTTTTAGTTCCTGAAGGAAAGCTTCTTACCTTTCATGGTTTTATTGCTCCTAGTAAGCCATGCTTGCCTTTTTTTCTGGACTTGTTTGATATTACTTTTTCATTCATCTGTTAAATTAATATGTTGCCCATCTCCCTATGAATTAACTCTGGGTGGCCCACAGCAACATATATAAGTGTATAACACAATTATAATTAGATCAATCTAATCTCGAAGGGCCATAATATTCCAGCGTGCAATACTTGGTATTGTCATGACTTTTTCTTTACTTAAATAGAAGAAAATAATGGAGAAGTTAAACATCATCTTAAGCTACTTCAGGCATGTGCTGAGATAGATATCATGAAAGTATGATGAATCTCATCTTGATCCAACAGGTCTATCATTAACGTATGCTATGTTCTAATGGTAAACTACTTTTGTTACTTGAAATCATCAGTAGTTGAGCTTGACCTGAGGGCTATTGTTATTTTAAAATTTAACCCTAGAAAAAGGAAGCCTTTAAGTGTGCAAGCCACCAAGATTATAACATAGAACATAGAATAGTAGAGTTCGAAGAGACCTCAGAGATCTCCTGGTCCAACCCCCTGCTCCAGATTAATCAATTTATGATTCTAACTCCAATCCTTGATAAAGTTTGCAATGTATGTGGATAACTATCTTTGATAAGTATATTTTTAAAAAGTTATCAGCAGTGTTCCAAATAAATATAGTTCTCCTTCTTCTTGAATTCAGAATGATTATAAAAATAAAACATTGCTGAACATTCCTAAGGTGAAGATATTAGCAGGACAATTACATTGCTATATTCCTGTATTTCATTTTTCAGAATGTCACACTGAAATCAAAAAAGTATTTCATGAAACATCATTACTGGGATGGTTGAACACTCTGGTGCATAAGAGATCATTTGTGTTGTATTTTGAATCAGCTACCTACTTCAGAAGCATTTTATTTCTGGAAGGAATATATCATTGCATGTAACCTATTTCTACACACAGGATTTCTATTCTTAGGAACACATGTAATGAATTCTTGGTACTTTGAATAAAGCAAGGATGGGCCATTATGTTCACAGACATATCTGTTAAATTTTCTTGGATCTTCTGACCATTTGTAATAATTTAATTTTTGAAACTAGAAATCTGCCATGCTGCAAAGGAAAACAGTGCCAATCTCTAGTAGCATATTTATTTCCAAGAATGACTTTGCTGCCCCTCACAGGCACACATCAAAAATAAAGAGAGTAGCTTGCTTAAGTCCATCAGCGCAGAAAAAAAAATTGAAGTCCTGGAAGAAGTGTTAAAAAAACAATTTCAGTTTTAATTATGACTAATGGCTGCTCCTAGTTACACCTAATACAATATCATTGTGGTATTCATAGGTCCCATATTGGGCACATCCACAAGTGTACCCTCTGACTTAAAATGAATCTTAGCCACTCAAGAAGAAGATAGTAAGAAACAACAATTGATTGGATGGAGGGATGGAAAGATAATAGATAGATGATAGATAGATAGATAGATAGATAGATAGATAGATAGATAGATAGTGATTGATAGATACATTAGATACCTTGATATTAGATAGATATACTGTAATATGGGGTATTTATGAGCTGAAAATTAAGATTTAATAAAGTACAATGTGAATATAACCATTTATTCATGATTTGTTCCTCTTATCATGAAAATAAAAACTAACCATAAAAACCTATGCATGATTCTAAATAGAGGAAACATGTGATGATGAATTATTATGCAATGGCATTATAACATTTGAATATTACACAGGCAAAAAACAAAAACAAACCTCAAGCACACAGAATAGGAAATATCTAGCTCAAAATCAGTAATTGTGAAAGGCATCTAGAAGTACCTGTGCACAACCACTTATGTATGAGCCAGCAATGTACTGCAGTTGTCAAAAAAGCCAGTGCAGTCCAAGAGTGCATAAACAAAGGACCAGGATCAAGATCACATGACATATTTTTACTTGAAGTCAAAAGAGTCATCAAACTATATGTACCAACAACAACTCCCAAAACAAAACAAAAAAGCAGATTACCCATAACAATAAGGAAACTTCAATCCAAAAAGAGATCACTCTGGCGGAAAAACAAATCTGGTCACGTTGCCAATTTCAAAAGCCAATACAAAAATTTATGCCACCAGATAAAGACCGAATGCACCAATTATCACATTAAACAAGAGGAAAACCTTCTAAGCACCAATTCCACCCGTGCTTTTTACAATTTTGTAAACAACAAACTAAAAGACTCAAGGTCCATCCCACCCTCGATAGGACCTGATGGTAAAGACTGCAACGACGACACCATTAAAGCCAACCTCTTTAACACATTCTTCGGCTCAGTATTTGTAAACAGCAACGGATCATGCCCAGTATTTCCTAGCCGTACCACAGATAACAACAATGATCTAATACATATCGATTTTACAGAAGACAATGTTGAAAAAGCACTACGCAATCTAAAACCATCTCTATCTATTGGACCGGATGGAATATGTGCCTACTTCTTAAAAAGCTATCCACTGCCATAGCCAAACCTCTAAGCATAATCTTTGAAAAATCTTTCAGGACCAGCTCCTTGCCTAACCTATGGTCACAAGCCACAGTCATCCCCATCTTCAAAAAGGGAGACCCAAGCCTAGTTGAAAATTACAGACCAATCTCCTTATGCTGCGTCACCTGTAAAGTCATGGAATCAATTATTAACCAATCCATCATCCTCCACTTAGAGACAAACAACCTACTCTCCCATAAACAATTTGGTTTCAGAAAAACTATCCTGTAATCTGCAACTCTTACACTGCAAAAACATATGGACGACACAACTCGACCAGGGCAAAGCAATAGACGCAATCTACATAGACTTCTGTAAAGCCTTTGATTCAGTGGTACACGACAAACTACTCCTAAAAATAAAATCCTATGGTATCTCTGGACAACTGAATAACTGGATAGAAGCATTCCTGGCAAACAGACAACAAATGGTCAAAATTGGGAGCATCCTATCAAATTCTGTACCTGTCAATAGTGGTGTCCCCCAAGGCAGTGTTCTAGGACCAACTCTCTTCATACTCTATATAAATGACCTCTGTGATCATATTAAGAGCAATTGCATTCTTTTCGCTGATGATGTAAAGCTGTTCAATACCACAGACAATACTGCTACCCTACAAAAAGATCTTGACTATGTATCAGAATGGTCAAACAAATGGCAACTTCAAATATCAACAAATAAATGCTCTGTCTTACATATTGGCAAAAAAAAATCAGAAAATAAAATACAAGCTGAATAGTCAAGATCTTGTTGATGACCCAAGCTCTGTAAAGGACCTTGGAATACTCACCTCTAATGATCTAAGTGCTAGAGCCCACTGCAACTACATAGCCAAAAAGGCATTAAGAGTTGTTAACCTAATCCTACGTAGCTTTTTCTCTGGTAATATCACACTACTAACCAGAGCATACAAAACATTTGCTAGACCAATACTCGAATACAGTTCATCAGTCTGGAACCCACATTACATATCTGATATTAGCACAATTGAGAAAGTCCAGAAATATTTCACAAGAAGAGTTCTCCACTCCTCTACTCGTTGTAGAATACCTTATGCCACCAGACTTGAAATTCTAGAACTAGAAAACCTTGAATTACGCCGCTTCGGTCTGATTTAAGCATGGTATACAAAATCATACATTGCAATGTCCTACCTGTCAATGAATACTTCAGCTTCAACCATAACAACACAAGAGCACACAATAGATACAAACTCAAAGTTAACCGCACCAAACTTGATTGCAGGAAATACGACTTCAGCAATAGAGTGGTCAATGTCTGGAATACTCTACCCGACTCTGTAGTTTCTTCCCCAAACCCCAAAAACTTTAACCTTAGACTGTCTACTATTGACCTCACCCCTTTCCTAAGAGGTCTGTAGGGGGCGTGAATAAGCGCACCAACGTGCCTACCGTCCCTGTCCTATTGTTTCTCTTATTCTTCTTTTATTTTTCTTATATGTACCCATTTCATGTATCCACAACTATGTATACACTTATACTTATTATCTTGTAAACAATTGGCAAATCAAATAAATAAATAAATAAATAAATAAAATATTAGTACCACTTTATATTGCCTTGCAAGATCACACTTAGAATACCATGTCTATTTCTGTTTACCATGATATTAAAAAAGAGAAGAGCAACAAATATGATTAGGGGTTTGGAGGCTAAAACGTATGATGCATAAAGTGGTATGTCTAATTCAATGAGGAGAAAGACTAGAATGATTTGATAGCAATCTTCAAATGAGAATCTGTCACAAAGGACAGGGGGACAAGCTATTTTCCAAAGCATCTGAGGATAAGACAAGAAGTAACAGATGGAATCTTATCAAAGAGAAATCCAACTTAGAACTAAGGAGAAATTTCTTAATAGTTGGAACACTTAACTAGTGGAATGGCTTGCCTTTATAAGTTATGAGTGCTCTATCACTGAAAGTTTTTAAGAAGAGATTGGACAGCCATTTGTCCGGAATGGTATAGGAGTGCTGGGAAAGGGCTTGAAATAGAAGGCCTCAAAGATTCCTTTCAATTTGCTTATTCTGTTCAGAGTAAAACAGACTGCCTTACATGATGGTAAACTTCTTTTCTGGTGGTATTTGTACAAAAGCGGAATAGCCTTCTGTCAAGGATGTAGTAATCAATAGTAATTGATTCATGGGTTCAGGGGATAGGATTAGATGATGACCAAGAGATCTCCAATCCATGCATTTTAGGTATCCATGATAACATTGTTGAAGCCAATATTTTCCATATGGCTAACCATTATAAACATGTCCTTAGTCCATTTTAAGGCAATCTAAACTATTCTCCATGACCATACATTAATTACAGTATGTGCTAAGAGAAGACAGCTTATTTCAAAGCTAGTGCTATCATTAAGCATATATCTCAACAAACAGATGCTAAGTTGTATAGGGCAACAGCAGTGATTGGTCTCCAGACTGTTCCTTCTGAGCTATTCAGGCATGTTTCTCTATTAAATTACTGAACTGTGTTCCATACAAATTGCCTTGAATCCCCAAGGATCCTGTCCTCACATCTGTGACTGCTGTATTGTCCCAAAATTTAATAACATTGAATTAAGATATAACTAGAAATCCAATTGGTTTATTTGTTTGGAAGCAAAGAGCAGCAAAATATCCTGAGCCAACCCTACTTTCTTTACCAGTTTTTTCATCATATAATAACACATAATTAATAAAGATGAATGGATACTATGGATTTGGAGTTTTTCCTCTTTGGCAACCAGTACAAATAAAATATTATTTTTAAAGTATTTTGTTTACTAGATTTAGAGGCTACTTGACTGTCAGCAATTCTGGGCAGCTTACACGTCTAAAAGTAGGCAACAGTAAAGTGAAAGAAAAAAGACTTGTACATTTGGAATAAAAAACCAACACATCAAAAGAGAACTAACTGAGGCTTAACAATCACATTCATCCTAGGTCTGGGTGGAAAGCCAGGTTTTAGAGATTTGAGGTATAGCTGCACAATAGGAGTTCTTCAAATCTGCTAAGGAATGATATTCCAGAAACAGCATCATGGCAGAGAATTCTTAGGTCTCTAGAGTGGAATGGAACAACTTGTTGTGGAAAACTTCCCATGGCTATCTTACCATGGCAATCTCATCATGCCCAACTTGCTGCAAACAGTTTGCCATGGCCAACTTGTCATGGGGCAATTTTCCGCAGGACAATTAGCTATAGCAAGTTGGCCGCAAAGGGATGGCCATGGTGATTTGTCCTAGACCCTTCCAAGAGATGGTATTATTTGGTTGAAGTGACTGAAGCAAGCCCACTGTATTCAAGTACAGTGGCAGGCAAAAACTATTAGAGAGAGGTAGTCCCTTAAATAACCAGGTCCTTTGCCATGATAGGCAATAACAAGCTACTAAATTCGGGTAATAACCAGGTAATAACCAGCATCCTGAATTCTACTTATCAGCCAACCAACAACCATTGCACTTTGCAAAAGAGCAGTGATGCATATTGTCACATGATGTATCCATCATTGCCTGTGCTACTGCTTTGCAGACCAGCTATAGTTTCAGATCAGTCTTCAATGGCAGTTCCATGTAAAGCACATAGAAGTAGTTCGCTGTGAGGTGACTGGAGTATGTATGACTGTAAAGTACCTTCTGTTCTAGGAATGAGTATAACTGGAGTTGTGCAAGGCATTCCTGGCCCATGGTTGAGATATACAAATAGGTATCATCTATGTTCTGATGATACTGTCAAGATTTGAAGTGTGCTTTTGCTGTTGCAACCATTATCACTTCTCAGTTTGCCAACAAACCAGGAGGGAGGGAATGTAGGCTCCAGACATCAAGAAGATGAGCATGAGAACCAAGGACACTCCAGCAGGTGTTTGCCAAAGCCAAAGACTTTTTCTCACAACAATATTGTGAGGCGCTCAATTGGACAATGTGACCTGTACTAATAGGGAGAGGGAGAATTCCATACTTTAATTATGTGGGTTTGCACGAATTAGTTACAGTAGATCTGGTTTTGACCTAATCAGTGCCAAAATGATGTATTCAATAAAGTTTTGCATTCAGAGATTGGATCGTCTCGCTCATGCTTACTTGGTTGGGTTCATCAGTTGGAAGTTGACAGATACTGGACTTTGAACTAATGAATTATCTCACCCAATAGTTTCATATATATGTCAAAACAACAGAGGGAAGTTCACAGAATGCTGATGTCCCAATAACATCTTCCTCTTAACACATTATCACTGACTGAAACCAACCACATAGGAAGAACCACCATAACCACCAGGGCCCTTTGTTTCCTAAGATCCATGGACCGTCCTGTATCTACTTTTCAAAAAGGTTTACATCAACAATCTGTTTAATAAATATTAATTCTAAACCTGCCTGTTAGTCAACAGACCCGTAGTACTGTCAGAAAAGAAGAAAGGGTTCTTCTTAACCTCTTCATCACCCCTTCCCTTGACTATTATTTTCCCTAAAACTGCTTTTATAGAAGAAAGCCCAACCCTCCTATCATTTTGGTTGCTCACAATGATCTGTTTTGAAATGAGGCAACCAGAACTTCCCACGGTGTTCCAAATACAGCCATACCACAAGTTTACATAAATATATTGTAATTTTGAAACTTTAAGTGCAGTGCTTCTCAACCTCAACAATTTTAAGATGCGTAGACTTTACACTCTGGGGAATTCTGGCAGTTGGAGTCTACACAAGTTGCTGAGGTTAAAAGACACTGCCCTAGCATATTTTCTTTTTCTTTTTTCATAACAGATATTTTAACAGCTAAGGTGATATTCTTTAATGTTATTGTCTTTAGAGTCCAATAGTTTTCATTAGGTCTAAATGCCATTCAGAGCAAAAAAATTAAGACACTTAGAGAATATCCTCCTGTCTTCATTTACAGCAGAGGTGTGGAACTATGGCCCCTTTATGACTTGTGGCCTTCAACTCCCAGAATTCCTGAGACATAAAAGGTTGGTAATTTCCCATCCCTGATTTACAGGATGCCTGTGAATGTGCTATAGGGAAGACAAAACTAAAGTATTTCTAAGTAAAGTATACAATTGTCTTACTGTGGGACTTCAGAACCTTCCATAAACTGGAGGCACAAAAAACTATAAAATGCAAAATTTTAGATATTCACCATAAAAAGGAGTTTCTGTTGATTTTACTCTGCTAGTCATTGCTGAGTATAATGGGTGGTGTTCATCTCCATTTCATTTCACTATAAATACACCTCAAACTATTTTCAAAGTTATATGTCAAATCTCCCCAGATTTTTGAACCCTCTGGTTAGAAAAAGTAAGTCAAGGATTTTTTTATTTTTTATTTTTTTGCTAGTAGCATAAAACACAAAACATGCAATGTTTCAGTGGCACCATGTATATTAATGAAAGATTAGCCAATGATAAATTGATATAAAACACACACATTATTCCATCTCAAATGACTAAACACAGTATTGAATCATTGCAAGCCTAGCAATGGTCAAATGTGTCTATATAGTAGACATTTTAATAGGGGTAAGGAATCAGTAATTATAAAATCAATGATACAGTCAATTAAAAACTATTGTTTTCCATCCTAAGGAATCTTATATAAGCAAGAGTGCAGATGTATTGATGAAACAAATTTGCTGATGCTGGCAGGGACACAATATAAGACACCATGACTAAATGTGTGTAAAGGTAGTAGGTTAAATATATTTATATATCATTAGCCAGTCTTCTAAAACATAGCAATCTGAGAAAATATAATTATTCTTTTAAAGAAAAAAGCAGTAATATTTCACAATCTTTCTAAACAGAAGTGTGAAAAACTAACATCTTAACCTATGTTTGATCTAAACATAAAAATGATTGCTTCTGCAATTTCAAATCACCAAACATTGCACCTCTCGTGGTATTAATCCAGAGATGTCATATTTTCCTTTAAACGAAAGCTAATATAGGTGCACAAAAACTTACAAAAGGAAATATAATTAAAACCAGAGCTGTATTATGAATTCATTCTGAATATTTTTCATCCATTCACATTCAACTCCACGAAAAAAAGTGTTCAGTTAAGAAGAAAATTTGTTGACCTTTCTTTTTTTAAAACATAAATGACACTATTTGTTCATCTGTTTTATCCCTAGCAGCAAACTGTAACGTCTGCCCTGGGTAGCAAAAGCAACTGTTTAAGACTGTTGCACTATAATGTTGCTGGGTGAGACAGTTGTTTAGTGACTTTTGCCCCATTTTATGACCTTTCTTACCATAGTTGTTAAGTGAATCACTGCAGTTGTTAAGTTAGTAACATGGTTGTTAAGTGAACCTGGCTTTCCCCATAGACTTTGCTTGTCAGAAGCTGGCAAAAGGTGATCGCATGACCATGGGAACATTGCAACCATCGTAACTATGAGTTTGTTGCCAAAATGTCTGAATTTTGATTACTTGACCATGGAGATGCTGCAATGGTCATAAGTGTGAAAAACTGTCATAAATCACTTTTTTCAATGCCATTTTAACTTCAAACCGTCACTATATGAACTGTTGTAAGTCAAGGACCACCTGTACTACCTATCGAAGCATGCAGTTTATGCAAAGCAAAACAAAGTAAAGCAAAACAAAATATTTTGAAATAATTCCTGATATCAAATAGGCATTCAAGATATCAGATCATGAAAGCTGAAAAGAGAAGGAAACTATTATAAGTGCAAGCTCTAATAAATTAACTTGGTGCATTGTTGTTTTTTTATGTTACATCTGGATATGTATTCAGTTTAAATCAATGCTGTAGATTTAATTTTTACAGTTTTTAAAGTTCCTGCATATGGTTTTTTTTTTTTTTTTTTTTTTGCCTCTTGAGGAATGTACTACAAAGGATAAAGCTTGTTTTCCCTGGCTCCTGCTCTCTTTGGAGAAATTAAGAACCATTGTGTGCTTTCAGAAGGAGGATTTCCTCTGTTAAATTTCCAGTTAGAAAACAATTGCTCATTTTGTTTGCTTTATTTGGATATGAACATGGTAAACTCCTCAAGCAGTTTGAGCAGGAGGATTGGAGTTACCGTATTTATCGGCGTATAACACGCACAGGCGTATAACACGCATCTTCATTTTAAGAGGGAAATTTCAGGAAAAAAAATTAAATTTCTAAATAAAAACTTTGAAGCAAAATAAGGGTAGCTCAGAACTTTTTTTTTATTAATATTATTACCACTTATAAGGTAAATCAGTGGTCCCCAACCTTTTTGTACCAGGGACCGGTTTCAAGCAGAAATTTTTGCAAGGACCGGGGGAAGAGAAGAGAAGGAGGCTTCGCTCTCTCGCTGCTCCACCATCCAAGGAAGAAACTGCTTCAAAGAAGCGGGGGCTTTTCCTGTCGCCGCAGCTATTCCGAGCGCCCGCTTCACCCCCACTCCCACCCGCGCAGCACTTCAATCCACAGTGTCCCATTCTGCCTGCCTGCCTGCCTGCCTTAGTTTCTGGTTGTTTGGGAGCAGCTTCGGCTGAGAATAATAACTATTCGCCTCTTTTACTCAGCCGAAGCTGTTCCGATTCAACCATTAACGAAGGCAGGCAGGCAGGCAGAACGGAGCACTGCGGGCGGGCGGGCGGGCGGACGGGGTGGGGTGGGGAGAAACGGGCGCTCAGGGAAGCTGCGGCGACAGGAAAAGCCCCCCGCTTCTTTGAAGCAGTTTCTTCCTGTGCTGGTGGAGGAGCGAGAGAGCGACTGAGAGAGCTGACCCAGAGAGAAGGACAGGCTTCGGTTGCTTCCTCCCTCCCCTTCTTTCATTTGTGTCCTTGATCCCCGATCCCAGCAGCATTCACCGAAGGTGAAGAAAGCCGCCATTTTTTTAAAAAAAATTCTTTGCGGCCCGGTAGAGAGTGCTCCACGGCCCGGTACCGGTCTGCGCCCGGTGGTTGAGGACCCTGAGGTAAATAATGCAAAATAATGCCCTCTGCTCGCACCGCCCGGCCTCCGCTTGCACCGCCCGGCCTCCGCCGCACCGCCGCTGCCTCCGCTCGCACCGCCGCACTCCGCCGCGCACGCGCACCGCCGCCTCCGCCGCACCGCCGCACCGCTGGCCTCCGCTCGCACCGCTCGCACCGCTCGGCCTCCGCCGCACCGCCCGGCCTCCGCTGGCTTCTTAACATTATATCAGCGTATAACACGCATACATCATTTGCCCCCTATTTTCAGGGGGAAAAAAGTGCGTGTTATACACCGATAAATACGGTAAGTAGTTTGTAGGCTAATACAAAAATTGCTGCAGACATTTTTATGGAGATGTATAAAAATGTAGGGACACAATGGCTCAATGGTTAAAGAAGCCTGAGCTCTGTGCAACTGACTGAGCTCCTGTTTCTTGCTCCAGCTCCTACCCATTTAGCAGTTTGAAAGCATGCAAATGTACGTAGATTAATAAATACCACTTTAGTGGGAAAGTAACAGTGTTCTGTGTGCCTTTGATGTATAGCCATGCTGGCCACATGACCATGAAAATTGTCTTCAGACAATGTTGGCTCCTTCAACCAAGAAATGTAGATGAGCACCATGCCCTAGAGTCAGACACAACTGACAGGGAAACCTTGACTATTTAATTAAAAATGTACGTAGACATTTGATGACTGTATTAATACAAATACTTACTAACAAGTTTATGTAAAGCTATCAGGGGTTTCCAAACCTTCCAAATAGTACATTCTCTATGTTTTTCTATTTTCATCTGAATTTTATTGGTTTTTAAAATAAAGTTAACTAAGTTTTTTATAAGATAAAAAGCCAAAAACAACAAAGTTGGAAAATTAAGAGGAAGAGAGAGAATGAAAAAAGAAAGAAAAAAAGTAGTGACTTCTTTTTTCAATGCAATAGAATATAAAAAAATAAAAAAATAAATTACAATCTCAACCTTTTGCTTTACAGTTTACAACATTTCAAGCGATTTCTAATCACTTAGTAACAGAATTTTTGGGTTACTTTTTGTGGTTGTGAGTCAAGGACGGCCTAGATTGTGTCAATGCTAGGGCTAGTATGTGAACTTACCAAAATTTCATCAAGGCTGTTTTCAGCATGACTCAAACAGTTATGCATATTTTGTTTATTAAAGAGGTGTGCCAAATTTATCTGTTTCCCATACAGGATTAATGAATAAAGCAGGACATTATTCTGTTCCATTTGATCTTCCTTGTGCAATGGCCCAGATCCTAACTGCCAAGCCATATGAAATTCCCGAGGATCAAATTTGTAGACAACAGGCTTAGTCAATAAATGCATACTTTAAAAATGATTTTTAAATGGTTCTATGTATATTGAAGTGATAGTTCTGTTATTTGGTGGCAGAAAAATATAATATCTGATACTATCAATTTAAATAACCAGAAATGAGTAGAATTTTAATCCATATTTACGCATGTTAAGTAATAACTTGGATTCTTTATTACATTAACAAGCCAATTTGTTTCTACTTGTCATACTTAATATTGCTGCTATTTGAACAGCTTGCAAATCATTAGCATAACTTTGCTTCAAAAAATCCTATTTATGTTCCTTTGAAAACATTTCACATTCTCTATTATTCATATACAAGCTAGAAATAAGCAATTTTATTAATTGGCTGTGGCTGCACTACATCTAAATACAGAAAAAATCAATGTGTGGAGAAGAAACAAGCATGCTATCTACTTACTGTTGCTTCTATTTATTAATTTTTGCAATACAGCTTCCTCAAGAGACATCCAGCTTTATAGCATTTGAACTTTTTAAACAAACAGAAACAAACTCTCTAAAGATTACAATAATTTGTATTTGTCTTTCTCTACAAGGGGATACAATTAAATATTCCAAACTTTTATATAATCACATCAATATAACAGACAGCATTTAACAATACATGGAAACTTAATTTGGTTCACTCATGTAAGCTGTAGAGAATTTCAGTATGCATGTATTAATCTACATAAACAAACTAAAATTATGTAGAAGTAGGAAAACTGGGACCAAGAGAATTAGATCAAAGCAATTATCACAAAGTGCTTCAGAGAGTCCATAGCTCATCAGTGAACTCTTAAGTTGGGACTCATCATTCTTCTGTTTTGACCTTACCATTAAATTAGAATAGTAAATTAGTTGCAACAGTTACATCACATTTCTTAGAACCCTGGAGAGCAACCTAATCGTTCTGACCTAATTCTACAAGATGACAATGCATTTAGCTTTATGTAGTGTATTGCATTATGTTCATCAATCTGTCCTGGTAACCTGCTGGCATTCGAGAAAAAAGAAAGAAAGCGGGGGTAGCAAGAGAGAAAGGGAAAATACTTCAGGCTTTGGCCCCACTCTCCTCTGGTTTATGCTTCACCTAATTTACCATGTTGATTTCTCCTTAGCAATGAAACAGCAACCGTTTGGCTGCTGGGTTTGAAGAACCTCCCATCAATAGGTAAGAGGACATTCACAAAGAGAGGTGGAACTAACAGCTGAAAAATGGACAAAAAGATGGGATGCACTTCTTTGGCTATACAGATGGATAAATATTGTTTCTATGGAAAGAGAAATCAGGTTCTCCATATTTGTCAATGAGCCAAGTTGACTCCTAACAGATATCTTGCCAGGGAATGATGAATTAAGAGAGCCCAACAATGCTAGCATTACTTTTAGCATATCTATCCAGGAGGAGCAAATTTTATCAACTTGATTAAAATAAAATGTATACCAGCAAACACTTGAAAATTCTAAAATATGTATAGGTTCCAATATGTAACTTCTTAAATAATTGGTTGTTTGTTTTATGTGTTTATTTCCATATTTCCTCCAAGAATATAAGCATGTGGTACATTGTATCACATAACAATATGTAAAAAAGTGTTAAGTAGCTGAACATTCATTATTTTGCAAATATCAATGTGGGTAATAGTAAAATATATATTCTTCCCCCTTCCTAAAAGGATTATTTACCTTGAAGTGAAACTTATTTAATTCACATATATGGAGAAACGCTAGTGAGCACAATTAAAACAGAATTAAAAACATTATAGTTATCTCTGTCTTTTCTGATATAGATCATTAATTAAGGTGGCTTAAACTGTCTTCATAACAAAGCCCAGTCCAAATACAGTTTAAATTAGATATCATGTGTCTGTACCATGATCACTCTCTTCTACATCTTGCCTCATAGCAGAAATCTGCAACAATGATAATTATTTTCTAATTTTGTTTTGTCCATCCCATTGTCAGTGATATATAAGTAACAATCTTAGAAAAGCTCCTTCACTTTCTTTTGGTACAACATAGCAAACAATAATGAGCAAGAGTTAAACACACAGCAAACAATAATGGGCAAGAGTTAAACACACAAAGTACTTACTTGAATATTAAATATGATTCTGCATTTAAAGTAATATTTAGCTTGTCCTACAATGTTTTTGAAAAACACTAAGTAATGGAAACAATGATATCTAGAATTTTTCAGTCATTGCTTTCTCTTTTTTCAGAAAAAGTATGTCTGAATTGGTATTCTCCTATACCTAATGGAGAACGTTATTCAAATACTTTTATATTCATAAATTTGACCAAAGAAACACACTTCAATAGAATATAATAAATCCCTTGAAAAAACACATCAGAATCTCTGCATAGTCATTTTCATCTATAAATATGTCAGTTTCCAACAATTATATTTTTAGTTCAATGACATAGCTTTAAAAAACCATTTTCATTGTCATTATTACAAATCAGAAGTGTTTCTTTTAATGGTGATGGTCAGACAGACTGTCAGCAGGGCAAAAAGGACTTTTGGTTAATACAAAATTTGATTTAGACAAAAATGATGCCATCCTATCACTTATTAGTCAACTGCTGGTGCTTTCTAGTTTCATTCCCTGCAATACTTTAATTTTCTCTGCCATTTGTATTGATAGGATATCATTTTAACCCTGTGACTCCTATGTTCAGTCCCATGTGTGCATCTAATCCCATGGGTGTATTTTTAGCCCATAGATTGCTTTTAATCCTTAAATCCTTAGTGTAGAAATGAAAGGATATAAAAAGTTATTACAGGGTTTTTGTTTCCAGTGAGAGTCATGGCTGACTGAAGATACAGAGATGAAGACTGTTGTGAAGAATGAATGACCAGCAAATAGACTGGTTATTTGAATCTGTACAGAGATTTGCCCATGGATGCTCTGAATGGCACCTACTCATGAGTAGAGTAGATCATTTAGCAAACTTCCTGCATGGATAGCAGCATTTTCTCATAGGTTTGAGTGCTAGGAGCCATTTGGAAGTGTTATGGATATCAGAAACCACCAAAACTTTGAGTTTAATTTCTTTCAATTTAAGAAATTTTAACAGAATGTTGGAAGGGATCTTGGAGGACTTCTAGTCCAAACCCCTGCTCAGAGGGAAACCCTATATCATTTCAGGCAAATTATTGTCCAATCTCTTCTTAAAAACTTCCAGTGTTGGGACCTCCACAACTTCTGGAGGCAAGTCATTCCACTGATTAATTGTTCTAACTATCAGGAAATTTCTCCTTTGTTCTGGATTGCTTTTCTCCTTGTTTAATTTCCATCCATTGTTTCTTGTCCTGCCTTCAGGTGCTCTGGATAATATGTTGACTGCCTCTTCTCTAAGGGTAATTCTTAGATGTTGGAATACTGCTATCATGTCACCCCTAATCTTTATTTTCATTAAACTAGACATACCAATTCCAGCAATCATTCTTTATATGTTTTAACCTCCAGTCCTCAAATAAACAGAGATTTAAAAATTTTAAATAATATGCCATTGGCAAAAAATAACAAAACATTGAGTTTTGATTTATGAAAGTTTTAAATGGATTAAGAGACCCGAAAAATGTTGGATATTGGCTCTTTTTGGTGTAAGATTGAAAAAAAAAACAAGTATATAATTAAGTCAAACACTTGTATGAAATGACAGAAACAAAATTAAACCCATATTTTGAACTGAGGTTTGATTAAAGTTGCAAGTGTACACTAGAGGGAACTAAAGGATGAGGAAGAGAAAAATGAAAATGGTTAACTCAAATGGTTGTAATTTTTTCTTGTTTTAAAGAGTGTTTTTAAACATGGACTGAAATATTAATAAGTAATACCTCGGACAGGATTCATATTGCAGTGGATAAACTTTTAGAAGATGAAAAGAACTTTAAAAAATCTTTACCTGAAAGGCAGTTATAGAGCTTGATGGCATGAAAGACAATAAAATTGCACTTACCAAAATGAGACTACGTAAGGCAAATCAAGAAAAGCATATGGACATGGACCAATATCCAACAAGAAAGTCTGGATGAAACATTTTTTTATGACATTTACAAAGTAGTTAGTGAAAGTTTTGAAAACTCATTCAAGCGCTAAAGATGCTGGCATTCAGATAAAATCCTGGGATGTCATATGAATGAATTAAAGGTCAAGATTGTACAAAAGAAAGCAATGTAAAGTTGAACTATTTGACCATGGATAAACCATTTGTTCAACATTTCTGGTAACTCCTATTGGATTTTTGCTGCAGTAGGATTGCAAAAAATGATTTCTGGATTGTGTATACATAAAAGTTAGTATACGGGGAGACAAAGGTTTTTTGTTGTATTTAAAAGAATATGAAAAATTATATTAGATTATGTTCGGTGTGATGAATGTTGGAAACACTTCTTTATTATAGTTTCTGTTGTCTTTTGTTTCCTCTTCTATCTTTTTTCCTTTCTTTTTCCCATTTGAGCTATCATGCACAGTGGTTAGAATGCAGTACTGCAGGCTACTTCAGCTGACTGCCATCTGCCTGCAATTTGGCAGATCAAATCTCACCATCCTTCTGAGATGGGTAAAATGAGGACTCAGATTGTTGGGGGCAATATGCTGACTCTGTAAACTGCTTAAAGAGAGGTGTAAAAGCACTGTGAAGCTGTATATAGGTCTAAGAGCTATTGCTATTTCTTCTAGTTGAGCTTGCATTGGTTTTTTCTGAATTGTTAAAAACTTCAATGAAACTATTTTAAAGAGTTATTGCAGGATAACAGTGCATTTATTTATAATTATCTCTAAAGCCACATAGGTTCTTGGCAACTCAATCACAATGCACCAAAAATCTTTTCTTTCAGTCTACTGTTCATGTTAATGCCTTTTGTTATGGCTCATGCAGCTGATGCCTGTGGGTGGTAATGGAGTAGGTAGGTGGGAGAATCTATCAAAAGTCCCTTGCTGCTTTTGCAATTAAGACCTGTCCCATATCTTTACAGGCAGAATGTCCTAATCAGAATGTCTGGAGGGAGCCATCTTTGAGAAGGGAAGCAGACACTGCAGCAGTTACAAAAGTGACATTCAGAAATGTATCTTTACTGTAGCCAAATTTCTGTTTCCCATCACATTTCAGTTCATTAATTACATAGCTCAGGGAGGCCTCATAATAGGTCTCTCCATGCATAGAACTGAAGCATGAATGAAGCAGTGGGATGGTACATGATGTCCTTCATTTCCATTTGTATTTGGTTTCCTGCTTGCTAGGAGTTGAATAGATGTTTCATCAAAGGAACTTATATTCATAAAATTGCATTTGCATAATTTTTAATACCAGCAGAAATCTTCCACAAATTTTCATGCTGCCATAAGCATAACAGTTGCTTCCCAACCCAAAAAATTAAAAAAAACATAGACATCCAGTAAAAAACTGTTAGGAATGTAAGTCACCTAACAGCTATTTGGGTTTGAAATATATAAACCAGGATAGACATTTTAATACTGTATCTTTAAGAAAATGCAAAAAAGTGTAAATGGGTGTGGGTTGTTTTAGTCTTAGTCTCAGAAGAGAGTGTGAGTGTATCTCTGTTTCTTTCTGTTGGAGAGTATTGCCATTCCTCATAATTGACTGATATTCATGGATTTGATGTAAGTCTGATACTGAACTGTTTTTTGACACTGGACTTTGTTATTGGATTATTCCTGGACTGAAAACTGACTGATTTAACCTGTGAATGACTTTGGACTGCCTATTTTGAACTTTGCTTAAATGTTTCTGGAAGTAAAAAGCCTACATTTACTGTACAGTGTATCTGTGTGCTGTGTGTATTATTCAAACACTTCTCTCAAATACGTCTCCCTGTATGCACTCATTCTTCTAACGGGGAATTACCTCAACAAAAACCATGATAGTCTTATGTGCATTGTGACATAATCACCACATGACTCAAAGATGTCAAAATGCAAAGGATCTGAAGTATGTAATTAATATGATTTGGGTGATGACATAACAGTGCAGGAATGGGGACTTCCATGTCCTCCCTGAAGATGTTCATGGATGGTCATTAGAGTGGGCTCAACAGGTGTACGGGTAGTTTTAAACTTACAAATTTGTTTAGTGGCTGTTCAAAGTTACAACAGCACTGAAAAAGTAATTTATGATGATTTTTCACACTTATAACCAAAGCAGCATGCCCATGGTCATGTAATCAAAATTCAGATGCTTGACTACCGACTCATATTTATGATGATTGCCATATCCCATGGTCATGTGATCACCTTTTGCAAGCTTCAGACAAGCAAAGTCAAAGGGAAAGCCAGATTCACTTAATAATCGTATTACTAATAACTGCAGTGATTCATTTAACAACTATGGCAAGAAAGATTAAAATGGAGCAAAACTCAATTAACAACTGTTTCGCTTAGCAACAGAAATTTCAGTCTCAATTTCGGTTGCAAGTTGAGGATTATCTGTACAATATTGATTCTTGTCAGCATTGACCTTAGAAATAATAATAAAAAAATGATATAATTTATTACGGTATCAAATCACGCATTTTCTTACATAAACCAATAGCAACCAATACTTGCCAAATAGGGATATATAAATATAATGCAATTGGCATTTTTGTAAGCAAGGATACTTTTTTCCATTTAAAAAGAGATAGAAGAAAAAGAATTACTGCTAAGAATACAAGGAAATATAGCCTATTAATAACGCCTTAATCTCTTATTGTCCATAATAAGATGGCTTTCCTGAACAAGGTCATAGGTTGGATTACCATTCATTTTCAATCTATTCTTGGAGTTGTTATACAAATGCACTGGGAGAAATCAGTGTCAGATAAGATTTATAGGCAGCCAAAATGTAGATCTTGAAAATATATTTCAAATACCTTTAGTGATAACATACATGTCTATATCTATGTTTATGGATAAGCATTTGTCAATAAATCTACCATATGTGGTCACTTATTGAACTGTACTATATTAGTAATTGAAGCAAGTGCAGTAAATATAAATCAGTTGCAACATTTAAATAACTATCTGATGCAAGAAGTCACGGGAGGCTGTCAGAAGAATAATTATTAATGAGAGAGCAGTCTGCTAAACAAACATTTTCAAATGAAGATTTACAAGCTGTTCTGCTGGCTGTTGTTATTTATTATTTGTTTACTTATTAATAAAATTTCTCTATAGCCCCAGTTGAATGTCTCTAGGCAGCGTACAAAAGAATATCAACATAAAAGCAATTCTGAAAATTACAAGAACAGTCATTAAAATAATGAAGATAGTTTCATCTTTCAATTAGGGCTCAAAATTATCTAAGGGACATTTGAAAAAAAAAGTTTTGAGCAGTTTCTAGCTCCAACGGCAAGAGAGGCAGTCATAAGGAGAAGCATATTCCACAATTTTGGGGCTGCTATGAAATTACTTTCTGGCCATAGCCATTTATTTCCCAAGGGGAAAGATTCTTCCTAGGTGATTTGAAAGGTTGTGCAAAATAATTCAGAACAAGGTTTACCCCAAGGAAGCTAAGAACCACACTGTGTGGGGCTTTATAGGTGATAACCATCAATTTGAACTGGTTTCAGAACTTTATGGCAATTAGGCCAATTCAAAGATAATTCACATACAAAAGGGAAAAGGCTTCATCAGGGCATCTTGTAGATTTTGATACACACACCAGTAAGAAGCTGCGACAGGCTGCTCCTTGATTACAATAATCCATAAATTCAGATTAGCATTTCACAAGTCATCAAACTGAGGCCTGTCTTTCAGTTAAAGATGAAAGGGCCGCCTCTACCCAGTTACACCCACTCATTCTACCAGGTCTGTCAGGAAAGACATGTTGTGGAAATTACAATAACAAACAAGTCCAGCCCTGTTTCTTCTCACTCAACTAGTCCTTATATATCTGCAATATCCAGAGATTCTGGAGATATTTTAAGGAAGGAAGGAAGGAAGGAAGGAAGGAAGGAATAGAAAGAAGAAAGGAAAGAAGGGGGAGGGAGAAAAGGTCTCAGAATGGTGTATGTTGAGAAATTTGGTTTAAAGTCTTCAAAAATCTTTTTTTCTGTTGTCTTCAATTCAGTATTTATTTTAATAAATGCACCTAGATTTTTTCCCCTGTTCAATCTTGTCCAGTTGTCTGCAGTTTTCTTGGTAGCGTTTTTCAGAAAATTGCCTTTGCCACTTCCTAGGACCGAGATTAAGCAACTGGACCAAGGCCACTAGATGGCTTCATGGTTAAGGTGAGACTAGAATGTATCATCTCCTAGTGTCTATCCTGATGCCTTAGCTCAGGGATGTCAAACTTGATTTCATTGAGGGCCACATCAGGGTTGTGTTTTACCTTGGGGGGCTGGAGTGGGCATGGCCAGGGCAAACATGGCCACATTATGTCACTCGTATTGAGGAGTGCCTGTGGTGACCCGAGTCAGTGGTGACCGAGTCATCTTCCAGTGAAAACAGGCTCCTAAGCTTCGTTTTCAGCTGTGATGGCCTCCTGTAACCCTCTGCCAGTGAGAACAGAGCCCTCCCCAGCTCCATTTTTGCTGACAGAGGCATCACAGACCGGTCCTTCACTGTTTCCATGATGGCTCTGCGGGCCAGTTCTAAGCACCTCACAGGCCAGATTTGGCCTCCGGGCCTTGAGTTTGCCACCCCTGCCTTAGACTTGCTGAACTGTATAAAAGAGTTGGTTTGTCCTTGGATCTTTGCCTCTGTGAATCTTTGCCTCTGTATCTCTTTACTCTGTAATGACTTGCTTCTTTGAAAAATGCTTCTGTGTTCCTGATTTTGTACGCTGAGTTCTGCTGTATGGGATTGTATATAAAGAAGTTTCTTATGTAGATGAATCCTGCAGTATTATTTACTTATGTGCTGGTCAGATGTGGTGCAAACTCTGACAGACTTGGGTATCAAGTTCTGAAATAAAGTCCGTTGTAAGCCTTGATTGCTAGTTTACTTTAGCTGGTCAGTTCTATCTTTGCTACTTTTCCATAACAGAAGAGTTTAATTTTGAGATATTAGATGTGCCCATTTTACTGCTAGACCTATTTGCATTGAAACTAAGACTTGTAGCAGCAAAATGCAAGAAGTGAATACGTTCCTCCTGATGAAAGGGTCAGGAGTGAAATATTGAATTCTTGGAAGAAACTAGTGCTACTAAGATGTTTCAAAAGAGCAGCAAGTCCCCCATCTTATAAAATTGCTGAAAATTTGACAGATTTATCAGATTTCAAGGTCTTTTGAACTGACTGTTCAAAAGATATATTGGGAAAGAGAGAAGATATATATTATATAAAAGATATATTGGGAAAGAGAGAATGGGAAGGACAAAGAAGGTTAGTAGCAAAATTAGGAACAATCATAAATCAAGGAGGCATAAAATATATAAAAATGTACATATGCCAAACCTGAGAAGTGCTTTTTAGGGTGAACTTAAGATACTAGAAGTAAAATGATTTAAATCAAACATTTAAGTTTCCCCTTGAATGCTCACTGAAAGAATGGGAAATAGCCTTTGTTCCTCAGAGTTAATATGATTTTACAGGTAGAGATGATAGAATGGGATATGTCTGCTCTACAAGTTCTACCCAGACACTCTATAGACACAAATACACATACACACATACACTCACACAATTAAAATTATTAAGAGGATAAAAAGTCTAGAGTAAGGACATTAATTAAAACTCAGGTAGCCTTTCTAAATTAATAAAATGTTATTATATGGCAAGGATGCACATGGATAGGAGCAAATTAAGGCTCTACTTGCCCTTTTAACAGTATGCCAAACAATTCAAAACTGATTATCAATTAGGTCATCAAGTTGATTGTCAAGTCTTAGTCACCACTTAGACAATTTTTTTTCCATGTCCCTAACTTGGTCTTTCAGGTATTCCAATGGGTTTTCATCATCACTATAACTGACTATCCATCTTGCTGCTGGTCATCTTCCACCATTCTCAGCATTATGACCTTCTCCAGATAGCTGGAGTAATAATTTAAGCTTAATCATTTGTGTATTGAGTGAAAACTCTCACTTTTGTTTAATTATCCATTTGTTTATTTTCTTGACTGTTCATAATACTTTCAGAAATCTTCTCCAGCACCAAAATTCAAAACCAACAATGATTACATCAAATATCATATTAATTAAATATATTTTAATATCAGTGACTACTTCATATATATTGCTTCGTATATATTCATAACTTTTCTTTTCTGTCCATGAAATATTACAAACTGGCACCAACCATAAGGGACTAGACACAAACTTGTCGCTTTGGATTGAGGTTTGTTTTTTCATTTATGGAATGACTATTATACAAGTTGCCAAGCTAGTCTCAAAGAGTTATGATATGACTGGCACTGATCTGATGCTCCCTTTAATTGCTTACAATTAATGTAACAAGCAATACAAAATCAAAAATCCAAATGCATGTGCTTAATGTCTGTTTTAATTATTGCATTTAACATGTCTGTCTATAGGAATGTTAATATCAGGGAGAGGGACATCAACAAGTTTGGAGATATAATGAGGTGTGCATAGAAAAGGATTTGATTATTTCTCTCCAATCCACCCCTTCAGAAAACATCATAATTTCCAGAACGTGTAATGTATTTTAATATGAAGTCTATTTTAGCTTTAATAGCAATTCTTTTCATACCAGCTGTGAAGCAGTACCATTGGCTGCAAATCCAACATTTCATTCTATAGAAAAGAAGCATATGTCCAGACTGGCTCATGGTAAAAATATGCTTGAAAATAACTGGGCACTTAGGGAATCATAAGACGCAAATGTCTGTTGACAGAATTTCATTATCTGCAATATTATTGAACAAATTATTGTTAAAGTAAAAAGGTTTTTTTTTAAAGAAACCTGCAGAGTCAAAACGACAGAAAAAAGAAGTGGAAATAGTTTCCTGATTGGGCAAATACTTTTTCCAATTGCTGTTGAGGCAGGGGAAATGGCTGGTGCAAGCTTGATGTAACCCACTGAGTTTTACCTCAGGCTTATGACGAGGCACCTTTTGATTGGGATGTTTTATGAGCAACTTTGGATCCTAATATGCTCCTTCTTGTTCTATTGCCAGGCCTTAACACACCCTGCAGGAAAGACCGTTGAACGTAAACCTCTGTCTGTGGAGTAACGTCCATGCCGAAATAAGAAGAAACCACACAAGTGAAGCAATATCCATATGTCACTGTCTCGAGCAACTGTTGCAGCTGACAGTGAGGCCTGGGTGCCTAGGGAGAAATACCCCTGGGTTATCGGGGCTGAGCATCATTGGATTCAGAACTACTCAATTTTCACAGAATTTCCACAGAACTCAAAATAGATTCTATATGATGAAAGTGTCTGATGATAAGTTATTAAGTGGAACCACACAGGATGAGACTGTGAGATTCCATGAAAGGACAGCTCATCTTTTATTTTAAAAGCAACCGAGTATGTCTTAAAAAGAGATTGGACTGAAACATTGGGAGTCATAGCACTCTTTCTTTCCATGTTTTTTTCCCCAGACCAATCTCTATACTATTATTAAAACATATAAGTGCTTGATGTAATGGTCGATTAAGATTTAGGGGGGCTCCTTGGTGTTCTTTGAGCTTGGTTGTTTTGTTGCAGATGTTTAATTACCCAGACTAGGTAACATCATCAGTACTAGTCAGATTCAGATTCAATTATCTTCAGCCATGGTAGTTGGTGACTTTGAACCAATCAGTTCTTCAGACTAATTTACCTCACAGACTTGTTGTGGGGGAAGTGGAAGGAAAAAGCCCTATGAGGTCCTGAATAGAAGATGGGACACATCTCTGATCTATCATTCTCTCATTCTCATTTTCTTTCTCTCTCCTTTTCTCTTACTATCTACTTACCTGTGTGTGATAAATACCAATATGCCAATTGTTGGAGCAGAAAACATGGTGAACCAAAAGTTCCTTCTACCTGCACCATTCTACTAGTGCCCTGAACTTAATTCATTCTCCAAGGATTCTTGTGTTCTTAAACAAAAAAACAACAACACTAATTTCAGAAGCAAACTCTTATTTATTAACCAAATTTGCTAGACCAATACTTGAATGCAGCTCATCAGTCTGGAACCCGCATTATGTATCTAATATTAATACAGTTGACAAAGTCCAGAAATATTTCACAAGAAGAGTTCTCCACTCCTCTACTCGTTGCAGAATACCTTATGCCACCAGACTTGAAATTCTAGACCTAGAAAACCTAGAACTATGCTGCCTTCAGTCTGATCTAAGTATAGTACATAAAATTATATATTGCAATGTTCTAAACTGTCAATGAATGCTTCAGCTTCAACCGTAACAATACAAGAGCACACAATAGATACAAACTCAAGGTAAACCGCACCAAACTTGATTACAGGAAATACGACTTCAGCAACAGAGTGGTCAATGTCTGGAATACTCTACCTGACTCTGTGGTTTCTTCCTCAAACCCCAAAAACTTTAACCTTAGACTGTCTACTATTGACCTCACCCCTTTCCTAAGAGGTCTGTAGGGGGCGTGCATAAGCGCACCAACGTGCCTGCTATCCCTGTCCTATTGTTTCTTTTTATTTTTCTTATATATATCCATTTCATGTATTCATAACTATGTTTATACTTATATGTGTTATCTTATAATCACTTGACAAAATAAAATAAATGAATAAAATAAATAAATAAATTTGAATATAGCTGTGCATCTCACAAAAATCGGCTCTTGGAGATATATAACAATCAACTAAAGAAACAAAACTCTTTCAAAGATCATTAATTTAAAACTCCATACATTTGTGCTTGTAAATTTTACATTCCATTAAAAAGGACACTTAAAAATAATATTCCTCCAAGTCTCATCATAGTGTCTCAAATAAACAAGATGCAATGCAACATTTTAGCCACATGAGAGCATAAAGACCATAGTTCTGGGAAGGAAATTTTACAGCTTCAGCCTCTCTTATCTTGAAGAGCCAGTTGTAAACTGGTGAGACCCAATTCAGTTTTAAAGCAAAGGCACCTGCTGGGGGAGGATCTTCTTCAAATATTGCATATAGCACTCTCATATTCAACTATAATCATGTGTATCAAAAGTATAATAATTACTAATCATTATTTGAAAGCCACATAGTTATCTTTACCGCAAAGATTATTTCACATTCCTATGAAGTAGTTAGGCAATTTCCTACGTGATGCAGAGCACAGTTTCAAGCTGAAATAAGCTGCTAAAGAATATTTTTTTTGTATTTTTATTTATTTTCTCGTGTAAAAAATCTATATAAGCAAGATCAAAGGATAAAAGAAGTTTTATGTTTTCTTATGATGGAATGTTTTACTTGTTTATTATTCATCTGTAAAACAAAGCCTGGCTGTTCAAAAACACAATTTAAAGATTCTGGAAAGGAGTGACTTCAAAGAAACCAAAACTGAAGAATACATTTTTGTTTCTATATATTCCTGGAAAGGCCATTCATTCTTAAGCTGATCATATGGGCATCCAAGTTTTAAAAGGGGTCTTTGAAGTTACTCAGTATTATATAGGGACTGAAAACACACTTCTATGTGTTGTGGCTGTTGATCCCACAACAACAATTTCAATAAATTTCACAAGCTGTTGGCATTCTTGACAAAGACACATTTGATACCTTGGAGGTATGACCACTACATACAAATTTATACTTTTTCTCATTATATGCGACATAGTAGTGCAGCAGTATTGCTGAATTTCTATGGAAGTAGATGAATCATTAGCAGATGTAGTAGGAGTATCAGGAACTCGGAGTAAAACCTCTAAACCATTCCCAGGTTCCAGGGTTGAATTTAGGGATGCGCAGATGGGGAATAGACAAACAATTCACTCCTGGGGTCCATCAGGCACATCTGGATATTGACCCCAAAAAAATGGTTTGGGGTGGTCCTCCTCCTATAAACACTTCCTTTGATGGGAACCCTGATAGGTTAGCATTATTTTTAAGCCAAATTGTGAACCACCTAGAATTATATTCAAATTGCTACCCTTCTCAATGGTCTATTATAGTTGCGATAACTACAGTGTTAACAGGTGATGCTGCCGATTGGGCTGCAGAGTTGCATAGCGTGCATGCAAAGGAATTGATTGATGTTGGTTTGTTTTTGGATGCACTCAAAGTTCAATTTGAAGATAGGTCAAGGATACATCAATATGAAGAAGCATTAATGTCGTTGAAGCAGGATGGGAGGCCTGCTGTGGAGTATGTCAGATTGTTTCTGAAATTGGCAACTAGGTTGCACACCTGGCTGGGAAGACTATTGAATAGAGAATTTAGATCTGGTTTAGATAGAGGATTGAGGAAGGCTTGTCTTTATAAGGGGGTTCCCCAGAAACTGGGGGAATGGTATAAAACAGTTGTGGAGTTGGATGTGGGACTGAGGGAATTCCGTCCTACGTTTGGAGGGCCCAAAAGACAACCAATAGGAGCAGTAGCAGCACGGGGTAAGGTGGGGGAGGAGACTAAAAGAATTGGTAGAGGAATGGGGCCCATAAAAGGATTGGTAGAGGTGGGGGAGGAGACTAAAAGGATTGGTAGAGGAATGGGGCCCATAAGGTGTTTCCGATGCCAAGGTCTGGGACATAGGGCAATGGAGTGTCCATCTATAGAACTAGATAATAGAAAACAGGTGGCTCGCATTTCTAGTGTCACAAGTAGCAATTTACCAAGTGGTGTCATACCTCATGATATGAAACAAGGGACAGCTACCTCTGAAAGATCTCAAGGGGTGTCACAAAAAACGAACACAGAAGTAATGACAAATAGACGCGAGAGGAAAACACCTGATGGCAAACAAATACCCAAGGTAGTCTCGGGGTTATACAATAGTGGAGATGACAGTCTGGATGAGAATGATTTGGTGAGTAATCCTGTGCGACCATTTGTTATACCAGTAGTATTGGAAAATCTAACAAGCAAACTGAGGGGTCTGTATGGAGCATTAATCGACACTGGATGTATTAGATGTTTAATTAGTAAAGAACTGGTTGATGAATTACAGTTAGCAGTGGAAGAACTGCCCAAACCTATGCGTTTTGAACAAGTGGACGGTTCATTATTAGGTGGGAGTCCTGCTACAATAATGACAACCCCTATCAAACTAGAGATAGGAAGTCATTCGGAGTCTTTACGATTTATTGTAGTACCACAGATGAGGGAGGCACTAATTTTAGGTCTAGTATGGTTAGACAAATGGAAGCCCACGATATGGTGGGAAGACGGTTTTAGGAAGTTACGAATTGCAGTTGGCCCTATGTCCCCTCCATATGTAAATAATAGGGAAGTTGTAACAGCTATAGACAATTCTATAGACAATATCCAGAGGAATATAAAGACCTGGCAGATATGTTTAGCGAAAAGGAGTGTGAAACAATTCCACCACACAGAACAACTGATTGCGCCATTGATTTAATTCCTGGAGCAAAGTTTCCAAAAACAAGAATGTATGCCATGACTCTAAAAGAGATGGAGGGAATGAAACAATATATAGATAAAAATTTGGCACATGGATTTATTCAACCCGGGAAATCACATATAGCTGCCCCTGTTTTATTTCATGAGAAAAAAGATGGTGGATTACATCTTTGTGTTGATTTCCATGGGCTCAATGCTATTTGTATAGACAATGTATATCCTTTACCACTAATCAATGATTTGTTAGCAACGTTAGCGACTGGCAGGTATTTTACAAAATTGGACTTACGAGAAGCCTGCTATCGAGTTCGAATATGAGAGGGGGATCAATGGAAAACTACTTTTAATTGCCCCTTTGGAAGTTTTCAGTTTAACATTATGCTATTTGGGTTGCAAGGAGCACCCGCTGTCTTCATGCAACTTATAAATGAAGTATTACATTTATATCATGGCATTCTAGTATATTTAGATGATATTTTAATTTATACCAAAACAATGAAGAACATGTCGCCTTAGTGAGGAAAGTTCTGAAAAAAATTACTTGACGCCAAGTTATATGTAAAACTTTCGAAGTGTGAGTTTCGCTGTACATCATTGGATTATTTGGGGTACAGAATATCCAATAAAGGAATAGAAATGGATCCCAATAAAGTCAGAGCCGTAGTTGATTGGACAGAACCAAAAACATGAAAGCAATTACAAAGTGTTTTAGGATTGGCGAACTTTTACCGGCAGTTTATTCCTAAATTCATGCAAATTGCTTTACCACTAACAGAATTGTTAAAAACTAAACATCAAATGCAAAATCCAGACCTAGTCAAACCATTGTGTGGTCACAGGAATGTCAGCGAGCATTTGATGACCTGAAAGCTTTATTTGCTCAAGATCCCATTTTAAAACATCCTGATACAACTAAAAGTTTTGTAGTACAAGCTGATGCAAGTGATGTGGCTGTGGGGACTGTCCTCTTACAGTATAACATTGATGGACAATTACAGCCATGTGCATATACATCACAAAAATTTACAATCACAGAACACAGGTGGGCTATTTGAGAAAAGGAGGCTTTCGCCTAAAATGGGCACTTAGTACATGGAGACACCTATTAGAAGGGTTGAAAGAAAAATTCGAAGTTTGGACAGATCATAAAAATTTACAAGCATTACAGAAAACTATCCCCTAAACAAGTAAGATGGGCTTTGTATTTTAAATGTTTTGATTTCCAGTTGCAATTTGTTCCGGGAAGTAAAAACTTCATGACAGATGCACTATCTAGACTACCTCAATACAATGTGTCTAGAGATGAGGTTATTCAGCCCATGATTTCTGTAGGACTGTCAACCGAACAAATTCAGATGTTGACCATGAAAGAGACAACCAAAAAGGAATTACAAGAGGCTACAAAAATGGATGTATGGATAAAAACAAATAATACTGCCTGTTTAGATAAAGATGGGTTGTATTGGAGAGGGGATAAAATATATGTTCCATCAAATTGTAGGAAAAAGATATTATCCCAATGTCATGCTGTAAGGCAGGCTGGACACTTTGGATTTTTAAAAACACTACATTTGGTAAGGCGGCAGTTTTGGTGGCCACATATGAGATCAGACATTGAACAGTACATTAAAGAATGCCATGTTTGTGCTACTATGAAACCTCGAGTAGGAAAACCTTTAGGACTATTACAAACTGTATCGGATCCAAACCGGCCGTGGCAAGATATAGCCATGGATTTTATTGTGGAGTTGCCCAGAAGTAACGGATATACAGTAATCTGGACTGTTATATTTAGTAGTATATTTATTGACCAGGTGCGCTAAGACAAAGCAGTGGTCCAGTGTGACACAGCCCATTTTAAACCCAATCTGTTCAGCACCAATTATATTGGACTCCTCAACCCAAGTGAGGAGTCTACGTTGGAGATATTTAGCATACAGTTTTCCAATGATAGAGAGCAGGCTTATGGGGCAATAGTCGGCTGGGTTGTTCCTATTTCCTCGTTTAAAAGGGGGTACCTTTGGGCAATCGCAGCCAGCTCCTCTGCCCTTTTAAATAGTTTCAGTTTTGGAAAAATAGATTCCAATGTAATTCTGAGATAGGGCAAACAGGGCTTTTGTTTGGGATAATATATGGCACTCTTCCCTTTATTTCAGCTCTGAGAAAATACAATTCCTCATTGCCTCTATTTGAAGCATTTATGTTCTGCATTTCTAGATTACCTTACCTATGTGGAAGCAGCCTACAATCCTTAAATTCCTTTTGCTATTTTCCTTTGCTGTCTTTTCTTTCTCATTCCTTTCACTTGTTTTAGCAGGAGGCCTTAAAAATCCATTTGATTTCCACTCAGTAAAATGAATGTTCCAGACCAAAATGCAGGCTGATTTGGGAGATTATTAATCACTTCACAATGTAGCTCCTTACATTTTGATAAATGAGCATGCAACCAAGAAGTGACTATTCAATGTCTCCAAGTACCGAAAGCAATAAATTAGCAGGTGAAACCTGGAGGTATTTCAAAGAGAAATTGACTTCTCCTTTTTTGTTGATGGCATGATTTCTATTGGGATTACACACTAAATGTCTCTATGCACAGAATGCAGACGAATCTAGTGATAAATGGCTCAGAGAATTCTTATTGATATGCACGTGTTTTTTTCTTCCAATTAGATGACTCAATATGGCACTGATAAATATTGATTTGGTTGGTTAATCACAGCAAAGGAAACCAACTGGATAAAAATAGCCACAAACTATTTTTTTTAAAGACACATGTTTTCTTCCATGTGGATACATTTCTTGAGGATGGTTCATAACAGTTAAAAAGACAAGTCTATAATAGGCTAGGCCTGGTAGATTAAAAATAAATGTGTTTTTAAAAATTTATTCTTTGTTAATAAACCTGATTGGTTGTTGAAAAATACAATAAATAAGTATAAGTGGGAAAATTGTAACTTATTTTTCTTTAAATCAGTATTTGCATGCTACTTTTCTATTTATCCAGTTTATCTATACTCTAATGTCAACATATCTAACAAATTCTGGAACTGAGATACATACATAAATCTAAATTTAACTGAATTTCTTCAGTCTTTATCTTTTTGCTAACTAAGGTGTGTGTGTGTGTGACATTGTATTGCCATTGTACAGCAATATAAATGATCTGAAATTTATTTTATCCACTTATTAAGAAATTTTTACCCAAACAATATCAACCTGAAGAAAAGTTTGGTTTTTATATTGAAATCCAGTTAAGGCATCAGACAAAAAACTAGGAGATCATGAATTCCAGTCCCATCTTGGATACAAACCCATTGGATGACTTGGGATGGTCACTTTCAGCCCTAGGAAGGTGGTAATGGAAAACCATTTCTGAAAAAGCTTGCTAAGAAAACTGTCCAGGCTAAGTTTTGGATATGGTTGAACAGCAGAAAGAACCCCTACCCTTACCTCAAAATGCAACACATAACAGAAAAGTGTTGGGTCTGTTTTTAATTCTTTTATTATGGTTTGTTGTAGTCAGCCTGATATTTAGACTAGATTTAGCTTTTTTATCCACCCACTGAGTCCTTCCCAAGGACAGGGGATAGGCAAATGTTATTATCATCATTATTATCATCAAATCTAGACCAAAATAAATATTAGTCCACACACAATTGTTCTTTTTCTAGATATAATGTTAGGTCTGCTGAAGTTACTCATCCTTACAAGTTGTCTCATAACACAGCATAAACCCAGTCCTTGGAAGTAAAGATAACTAGAGATCTGTAAAAAGTTACTGAATGTTCATACAATGTAATAGGACTTGGCTTAACTTGTTTGGACTTTGAAACAAGGCAAATTTGACTGGACATGATTAATATGGATAGGATTCTTTCAGGAATTCCACACTGTAAATTAGATTGAGAAGTAAATGAAAAAAACCTCGGAAGAAACCAATGGAAAACCCTTCCCACATTGTTGTCAAGATAAGTGCATTGATGTGTCCATGAAGCTTTCTGGAGATGACATTTTTAAAGGACACTTAATTTTATTTACATAATTCACAGTTTCTGAATCTGTATAAGAGATGTTCCACTTCACTTTGCTTGAAGGCCATATCAGTCTTTGCTAGAAGAGAATGAGGCAAAGGTGTTTTTTCTTTCTTTCAGGGGGATAAAAATATATGAGGTGAAATGTCTGGACTGTGTATATTTAGTAGTATATTTATTGACCAGGTGCGCTAAGACAAAGCAGTGGTCCAGTGTGACACAGCCCATTTTAAACCCAATCTGTTCAGCACCAATTATATTGGACTCCTCAACCCAAGTGAGGAGTCTACGTTGGAGATATTTAGCATACAGTTTTCCAATGATAGAGAGCAGGCTTATGGGGCAATAGTCGGCTGGGTTGTTCCTATTTCCTCGTTTAAAAGGGGGTACCTTTGGGCAATCGCAGCCAGCTCCTCTGCCCTTTTAAATAGTTTCAGTTTTGGAAAAATAGATTCCAATGTAATTCTGAGATAGGGCAAACAGGGCTTTTGTTTGGGATAATATATGGCACTCTTCCCTTTATTTCAGCTCTGAGAAAATACAATTCCTCATTGCCTCTATTTGAAGCATTTATTTTCTGCATTTCTAGATTACCTTACCTATGGGGAAGCAGCCTACAATCCTTAAATTCCTTTTGCTATTTTCCTTTGCTGTCTTTTCTTTCTCATTCCTTTCACTTGTTTTAGCAGGAGGCCTTAAAAAATCCATTTGATTTCCACTCAGTAAAATGAATGTTCCAGACCAAAATGCAGGCTGATTTGGGAGATTATTAATCACTTCACAATGTAGCTCCTTACATTTTGATAAATGAGCATGCAACCAAGAAGTGACTATTCAATGTCTCCAAGTACCGAAAGCAATAAATTAGCAGGTGAAACCTGGAGGTATTTTAAAGAGAAATTGACTTCTCCTTTTTTGTTGATGGCATGATTTCTATTGGGATTACACACTAAATGTCTCTATGCACAGAATGCAGACGAATCTAGTGATAAATGGCTCAGAGAATTCTTATTGATATGCACGTGTTTTTTTCTTCCAATTAGATGACTCAATATGGCACTGATAAATATTGATTTGGTTGGTTAATCACAGCAAAGGAAACCAACTGGATAAAAATAGCCACAAACTATTTTTTTTAAAGACACATGTTTTCTTCCATGTGGA
This sequence comes from Notechis scutatus, assembly GCF_049901735.1. Taxonomy (NCBI): domain Eukaryota; kingdom Metazoa; phylum Chordata; class Lepidosauria; order Squamata; family Elapidae; genus Notechis; species Notechis scutatus. The sequence goes on along the minus strand of NC_142012.1, from coordinate 142,976,467 downwards.
TACATTTCTTGAGGATGGTTCATAACAGTTAAAAAGACAAGTCTATAATAGGCTAGGCATGGTAGATTAAAAATAAATGTGTTTTTAAAAATTTATTCTTTGTTAATAAACCTGATTGGTTGTTGAAAAATACAATAAATAAGTATAAGTGGGAAAATTGTAACTTATTTTTCTTTTAATCAGTATTTGCATGCTACTTTTCTATTTATCCAGTTTATCTATACTCTAATGTCAACATATCTAACAAATTCTGGAACTGAGATACATACATAAATCTAAATTTAACTGAATTTCTTCAGTCTTTATCTTTTTGCTAACTAAGGTGTGTGTGTGTGTGTGAGAGAGAGAGAGAGAGAGAGATTGTATTGCCATTGTACAGCAATATAAATGATCTGAAATTTATTTTATCCACTTATTAAGAAATTTTTACCCAAACAATATCAACTTGAAGAAAAGTTTGGTTTTTATATTGAAATCCAGTTAAGGCATCAGACAAAAAACTAGGAGATCATGAATTCCAGTCCCATCTTGGATACAAACCCATTGGATGACTTGGGATGGTCACTTTCAGCCCTAGGAAGGTGGTAATGGCAAACCATTTCTGAAAAAGCTTGCTAAGAAAACTGTCCAGGCTAAGATTTGGATATGGTTGAACAGCAGAAAGAACCCCTACCCTTACCTCAAAATGCAACACATAACAGAAAAGTGTTGGGTCTGTTTTTAATTCTTTTATTATGGTTTGTTGTAGTCAGCCTGATATTTAGACTAGATTTAGCTTTTTTATCCACCCACTGAGTCCTTCCCAAGGACAGGGGATAGGCAAATGTTATTATCATCATTATTATCATCAAATCTAGACCAAAATAAATATTAGTCCACACACAATTGTTCTTTTTCTAGATATAATGTTAGGTCTGCTGAAGTTACTCGTCCTTACAAGTTGTCTCATAACACAGCATAAACCCAGTCCTTGGAAGTAAAGATAACTAGAGATCTGTAAAAAGTTACTGAATGTTCATACAATGTAATAGGACTTGGCTTAACTTGTTTGGACTTTGAAACAAGGCAAATTTGACTGGACATGATTAATATGGATAGGATTCTTTCAGGGAATTCCACACTGTAAATTAGATTGAGAAGTAAATGAAAAATACCTCGGAAGAAACCAATGGAAAACCCTTCCCACATTGTTGTCAAGATAAGTGCATTGATGTGTCCATGAAGCTTTCTGGAGATGACATTTTTAAAGGACACTTAATTTTATTTACATAATTCACAGTTTCTGAATCTGTATAAGAGATGTTCCACTTCACTTTGCTTGAAGGCCATATCAGTCTTTGCTACAGAAGAGAATGAGGCAAAGGTGTTTTTTTCTTTCTTTCAGGGGGATAAAAAATATATGAGGTGAAATGAATGCTTTAAGCATCTTCAAGGTTTGAGGTACTCATTTTGCCCTTTAAAATCCACTTAATTGTAAAAACAAATCTCAATTTTCCACGAGACATATACAAAGTCATATAAATACTGCATGTGTTCTTTGCCCTATTTGGGTGATGAATTTTATATTATTTTCAACATGAATATTTCCAAAGATAAAGAAAGAATTGGGATGCACTGAGAGCAAGGTTTAGTGACAATCTAAAAGCTATAGTTGAACACTTTGTTCTTTATCCTAGTTTAAAAAAAAACACCTTTATACCCTTTAAAGTTACCTTAATAAGTACTGCATTGATTCATAGCATTTGTGAATTTAATAGATGCCAAAAACTATCCAGCAAGAAGGAGTTCATCATTCTACTCATAAGTAATATTACATAGAAATGAGTTCCAAATTACTCATAATTAGTATTACATAGCAATGAGTTACTTTCTACTCAAAGATTCCATGACACTAACTTTCCCTTCTTCCTTTCAACATCTGTGTGATGCATAAGGGTGGTCAGCTTTGTGTGGAGTACAAAGATGGTCTTGAAGCCACTATTGGAGAAGCATGAACTATGGAGAAGCCCAGGAACGAAAGAGAGAAAGAAACTCAAGTTTCCTAAGCGTTGACTCTTATGTATTAGAGAAGGAAGGAGAAATGCTAGTAGGTTTTGAAGATTCAGGTCTCCTATCTGGAAAAAAAAAAGATTTAGGTCTCATATGACATATCAAGTACTGGTACTTCTGTGGTGTCTGTTTTCTTACCTGATTGAAGGGTTACGATTTTGAAGATAATTGCCCACATCCCAATTCAACTCTTCCCATTCATACAGAATATAGATTGGAATCAAACAGACCTATATTTAAAGTTGTAAGACTAGGCCTGGTTTTTTTCTTAAAGTATAGCATTAAGGCTAACAAGCAAATTTTAAGAGAGATGGGGAGAAAGTGGGGGAAGGGTAGAGGAGAATGGGAAAGCTTTGGAAGCTCAGCACTTTCTCTACTTATACTTTATCATTACAGACTTGTGGAACAAGCTTTGTTTTTATGTTTTCACTTTTAAGACCTTCATCTTCTGTTTTCCTCTAGGAAACCACATCAAAATTGTCTCAGATAGTTATCGGAGTAGGCAATGGAACAAATTCATGCTCTGCAAGTGCCAGGCAGGGAAAGCAGACTAATAGTTTCCAGGAAACATAACAGGAAAGCAATTTTCCATTAAGAGCACATTAATTTTAGCATTTGCATTTTGAAATGTGAGTTGTCACATGTGAAGTACAAATTAACATTTGCTTTTTAAGCTAAAGTGATACATGGTAAGGAGATCAATATTTTCTTATATGTTTCCCTGCTATAAGTGATCAATGCCATACATTACCCTAGTAATGCAGCAATAAATGCTAGTCAATCATTTCTACTTCTTATCTAGTACATAGTTGCACAGGAAAGAGGTTCAAACAACTAAGTTACAACATATTCCAAAAATTATTTCTTGCAATATCATTAACTGAATAACTCTGTCTGTAGCCCTGCTATATACAGTATAAGTGATGATAGAGAAATAAAAATTGCTTAAAAAGCAGTGACTATTATTCCGACAATAGAAACTGCCCTTTGCAAACCATTTTAAATAAGATTTCCAAGGAATTGGCAAATAGGAAGTAAAACCTTGTTGCTATGACACACAGTACAATTATCTGAAGTTTTCTAAGTTACAACAGGTCAAAATATTCAGTTTGTTTAAAATTTAGTACATACTTGCTAGGATTTATCATTTCACAAGCATAACATTTATCGTTGGTAGGGTGAATAGTTTCATTTGATTCTTTTTTCTAAATTGCAATAATATGATGCTGTAAATTACCATACTAAAAGCCCTCAATCTGGTTAACAGCAGCAGATTGGGGGCAGACTAGAAAGAAATTTAAGAAAACAGAAGGAAAGGATAAAATATTTTCATTTATGAAAGAAGTCCATTTTAATTGTAAAATATGGTTTTCCTCTCCTTTTTGGAAACAACTGAAAGGAGAAAACATAGTTACATATCATGAGGGTTTTTTTTTTTTTTTTTGCTTTAATATAAACAAATGCATCTTCTGATGTTATTTATTTTATTTAGATGTTGTGTATATTTTATTGAAGTTCTCCTAATTTTCTTCAGGGAGCTCAAGACTGCATTTTCCACTCCTGTTTTATCTTCACATCAACCCACAATGATTGGTTACTCTGATATCTTAATTAATCTGAGCTAATCTGAACTAATCTTGAAGAGTTAAGAAATGTTGCATATTTGGAGATGACATTAGTGGAAATTCAAAAGCTGTTGGGTTACTAGGGAAGCAAAAGAAATTCTAAAGAAAGTAGTGGTTAAACACTTCTTTATTTTTGCAATGGGATGATTCACATAAAGAAGCAAATCTTTAGCTTAAATCTGTAAAAGAACTGCAGACGGAAGTCTGAACTATTAAGTAGCATTAAAAAGAAATGTTCAGCTGCTGCTAATGCCATTTATTTTTCCCTCTATATAATCGCTCCCAAACCAACACATTTAGGTTTCTCAGCATACAAGTGTAAAAAATATTGGATATCTGTGGTCAGGGATGTGTTTAAATGAAAAATGCCTGGGGTATAAATAAAAATATCATTTAAATTATATAAAATACCAACTTTTGCATGAACCCAGAATTTACAATGTTATAAACCCTGTGAATTGTTATTTATTCCATAAGCCATGATTAAGCAAACCATGATATCATGTGTTGGGTCCATGCAAATAAACAAGACTTTTGCACATACTATTCAAAGGGATAATTGAAAAATACTTTCAATCTTCTGCAAGAAACTTTAGACAATTGTCCCTATATATCTGAAGCAAAACCTAATTTTTATTAGCCATCTTAGCAATTGACAGTGTCATAATGTTCCTTCTCCAAGTTCAGGAGGAAACACCTAATGCATGATACTAAAAGCCCTGAGGAGTGAAGTTTAGTAGAAGGAATGGTGAAACTAACAGCACACTAATTATAGGGAGTACTTGAAACTTTTAAAAATACTTCAGAAGTGAAATCTTTTTCCATCTTCTAGTGTTGGGTAGAGAGATGTTACTTTTGTGAAAGCAGATTAAATTGCCTCTTTTATACTTTTTGTCATTGCCAATCTTATTAGGAATAACAGCTGGCTTCCTTTGTCTAGGTCAGAAACTAAATGATTGGCATTTCTGGCTAATTAAATAATCCAGAAGAAACTGGAATCAGGTATTGTCAAGCATTCTCATCTCTCTATACAGTTGTTCAGTTCTTCCAATATATAAAACAAATATATACCAAATAAATGATCACCAATTATATTATTATTTTATATGGAAAAAATAGAGTCTCTCTGGAATTAAGAATCTCACATTGATAGTATTTAAGAAATTAGAGACTTGGTGATAAATGACTTACCTTTGCAAGGTTCTCATGCTCCAAGTAAGATTATAATGGATGGACCAGCTAGATATGGCAAAGATCTCACTCTTAAAAGGTGACCCAAAACCAGATCAAAAACCTCAGTGAATAAGAGCAACTCTGTCTTGCTTGAAGTCAGCTCCAGACATTAAGATAAGACCTCCCTATCATGATGGCTATCCAGGGTAGCAAGGAAGGTACCATACCAATGGATGACCTCTTCCATTGGTTACTTGTAAATGTTAAACCCCTGAAGGACACAGATTAAACCATGTGGCACTGCACAGTTACACAATGACCAATCAACCTCTTGACTTATCTGGTGAGAGCAGAACCACTGAAAAATAATGCCTTCAGTTCCCAACCTTGACAGACAGTTTAAAAGGATACTGTGGCTTGAAACCCAAACTGGAAGAAATCTAGACCAGGTGTCCCCAAACTGTGGACCACAGCTCACCAACAGCTGTGGGCTATTTGCAACTAGATGGCATGAGTGGCAGGTTACTATATGCACACACTTGCAGACCCACTCATGCAAGTAGCAGGCACCAGTGCTTACAGCCCCACTTGTGCAAGCAATGGGCAGCGGCACTTGCAGCCCCACTCATATGAGTGGTGGGTGCTGATGTATGCACCCATCACTCACACAAATGAAACTGTGCGTGTGCATCTGCCCCATGCACAAAACCATCCCTTCTCCCACTCTCTCTGTACTGGGCCGTTAACCCAATAAGTTTGGGGAACCCTGATCTAGACAATCAATTTTGAGAACACACTACCCCTCATCACTCTTTCAATAAATTTTCCAAAAATGAAAGAATTATGAAGATGAAAGACCAGCCAGTATTTGTTAAGTATAGTGGAACCATGGGTGGCAAGTTAACAGTGGCATCTTTTAAGGTTACAGTGATCATTCCATTCTACAAGAAGATGTTGACAATAACACAGCTCCCACTATTCAACCACCCCATGTGTCCTCAAGAAGCCAAGGTTGCAAAGAGTAGATGTTATCCTAGAGAATATAGAATCTAATATATCAGAATCCACAGATGAAAAGGAATCCTAATTAACATTAGGTGTTATCACTTCCATCACAACAGTAGGCTCCACCCATGAAGAAGCAAGAATTTCATGAATCCCAGCAACTTTATTTTGAAATGCTGTGCAAATCAATTACAGCAACTAGGCAGAAGATTTATTTATTTTTGGTCATTTCTCCTCAATAGAGTATTGGGTACCCTAAACAAGAGCACCAATTGCAAGTCATCCAACAAAAATGGGAAAAGAAGCACACCATGCTGGTATGTTATAGGTCCAAACATGGACCCATACTCTTAGACTAATTGATTAAATTCACTTTTCCTCTTTCTCGGTTGGTTTTGTGGAAGTCATCTTTGCATTTCATCTCTAAAAGTGCTTCAGTAAACCAGGGATTCAACCAGGAACAGAACATAGAGAGTGGCAACCTTAAAGCAATGGTTTTGTGAGTTTATATCACTTTTAGTTGTTAATTAAACAAGCTACAGAACAATAAAGTGCTAAGGACAGACCATCCTAATCCATTTGTCCCACAGAGGTTTGACTAAATCATCAATCTCATCCAGACAGGAATGAGGAAATCTGTAGAAATAATATCTATTTCCACAGATAGCAGGTGGGAGGAATCCATTAATTTGTTTCCTTCACAGCAAGGAATCCTTGGCATCGAAACTGAACACGTATGACATCAGAGGTTTCCCATGTGACTTTTGAACAGTTTTATTTTAATGATAGCCTAGAAACTGAACTTTTAAAAGAACCAAGATTCAAAATAATCTTGCCTTAATAATATGCTGAACACTGAAATGTTTCTCAGACCAGGAATCATAAATTCTGAACTTCAAATAATACAAAATTCGGACAAGGAAATAAGTTGGTGTTTTAATATAGTTAACTAGATTAAAATACCCACAAATAATTAAATCTACATTTGTAGCTTGACATAACATATCAACTAAAGACTGTTCCAAGTTATTCCAATGTATATGTTGTCTTGTAGGCACATAAATGCCTACACATTTGTTAACATTAACATTCTCCCTTGGCCCAAGTTTGAAAATATTCAAGTGACAAAGGCTTTTTGGAAATTGAGACCATTTTCCCATTGGGATATGCTGTATATCTCATGATAAGATTCAGAATAAGGGCAGACTAGAACTTCTCTGATTAATGTATGAACTGATGATGTTACCTAGTTTGGCAGTTAAATGTCTGCAAGAAAACCACCAAGCACCAAGGACTCCTCCATGTACAAATTATAAATGGTCAGTTAGTATGGATCACAATGGGATCAGTCTAGGTGCTTAAATGTCAGCAACAGGGGAGGACTCTCATGATAATATATTCATATCAGTCTTATTGATCCTATTAGTGCAGTGTTTTGATATTATAGAGAGTGATCACTTAACCCTCTAGCTTGGAACATGATGTGGCTATATGGATATATGGAAATAACATACAGTAGCATTAGACAGTCATTATAAAAACTGAAAAATGATTAAAATGGACATCCCTCCTTACCAAAGCTGTAAGTTTAATGATATATAGTCCAGCAATGTTACCCTTATTCAGAACAAGAAAATACACATAGCATGTATGAGGAAGTGGTTGGCAATCTCAAACCTCTGGCAGAGAAAATAACTGAAACCAGAATTTCTTGGTTTAACCATAAAAGTAAGGAACTGGCTAGACTAGTCAGACAAATGAAGAAGGATAAATCATTTTACAGGATAGAGGCAGTGAGAGATGACACCGGAAATACCAAACACTGATAAGAAGTAACAAACAGGATTACTATAAAAGCCAGTGGCAAAAATTAAGACTGTTGTGTTTACAAAATAATGATACAGAATTCTGGGAACTACTTTCCCAAGGCCAGAAAGAAATAAAAATAATAATAGAAGCACAGATTTCACCTGAAGTTTAGATCGCTTATTTTAAAAATAAATTTGAAGATATTAGAATACAAACCAAGAGTTAATGGGAACAGATTCAGTGAAATCATCATTAACATTGTCCTCAGTAAGTGCTGTAGAAGTTAAAAGAATAATTCATGTTAATTTACCACAGACAGCTGGCAAAATCTTGGGAGAGGAAGTTACCACCATTAATGCTTAAGACATTCACTGACTGGTGGTGCCCATGCTCACCTCCTTTCTTACTTATATCATTAACTTAAACCATTAATGTGATTTCCTTTTGTTTCTTTGTAGTGTGTATGCTTTGATGAAGATAACAATTCATTTCACTTACCATATTTAAGACACTGTAGGGAAACTGTGGCTAAGTTTATTGCTGAAGAAAAATTGATACCCATGAAGATCAGAGCATTCTATGGGCCAGGTTTATTTCAATAGAATGAGCACTTCACTATGAGAAGGTACAACAAGATCCAGATACACTCTGAACAAATGGGGTTATCCGGTGGCTTCTGCTCTTTGTGATAGTGGCAACAGCAGACAACAACACATAGGTATACCTGCCCTTTGTGTCCCGATCAGTGTCCACTTGAGCACCTCATAGCATTGTAACAGAACTCAATGTTGCTAGTTTCTGAGCAAGAACTGCTTAATTTGTACATATTTTAATCTCGTATTTCATATTTTAAATTTATAACATATAGTATGCCTTATTTTAATTGTGATGCTTCAGACATGAACAAACAAACAAACTTCAAGAGAATAAGGTGTTGGTACTAGGACTTTTCATGAATCTTTTTGCTTATTGTCCAGGGGTCTTCTTCTTCCTAGTGTATTCCCACAAGTGCAGGGTATGTTTTTTGGATCATTGTGTTATGTTTGAAGAATAAGGAGACCAGACATCTGACCAGTGACTTCAACTCTTTAATAATAACAGGAATAGGAATAGAACAGAGTAAACTCTATGGGCAGCAGTAACCCTTTTATAGGGTTGGCTGCTACCCTATTAACCAATAACCTTTGTGATAAGTTCAAATAATAACCAATAAGGAGTGGCCTCATCCTGACCAATCCCTGTTCGTTGTTTGAGGACCAATCAGGTGTGCAGGCCTTCAAACCCTACTTTGCATTTTATCCTAGTTACTTTATTGATTCATAACACCCCTCCCCTTGGGCCCGTTTGAGGAGCTGTAAAAATCCTCAAGGTAGACAGGCCGCTTGGTCTGTCTAGATGATTTCGTGGCTCCACCGGGTTTTGCCCAAAGTCCGGTTCCGTGGAGCATTTGGATAGTCTCTATTTTGTTCCGCCGCTGCACGGTGCTTCCATGCTGCTTTCATTGAGGTTGTTTCTACTAACTAATGGTTCTTCGGGTTTTGCAGTTCGGATTCCCCAAGTTCAAGTCCCCTGAGAAATCAACTCCTCCCCGTTTCATTTGCTGGTCCTTCCCTGGGCGAAAGGTATCCGTTGGTCTGCAATCCGTCATATCGAAGTCAATTTCCTCGATATTTCCTCCTCCCTCAGTTTGGGAACCCGGGATCCATGGCCGCTGGGTGGCAATCTCGAACGGAGCTGGTCTATGTGGCATTTCCACACCCTCCCATCTTCTGTTAGTAGGCGGTAAGATCTGGGCCCTGTGAGGTGGGTGACGGTTGCGGGTATCCACAAAGGGTCGCCGGAAAAGTTTTTTGCAAAGATTAAATCGCCTACCTTAAATTCCCGGCATTTGCTGCTGGAGCCGAAAGGCTTTTCGGGTGCGTATGCGGGTGGAGCCGGTCAAGGTGCGATCTTAGTTTCCGCCCCATGAGAAGTTCGTGGGCGTTTTGTTGGTGACGCTGTGGGGCGTAATATGCTGCAACAATAAAATTCGATTGATTTTTTCATCGATGTCCGAATTCCATTTTGTGGAGGGTTTTTTTACAAACTGTACCATGCGTTCTGCACGTCCGTTTGCCGCAGGGTGCGCAGGCGAGGTCAGCGCATGGCGGATGCCCCGATCAGCAAGATACTGTTCAAAGTGTAATGCAGTGAACTGTGGGCCGTTGTCCGAGACCAAAACGTCCGGGAACCCATGTGTGGCAAATAGTCTATTTAATCTGCTGATAACTGAGTCCGTTGTAGTTGTATTCATCCGATGGATCTCGAGCCAATTCGAGTAGGCGCCGACTGTAATAAGGAAGGTGTGTCCCCTTGTAGGCCCCGCAAAGTCAATGTGAATACGGGACCATGGTCCCCTTGGGGTTTCCCATTCGGTTGGGCTTGCTTTAGGTGGGGCATTACTGACGCCTTGGCAACGTTGACAAGTAGCGACCCAGGCCTCGATTTTCTTGTCGATTCCCGGCCACCAGGCATAGCTTCGTGCGAGTGCTTTCATCCGCACTATGCCCGGATGTCCGTCGTGTAATACCGCTAACACAGTTCATTGCAGTTTGTTCGAATTATAACTCTATCTCCCCACAAGATGCAGCCCTTTTGGGAAAATAGTTCAGTTTGGTGGGCTTTAAAGGGCGCCCATTCTGGTGATAGTTGTTCTGTTGGCCACCCACGCTCAACCCAGTGTAGGATGTGTTGCAGGACCGGATCTCGTTTTGTTTCGAGGGCAATGTCCTCGCAGTCAATGGCGGCGCGTGCAGGGCCTCAATTTGTAGCGTTGTAATGGTCGGTGCTGGATCTTCAACCAATTCTGGGAGTGGTGCTCTGCTCAATGCATCAGCGTGGAGAATTGCTTTTCCTGGGCGGTGTTGCAAGGTGTAGTTGTACGCCGCCAAGAATTCAGACCAACGAGTCATTCTGGGGGACAATATATACGGGGTTGGTTTATTTCCGTAATAATCCCCAATAGTGGTTTATGATCAGTAATTATTGTAAATGCACGCCCATACACATATTCATGGAATCTTTTAACTGCAGCCACAATAGCTAAAGCTTCTTTATCCAGCTGACTATAATTCCTTTCAGCTTTAGCTAGAGTTCGTGAGAAAATGCGACGGGAGCTTCTGCTCCATTTGGCAATATGTGGGCCAGGATTGCTCCAACGCCAAACCGGCGAGGCGTCGCAAGTAATAGTCAATGGCAGAGTTTCGTTGTACTGCATAAGTACAGAATCAGAAGTTAGCAGTTTTTAACTTGCTGGAAGGCGTTTTGTTCCCGTTGCCCCCAAACCCACGTTGCTTTTTTGTCTAAAAGTCTATGCAGTGGTTCAGCTACCATTGCTTTATTTGGTAGAAATACGTTATAGAAATTGATAAGTCCAAGGAACGCCTGAAGATCTGCCTTGTTACTTGGAGTGGGGGCCCTCTTAATCGCCTTCAATTTGTCCTCAGTGGGATGGATCCCTTGGCTGTCCAGGAGGTATCCCAGAAACTCTACCCTTTCCATGCATAAGTGGCATTTATTTCTTTTGACTTTGAGGCCGGCGTCTGGAACCTTTGTAAGACCATTGGAGTCGCTTTTCTAGAATGTCTCTGTTAGGGGCGGCGATGAGTACATCGTCGAAATACGGTACGACCCCTCTTATTCCTTGCAACAGTCTCTCCATTAAGCTCTGAAAGATCCCGGAGTGATGCTCACCCCGAACTGGAGTCGGTTGCATTTAAACGCACCCCTATGGGTGACGATAGTTTGCGCTCGGCGGTGGCAGGGTCTACAGGCAATTGCTGATATGCCTGCGCTAGATCTAATTTAGCGAAAATTTTTCCGCCCCCAAGGAATGGAGCAGGTGCTGCACTACTGGCACTGGATATGCACTTTGCTGAAGTGCGTGGTTAAGGGTGGCCCGATAGTCTCCGCAAATTCTCAGTGACCCATCAGGCTTGATAGGCGAACTATTGGAGTTTCCCACTGGGCGTGGTCGGTGGGTTCCAGCACGCCCTGTGCTATTAGTTTATCGAGTTGTTCGTCGATTTTAGGTTTCAGGGTGAACGGAACCCGACGCGGCTTAAGGCGGATGGGTGCTACCTCAGGGTTCAAATTAAATGATATCGGGGTCCCCTTGTACTTGCCTAGTCCGCCGCAAGACGTCTCGGAATTCTTGCACGAGGGGCTCCTCCCAATTGTTGCTCTCGCCCGGTGAACTCCGGCTACGGTGATCCCGAGCGGCTCGAACCATTGTAGGCCTAAAAGGCTAGGCCGGTCACGGTCAACAACAGTCAGTGGCAGTGCGACGGTGCGGTCTTTGAAAGAGACCTGAATTGGCGGGACCCGACGACGGGAATTCGATTACCCTGGTAATCTTTGAGTATAACCCTTTGAGGGTTGAGGTCTTGGCGCGAATTGTTGGAATAAGCTGCTGGAGCGTCTTCCAAGATACCATCGAGAGGGATGATCCTGAGTCTACCTCCATCACACAAGGTTTGTTTTCGATCGTGACCTTCACCCGGATTTTTCCGGCGCCTAAGGATGTAGCGTGGCCTATGGTGATTGTTTGGTGGGTTTCTTCCCGTCTGGTTTCTTCGCGCCTGGGGTTAGTGGTGGACGAGTTGTTTCTGTAGGAGTGGTTTCCCCATTGGTGGTTCCGCTTTGTCTCGTGTGTACCGAGGAATTCTAAAGACTGGCATTCGCCTGTCGGGGTTTGAGTTGGAGGCTTGTTTGCTTCTGCAAACCTTTGCGATGTGACCTCTTTTTCCGCAAACGCGGCAGAGTGCGTCGAGGAATTTGCAGCTGGATCGTGGGTGACTCGCCCACATCCTGCGCAAGGTCGATTTGAGCGTTGTGAGAACTGGTCTCGCTCAGTTCGGAGTCGGTTGACCTCTTCCTCGTCACTTTCTGATGGGGATTCTAGGTCTTCGTGGTGAGTCGATACCGGTGTCTCTCAGGGCGAGGCGAGGTATCATCGGCGAGTTGGCGTGGCGGTGCGCTGGTACGGCGCATTCGTGCTGCCGACTTCTTAGTTGCTTCCGCTGCCGAGGCTTCTTTAAGGGCATCGGTAAGGCTGATGTCCCCTTAGCCATGATTTTGCTCTGGATTGTGCAATCCTCTAAACCCAGAACTAGGCGGTCCCGGAGGGCTTCTTCTAAGTTGGAGAACTCGCAGAGGCCTCCAAGGTTTCGAAGGTCTGCGACGTAGTTGGCAAGGCTTTCGCCCTTCCGCTGGCCTCTCTGGTAAAATTGTGCCTTCTGACTAATGTTGGCACGGTGGGCGCATAGTGGGCCCGTAGCAAAGGCTCGAGGACATCCCAGTCCATTGCTTTTACTTGCTGGCTTGGCAAGTGACTTCGCCATTTTAAATACAGTAGGCCCGCAGTGGGTTAGAAAAACAGCTCTTTTTTGCTGGCCGTTGCATCTTTCAAGTTGTTGGTCTCCAAAACATTTGGAACCTATCCATGTATGACTCCCAGTCTTCGGTTTCTGGGTTGAATGGAGCGGGTGGTACGGCACCGCTGGCCATGATTGCCGTTGATAGTGCGTGTTCGACCACGTGGTCTGTTGGTTGCTCTGTAGATCAGTCAGCTCTTCGGTCTCCGCATCCCATCCTCGTCGCCAGTGTTATGTTTGAAGAATAAGGAGACCAGACATCTGACCAGTGACTTCAACTCTTTAATAATAACAGGAATAGGAATAGAACAGAGTAAACTCTATGGGCAGCAGTAACCCTTTATAGGGTTGGCTGCTACCCTATTAACCAATAACCTTTGTGATAAGTTCAAATAATAACCAATAAGGAGTGGCCTCATCCTGACCAATCCCTGTTCGTTGTTTGAGGACCAATCAGGTGTGCAGGCCTTCAAATCCTACTTTGCATTTTATGCTAGTTACTTTATTGATTCATAACACATTGAATGCCACTTTGCATGGTCAGCTGTATCTCCAGGGCGCAGGCCTGAGGTTTGCATATCTTTGTTGATGGTGTCTTGCCATCTCTGTTTTGGATGCCTGCAAGGTCACCGGCGAATGACTTCTAGTTGGTAGGCAGTCTTGGCAACGATGGAAGGTGATACTCTCAGGACATGTCCATACCAGCAGAGCCGTCCTTCTCTATAATTGGTGCCACATCAAAATGTTGTCATTTGTGATGTGGTCAAGAAGGGAAATGTCCAATACCCAATGGAGCATTCACATTTCCATGGCATGGAGATAGCTTTCAGCCCTGTTGTTGCTGCCCTGTTGTTGCTTTCTCTGTGCCATACAGTATAACATTGTTGTCCAAGGATACTACTACTATATTAAGCTTGGAGAGGATTACAATATCTGTAAAGTTCCTTCCCTTCTATTGTATAATCTTTTGGAATTTCACTGTTGGAAGGAAAACACTGAATTAGAATTGCTTGGAGCTCTTTGGTGAAAGCCAGCTGGGTTTTTCAAATGTCCTTATATGCCCTGGCAATCTGATTACCCACAAGAAAAGAATGGCTGGTCATAAATCAAGACATGCAGCTGATTTATCAGAATTATTTATCCATACTCCCATATAAAATATGCATATGTTATAGACCGTAGAGATGTTGATCTATTTTCTATGAACTTTAGATTTTTCTCAGCTCCTGCTATTTTTTGTTTAGCTTTTTGACTATCACAAATTTAAATCTAACTGCATTTTTAAAATGAGGTAACTCTAAATTGTATCTGTTACCCTGGGAATCTCTTCCTCAATGTCAACTTATAAGAATTTTTTTTTTTAAAAAAAAAAAAAATCAGCTGTGAAATGAAAGTAATTTGTATGTGTTTAAAGTAATTGTCAGTTCAAGCAGAAGCACATGATTTCATGATGGAATTTGGTTTTTAGGTAGCACGGGAATCTTAAATGCAACTACATATAGTTAGCAAACAGTGAATTAAGACAGTGGTCACCAACTGGTGAGCCAGGGACCACTGGTAGTCTGAGAGAAAATTTTGGTGGTCTGTAGAGAAATGTCCCCCACAAAGCACTCCCCCCAAACAATTAATCCAGGCTGCATGAGAACACAAGGCTGCGCCACCCACATGGCCTGCCCACACCCACTGGCCTCCATCCTTTGGCCGAGCACAAACCTTAACTTGAGTAGAGCCACACGAGCTGGAACTGGAAGGTAAGACCAATGACAGGGGAGGAAAATCTGCCCCAGGGTGGCTTGCTGATGTTGGTGGAAAAGTCGGTCCCATATTCCAAAGCTGCAGTAGTCACAGGACTGGCCCTTTGGTCATCCCAGAGCAGCTGCTCCTCCACCCGGGTACACCAGCTTTCCAACCAATGTCAGCAAGCCACATCAGTCAAAATTCACATTAGTGGTCTGCAGGATTTAAAATTATGTGTTTGATGATCCCTGAGGTCCAAAAGGTTGACAACCCCTGAATTAAAAGTTAGAATAATGTGTATATAGCCAGTTGTGGCTTTCTCAATCAACTTTGGTTAAACAAACTGTGGCTTAACACAATGTGTCAGTCCTGTCAAAGTAGAATTCTGAAGTATACCTAGCATCAGTGTCAATTAGCCTAGCGTACATTCCTCATCTCCCCCGTCCTTTTTTTTACTCTTTTTAATTTGGTATTCATCGCTTCAATGAATAGTTGAACTTCAATCCAAGTTCAAATAGATTCACAGATTTATATATAGTAATAAAGTGTGATACAACAGAAGTTGTTTCCACTGAATCTTTCTGTGTATAAATAGATTACAGCACAGTTTAGGTTCACTAATTGGATATAAGAGTGTAGCCAAATGTGATTGTTCATTCAAACTGATAGAATTAATCTTCTTGGTTTTTACTTGTTGAATATAAATCTATGCACTTCCTTTGGATGAAAATAATTTCTTTCCATTATCTATTCCTATTTTGCCCATATAGTTCACTTATTTTTTTATAAAAAAAAGTTTTGGCCATTTTGAGGGAGCAAATTTTACTCTTTAATTCCCATAGTTAAATTGTATCTGATTGGAGAGGAGAGTTTAGTTTTCATATTATAAATTTCTCATTTTCATGTTATAATTGCTCATAAAGTAACATTTGTAGAAAGCTCATGAACAAAAAGATGCATTACCAGAGTTAAAAATTATTTTCCAGAAAGAAACTAACAGTGACAACAGCTGTATCAATTTGACAAAATAAATAAGGCTGCTGAATATTTTGTTTTACTTACCATTTTTTTTTAATTTCAGGGCAATATAAACTTAAAATAATCTACATTTGTTTTAGCCAATATAAGGTAGCCCTAATCTACACTACCCTGAATTTCTGGCAGTCTCCTGAGCCTCTAAGGCTACTCTATCAAAAATCTGTGGGATATGTACCAACAATTTCACAAGAAAACAAAGAAACACTTGTATTTCAATGGTTCTATAAAAATAAACACTCTGCTTCCATTTTCCACCAAATTGTATAACTACAAGATCTTGGCTATGAACAGTGTTTGCAGAAAGAGGTTATCCTATTCCTCTCAGTCCTGAAAACCCCACTATCATTTCCATTATCCCTTCTGTTTTGATGCAAATCTTTAAAAAAAGACACAACCGATTAGCATCAATGGACTTTTTGAAAAGATTTAGGTGGTCCTCAACTTACAACCAGAATAGGACTGCAATTTCCACTGCTAAGCAATCATGCTCAATTTTACAACCTTTTTGATGCAGTTAAATGAACCACTGCAGTTACTAAGTGAATCTAGTTTTCTCCACTGACTTTGCTTGTTGGAAGCCAACTGGAAAGGTAAATAAATGCCAGATGTTAAACCCACCAATTTTGTTCACATGAATGTGGGGGTGTTGTGACAGTTATAAGCATGAGTACCAATCATTAAGTCACTTTTTCCCAGTAACTTCAAACAATCCCTGAACAAATGGTTGTAGAATAGAATAACAGATTTGGAAGGGACCTTGGAGGTCTTCTAGTCCAACCCCCTACTTAGGCAAGAAATCCTATACCATTTCAGACAAATGGTTAGCCAATCTTTTCTTAAAAACTTCCAGTGTTGGAGCATTTATAACTTCTGAAGGAAAGTTGTTCCACTGGTTAATTGTTCTAAATGTCAAGAAATCTCTTCTTAGTTCTAGGTTGCTTCTCTCCTTGCTAAGTTCCCATCCATTGCTTCTTGTCCTTCCCTCAGGTGTTTTGGAGAATAGCTTGACTCCCTCTTCTTTGTGGCAGCCCCTGAGATATTGGATGACTCATGTCACCTCTAGTCCTTCTTTTCATCAGACTAGACATACCTAGTTCTTTATGTTTTATCCTCCAGTCCCTGAATCATCTTTGTTGCTCTTCTCTGCATTCTTTCTAGAGTCTCAACATCTTTTCTACACCATGGTGACCAAAATTGGATGCAGTATTTCAAATATGGCCTTACCAAGGCATTATAAAGTGGTATTAACACTTCACGTGATCTTGATTCTGTCCTTCTGTTTATGCAACCTAGAACTTTTTTGGCTTTTTTGGCAGCACACTGCTGGTAAATCAAGGATTATCTGTATTGAATGGCAGAGAATTTTTTAAAAATAAATAAAAAAGTGTCATGGGCTATAGTGCACTTTCTTTCCAGTAATAAAACATAAAAAGTTGCAACTTTAATAGAGTTATTAGTTTAATATGTTGTGAAGACAAAAATGGAATACTTCAAGTGATACTTATGCTTTCATTCCTAGTACCACAAAGAGATGATTCATTCAGTCATCTCTTTCAGCATATTTCTTAACTTGTTTGCACTATTTATAAGACTTGTACCAGCAATTACTGTACTGCATTAGGAGTTCCAAAGATAAAAGGAAATTATTTATAAATGTATCTGTGAATATTCACTTTCAAAAGGTATTTTTTAAAAACTTCCATTTGAACCACTGACACATGGCTTCCAGGTTTTATGGTGGGAGCATCCAACTGTGTCAACTTTCATGCTAAAGTAAATAGAAGCAATGCCTTTTTAAGTAGCTGAAGGAAGAAAAATCAGTTTGCCCAATCTATGGTGTTACCCCATGCATTGGAAATAAATAATATTGTCACATTAAATAGTTCTAGCAAAATGATTTAGATGTACCTAAATGGGCTTGTTTTAGCAGTTCATCAGTTGGATCTGTAACACATATTTTCAGCAAATAAATCCTTGCTATTTTTAAAAAAATTAATCCTGCCATGTCTTTGAATTGCAGGGGCAGAGATAAGCTAATGTTAATGCAGTAGGTATCTTGAGTGCAATTTGTATTTTTAAAATTTGTTTACCTAAGCCTGTCGGCATTGAATTAACATTTGTAGGGCTATGTTTAAATATTTGTCAACCCGATTTAGGGCTGGGGTGGAGTGGACTTGGGTGAGGGACTTGGGTGTGGAGCATGGTGTATATGTGACAGGTGGCGCAAGGCCGAAAAAGGCTCTATATGCACTCTGCTAAACTATACAGATAAATAAACATCTTTCCAGGTTTGAAGGTGTGTTAAAAATATAGGTCCTGCTTTCATTTAATGCTTGTGTTCTAAGTAATAATAGATTTGTCATTTGGTATTTCTAACCTATACTATATTTTTATTCACTCTGGTAAGGAATTCAGATCACAAAGCTTAATTTAGGGGAATGAACCTTCAGTTCTATGCTATAAGATAGGGGAGACAAACAAAGCACTTAAAACAACTGATACCTATAGAATTTTGAGAACAGACTGTGGGCACTCTCACAAAATGTTTGTCAAATTGGGGGTGGGGTTACCTACTATGAGTGACTGCCATTTATTCATTTATTTATTTATAAAATTTATAGGCTACCCATCTTATCTCAAGCTCATTGTGGGTCTGCAAAGTAATGACTTTCTTCCTTTAAAAAAAATACCATTCCAGATTGTTTTTTATTCAGGGTCGATACATATACTTATTAATATAGCAATTATTTATTTATTTATTTTAGATTTCACACTTCTTAAACACTCTCCCCCCCCCCCATCTCCCTCAGGCAGGTTCTAATTTGCAGTCATTTTTATTTTCTAAGAATGCTAATGCACGCCAATGCATTTGATAAACAAATATGTTTTAAAAAGTGAGCGTGTTAGCAGCATTTAGAGATTAACTGTCAGTTTTCATTATTTAATTTTTTTTTTTTAAATTGAAATTCAGTGATAAGGAAGAAGTTTGGTTGGATAGAAAAAGTGGTATTACCAGTACATTAGCTCCAGTGGTGGGATTCTAATTTTTTTTACTACCGGTTCTGTGGGCGTGGCTTGGTAGGCGTGGCATGGCTTGGTGGGCATGGCTTGTTGGACGTGGCAGGGGAAGGATACTGTAAAATCTCCATTCCCACCCCACTCCAGAGGAAGGATACTGCAAAATCTCCATTCTCTCCCCACTCCTGGGGAAGGTTACTGCAAAATCCAATTCTTTCCCCACCCCACTAACCTGCTTTCCAGCTCTGTTCTCCTGTGCAGGGCAACAAAAGAAGACCCAGACGATCAGCTGGGACTCGGGAGGCAGAGAATAGATGGAGGAGGGGCCAGTCAGAGGTGGTATTCCGAACTACTCAAAATTTTCGCTACCGGTTTTCTGAACTACTCAAAATTTCCACTACTGGTTCTCCAGAAGTGGTCAGAACCTGCTGAATACCACCTCTGGTTAGATCTACCCCTGATTCTTAAATTTGGATGTAAGAGGGACAGAGAGTTATAAAAAGATTCAGAGTTAAAACTTAATTTTCAATCTTCAGATACCAAAAGCAAAGAACAGTTGTTGAAATGGTGTCACTGAACTGAAGAAATCTTATTTTCAACAAGATTTATTTAAGAAAATAGATAAAAAACAAATGTACAAATATGCCAAGTTATATATAAAATATCCTATTTTTCACATTTAGAGTGCTCTTCTATGCAATCCATGAAAAATCATAGGCTCAGGGTAAAGTAACAAACACTGGCACCTGATATGTATGAAACAAGCTCATATAAAAAAAATGCAGACAAACCAAAAGGCAAGGATCCCAGATTCTATTAAAATTATGAAACAGTGATTTGCTTAACATCAAAAAATTACAGTAATGACAATTCTGGAAAATGCCTATAAAGTTTCCCTGAATTCTGTGCATCGCAGAAAAATCCTTCTTTTTAGTAATCGTTTGTCTAATCCTCAAAAAACACTCAGGAGGTCAGCTGATTGAGAGGTATATGATGAAAGTTATTTAGATAACTGGTTCTAATTTATTTAGACCTTTAAAGGCTAATTACTACACAGTAGAGACAACCTCCTGGTTTTTTTTTCTGTCAATGTTCAAAATACAATTGCATGAAAGAGAATTTGCTTTAATTCTCTTATTTCAAAGAAATTTGAAGAACTTCTCCCATAATCTAATACTCTTGCATTTATAATTTAAATACTTGAAATGGGTATCCTGTTTTTCACCATACAAACCTCTCTTTAGCAATCAGTAATCTTCCACTAATGACCCAATCTCCTTGGGTCATTTTTAAAATGCCACTATTTTAATTAACTCTGGCAGTCAGTGGTGGATTAAGGCTCACTGGTGCCCTAAGCACTGACAAAACTCACATACTGTACAAAAGAAGCTATATTCTCAACTTTGAGGTGTCCCCTTTGGGCCTGGTGCCCTAAGCATGTGCTTAGTCTGCTTAATAGTTAATACACCACCACTGGCAGTTATATTAGGCATGAGTTTAACTTTCTCTTCAGAGGCAGTCCACATGCAGTACAACATACCCCAGTAATCCAGCTTGAATGGGATTCAGCTAGCATGGAACACCATTTCAAGTGTATGTCTTTCTGAAAAAGGAAGTTGCAGATGCAACACACAAAAACTGATGAAAGTCACTAAGATGGTAATAATATCTGGCCTTTTATCCACCTAATGAGATCCAAACACGCGCCATAATATTTCAAGCTGGGATGAAATACTTGAAGAAAACAACAGAATTTGAGATCCACATTTAGAATCCACTTGAGTTCATGGACAATTGACAGATTGTTAGTAAAACTTGTAGCTTGTACCCCATAAACTAGCAATCTGATGTGTTCCATCTTGCTCAAAGCTTCCTCAAAACTTCATTTATAGCAAGGTAGAATTCTTTTTAAGAAATGTCTTACATTGATCACAAGCGTCTCTCTGAAGTGATCCCCCATTAAGAAATAAAAGATGGGATTAATTACACTGTTCAAGAAGGCAATAGGCCTTGTTATTGTGTAAACAGCTTTAATCTGGTTCTTTGTGCATTCAGAAGGGTTCCAGAATGATGATTCTTGGGAGGCAATTCTAACATTGCGCATGATGTGATAGGGAGCAAATAGAAGTGAGAAAATACTCACTGCCATAATGATTAACACGAGAGGCTTCTCAAGTGTCAGAGTGGTAGTGACCTGCAAACTGTGGCTTATAAGGAGAGCACGAGTCTTTATGTAAAAAAACCACATGATGCACAATGGGATTATAAACCCAGTGACTGTCAAGATCAGGCTATAGATGAGGTTGGGGATGGCATCTTGTGAACTTGCATAATCTAAACATTGGCTGCCGTTGATTTTGTTCTGAGCAGTGATGAAGTAGTATATGGGAGATAGTTCCAATAAAATCCAGATCCATATGGCTACTGAGATAACAATAGCCGTGGCTCTCTTCTGCAGAAAGTGATTTTTGAAGGGGTACTTTATGAGCAGATACCTGTCAATACTTATAAAGGTCAGGAAAAGGATGCTTGTGTACAAATTAAAGAAGAGGATAATTCTGTTAAATTGGCACCACATGTTGTCATCTGTTCCTTTGGAATAACTTGACACTAGCTGTGGAAGCGTGCAAAGGAAAGATAAATCTGACAGGATTAAGTTGATCAGGTAGATGTTGCCACTTTTCCAGGTCTTCCAGTAGAAAAGTGAACCCAAACCAACAACAACATTTCCAATGAAGCCAAAGATGAATTCAAGAGAGTACATGGTGGTAAGATAATATTTTTCCAGATGGTCAGGTAGCTTC
This sequence comes from Notechis scutatus, assembly GCF_049901735.1. NCBI lineage: Eukaryota > Metazoa > Chordata > Lepidosauria > Squamata > Elapidae > Notechis > Notechis scutatus. Next base: position 142,954,795 of record NC_142012.1, on the reverse strand, counting down.
ATGCAGTCTCTGGTGACATTTGTGTCCTGAAAATATAAAATGGATATAAATAATGATTTTTTTTTTTTTAAAGATATTTTTATTATTCTATAGAGATTCTCACTCATCCAGGTCATGGTTGTTCCAAAGGTGCTTTTTCTGGAGGCAACTGGGCTTTATTATTTATTTTATTATTTTGTCTTGTGAATATTTGATCTCAAGATAGTCTTTACTCACATTTAAATGATAAACTGTTCTCAAGAAAAAGGAGGTCCTCCTATTTCTCTTATTTATTTGGTTCAATGTCTAAAATAAAACTACCAAATTTGGTCTGCAAAAGTCCAAAAGCCAATTTAATAGCATGGATATATAAAATTCTGTTTGTTGCCACCTAGTGTCATTCAGATCTTTTCAGCTGTATATTGCAGCTTCTCTGAATCTTCTTTTTGTTTCCCATGGCATATTTGTAAACAGATAATGTCCTTTTTAAATTAAAGTTATGGGGGAAAAATCGTTGCTTATGACTAAGACTAGAGCCAATAAATGTAGTGACTGATATGTTAAGAATTAACAAACACTTATGATTTGCTGTCACCTAACGTTGTGATGAACTAAAGGCTGCTAGGAACTTGCATCTTGAACTTCTGGTGGAGCAAAAAAAAAGAAACAACTAAAGCAATGTTTTTAGGAAAGATGCAATATAATATCTCCCTGGCTGCTGGATTCTGTACCAATTAAATTTTGGGACTAAATACAAAGGCAGCCCATGATGCTACCATGGGGTGACATGATAGCAGTATTCCAACATTTAACAGGTGGCCATAAAGAAGGGAAAGTCAAGCTATTCTCCAAAGCACCAGAAGGCAAAACAAGAAGCAATTAATGGAAACTAATCAAGGGGAGAAGCAACCTATAACTAAGGGGAAATTCCCTGACAGTTAGAACAATTAATCAGTGGAAAAACTTGCCTCCAGAAGTTGTGAATGCTCCAACACTGGACGTTTTAAAGCAGAGATTGGATAACCATTTGTCTGAAATGGTCTAAGGTTTCCTGCCTGAGCAGAGGATTGGATTAAAAGACCTCCAAGGTCCTTTCCAACACTGTAATTTTGTTATAATCTACTACATAGTAACTCTGTAATGCCTGCGGATTAGAACTTTTAAGATTATTTCCTTCCAAGATAAAACATGTCTTAGCTGACACTGATAATAGGAGATTCTATGGGTTTCCTCAGCCAGCGCAAATTGAGATTCACATCCAGATATTCCTTCAGACTTCAGGCTTATTGTAAAAGAATGAATAGTAGACCTACTATCTTTCAAAAATTGTAATTACCCACAGTATCTATCTTTCACAGATTCAGTTTAAATTCTTCATCCAACTCATTGCCAACACCGGCAGGTATTTTACAGTTATTCCAGAAATTACCATGATAATGTGTATTGAAATCCCACAATAATTCAGTAAACTCTAACATAATCATCTGGCCTCAAGTACCATCAAGATAATCTGTCAGGCATTTTAACCTTAAACTCTGCAATAAACTCAATTGAAAATGTCATCAGAATTATTTGTCTACCAGTCAAATGTAGATGAGTTCCATTGAACTCTATCAGACTTGAATCAGCTAACAGTAGTATATGATTTTAGTCAGAATTAATGTGGCCAATCCAGTCTAAATTTAACAAGACCAAAGAAAAGGAACAAACTATCAATTCTGAGATAACTGAGAAAAGAAGTTGGTATGAATTGCATACAAAAGCCACCATAGACGATGCCTTACTTTTGAAAATTACACATGAATCTTCTTAAAGAAGAAGGCAATTCCAGAAAAGGCATGGATTAAAATAGTGTGTGTGTGTGTGTGTGTTTAAATTAGGGATATATTGATATAGTTTCAATATAAAATTATCAAATAATTTCATTAATAAAATAATTTCAAACTGCATAATCATTATGACTGAGGAAACAGACTTTAATATCAATATAAAAAGCAGTATTTTATTTTATTTTGCAAAATTGTTTACTTAGTTGTTTAATAATCAGGATAAGATTGTTGTTTTTAACTGATACCATTAATTTAAGAATATAAACATTCATATCTAAACACAGTTATAAATACAAAGCACTGAAAAGTTCTCACAATATTCAAGATAATAAACTATCAATTATTTGATTTGATTCCTTTTCCTTTAAGGCAACTTACCATTCTGTAGAATGGGTATTATCCTTACAAGATATGTCTTGACCATGTTCTGTGGGATGAGCCAGGATATTATGAAAAGAGCCCCAGACAAGACTCTGCCTGATTTTCATACTGTATTGGAAGTGGTTAATGATTCAGTAGTTACTGGAAGTTTATTGGACTGAGCTAGGTAGGCAGTTCCACTGTAGCAGAAGTGTTGCAAAACTCATTCTGAGAACACTGAAATAATGAAATAATTATTTGTCTTCAGTGAGCCACTAGAAACTAGCCAAGTGTCCCATAGTTAAAGGAACAAAATGAATTTATAAAGTTCTGCTTGAGCTGATTACACACATAAAAAAGGTTTTCAATAACCAGAGAATGTAAGAAGGAACTTTAAAAAAAACATGCATGCTTTTTTAAATTAAACAAACATTATGCAATTAGAATAAGAATTATTTCTGTCACTGAGTCATAGAATGAGATGCTACGATGCCTAAAACTAACTACCACTTCCTTATTTACATTAATAAACCTTTAGAAATTACCACACCTTATATTCCAGTATTTAATCAACTTAAGCTAGTTGCTAGCATGAAATCCTAGATATCTCAATAACTTAAAAGTTAAGGAATTATAGTTCGGTCTCCATTATGATTCATATTTATTGAACTGGATAAGCAAAAAAAAATATTGCATCAAAAATATTTATTGAACTTGATGTTTATATTTGTATGAAAAATTCTTTCCAAATCACCCTGACAAAGTCCTCATTTATTCAACTTCATAGCAGCAAATATCCTCTGACACTGTAAGTTTGAAGCGGGGGGGTCCTTTTGGCAAGTACAAATATCTTCCCTGTTCTACCATCAGTTCCTAATGAAAATATGTTTGCCCATACTTTAATCTCATGAATACTCAGATTCTATCTATACCCAGATGCAGTTTTAGAGCCTAGCAGGTAGTTACACTAGATAATGTGGTTGTTTCTAATCTTCTGCCTTCCAGTCTACAACTTCCACCTGTCTCTGCTATTTGGCTCAGAATTTGGGAAATGAAGTCACAATCTACCTGGAAATAATCAGCTTATGGAAAGCTAGGTTAACTTCTACATTAGTGTTTTTCAAACTTGGCAACTTTAAGATGTGTGGATTTCAACTCTCAGAATTCCCCAGTAGCACACTGCATCCAGCATGTTGCTTTTAAAAGTTACATAATTTTACTGATATAATTTTGAGAGCCTGGAAATAACATGGAAGGATGTTATGAAGATAGTGTTGCTCATCCATAATATGATATTCACCCTCATCAATTCCACCACTTTATTCTCCCGCTGTGGAATGGTGAAAAGACCTTATATTGCATTAATTTATTACTGCAGGGTTGGATTTGGCTACTGTCTGTAACTCTAGACAGTATAAGAAGTTTAAAAGAAAAAAAAATTAATAATGGTCCACTTCTAGGAGCAATTCTCTCAAGGGGAAGAGCTGCTTCACATGGACACCATTTACTCAATTTTTATTTATTCATCAAACAAAAATGACAAATTCAAACAAAATTAAAGAACTAAATTAAAGAATTATAGGATGAGGTTTACAGAAATGAAGTTGGAATTAAACTGTGAAAGTTAGTAGCTGAAATAACTGAATCTGGTAAGATATTCCAGACATCGACAACTCTGTTACAAAAAATGTTGTTGTTGTTTTACAATTAAGTTTAAAGCAGTTTATATTGAAGTGCTTGCTTGCAAGCATTATATTACGATTGAAACTAAAAGAATAATTTACAGGCAAACATTACTGTGTACAATTTTATATGCAGTACCTACTTTTGTATGCATTTTGATCACCGTCCAGTCCAATGATTCGCTTACATGATATATAAGAAAAAATCAACACGACTGAAAGTATAAGAACCCAAACTAAAAGATGTAATATAATCAAAAATAAAATATCAGAAAAGTAAAGAGAATTAAAAGAAATATACCTGCATTTGTGCGCAGATATAATATTCCATTTTTAACATCTTTATGAAAGCCAACAAGGAGAAGAACTCTATCTAGAAACTATGACCATTTTTATACCACCATGGAGAAACAGAGTCTTTTTTCATCTCTTTATCTCTCAGAAATAATAGGCAATAGTGGAAAACTAATTAAATATGAGCCAACCGTGTGCAGTGGCAATTAATAAAGCCAATGCAATCCTACAGGGATACAATCAAGATCAAGTGAGGTACTAATACCACTCTATAAAGCTTTAGTAAGACCATACCTATAATACTTGATCCAGTTTTAGTATTTATTATTTTAGTATTTGATTTGTCAATTGCTTACAAGATACAGGTATAAGAATAAATATAGTTTTGAATACATGAGATAGATACTTATAAGAAAAATAAAAAAACAATAGGACAGGGACAGTAGGCACGATTGGTGCACTTATGCACGCCCCCTACAGGCCTCTTAGCGAAGGAGGTGAGGTCAATAGTAGACAGTCTAAGGTTAAAGTTTTTGGGGTTTGGTGAAGAAACCACAGAGTCAGGTAGAGTATTCCAAACACTGACCACTCTGTTGCTGAAGTCGTATTTTCTGCAGTCAAGTTTGGTGCAGTTAACCTTGAATTTATATCTATTGTGTGCTCTTGTATTGTTATGATTAAAACTGAAGTATTCATTTGCAGGTAGGACATTGCAATGTATGATTTTATATACTATATTTAGATCGGCCCAGAGGTGGTATAGTTCTAGGTTTTCTAGGTCTAGAATTTCAAGTCTAGTCGCATAAGGTATTCTGCAATGAGTAGAGGAGCGGAGAACTCTTCTTGTGAAATATTTCTGGACTTTTTCAATTGTGTTAATATCAGATACATGATATGGGTTCCAGACTGATCAGCTGTATTCAAGTATAGGTCTAGCAAATATTTTGTATGCTCTAGTTAATAGTGTGATATTACCAGAGAAGAAGCTACGTAGGATTAGATTAACAACTCTTAATGCCTTTTTGGCTATGTAGTTACAGTGGGCTCTAGCACTTAGATCATTTGAGATGAGTACTCCAGGGTCCTTGACAAAGTTTGGATCCTCAACAAGGTCTTGACTATTTAGCTTGTATTTTATTTTCTGATTTTTTTTCTGCCAATATGTAAGACAGAGCATTTATTTGTTGAGATTTGAAGTTGCCATTTGATTGACCATTCTGATACATAGTCAAGGTCTTTTTGAAGGGTAGTAGTATTGTCTGTGGTGTTGAATAGCTTTACATCATCAGCGAAGAGAATGCAATTGCTCTTAATATGATCACAGAGGTCATTTATGTAGAGTATGAAGAGAGTTGGTTCTGCCTTGGGGGACACCACTGCCTTGGGGGACACCACTGTTGACAGGTACAGAATTTGATAGGATGCTCTAAATAAATAAATAAATAAATAAAGTTTTGGTCACTACACTATAAAAAAGATGTTGAGACTCTAGAAAGAGTGCAGAGAAGAGCAACTGAGATGATTAGGGGACTAAAACACCTGATGAACGATTGCAGAAACTGCAGGAACTTTTATGCAACATTAAAAATCATCCATGTGGACCAATTAAAAAAGTAATCAATCTGAATTTGTGTTTTTACCAATGATTATTAGGGAACTGGAGACTAAATATATGAAGAACGGTTACAGGAACTGGGCATGGCTAGTCCAGGGAAGAAAAAGACCAGGGGAGACATGATAGCAGTCTTCCAATATTTGAGGGGCTGCCACAGAGAGGAGGGGATCAAGCTATTTTCCAAGGCACCTGTAGGCCAGACAAGAAATAATGGATGGAAACTGAACAAGGAGAGATTTAACCTGGAAATAAGGAGAAATTTTCTGACAGTGAGAACAATGAACCAATGGAACAGCTTGCCCTCGGAAATTGTGGGAGCTTTCAAGAAGAGACTGGATCTGTAAGAAATGATATAGGGTGTGCTTGGGTGGGGGATTGGTCTAGATGACCTACAAGGTCCCTTCCAACTCTGTTAATCTATATCTGATACCAACATGTTCAAATATCATCTATACATTGTAATCTTCCTCCTATTGTTCCATTTCTTTTGGTTTTAGCCTGATGATGATGATGATGATGATGATGATGATGATGATGATCTGTATATATTCACATAAACCAAAGCACAAAATCATACCTAGATTTTTAGGTATGCTGGGGACAATCTTTGAAAAGTAAAAGGACAAAAGTTAAATTTAGTTCTAACATTTTATAATTGAATTAACTTAAATCAAATTACATTTTCATCCAGTGGTGTATTTAAACATTATTCTCTTCTGTCTCTATTTGATCATGACCAGTGCAGTTTTCAAACATGAGATTTGAGAAGTTGGTGGAGGCTCATACTGTTGCTGACTTAAGATGATAAATTATATGAGCTGCGTACTTTTGTGAAAAAATGAAACAAATAGTCTTTGGACAGTTTTGTTTTTTTTAAAAAAATGCATGGAGCAAACAGCTGTTGAAAATGCACTGTGTTTCTCTTCTGGGTAAACTATTTACATGAATAATGGGTGACAGTTGTCAAAGTTAGCACAAGATTATTCATACCTTTATCCTAATTGTAAATGGGGAAGGCAAAAAATGCCAAACAATACCAGAGAGAGTAAAATCAAATTAATCATTTCAAACATCTCTGAACTGATTTTGAAACTAAAGAGCCTTTAGGTTTTTTTTTAAAAAAAAAACTAAACTTCAAAAATATTTATTCTGTAGACATTATTTTTAAGTAGTTATTTGTTCATAATATTGAAGGCAGCTTTGCAGAAACACGTCACAAGTTCAGCCTGATCAATCTTTAAATGAGTTAAGAAGCACAAGCCTGAAAATGTGTATGAAGACAGTTACTTGCCAAAGCTATAAACAAAGATAATCAAACTACAAACTAAAATAACTCCCCACCCAAAAAAACTAGAACAGGCATTTACAAATTATTATCGTAATGTCACACTCCCTCCCCCCATCATAAAAAAAACCCTACATGTATCACTTATGGATTGATTTGAAGTCAGCCTCAAATGTATTTACCATTTTATCAGAAAAAGTTCTTTATGGAATGGCACAAGAGGCCCTACTAAGATAAGATGGCTAATGCTGGTTGAGGAATTCTGGGAGTTGAAGTCCACAGTTTTTAAAGTATCTAACGTTGAGAAACACCCTCCTAGAACTTCCAACTATCCTCAGATGGCCAACTCCCATACAGGCAGGATACATAATAAATATTTGATGAATCAGAAATTCTCCATGCTCTCTCAGAGAGAGCTCTATCGTTCCCTATATGGATTCACTCAGTAAACTTCAATTCCTAGAATCCTTAGCGCTGTCCATGCTGCGAAGGATATTCTGAGTGTTATCCTACTCATCTGGAGGGATCCATTCCAAGGTTGACAAGACTGGGGTAGCTAGGTAGGATGGGCAGATTCTTTGAAAACCTTCATACATGAGGTGCAGAAATGATTCTTGGTAGTAGCTGTAACAGTTTATTATTAACTTATCCATAGTTTATTACACAGATATCCAGATGTCTAGAGACTGGATTTGACATTTTTATCCATGTATTCCAAGGACCTGGTGTAGGATATAAGCTATTCTAAGTAAAGCTGTCTTTTGCAATTGATTGATGGTGATTTTGTCAGTGCCGGTGGTGTTCAAGTGGTGAGCCAGTTGTTTTGGAATTAGACCCAAGACACCTATTATTTTTGATACTACTTTTGTTTTCTTTTGCCACAGTCATTCTACTTCTACTCGCAAGTTTTTCTATTTTGTTATCTTGCCCAGTTCTTCTATCCCATTAAGGGGTTTGGGCAAAAATGTGAAAATGATTTGCCACTATCTGATTCCAGGTTTGAGGTCCCCCCACCTCAGTTCTCAATTTAATCCAGTATTTCTCAACCTTGGCAATTTGGAGATGTGTGGACTTTAACTCTCAGAATTCCCCAGCAAGCAACTCCAAACTGCCAACTCTTCAAGCTTCCAAGAATCTAGCTTTCAGGTCTCACCCAGAGCTCTCATCCAACTTGAAGCACCTGCCTAATTGTGCCTAATACAAGGCTACTTTTGGCTTCATCGCCTTCATGTAGTGTGTGAATTTTGCCATTTCATAGAAAATGTCTTACTCTTCATTTTTCCATGTGTGTGAATAGACACTTTACAAGAATGGTTAATCAATCTTGCTCATCCATATGAAGAAGTCCAGGATTGTGGTTTTAAATGTACATTTAACTCAAAATAGTATCTGACAGACTGAAACACAAATCTCCTTTATAAAGAGGGATGTTATTGTCAAGCAATAAAGAGAATACAAGTGCATATTAATTGTCTGAAAAATTGACCGGGAACATACTTTTAATTTTTAAGATTCTTTTCAGTGATGAAAGAAACAGAGGTTAACAAAGAAAGACTACTGGAAATGAAACAGCTCTTACAATTCTCATAAATTCTTCATACTTTACCCTTTCTCTCAAATAAGCACACGCCTCAGAAACTGGATTTGTCACTTATGAAGCATAGGATTATGTAACCTAATCAGGAGATCTCATGTTCCCAGTTCTTTAGAAAGCCTTCTAGTTCAGTATATAACAATTTAAACCATTAAAATGGTGTGCCTCATTTGCTATAATTATACAGCACTGCTAATGAACGTCTTAATGTTTTCCCCCAATGATGCAATAAATAGTTGCCTTACTCTTATCATGTTTGCTAATGGCATATCTATAGACAAATAGAAATTGTCCACAAATATAATACTACTGCTGGAAAACTGGTGTAGGCTTACCTAAATACAGGTATGTGGATAGGATACAGATGGGTTATGTGACAGCAAGAAGTTTGTTGACTCTTAGCAACCACATAAATCCATCAGCAGTCCTGCAGATTTCTAACAAAGTATGCATTGCCACTGTAACTGAATCCATCTCCTTTGTTGCTGGTCATTCTCTTCTTTTTTCCTTCTGCCTTTCCCAGCATTACAAGCTTTATAAGATAACTAAATAGATCCAGTATAAAATCATTTACATTTAGTATTTTGTGCATCAAATGAGACCTTTGGATTGAATTGCTCAATGATATCTTTGTTTTTGCTTGGTTACCTATGGTATTTCAGGAGTTTTCTTAAGCACCAGTAGTTCTTTTCCAAAATTGCTTCACCAAACAAAGTTACTGGAAGCTTCCCAGAGAGTAACACACTCCACTGCTGAATTGTTGTCCAGTAACTTTGTTTGGTGAAGCAATTAAAAGGAATCCAAGACATATGGTACTTATTCATAAAGTATTCTCTTTTATGAACCTCTCTATTCTATGCACCTGAAATAGGTTTATTTTACAATACAGGTAGTCCTCAACTTACAACAGTTCATTTAGTGACCGTCTGAAGTTACAATGGCACTGAAAAAAGTGACTTGCGATTATTTTTCACACTGTTACAGCATTCCCATGCAACTGATTCATATTTATGACTGCTGCACTATCCCAGGGTCATGTGCAGGGGTGGGTTTCTACCGGTTCTGTCCACCTCTGTAGAACCGGTAGCTCTGAAGAGCAACAGACATAGAACCGGTTCTATGTCTGCTGATGTTTTTGCCCATCCTCCCACCTGACTTTTATTTCTTGATTTTTTTCAACTTCAACTCCCCTGAGAGGCACAGCTGCAGTTAAAAAAGCAGGAAAAAAGAGCTTTTTGAAAGGCTGCTTCTCGGCATGCAGCATGCTGATGATGATTTACAGGCGCACGAGTGCAGCATGCAGGGAAGCACATCCTAGATCACCGAACCTCGTAAATGACCGAACTGGTAGTTAACCCTGTCGGATCCCACCCCTGGTCATGTGATCACCTTTTGCAACCTTCTGGCAAGCAAAATCAATGGGGAAGCTAGATTCACTAAATAGCTGTGTTACTAGCTTAAAACCTGCAATGATTCACTTAACAACTATGGCAAGAAAGGTCAAAACTCACTTAACCATCTCACTTAACAACAAAAATTTTGGTCTCTATTTTGGTTGTAAGCTGGGAACTCCTTGTGTAGATTAACTTGCCTTCTCAAATATTTCAAAGTATTCAGAGAACATTCATAATGATCTCAAAACATTTTTATTTTATGCAATATCCAGGGGTGGGATTCAACTGGTGTTACTACCAGTTTGGTGACTATGTTTACACGCTGCACGTGCATGTAAAAAAAAACCTTAAGCTGTGCTGTGTTTGAAAAGCCTCCTTTTTCCTGCTTTTTCAACGTCAGCTGTGCCACGCAAAGCAGCCGAGGTTGAAAAAGCAGGAAATAAAGGACAGGTAAGAGCCCGGGCAGGCAGGTGGGCCAAACAGCAGCAAACACAGAACCAGTTCGGTGTCTGCTGCTCTTCAGAGTTACCAGTTCTTTAGAACCGGGCAGAACTGGTAGCATCCCACCCCTGGCAATATCCTATTTTTTAATTTGGGTTTCAGCATATATTGCTGATGAAATTAACTTTGAAATTTTACACCTATATCAGTAGAATAGGACAGAACAGAACAATTCTTTATTGGCTAAGTGTGATTGGACACACAAGGAATTTGTCTCTTGTGCTCTCGGTGCATACAAGCAACAGAGTGATAAATCATAAGATATAATCATAAATTGTAAGATACAATCAAAAAAATGAAAGTCATAAGATACCACAGGAGTAGGTTATAGGAAAGATGAGAAGTATAATGCTAATTCAGCCCTACTACATGGTTAGATATCCTTAGGCATAAGACAGTGCTGTGGTAATTAGTTGTTTATCAGAGTGATGGGGGGAACTATCACTTGACAACCTATTTGCATGGTAGACAAATTGCAAGGGTGTTTAGCAGTGGAGAAACAGGGTAGCTTGATCATCTATATTTTGTTAGTCAAATGGTGAGAGGCATATCCATAACAACCACCACAAAATAAACTGTGCTGGCTGACATATACATTGTATTGTAGAATGACCTTAAAAAACATAATAGTAGATCTTTACCCTTGACCTTTTTTATCCTTGACCTTTTTTTTCATAATTGTATGATTCACTTTGTACCTGTTAGAGACCAAGACTTAAAACCGTAAAACTGATAGTTAAAACAATGAAGTCTTGGACTGAGGAGTCAACATTTAAGCTACAGGCTTGCTTCGATGGCACAGACTGGAGTGTTTGTGATGATTTTCAGATGGGCCACCACTAACTTTTCGAAGGTTTTCATAATTACAAATGTCAAAGTAACCAGTCTGTAGTCATTCAGCTCCTTCATGGAGGGTTTCTTGGGCACTGGGATGATAGTAGCATTTGAAGCAAGAAGGAATATAACTCATCTCCAGTAATTTATTAAAGATGCGGGTAACGATGGGGGCCAATTGATCAGCACAGACTCTTAAACAAGGGGCTGGTGCTATTCCAGTGTTTTGTCTGTGAAATAGACATCAGAACTCTTTTTCTAGGATCATCACAGGTGTGGGACCCAGAGAGATGGAGTCAGGTGTAGAAGACTTGAGTGTTGCTAGTGTATCTGAGATGGGGAGGGTAGCAATTGTTGAAAGAGGGGTGGGATTCAACCAGTGTAACAACTGATTCAGTGAGTACGTGCATTGTACACGCGGGGATTGTTTACAACTTACCTTCTGCTGCAAGCTCTGTGTAAAACAGCTGATGCGTGGCAATCCACTGTGCCACACAAATCAGCTCAGCCGGAAAACCTGGAAATAAAGCACAGACTAGAGCCAGGGTGGATGGGCAGGCCCAACAGTGAACTGGGCCCAACCAGTAGAATCTCACCCCTGCCTCCTCTCAAACCTACAGTAGTACACATTCAGGTTATCTGCCAGTTTCCAATTCCCTTCAGTAAGGGAAGGAGATCTGTTGTAGCCAGTTATATTTTTCAGGCTTTTCTGAACTGATTCATCAGCTTTTCAAAATAGCTTCTCCTTGCAGCCCTGATTTTCCTTGTTAATACCTTCCTGGCTTGATTGTACAGTATCGTATCTCAGTTCCTGGAGGCTTCCTCTTTGGCACAATGTACTTGAGCTTAACTGTGAACCAAAGTTTAATGTTACGGTACATGCATAGGCTCTTGGTTGACACACAATAGTCCTCACAAAAACTGATGTATGATGTCACAGTAACAGTAAGTTCATCCAAGTCTCCCAAGGCAGCTTCAAAAACACTCCAGTCTGTGCCATTGAAGCAAGCCTGTAGCTTAAATGTTGACTCCTCAGTCCAAGACTTCATTGTTTTAACTATCAGTTTTACGGTTTTAAGTCTTGGTCTCTAACAGGTACAAGGTGAATCATACAATTATGAAAAAAAAGGTCAAGGATAAAAAAGGTCAAGGATAAAGATCTACTATTATGTTTTTTAAGGTCATTCTACAATACAGTGTATATGTCAGCCAGCACAGTTTATTTTGTGGTGGTTGTTATGGATATGCCTCTCACCATTTGACTAACAAAATATAGATGATCAAGCTACCATGTTTCTCCAACAATACAGCCTCCCCCAATAGGAAGTCCCAGCATGCTTTATAGGCATGAAATGAAATTAAGCCCCTCCCCCCCAAATTAAGGCCTATATTAAAACATGCAAAATGGGGGAGAATGGTGGGGGGCCTGCCTTTAGAAAGTACTTTTGTTGCACACCCGGATATGGTGCTGCCTACATTGACCTCAGTGTTGGTGGGGCACTTCGTATCAGGAGACCTTCCGCCACTGTTGCTTTCCCTTCTCCCCGTGCTGCCGCGGCGTTTGGAGCAACACCACGGCATTTGGCACAGCCATGAGGCATTTGGTGCAGCCATGCATGGCCAGCCAGGGCTCCTCCCTGCAACCGGAGCCCGGTAGAGACACTCGGCCCACCCCAGGAGAAGTGCCCAGCCACCATCCCTGCCTGGCGCAGGGCAGAGCATGAAGAGCTTCACCTGGGGCACCCAGCGGAGCTGACAGGCAGGCCTTCCTGCCCGGTGGTGGAGCTCTGGCCAAGGCAGTGAGCGCCTCCACGCTGGGGCCTCCACTCATCCCACCAGGACCACACTGGAGCTGGGTGGTCTGGGCAGAGCCGGGAAAGTGAGCCATGGGTGCGTGCCCGCCTACCAAGTGAAAGAGCCGGGCCGACCCGGGCTTGGCTTCCCAAGTCCCTCCAGCCTGACCCTGAAGGGGCCACCAGGAGAGGCTGCCTGAGGCAGTGATAGTGCCCACCCATCTGTAGACAAGGAGGCAAGGCGACAGCTCGCGCCGCGTCCTCCTCCAAGCTGAGCCCTGCCGAGTGAGTGCCTCTGCCCGATGCCCATGCCGCTGCAGCATTTGGAGCTGCTGGCACATTTGGAGATGCATGGGGACAGGGGCGGCCTGGGCGAGGGATGGAAAGGATGGGCGGCTTCGGGCTCTTTCACTTGGTAGGCGGTAGCCTGGCTGTTTTTTCGGGGCTCAAAAAAAAATAAGACCCAGCCTTATTATATGAGAAACACGGTATTCATTACTAGAGACACAATTGCAATCATGTAATAAACATGCAAAACATGCAAAGTTGAAAAACAAATCAAAGGGTTGTTAAAACAGTTAAGTGCTTTCAGAATAATTGTGGCTAACTATATGATGGATTGCTGTTTTTCTGGCAGTTACTGGGTTAGAGTCTTGTAGCCCTGAATGCTGATCATCTTCGCTGGGGTTTAATGACCTATGGATCCAACATCTAAATGACCTCAAGTTCTCTAATTCTATTGTAAAGGGGAAAATTAATCTGCACAAATAGTAGAAAAAAAAATCAGCATTAGATTGTTATGTTTAGTGATAGCTCCAAGCCAATGTCACAGCTAGGAAAACGCTTAAGATACTGCCAAGCTACACATACACTCCATCCATTTTAGCATTTTATTTTAGCATGTGGAAGAATCAAATATGAGGAATTAATAAAAATTAGGACCTGATTTGTAGCTTATTGTAGGTAGCATTTTTGCCATAAATTATAGTGTTTTGTCACTTGACCTCTTATGGTACTTTAATGACAGCTAGAACAATTAATCACTGGAACGACTTGCCTCTAGAAGTATAGGTGTTCCAACACTGTAAGTTTTTAAGAAGAGATTGGATATTTGTCTGAAATGGTATAGGGCCGTGATGGCGAACCTAATGGCACACATGCTGGAAGTGGCCCGCAGAGCCATCTCTGCTGGCACGTGAGCCATCACCCCAGTTCAGGTCCACTGCACATGCACCCATACCTCCCACCAGCCAGCTGATTGTCAGGTATCTGCTACACATGGACGAGGGGGTGGGGTGCGTGTGGGGAGATGTGAACACATGTGCTGAGGGGCACATATACACATGTGTGGGGGGTTGTGCGTGCATGCACAGGGGGCTGGGGAGTGTCATGCATGCATTGCATTATGGGTGCAGGCACACGTGCACATGTGTGCATGTGCATGTGCACACTTTTGGCAGGCGATGACAAAAAGGTTAGCCATCACTGGTATGGGTTTCCTGCCTCAGCAGAGGATTGAACTAGAAAACCTTCAAGGTCCTTTCCAACTCTGGTTGTTCTATCCGTGCTGATACAAATAATGATGTTTATGGATGGACTTACAGCTAGAGTTCTCCTGGGAATTCTAATTTAATTAACTAGACTAGGAAATTGAGCAACCATCCTGAAAGAAAGCTTACACATTTTTCCCACAAAGTTGCCTGGGCATGTCCATGAAATCAACATTTTATCTCAGCATGAAGGAGATTTTACTTTAACAAAAAGGAAGAGTGCTCTATCTCTTGCTGATTGCCATGACTTTGTAAATAACAATCTTACATAGATATTCTGTTATAGGATATTAGTTGACCAACAAATATGCAACATAAAAAATCATCCATGTGGATCAATTAAAAAAGTAATCAATCTGAATTTGTGTTTTTACCAATAATTATTAGGGAACTGGAGACTAAACATATGAAGAACGGTTACAGGAACTGGGCATGGCTAGTCCAGTGAAGAGAAGGACCAGGGGAGCCATGATAGCAGTGTTCCAATGTTTGAGAGGCTGCCACAGAGAGGAAGGGGTCAAGCTATTTTCCAAGGCACCTGAAGGTCAGACAAGGAATAATGGATGGAAACTGATCAAAGAAAAATTCAACCTAGAAATAAGGAGAAATTTTCTGACAGTGAGAACAATTAACCAATGGAACAGCTTTCCCTCAGAAGTTGTATGAACACTATCATTGGAGGCTTTAAAAAAGAGATTGGACTGCCATTTGTCAGAAATAGTATAGGGTCTCCTGCTTGGGTGGGGGATTGGACTAGATCATTTACAAGGTTCCTTTCAACTCTGTTAATCTAATATAGCAATGTTCACAATTTCAGTTAATTCAACCAGTACAGTCTTTGTCCATAGTAGATATATTTCTTCTACTAATATAAAGTTGGTAGCACAGCTTTTATCTTCTGCCTATATTGGCTTCCTTTTTTAATGCTGTGACAGTTGTCATGGAAATATCTCGTACCATGAAGATAAATGGTAGGTGTCCATTGAAAATGTCCTTCAGGGCTATTTTCAGAACATCATTATCCTTGCCTTCTATGTAGACTGATCTGGCATGTGTGCCTGCTAAGAATATAATCTCAAACATTGTAAAACATAACAGAGTGGTTTGCTTTTTATAAGGAAAATCCCCACATTCATTATTACTTCATTATGGCAGGTGTGGTTCTTGTAAAGAGACTTTACTCAGTAGCATCTTTCTGCAATGATCACCCATTAGGAAGTAGAGGATTGGATTAATGGTGTTGTTTAAAAAGGCAAAAAGCCTTCTAAATATATAAACAAACTTGATGAGAATGTAGTTGTAAACAGAAAGATCTCAGATCATTATCTCACATGCACTCCTAATGTTGTGCATAATGTGACACAAAGGAAAAAGAAGTGAAAATATATTCAAACCTATGATAACTGTAGAGAATAATGAAAGTGACTTGCAAAAATATATAGAAACCATTATCTGGGCAAAAAAGCTGAAGCATTTTATAAGAACGATGATAATATTTGGATATGGCTCAGGAAGCCATGTAAGAGGGGGAGGTGCTACAACATGGACTTGATTATGTTGTTGTTGTTGTTGTTGTCATTTAAAATTTAATCTTCAATTCAATTCACAGTCTGAGACTGATCAAAGCTTAAAGTTCAAGTCCTAACCTAGAACCTGAGAGCTGTCTGATGATATAGGCAGCTTTGAGTAAGGTGGTTTGTTTTTTTTCTAAAGTCAGAATATTCAGGTTTGATCAGTTCAAATTTTCCATGTATTTAAACAACACTTTGGGTATTGCTTCAAGGGCTCCTATTACTATTGGTACAACCACTGATTTCTTCCTCCACAATATCTCAACTTCAATTTGCAGATTACAGTATTTTGATATTTTTTCTATTTGTTTCTGTTCAATTTGTGCATCACCAGCATTGTAATATCAATGAACCCAGATATTTTTCTTTTCCATAACAGTGATGTCCAACATGTTGTGGGCCAGATGTCTGTTTGGATTCAAAAGTCTCAAAAGATCTTGACCTGTTCATTTTCAATAATTTTGTCAATTTGGTGTTCTCAGTAATTTTTGCTGCTTTCGAACCCAAATTTCTGGCAAAGCTTCCAATGAATGATTCTGTCATGACATTATAGATCATCAGTTTGTGAGATTTTGCAGCAGCCACTGAGGAGGTGATCCATTGTTTTATCTTTCTTGTTGCATAAGCGAGATTTGCTGTTGTTACTGACATGTTGAATTTTTACTTTTATGGAATTGATCTGCAGAGGTTGTTCTTGGGCAGACAAAATGTTTCAGTTTCTTTCTTCCATACCCCTGATGTCAACCATGTCTATGTTAGCTTTGTATCTACCTTTCCATCAATGTCTCTCAGGTATTGACAGTGCATAAGCTTCTTTTTCCAGTTAGAAACTCGATTTTTGATTGCTTCCTTTCGATATTCTGCTTTCAATCTCATGTTTTCAAAATGTTTCCCTTGTTCAGCTCCTTCAGCAGAGGCTCTTGCTTTTTTGTAGTCATTTAAGCCTTGTTATTGTTAGTATTATTGTTATTATTAATCATCGCACAATCAACTGGATGTTCAGACAGGGTTTGGCATTTTTGTCTACCTATCGAGTCTTTACCAAGGATAGGTAAATCTGAATGTTTGATGGTGTTACAGATATTGCCGCAGGATGGAAGCTGTTCCAAGTAAAACTGCGTTCTGTAATTGACTGATGGCAAATTTGTCAATGCCTATGGTGTTCAAGTGATTGTTTTGGGATTGTACCCAAGGCGCCTATTACAATTGGTACTACCCTTGCTTGCCTTTGCCATAGAAATTCTATTTCTATGTCTCTGTATTTTGTTATCTTCTCCATTCTTTCTCTTCTCTTCTGCTGTCTCCAAGCACCACCACATCCAGACTTTTTTGTCTGTCTTATTGACAATTGTTAAGTCCAGGGTATTATGTGGCAGGTGCCTGTCTGTCTGAATTCTGAAGTCCCAGAGAAATTTAACTTCTTTATTTTCTATGACTTTTTCTATTTTATGGTGCCACCAGTTCTTTCTTGCAGGCAAATGATATTTCTTGCAGATCTTCCAATATACCATTGATTGCTACTTTGGCATGCCACTGTTTGTAGTCAGTTTTTGATTCGTGGCAACTACTGTACTTGAACAAGTCCTTGTATTTTTCTTGGCAAGATTTCAAAAGAAAATGTGTAACATTGCCTTCTTTCTAGGGCAAGGAAAGTATACCTGCCCAAAAATCATCCATGTAGCTTTGTCCCTAAGGTGGAAGTAGAATTCACAATCTCTTGGTTTCTAGCTTTATGTTTTAACCACTACACCAAACTTGCACTTATGTTATTACAGCCAGTTTCAATAAAAATAGTTTTAGTCTTCCCATGAAACTGAAATCTGGTCTGGTCTTGTCCATATAGTGGAGCTGCCACAATTTCATGAGGAGTTAGGGTTATAATTAAATGCATAATTATCTTGATGTAGCATGCAGTAAATTAGAGTGGCTGACCTTCTTTGAAGTAAGGAGAAGCAAGCCCAGATTTTGACCCAAGAAAAGTATACTTGAAAAATTTAAACAAATCATTACAGTGGTGAAAAGCTGATACTGTTGTCTAGGCAATTCAAAGCACAAAGAATACTTCAGGAACACCAAAGAGCAGCTAAAACATATCTTATGATGGAAATTATTTTTAGAACATTCATAGTCATTGAAATAGCTATTGCTTTTGTCAAAAGAAAGTTGAATTGGAATATGTAGCAGGGCCATTAATAATGGTTGAAGGCCTCTGAAAACTTCAGTGCTGCTTACAAAGATAAGATATTTACCATAGGTCCTGACATGCTTGTCTTTGTTTTGTATGCAACAGTGAACATACTCTTTTTTCGTATTTTTTCATTTCAATGAAAAATAACCTTAGTTATAAAATATATTCCAAAGGTTTTCAAGGGATTTGCTTTAAGATTTTTTTTTCAGTTCTCAAAAAAGCACACCTAGCCAGGACCAACTACATACAAATTAAATCAATCGTTTGAAAGTTTGCCAAGTGATTTAGATTCTATCACATGTTATAATTTTTATTCTTTTTGATACATTTTTTTGCTTTACCCACTTTGGGGATTGTTTTTAATTGATGAAAAGATATAGGTATTTTCTAAATAGCATACAACACTCATACAGAGTGGACTTGTTTTCAGGGTCATTGTTTCCTATGTGAAGTTGCTGGGTTTACTTTTGTAAACAAGTTTGGGAGCACTTGTTAACTTACATTCATGTATAAGTACATTTAATCAAATTTATTTCGGTGGTTCCACCAGGATGAGAAAAGATTTTTATTAGAAATTAATAGGACTAATTCACAGAGAAATATTTGGGAATGACTTATCATTTACTGAGTCTAATTTATATAAATTGGTAGATAATCTGTGCTGCAATAGTAATTACATTAGAGATACTATCTTACCTAAACAGTGAACCCAAATGACTATAGATAGTAAAAAAGCAGTGTGAACTGAAGCAACTTCTTCTTTTTTAAATATATTTATTTTGGTTTATCATAAAAAATAAAATACAAAAAAAATCCAATACTAACACCAACAAAAAAAAAATACTGTACAAAAAATGAGAAAAAATTATCCAAGTATCAAATAAAATTAACATTAAACATATAAAATACACCCCAGCTGGATGCTTTAAAAAAGAAAAAAACTATAAATTCTCCTCACTTTTATGTAACAGGTCTACAAATCATTATAAGATTTCCTATCCCTATTTAACACAAATACTATATTAAGTAAACAAATATTCCAGTTGAGGGGATTTTTATCTAATAATCCAATCATTGCTGAAGCAACTTCTGATTTCCTACCCATTGAGCTTCCATGTGGGAAGCTGGAAGGAAGCATCAGAAACTTTCCTTCCTTCCTTTCCTGCCTGATTGATGGACTGTTGGAGTGATGGACTGATGGACTGACTGCCTTTCTCCATGCCTCCCTCCCTCCTTCCCTCAAATTCTTGTTGAGATGGATGACTGTAGAAATAAAATAAGTAAATAAATTATCGGGTAGAATTTTTCATGCTGGCGTGTCGATTTTTATGTCTGTGGAGATTCTCAGTCATCCAGGTTATAGCTGTCCCCAAGGTGCTTTTTCAAAAGGTAACTGGACTGTTTGTTTTTTCCTTCCTCAGGAAGACATTTTGCTTTTCATTCAAGAAGCTTCATTGGTTCTGGCAGGATAGTGGAGACGATGGAAGGATTTGATCATTGGTTCTGGCAGGATTGTGAGCAGGGAGTTGCATTTTTCTTTGCAATGATCTGGTTGACTTTTACATTTTTGAGTCAATACACAAAAGCAAACCCAGCAATCCTTCTAAACTGGCATTTTCTTTCTTATTCGTCTGGTTTTAATTCTCTTGCTGATTTCACTAGAAATAACTAAAAACTTCATGTTTGCTGTGACAACCTCTCTCAACTTGATTCAGTTGATTATGTGGCCACGTAATTTGCAACACATTAGTGTTTCTCAACCACAAGATGTGCGGACATTGACTTCCAGAGAATCTTAAATTGAATATCTTCCAGTTTAGATCAGAAGTGGTATTCAGCAGGTTCTGACCAATTCTGCAGAACCGGTAGTGGAATTTTGAGGAGTTCAGAGAACCAGCAAATACCACTTCTGACTGGAAATTTTACAGTATCCTTCGCCTGCCATGCCCATCAAGCCACGCCCACAGAACCACTAGTAAAAAAAATGAATTCCACCATTGGTTTATATGTATTTCAGAATGAATAGTTTACAGAACAATTTAGAAAAAATAATGCTAGTACTTCAGAACAGGTCAATTCCAATTGATGGAAACTTTTATTTTTTGGTTTTTGACTCTTCCTGCCAATATTTAAGCATTGTGGTATCATAGTAGTTTCTCCACTATTTTAAAAGGGGCAGAATGGCAGCTTTCAAGGTTATCTTCAAAGGATCAGCTTGGATTTTTTTTTTTTTTTGTATCTCTAGAAACTGAGGACAAAAGAAGGTGGTATATCAATGTCTATGTTTCCTTATTGGTCAATAGGAAGAAATGTTGATTGTTGAGGATAGCATCAGTGTAGTTATAGACAGAGATGCTTCAAAAACACTTCTAAGATTCTTTCAAAACAGTGGCTTTGTTTTGGCTTTGCTAACAGACAATATGGAAATAGAATCTGATTGTCTGAGGATGCCATATATATTTTTAAAATGCTCTAAATTAAAACACCCCTTCCCAAAACATACTGTTGTAGCTCTGGCTGATACCTGGAATTTACTTTAAATAATATCAATTATTATGACCCTCATTTCAGTAGATTCAGAATACTCCTTTGGTCCTCAGGCACTAAAACTCAGGAGTAATAAATTAAGCAGTATTTGAGGAAAATCTGGAATATATGAGATCAAATATGAAATGAGACCCAACAGAACTCTGCATTTCTCCACTGCTCTATTTGCAGAGAGTAGATTACCTTCACCAGTGTTTATCGTTTGCCATTATAATTGAGCAGGAAGACATTCAGAGGCTAACTGTGAAAATCTAATTCTTTGAGGATACATTTTGTCATACCGGTCTTAATTTGAATGTCATGTTTGGGGAGACATGATTTATGTGGTTTTTTGGCCAATTTGCAATCTTTTCGATTTATAATTCTTAAGGTGGGGTATCAAACTATCATCCATTATTCCCTTTAATGAGTCAAAGTATTGGCGAAATGATTACAAGAAACCATTAATCCCATTTTTTAAAAAAAATGATGAAGCAGGGGACTTTTTCACTTTCACCACGACATTGGATTTTAATCAAATTCCATGTCTAGGAAAACTGAATAGTGATTGTGATCAATTGCAAATTTATAACTAGATTAATCTCACTTGGAATTTTTCATCTGTTACTAAAAAAAATTGGGTGAATCTGAATCCCATCAAATGTATGAGTTGTATGAAAAATGTGAAATCCCACTTGGCAAAGATCCAAATCAAATCATTAAGTTATGTGATTTATTTTTATGTGATTTCCTTTTTCCCTTTCTTTTGAAACAAAAGAGCAATCTGGTTTCCATAGAGATGTTACTTTCAGCAAAGCCATTCATGTTTGCATACGAAATCAGGGTTTCAGTCCCCATTGACCAGAGCAGACTTGTTGCAAATGGTAAAGCATTGTTGCCTGGTTTATTGAACTATTTGTGTTTCTGATCATATGAAAAGATTCAATTTGTTGATGGGGGATATTTGTCTGATTTTTAGTAATTACCTCCATGTAGTTTTCTTGATCATATTATGGAGGTGATTTGCCATTGGCATCTTCTTTTTCTCTCTCTGAGTTACCTATATTAACATAAAGGATTGCAGTATAATTGAAATAAATCAGTAGAAAATTCTGTATGTCCCTGAAAAATGACCTGCTATTTCCAATAAGGCCAGACCATATGTTCTGCATCCGCAACAAAAATTAGAGACACATTAATTATTGCAAACTTGCTTCCTCAACAGTAGTGTGATATCAGTAAAAACAACAGAGTAACAACAATAAGGCAAAACCTATTTTTCAAATTTAGCCCAGATGTTCATGCTAACGAGTGACATGATGACATCAAACCAAGGTGACTTTTATCTGTTATTTAGCATCTGAATATTTGTTCCATTACTCCCCCATGTGGTGAGATCCAAAATGTTCGTATTGTATTCTACAGAATCCAGCAGGCTAATTTAAATTCAGGCTAATGGACATTCCCATAACTCAAATGAACTTGAGAGGTTGTTTTGTTTTTTTACAATCTTGACCTCCAGCATCTAAAAGGACAAATAATAATTGCACAACATTCATGCCTTGTCTATGAACAATCTGAATAGAAGCATGTGTGTGTGTGTGTATGTATATATACTGTATATATATGTGTGTATGTGTGTGTGTGTGCAGTTTATTTCTTATATCTTAGTTGTCTCCAGCTTAAGGAGGCATAGGTAGTTGACATCTAGAAACGTTTCCTTTGTTAGTTTACCCGGGGCCTGATTAGATTAGGGTTGAAAAGAAAACTAAATAAACTTGTTTATTTACAAAAAAATCTTTTGCTTTAATATACAAAGTGTGGGAGGGAAAGGAAGAGGGAAAAGGGGAAAAATTGGGGAAGCAGAAAAACAGGTAAAACAAGAAAGAACAAAAACAGATTATGTTACATACAGTATAGGAAATCATTCAGCATAATTTTTAAGCACATCAACTGGAATGATATTGACTTGTCCATTACACTGGTAGAGAGCCAGTTCAAAAACACAAAGCAAACATATGCAATATAGCTGTAATTCAACGTACCAATCTGAGATTGTACTATTTTTTTAACAAGGAACAGCAATCTTTTTACTGCACCCCATGCTTGATAAATCCATAATTCTTTCTTTTTTTGTAAATTTTATTTGAGTTTCCACAAAAAGAACAAAAATATAAATAAAACATCTTTTTTGAAAGTAGCGTAATCCCGGGTTACATTTCTTCGTACAGACACAAATTCAAGTTCATGCTCATTTTTATATTCTATTCCATATCTTATTACTATTTTACATTTTCTCCCCTCTTCTCTCTTTTTTAAGAATCCAAAACTCACCAAATAATCCAAATACACGCAAGCTGTTTCTTTTTGCTCTTTTTTTTTCACTTTCTCTTCTTGGAGTTACTGCTTAGTTACAAAGTTTCAGTTAAAATGTATCTTTTAGAAGTCTTGTTGAAGTTTTACTGTAGATTCTTTTTAATTCCAGGCAGTCTCCTCCCTCTTCCAGATCCTGCCCTTATTTTTTTCTCTCCCTTCCTGCTTATGAAAAAAAAAATAGTGTCCAGAAATCTTTATTATCCCTTTGGCATTTTATTTTATTTTCAGCTTAATTGCCTATTGATGTCGAAGCGGATTTTTCCGATTTCTTATTTAAGTCTCTTAGTTGTCAGTATAGGGAAGGAGAGAGAAGGGAAAAAAAGCCAAACCTTTCCCTTTTCACTTTCCTTTGCTGCTTCTGACTCTTCTTTGGGAGCGATGTTATTTTTTTTGTAAGTTTAAATTCCAGGGTACCTTTGTTGCTTTCACAATTTAACCTGGTCAGCCAAAACTTTCACTTCTTATCTTCCCCCTGCACATTCTTTTCCGGCCAAGTTCTTCTTTGTGGTGGCCATTTCTGACCACTGCTGCAACCGCCTTCGGGAAAGGGAAAATGCAGCTCTCCTCAACCCTGCTGGTGGTCTCCCCCCTCTTCACCACCTCTACGGGGTGGCTTAGCCCTGAAACCAGACGGCTCGGGGTGCTCCAGCGGCGAGCCCAGACTGAAACCGCACACGATTGCAGATTTCTGTCTGTCGCCACAGAGACTTCAAACCGGAAGGCGATAAATCCATAATTCTTCATAAAGTGGGAAGTTCCAAGCTTGGTGCATATAATTCAAAAGTTTAAATTACATTATTTTTGAAATATGTATTGAGTTTTTTATCACCTTATGGACATTAAACTCAAATCATTCAATAGTGAGGACAGCCCATATGCTATAAATGTGTCCTCAATCATTTTACACTTCCAACCAAATGACATAGACTGAAAACCCTTTAAACATTTGGGATGTGCAGCAAATGTAAAAAGTATTATTTTGCTGACATTACAGCGCAGGGATACTTGTTCATATGATTTGGGCTTGTCACACTATTTATTAGATGTTAAATTATTTTTGCTTTATATCCACATGTTTACAAAGTTTTAAGGATCATCAATAACTTACTTAATATTCTTTAAGGTCTCCAGTTGTTAATTTTATTAAGAGCAATTGCATTCTCTTCGCTGACGATGTAAAGCTATTCAACACCATAGGCAATACTGATACCCTTCAAAAAGACCTCGACTATGTATCAGATTGGTCAAACAAATGGCAACTTCAAATCTCAACAAATAAATGCTCTGTCTTACATATTGGCAAAAAAAAATATCAGAAAATAAAAATACAAGCTGAATAGTCAAGACCTTGTTGATGATCAGAAAATAAAATACAAGCTGTAAAGGACCTTGGAGTACTCATCTCTAATGATCTAAGTCAGGGGTGTCAAACTCAAATTCATCGGGGGCCGCATCAGCAGTTTGGTCCCCATCAAAGGGCCGGTTGTATCTGTAGGTCTATGTGTCCACTCTTTATTATCATAAATTAATGTCACTGCATTCAATTATTACTGTTTTTTGTAATAATGTAAGTAATAACTAGCTCTGAAAGCAGAAACATAGTCAGAATAATGACAAGTAGATATTCAAATGTACAATTATTGTACAATGTATTGAAAAATGTTTTTTGGTAACAAACATTAATTTTTTTTTAAACATACAAATATTGCCAAACACTGTTTATTAAACATATGGAAAACACAAGGCATTACCTTTTTTTAACTTTACTGACTAGATGGCTGACATCGCTTTTCCTAAGGTCAGTCCATCGATGTTTGGCGTTAGGTCTTGTGCTGTAGCAATCCGCAAAACAGCATGGAGGTTATCATCAGTGATGCGTGATCTGAGCTTGGTCTTGTTCAGATTCATGACTGAAAACATCTGTTCACATAGATAAGTGCTCCCAAACATGGACATAACACGTGCAGCTTGAAGTCGGAGCTGTGGCATCAAAGCAGGGGGGAGGAGACGGTAAAAGTCGTCGACTGTCGCATCCTGGAACTTCGCTTTCAGGCTGCTGTTGGACTGCCCCCTTTTATAGTGCCCAGCCATCTGCCCCCTCCATTTACTTTACTTACCTTTTACTTCTTTCTTTCTTTTACTTCTTTCTTCTTGCTCCTCTCCGCGGCGTCCGCGCGCTCCTCTGATCCCTGGAGATGTCGGGCGGACGTCACGTGATGACGTCACGTCCGACACCCAGGGAGCAGTGCGGGGCAGGAAGAAGTCGGGCCAGGTCCCGGAAGGTAAGTAAATTTTTTTTTTTTTAACTTGAGCCATTTTTAAAATGAATTTACTCCGTGCAGGCACGGAGTAAATTCATTGAAAAAAAAAGGGGGAGGCTGCAAGGCTGGCGGCGGCACCGCGGGCCATCAGACGAGGTCTGGCGGGCCGGATTTGGCCCGCGGGCCTTGTGTTTGACACCCCTGATCTAAGTGCTAGAGCCCACTGTAACTACATAGCCAAAAAGGCAATAAGAGTTGTTAACCTAATCTTATCTAGCTTTTTCTCTGGTAATATGACACTAATAACTAGAGCATGCAAAACATTTGCTAGACCAATACTCGAATACAGCTCATCAGTCTGGAACCCACATTACGTATCTGATATTAACACAGTTGAGAAAGTCCAGAAATATTTCACAAGAAGAGTTCTCCACTCCTCTACTCATTGCAGAATACCCTATTCCACCAGACTTGAAATTCTAGACGTAGAAAACCTAGAACTACGCTGCCTTCGGTCCGATCTAAGTATAGTGTATAAAATCATACATTGCAATGTCATACCTGTCAATGAATATTTCAGCTTCATAACAATACAAGAGCACACAATAGATACAAACTCAAGGTTAATCGCACCAAACTTGTTTGCAGGAAATACGACTTCAGCAACAGAGTGGTCAATGTCTGGAATACTCTACCTGACTCTGTGGTTTCTTCCCCAAACCCCAAAAACTTTAACCTTAGACTGTCTACTATTGACCTCACCCCTTTCCTAAGAGGCCTGTAGGGGGCGTGTCCTATTGTTTCTTTTATTTTTCTTATATATATCCATGTATTCATAACTATGTTTTTACTTATACCTATTATCTTGTAAGCAATTGACAAACCAAATAAAATAAATAAAATGAATAAATTTAATAAGAGATGTTCCGATTCTTCGTTCCAGAGTTCTGGAATTGAATGTATTTAGTATTTAAAAAGAAGAAGATATATAATCATACAGTTGAAATATTGAAGGACAGTCACACAGAAAAAGATTAAAGGAAAGAAATTCCTTAGAATACACAGAAGGGTCATGGATGAGTATTTGATTCATTATGAGAGTTATCTCTACAGTGAACATTCTCAGGAGGCAGCATATGATGTACAATCACCTTCATCTTTTGACAGTTCCATTTTCAGTAGCATTTCTAATGCAGACTGCCTTGTTAGCTTCATAAAAATGATTGATTGCACTAGATTTATAGGGATCCAAAGTGGTACAGTTGGTACCCCTTTCTTCAATTCTCCCCTGCAGACTTTACTAAAATGGGACAACAGATCATTCACACCAATGATCTGCTGTTTACATTCTCAGGCAAACTGCATGAATATAACTAAGACGAGCTGAGCTTTATTTGAAGGCATGTTAACTTCACTGTCAATATTTACTTTTATTTTTATTCTTTACATGATAATACCATACTTCTTGACTATTCCTAATACACCTTGCAGTTGTTCTCTATGGATCTGTGTTTATTGTGTGTATTGTTACAATGGTATCCTGACTTAATTGGACAGATGTTACACAATATATGTAATCTCAGAGAATACAAACATTAGGGAATACAAACAATTAGAACAAGCCATTTTGCAACTGCACTATATGTCTTAATTATAATCATATTGCCAAACACACAAACAGTGTCCTATAGGTACATCATTTTTTAAAAAAATCCTTCCCCCATTGCACATTATAATTTCCTTTTCTCAAAAGAAATTATACAGTATTCCTTTTGGGCAAACAATTCTTGAGCAAACAAGATTTTTCTCTCTGCAGAAACATTATCCTTTGAGATAATTTCCTAAAGAAATCTTTCGGATGCCACTACGGCGAATTATTTCTTGAAAAAAGTATTGCTTAACTGAGTAGGAAAAAAAAATCAATGCTAAAACATTTTCCTGGGTTTTAGCCATATGGGGGCATATGAAAATAGGCTTTTATTTGTTTGCCTTGTTCTTTTTCTTTTCCAAATTGATGGATTGTGTGCTTGCTCCACTATCTTGATGTCTGTCAGTGGTGTCAAATGATAGTCAGACATGATAAGCCATGTAATTCAGTGATATTGCCTACTTCACTATGACACCTGATACTGCAGCACCTTTAATGGATATGAAATAGAGCTCATGCTGAAACTTGTCACACCCTGAAGCAGAAGAGAAAAAGCATTACTTTTCTCACAAGTCACTCGTTCAGAGTTGGGTCACTGTGTCTGGCTGTGAATACATCACTCTGTTTCTTCTTGTGGCACTTTCCCATCATGTCTGATTATGAGTTATTTGCACTGAAGTCAGTTTAAGGGACTAAGCAACTCTGCTTGCAAATTGTTAAATGTCTTTTCTCATCCTGTTCTCCTTTTCTTTCTGATGTAACTCAGTGGTGGGATTCAATTTTTTTTTACTACCGGTTCTGTAGGTATGGCTTGGTGGGTGTGGCTTGGCTTGGTGGGTGTGACTTAGTGGACATGCAGGGGAAAGATATTGTAAAATCTCCATTCCCACCCCACTCCAGGGGAAATAAACTGCAAAAATGCTTATCCCACTAACCTGCTTTCCAGCTCCATTCTCTTGTGCAGGTCAACAAAAGAAGACCCAGCCAATCAGCTGAGACTTGGGAGGGAGAGAATAGATGGGGGCAGGGCCAGTCAGAGGTGCTATTTGCCGGTTCTCTGAACTACTCAAAAATTTCCACTACCGGTTTTCCAGTACTGGTCAGAACCTGTTGAATGCCACCTCTGATATAACTGTTTTACTACTATTAATTTAAAAAGAGGCAGGAAAATATATGTATGTAAAGAGAAAAAAAATATGAAGAGACTAAGAAAATAAAGAAACTTTTGTAATTATTAGAATATGGTCTTGGTGGAGGAGTATGGCCCTTATTCTGGAACAGATTCACTACTGTGATATAAACAATAAAATGGGTGTATGGGGGAATATGATGATGGTGGTAGTGGGATGTGACTGAATATTTTCTTTTTAAATATGTTTAAGCTTACTCATTACAAACGTTCACCAATCCTCTAAGTAATATGAAAAATATGAAAAGCTTTAATAAAACTAATCATAGCATAGAAGCAAAACTGTATCATTATAACATCCAGTGTTGGTTTTCTATCATGTTCAAATTCCATACATTAGTGCTTACATACCAGGAATCAGTTGCAAAAAGAAAATATTACAAAGAGATTGAAAAAAAATCTTAATATAGATTTGTGTAGAATGTCAAATAGGTTGGATAATATCATTTGGTCTGATATTCATCCAGGGTTTTCTTGTAAGCTAAAAATCATATAGATGTAGACCTGTTAGGGTGATAGAAATGATTCCATGTTTTGAAAATCACACCTGAAATATTAAAATAAGCTTTGTTGATATCCAATAGGCTGTGATGTAAAGTAAGATAGATATTAAAAACCAGGGACATAATCCCTGAAGACCTTTATAAGGAAATTACTATAGATCAGTGATGGTGAACCTTTGTGTGTGTGTGTGTGTGTGTGTGTGTGTGTGTGTGTGTGTGTGTGCTAAAAGTGTGTGCATGCCAGCATCCACAATGCAATGCGCCCTGCCCCCCCATACATGCGTGCCCAACAACCTTGCCCTGTCCAGTTATCTGCACTGTGCATGCGCGGGTCTCCCAATTGATTTACAGCCCGTTTGAGGCCATTTTTTCACCCTCCCGGAAGCTTGAGGGAAGCTTCTGTAGCCTCAGGAGGCCAAAAAATGGGCCTTCTGGAAATACCAGAAGTGCCTGTTTTCAGCCTCTGGGGGGTCTCTGGAGCCCGCAGTAGGCCCTTTTTGTCCTCCTGGAGGCTCAAGCCTCAGGAGCCTCAGGAGGTTGAAAATGGGCGCATTTCAGCACTTCTGGTATTTCTGGAAGGCCTGTTTTTCAGCTTTCTGAGACTGCAGAGGCTTTCCTCGAGCCTCCGGGAGGGCGAAAACAGCCTCAAATGGGCCAAAGTCAGTTGGGAGGTGCACACATGTGCAGTGCAGAGAAGTTTGGCTGGGGATCACAAATGGCTCTGTGTGCCACCTATGGCACGCATGCCATAGGTTCACCATCATGGCTATAGATGGCTCTTTTTCCTATTATTATAGTTGTTTTTCACTCACTTAGTAATAAGCAGAACCACTGTATTATGAAATTTCATTCCTAACCTTCAATGGCATTTCAAAACAATATGGAGCTTGATAGTATCAAAAGCTACTAAGAAGCCCCAATGCATTGGGAGACATGAACTGTTCCAGGTCCAGGTCTCATAAAAGTCATCTAATAGGACAACCAATGTAATTTCCATTTCATGCTGTGGAAGAGCATACTTAAGAAAACTGAAAGCATTTGTGACACCTTTCCTTCCCATTTGAGTTTTTTTGCCTATTGTCAGCACAACAGAGTTGCTGATTAAACAACAACCTTGAAAGGTGTAGGAGGAGAAAAGATGAGATGCTGTGCAACTTTTTGAATTTCTAAAGACATCATTGAACAGAGAAGTGCAGCAGCAAAAAGACGTGAAATTTTCCTTCAGAGGGAGTGGAGCAAACAAACAAAAGTATAGAGATCCAGCAAGAAAAAGCACAACTTGGCAAGGTGCCAGCAGTAACAACATACTTGTTAGCAGTAACAACAGAGAAGAAGAAAAAACCACAGAGAAATTAAGACAGAGAACAGGTTCTGTAAGAGGAAAACATTGCTATGCATTAGTAACAGTGAATAGTACAGAAGTAATAGTAATAAAGTGCAGAGACAATTGTAATAGTAATAGTATAGAGGTAATAGAAGTAGAAACTGTATAGATATAATTGTAATAATATAGAATAATACATGGTAATAATATAGAAACAATAGCAGTAGATAAGAATATGGAATAGAGGTAATAGGAAGCAATTACACATATATTTGTAAGTCTTACACATCCAAAGACCAGAGCTGTTGTGTCTCTCTTGAGTCTGGGTCAATCTAATTGGATATGGTTTAAAAAAAATGCATCACTTTCCCAAGTCAGAAACAGATTGTCTCCCCTAAAAAGAGAAAATTGGAGATTATTAAATAAGCTGGATTTAAGGAAGGCTCCTCAGGAATACATCTACCTAACTGATCCAACAGCTCACCATAGGGACTAGTATAGAATACATACATTGGTGGCATAATATATCTCATAGAACATTTTTGTCATTTTTTCAGAATCAACAAGCCAACTTGAATCCCAGATAAATTTATGGGCACTATCACACCCATTTCCTTTGACACCATCCAACAAAATCCAATCAAAAAGAGGTTTTATTCATAAAATGCTACACAAGAGCTTACAATTGTGGTACAACCAAATCAGTGGTGGGATTCAATTTTTTTTACTAACGATTCTGTGGTATGGCTTGCTGGGCGTGACAGGGGAAGGATGCTGTAAAATCTCTAGTCAGAGGTGGTATTTGCTGGTTCTCTGAACTACTCAAAATTTCTGCTACTGGTTCTCCAGAATTGGTCAGAAGCTGCTGAATACCATCTCTGAGCCAGATGTTCACACTGGTTATCTTAAAAAGCCCAGTGGAACACATTTTGCTGATGCCAAAAGACTATAGAAATAAATCATGACTTTTAAAGCAATCCTGAATAACATCAAGACACAAGCCTATAATTTCACACATGAAATTGTCAAAAGCTTTATTTTCATTTTAAATTATGAATCATTTAATGGTTATACAAGTTCACCACATATTCTACCAAGCTTCTCATGCTTATTCAAACAGCAGGAATCAAGTGATTCTATATTAAGTATAATAACTGCAGAATTACAGTGTCAAATTTATAGACCAAAAGGATAATGACCCTGAAAAAAATATTATAAATTGAATGAATCCAAGGCAACATTTTCTGGTGGTATATGTGTGTTTTCAGAGATTCTTATTTAGCCACTCAATGTAGTTGTTAGCCATTCTGTGTCCTGTATTTAAGGCAAAAGGACCTGAAAGAAATGTCATGCTACCGTGAAAAGCATTGTCAGCATGTTCATGTGCTACTTGAACTCCTGCTTCCCTAAGACGGGAAGCATAAATGATTCCATCATCCCTCAAGATATCATATTGACAAGTGAGGATATATGTAAGTGGTAAGCCCCGAAGCTTGATGTCCTCAACTAAAAGTGGTGCTACCCTTGGATCCACAAAATCTTGATATTTGAGCCCAATTTTGGAATTTCTATGTGATGGGTCAGTATAAACATGACCTTTTTTAAATCTTTCAGGTAGCCAGTTACTCCAGTTTACAAATGTAAACAAATGGTTGTACTCTACAGGAACATGTTGGTTGGTCTCTAAAGCTTTGAGAAAAGAGTCATCTGTTTTAATATATTCACTGAAGAATCTGATTATTAAGGCTTTTGGCAGAATTGGCATGTTTTTATTATCTTGATAGGATGGCAATTCCACATCAATAATTTGAAGACCAGGGTATAATAAAGCTTGAACCTTGAATTTAGCGTTGACGTCAGGGTCATCTAGAAGCTAGAAAAGAAAAGTATTTATTAGAAATATTTTTCCTATGAAAGATGGACTACTTAATATGTTTCATATTTCATAACGTAAGCAAAGCAGTCATTAAAATGTCAAAGCTTATACATTTTCTATCTCTTTTATTCAAAACCATTACTGATATGTTTTTCACAGTATTTGTAATCTGCCAATTTTCTACAGCAATGACTTTGCAATAAAATTGCAAATAAAATACTAGAAGATATTTTATTACACTTGCTATTCAAACATATCTTGAGAACTTCAGTATGTTCCAATATTATTCATCAATGACTATAATTTAAATATTCTTTATTATTACTCTGTGGAGTTTAGATGTTTTAGGAGTTATCTGATTCTTTTTCAGTTCTTTTTCATAGTCAAAATAGGCTGGGTAATTTAGCAATCAATTAAAACTCTCATCCTTGTAAAGTACAAGTCATGTCCGACTCGGTATACAAATATTGTCCCAAAAAGTGTCTTCTTATTCCCCCAAAATTATTTCCTCTTGATAAATTTTTGTTGGTTTGTCTTATGTCACTCACTGCTTATATGAACATGTTAAATTTACTTTGATGGTGTTGTTGAACTTGCTTTATTCTTACAATGGGACTGAAGTTACATCTTTCCTTTATATTTAGGCCTCTATAGCTTCTTAATATGGAAATGCTCCATGGTAAAGTATACTGGCAGTCCTCAACTTACAACAGTTTGTTTAGTGACTGCTAAAAGTTACAATGGCACTGAAAAAAGTGACTTATAACTGTTTTTTACACATATGACTGTTGTGTCAGGATAATGTGATCACTTTTTGCAACCTTCTGACAAGCAAAGTCAATGGGGAAGCCAGATTCACTTAATAACTGTGTTACTAATTTAACAACTGAAGTGATTCACTTGACAACTGTGGCAAGAAAAGTTATAAAATGGGGCAAAATTCATTTAACAATTGTCTTGCTTAGGAATAGAAATTTTGGGCTCAACTGTGATCGTAAGTTGAGGACTACCCGTACTTCTCTTGAGATTTAAGACTGGAGACAAACCCAGATTTCAATCTCCTGGACACAACCTCCCTCAAATCACTTCATAATTAAGGTACATAAAAGAACAAAAGAACAGCAGATAACAATTTCTCCTTTTTCCCCCTAAGAAAATTCAAAAATATGCAGATGAAATTTTTGCTCAGCATTAATTTATAAAATATATGTCAGATCCTACTTCTTTATAAGTACAAAGTCACTTCCATTTCAATTCTTATTGAAATTTCATCTTTTTAATGCTTGAATAAATGTAATAAATCAAACACGTAATGAGCAACTATATCAAATAAAATGTAAGAATCGGAATTGTTTGTTTGTCATGTCATTCACAGCTCACATGAACATGTTAAATTTACTTTGATGGTGTTGTTGAGCTTGCTTTATTCTTGAAATGGGGCTGAAGTTACATTTTTCACAATGAAATAACCATTGACAAGGTGCTATCTAGTGGATTTCCTCCTGAATCAGTTTTCTTATTGGGCTTCGTTGCAGCCATGGTAGATGGCCTGCATGCCATTTCTTGCTCTGGGGCAATCAACAAACTAAAAATCTAGGACTTTCTTTACCCTTCTAATGTGAAAAGTCCCAGCAGTTGCCCTGATTGTTAATTGCTGCAGTTAGTTCTTATTTATATCCCAAGGTATTAGGTTACATGATAATTTCAGACAGTTGGGGTTAAATTAACATGCATAATTCTATGATCCTCCATTTTGGACTCCTTAGAAGACCCTGAATCTTTTGGGGTAACTGAAAATTGTGGCTTCCTAATCTTAGGTATCCAGCGTGAAAAGCCCCAAGGTACCTAGTATCTGGATAGCTTCAGATAACAGAGGTTAATGACATGTATAATTCCATTTTGGATTTATTACTTTCAAATGGGTAATTCTTACCTGCTGGGTTACAGCTGCAGCTAAGTTACCTCCTGCACTGTCTCCTGCAATGCCGATACGGCTTGGGTCTACAGTATATTTCTCCAGAATGCTGCTTTGTAGAAAGTATTTTGCTACCGAGTACACATCTTCAAATGCAACTGGGAATCGATATTTTGGAGCTAGTCTATAACTTTTTGGAATTGATTAAAAAAAGACAATGACAAAAAATAGATAAATTTCCTGTGTTGGTAAAACAAAATTAATTTATCACTAGATTTATACTATTGATATTAGTTTTTAAAAGGTGATTTCCTTCAATATAGAAATCGCTTCATTTTTATTTTTTTTTGAACTCCTGACTTATTTGTGTGCTA
The DNA here is from genome assembly GCF_049901735.1 of Notechis scutatus. Classification (NCBI taxonomy): domain Eukaryota; kingdom Metazoa; phylum Chordata; class Lepidosauria; order Squamata; family Elapidae; genus Notechis; species Notechis scutatus. The sequence goes on along the minus strand of NC_142012.1, from coordinate 142,920,334 downwards.
AATGATCAATAAAATTTCTTTCCCTTTTACTGACTAACTCTAATCTGGTCTGTTTTATCAATAGCTTCATAGGAAGTTATGCTTAATGGAAGCTATAAATTATATGGAATAATCTGAGAGAATAATCTTTAACTTTGAAAAATACCATTAGCTTTTTTTTAAAGGAGCTGCTAAGCAAGATTGATGTAATAATCTGTGGAAATACCCTTAAGAAAGAGAAAGAAGAACCACAGCCCACAGATAAGAGATAAGAGAGAAGGGATGGGATGTGGAAAGCATCTCAGAAAGGACCATCCTGGTTCCTTTGAAAGTAAAGGCAACAATGGGCAAAATGCAAGTTTATGCTACTATAACCTTGCAATAAAGGTAGTGTTACTACTCATAGTGTTGGTTTCTTGTTGAATTACCACAAAAGGCTGACAATTGGGATAGTTATATTTTTATATGGTGAAATGGTGATTTTAGTCTGTTGAAATTATTTGTGCATTTCACTTTATGTATTTAAGTATTTTGTACCATCTTCCAATCATATTCTGTTTGTTTACTCTTTGTAAAAAGATAAAAGACAGTAAATGTAAAACTACATTAATTATCCTTTATAAATATGAAACAATACTTAGAGCAAAGCATATCCAAGGAAGTATAATTTAGAAATCAATAACAATATAAATGGGGCTTCATGCCAGTTTGTGCTATTACTAATCATTATTTTTTTTGTTTGTAGAAAAAGATTAGGAAAATATTAATGAACAAAAATGTATACTTCAAACACTATTCTTACTCAACTGACACCACAACAGCACTTAGTCTTTCTGACGTCCATCTTGATAAAAGGTCATAGGATTTCATGGCTGTGAAAAATAAGTGGCAAAGCATGTTTTATTACTCTTGCAATACCAATACACAGTACATGCTTCAAAACCAATATGGAACAAGGGCTTTAGTAGACTAGCAGAAAAGTGAGCCTAGCATGTCACCCTAGAAAACTAAGAAACATCAAGCTCCTTTTATGAATAGCAAAAATATTCCTGCCTCATGTTCATGGGAGATCTGAAGTCCTAAGCCTACACAGTTCTAAGGAGCTGTTTTGTGTTTCTTTTGGAAGGGACTTTCTGAAAGTTTTCCATGAACCTCTAATCCAATGTTTCCCAATCTTGGCAACTTCAAGATTTGTGGGTGCCAATTCCCCAAATTCTACTGGCTGAGCAATTCTGGGAGTGGAAATTAATTTTGGGAGCACCATAAAATTGCATGGCAGAGATAAATGGTTCTAATCTTTTAACATTCAGTGATTCCTTGGAATGACACTCCTCCTGCTGAGGCTGCCAAGAAAAACTATCAAAGTAAAGAAGCAAGTAGTCAACAGGATGTGAAGATCTTTTTAAATGGGTTTTTAACATTCCCATCTTTACATTGGAGTAGGAATACTTTTTCATTGATTAAGCACAGTTTTAGTGTGCCTGGGGATATCTTCCTTTATCTTTGTGAAGCTCAGTGTTCTATCTGATTTGAAAGGAGTGGGATTTTTTTGTTTTTTTCTAATGGAAAAATTAACATGCTACAACAAGGTAACAGCCTCCTTTATGTTTGAGAATGCTGCTTGTTGTTACATCCCATAAATATCTCTAGGAAATTAAAATAATGGGATGGCAGCAAGTTAGTACTTTATTTCCCCCTTCTCTCAAATTACATTGTAAATTAAAATTGGCAAGCAGATAAACTGGCAAGAGCTAGAGAGGTTGGGAGGACCAACCTCTTCAATTTACCTTTTGACAATTGTAAATCTTGTACCTTCTATGTGATTCATTTTGGAAGAATCATCAGGATGTTTTTTTTAAAAATTAATTAATTAACCACTGACTCAAGAAGGTTGGATATTTCTATTATACCTCAATGAACACTGATGTCCCTGGGACATCAGAATAAATAGATACATTTTTTATTTTAGACATTAGTCAAATATTCCACATTAGTGGAATAAAATACTTATGCTTACTTGCTGATCCTATACACCATCCACCTCCATGGATAAAAATCACTGCTCTTTTCAAGACATTTGACTTCTTTATAGGAATGTAAAGACGTACTGGAACATGGCTAAAGTTTGTTTCTGTTACAATAACTTTTTCATCAGATGTAGGTGCCGTATATTCAGCAATTGTGTGCAGATTTATAACATCCATATAGTGTGCAAGATCCAACTTCTCAACAATTGTGGCCTGCAAAGCGAAAGAAATGTTAACATCCTTGTGGTAAGCAAGGGCTTCATAATACTATAAACTCCATTTCTTTTTCCATAAACCAGTGTTTGGCCATCATCTGGCCAGCAATTGCTAGGAGCCAAACAGGCGATCCATCAGAAGGGGCTCAGGGAACAACAAGAAAGCACCTGATTGGAATCAACAAGGACCAGAAGACAGTTCATGAGATAATCTAGCACCCATTCAGTAAATATACTGAAAAAGACTGATATACACCACAGTGGTGGGATTCAAATAATTTAACAACTGGTTCTCTGCCCTCATGATTTCTTCCAACAACCAGTTCACCAAACTTCTCAGGAAGTTACCAACTGATTCTCCTGAACTGGTGCAGAATTTGCTGAATCTCACCACTGATGCACCAGACACCAGATGTGACGGAAGAAAATATCCACAAAAGCTTTGGAGAAAAGTATCATGCAAGAAAAAGAATTATTTTTGCTTCAAAGAAAGAACAGTATCTGTTGGCCTGGAAAGGACACCATGAGATACTCCAAGGAGATTTTGAAGGGAATTCATGGCAATGGAGCCCATCATTTCAGGTACCTGCAGATACTAGAAATAGCAAGCAAGAGAGAGAGAAAACAGGGAAGTAATAAAATAATAAAGCCTACACTCACAAACAAACAAATCTCCACACCACAAGCCAGGCAAACACCTGGGCACAAACAGACCCCCGATACCTCCAGCTCAAACAAACCCCAACCAGGCACCCAGATGAAACCTAGCTTCCTAATAAATGATAACCATCTGTTTACTCGGAGCCAAGCCGCACTAAAAACCTCCAATACAGGAAACACAATGTTGCCAGCCAATCAAGACAAAAAAAAAAAAAAAAAGCTACAAAACAGACATTACAAAACAGATATTAGAAACACCAATCAAGCAGAACACAGCAAACTCCAAGACCAATAAACACAGACCAAGACTCCCAACCAATCAGGATGAAGAAAGAACCATTCTGGCACAGCAGTAGGCTAGCACCAAATTTAAAACAGAAACGGCTGTGAAAGTCTGACTCACAGACAAACACTATACAGAAGCCTGATGATGGTAGATAAGATTCTGCTGAAACGTTGCTACAACTTTAAAAGCACAACTATAATGACGTGGGAAAATACCCGAACAAAGCTGAATACCATATATGCTGCTCAAAAAAATAAAGGGAACACTTAAACAACACAATGTAACTCCAAGTCAATCACACTTCTGTGAAATCAAACTGTCCACTTAGGTAGCAACACTGATTGACAATCAATTTCACATGCTGTTGTGCAAATGTAATAGACAACAGATGGAAAGCATAGGCAGTTAGCAAGACATCCCCAATAAAGGAGTAGTTCTGCAGGTGGTGACCACAGACCACTTCTCAGTCCCTATGCTTTCTGGCTGATGGTTTGGTCACTTTTGAATGCTGGTGGTGCTTTCACTCTAGTGGTAGCATGAGACGGAGTCTACCACACACACAAGTGGCTCAGGTAGTGCAGTTCATCCAGGATGGCACATCAATGCGAGCTGTGGCAAGAAGGTTTGCTGTGTCTGTCAGCATAGTGTCCAGAGCATGGAGGCGCTACCAGGAGACAGGCCAGTACATCAGGAGACGTGGAGGAGGCTGTAGGAGGGCAACAACCCAGCATCAGAACCACTACCTCCGCCTTTGTGCAAGAAGAGACAGGAGGAGCACTGCCAGAGCCCTGCAAAATGACCTCCAGCGGGCCACAAATGTGCCTGTGGCTGCTCAAACGGTCAGAAACAGACTCCATGAGGGTGGTATGAGGGCCCGATGTCCACAGGTGGGGGTTGTGCTTACAGCCCAAAACCATGCAGGATGTTTGGCATTTGCCAGAGAACACCAAGATTGCCAAATTTGCCACTGGCGCCCCATGCTCTTCACAGATGAAAGCACATTCACACTGAGAACATGTGACAGACGTGACAGGGTCTGGAGACACCGTGGAGAACGTTCTGCTGCCTGCAATATCCTCCAGCATGACCGGTTTGGCAGTGGGTCGGTAATGGTGTGGGGTGGCATTTCTTTTGGGGGCTGCACAGCCCTCCATGTGCTCGCCAGAGGTAACCTGACTGCCATTAGGTACTGAGATGAGATCCTCAGACCCCTTGTGAGACCATATGCTGGTGCGATTGGCCCTGGGACCTCATGTGGCTGGAGTGTGTCAGCAATTCCTGCAAGACGAAGGCATTGATGCTATGGACTGGCCCACCCATTCCCCAGACCTGAATCCAATTGAGCACATCTGGGACATCATGTCTCGCTCCATCCACCAACACCACATTGCACCACAGACTGTCCATGAGTTGGGGGATGCTTTAGTCCAGTGTGGGAGGAGATCCCTCAGGAGACCATCCGCCACCTCATCAGGAGCATGCTCAGGCGTTGTAGGGAGGTCATACAGGCATGTGGAGGCCACACACACTACTGAGCCTCATTTTGACTTCTTTTAAGGACATTACATCAAAGTTGGATCAGTGTTTTTTTTTTCCACTTTAATTTTGAGTGTAACTCCAAATCCAGATCTCCATGGGTTGCTAAATTTGATTTTCATTGATAATTTTTGTGTGATTTTGTTGTCAGCACATTCAACTATGTAATGAACAAAGTACTTAATAAGAATATTCAATTCATTCAGATCTAGGATGTCTTATTTTTGTGTTCCCTTTATTTTTTTGAGCAGTGTGTGTGTGTGTGTGTATATGTTATGTCTCACCTGAGATGAGACTACAAAGTTCCAGAGTTCAAAATATTCAAACAAGAACAAAACCAGACTCAAAAGGGTTAACAGTACTGTTTTCCTTTCCTTGGCAGTCTTCCCGAATCTGTCTGGCAATTCAGAATTGTTCATAAATCACAACGGCCGCTTCAAACGTATCCTTTCGAACCCACGAAGCACTTTGCTTCCAAGCAAAGATTGAGAGTCAGCACGCCTCCTTAAATCACCTGGATGGGCGTGTCAGTCTCTCTAATCAATGTCTGGCTTGACACCTCCTTTCAGATTGTGATTGACGTTTCAATCTTCTCCTAGTTCTAGCGTCAAGCCAACATCGGTCAGTGTCCTCCTCCTCGCTAGAAGCCTCTGGCTCATTTTGTGGATCAGCTGTTTGCATGAACGAAGTCGAAGGTTCTGGAGAGGATTGTCTCTCTGACAATCTCTCATCCTCCTGGCTCACATCTGTGTCCTCTGATAATTCAGACTCCACATTCACAGCAAGCTCAAACCTTCAGAGGTATCAGAGTCAAAACTCCCAGCAGGGTCAATCCTTCCAGTCACAACATACATACATACATACATACATACATACATACATACATACACACACACACACACACACACACACACACACACACACACACACACATATATATATATATATATAGCATTCAGCTTTGTTCGGGTATTTTCCCACGTCATTGTAGTTGTGCTTTTAAAGTTGTAGCAACGTTTCAGCAGAATCTCATCTGCCATCATCAGGCTTCTGTATTGTGTTCGTCTGTGAGTCAGACTTTTACAGTTGTTTCAGTTTTAAATTTGGGGCTAGCCTACTGCTGTGCCAGAATGGTTTTTTCTTCATCCTGATTGGTTGGGAATCTTGGTCTGTGTTTATTGGTCTTGGAGTTTGCTGTGTTCTGCTTGATTGGTGTTTCTAATATCTTCTGTCTGTTTTGTGGCTCTTTTTGTATCTTGATTGGCTGGCAACAGTGTGTTCCTTTATTGGAGGCCTTTTGTGCAGCTTGGCTCCAGGTAAATGGATGGATATCATTTGTTAGGAAGCTAGGTTTCACCTGGGTGCCTGGTTGGGGTGTGTTTGATCTGGAAGTATCAGGGGGGATCTGTTTGTGTCCAGGTGTTTGCCTGGCTAGTGATGTGGAGATTTTTTTGTTTGTGAGTGCAGGCTTCCAAATTATTGACAGTCTGGTGGAATCATCTCTTCTATTCATGCTTTCAGGTCTTTTTTCAATCTCTATGGCTTCTCTGATAATTCTGTGGCTGGGGTTTTCTATAGTGGCTAGGGTTTTGGTGCCATTGAAGTTGATGCTATGACCTGTGGCTTTCATGTGTTGGACTAGTGAGGAAGTGAGGAAAAATGCAGTCAAAAATCTGGAACACACACACACACACACACACACACACTGCTCAAAAAACTGGCCCATGGATGCAGATCAAGCCTTTGTGTAAATTTCTTGACACAAACTGCTTTACTTAACTCTATTCCCACTTAGTCTTACTTTGAATTGTATTTTTCTTCCCTGGTCTGCCAAATGACTCTATTCTAGTTTTTATCCTGGCTTCCTTTTATGCCTTATTATCATGACCTCCTGAAACATGACAGGTATTTCAGGTGACCTGAGAGGTAGTTTGGCCTAGTAAAATGGCTTCAGCTTGTACTTAAAAAACACTGACCTGGTCTGAAAAAAGCACAAATGTAGGAAAAGGTTTTGCAGTTACATAAAGCAGAAATGAAATCTAAGAAAAATTGTGAAATGTGGAAGAAGCCCTTCAGGACTAATGATTACTATATTTGCTACTATTAGATAAGGCAAATAGTATTCTAGGTACGACCAAGGGGAGGGTATTGTTGCTATGGGACATAGTTGTTCTGTACGATCCATTAACATACTTGCAAACACCGCACCGTGATTGGCCAGAGCGCACGGCGACTTGATTGGCTGAGCGAGCCGCACTGATTGGCCCACCACGAATCCCCACGATTGGTGGAAACTAATCGCGGGAGATTCGAAGCGGTGCCATTGGCCGCGGCCGCCGCGGCCTGGGAATAAAAGCCGCCGCTTTTCTACTGGAGCCCGAGCCGATCTCGGGACTTAATAAAGAGTTGAACTAAGTCACTGGCTCCCGAGTCTTCTTTCCCTGCGACGGAAACGACAATAGTTATTTGACTACACTTGTAACATTACTCTACAAACTGCACTTGCCAAACAGGTAGAATTGTGTGTTGTCCCTCAAGCAGTCAGAATAAACTCCACTTCCTGAAAAGGGTAAGGTATTTGTTTTCTTTCCCTTTGCAGGCACCTACCAGCAGCTGAAAACTGATATGCTGCAGATGCAATCCCAGCAAAGGTTTTTGCACACCTCAACAGAAACCTACGTAGCTTTTTCTCTGGTAATATCACACTACTAACCAGAGCATACAAAACATTTGCTAGACCAATACTCGAATACAGTTCATCAGTCTGGAACCCTTATTACGTATCTGATATTAGCACAATTGAGAAAGTCCAGAAATATTTCACAAGAAGAGTTCTCCACTCTTCTACTCGTTGTAGAATACCTTATGCCACCAGACTTGAAATTCTAGAACTAGAAAACCTTGAATTACGCCGTCTTTGGTCTGACTTAAGCATGGTATATAAAATCATACATTGCAATGTCCTACCTGTCAATGAATACTTCAGCTTCAACCATAACAACACAAGAGCACACAATAGATACAAACTCAAAGTAAACCGCACCAAACTTGATTGCAGGAAATACGACTTCAGCAACAGAGTGGTCAACATCTGGAATACTCTAACCGACTCTGTAGTCTCTTCCCCAAACCCCAAAAACTTTAACCTTAGATTGTCTACTATTGACCTCACCCCTACCTAAGAGGTCTGTAGGGGCGTGCATAAAGCGCACCAACGTGCCTACCGTCCCTGTCCTATTGTTTCTCTTATTCTTTTATTTTTCTTATATGTACCCATTTCATGTATTCACAACTATGTATACGCTTATACTTATTATCTTGTAAACAATTGGCAAATCAAATAAATAAATAAATAAATAAATAAGGCTGCTCATGCCGCAGCATGCAAAAACACTAATCCGTTTCAGTATTGGTGGACATGAACAGCTGAAATGCAGAAACAATGTATATTAAGCAATGACTGTTAAGATTTCCCTACAGATAAGAGTGTAATTAAGAAAATATTAGAATGTGCAGAAATGGATAGGCTAACGCTTACTATGAAGGACAAAGAAGAAACTTATTTTTATTTATTTATTTATTTATTTATTTATTTATTTATTTATTTATTTATTTATTTATTTATTTGCCAATTGTTTACAAGATAATAAGTATAAGTGTATACATAGTTGTGAATACATAAAATGGGTACATATAAGAAAAATAAAAGAAGAATAAGAGAAACAATAGGACAGGGACGGTAGGCACGTTGGTGCGCTTATGCACGCCCCCTACAGACCTCTTAGGAAAGGGGTGAGGTCAATAGTAGACAGTCTAAGGTTAAAGTTTTTGGGGTTTGGGGAAGAAACTACAGAGTCGGGTAGAGTATTCCAGACATTGATCACTCTATTGCTGAAGTCGTATTTCCTGCAATCAAGTTTGCTGCGGTTAACTTTGAGTTTGTATCTATTGTGTGCTCTTGTGTTGTTATGGTTGAAGGTGAAGTATTCATTGACAGGTAGGACATTGCAATGTATGATTTTATATACCATGCTTAAATCAGACCGAAGACGGCGTAATTCAAGGTTTTCTAGTTCTAGAATTTCAAGTCTGGTGGCATAAGGTATTCTACAACAAGTAGAGGAGTGGAGAACTCTTCTTGTGAAATATTTCTGGACTTTCTCAATTGTGCTAATATCAGATACGTAATGTGGGTTCCAGACTGATGAACTGTATTCGAGTATTGGTCTAGCAAATGTTTTGTATGCTCTGGTTAGTAGTGTGATATTACCAGAGAAAAAGCTACGTAGGATTAGGTTAACAACTCTTAATGCCTTTTTGGCTATGTAGTTGCAGTGGGCTCTAGCACTTAGATCATTAGAGGTGAGTATTCCAAGGTCCTTTACAGAGCTTGGGTCATCAACAAGATCTTGACTATTCAGCTTGTATTTTATTTTCTGATTTTTTTTGCCAATATGTAAGACAGAGCATTTATTTGTTGAGATTTGAAGTTGCCATTTGATTGACCATTCTGATACATAGTCAAGATCTTTTTGTAGGGTAGCAGTATTGTCTGTGGTATTGAACAGCTTTACATCATCAGCGAAAAGAATGCAATTGCTCTTAATATGATCACAGAGGTCATTTATGTAGAGTATGAAGAGAGTTGGTCCTAGAACACTGCCTTGGGGGACACCACTATTGACAGGTACAGAATTTGATAGGACGCTCCCAATTTTGACCATTTGTTGTCTGTTTGCCAGGGTTGTCTGTTTGCCAGGAAAAACTGGTTAGATGCCATGACGTAAGTGGCAGCGCCTTAACCATATGCGTGTTGCAAAGACCACAAGGGCCTCTTCCATCCTTATCAAGGGGAGTGCTAACCTTCTCTCCTTTCATACAACACTGAATATTTGTTGATATGGCATCTATTTTACCAATGGTTAGATAAAAGAAACAGAAGTTAGAAATGTGGGGACATAAAAAGGATAAATGTTAAAAGGGTAAGTTAAAATAGAGTTAAATATTATTGTTATTATAGTATTAATATTATTGTGATGAACACTATTGTAAACACTTTGATTATGGTTGCCTAAAAACAATTGTACCCAGACTGTTTAATGGAAATTGAATTTTTATATGTTATAAAAAAAAATTAAAAAATGAGGGAGGGGACATTTCTCCATTTGAGATGACTTGTGGAGGCCAATGAAATGAAAGTAAGGGCTTCCCATTCTGTATGCAGGCACAAAATAAAATAGACAAAATACATTTCATGCATTACCAATTAAGCATTGCAATCTGGAAATAATGAGATGGTAAAAAAAAAGTGCAAGAATTTACTCAGTTCAGCAAACAGTTCCATAAGATAAGCAGTGAAAGAAGTATTTTTCTTTCTTTTTTCCCCTAGCATTTTCCCCCAAGTGCACTGTCTGATTTATTCCTGATCATCCAAGAATTGCTCCATTTAGTTACAGCAGGAATTGATCACACAGCTGACTTTCATGTCTAAGACTGGTCTACAATTCAGTCTCCAGGTTTTTAGCCTAGTGTCTTAACCATTAGACCAAACTGGCTTTCTTGAGTGTCTGAAATATACAATATCTCCAATATAAAAAAGGCATCCTGCTCAGAGTCTAATGTTCTAGAAGAAAATGTTTTGTAAAAGGATAAGTTTCTAAAATATAGAAAAGAAGTTGCTCCTGTTTTTATTATACTATTAATATATGAGATAATTATATCCAGAAAAGGAGTAGAAAAATGCATACATTCCATGTCTATTTTCCCCTTCTCTCTCCCCCGCCCCAATAATATTCAGTATCTGCTTTCAATATGATAAGTCTTCATTTTACATATACTTCATTCTATACTTCTTTTACATGTTCTTCATTCTTGCTTGTTGTTTTCTCCGGCATTATCTTATTTCCCTAGAAGCACAACTTTTATCTTCAGGCATTCTCAGGCATAAGCACAGGAAATAAATGTCTCGACTTACCACATGCCTTAGGCTTCTAATGGCGGCATCCAAAAGCAACACCTTCCAGGGTTCTTCCACATTCTCTGGTAAAGGTGTGTAGATGTAGTAGGCTATCAAAGTTGAAGCTACTAGAAGGTAGAAGAATTTTCCTCTCATCTTTTACCCCGTCTACTTTATTCAACCCTCGCTCTCACTGACTAATCTCAGAAGGATTGCAATACTGACAAGTCAGCTGATCAAGTATTTCACTTGATCTGAATAGTAAAGTTAGTGCCAGTGGCACTTCAATAAATATTTACCAATCTTCAGTTGATAAAAACATTTTGCTTTGGTGATTCCAGGATGAGACAGTTCTTGATTATTAAAAATCTTCATTTTTTAGGGTAACTGTTTCTATATTAAATTTAAGGATTCCAACACACTTTCTTCACTTTACTCTGGAAATTGCCTTTGAATTGCATAACTGAAATTATAAGTTGCAAAGTTGCTGGAGAGAAAATAGAATTGCTGGATTTACAGAGAAGAAATCAATAGAAAAATCATATGATTCAGATTAATAAAATAAAGATGCCATCACACTTAGCAGTTTTCTTGGTTATAATGATTAGTTACTGCCTTCTACTGGCTGTTCTCTTGTTTTTAATAAATAATGTGTAATATTTAATGAAAACATATCATTAAAATAAATTAGTTATTCAAATATATTTAATAATATGTTTTCGGATATCCTTTGCATTCTGCTAGCTAAGCAGAACTAGTTAAGAGCAAATTTACTTTGGTTGAATGATGATGATGATTCAAAATTATGTGAAATCACCACTAATAGTTCTTTAGCTGGAGTTGATCTTTATTCATATTGAATTCTTCCCAAGAACCTAGGATGTCAATATATATTGGCATAGTATATACATCAATTTAAGTAAAGTGCTCTTTGTGATTGACATAAATTTTGTAACTGTATAGATTTTCTAAGTGCCACCCATGGCTTTCTGGTATGGCACTTTAAAAAATCCACATATTGATAAACTTTGATTTGATTGAATCTTGATTAACATTATTATTAGTTTGCCCAATTCCGTTACTCTGAGTGGTTTACAAATTTTTAAAAAATGTTAAAAGATGCCAAGAATAACAAAATCCAATGAAAACAAAGAAAACTCTAAAGGGGATTCAGTCAGCTTTCCCAAAGAGCCAAATCCTCAAAGACCTTTGAAACCCCAGTAGAATGGGAGGTGTTCAAACCTCAGGATGAATGTGAACTCTAGTCATTGCAACAGAGAAGGCAGAATTCTGGATTCTGGAAATATGGTATTGTTTAGTCAAAGGAACCTGGAGTGTACCAAACCTGCCAGACAGGATTGGGCAGTTTCTATGGGAGGCAAGTAGTACTTCTATGACATGTAGGGCTTTGAGTCACACTAGGAAGCAAGCTGATAATTAGTGAAGCTCACAAAGCAGGGGCGTTATATGGGCATACTGAGGCATGTCTATGCTACTGCATTCTGGACCAGTTGAATCTTGTAAGTAGTCTTCAAGGGCAGCCACATTGAAGCAGTCAAACCAGAAAGGATATGAGTGATTGTATGAGGTATTGCTTAATCTAGGAAAGAAACTAGCACACCAAATGAAGTCTACAAAGGCTTTTCTGGCCAAGTCTAGGACAACTCATCCTGGCCAACTCACCGTGGGGCAACTCATCATGGGACAATTCAATGCTATATTAATAATTTCATTCAGTTCCTATCTTTGTCAAAATTATTGTAACTTGTATTTCTAGATTGACTTTCTGTATTTTTTCATTATTGGCCACTATTCTGTTGAAATTAATTTAACCACTCCTGGCATCTGCTCCTTAAGCAGAAGCTTTGATTCCAGGGAGATCCTGAAATTGCACACCTTGGATGGGTTATCTGATTTCTCTTTTCCCTCACCTATTAAAAACACAACTGCAACCAAACACACACACATGCACACATATACAAAAGTAAAAATTGTGTAATTTTTCCTCATGTATTTCAAATAATTTAACAAAGAAGAATTTAAACATAGGCCAGAATGTTTTGTTCTTCTCTGATAAAAAGCTTTTTAATTTATTACTACCTTTATTGTCAGAGTACAACATGTGTACAATGAGATTGGCTGAGCGTCCTTTCATGCATCCCTCCCCAAAACAACTCACAGTGAAGACAGAAGTCCCTAACCCAGTCCCAATCTTATTACACTATGAGTTTTAATAAAAGCATAATGAGAAAACATAAAATACAGACAAATTAAAGCAGATTTTTGTGGGAGAGGTCTTTGCTGACAGCAATTTTGATGCTTTGCAAATAGTTATAAAGTAGCTTCCCACCTTGATAGTGACATTATTTGGTTGCTTATTCATGCCAGCTATATTAGCAGAAAACATTTAGCTATAGTGAACTTTACTCAGTTAACCCAATTTTCAGTTTAGCTAAGACATCCTGTATTATTTATAAAAGGACAAATTCCATTGGAAAGGACTATTAGCTTGTGACTGATAACTAAAACAGAAAAAAATTATTGACAACTTGCCCAATCCAGAGCCTTTTTTGAAGAGGAAGATTGTATGGTATGCTGACAGTTATTGATTATATGCAATGAATGCAATTTCCTGCATTTGCACAACACTTCAAAACTTAACCACTTGGATTTAAGCTTGGATTTTCACAATGTCATTCCTAATGAGTCATTCTGCAAATTCCTTAATTAAATAAGGTGTCAGTATACAATATTGATATGCCCATTTCCTAAAGAAAATTTTGAGCCATTGACATTTCTGTATTTCATTTTTAATTGTACCTTTGTAGATTAAAATTAAAAGATTGCCTTAAATTGGCAAATGGGAGGAATTTCTTCCAAGCAAACTCCACAGACATTCATAAGAGATCTTATAATCAATATAGTAAGAATACCTGCTCATAATGATCCCATGAATTGTGGGAGTAATAGTTAAATGAAAGGGTTTTTTTTAAGGCAAGGGTAGATTCATTGGTGAGAAATGAAATAATGTTAGCAAGATCATTTCTTCTTGGCAATGAATCATAAATGAAAATATTAAAATTAAATATGCAGATAACATTAACATTTCCCAAACTCACACAGGATCAAAAGGATTTGGTGCTCTTCCAGTGAGTTTTTGGATGAAAGCCATTGATTTCAAAAAGAGTACATTTGCTGTACAGCCGGCCAGATAATAAATAAAACATTAATCTTACTGATATTTGCCTTGTGTTGATGCTGTTGCCCTGGTTGCTATTTCTATGCAAAAAAGGGTTTTTTTTAATACTCTACTTTTTTTAAAAAAATAGATACACCCAAGCTGTTGAAATGCACTAAGACACAAACACATATCTGTAGGTGTTGGAAGAATTTATAATGGGAAATGCTTCCTTCATGCTCAAAAAATTCTAAAAACTTATTGTCCCTAATTTAATAAAAATTCTCTCTCAACCACCAAGAGGCAGCATAATATCAGAAATAACCAGTTGCCCTTAACTGAAGTAAAGGCATTTTTAAAGTGTATTAATATTTCATTAAAAAAACCTGTCAACAACCTTGATTGTTTTAGATAGCTGGCTAAATCCCTGAGCATATATTTTGAAGCTACCTTTGAACAGCAGTGGCTGTGGAGAAGAAAAGAATGAAATATGAACATCTGCCCCCAAGTTGTAATAGGAAATCTTTAAGGAAGCAGGAAGCAATCAAACACAGAGGGAGACTTAAGAGGGAAAGAGGAAGAGTTTTTGATTTTATTTTATTGCCCAGTTTTCTTCCAAAGCAAGGTTTTCCCTTACTTTGGAAGCAAAGAAATCTTGCTTTGGTAGCAAACTGGCTTCACTCTCAATTTTAGATGGCATACCTATTGTTCCTTTATTGCACTTCTTTTCTTTTCAGTCTAGTGTCCATCCATTTTATTCTATGCTATTATATGTTAGTTCTTAATGAAGTCTAAAATTATAGATAATCGTCATTTAATGACCACTTCTTCAACAACAGTTTGAAGTTGCAACAGTGTTGAACGAGTGCTACTTATGACTGGTCCTAAAGTTCTGACTGTTCCAGCAGTCCCATGGTGACAATCGCCATTTGCAACTTTCCTGCTATCTTCCTACAGGCAAAGCCAATAACTCACCTGCACTCTGCCATGCTAAGCAGCAGCTGTCCCCAGTTATGAGGGACTCCCATAGCTGTTCCCCCTATGTCTTGGCACTTGAACTCTGATAACACATTAAAATGCCTAGATCTCTAGATTGACTGGCAGGCATTCCTGTGTTTCTCACCCAAAAAAAGGCAAAGGCTTTTAACCTTCTTTTGATCTTGCTCTCAAGAATATGAAAGCTCACTGATTCAGGAGTGGAGTGTTTATTTGATTTATCTCACCTTTAATATTGTATAAGTAATTTCAGCTTTCATGCCTAAAGTGAGATTAGAACTCACAGTTTCTAGTCCAGCACCTTAACCACTACATTAAACGTCCAGAAAAGTCTACAATATTCCATTCCCTTTCATGTCCAAGACAGCACACACCACCTCCAGTTCAGAGGATTTCCTTCTGGTAGGTGGAATAGCAGAGGAATAGCAGAGTCTTTCTAAGGAACAGGATAATCCAGAGAAGGTTGTGATAGGATGTCTAACAGATTCTGTGAACATGGACACCAAAGCATGACCATTTCAGAAGGAAGCAGGACTGTTACAGAAAAGTTTCCCTGACACCAGGGAAGAGGGGAAAAGCTGAAAAAGAAACTTGGAATAATCCCACACATTAGTTACAATAGGGATTGATTGAGCTGGATTAACTTTGGCAAGCTTTCAAAATTCCATTACCTTATACTACCAGCAATAAAGACAAGATTCTGTTATTATAACCCTATACGAAGAGTAGTTTTAGCATTCATCACTTTGGTTTCCAGATTGGTTCTGTCTTAAAATATTGACATCAATCATGCAAGTCTGCAAGTACCTGCCCCCTCATTGTCTTCCTTTATATGAGAACTTGGGAGGGTCAAGTCTGCAAATTACCTTTTTGCTTCAAACTTAGATTTCTTGGTCTTGGTTTTGGCTGTTCCTCCTGCTCCCCAATATTATTCTCACTACCCATTACAGTAGCTGGCATTAAAATAGTTCATTCTGGATCTCATTTAATCATTTAATTCAGATATCTAAGATGACCCACAAACCCATCTCCATACAGATAGTTTTCAACTTACAATCATAATTAAGACCAGTATTATGGTTGCAATTCATGCCAGTCATTAAGAGGGTCATCACACGCCTGACCTGATTTTATGATATTTTTTGATGTGGTCATTAAGCAAATCACCATGGTTTTTAAGTGAATGCTATGGTTATTAAGCAAAGCCTTTGCCGGGAATGGGTAGTTTTTGTTTTTGAAATAAACACCAATTGTCAGCAAAAATAAAACATTGTAAATCATGATCATGCAGCCTGGGATGCTATAAAATATAAATGATGATAAATGCAGAGTGTTTGCCAAGCCAAACTCTTTGTGAACATTGGTCTGCAGCACATACCCAAATTCCATGTTCTAGAACAGACAATAGATGATGATGAGCATTTGAATTTTCTACAGAATATATGCATATGGAAAAACTAATTTTCCAGGGATAAAGCTAGTACAATCTATCATATTTGATAGTTATCTCATTTGTAAATTAATAAAGTGTGCCAGGATTGGCAATACACGGACAGGGAAGAAGTATGTGGAGTGTTGGAGCCCAGGGGCTGAATTTCACTGAGCAGGATAGAGTACAATTAAATATTTGTGCTTATATTCATTCATCATACAAGCATAGAGTTGTAGAAGAATACTTAGGTTATAGAACTGAGTCTACCGCTGAGTGCAGGAGTTCAAATTAAGGCATTCTCAAGAGAGAGCATTATGACTTCTTCCTGAACATACCCAATGAAAGACAATCCACACTTTGCATTGCAGTTGGTTCCATTGCTGAACTGCTTTTATATTAAGAATTTTTTTTCTCTAACATTTAATCAGAATTTGAGTTTCTCCAAATTATACTATGGCCTGTGTTCTGAGATGATAGACAAGTTATCTTGACCTTCTATGATACTTTAGATACCTGAAAAAATGCCCCTTTCTTTCTTTTCCCTGCTGGTAAATCACACCCCCTTTTCCTTCTCTTAATTTCCTATTTTATTTTCTGTTCTTTGTATTTTATATAACAAAACAAATACAAATTTGATAGATATCTGAATGTTCTATATCCCTACACAGTTATTTTTCAATGAACAGAGTGGGAAAAGGGGAAATGAAAAGGTGATAATTCACATTATTACATTTTATATATATATCTACAATTTTAAAAGCACAATGATAAAGACATGGGAAAATACCCGAACAAAGTTGAATACCGTGTGTGTGTGTGTGTGTGTGTGTGTGTGTGTTTGTATGGTATTCAGCTTTGTTCGGGTATTTTCCCACGTCATTATAGTTGTGCTTTTAAAGTTGTAGCAATGTTTCGGCAGAATCTCATCTGCCATCATCAGGCTTCTGTATTGTGTTCGTCTGTGAGTCAGACTTTTACAGTTGTTTCAGTTTTAAATTTGGGGCTAGCCTACTGCTGTGCCAGAATGGTTTTTTTTCTTCATCCTGATTGGTTGGGAGTCTTGGTCTGTGTTTATTGGTCTTGGAGTTTGCTGTGTTCTGCTTGATTGGTGTTTCTAATATCTTCTGTCTGTTTTGTGGCTCTTTTTGTATCTTGATTGGCTGGCAACATTGTGTTCCTGTATTGGAGGCTTTTAGTGCAGCTTGGCTCCGAGTAAATGTACGGCTATCATTAGTTAGGAAGCTAGGTTTCATCTGGGTGCCTGGTTGGGGTGTGTTTGAGCTGGAGGTATCAGTGGGGATCTGTTTGTGCCCAGGTGTTTGCCTGGATTGTGGTGTAGAGATTTTTTTGTTTGTGAGTGCAGGCTTCCAAATAATTGACAGTCTGGTGGAATCATCTCTTCTATTCATGGTTTCAGGTCTTTTATCTATGGCTTCTTTAATTGTGAATTGGTGGAATCATCTCTTCTATTCATGGTTTCAGGTCTTTTTCAATCTCTATGGCTTCTCTGATAATTCTGTGGCTGGGGTTTTCTACAGTGGCTAGGGTTTTGGTGCCATTGAAGTTGATGCTATGACCTGTGGCTTTCATGTGTTGGACTAGTAAGGAAGTGTGTTCCAGCTTTTTTACTGCATTTTTGTGTTCATCCAGGTGGGTACTTATTCTTCTATTGGTCTGTCCAATGTATGTGGCCGGGCATGATGCACAGGGGACTTCATATAGGCCTTGGTTTTCCAGGTCAATTTTATCTTTGGGGTTTCTAAGGATGGCTGTCTGTTTTGAAGGCAGTCTTGATGTGATGCCTGTGTAGTATCTTACTGATTTTGTCTGTAGTACCTCTTATGTAGGGCAAGACAGCTGTTCCATAGGTCTGTTCATCTTCTAGGTCTCCATTTTGTCTTAGTGTGTTTTTGTTGATGAAGCCGGTGATCCACAAAATATCACCGGCTTGATCCACAAAAACACACTGAGACATAATGGAGACCTAGAAGATGAACAGACCTATGGAACAGCTGAATACCATACATGTAAGTACCCGCAAAAACTTAAGAAAACACACACACACACACACACACACACACACACTCAAGTAAAGAACCGACAACAAAAGCAAACATGCAATTTCTGTTTCAGTTTAAGAACCCTAATAGAGTTCTATTAAGTTAAAGTATAGACCATTCTTAAAGATAGATAGTTATCTATCTCTACACAAACTTGGAACAAATTATGCTACTTCTTTGTCATGGGTCAGTGTATTACTCTAATTTCAATCAAATAAAAAGAGGTGGCTTTCACAAGAGTTTCTGTTATAAAGCCATTCTGGATCCTGGTCCTCCATCTGTTTTTCATTATTGAATTATGAGCTATATAAATGGAAACAAATGTCCTCCCCGGTGCTGCCCTCAGTTTCTATCTGCAAACGGTAATATGTTGCAGAACTAAAGATAAATAAGCATTCAGTTAGCATGTGACATTTCTTCATGTAAAGCCTACAAGATTATGTAAGTTGTTTGTGCATGCTGAAGTATGAGCACAAAGGCCTCGGGGTAATTCAAAGGTTTTTAAGAACTAGGTTAAATAAACTAGTATTCAATGCTATCATTGAGAGTCTTTTTTTATTTCAGTAAGCCATTTTCCTTGCTTCCTCCTCCTTCCAAATATATTTCTCAAATATGAATAAGTCCTGCGCGGTCAAGTCAGGAAAAATAGCTTAGCTAATTTCTCACTCAGCTAACACATATCCTCTATATTTATTTATTTGTGTTTTAAGTGTGAAGTTTCAATTTGTTTGAAGTGTTACTGTTGTTGTACACCCAGTGTTGAAAATAAAATATAAAATGAAATATAAAGGAAACCTTAAGAACATTTTTCAAACCTGGCTAAAGTCATTTGTGAAAAAAAAGATGCATCTTCAGCCCAATTCATGAAATAGGGAAACCAGTGTAATAAATTATAATCGATGTACAAACACTAAGATTAGCTAGTTTCAAAAGGCCCTTTTAAAAAGACTTTTCTAAGTACTTGGCACTTTTTTTGCATTTATGATCTGTGAAAGCTTTGTTCTGATATATCTGTTAAGTCTGAGCGAGTCATATTTGAAGAAACGAGGCTTAATGAAATATAACTAATTTGCTACAATGAAATTTAAGGATAAAGTATGCATATAGTCATATTGTTTCCAAGAAGAATAGCTTCCAACTACATAGGACATTATGGGAATTGGAGAAGTGGCAGGTAAAATAAATGTATTCTATCAAATGGCCTGACATTTCTGGGATTCACATTCCAAATGACGTATACACTTTAAATCTATAATTTCCTTAAATTCCCAGCCAGAAATAATTCAGATTCGAATGAGGCATTCAGCATTTTGTTCTTTGACAGGCTTATCATAATTAACAACTACATAGCAGATCGATACCATAGGATCTTCTTCAGGCAGGAATAGTTTCACTGATTGAATAAAGTAATAAAATATTTTAAAAAATAGACTTACCAAAATGCACATTTTTCTTTTAAAGTGTATTTTTCAATAAAATATTTGCATACAGGGTGCAGAATTTAATTTATTTTTAGTAGACTTCAAATTTTCCATTACCATGTTTTATCTAAGGGAGAAAAATATGTCTAAATAATAGATGAAACTTGCCATGGTAAATATTATTTCTTCCATCACTACAACCTGCACTATGAAAAAAATAAATGAAATATGAAAACATGAACAATTACAAACCACATTAGGGATGAAGAATAGATTCCCTATTCTGACATATTCCCCCTACCCCCCAATAAGGAATGATTATTTCAGTGTAGGTTCATGAGATACTGTAAGGCAGGTGAAGCAAGCAGTTTCTTCAACAGAAGCCTGTAAGTATGTCATTGTACAGATCCCACTCACTTTATTTTCTCTTGAATTTGTGGTTTGGAATGGATCAGCAGACAGAAATTAAGGCTAGGAAACTCTTTGTTCAGATTCAGTTGAGGTGTAGTGGCAGCCTTTATTTGAGTGGAAGACTCTAATAGATACTCATAACCTTATCATGCGCATTTTGACTATTACAATCTGGATTGCATGCCCCTGAAAGGATGGACATAGAAACAGGTCACAATGTACAGCTAATACAAAAAAAATAGCTTCCCCTCTTCTGACAGATGAGACTTGAAGTAACATTTACTCTTTCAAGTAGAAATGGTGGTAAACTTTAGAAGAAACCCTACTACCACCTCTTACAATACTAGACAACACAGTATCAACAGTAGAGACTTTCAAATTTCTAGGTTCTTTTACATCACATGGCCTAAAATGGACACCTAACATCAAAAACATCATCAAAAAAGCACAACAAAGAATGTTCTTTCTGTGCCAACTCAGAAAGCTCTAACTGCCCAAGGAGTTGCTGATACAGTTCTACAAAGGAATTATTGAGTCTGTCATCTGCACCTCTATAACTGTCTGGTTTGGTTCTGCAACCCAACAGGACAGACACAGATTCCAAAGGATAATTAGGACTTCAGAAAAAACAATTACTACCAACCTGCCTTCCATCGAGGAACTGTATACTGCACGAGTCAAAAAGAGGGCTGTGAAAATATTTACAGACCCCTCACATTCCGGACATAAAGTGTTTCAACTCCTACCCTCAAAACTACGCTATAGAGCTCTGCACATCAGAACAACTAGACACAAGAACAATTTTTCCCCAAATGCCATCACTCTGTTACACAAATAATTCCCTCAACACTGTCCAACTATTTACAAATCCTGCACTACTATTACTATTAACCTTCTCATCACTCCTTATCACCCATCCCCTCCCATTTGTGACTGTATGACTGTAACTTTGTCGCTTGTATCCTTATGATCTATATTGACTGCTTCCTAGTATGATTTGATTGCTTATTGTACCCTGTGACTATTATTAAGTGTTGTACCTTATGATTCTTGACTCTTGGTGAATGTATCTTTTCTTTTATGTATACTGAGAGCATTTTCACCAAGACAAATTCCTTGTGTGTTCAATCACACTTGGCCAATAAAGAATTCTATTCTATTCTATTATATTCTGTTCTGTTCTGTTCTATTCTACTGGATTCTCTCAAGTAGATTTTTAACCAACTAGTCACATCCAATCATATCAATATTAATCTGAGATTTTAAAATTACATACATTAACCTCTGTCAATAAAGAAATCTTTTCAAGTGTCTGTGTGGGTGTGGGTGAATCCATATAAAATCTATTCTTTAAAAATATCCATGGAAACTTTGGAACCCACAGGAAATATATTATATTACTTATTCCAATGAATAGAAAGTTCTGGAAATTTGTTGGTGGTGTACATGTCCAATTTTTTAAAATAAATAACATTGTTACTGATGAATAAGGCATAAAATATCATCAGTATCTAATAATGATTTATATTCCACTAAGCTAGCAAACCAAATATCATATGCTGATGATGATCCATCATAACTTCAACCAATCCTAACTCTTCCTGAATTTTTTTTATTTTTTATTTTTTTATTTTTTCAATTGCTTACAAGATAATAGGTATAAGTAAAAACATAGTTATGAATACATGGATACATATAAGAAAAAGAAACAATAGGACAGGGACAGTAGGTATGTTGATGTGCTTATGCACACTCCCTACAGACCTCTCAGGAAAGGGGTGAGGTCAATAGTAGAAAGTCTAAGGTTAAAGTTTTTGGGGTTTGGGGAAGAAACCACAGAGTCAGGGAGAGTATTCCAGACATTGACCACTCTGTTGCTGAAATCATATTTCCTGTAATCAAGTTTGGTGCAGTTTACCTTGAGTTTGTATCTATTGTGTGCTCTTGTGTTGTTATGGTTGAAGCTGAAGTATTCATTGACAGGTAGGACATTGCAATGTATGATTTTATATGCTATACTTAGATTGGACCGAAGGTGGCATAATTCTAGGTTTTCTAGGTCTAGAATTTCAAGTCTGGTGGCATAAGGTATTCTACAACGAGTAGAGGAGTGGAGAATTCTTCTTGTGAAATATTTCTGGACTTTCTCAACTGTGTTAATATCAGATACGTAATGTGGGTTCCAGACTGATGAGCTGTATTCAAGTATTGGTCTAGTGAATGTTTTGTATGCTCTAGTTATTAGTGTAATATTACCAGAGAAAAAGCTACGTAAGGTTAGGTTAACAACTCTTAACGCCTTTTTGGCTGTAGTTACAGTGGGCTCTAGCACTTA
This sequence comes from Notechis scutatus, assembly GCF_049901735.1. Classification (NCBI taxonomy): domain Eukaryota; kingdom Metazoa; phylum Chordata; class Lepidosauria; order Squamata; family Elapidae; genus Notechis; species Notechis scutatus. The sequence goes on along the minus strand of NC_142012.1, from coordinate 142,897,842 downwards.
GGTCATTAGAGATGAGTACTCCAAGATCCTTGACAGAGTTTGGATCATCAACAAGGTCTTGACTATTTTATTTTATTTTATTTTCTGATTTTTTTTTTGCCAATATGTAAGACAGAGCATTTATTTGTTGAGATTTGAAGTTGCCATTTGTTTGACCATTCTGATACATAGTCAAGATCTTTTTGAAGAGTAGCAGTATTGTCTGTGAAGAATTTTTGCAGAGAATTTAGCAGGATCCTCCCATATGGTAGCTGCTTAAATGTATCCCTTATGAATTCTTTAACCATGAAAGGAGGCCTTTCCCAGGAGATTTTCCCCATATGGCCAAATCAAATCCTTAACCAGATTTTCAGGTAGATTTGTATACACCTATACAAATTTTGACATTGGTGAAATGGGAAAGAACAAGAGAATGAAAGAGAAAGAATAAGAAAGCGAACTCTTGCTATATCTGGTCTTGGGTTACTTTCAAAAGTCTTGCTTTCACTATTATTATCGGCTCTTATGCAAACATATTTCTCGTGAAATCATTAATTACCCATAATTGGTTTTACTGATTTCTTCCAGCTCCCATCCCATTCATATCAACACACAAGGAATTCTACAATATACTTATTCTTGGACTAGGAAGGGTATTTCATATGATATACTGTAATCCTCAAGAGGAAAAAAATCAGTGGATGATTTAAGCAAATATTTTTTAATTGTAATCATTTTTCTGTAAAGGGAACAAACAAGCAAAATACAGATAGGAAATATGAACAAGATCAGAGAAGTACAATTTATTGTTTGCTGAAATGTCAACTCTACTACAACTGATATTAGTCACAGACCTTGCAATTGTCTCCCACTGAAACATGTTAACAAGTTAATTGCAACTGTGTGCCATACCAAAACTTCTTAAACAGCAAATCTGCATATTAATAAAATGTTCAGCTGCCAAATTGTAGAAGACCACACTCCTTGGATCCACACATATACTATGATATATATTATGACATCCTCGGTTCTTGGAAAAACTGTGTATAAAAGCCAACACCAATTAAAGGGCTGGCAGCTGTGGTTGTTGTAAATAGATAGTAGCAATATTTTGACCCCCAGTGAGGCATTATCTTATAGGGCTTGTATGCTGTAAGGAAAATAAAATCTGCACGCTAAGATTAGATGCAAGAAAGCTAGATCAGGTGGAAGAAAATAAGCTAAAGAAGAAGACCAAAGAATACCTGATTAAAGGAGATGGAATAGGCTGGCATTCATTGGAAAGAAGTTTAAGAACATACTGCAGGGATGAGAAACTGAAGATTGGTTAAAATCTGACCAAACCTACCTGATAAGGAAAGACCCAAGAAAAACACTAGGCAACTAAATGCTAATTACTTGCTTAGTAACAACTTTCAAATTCTAACCAGCATGGTAGCTGATGTTAGTCCAACAGTTAATTGACTACAGTTGAAAACAAGTTCTTCATCTATACAGTGATGTTGACAAACTATACATACCAATGAATATAAGTGAGCATGGAATGTTGAAAGTTTAACAGACATTTGAAGATGAAAAAATAGTATTGGAAGAATATCTGAAGGACAGTGAAAGTGATGTGAATATACTATGAAGGCTTACTTTCACATTGCTGTGTATATAATAATTTATTTAATTTATGTGTTGCTCCATTTCTGGTGACTTTGGGTGATGCAAAACCTGAAACCTACTAAAGTTATTATCATTCAGTAGTATTTAGTGACAGCTAACTTGTTTGGAACAGTGAATGTAATCATTATATGCACCTTTCACTAAAGATACATTTCAAATCTAAGAAGCGACAACTCTTTAAATGTATGTAGCAAATTACTTTAGCTAAACATAATAAACTTCTTCCTCAAACACATGCTATTCACTGAAACTCTGTATGAACAAAATTAACTTTGTTTGTCGTAATGGTTTTGAGATAATCTAATCTTGTCTACCTAATCTTAATCACATTGATTGAATAGCAGTAAACTATCAAAAATTCTTAATTGATCTAGGTAGAACAAAAAAGACTATTATAAACAAACTTTTCTCATAAACATATAATTCACATCGAATACCATATAGAAGCTATTACTACATGAACCCTATATGTTAGACTTAGTTCAAGTTGATAGGTTCAGCTCCAAAAATGAATGGGAACACATTATTTTTCCTTTATGTTCTCTCTCTTTCTGATGCTGTTTTTTAAATAGTTATTTCTCTTTACATAGTAGGATGTGAGGAAGAGATATTACTTTTAACAGAATAATTATTTGCAAAGAACCACTGAAATTTAACCAAGAACCATTTTTTCTCTCTCTATACTACACACTTGTAGATCAGTGTGGATATTTTTGCTCCAACTGTTTCAGGTTGCTGATGTTGTCCAGGGAATGTTATGTAAGGGTTGATTATATTCTTCTTAATGTGAGCAAATCTGCTCAATTAAATTAAGATGAATTTGGATCATGTAGAAATTCCTGTTTCTATTCTAACAATTTCTCAAAGACTTAGGAACTTTGATTGAATCCAAATATTGAATTGTGGAACTATTTTTAAAAATGTAAAAGGTTGAATGAAGCTTGTAATTAGCAAAACAAGTTTATGATTCCAGAACTGAATTTTTGCTATACAGACAGAAACCAGAAAAACAAATCAACTCCTTTGTTGTATTTCATCCTGCTACAGAGAATTTGGTGAAGATGCTGTGTTGATATGTTATGTTAGTAAAGAATATTATCTCAAACTAGATGGTACCACCCTATTATAGACTTCAGGTTATGATTCTTAAAACACAAGATTTTATACAGAAATTATTTAACTCATTATCTAAATATCTGAATCTATCACAAACTTACTAGTTGGGTAAATTCAACAGACAAAACTCATGTAGTATTTAATATCCTTCTTTCTGCCCTTCCATCCTTCCTTCCATTCAATGTGTCTTACATGGGAATTTCTTAAGTGAAGACCTAATGGGGGCCTCTTTCAGATCACCTCATCAAAGGAGTGAGGTGGACTATATAAAATATTTTTTTCTACACTTACCGCCCCCATTAGCATCATTTTGATGCTTTTTGGGTTTTTTGCCTTGAACTGTTTTTTTTAATTGTCCTTTTTTTCAATTTTTAGTTTTTTGAGTGACTACCATGCTGTTGTCTAATTTAAATGGTGAATTTATTTTGAATTTTATCATGTATGTTTTTATTCAGACTGTACAGCTAAATTGACGTTTAAAAAAATTAAATTTCTTGTTTGTCTCTGATGCAGTTCTTTTCACCAGAATACAAGAAAAGATTTCTCCACTGAGAAACCTAATTTGTATGAAGAAAATTTATCTTCCCCTGAAATGATTCATCCTGGTGTCAGAGCTTGATTTTTGGAATCCATCTGAGGCAATATTTCTGATAAAACAGTATCCAAAAGAAATATATACTGAATACGCCAAGGGACCCTGGTGGCATTGAGCCTATTACTCATCTGCACATTGCTTGTAAAAAATCCAGAAAGGAATATTTGTCCTTGGTTGATCTAAATAACTTCTTTCTTTTTTTCCCAATAACACATTTTAGCAAGAAGTCTTCATGGTTTAAAGGCAACTGTGACATCTGTGTGGAGGACTAGTTATTGTTTATCAGCTTATATTTCAAAGAATGGAATAGATGATCAATAGTATCAGCAAATTCTCACCCTTTGAAGAACACAGAAATGGAAAAAAGAAAAGAAGCCTGAATGGTTTGGAAACATCATAATCATTTATGGAGTGAGACTATGAAGCTCTTTGCCAATCCTGTCACTTTCTTCAATTAAACTATCAAGAAGTGATATTGAAATTCTAAGTTCTAAGAGGTCCAAGAAAAAAAAAAAGCGAGACTCTGCTGGCATTCTCCATGGCATTCTATGTTAAATCCCCAGGGAAGAACTACTACCACCATGCTTTCCACACAAGGAAATATGGGCAATCAAGGATGTTTCAGTGTGATGGGAAAATGTATAACAGAAAAAGCAATTACTGCCTACGCCCTTCTTCACAATAATACAGTATTTTGATTGCCAATAAGCATGCAGGTAGCCTGATTTTTACTTTTATAGTAGTAAAATAATACATACAGCATTATTCGCAGGTTCTGTTTGGTAGGAATGAGTAAACCTATCATTTTCTTTTTCTCAAACTTAATTTCTTTTTTTTAAAAAAAAGTCATCATATTTGTGGAAATAAAATGTAAATGTAGGTCAAGAATTCAATCCTACGTGGTGGCAGATGTTTTTTCCCTAGGACGCAAAGAAAAAAAAATCTGCTGTGAACTCTGCATGGCATCAGGAAGGGCACCCAGCCAGTAAACCTTCAGCTTCATCCCGTCACCCTGATTTTACCCCAAATTAAGTGATTACACAGGGTTGTAAAAAGGGAGCCTGTATGTAGACTTATAGCCTAGTGTGCTAATCACCTCTCTTCCTACCACAATAAAAAGCAGAATTTATGTATATAGATCCACTACAGTCTATGTACTCCTCTTAACTCATTTGTGCACTGGCCTTTAAAAGAACTGAGCATCATTATTCCAAAAGGCAATGAAAGTATGCCTTGTTTTTAGGTATAAGCCATAATTATGCAACTCATATAATATAAAGGAATGTCACATTCCCTTTAAATTATAAACATCTGCTAACTTTGCAATTCTTAAGGATCAAAAAGAACATGTTTGTGTATGTTGCATACAGATTATATTAATACAGAACCTTTAGTGACCCTATATGATCTTTCCATACATTTGAAATGACTTATTTCATTTTATTGGGAAATAACTCTAAGGTGAACTTAGTGCTTAATTTCATGAGAATTTTTTTGCTTCTATGATTTGTCCGCCTATACATTTCCCAGCAATATGTGGAAAGTTATGGAATTATTAATTCTTACAATGATAAATAACTTCAATTGCCACATGATTCAGAAGTAGAAAATGATTCAAATAAAACGACTTAAAGCCATCAACACTTTTCTTGTACAATCCACTGATGAGTGGATTGATTTTTAAGGATGTTCAAGCTATTTTAAGGAAAGTGCAAGAACTGCATGATGAAAGGTCCAGAAAAAGCCACATGGAGTGCATTATCATTATTTATAATGACTAGGATAGTCCCAAACATCTTGGTTTATTTGCTTTTTATTAAAACTGTGTTATCTTTGGCAGATAGTGTGTCAGATAATGCAGCTTAGCTCATACATTACACAAGGAGTCATTTTCATTTAAAATCAAGAAACCCTGTGACCCATTGGGTCATCATTTGAGAAAAAGGTTCACTCTGATGTGACCAAAATAAATATTAAATTTTAGGCTGACCATATTTTTTATCCTAATTAGACAGTCCAACGATCATCTAAGAAGAATGAATATCATAAATAGTAAAATAATTGTAGTATCAAAAAAAGTTCAACATTTATTTACTAAAAAAATAAAAAGAAACACCATGGCCAGATAAAAGAGGAGCGAGAGTGAGAATGACTTCTAACTCTCCCTTGCAGTGAGACAGGTGACAAATAAATTTAATAATAAATAAATAAATAAACTTCCTGCAAACTTTCCCATTGACTTTGCTTGTAAAAATCTATGAGGGAACATTGGAAATCACTATCACATTACCATGGGGATACTACAACTTTGCAAATAAAAGTGGTCTAAATATTGTGAAAACTTCAATTGCACAGGAATAATGGGTCCTGGATATTTTACAAACCCTTTAAATTAGTGGAGTTTAGATACATTGATTCAAAAATTGTTGCATTATAATGAACATTCAGGCTAACTTGAGGGTATAAATAGACAATAGAAATGCAATGAGAGATTTATTAATATCTAGGTATCTTTATGCAGCCTTTTAGGAAATAAAGTTCCTTTTAAGTGGTTCATAGAATAAAAGCATTTCACATTAAACACCAGGATTAATAAAAATCAGTTGCAGTGATAAAATAAGCATTCTGCCCTAAAATATCAAAAATTATATATCTAATGCAGTAAAACTGTACATAGACTGCAGGGGAAAATATCTTGACATATTTACATTGGATTTACCGAGATGCATTGCTACAACTCTAGAAAGTAAAGAGAAGTCTATCTAACAATCACCAATACAGGTTTTCTCAGAGGAAATAAGAGCATCCATTTTACATATTAAAGAGAATGTAGAATCCCAGTGGATAAAAGCAGTTCTTCAGCCAACTTAGCTGCAACGATGATGGCTATGATAATGATAATGTCAGAGATTATAATCTTTTTGCCAAGACAGGGTACAAAACAAAATGACCACAACACAATAACTGCAAATCACAAGAAAGATGATAATGTTGCAGTTATATCTTGGGATATTGAAAAAGTCTGACAAAAATTATATGCAACTTATGTTTAGTATTCTAGCTAAAATTGGTGTTCCTAAAGAATGAATATATCCAGTCCACATTTACATATGTCTCCTGCATAGAAAGTGAAAATTAACAGTATGCTTTCATCTGCTTTTCCATGTTACAAAAGTTGTAGTCGAAGATTTTTGCTATTTGTTTGGAAATTCTGGCTTGTGCTTTTAGAAGATATTGTAATACTTGTGTCTTATATAATTCTTTTGAATAATATTCATGTTATGTGCTGATTACATGTTATTATATACAGTATGTGTCTGCATTTCATGCTGTGATTCCAACTTTGGTACATCTGATAACTGTGTTTAGGATTGAGACATCAGACATCAGAAGAATAAAGAATGTCAAGAACAGTACAAACAATATTATATCAGGCTGCAAAGGGAGGATCTGCCATTGCCTACAAGGAGATTATTTCAATATTAATTACAATATGAATGAATTACAAATATTCATCAAATGAGCAAATATTCACAGGAACAACACCATATCTGAAGAATCAGTAAGATAGTGCCAAGTCAACTAGCCATCAATCAGGAGCCTCAGACTCTTGTATGAGAAAAAAATGGTGCAATCCAGAGGCCCTTGGATGGAAAATGGAGAAGACTCAGTAGAGAATGGGAATAGATGGAATCTTGCCAGATTAAACTCTTACTACTCTGACCCTAAAAGATCTCTTCTAACTTGGGAGATCCAAGGGAGTGGCTACCCTTACTCTCTTCCTCTGCTTCCTATGCAATTCCAGACTATAAATTGCTTTTTGTCTCAATACCACCACTGTGCTTCCTCCTTCCGAGCAAATTGCCACTTAACTATAGTCTATCATACCAGCTCTCCCTCCAGCTCTCCCTCCACTGGAACTATCTCTCATATCACCTGAATCTACCTCTTACTCTTTCTCTCTGAAGTTATATTGTACATCTTATTGTTGCAGTATTGACCCTGTCTCTGAAATAAATCATTTCTGTTCAGGCAATTCCCTGTTAGGAGAATGAGCACATACAGGGAGATGTATAGAGAGTAGTGTTGGAATAATACACACACACAGTACACAGATACACTGTACAGTAAATGTAGGTTTTTACTTCCAGAAAGGTTTAAGCAAAGTCCAAAATAAGCAGTCCAAAGTCATTCACAAGTAAATCAGTCAGTTTTTCCATCCAGGGATAATCCAAATATCAAAGTCCAGTGTGAAAAAACAGTTCAGTATCAGATTTACATTAAATCCAGGAATATCAGTCAATTAGAAGAAATGGAGCAACGGCAATACTTTCCAACAGAAGGAAACAGAGATGGAGACATACTCTCTTCTGAGATTAAGACTAAACAATCCAGGTTTCTGGCTCCATTTTATGGCTGTTTGAAAAACTACACCCAATTGCAGTTTTTGCAATCTCTTAAAGACATAGTACTAAAATGTTTATCCTGGTTTATATATTTCTAACCCAAATACCTGTTAGGTGACTTATATTCCTAACAATTTCTATGTGCTCCCACTGGAATATTCGAATGTTGATTCTTTGATTATAGAGAACTGCACAGCTAAACTCTACAGCAAAATATCTAATAGTTCATTTAGCAGCATAGTTTACCCATACATCAGTATGACAATGCAAAGCTGGAAACAAGCAATGATTATTTTTTCCATGCAGGTTTTCCATGCAGTTCCAGCAGTCTCTCCCAATCTGGTTTCTTCCTGTAAAATGGGCAAAGTATCATCTATCTTTATGCATTCAATCGCAATAGCATAGTAATGCCACCGTGTTTTCTTACCATATGTGGCTTTACCCTTTAGCAGAAGATGTGAACTAATTAGTACCTAAGTGAATAACTTGTTTTGACTCAGAAAAGATTCATTAGTTAGATTTAATTATTGGTCAATGTGTCAGATATTGGCAGCACACAAAGTGTAGTACGTCAAGTAAGATGATCTTTTGTTTCAGTGTTGCTAAAAACACTTGAAACAATTGTACTAGAAAATGGTGTTTGTATTTTGAAGGAAAGATTAAAAAAAACTATTCTAAAAAATGAAAACAGTAAAGTGGAAAATTGGCCTTTAAAATGATTTATTTGAAATCCAGCAACATGTAAATATTATGCCCTTCCCTTCTTACTAAATGGAAAATACATTCATGAAAAATTGTGATGGTTTTGGATAGGTTTGTAGTATGTATGCATGTGCACCCTCAGTATTTTGCACTGTATGAAACAACTGTTATTTTTTCCAGAGACAAATTTATTTTTTGGCCTAGAAAAAAGGAAAACTGCTGGCTTTTGTTATAGCAAATTTATTTTGAAGACAATTATAAAGTCTAGGTCATAGAGACACACATATCTTTCTATTTTATTAGCAACAGAGACAAATTAATTCCTCAGTTATCAAGATTTTGTCATTTTGAGAGGGTTTTTTATGTTAAGAATTATTTGACAAGAGGTGTAAAATATGGGAGAATAAATGTCTAAAACTACATAAAATTCTGTATGTTTGTAAAGTGACCATTTGGTGATACATTCAGAACTTTTATAAACTACTTTCTTAGACCTGGCAGGCAGGCAGGCAAACAAACAAATAAGGAATCCAAATGGGATAATATTAGGTAAAAAAATAAGGCTGAAATGTCTGCCATAAAATATTTAAGCAGAACATTCTTAATGAGGAAAGCAGATGATAGATATTAAGAAGCTTAGAACATGAAAAGTTCAGAGGTAAAGTAGGACAACTTAGTGAGATGTTCTTACCATAAAACTTCCCCTTGTTGTGATTGTGGTGCTGATATGCAAACTATTACACATATTATACAAGATTGCCCATGATGTGCATTCTCTGGTTCTCTAGAATATCTGCATGAAGCAATGCCATAGGTCAGGGGTGTCAAACTACATTGTCATGGTGGCATCACATGATGTATCAGGATTTTTTTCCCCTTTGCTAAACCAGGCGTGGGCTTGGCCAGCACATGATGCATCCAGCTGCAGGCCAGGAATTTGACAGCCTTGACATAGATGATCACCTGGATAGCTGAATTGTACATCCAGTTATGAGGCCACTGCCATAAGCCCACAGAAATTTTACTTATCGTTACTGTATATATATGTGTGTTGTGGTCTGCCAGCAGCCTGCGGAGCTGGCAGCAGAGTCAGGCAGTGGGGAGGAACATGTGCCAGTCCTGGAGTCTGGGGAGGGCTCGGATGAGGGATCTGCAACCGACACAGAGATGGGGCCAGAGCCATCTGAGAGTTATGTGTTGACCCCGGAGTCTCCAGAATCTGACACCAGTGAGGCAGAGGAACAGGAGGAGCCTGGTCCAGTGCACACTTGTGCAGAGCTGCCAGAAGGCAAGAACAGTTAAGACAAAAGGGGCAACTCAGGAGTAAGTCTTGGAGATGATTGTCCCCTCCCATAAGACATAAAGAAGGAGCAAAGGAACATGAGCCCCACTTCTGCCTTACCAGATCATTTTGAAGCTCACCAAGTTTATTATTCTTTATATACTAGAAATGGCCTACTAGGTACTTTCCACAAACACACTACATTTGTAATGTTTATTTTCATTGATTGCATCCTGCAATAAATACTCACTGCCATTAAATTCAGCTTTCATAGCTAATAGTTGTTAGTAAATTTGAAAACATCTTATCCCATATCAAGGCTAAATAAATTCCACAAGTCAGAATTATGCAGAAAAGGTTTTGCCCATTCCCATTAACCTCTGTCTTTTGATTAATTTTGTGCCATTAAATCAGGTCTCAACTCCTACAACAACATAGATAGATTTTGTTTCTAACCTAGTCTTTCAAGTTATTGCTTATTCTTATTTTATATTTAATAAACAAGAATAAGCAATAGCCTGAAAGTATTTTTGCTAAATAATGTATGTTTAGCAATTATTGGAATTGTAGAAAAAGAACCATTCAATCTTATTTATTACAAACACTTTCTGATCATCATTCAATGTATCTTACTAATTAGCAAGATGTGACAATTGTTCATTATTTCTTACAATCCCTCTCCCACAATTCTTATATACATAGTCCTGCAAGTGATTAAACTGTGAGGAATACCTAGGATAAACTCAATCTAACACACATGTGTTTTTGAGATGGTACTAACCTGACAGCTTTCCATACAGCCAATCCAACAAGACCTACATAGCTCAATGCTTTTGCAGCATCAGCAATATTTTCTTCCAGTTCTCTAACCACCACTGAAAGAAGTCAGAAAAGAGAACATGTTCTGCCATCATAGCCAAGAAAGTAAATGAGTTATCAGTAATATCATTCAGCTTCCTTGGCTAATGCATTAAGTCTGAAATAAGGTACAGCTGAAAGCCTGAAACCGAATTGCACCGACTTATGCCAGGGGTCTCTAAAGAATTCTACTGACTTGCAATGTCAACAATCACATCCCAGCAACCCAGGAGCTGTTTGAAAATATTAACTATTGATAGGTAGAGAGCTTTCTTGAGTATAGGAGCTATTCTTACAATTGTGGATAGGTATTTTGGAAGAATGAAAAAAGGCATAACCTGTGGACAAGCAGGTTGCTGATTTTTAAAAACAAATCCATATGGAATGGATACAACTCTAAGGACAATACATCATAAATACTGCTAGTGTTCTAAGATATAATAGTTTGTATGAAAACTATCATCCTGTATAAAATGAATACGAAATGTTGCAGCTTCTTTTTTTTCCAGAAAAGTAACCTCGCCTCGCTTTTCCCAGGGAAATAAAAATACAGTTTCCTAATTAAGATTGATTTGGGAATAGTACTAAAGCATATATTCACTCCAACAATCCTCCCTCTATTTTTCATTGAAAACCAGATAGCATTAACGATGACATCTTGTTATTCTAGCAATGCTAGATTGTGAAATAAAGAGACAATAGAGACAAATTTATTAGAAATGGCAACTCTTGAATTTCTTAACCTAGATTTTTATTGGTGCAGCAGTGGTAATACATTATCACAGACAATATTGTACCAAACAGAAGTGGTATTCAGCAGGTTCTGACCAGTTCTGGAGAACCGGTAGTGGAAATTTTGAGTAGTTCAGAGAACCGGAAAATGCCACCCCTGACTGGAGATTTTACAGTATCCTTCTCCTGCCATGCCCACCAAGCCACACCCACAAAACCTGTAGTAAAAAAATTTGAATCCCACTACTGGTACCAAAGTTGATTTAGCTCTTATACTGTTATATCGGTGGTGAAATGCTATCGGTTTGGACTGATTCAACTGAACCAGTAGTAAAAAAAAATCTCTGATGATCAGCTGAGAAGAAAAAAAAGAAAAAAGTACAGGATCGGTCCTCCCACCCACCCCAGCACTTTTCTGCTCTTTATCCTCTCAGCTGATTGGTGCGGCAGAGACTCAGCTGGTGTTTGGAAAGCTGTGTGTGCGTTAGGTGCATGTGTGTGCGTAAGTGCAAAGTGTGTGATCACTGAACTGGTAGGGAAACTGGTAGAGTCACACCACTGTGTTATATTGATGTTAAGGTGGTATTTTGAGATCCAGTTGACGTTATTGTGTATGTTTTATATATATATATATATATATATATATATATATATATATATATATATATATATATATATATATATATATATATATATATATATATATATATATATATCTTAAGTTTTCATGGGTACTTACATGTATGGCATTCGGCTTTGTTCGGGTATTTTCCCACGTCATTGTAGTTGTTCTTTTAAAGTTGTAGCAACGTTTCAGCAGAATCTCATCTGCCATCATCAGGCTTCTGTATAGTGAACACAGACAGACACTATAGAAGCCTGATGATGGCAGATGAGATTCTGCTGGCTGCACTTTAAAGAACAACTACATGATGTGGAAAATACTGAAAGCCGAATGCCATACATTTTATATATATATATATATATATATATATATATATATATATATATATATATATATATATATATATATATATATATATATGTATGTATGTATGGTGTTCGGCTTGGTTCGGGTATTTTCCCACGTCATTGTAGTTGTTCTTTTAAAGTTGTAGCAACGTTTCAGCAGAATCTCATCTGCCATCATCAGGCTTCTGTATTGTGTCCGTCTGTGAGTCAGACTTTTACAGTGGTTTCAGATTTAAATTTGGGGCAGCCTATTGCTGTGCCAGAATGGTTTTTTCTTCATCCTGATTGGTTGGGAGTCTTGGTCTGTGTTTATTGGTCTCGGAGTTTGCTGTGTTCTGCTTGATTGGTGTCTCTAATATCTTCTGTCTGTTTTTTGGCTCTTTTTGTATCTTGATTGGCTGGCAGCATTGTGTTACTTTAATGGAGGCCTTTAGTGCAGCTTGGCTTCGGGTAAATGGACGGCTATCATTAGTTAGGAAGCTGGGTTTCATCTGGGTGCCTGGTTGGGATGTGTTTGAGCTGGAGGTATCAGGGGGGATCTGTTTGTGCCCAGGTGTTTGCCTGGCTTGTGGTGTGGAGATTTTTTTTGTTTGTGAGTGCAGGCTTCCAAATGATTGACAGCCTGGTGGAATCATCTCTTCTATTCATGCTTTCTGGTCTTTTTTCAATCTCTATGGCTTCTCTGATGATTCTGTGATTAGGGTTTTCTATAGTGGCCAGGGTTTTGGTGCCATTGAAGTTGATGCTATGACCTGTGGCTTCCATGTGTTGGACTAGTGAGGAAGTGTGTTCCAGCTTTTTGACTGCATTTTTGTGTTCATCCAGGCGGGTGCTTATTCTTCTATTGGTCTGTCCAATGTATGTGGCCGGGCATGATGCACAGGGGACTTCGTATATGCCTTGGTTTTCCAGGTCAATTTTATCTTTGGGGTTGCTAAGGATGGCTGCTATTTTTCTGTCTGTTTTGAAGGCAGTCCTGATGTGATGTCTGTGTAGTACCTTACTAATTTTGTCTGTAGTACCTCTTATGTAGGGCAGGACAGCTGTTCCATAGGTCTGTTCATCTTCTGGGTCTCTATTATGTTTCAGTGTGTTTTTGTGGATCAAGCTGGTGATTTTGCTTTTGTGGAAGCCGTTGGCTGTCAGTACTTTAGTCAGGGTGCATAGTTCAGTCTTAATGTGTGTCTTGTCTGCCAGGCGTTTGGTTCTGGTAATTAGTGTTTTAGCCACGGAGTTTATCTGTGCTGGGTGGTGGTGGGATTGGGCATTGAGGTAGCGGTTGGTGTGTGTTTCTTCTGGTATATGGTGTGTCCTAGTGTGCCATCTGTTTTTTGTAGATTAGTACATCTAGGAATGGTAGTTGTTTGTTTGTTTCTGTTTCCATGGTGAACTTGATTTTGGGGTGTGCGCTGTTTAGGTGTGTTAGGAAATTGTTTAGGTTTTCTTGTCCATGGGGCCAAATCACGAATGTGTCATCGATGTATCTTAACCATAGTTTGGGTTTGAGGATGGCATTGGCCAGGGCTCTGGATTCAATTCTTCCATGAACAGGTTTGCAATGACAGGTGACAGTGGTGATCCCATGGGAGCTCCTTCTATTTGTTTGTATCTTTGTCCTTTGTATATGAAATATGTGTTGGTTAAGCAGTGTTCTGTTAGTTCCATGAGGTGTTTAGCTGGTTGGTATTTATTTTTGATGATTTCAAGGGTCTCTTTTATCGGGACTTGAGTGAATAGTGAAACCACGTCAAAACTTACAAGCAGATCTTCTTGCTCCACGTGTAGATCTTTGATCATTTCCAAGAAGTGGTATGAGTTTTTTACATGAGAAGCTGCTGTTTCAGCATGGGGCTGTAGCTCTTTTGCTAGGTGTTTAGCTAGGTTTTGTAACTTAAGAAAACAAATATATATATATAACAAATATATATATAACAAATATATATATATATATATATAACAAATATATGTATGGTGTTCGGCTTGGTTCGGGTATTTTCCCACGTCATTGTAGTTCTTTTAAAATACCCAACCAAGCCGAACACCATACATGTAAGTACCAAAAACTTAAGAAAACAAATAACAAATATATATATATATAAGTTATATATAATATATATATATAACTTAAGAAAACAAATATATATATATATATATATATATATATATATATATATATATATATATATATATATATATATATATATATATATATATATACACACACACACACAGTAAATTCAATATATAATTCGCAATATGTTGTTTGAAAATTAAATCTCCAGTTGCTAAAGATCGAATTCTTTCACAAGAAGTCAAGTGTCTATCTTTTCATTACATTTTTGGCAACAATTAGAATAAATGGGAAAGGTTGACCTTGAATTTTGGCAGTTAGACAATGGTCATTCCATTTTCTTGGCAGCAATACAGAAGTTGTTTACCATTGCCTTTCTCCAGGATTTTTTTTTACTTCCCTGCCTAGTCAGACCCAATCAGGCAAAACTTGTAAGGCTACCCAAGAACTTCTATCTGTGTTTCTTATTAATAATAGAACTTTTCATTTAATGGCAAGTGCTATAAAGATTCAGATAAAAATCATATATTACGTTCTGAATAGATAAAACTCATTTTATTTCTCTGAAATTAAATTAAATCTTCTATTTTGGTGGGGTTATTTCCTATGAAATGATTGAATTCTATTCCTTCTTATTACCGTATTTTCCGGACTATAGAGCACATTGGAATATAAGCCGCACCCACTAAATTTTAAAAGAAAAAATTATTTTTACATATATTAGCTGCACCAGACTATAAGCCGCAGATATATACGTTGTGAAATGAGATATTTACACAGAAAGAGAAGAATGCTCTTCGCATGCGCCAGACGTCTCCAATGTCTCACCATTGATTCATTAACGCCAAGCTTACGTGCAGCAGCTCTATTTCCTTCCTGGATAGACAGATTGATTGCTTTCAACTTAAAAGCTGCATCATATGCTTTTCTTCATGTACTTTCCATGATGAGGGTGTGAAAAATATTTTGCGTTCGTGCGTGTCGTGCTGCTTCCGTTGAGCGCGCCAAAAACTACCGGTAGCGTCTTCTTCTTTGCATTGACCTCTTGTGTCTGTCACGTTTTTGCACACCCTGATGGCAGTTAGCGAAGAAAAATCTATAGATAAGCCGCATTGTTGTACAAGCCACAAGGTTCAAAGCGTGGGGGAAAAAATAGCAGCTTATAGTCCGGAAAATACAGTAATTTGTTACGTCCTTGTTTATTTTTCACTATGAGGAGGAGGGCATTAATTTGCATTTTGAAATAGGGAAGACCCATATACATTTTGGAGGAACCTTCCCACATACATATCATGATCCCATCCTAGTATTGGGAGTAGATGTGATGGAATCTTATTAATGGAATATTCATGAAAATCAGGTGTGGCTTTGAAGGATGAAATTCATAACTTCTTTGTAGCAGCAGTCATGAATAAATCAGATTTGGCTATTCAGATGAGACAAGTGATGTTCAATTGGCAACCCATAGGCAATAGAAGTCTCTAAACCCAACTTTATTGGTATTTAATAGCTTTCCCAATTTTAAAACTGTAGTTGAAAGGTAAAAAACACATTACCAACTAGCCCTTTGAAAGGGTTTTTGAAGAATATTTGCTTCAAAATCAGGATTTCTAGTCAATGTTCTTTTATGCAATGAGTATACATGATTTCTATCTAATTGTGAAAGCCCAACTATAAAATGTCTGACATATTAGTCATGTATTTATAGGAGCAGGTTGTTCCTGGATTAGTGTCTGAGTAAAAGAATGGATCCAGGATATATATTTGATTATTCTTGTCTAAGGACATCTCTTTCAATTGAGAAAAGATAAGTTATTTTTTATAATACTCTATTAACATACTTTCTATATATTTCAGAAGATATCAGGTTAGTCATAGTGAAGGAATCTTCAGTGACCACTGGAATGTGCTTCATAGCATGAAGGAACCCACCAAACTATTGTGAACTATTCAAGAAAGGAAAATAAGAACATAAGAGAATTTAGGATCATGCCAGTAATCTATTCAGAACCCTGTTTCCACAGTAGAAAATTGAGCTAGCAGTCTTATTGGCATGGCTGACTGGTAGAGTTAGTCTCTTCTGGAAATAGAACATTATATGTAGACTTTGCAACATTTTAAAACAAGAAATATGAGAAAAAATATGAGTGTATTATTACTATTATAGGTGTTATATAATATGACAGACAGAAATAGTTAGAATTATACACAATCATTGTAACAAAAAGTACACAATCTTTGATTTCATTCAGTGAAAGACTTACTCAGTTCAGGAATGAGAGAGGGATAAGTAGAAGGAAGAAAATTGGATTTTTAAAATACTGGGGGCAAGGAGATAAGAGTTACAAAGCTATAACTGTGGACAAAACAAACACAGAGACTAAAGGGGACCAAAGTTTTATTTATTTTTATTTTATTTGGTTTGTCATTTGCTTACAAGATAATAGGTATAAGTAAAAACATAGTTATGGATACATGGATACATATAAGAAAAATAAAAGAAACAATAGGACAGGGACGGTAGGCACGTTGGTGTGCTTATGCACGCCCCCTACAGACCTCTTAGGAAAGGGGTGAGGTCAATAGTAGGCAGTCTAAGGTTAAAGTTTTTGGGGTTTGGGGAACAAACCACAGAGTCAGGTAGAGTATTCCAGACCTTGACCACTCTGTTGCTGAAGTCGTATTTTCTGCAATCAAGTTTGGTGAGATTAACCTTGTATCTATTGTTTGCTCTTAATCATTGACAGGTAGGACATTGCAATGTATGATTTTATATACTATACTTAGATCGGACCGAAGGCAGCGTAGTTCTAGGTTTCCTAGGTCTAGAATTTCAAGTCTGGTGGCATAAGGTATTCTGCAATGAGTAAAGGAGTGGAGAACTCTTCTTGTTAAATAATTCTGGACTTTCTCAACTGTGTTAATATCAGATACGTAATGTGATAAATATGAAAACTAAGATTGAACATTTACAGATTGTAAAAAACAGTGGGATATTTTTATTCCCCTTTCCACCTCCTAATAAGCCTGCTTTAATTAGTTGTGACAAGAATAAAACACAAATGCTATTTTAGCAACAGTTCTCCAAACAGTGGTAACAGTAGCTAAGCAGAAGAGATGAAATAGCCTGGCCAGTTACTTATGTTAATTTGAGTAACTCTCAAATTACAATTCATTATGTAATGTGCTCTACGTGAAACTGCCTTTGAAGAGTACCTGGAAACTTCAGCTGGTGCAGAATGTCGTGGCAAGACAATTATGTGTGCCTCTAGAATGGCACACTTAGATCTCTGCTATGATGGACACCTTTTTGTAGTTTCAAAAACTCTATTACGTTCTCTTTTGTAGAATGTCTTGAGCATTAGCACTCTGAAATGGGTTTTTTTTCTTCTAGGAAAGTGCAGTGGAAGGGATGATCTGGAATAAATCAATTTTGCAAGTAGGCATAACATTTTCCCCCAGACAATTTCAAATTTTCCACTTCATGAAAACCATGCATTCACTTATCTCATAGTTTGTTCTGTTTTGATATTCCATAGACACTCTTTGCTCTAACCTTCAGCACCAAGCCATGAAGGGCTTAAAAGGTAACTATCAGCACCTTGAATTGAAGCATATTGGCAACCAATGTGACCAACCTATATAAAGCACATAGTTATAGTGCAAATGAGTAAGCATTTGTTTCAATTCACAGGGACCAAATCTAATGGAAATTAAGCACACTCTGAAGTGATTGATTGTAGGCTGCTACTCTTGATTTAAGATGCTACATGAAAACCTTCTGGTATATGTTAGATAAAGAAGTCTTTGTGGATTTTATTCTGTTAGTCGTTACCAACTATAGAGGGCAGTGCTCATTTTCGTTTCCAGGCCATTAAGCCAATGCTGCCAAAGACATTTCAATGGTCATGTGATGTCATGGAGTGCTGTTACCTTCCCACTGCAGTGGTACCTATTTATCTATTTGTATTGCATATTTTCGAATTGCTAGGTTGGCAGGAGCTGGGGCAAAGATGGGGCTCACCCCATTGCATGGCATTCAGACTTTGAATGTGGGCTGTTGACCTTTCCAGCTGACAAACCCAACATCTTAACTGCTGAGCCACTGCACTACCCATATGTGTTAGATATGGCGTCCTGAAATCTTATCACATTAGAGGCTATATTTTTGTTTCCTTGACTAGGTGACTATCCACCAAACCTAGGATTTTTCAAAAATCTAAGCCAAGTCTTGACTGTTCTTGTCTTAAAATTTTGTTTAAAGCTTCTGGTATATGCCTATTAATTTTTTCCCTGTTCCCTGCCTTACTTTTTAGTTAAATATGGTAGTCTGTGTGCAATTTATTGCAAAGCTAATCATATGCCAGCTGGGAATTTGCTTTCAATTTTGCAAGAACTTGTTGTGATTCTTATACCATAGGTACCTCTTTTGCTGGGCATCTAGAGAATACCAGTTTGTCATGCTTTTATTTTATTTTAAATGTACTTTTTAAATTTAGAATAGTGGAGAATGCACATTTGCAAGCATTGGAGTAGAAAGTTATGCAGCAACAGGAAGGCCCTGAAAATTTGTTCTAATGAAGAGCTGCTGTTTTGGAAAATGGGGCGGCTGATTCAGTCTTAGCTTACAAACACATCACTTTAAAATGGCTTGAGGGTGAAATAGGATGGTTGAATTGAGTAGAACTTATTCCCAAGTACATTAATATAGGCTTAAAACCTTAAAGTCCCGAATTTGCCACTGGTTCTTCTCAGTCTAGCTTCTGAGACTGTTAAATCCATATAGGTGCCATGTTACTTACGATGTAACTCTATTTTTTCCTTCATCTTTATTTCACTTTATTTTCATCTTCCCCATCACTTTATTTTTGATACAGATGTCTTGACCATTGACCCTGATTACAGCTTTCCTTATCCCAAGATGCTCAAAGTCCAGAAGTAATGTGAATCCAATTTTCTGTTTCATACAAAAGGTGCAAGCAGGCTGAAATTGTCATAATGACTTCGGTGTAGATCAAAGGAGTTTTTTAAAAAAACCAAATACCATTGAATAAAGGTATAAGAATCCAACTCAAACTTGAAGATTAATTGAAGACTAATAGCAAAAATAGTTAAGATTTTTAGAGTTGCTTTCCCCAACTGTATTCATTTTTAAGTTTTAAATTTGAGCTTCTAGAAATATTTCCTGCTTTAACTGTTAAAAGCTTACCCGTTTCCCATTCCATATATATAAAAATAGAATTTCAAAACTAGTACTAGTATAGAACCATTTGTTCTTCTTGATCTTCAAAGTCCAACTAAGGAACTCAAGGGCACATGACATTGTTCTCCAGCACATTGTTTCTTTCTCCAGTACCCCAGGACTTTCCCTCTGCCCACTTATGACAGATGCCTCAACTAGCCCCAAATAGGAATATAACCTAAACTACAATAGGCATTGTTCTAGTTATGGAAATCATTGGACATTTGTTATATGATTTCATATGACCATTACATTACAGTCAAGGTTCTAAGTTCATAACAAAGGGCAAAATGTATTCATTCTATTTGGTTCTGTTTTTCTGACTTTTTATGATAATGTATGCCATGGTGATTAAATATTTTCTCTGTGATTTTTTTCAAGCCTTTTTCTGAAGAAAAACAACAACAGATCTACTAGAGGTAAAATAACCTAACTATTCTTCAATTTTATTATCAAAAAGCAAATGTACAGGAAAATTAATCTTGAATCAGATCTATTCAGGGTTTTTGCTAGACATCTCTACAGAGAGTTAAAAATTGTTATTAGGCAATGTTAAAAAACACTTTCCTTTCAATTTAATTCAATAGTTTATCCAGCTAAATATTGCTGCTACTGTTACAGACAATGAAAACAGACCTAAAAAATTACTGCTCTTTAATAGAAAGCATTCTTTCAAGCAAGGAAATTGCTCTTGACCTTCTCTATTAAAAGAAATAAAAAGCAACATGAACAACTGTTGATACAGCCAAAGCTAGGGAAAAATATTTACTTCTTTGACACAATGCAAGAAAAGAGGAGTGGTTTTATATATTAAAGATATCATCCCAGGTACACCGGAGCAAAACCAACACAAGGAGGAAGACCCAGAAGTTTTCTAAAGAAGACAGCCTGGGTTCTTTCAATACAATCCTTGAAGCCCCGTATCCATATGGGAATTCCGTAAAGAGTTTGAGCCAAAGTTTTGGCTTTGTAAATACGCAGAGCAGAAGGAATAAAATGGCCTCCTTGGGTATAAAAAAATCTTAAAATCTGCTGGTGACTACAGGAGGCTGAGTTCAGCACCTGGGTTCAATGTCTAGTCCAAGCACGGGTGTTCTGAAATTGAATACCTAAATACTTAAAATGGAAAACCTGCTTAACAGCATTACCATTGATAGCCCAGTTATACAATTTCCGGGCTCTAGAGAACACCAATACTTTGGATTTGTCGTAATTAATAGACAAGTGGTTCTCGGCACAGTAGGACCCAAATGCAGAAAGTAATCTTTTCAGACCTGGCCTTGACAATGAAAGGAGGGCCGCATCGTCAGCATAAAGGAGAAGCGGGATCTTCGTAGTTGACAACTTAGGGGCGTGGGACTCAATACGTCCAATGTGAAAGGCCAAGTCAGATAAGAATAAATTAAACAAAAGAGGAGCCAGAACACAACCCTGCCTTACTCCATTCTTAATCGGGAAGTTCTCCCTGCAGACCACACCTGACCTGACTAGAGGTCTGGTTGTACAAGGATCTAATTAGGAACAGAAGACGTCTATCAATAGAACTTTTGACCACAACAGTCCCCTAGGGACTGAGTCAAACGCTGACTTTAGGTTGATAAAAGCAGTAAAAAGTTTGCCACCTGGTATGGTAGTATATTTATCGACCAGGTGCGCAGTGGTCCAGTGTGGCACAGCCCGCTTTAAACCCAATCTGTTTTGGGGTGTTAGAGTTGTCAAAACTGAGCAGCACTCTCGTGCAGTGTTCAGGAGAGGGTAAAAGTTCAACCTTCTTCAAATCATCAGCTTTTAGCCCCAATAACTATAATATATGGTCCCTCACCAGCTGTGTTGATCCCCAGTGAGGTAAGTTGCCATTAATGGAATTAATGATGAGGGCCACCTGTTTTGACTGTAAGACCAGGTGACTGTTTGCGTCAAAAGATGTAAAGTTCGAACTATTGGTAGGATTACGTTGGCCAGTGCTTTTGCTGAGGCTTGGCACGGAGAACCCTGCCGCTGCATCAGGCTGCCGAACGGTCAGCCTAGGGCACCCATTGGTAGTCCAGGAAACTAAGTAGTTTAAAGAACTTATTATTTTATCAAGCTGGAGCTGAATGCTCACTGTAGTTTCTGCAACCAAGAAACATTGCTGAGCCAAAAGTTCTGTAAGGGTGGGCTCATTTAAGGATTTGTTGGGGGCCGTAGTTTTAGATAAGCCTTTGTTCTCAACTCGAGGGACGACGCCCTCAACCATCGGAAGATCGCGACAACTGGCAGCAGCCAGACAAAAGGGAGCAGGAGCTTTCAAACCAAGAGGCCGATCTAAAACAAAGTCCTCAATCTTGGATTGCTTCAGAGAAGGTTGAGGAACCGGGTCAGTGAGAGATCTGCTCCTTTTCCTTGTCTTCATTATATTAAGTAGCACAATAAAGGAGGAGCTGTGTAATATAGCATAGAGTCTAGTCACTGAAACAAGTCCTTAATCCAGAGGAAAAGGAATTGGGACTGTTTCCTAATGCAAACAGTGGCAGAGCTCCTCACAAGTATACCAAGGATCTTACCCTCCCGACAGAGCAGGGAACATGAGTAAATAAAAATGGTAAAATAATAAAAATAGTGGATAAAAATAGAATAAATTAGATAAGAGAAATCACATCAAAGCTAGGCATTGCTAGACTTCCAGCTGAAGGAGTAAGATGTGTAGAACAACAACAACAAAGAAGCAGCAGCAAGGCCCTCCTATAGCTGAGGCCCAGCTCGGGCTTTTTTTATAAATTCAACTAAAGCATAGCTGAAATATAACTAAAAGTGGATTAGCAATCACACTGTAAAAATCTCAAAAATGTAAAGGGTTTAAAAATAAATAAAAATTTGAAGACTAAGATATGATAGAAAAATAGCCTTAAAAGCAGGTAATAATTAGAATAGGCTAATTTAATCTTAATTAAGCAGAGAGCCTACTTGCCTGCTGCTCTCCAGGGAAGCTTCCTTCCAGGTGGTGCCTCTTGAATTGTGCATGTAAGAATCTCTTTCCTTTTCTCTCCTGAAAAAGTTTGAATGTGGTTGAAGAAGGTTCTTTGCAGTTTGTTTGCAGTGGCAACTTGATATCTGTGTTGGTTGGTTTGAAGAAATGGTTGCTTGAATTACAGCTGAGGATGAATCAGCAAAGGAAGAAAAAGACCAAAAGAGCGCCGAGGAACACAGGCTCCTACATTATCCAACTTTCCATTTTAACCCCAAAACATCCCTTCAGACCCTTATCAATTATCAATAAATGATCACTTCACCGTTTTTTCCATTTTCAGAAAAAGTTCACAAAGGTTTTCCAGTCTTTTACAAAAGTACTTGTGGTTTTATCTCTACCAAACAGATCAGTTTTGCCATTTCTACTATCTTCACAATTCATTCCTCCATCATCAGAATTTGAATAATGAGGGCATATAATAAACTGGCTGTGGTCACCATATAAAAAAATAAATCTTCCGTGACTTTTCTCTAATTGGCTATTCATAAGTTAGTGAGATTCAATTGATAACTTAGGTACTATTGTCCTATTTATATTACAAACATCTATTATTAAAAATAATATCATATTGCTTAGCAAAGACATCAGGAAGGAGTAAGAAACATTATACATAATTCTTATTTTACCAGCTATTTCTATCCAGGAATAGTAGAAAATGCTAAACATATGAACTTCAATTTTACTACCAGGCCCTGGCATTCTTAAGTAAAGGAAAATAAAGCTCTAAGAAAAATGGATTGTGAATAGTGATGAAGAGACAGACAGACAAGCAAAATAGGGATTGCCTCAGTTTCAGCTGTTTTTCAAACATTCAATATTTAAAAGGTGACAAGGTTTAAATGTTGTTGCTTTGACATCTTAGGTGTGGAAAACTGGTCTGGCATTTTGCAAATAAAAGCAAAATATTTTACAGTAATTTAAAGACGGAGAATATGTCATATCACAAATCTTTAATATGTTACAGTATTGGCACAAATACATTTACCACAGCTATTTTTGTGTTCAGCAGTTTTTTTTAAAAAAAAAAACAATTAAATCAAAGACACATTTGTTGATGATGAATCTAAATCTCTGTCAAATAATAATTTTGATCCAGTGGCTGTTTCAGCAATGCCAATTCTAACAGAAGAGGGAGGTCATTTCTACTTTTCTTAGTGTTTGTTTAAATTTATTGATCTGTAGAAGTTAGACTCATCAGTGGTTTGGCTCACAGCTCCTGGTAAAGAAGGAGGCCCTGGAACACTTCTTTAAAATTGGGTTAGGAGGGGATTATGTGTATTACAGTCTCTCCATTACAGTTAAAATGGAGCCAAGCTGATCATTGGCAAAGAATCGTCTTCTGCTGCTACTGTGCATGTATTGTATTTTGCTAGCTTTTACTTCAGGCTATCTGCCTTCCTTTCATACCTGACCTAGATTTTCCATTCCTGTAGTGTAATTCTTTAGGAGACCAGTAGCAGACAGAAAGGGAAAAGATAGGAGTGGGAAGAATCAAAAACAGAGAATTACTATTTTGAAAAGAAAGATGTGAGGAAAAGTTTTAAATTAAACCTGACAGCCAGTTTGAAAATCGTGGTTAAAAGCACTGGGCTAAAGCATGAAAGAATGGGAGTTTTAGACTTGCTTCTGCCATGAAGTCAGCCAGGTGACTTTGGGCCAGTACTACTTCCTCAGGCTAGGAAAAAGGTAAGGGTGCATTTCCAAAAAATATATATTGCCATGAAAATTACATGGACTTGTTCGAGCAGTGTTCAGGAGTAAAACTGATTTAATCCCAGAAAATCTTATTAATATAATCATGTTAGATTTAACACCTTATCTTTTTCAAAACCACATGATGTATTAATACCACTTTATAATGTCTTTTTATGGCCAGACTTGGAGTACTACATCCAGTTTTGATCACCATGATGTAAAAAAGATGTTGAGACTCTAGAAAGAAGAGCAATGAAGATGATTAGGGGACTGAAGACTCTAAACATATAAAGAACAGTTGCTACAATTGGGTATGTCTAGTTTAATGAAAAGAAGGACTAGGGGTGACATGATAGAAGTGTTCCAATATCTCAGGGGCTGCCACAAAGAAGAGGGAGTAACTTTATTCTCTAAATCACCTGAAGACAGGACAAGAAACAATGGATGGAAACTAATAAAGAAGAGAAGCAATCTAGAACTAAGAAGAAATTTCCGGACAGTTAGAACAATTAAACAGTGGAATGACTTGCCTTCAGAAGTTGTGAATGTTCCAACACTGGAAGCTTTTAAGAAGATATTGGTCAACTATTTGTCTGAAATGGTATAGTTTCCTGACTGAGCAGGGAGTTGGACTAGAAGGCCTCCAAGGCAGGGGTGGGATTCTACCAGTTCGCACCTATTTTCTAGAACCGATTGTTAACATTCTAAGCAGTTCGGAGAACCGGTTGTTAGAAGAAATTACTGGCCTAATCCTGTAAGGAAGGCAGGAAGGAAGCATTCTGGTGTTGCTTACAGAAACTGCTTCTCTATTAACACTTATTACATTCTTGGCAGGACTAGACTTCCTGTCTCAGGAACGTCTCTGGAGTTATTTTTCCCTCCTTTGCTGGTACTTTGCTTGTGTGGAATGACCATTCAAAGTTACAATGGCACTGAAAAAAGTGACATGATCATTTTTCACACTTACGACTGTTGCAGCATCCCCACAGTCATGAGAGGCCAGGCGAGGAGATGCGTGCCTCGATGTGAGTGATATTGAGTTGGCCACACCCAGCCAATAACATGACCCCCAAGCCATGTCCACCCAGTCACATGACCACCAAGCCACGCCCACCACCTAAGCCACGCCCAAAGAACTGGTTGTTAAAAATTTAAATCCCACCCCTGCTCCAAGGTCCCTTCCAACTCTGTTATTCTATTCTATTCTATTCTATTCTATTCTATTCTATTCTATTCTATTCTATTCTATTCTATTCTATTCTATTCTATTCTATTCTATTCTATTCTATTCTATTCTGATAGAAACTGCAGGACATAGTCAAATCAGCCACTGTACCATTTAATCTGTGTTGGCTTTTGAAGGCCACATAAACCATTATAGCACCTTTATGTAGGAGCCGTGACGGCATAGTGATTAGAATGCAGTATTGCAGGCTAATTCAACTCATTGTCAGGAGTTCAATCCTAGCCAGCTCAAGATTGACTCAGTCTTCCATCCATCTATAGTCAGTAAAATAAGAAGCTGGATTGTTGGGGACAATGTGCTGACTGCTTAGAGAGTGCTGTAAAGCACAATGAATGGTATATAAGTTTGAGTACTATTGCTATTACTACCTGCATTGCCTAGTCTTTCCCCCCAGAATACTCTCTGATATTAGCAGAATCACCCTAAGCTTTCAAAACTCCACTGCATCTTAATACTGTATCTGCACACACACACAAAGACACACAAGCACACATACACACACACCACAGAGTTTTTGCCAATTCAGCATTTGATACCCTTCCCTCTTCTGATTAGCACTATATCCAATTAGCATCTAAACTGTCCTCTTTTCCAAGTAACTTCTCAATAAGATACCACACAGAAAGTTTGCCCAATGTAGATGGATGCAAGGATACACAAAGAACCAGGGAGATGCCATGGTAAATAGCAGGCTCAACAGAATGGTACTTGCTGTATCATAGATTTTCCAGGAAACATAATCAAGACTGAAATCTGGGGAGAAACCATTATGGAGACAGTGGGCAAATGGATATCCTGTCCAACTCGGGACAAGGAAATAACTAATGCAAATGAAGCATTATATGGTTAGATTGTCTGAAGAACTCTCAAGTGAAATATTCATTGTGTTGAGGTTCCAAAAATCATTGCATGCCATATGTGCACATAATAAATCAAAGATAAAATGTTTAGTACTAGTTATTTGGTTTCCATGGTATTGGCAAAATTGGAGTGTGACTAATTGCTTGCAAACTTATTTTGAATTCAATGCATGTGGTTTAAAATGTGGTGTTTTAGCTTCAACGTTTTAAGCTGCTGAATTGTGAAATAGGCCTTTTTCATGAAAATGTAGGGAGAAATTGGACAAATACGGCATCAAAATATTTTCTCTGAAGTCAAACAGTGCAACAGGGAAATGATTCAAGATTATTTCTGCCATTTCAAAATTAAATATATTCAGTGCCCATCTATGCTAAACTGTAACAATGCCATTTGAATAAATGAACTTATTTAAATGAAGCCATTGATCTCTTCTCTTTTCAGTATCCAAATTCTAAAGAATTTTCCAAGAAAAACTTTGCTAGTTTAAATCCAGGTCCATCTATAATTTCTTTGTTGTTGTTTTTTTGTAATATAGCTTATGGGAAGCCCCCAAGTAAGGCTTAAGAACAATAACATCCTTCTCCTTGTATTGCCTATGAGCTGGAAAATTACCTTGCATATTAGAGGTAATGTACCATCATCACAAATAACAGCCATTACCACAAAACTGGAACACAGTTTACAACACAAAGCAACACATTCCAAATTTGAAGTTCATGTGTGGCTGCTGTTCTACTTTTAGGCAAAAGTAAATTGGTATGCATAGTTATAAACCGACATATTTTCCCTAAATTGCATTCCTTTCTTCCTTTCTTTTTGCAAAAGCCATATTTCCTTAGATAGTGGAGAAAACTATTGTGATTCTGGGCTGTTTAGAAACAACATAGTAAAACAATATAAAGCAACTAAAACACTGTTAAATGATGCTGTTCATCCATCGTGTTCGAAGAGGACTTTGACATCTAACAGGTTGTAGGCTGTCCACAGTGTGTCCGCAGGTGGCTGGTAAGGCCTATACGGGCACAAAATGTTCTGCTGAATCTGTGGGCACCATTGTTGCAGCATTTGCAGCTCTGGCTTTATGGAGTGCTCGCTTCTCTTGTGCTATGTCTTCTGTCTTCAAATGTCTGACAGCCTTGGTGGATCAATGTGTGCCATGTCGATGGACTGTTAAAAACAAAATTACAAAGGTTAAAATTTAAAAGTTAAATATGAAAATTAAAGTTAAAAAACTTAAAGGCTAAAAGATTAACAAGTTGGAAAAATTGCGATCAAGCCACCAGCCATCTTCAAGGTTGCATCACATTCACTCTTAGACCCCTGTACAAAATGGCAGAACCAGGTCTTAACACTGGAAAACCAGAAGAGTAAGGGCTTCTTGCCTCGGGAATTAGATGGTCCAAAGGATGGTGTCAACAGCAGAGAAGGTCCTCTTCTTAGATTCCACCAGTTGAATTTCTTTCACTGACAGGATTCACAGCATTGCTTCACTGCTTGACTGGGTGGGACATGTCGATATAATTGGGACAAATACCCTGGTCCCATGCCATGAGGGCTTTAAAGCTGATAACCAACACCTTGAATTAGATATGGAAACAAACAGAACCCTTTGTAACTCACGTAGCAGAAGTGTTACATGTGTCATCCTAGGGATGCTTAGAACTGCTCATGCCATTCAAAACATAGGAGTCTGTCTTATACTGATCAGACTATTTGCTCATTGCGGACAACAAGGTCTGATAAATGGAAATCATGTGGTACTTTCCTAGCTTTATCAAATATATTTAATATCTAGACAATATTTTCTGATCTTAAAAATGTTAAGCGGAATCAGTGTTCTGATGGGAAAGCATCAGGGCATTCCAGAGTGGTAAATTAGCTTGAGAAGTAAAATATCACCATCATCACCCCAGAAGAGGTCAGTGACAAACCACTTGTATATTGTTGCTCTCTAGTGGTCATCCAGATATTTTACAGCTGTATGCCGTACAATCAGATTTGTTGAAGGCATGGTACAAATTGGGCAGCAAATAGAAATGTAGTGGAGCAAGGTATCTGCCTTCCCTGTTTCTGATATATTTAACCCACTATCTCTTTTGTAGTATTTATTAATTTGTTAATACATTAACAAATTTGCATTTCCTTCCAAGCTCAGGACAACATACAAAACAATATCTTATTCACTTTTCTTAATAATTACTACCTTGTGAGATAGGCTATCAGGTCATGAGTAGTACCAAGTCACCATAGGACTTCCATGACTTTCATTCTTTTTGACAATATTCTAGTAACAAGAAGTTTCCTTATTGTCCAACTTCAGGAATCCACCCTTACATTTGATTCCTTGAAAATCAAAGTTACTAAGCTGCATGAATGTACTGCATAAACTACGATGTTAACACAATAAAAGCAAATGGGATGAACTTCATTAGAATCCAAAGACTTACAACTCTAATGTGGTTTATGCCTGCAAGCCCAGTTACATTAATTTATTCCGGATTTAAAAATGAATTAGTAATTGTATACTGTTATTCTTGACATAACTGAATGAAATGAAGATCTAAACAGAGCTGGTATACACACCAAAAGCTGTGGTTAGTGGATTGTATGCCAACACAATTAGTTTAATTTTATTTTACACATTGAAAATCACCATGCTTCTCCTGGGAAAACAGTAATCCACATATAAGAAGAATTTTCTGTGGGTTTTTCTTTTTCTTTTTGGTACACTATTATATTTAACAACAATCCTATTTGTATGAGCTAGTATAAAACGTTTTAAATAAAATGAAGCATTTCATGGAAAATTTCACTTACATCACTTTCATTCAAACAAAAAAAAAAACTCCATTCCTTTGAAAAGTTCAGCAAATTATGTTTTATGACTTTTTAAAAAACAGAAACCCTGAGAAAGGCCTGAGTTTTTTTCTTCTCGAGATTTGTATCACCAGGGACTTAACTATAAAACAAACTAATAAAAATGTTATTAAACTATAAGCGGTTGCTTTTCTTCAGAAAGTCTACTACATGGTGCTTTATATTTATCTTGTGAAACATTCCAATAAAACTGATCTCTAGAGTCCTAGCAGTGCTACTATTTTTAGATTTACTCTAATGTATATGAGCAATATATATAATATATATATATATAATATATCTAATATATAATGTACAATGTTTGGGAAATGTGTAAGATGAATCTAATCAAGTTCTCCTTAGATTTATTGAATACTGTTATACATGTTCACTATATCTGTGGTGGTAGAGAGACAGTTTTCTGAAAAGCCAGCAAAAGCAAAATCCCTTTAAGATACTTCAAGCAACTAATAATATCCAACATTTCCTTTTAAAACAAGCTGTCTTAAAACTGGGGAAGACATCCGAAACCTCAAAGATTGGTTTAATATGTCCCAGAGCCCTGATAGTGCATGCCAAAGAAAGGCGTCACTTGCCCATGGGCATCACTTTGGCTACACCTGCTGTATTTAGTGAAGATCCTACCATCCCTTTAAGTTCATCTGCATCATCATAAGAATTTTCTTATAATGTCGACCAAAATCTACCATCTTATGAGACCCTTCTATGTGGTTCTGTTTTTTAAATTCACTGGAACAAACTTTGTCTGTACCAGTGGATCAGCCTTTTAAATCCTGGAAGGTTGATGAAATATCTGTCATGCTCCTGTCAGACCTGAATCCGTGGAAGATGAGTCAGAGCTGGGGTTAAGGGAGATCGAGGGGGCAACCTCGATGGTTTCGGAGGAATGTGGGAAGGAACAGGACAAGGCAGCCCTGGGCCACTCAGGCTTGGGATGGCTTGTCAACCCAGGGAGGAACAGGGGCAGGATGACCGAAAGAGGGCAGGCAGTAGAAATAAGGAGTGACGGAGCTCAGGCAATGACCAAAGACTGCCCCCTCCTGATTCCTGAGCATGGAGAGTGGAGAGGAGGTGGGAACAGTGCAGGCCAACCTGACAATTCAAGAGGAGAGCTCCCTGCCCCTCTTCACAAGGCACACTGGAAACTGAGACTTAAGGAGACGCTGTGGAGAGAGTGTTTGTCATGAACAAAAATGGAATTAATGGAGTTTTGTATGCCATTGCCGATGTCTGGAGTTTGCAGGACTTCTTGTCTTCTTTGTTTTGTGGACTCATTGCCTTATTCCTTACTTCGTGGACTCATTGTCTTGTTCCTTGGTTTGTGGATTCATTACCTTGTTCCTTGCCTTGCTGGATTTCTTGCTTTGAAGCCTAACAAAACACTTGCTAACAATGTTTTGCTGGACTACTTGCAGCCAGATGGTGATGTGTATGTGAGAGAGAGCACTTTGCTCCGGGACTTGCCATAAACATGGAAGCTTTTCGGGGGCAATTGGAGCAATAAAGGAGAGTTTGAACTATAGCTAGTTGTGTTGCCTTCATGCCTTGTCCCAACTCATCACATATCTCTTAAATCTTCTCTTCTTTAGATTAAATAAGCTTACTTGATATAAATAAGGTCTCCCCACTGAGATTGGCCTTTTCTGCTCATATAGGCAGAGGCGGCATGCTATGAGTTCCATCAGCCCAATTATTCCAGCAGTGGGTTCCGGAGAAGGGCCTTCTGTACTCTTGCTCCTGCCCTCTGGAACATCTTGCCTCCTCTGCCCCAAAGCAAGGTTGGCCCCAATCCCCCTATCTTTTCATAAGGGCCTAAAGACCTCATTCTGCCAGTTGGCCTGTGGCCCCAATGGAGGAACAGCACACAGAGGTGGTTGATTGAGCAATAATAGATCCCATTCTGTCCTCATCCTCCCCATATGTCCTTTATTTTAATCCTGGTTTTAATTTATTGTTTTGGGTCATTTGTTTTGTAGTGATCTTTTTTCCAGTAGCCTCCCATGTTTTAACAGCTTGGGTAATGGATTGTGTGATGGCCTTGCGAGTTCTTTTGTTGTGGTATCCTGGGTTCTGTGTTGTGATCTCCTGGGTCGTTTGTGTTTTGATGTCTTTTCCATTAGCCTCCTGTGTTGTAATGGCTTGGGTAATGGGTTGTGTGATGACCTTGTGAGTTTTATTGCTGTGGTATCCTTGGTCTTGTGCTGTGATTTCTTGGGTCATTTGCTGTGTTGCAACTTCTTGAGTTCTTGTGGTATAATTTCTTGAGTTTTCTGATGTGATATCCTGAGCGGGTGGCTGTGATGTAGCATTCTGGGTTTTGGTCTGGACCAAAACCCAGAATGCTGGACCAAAACCCAGAATGCTACATGATAGCCACCCGCTCCAGCTGACTTCTGTCAAGCAAAGTCAGTGGAGAATCCAGATTTGCTTAATGACCATGTGATTTACTTAACAACTGCACTGATTTGCCTAACAACCATGGTGAAAAAAGGGTCATGAAATCAGACACAAATCATTCAACCACCACCTGGCTTAGCAATGGAAATTCTGATTCCATTTGTGGAGGATTCCATTTGTGGAGGATTACCTGCATTTGTTAACATTTTACAATAACAATAAACAGTACAATAAAATGGTTAAAAAAGGAGACAATTCATGAAACCAAATATAAATATTTCCTTAATATTCCACCCACACATATATTTCCATGCACTGATCTTTATGACATTCCTTTAAGCCTATTCTAACTGCCTATATTAGAAATTGGACTTTTTTTTAATTCCAAGGAACAGTGGAGTAGTTTTTCACACTGTAAACCTCTAAATCATTATTTCTTCCTCTCTTCCTCACAGGCATGCACATCCAAAGCGCAGAGAAAGAATATCAGAAAATATATAACATCCAATGAGATCTTTCCCAAAAGTCAAAATGTAAATGTAGATTTGGAACATTTTTAAATTAAAGAGCAATGCAGAAACAAGATTTAATGACATATGGAGAAAGGTCACAGGCTAGAACTAAATGGGAAAATTCCCCACCCTTGATTTTATCTTTCAAGCATATAATCACTATAAGTGCATCTTCTTTAAAAGCTGCATGCTTCTTCTTTTTTGTGATTCATTTTCCAAGAATCAGCCTTCACTGCACAGTGAAGTTATAATAACTTCAAAGGGGCTTGCCTAGTTTTATTTAATGCAAAAACTTACAATTAGACATCAGATTTTGTTGGAAAATACAGAGATCACATTAAAGTAATTTATGATTAAAAACAGATGTTTTTCCCAATGGTTTGAAAAAATGGTCTTTTTCAATGGATTTACAGTAAAAGTCTAAACATGTTAAGTTTCCTTCAGGCAGATAAACAACACTCAGCAGCTGTATAATGCAAATAGCAAAATACCAATATATATGTGGGAGATGAGGGTCTATAGAAAAGAAAGTGGGAGATATTATATATGTATATCTTATAATCTTGTCAATCAATTCTGTCTCACCACCAAATACAATCCCTAAGGGGTTCCTAAGCCATCAGTAAAAAGAGAAAATATATTCTATTGTACAGGTAGTCTTCAACTTACAGCAATTCATTAGGTGACCATTCAAAGTTACAACAGCACTGCAAAAAATGGCTTATAACCATTTTTCACACTTAAAGCTATTGTAGTATCTCCATGTCATATGACCAAAATTCAGATGCTTGGCAACTGACTTATACTTGACATTTACAATGTCCCAAAGTCACGTGATAACCTTTTCTGAGGGGCTGGAGCTAACAGGTAGCCAAGCTAAGTCCCTAAATCCCATCCTGTCGTCAGGAGTCCTGGTGGTCCAGCAAGCAAAACTTCAGCCAGGCAGATGACGGGGGGCCTGTGCCTGCCTATCTAGCACTTGGATAGCACAAGCATTCATTCGCAGCTTTATTTGAGATTCCTAGCTGAGATGGATAGCAAAGCTAGGACTGACCAGCTCCAAGCTGAAGCAGTGGGAACCGAGGGCTGCTTTGGGTGCCACCAGCTGGCGCAAATGTACCATGACAAAGGTGGAATGGGCAGTGCAAAGGAAAGTTGCGCTTTGCTCCTGCACACTAAGGCTTCAGCCATTGCTACCGCTGCTTCGGCCCGCCTGCACCGCCACCCCTTGTCACCACAGCACCATTTGAGCTGCAGGCTCAAAGATTGTGTGGGATGTGCTGCCACTGCTGTTCCAATGGCTGCCTTGGGAGTGAGGGGGAATAAAGAGGTCAGCTGGCAGGCAAAGATCCACTCACTTGCTTTACTCTCCCACCTCCGCTGCCCTCTCTCAGCTCCCCTTGTCTTGTAGCCAGCTTTCTCATTTAAGGAGATGCTGCAGTCTCAAAGATAGTAGGGCCTCGTGGCAAGAGAAAAGACAGTGAAAGTTGCAAGAGTAGAGGCGGGACAGCAAAGCAAGTGATGCTTCAGACTGCCAACTGGCCTCTTTATTCCTCCTCACTCCCAGGCAGCCAGGTAGCACAATATGAGGTCGCAGGGGCCTTATAGTATTTCTGGGGCAAGGAGAGCTGCTGCTGCTGCTGCTGCCGTTCCAGAGGGCTGGGGATGGCTGGGAGGCCAGGCACTCCCACATCCTGACCAGGCGGGCGGGCTAGGGCCAGCTGGCAAAGGGTGAGCATTCCTTTGCTTGTGGTCCACAGCAGACTGGCCAGGAGCACCCGGTGGGCTCAGGCTGGACTGGCTGGCTCACGTGGTGGCAGGAATCACTGGTTGGGGGGGTGCCACTGGGCCTGGATATGCTGGGCTGCATTCACCTGAGCAGCTCCAAAATTAAATGTGAAAAGCGGCATACCATGGTATTGGAGACTCGCTCCAGACCTGCCCATTTGGCTGAAGGGCTGCCTCGGGGGCAACATGGCAAGGCTTGGTCTCTTTTGGACCCACCTCTCAGCTGCAGCCTGCTCATCCTTCCTTCCAACTTGGGTTCTGTATCCAACAGGGCAACTCACCACTTCTGGGCAGCGGGCGAGCAACCCTCAAGGAGAGCACCACACTGGGATGCTGCAAGCCTGGACCAGATGCTTTCTCTTGGGCCTCCCCCCCAGAGCCTTCCCCTGAAAGTCAGCCAAGCCTCATTGTGTCATCCCCCCACAGCCCTTTGGATGAACATGGTGGGCTCCGTCCCCTGCTGTCAGTATTTCCTTCTCGGGCCAGGTGAAGAGTGGCCACATAGGAGGCAGCTGGTGAGGAGCGGAGATCAGTGATGGAAGGCTCACCACCAGGCCAAAATCATCTGAGCCGCATGGTTAAGCAAGTAAGGGAACCAGAGAGCAACAACAGCTATGTCGCGGACGTGAGTCTAGGCACTGCCCAAGGCGGGCAAGGCATGATAAGGAGTGAGTGGGGGGGAGGGACAAGAGGGGTGGGGCAGGTGGGAAATTTAACAACCAGTTTTCCTGAACCGGTGCAAACCAGCTGAATCCCACCACTGATCTCTGCCATTTCCAAGAAAACAATAGTGGTCCCACTCAATATTAGGGAGTGCAGCCAAAGAAGTAGGTTAGGTTGGCTGCCAAATATACAACTACACATTTAAGAAGGAAAAGAAAACAGTAAGTAGAGATGCTTCTTGAAGTAAAACTTTGTTCAAGAATGGAAACTTTAGAAGAGTTTCTATAATGATCTGCAGATGAGCCATAGTTGGAACTTTGAATAAATGCTTCAATTCTAGGCTCCTGATTGCTAGAAATAAAATTTCTAGATTTTCACAGTGTGGAAAGGTATGGTTTGTTTAATCATGGTTTGGTGACGGAGCTGACCTATGACTTTATGAAGTCATAGGTCATAGCAGTAAAGTTCACAAAACATGCTAAATAACAAATCAGTCAACAAGATGGCTTAGTATGATGTATGAACCTTTGTGATTTTTCTATGACAGCCTTTCATCTTGCCATGCATCTGGATTTTCCTTGCTATGCTAAAAACCTGACTTTTGACACATAGATTATGGTGAACATTGGCTTCCATATTTTTTATTTAAGAATAGATATTCCAACCTCCACTTGGCATATGACCAGAAACTCATTATCACCAACAAAATAGTTTCATTACTACCAGTAGATTATATTTGATTTCTCTCTTCCACGTAAATCCAACATTCACCAATCATTCACAAAATCCAATGATTTACACTGCCTCTCTTTCTCTTGTATATATACACACATTTGCAGAAATACATATAAAGCCTCTGCCTTTCTTTTCTTTTCATTTTGAATAGACAAAGATCATCCCAGCCAATCATCCCAGCCAAAGCACAGTTTAATTTCACACAGAAAATTCCCTTCCCTCTATTTAGTAATAAATCCCATCCAAATCACAATTGTTTAATAACTAAAATGCGCCAAGATTTGCTGGCAAGTAGTGCACTAGCGTGGGCTTGTCTAAAAGCATTTGTGATTTCAAAGAATCACTTCATTACATTTCAATCATAGTCAAAGCACATTATTTTGAAAGAGCTCTTCTTAATGATGGCTTTTACTCTTTTAAACCATTTAATTCTATAAGAACTACAACTTAGTTTTCTGCTATATCCAATTATTTTTTCATTCCTGATTTTTGTACATACAAGGCAGATTTCCTTATAGAGAGGCCCAACAGTACCAATAACTGGCCCACAGACCAAAACACTCAACAGTCCATTTTCTCCAGTAACCACTAATAATAACTTGATTGCAGGAAATACGACTTCAGCAATAGAGTGGTCAATGTCTGGAATACTCTACCCGACTCTGTAGTTTCTTCCCCAAACCCCCAAAACTTTAACCTTAGACTGTCTACTATTGACCTCACCCCTTTCCTAAGAGGTCTGTAGGGGGCGTGCATAAGCCCACCAACGTGCCTACCGTCCCTGTCCTATTGTTTCTCTTATTCTTTATTTTTCTTATATGTAACCATTCACAACTATGTATACATTTATACTTATTGTCTTGTAAACAATTGGCAAATCAAATAAATAAATAAATAAATAAATAATCTTGAAGCAACTGGAAACATGGCTGGTTATAAAGAGACCGCCCAATGATGTATGGAGTTTTACTTCTTTCCACTGAAACCCAAGAATTAACAAGTTGTCCATGCAAAGTTTCTACTGGAACCCTCTGCCTGAATCACTTTTGGGAGAGGAAAGAAGATACTTCTTCAAAGGGTCATTGTTTTTAGGGGCTAGAAAATCCCTACCAACTTGCTTACTAATCTGGTTTCTTGTATTGAAACATGTTGAAATAATTCCACATCATTATTCTATATGAAGCCAAAATACATAAGAATAGTTCCTATGCCAAGGAGTTTGTAGTCCAAAAGCCAAGAGATTCAAAATTCAAAATTCAGCCCAGGGAAAACAACCATGTAGAAAGAGACAGGGAAATTACACATACATTTCAGTGATGCCTATAGACCTTGGCTTAAGGCTGAAATAAGCCATTTTTTCCCTTATTCTGCCTCAAGACCGCTGGAACATGCTTAGAGGTTTTGTGACAGCACTGGACTGGGTGGACTTTTTTTTAAATCTTTGAGGAGTTTGGGAGAATATGAGTGTTTTGGGGACAAGGTTGGTGTCTTAAGTCTCAATGGTCATTTAAAAATTCATTTAAAATCACCAAGAATGGTGTCCCTAGAATTTTTGGGAGTTGTAAATGGGATCTTAGGAAAGTGGGATGTGGATTGCTTCCTCTTTACTTAAAGGAGTATGTCCAAAATTCATGGTCATTTTGAAAGAGCTAATCTAAGTAATGGAATTAGCTATAACTCTTGGAAACTTATACCAGTAAAAGACAGCAGGTAGAAGTGAATGAAGATAACTAAGCAAGAAATGACAGCCAGAAAGATGAGCGAAAATGGGCTTTGAGAAGATCTAATTATAGGCATGTTAAGATATACCCTAACATGAAAACTGAAATCCACCATATAAAATTTAAGCAAAGACATTACTTTCTTCAATATGAATTCAAAACTTTAAAAAACGGTATCCAATGGGTTCTTAAAGCAAACAGGAAATATTATCAAATAACCATGATATAAATAACAGCATTAACAGCTATAATACTTGATATAGAAACCAGAAAGCTTGACTAATGGACATAGGAGAGTTTCCATTTCATGATCTGTTGCATGAAACAGTTGAATTCTCAGATGATCTATCATTTTGCTGAAAGATGTAGCATTTAATACTGTGTCAAATTTTGTTTTCTTATAAATTTATTGGAAAATACGATTTGATCAGGTATACCTAGACTTCTGGTGCAATTTTAGATGAACAAAATGAAGTACTTCAGAGAAAATCTCTGGGTTATTTTCAAAGGTATGGTAACATGTAATCTACATATCATTAAATTTGAATTATTACAGCCAAAGCAATATTCCTTAGGAAACATGTTCTGTCAGAGTAAATATCTATGTAAAGTATCTTTATTTAAAATACAAAGTCTTTATTGACTCTAGCATTAGCATATGTTATATATTTTGTCTCTTTAGATAAAGTAATATATGTCCTCTTTCTTTGGTAATCTGATTCATAATTGATGATATAATTTCTATAACACACATTCAGTATATGGGTATTAAACTTCAGTAAAAAGTTGTAGTAGGAGTCTAAGGTAAAAGAAAGGACATTGTTTGTCCTTCTAGGTCTGAGTTCAGCAAAGCAGGCAAGTCAGAAAAAAAAACCTCTCAGCAAATGAATTACACATGGTTCTCAGATGCCTGCAAAAGAGTATCTGAATAGCCCCTACATGTCATTCTGCATCCTTGCATTCTGCTGCCATAACTGATGAGGAATGTTTCACCTGCATGGATTATGGATGGCTCCTCATTATATTTTTCAGATCATTTAACAGAATTAATGTGAACAGTTTCTCTCTTTCTGCAAATTTTGAATGGAAAACACGTTGAAAGAAATTAAGTATGTGTCTTTGTCCTGGCTTCCATCTAGCAACTCTGCTAAACTGTGCAGCCTTATCTTAAAGGGTTGTCCTAGCCAATTTCTACTGAGGAAAAACTGCCCTAAACAGTTCTCTGTATGCATGATAACCCTATCCTTCTATCCACATTTTACTACCAACCTGCCTTCCATTGAGGATCTGTATACTGCACGAGTCAAAAAACGGACCCTTCACATCCCAGACATAAACTGTTTCAACTCCGACCCTCAAAACAATGCTATAGAGCACTGCACACCAGAACAACTAGACACAAGTGCAGTTTTTCCCCCAAACACCATCACTCTGCTAAACAAGTAATTCCCTCAACACTGTCAAACTATCTACTAAGTCTGCACTGCTATTAGTATTACTATTAATCTCTCATCCTTCCTTTCACCCATCTCCTCCCACGTATGACTGTATGACCATAGCCTTGTTGCTTATACCCTAATGATTTATACTGACTGTTTCCCAGTATGATTTGATTGCTTATTGTACCCTATGACTATTATTAAGTGTTGTATCTTATGATTTTTGAGTCGTGATGAATGTATCTTTTCTTTTATGTACACTGAGAACATACGCACCAAGACAAATTCCTTGTGTGTCCAATCACACCTGGTCAATAAAGAATTCTATTCTATTCTATTCTATTCTATTCTATTCTATTCTATTCTGTTCTGTTCTGTTCTGTTCTGTTCTGTTCTGCTCTTTCTGTTCTATTCTATTCTATTCTATTCTATTCTATTCTATTCTATGGGATTCAATTCGACTCAACTCGACTCGATATATATGATAACTGACAATACAGCTTGATTGATTTTTGAAAGGACCCATTTCAAATGCAGTAACTAAGAGTAATATAACATGGAATTTAGTAAAACAATATATGTACCATCCTGGACAATGAAATATTTTGGGGAATATTAAAAGAGTCAGAATATTATATTTCCTCAAAGGAGAAATGGAAAAAACTCTTAACAAAGGCAGAAAGAATCCACAACAGCTTCCGGCAGAAGCCTCAAGTCATTAGAGATGGATATTGTGTGCCCATTAAGAAAGACTGGGCCAGTCTATTCATAAACAAAATGTGCAGAAGGTTTGAGGTGATGGGATTAAAATTTACACACACACCCATCCACATTCTAAGAACAGGACATGACATGACCTTTAGGATATAATAAGATTAACCCATCACCATTGAAATTGCAAAAGACACAAAAGTGCCTTCATTGCCCAATCCCAGGAACAGTTCAAACTTTCAGAGTCATAGAAACCTATAAAAATCCATCCACTCATTCAACCATTTTGTCAACTGTCCCAGAACTGCATGCTGTTGTCAGTTTTGTTGATCAATTAACAGTGTCCTTCTTTCCAATCAGCCTCCATTTTATTTCCAGCTCCTTCTCCAACACAATACAAAAGGACTTGATCTCTTTAAAAAGAAGATTCAAATTGATGGCACCACTTGAGATTCAAAAACATTAAGTAAATAAATTGAACAAGGAGAATGAGTAAATCCATGGTTTTTTAAGAAGCTACTATATCATTATTATGGTTAGTCAACAGTCAGCTACATATTTAGTCTGGATTTGATATTTTATCCATTTATTGAGGCCTTCCCAAAGACCTACAATAGGAAGATGTTGTTGTTTGATGGTAGTAAATGTGTCATAGGATGTAAGCTGTTTCAGTGAAAACTGCCTTTTGCAATTGTCTGACAGTGATTTCATCAATGTTGATGGTGTTCAACTGGTACTTCATTTTTTTAGGATTTACCCTAGCTGCCTATTTATAATGGCATTTTGTTATAGTTGTTCTCCTTTTATTAGCAGGCCTTTGTATTTTGTAGTTTTTATCCAGTTTTTCTCTTTTGCTGTCTCCAGGTACTGCAATTATGGTTCATTGCACAGTCAGCCAGATGTTTAGACTGGATGTGGCAATTTAAAAATGGTTCATTGCAGAGTCAGCCAGATGTTTAGATTGGATTTGGCATTTTAATCCACCTATTAAGCCCCTTCCAAGGACCTGGAATAGGCAAATGTTCTTTGATCGTGTTATAGGTAATGTTGCAGGATGTAAAGTTTATAGATTATTGTTATTATTCACCAAAGAGAGAAACACCTACTATGAATTCAAAATAACCTGATTTCTCATTAGGGGAACATCCTTTTCATACCTCAACCATAAGTTTCTAATAAAATTACAAACAAATACAAGCAAACAACCAATGGAAATATCACAATAAACATTCTTGCAATAACTGCAATAGTGTAGACCACAGTTTGAAAAGAGTGGTTGAAAAATATTTGGCACATCAAAGAGAAAGCCAAAATAAGATTTTATATGTTGACAATATAAATAAGTGACTTTGCTTAATGTCTAGAGTCATTTCTGGCTTTTAAGAAGGGAAAAAATCGATATTTGTTGGCCAAGTAGGGATAATTAAATTGTTGAAATGAGAATGGCCAAGTTATATAAAAGCAACAGAGTTGGATCAACAAACTAACAGTGTTCCAACAGGATTTATATTCAAAGTTCTGAAGTCTAAATATAGGAGGTCTATGCCTTGGGAAAAATGGGAAATAATTTGGAAGAGGAAAGTGTGATTCATGCATCTTGCCTGATGTAACATTTTTAGAACCAGAAATCCTTGCAATTTAGTAGTTTTAAGAAAGGTGTCTTGGATTTAAGACTTTGTTGCAAAGCACTGTCTTTACTAATGGAAAAGATAATGCTAGAGTTTTGTTGGAAGTGATGGGGGACATTCAGAAAAATATTGTAATGTATCCACCCATTCCAGGCCAGTGTCTCCCCAACCCACCCCCACCCCGCTTTCCCCAGTTTAGCACCATAGAGATGTATCAAACCCCGGGATTTGCAAGGGCTAGCTGAGAATGCTGAGTTGAAGACCAGCTTAGCTTTTCCTCCAGCCTGTACTTGAACATTTGATGCTTTGGAAGCTTTGTCTATTGTTCTCCAGGAAGGAAATGCACACCTTGTACTTCCTACTTTCTCAGTCTTGCAACTCCAACTATCAGCTTCGCGCGCTCTGTGAAGGAATGGAAAGCTCCAAGAAAGGGACTACCACACCACACGGGCGAAATGGTGCCACTTTGAAGCCTATGAAGTTTGCCGCTCCATCTAGGGCAGGATGGGGAATTCTGGGACTTGAAGTCCACACGTCTTAAAGTTGCCAAGTTTGGAGTTCCCTGCTTTAAAGGAGGAAGGCAGCCCTTAAGAACCGAGTGGCGGCGGGAGAAGTTCCTCTGGAGCAGCGAATTACGACCAAACAGAGGTCTATAAAGATTCATAGTCCTCCTGGTCATGGTTGTCCCAAAAGTGCTTTTTCAAAAGGCAGCTGGATTTTTTTTTTTTTTTTTTTAAGACGTTTCGCTTCTTACTCAAGAATCTTGGATGAGAAGCAAAATGGCTTCAAGGAAAAAAAAAACCACAAGTCCAGTTGCCTTTTGAAAAAGCACTTTTGGTAAGACCAGACAGGAGTCCGAGTCTTCGCCAAGTTCCCCGGGACAACTGGAGAACCTGCCAATCCAGGCGGCCCCTCAACTGCGCCTCCTCCCCTTTCTTCTTCCAGGAGAGTTGGAAAAGCGCGTCTAACCAAACTCAAGAGACCAAGCGGATGTCTAAGGGAAGTGAAGGGGTCGTCGGTGCGACCTCCACCCCCGGTTAAGACTTTCTGAAACGCTGGGCGATCCGGGGAAGCCGGAAAGCTTCCCACGAAAGGCGACCGGGCAAGAGAACTGAAGCGGCGTTAGAAGGAGAGCAAGCGTGGAGACTTCGGCTCCCCACCCCGCCTGCTCCGGATCCGAGGGGCGTGTTTTGATCCTCCCAAACTGGGATCCACCCATGCCCCGTGCAGCGGCTCCCTCACATGCCGCGCATCTTTCGGGTCCTCCATGCAAGCTCGGCTATTGATGTGTGACACCTAGGAGTGTAAGGAGACGTTCACGCGGATCCAGCTAGAGAGGAAAAGTAATAAGATTCAGGTACGTTTTTACCTTTTATTTCTTTTAATTTCCTGGAACGATGTGTTGGAAAGCCCTCTTTCTGTCTTTTTTTCCTCCCTCTCGCCAGCCCAATCTTGGTTTGAGGACTGTTTAAAAAATGAAAACTACCTGCTTTGCAAAATGCCACCTGATTCTTTGCTCCGTCTGTGGTAGGCGCCAATCCGTGAAGATATGCCATAGTAATAAATGTATAACATTCGGTTTTTCAAGATATTGCAGAGACTCCGTTGGTTTGGTTGCAAGAGAATGAAAACTATTTCTGAGCTGACATGAATGAGGCATTTCCCGGTGTCAACCGCAAGCCTATTTTTTACAATGCAGACTTTAATTCTTGTCAGTAAGGAGCTTAACTACATTGCTGTAATGTCTTGGCAGGCGTCAGATTCATTGAAATGAGTTGACAAGAACTTTAAAAACAAAATACCCTGCACAGAACCTTTTTTAAAATTAAATTTGGACTTCTCTGGATTTCTTCAAGGGAGGATCTTTATTTGGTTATGGCTTGTTGCATTTTTAAAAAAATATAGATCTCTCCAAAGATCCAAGTGTACAGAAGAGCAATGTCTAAACAACTCTACAGTAACTTCAAAGGGTATCTGATATCTATTTATCTATCAAAGGATATCTGATATCTATTTATCTATCAAAGGATATCTATTTATCTTTCATTTTTCATCCCCTAAAACCATCTTTTGTGGAACCAATCTCAGCTGTGCTGTGTGACAGTCCTGATAAATGAAGGGGGGGATAAATTAAGAATGAATTTAAAATATCCACACATGCTGGTCATCTGTAAAAAGATTTGTCATCTATTAACGACAAATATGACATCAAATGAGTGCTTTATAATACAAGACATGGAAATCAGGGAATCGCCAATTTAAATAACTTCTGTATTTCATGATATGGTATCTAAGGTTTTAGGTTGGGAAAGAAAAATTGAGGCTAAAAATAATTATTAGAACTTTTATTTATTTAGTACCACTTTTCCAAATAACTTGGAGTGAAATAAACATTCCTTTTCATGACAGCCCAGTCAATCCAGAGACTTCAAAAGGGACCAGAGGTCTGTTCTTTTACAACTACACCAACATTCTAATCCTACATCATTCCAGGCTCATATAACTCTTAAATAAGAACTACCAAGAATTTGAAAGCTCCTATTCAGGATCTTGATGGGAAATCCAGTTTTTTTTTTACTATTTTAACTAATTTAAGTTTCAAAATACTATTAGGAAAAGAATCCTATAATCCTACAGCAAACATCACTCCTTACTAGCGCTGATGATGTTACCTAGTTAGGGTAATGAAACATCTGCAAGAAAACAAGCACACTCAGAGAGCACCAAGGACCCCTCAATCCTATAGTTTGGAAGGAAGGAAGAAACCACAGCTTCTGCACCTTGCACATTATTGTACCTGGAACTGAAGGTGCATTTACATTTTTTTAAGAAATTAAGTTATTGTTTTAATAAATACATCTCACTGACATTAGTAAGAGGGAAATCAACAAAGCAAACATTCTAAAGAAATGAAGGCTAAGATTCTTAATCTGCCTGTTCTGTTTGATTAAGGCACAAATGGCCCCAGAATGACATTAAGCTCTTTGATGTCATAGAATTGCAAGATCTAGTTTTTAAAATACTTGTATCAAGAAAATAACTCATCCAAACAGAACATGGAGATTTTCAATATAATAGTTTATTGCACTCTTATTTTCCATTAAACTAATTCTAATCTACTTAAGTAGCATTATAAAAACAAAAAAGACAAACCAGAATGAAACAGAAGTTGTCAGGGACAAGATGAGGCATAGCTTTCGTTCCCTATAAAGGTGGAGGAAAGTATGTTTCACTGTTTTCACTGTTGCTGTTGCTTCTTCACCAGGACAGTTCTCTTCTTAAACTCCTAATTCTTTGAGGCTTAATTTTCTTGGAAAGATTGATGTATTTGTCAGCAAAAAAAAAACAAATCGCATGCAGATTTATGATTACTTTAAAAATAAAACTGGTTCATCAAGCAGAATGTTCAAATTCCAGTTTTAGTAGTATGTCAAATTCCAGATTTTAATACTATTCCCGATATTTAATACTATTTTTAATACTATTTAATGCTATTCCAGATATTTAATATTATTCTTCTATTCCCTGCTACATATTCACTAAAAGCAAAAACCTTGCTACGAATGTTTAAAGGAAAGTGGAAGTATAAGTGGTCCTTGGTTAATGACGATTCCTTCAGCCACCATTCAAATTTACTGAACTGAACAAACAGTATTTATCCCTGGTCCCCAAAGATATAGTAATTGCAGCACCTCCTTGGCTAAATGGTCAAAGCCTGTGTGCTTGGCAGCCCACCTGTGCTTATTATTGGGTGCAAGGGCGCT
This sequence comes from Notechis scutatus, assembly GCF_049901735.1. Classification (NCBI taxonomy): domain Eukaryota; kingdom Metazoa; phylum Chordata; class Lepidosauria; order Squamata; family Elapidae; genus Notechis; species Notechis scutatus. The sequence goes on along the minus strand of NC_142012.1, from coordinate 142,853,172 downwards.
TTCCCCCATCCACCTATCTCCTCCCCCATTTTCCCTCCTTTGGCCACTCTGCACTCTGCACTGTAGCTTCCTTATGCTCCATTCAACCTGCTGCCTTGCCCTCTTTTGGCCCTACACTCCACTTGCAGTTCCCAACATCTTCACCATCTTCTTTCTCAAACTGCTTATACCTGGCCTGATGCTTAGTGAGGGAGCTGATTGGCCATGCCAGTCCTTTTTCCCAAGGCCACATGAGGCCTTGTCTAAGTTATGTACGACCTGCAGGGTCATAGAGAGTTCGGAGTGGCAAGGAGAGTAGATCAAGGGCAGAAGGACAAGCGAAGCACAGGATGGCCAAAGGGGCAGATGGGTTGAAGAGGAATCTTTTGTGAGGCTTAGGGCTGGGAGAGACCAAGCTGGAAATGGCTTGGATTGGGATGAGTCCTTGCCTAAGGACTGTTGGAATTGCCATCACTAAGCAATATGGTCATGTGACATGCTTTGGAACGATATCACTTACTTGGGTTCAGTGGTGGGATTGAAAAAATTTTACTACCAGTTTTGTGGGCGTGTTTGTTTGTTTTTTGTAAATTTTATTTGAGTTTTCACAAAGAGAAAAAAATATATGAATAAAACATTTTTTTTGAAAGCAGCATAATCCCGGGTTACATTTCTTCGTACCAACACAAATTCAGGTTCATGCTCATTTTTATATTCTATTCCATATCTTATTACTATTTTACATTTTCTGCATAGCTTCTCCCCTCTTTTAATTTTCTCAATTTTATTTTAATTATCTCATCTCAATTCAAATCATTTATATTTTTTGTCCTGTTTCAATTATCTATTATCTTTTCTCATTAAACAAAATTTCTCCTGTAGTTACTGATTGGAGTATGACGCCTTTATATCTTTTCCCTAAAGTTGTAACATTCAATATAATACATAACTTCCATTCGGATTCTGCTTGGTGCATTCTTAAAATACACACTGTATTCTTAAAAAAAGAAAAAAATTATAAATGTATATAATTAAAACAACATTCCATTCCAATTCAATTCTATCATTAATATTAATATTCATTAAAGTCTTAACATCTTTAACATTACTTTTCAATTAAATATCATACTTTTATGGGAACAATTATAAGCTTTCCATAGTTAATTCCCCCCCTTCACTTATATTTTATAAAACATTAACTAATTAAAATGTTCCCGTTCCTTCCTAATTCAATTTTCTCATTTATTTTATTTCACTTATTTTATTCACAAACATTTCACTAAATTACACTAACTATTTTATCCCTCATTTTAATCATACATTGTTTCCAATTTTCTAGTTATTTCTATTACTAATATAACAATACAATCTTATGTACCTTTACAGAATCCCTTTTTCAGTTAGATTTTCACCCATTATCTCTAAATAGGTCCTGTTTTTCTATATCTTGCTCCGGTCCTTTGTAACTTCTTTTCCTTCCCTTCTTCCCTCTCTTCTTCTCTCTCCCCTTTTTACCCCCTTGTCTCTCTACCTCTATTTCTCTCTTCTGTATTCCCCTTTTCTGTTGCTTTCCAGTATTATACTTATTTTTTTGAATTATTTTTCTTTTCTTTGGTTGTTTTTTTAAGTCTTAAATTCTCCATTCTCTTTTCCCCCTTTCCTTTTTCTTCCCCACATAAAATTACTTTTTCATTAAAGATGGCTTCTTCTTTGTCCCAGTCTTCTTGTTTTGCAGTCTTTTCTTGTTGTTTCTCATAGTTCCAAATCTCCATTTCTAAGAATTGAAAGACGAAGCCAAAAGAACCCTTCCCTTCTTGTGCATCTTCTTTGTACTTTTTAAGTTCCATTTTCAATTCATCCAGAAGTGGTGCCATTGTATAAATTTTTAAACAACCAACCAATTGATTTTAGTCATTCAAATATAATAACCAAAAATCCAAAGATCACCAAATAATCCAAATACACGCAAGCTGTTTCTTTTTTGCTCTTTTTTTTTCACTTTCTCTTCCTGGGGTTACTATTTAGTTGCAAAGTTTTAGTTAAAATGTATCTTTTAGAAGTCTTGTTGAAGTTTTACTGTAGATTCTTTTTAATTCCAGGCAGTCTCCTCCCTCTTCCAGATCCTGCCCTTATTTTTTTCTCTCCCTTCCTGCTTATGAAAAAAAAAATTAATGTCCAGAAATCTTTATTATCCCTTTGGCATTTTGTTTTATTTTCAGCTTAATTGCCTATTGATGTCAAAGCGGATTTTTTTGATTTCTTATTTAAGTCTCTTAGTTGTCAGTATAGGGAAGGAGAGATAAGGAAAAAAAAAAGCCAAACCTTTCCCTTTTCACTTTCCTTCGCTGCTTCCGACTCTTCTTTGGGAGTGATGTTATTTTTTGTAAGTTTAAATTCCAGGGTACCTTGGTTGTTGCTTTTACAATTTAACCCGGTCAGCCAAAACTTTCACTTCTTATCTTCCTCCTGCACATTCTTTTCCGGTTGAGTTCTTCTTTGTGGTGGCCATTTCTGACCACCGCTGCAACTGCCTTCGGGAAAGGGAGTAATGGCCAGCTGAGGAGGAGAGACGCGGCTCTCCTCGACCCTGCTGGCGATCTCCCCCCTCTTCACCACCTCTACGGGGTGGCTTAGCCCCTAAACCAGCCAGCTTGGGGTGCTCCAGAGGCAAGCCCAGACAGAAACTGTGCACAATCGTGGATTTCTGTCTGTCGCCGAAGCCCTTCAAACCAGAAGTCCGGTTGTGGGCGAAGTGCCAGTTGTGGGCGAAGTGCTGGTTTTGTGGGCATGGTTTTATGGGTGTGGCAGGGGAGGGATATTGTAAAATCTCCATTCCCTCCCCACTCCTGGGGGAAGGTTACTGCAAAATCCAATTCCCTCCCCATCCCACTAACCTGCTTTCCAGCTTCGTTCTCCCATGCAGGGCAACAAAAGAAGACCCAGCTGATCAGCTGGGACTTGGGAGGCAGAGAATCAATGGGGGCAGGGCCAGTCAGAGATGGTGTTTGCCTGTTCTCTGAACTACTCAAAATTTCTGCTGCCGGTTCTCCAGAACTGGTCCAACCTGTTGAATACCACCTCTGCTTGGTTTCCAATTACCATCATCATTGAAGACTAATGCTTATGGGTATTTAAACTGCTGGGTTTTTTTTTTACCTTGTAGAAGTAACCCTTATGGCAGCCTTCTCCAATCTGCTGTTCTTTAGGTGTGTTGGACTGAACCTCCCCATTTGTCCAGATGGTAATCCCCATTCTGGTTGGGAATGGGAACAGTTGCAATCCAAAACATCTGAAGGCTGAAGGTTAAATGTGTTGTAGCTTTTCTGTAGAACTGCTAATAAAAAACTAAGTCCAAGCAGCCTGCTCACAGTCACAAGCTCTTGATGTTTTCTGTTGTGTTATTTTCTAGAGTATTCTTTGTTCACACTTGACTGGAAGGATGGTCGGTTTAAAACTTTTGTCACACAAGATGAAGAGAAGAGGAAACCATCCCTATGCAGTAGGAGTCCTCTTTGGGTTCCTCTTGGCTGTCTTTCCTGGCAGTAGTGCCTGTCCTAAGTTTTGTGCCTGCTATGTACCGACTGAAGTCCACTGCACCTTCCGGTATCTTACTACCATCCCATCGCAGATCTCCCAAAATGTGGAACGCATCAATTTAGGGTAGGTTTGCATGATAATGCTGAAATCCTGACATTAGTAATGCTGTGCTAAAATTTATTTTGCAGTTTCTCAGAACTTCCCTTCTCCTGTGAAAGGGGCTTCTCTTGTTCTACTTTTTTTCAAGCTTCTTAATAATTTACTTCAATTTTTATTTAGTTATTTGTATCTACCCCACCTTTAAGGATGCAGTGGCTCAGTGGCTAAGATGTAGAGCTTGTCAATGAGAAATGTTGTCAGTTCGGTGGTTCTAATCCCTAGCACTGCGTAATGAAGTGAACTCCTGTTACTTGTCCCAGCTTCTGCCAACCTAGCAGTTTGAAAGTATGTAGAAATGCAAGTAGAAAAATAGGGACCACTTTGGTGGGAAGGCAACAGCATTCCGTGTGCCTTCGGCGTTTAGTCATGCCGGCCACGTGACCATGGAGACGTCTCCGGATAGTGCTGGCTCTTCAGCTTTGTAACAGAGAGGAGCACTGTCCCCTAGAGCTGGAAACAACTAGCACGTAGGTGCGAGGGGAACCGTTACCTTATCCCACCTTTATTATTTTTACAAATATCTTGAGGTGAATATGTCCCAACAAATTTCTCCTCCTATTTTACCCCCAACAACCTAGGAGCTAGGTTGGCTGACAGAAAGTGACTGGCTCAAGGTCACCCAGCTGGTTTTCGTGTCTGGGATGGGACTTGAACTTACACTCCCCCACTTTCTAGTCTGGTGCCATAACTATTAGACTAACTGGGCTCTCTTAATATTTTTGAGCTTACTTGCTACTCTTTGATGGTATTGTATGTTAGAAACTGTGGTGGCACAGTGATTAGAATGTAATACTGCAGGCTAACTCTGTCAGTGCCAGGAGTTTGATCCTGACCATCTTAAGGTAGACTCAGCCTTCCAACTTCCAAAGTTAGTAAAATGAGGACCCAGATTGTTGGGGACAATATGCTGACATTTGTAAAGAGAGAGTGCTATAAAGCACTATGGAGCAGTATAAGTCTAAGTGCTGTTGCTATTTTCTTTTCTATTATCCATCATTCTTACTCTACTCATCATATTATACCTTCTAGAGTAGTTGCCTACTTTAATTGAAGGAGGCTCAGATTACTAGAGAGATACTGGAACCTCTTAACTAAATAATAATGTTTCCAATTACATTACAAGAGGATGGTTTTGAAACCTGCAGGAGAAACAAGCACCATTAGAAACCATGGAAATAGCTGGTTTTTATGGGAAAATGTGGTAACTGAAAAGTGCAATCTTGTTATCTAAAGCAGGGGTCCCCAACCACCGGTCCGTGGACCGAGACAAGTCCGCGGAACAAGTCTTACCGGGCCGCTGATTGCTGGGCGCCGCCCTTTTTTTGATAAAAAAGTGCTTCCGGTGAGCTTTTCCGGGTAGAAAGCCATTTCTACCCGGAAAAGCTCACCGGAAGCGCTGGCGCCGCCATCTTTTTTGATGAAAAAGTGCTTCCAGTGAGGTCACCGGAAGCACTTTTTCATCAAAAAAAAGATGGTGGCGCCCAGCTGATGCCGGTACCGGGCCGCGGCATAAAAAAGGTTGGGGATCACTGATCTAAAGAGTCACAACTGTTTTAAAAGAAAGCAGTTAGTTATTATATTCATACTGTCACACACTAAGAGGCAGCATGTGACTGGTTTCATCCTTACTATGAATTGTCAAATGCAAACTGTCAGATCTTGTTCTATTTTGGATATTGAACAGTGGAGGGACATCAAACTCTCTTTTTTAAAAAAAATCATCAGTTTTCTTTGTCTTGGAAAAATTAGAAACAGCATCTTGTTCATCTCTTTTAGTGATAATTGATAGGAACAAAATTATGACTGCATGGCAGTAAGAAATAGTAATGAGGACAGACTAACATGTTCACTGTTATAAAACTTTTTCAGAGCAAAAAGCCTCCTGGCATTAATCTAGAATTGATTAATTTGCGTATTGTGATAAATTAAAACACATGCATTCAAATTCTTTTTTATGCCTTTCATGGTAAAGGATTTTTAGACAAGTTGAAATTTTAAAAGTTGATAATATTTTGTATATACCCTTGCAAATGATGATTGCTGGCTATTCACAAAATTATTACCATAATGTGTGTGACAGTCACTGAACACTGGGAAAAAACTAAGTTTGTTGATTTCCACCTTCTGCTCAAGGATTATCATCAATCCAGTTATTTTTTGTCTTTTTTCTGGGTGAGTGGATATAGTTCCAAGCATGGCACAGAAATATAGTCATCCGTTTCATGGATCCGATGTGTGAGGCACTTGGCTTTCTTAATTCAGATGCTGGTAAAATAATGCTTGAAATTTTGAAATCCAGATTACAACACTACATGGAATCAAACTGTAAAGTATATAAATCAAGTATATAAACTAGATTTAGAAGATGCAGAGGCTCCCAAGTTTTCAAACATCTGGTGCATAATAGAAAAGCCAAGGACCTTCCAAAAGCTTTTCCCCCCTCTATTAATTATATGAATGCTTTTTGACAATGCTATCCACAAATTGTAGATGGCTCTTAAAAATATGAGAGTGCTGGGGTCACCTCATCTACTTATTGAACCATTCACCTATTGATCAAGAAGCAACGGAACAGAATATGGAGCAACTAAATGTTTCAGAATTGGGCAAGAAATATTCCAAGGTTGTATACTGTCACCTTATTTACTTAACTTTTCATGAAGACTATATCATGAAAAAAGTTGGACTAGAAGGACTACAAATTGGTGTGAAATTTGCTTACAGAAACGCCAACAACTTCATTTATGCTGGTGATACCAATTTGATGGCTGGAAATGAGAGAAGCCTAAGGAATCTCTTGTTGAAGATGAAAAAGAAAATGCAAAAAGTGAACTGCTAGTCAATAATTTACATAGGAAACCTAAGATTATATTAATAGGTATGCCACTCTGATATAAACAAGTGGAGAAGAAGAAGTAGTAACATACTTTATGTTCATAGGATCAGTAATAAGACAGAAGGCTTCTGAGGTTGGTCATCAATGAAGATGCGGGTAAACAGACAGAAGGAATTATTTTTGTTTCTGCTTTTAACTATTGAAATAACTATTGTATCAGCTCAGATTTAAAAATTTGCAAAGTTTTAGCTTTGCAAAATTCTTTAAATAATGTTTTATTTGTGTAAATAAATTTTCAGTAATTAAGATGAACAATATCCTAAACACATGTATTAAAGAATAAATGCTGTGCTGTACCATGTGAAATTAAAATAAATTTATTTTGCTTGCTGGTTTGTTTTTACTCTAATTTCTGGCTTGTTTGGGAGAGTTTAGGAAACAAACCAGATTAAAATTATCTAGAGTTTAGTAGGGGTAGGTGAGAAACTGTTTAAATATTGTGAACCACAATTCTAGCAACCCCAGCTAGCGTAACTTAAGTAGAATGGAGTTGTCAGTTGTAGATTAGCTACATACATCTTGAAAGCCACAGCTTCCTGACTCTGGGTTTAGTTTTTATTCCTGATTCTGATTTATGAAGCTTGAACTCAATCATTCACAGGTAAGTCTCATAAGGATTTAAATGGTGAAACAGTATAATTAAAAGCCAAAGTTCTGATGACATGTAGCCAGTTAAGATAAACCATATTTGTTTGGAAGAAGTATGCATTCTAAGCCATGAGCTGAACCATTTATTTTGCTTTTGAGAAAGAAGACAATATCAGAATACTTCTAAACATCAATTTAAGCTGTGAATTCTGGTAACTATAGTTTTCATGATGTTCATGTTGTCCTAGCTATATTGAATGTGGCTGTTCAAATTTTAGCTGGAGCCATCTCATACAATGGATGGTAGGGAGGGAGGGAGGGAGGGAGGGAGGAAGGAAGGAAGGAAGGAAGGAAGGAAGGAAGGAAGGAAGGAAGGAAGGAAGGAAGGAAGGAAGGAAGATAATGATGGAACATTTTTAGTAGATCCTATAGAATGTTGACTCAAATTTAGTATGCGATAATGTAAGCTTACATTTTGTATAAAACATTTTAAAATATTTGTATATAACATTTTAAAAATGTTGACCAAGGGAAATCTAAAGCCCATCATCTCCCCCACTGTTGCAATGTTATAGTTAACATTTTCAGATCAAAGCAGTTATAGCATCTGTTTAAAACTTACATATGCAAATCAGCTAGCAAAATCATCTTTGTCAGTGAACCATAAATTGAGGCTGCTTTGATAATCAGCTATATTTTATTGGTCACTCAAATTCAGCAGTTTCTCTGAGACTTTGGCAGTGAACAAATATTCAAGCTTTTGGAGGTCTGCTGGAATTTACAAACATGAAGCAACAGCAAGAAAGATAGATGATTACTGTTCTTGCATGCCTTTGGTGTTTATTGTGTATTGAATAATTCCTATTTCCTAAGATGCAGAGAAGTCAGGAAAGGAATAGGTTTTCCTGACTTCTGAATAGGCTTATTCCTCATCTTTTCATTTCACAAATAATATAGAAACATAACTCTGAATCTGTATATAATGCATAGAATGTATGGAATTCTCCCATGTGTTATGCCTCATTATCTATAAAAGGGATTTTTGGAACAGACAGTATCCAGTACTTGTGGAGGTGGGGAGTTCCAGAGCCTATGATTTGTTGTTGCTTATAAGAATCTCTTTAAAGATAGATGATCTGTTTGTATGCAAGTATTCCCATCAACAGGAAATACGACTTCAGCAATAGAGTGGTCAATGTCTGGAATACTCTACCCGACTCTGTAGTTTCTTCCCCAAACCCCAAAAACTTTAACCTTAGACTGTCTACTATTGACCTCACCCCTTTCCTAAGAGGTCTGTAGGGGCGTGCATAAGCGCACCAACGTGCCTACCGTCCCTGTCCTATTGTTTCTCTTCTTTTATTTTTCTTATATGTACCCATTTCATGTATTCACAACTATGTATACACTTATACTTATTATCTTGTAAACAATTGGCAAATCAAATAAATAAATAAATAAATCAACAAGAAACCATAGGAACAAGCTGACAGCTGTACCTGCAACAAATCCAAATTATTATTATTTATTAAATTTTTATTATTCATGATTCCCAATAACTGTAATTACCTAGACTTGAAACTGGAAAAGTCTTTTATCATTCCAGAGGAAATTGTTCCTCTACTCTGGAACTCCCATCCAATTCTCCGGTGGAGAAAATTTTTGCTTTTTATAACAGCATGTTTTACCTGATAAATTGATTTTTTTTGTCTTTAAATATGTTCAGTTTGAAATAAGTTTTTAGCATGCCTTGGGGTTTTTATTTATTATCTTGTAAAATACATTTTAATTATTTATTTTATTTATATTGTCATAGTATAATATTGTCAGGTTCCGTTGTGTTTTGCTACTATTGATCAATCTCAGCCTCATTAAACCCTCACTATTATGCTAATCTATGACAGCCATAAATGAGTGATTGAACCCTCACTATCTGGAAACACCCTGATTTTGAATACAGGTAGTCCTTGACTTAAGGACCACGACTGAGCCCAAAATCCCTGTTGCTAAATGAGACATTTGTTACATGAATTTTGCCCCATTTTATGACCTTTCTTGCCACAGCTGTTAATTGAATCATTGTAGTAGTTAAGTAAATAACACAGTTGCTAAGTGAATCTGCCTTTCCCATTGACTTTGCTTGTCAGGTTGCAAAATAGGATCTCATGACCCCAGAACACTGTAACTGTCATAAATATGAACCAGTTGCCAAGGGTTTGAATTCTGATCATGTGACCATGGGGATACCACAATGGTTGCATGAAAAACAGTCATAAGTCAGTTTTTGTCAATGCCATTGTAACTTCGAACAGTTATTAAATGAATTGTAAGTCAAGGACTTCCTGTATTAAAGAGTATTAAGAGGTTAGGTTCTAAGCCTTTTTCTAACTCTTCCATTTATACGTGTTGTGTTCATGATGGTCTGATGGTACTTTGTTGTAATGTAATTTCATAAATGTATTATATATGCAGTGTTTCATTGTTTTTATTATCAGAACACGTTGAGAGGAACAACAGAGAAATTGTATAGATTTAACACTGATTAGGTCATATCCAAATGCATGATAATGAGCCATATTTTTCATTTATTATTGCTTTGATCAAAGTATTTTCAATTTTAAATGAGAAAATTTAATTACAGTCTGCTTAAACACCTTCAGAACAGCTATTCTATTTTTGTCTGTTTAACGTTTAAACTATAGCTGACTAACTAAACCCAGATATGGAATGAAATATTTGTTACAGTTACAACAATTTGGTTAAACTGACTGAGACAGATTTTTCTGGCCTGGAGAAACTGGAATTGTTGATGTTGCACAGTAATCAGATACATACAATTCAAGACAAGACATTCTCTGATTTACATTTGTTAAAGGTAAGATTAAGCTGGAAATTGTCCATGACTGATTTTGTTTAGAGTTGGCAAAGTTTTGCCATCAAACCTGTTGTTAGGTGGAAAAAATACAATGGTTCTGAGGAGTGTAAGATGTAAGTTTATTACACTCTATTCACCTTTCATTTTCATCACTCTTCTCTTTGAATAAATGGCTACAATCCTAAACATATTTAATAAAAAATAAGACTCACTGATAGTAATTACAGGTTCATGCATAGGTTAAATATGGTTTAACCACAATTTATTGAATAACCACAATGTTGGGATATACAACATACTAAAGTCAAAGTCAAAAACCACACCATTTAGTATAATGTGTGAATTGAGATCATATTCTATTGTTAGTCTGAAAATCATTTTTAGAAGTATTTGATTACATGTAACTTCAGCTTAGATTCCTTTTCTTATTCTCTTTTTTATCAACAGATCTTAAAGATGAGCTATAATCAAATCAAAGTTATTCAAGCAGACATATTTCATGGTCTCATGGCTTTAGTGCGTTTGCACCTGGATCATAATAAAATTGAATTTGTAAACCCAAAAGCTTTCTATGGTCTCACATCGCTGAAATTAGTGCATTTGGAAGGAAATTTACTTAAACAACTTCATCCAGATACGTTTGTCACTTCGTGGTACCTCAAAGTGTTCAGAACATCTGCCATAAAGCATATCTACCTTTCAGACAACTTCCTGACTTCTCTGCCACAAGACATTTTCTCATATATGTCTGAACTAGAAAGTCTCTATCTTCATGGAAACCCTTGGACTTGTGATTGTGCTTTGAAATGGTTTGCCAAATGGGCAGAAAGACATTCAGGTATGTATTGTCTTTTTATAAATTGCAAGAATATACCTCAAATATCTGCTGGCCTTATTCACAAAGATTGCAGTAATTGACAGGATGCACAGAGAATATATTATACTTTAAAATATATTCGAATAGAAAAGAATATATGTAATTCATGGTTGAACTATGGAATTCTTGGTGCTCTCTGAGCTTGGCTGTTTGCTTGCAGATCTTTCATTACCCAATTAGGTAATATCAGTACTAATGAGTATGGGGTTTGCTCGACAGGCCATAGTAGCTTTCTCTGCCATTGTTAGTGTGGTATGGTTTCCTCTTTGGTAGTTCACTGATTAGGATATTGTTTTCTTGCAGACTGACTAAAAGTAAAAACACTTGAGAATTCCTGGAAATTTGTCATTAAGACAAACCAGCCATCAACAAACACATAGAGATAAATCATATTTATACATTATTCAAAAGAAAAAAAAAAGAAAAAAAGAAGGAAACTAAAAGATCAAAACAGAACCTTTCTAGCAGACAAATATCCAAATTTGCAGGAGTTAACATCAGATAACACCAGGAAATAATATCCTATTCAAGAAACTACCAAGGAAAAAAACTACACCACTACCAACACTAGCAGAGCAGGCTATAGTATATAAGCAGGAGCAAACCCCACAATCACCTGCATTGATGATGTTACATAGTCAAGCAATGAAATATCTGCAAACAAATAAGCATAGAGAGAGCATCAAATATTCCACAAAAATAAGATTCTTAAAGTCTGCTTGCACAGCTAGAGGGAGCACCTGGTGGGATGTCACAGGATACTGGTCTCATTTTCTTCAAATTTTTATGAATGACTTGGGTAATGAAGTAGAGGAAATCTTATTAGATAACACAAAACTAAGTGAGAAATCTATTACCCTATAAATCAACATGAGATGAAAATGAATTGAAAATACTACAGTGATACTTAGCTGAGCCATGTAGACGGTTCTTCACTCAGGGAAAAAAGAGAACATGTACTTGACTCTGCTATAGTAAAGCAGAACTGGGCAATGTTTGAGTCACAACTCAGTCTTAACTTTCCAGGGATAATGGTGATGGTGATGAAAGAAACCATCGGGGAATGTGGTGACAACAAAAGCAGCGGGGACAAAGCTTGTCAGACAGTTTAGGGGGGCTGAAGAGGCAAATAAAATGTGTTTAAAGGGGGAAAAAATTGAGAACAAAAAATGTTATGACACAACTTGTAGTTTCAATTCTTGAAAACCTGTAACAACAATCCAATTTGCTATTTGGGGGACAGTTTGGGATTTGCGAGGGTTAAGAAGGCAGCAGAAGTTTCCCATTTATTTTTTTACCCTATCCTACTCAGAGGAGGAGGAGCAAAAGAACAAAATATATTACTGAGATTTGAATATATGGCTATGAAATGTCAGTAGGGTAACTTGGTATGCTGTTCACCTGCAACATAAGACATTTGGGCTGACCCAACAGTTAAAAGTGACTGTAAAATGGGCAGGAATAATGGTTTTAGACTGGAATAGTGCAAGTATGCTTTCAAAAAATGGGAAATAACTAATTCAAAATAATTGCTTTGAGGAAAGAATACAGAATACACACACACTGATACACACATTGTTGGATGTTTTCAAGAATCTGGATATGCATTGCTTGAAAGTGTTTAACAGTGGCATAATTGTCCTATACATCCAAAATTGTAAATTCAACCCCGTTTCTTTTTCTCCATCAATCAACTGAGAAGTGATAGGTTGTGGAGAAAGATTTAAAGCATTCATGCCCTCAAACTTCAGAATAATAGTGCCATTTGTTTTTCAGTTTTTCCATTGTTTCCACTCTTCTATATAACATAATTATTTATGTGAAGAACTAGGACAAGAACAAGAGCACTGGAGTAAGATGGAAACTTATTAGTTCTAACTTCAGAATAAAATACAGATAAGGTCAGTAAAGTTTGCCCAGTCCTATGTTTTCCTTCAGATATCTGTATCAAAGATCCTTCATTTCCCAATTACTATTTTCTCATGTTAGTTTCTTTAAAATATATTCTGCCATAGCCATTGAAAGCAGAGTCTTATGATAAAATGACATACAAAGGTGGTCGGTAGACAGGTATATGATAGATAGGCAGTCAGTTAAACTGCAAAGGCTTCCCATAATTTTTAAACAAAACTTTAATTTGGATTATTTCACAGATCAGAAGTTTGGGTTTAAGGGCTTACTTTGCTTCTTCCAATTCTGTTTTGTAATGGCGACTAAATGCTTGCATCGCAAGTTCCAAAAATATATTTCAACTGATTAGAAATTGGTTTTTTTTCTACAAAAACAATAGAACATCAATTTACTTTTTCTGATCTCTTCCTTTCTAGATGTTGTAAAATGCAAAAAAGGCAAAGAGGCCACAGATGCACTGCAATGCCCATTGTGCACCAACCCCAGGATTTCTAAAGAGAAACACTTAACTAAAATTCCACTGTCTTCATTTAATTGTAGTAAACCAAGTATAGACACAGATTTAAAATTGAAAACTGTAACTATAATAGATGATGGAGAATTCACTTCAGTGTCTCCCAAAGATTTTATGGCTCCTATAGGATCTATGTCATTAAACTTAATAGACCAAACAGGAAATCAAGCAAATATAGCTTGTAATGTACAGAAACCTTCAAAAATGTCTCCAGTTATATTTACAAAAAATGATAACAACACACTACTTGAAATATCATTGTCAACTTTTCTTAAGTGTAGCATTGACCACAATCATATTCATCAATTGTGGAGCATTCTTGCTCTTTATAGTGATTCTCCACTAAAACTGAGAAGGGAACACTTATTAACAGAAATGCCTTATACCAGTTACAAGTACAAACAAACAGCCTCTAAAAATGAAGAACTTTTCACTGACATAGAAGCTGAACTGACAGCTGAGCCTCCTTGGTTGATGCAGAGTCAAGTATCAATGCAATTGGATAGGACCGCAACTACACTCAATATGCTGCATATCCAATATTCAATAGATGCTCAAATCATTCTTCCTGATGATGTCCCAAAGCCCACCAAACAAACATGGGCCATGATCTTACGAGAGAAGAATTCCAAAACTGAATATTCTGTTTTAGTCAATGGTTCTGTAGAATTGGATTGCCAAGCAATTGGAGACCCTGCCCCTGTAGCTGAGTGGCTGTTACCTGATGGGACCAAAGTTAAGGCTCCATATATAAGTGAAGATGGAAGAATAATGATAGAAAAATCTGGTAAGCTCTTACTACATTCAGCAGATCATTTTGACACTGGACTTTATCACTGTATAGGAACCAACTATGAAGATGCCGATATCTTAACTTTTAGAATTACAGTAATAGATTCAAGTTTGAAGCACAACCTTTTAAATGGACCACAACTTTCAGTGTTTTTAGGTGAAATTGTTGATCTTCCCTGCCTTTCTACAGGTGTACCAGATGCCTCTATTAATTGGGTCCTACCAGAAAACATAATTCTTCATAGTTCTTTTAAAAATAAACTTCTGTTCCACAATGGAACATTAAAAATACAACCAATAGCAGGACAAGACAATGGCCATTTCATGTGTATAACAGCCAATAAATATGGTATAGATTATTTAGTTTACCAAGTACTTGTTAAAAGAAATTTGAGCAAGTCACAACAACTCACAAAAAAAGATACTCAGGTACATAGTGAAGCAACAGAAGGATCTGGCAACCAAGAACATGACTTTAATGGGCAAATTACATTTTTTCCTTCTACTGTTCCTGCTGAGGTAACCAACCAAGCATCCATGCAAAATTCATTTACAAATTATTTCATAAAAAATAAAACCAAAAACATGTACAAAGAAGTCTACAGGATCAATAGAGGCAAGATTAGCAGAAGGTTCAGAGGACAAAAGAGATTTGGTCTCTCTACCAAGAGAATCAATCCATTGCACTGGGCGACATTTTTAGAAAAAACAAGAAATATCACATTGTTAAGAAGACAAGAAAATATAACAGTAAAACCAACAGAAAAGTTATTTCTGTCTTCAAGGAGCTCAGGAAATGAAGAAGAGATATCTGGGGATGACATATTAGCTGAGGAAGAACTTATGTTTCTAGCAACTAGAAGACCTTCAAAATACACTTTGAGAGAAGCATCAGGAAATGTAGTGACAGCAAAACTTGGAAGTATATCAGATAATTACAGCTCTTTTGCAACACATATCATAGTTACAGAATCAGAACCTTCAGCAACCAGTTCTATGGTTATGGACTCTGAGACACCTACAAACCAGAATTGGCTAAATAAACCAAAACCTGAAATGAAAGGAATAAGTCTTGAAAGATATCAGACACTTCCTACACCACCAACCCTGATGGAAGTAACAATGCCCTTATTGTTTAAAGAACCCAACAGTGCAGCAAACACTTCAAATTCTTTTCAGAGATTGGTAACATCTGAAGACGTTAATGTCTATTTTAAAAGCAAACCAACAGTAACACCAACATTGGCTATTATTAATAATAGCAAACTTATAATTTCACACAAAATTATTGAAAAACCTGATTTATTGGCAGAAAATGCTGAGAAAGCATCAAAAAAATCAAGCCATCAAGTGCCCTCAGCAGCAATCAGTTTGTCTAATGACAGTGGCTATATTTATAATGGAAAAAAAATAACATTTCAGGTATCTCCAGGTTCAGCCATTCTTGCCCATCAACAGATTGAGGTAGTGAAGGATTCTGCAACTCATAGTCCATTCCCCAGATGGTTTAGCAGACGAAGAAAAACCTTTGGAAGAAGACGAATAATTAGACCTGACCGTATTCCCAGTAATGCAGGGCATAGATTTGCTTTTCCTAGATCAGGGTTTGTTCCAGAAAGCTCAAGTCTTACATTCCCTGCAGAAATAAGCATACCAACTGCTTCTGTTGAATCATTTACCCCACAAACATTGATCAAACCCCAGTATCCAAAATCAACAATTTCAAGTCACACTGTGATATCCTCAAATAACAAGATAGATACAGATGAGGTGTATGAAGCTTCTACAATTATTCCCTTCTACTCTAAAAGCACCCAAATTGCACCACAAAGAAAAATAAAATCAGATACACATCAAACAATCCCTGATATAGATCCATCAGCTAACATTCAATTCACAACCAGTATCCATAAATCTAAGTTTAACATGAAAAGTACATTTACCAAAGCACCTTTCATGATCAAATCCACTATTCCCTCCTTTAGTATCCATGATGTCTCTTCTAGTGTTTCAAATGGAGAAATACCTTCACATAATTCTTTTGTTACCAACTGTGTTCAAAAAGAGCTACTGCAGAAGCAATCCATAATACAAACAAAACCCTCATCTGAAATATCTGCTACAGATTTTCACATCTCAGGACCAACTTACAAAAATTCATCAATATATGAAACTGAAGTTTCCAAAAGTGACAATCAAGCCAATGTTCCTATAGACTTAATTAAACATATCAGTGAGAACGTATCATTACTAGAAGACAATCCAATAGTATCACTCAGTACTATAGAATCACCATCTTCAGCCCCTATGTACAACTTTATTACTGATGTTAATAAAAGAACTGATACTACAACCATCCATCAGATTCATACTCTTACTACCACTGTTGCAAACAAGATTTCCAAACTCAGAACATTTCGACGACATAGAAAGAAGGGTCAAAGGAGGAGAAGACCTTTGCAGAAGTCAATACCTTTCCATAGAATCATTTTGGTCAATAAAGAATTTGTCACACCCTTAAAAAAAATTATTCCTTCTCCTGTTATGAAAAATGTAACTGAACCTCCTAATCTCAAACTGACTGAATTGTTTTCAAAATTCACCACTATGGATATAGTTACAGTTACAGCACAATCACCAGTTCTTAGCACAGCAGATATAAAAAAAGACAACACATTCTTAAATATTGCTCAGGAATCCCTTGGAAATGCTTACACCATTAAACCACCAATGGTACTGTTATCTGAAAAACATTCATCTACAACTCCACAGTTTGAAATGTCATGGGATACAACAAAGATAAGCCCAGCATTACCAGATGCAACCTTGGTAACAACTGAACCAAAGTTTACTAAAGTAGCTCAAACTACTAGACAAGCAGATAAGGAATCTTACCAGTATGTGGGGCTAACTGCAATTCCAAAAACACAAATAACAAAAACAGCTCTTCATGTGAAAAATGAAATAAATCCACAGATTCCTACTAATGCAATTTACATGACCACTAGTCCATTACTATCCCAAGCAAGGCTCATCCAAACTACACAAACCACTTCATCTCCCAGATGGGATAAAATTTCACGGCAGTTTCCATTTTCTAAAATCAGAGATATTGGAAAACCACTCATAATGGAGACATTCACAGTATTAAAATCACCTCAAAGCTCCACCCTGTATACTCCTTTATGGAAGACAGATAAAAACAATTACATCAGAAACTGGTCTGAAAGAACAGGCCAGGCAGCCACCACTACCAATCCAGAAGATTTAAATTCATTCTATCAGATCAGATTGGCAAAACCCAGAATAAGTGGAGGAAAATTTGCAATGTTTACTGTCCTGGCTAATTCAGATGCTTTCATTCCATGTGAAGCCAGTGGTAATCCCAAACCAACCATTCATTGGACCAAGATATCAGCAGGTAAGCTTTTCAAATTAATATTTTACATTTGTTCTTTTTTATTATAAACAAGATGTGACTTAAGAAGTAAAGCATACAAAATTAAGTTTTATGTATGTTTATAGTCCTATAATTAAATTATGAAAGAATAACCACAAAGTGATATAGTGTTAGATTAGGATTAAAGTCAGATTTTAAAACCAGCTGTGAACTTTGCTAATGACCTGTCTCAAATCTAAGTAACATTTTTCATAAAATGGAAAAGAATTACATGTGCCAAAAAAATAAATGGATATATAAAAAAAACCAATAATAATCCAGATTTTAGTTATATTTTCTCTAAGCACAGAAAGTAATGGTGTGATACAGTATTGTTGCTCATACTCAGGATATTCAGAATGATTCTGAAATAATTATGAAGTATTACCGTATATGCCGGCGTATAAGACGACCCGGCGTATAAGACCCCCAACATTTCCACTCAAAATATAGTTTGTTATATACTCGCCCCCTATTTTTGCTGGGAGGTTAATTAGCGAGAGCAGGATGTCAAACTCATAGCCCATGGGCAGGATGTGTCACATGCTGCCCCCACCAGGTTTAGTGAAGTGGGAAGAAATCCCGATACGTCATGTGACACCGCTGTGGCAATGGGAGTTTGACACCCCTGAGCTAGAGTATTTTAAGAGAATAGTATATAAAGTATACGCTTCATGCAGTAAGGTGGAGTTTTAAGGCAGTGTTGACTCTGGCAACTGTTTAATGAATCCCTGAAGTTTTCTTGGCAAAGTTTTTTTGGAAGTACCTTGCCATTGCATTCTTCCTACAGCTGAGAAAATGACTGGCCTAAGATCATCCTGCTGGTTTTGTACCTAAAACGGGAAACTCAGTCTCCTGGTTTCTAGCCAGTGCCTTAATTATCACACCAAACTGGCATATTGTGCAAAATGTAATGTCAACCTGATGTGAACCTGGTTGAAGCCATCTTGGAGGCTTCAGGATTGCCACACAATGGTGGGAGGGGGGAATTAGTTAGATGAGATTTTGTAGCCAAAACAATAAAGTTTTCCTGTGGGAACCAAGGACATTCTCAGGTGGCCAGAGGAGGAGCAAGTAACCAAGTGACCGACAAGCACCTGGGTTGGACAGTGTGACCAGTGACTTGAAGGAGAAGGGAAACGTT
Source organism: Notechis scutatus (assembly GCF_049901735.1). Taxonomy (NCBI): domain Eukaryota; kingdom Metazoa; phylum Chordata; class Lepidosauria; order Squamata; family Elapidae; genus Notechis; species Notechis scutatus. Next base: position 142,834,461 of record NC_142012.1, on the reverse strand, counting down.
TACTTTTAGTTAGGTGAAAGCCATGGGAAAATTCAGAGTGGGCTTTCACCAGTTGTGCCAATATGAAATATCCAATAAACTGTTCTTTGAGGAATCTGCTTGCCCCAGAGTTATGTTGTCTATGAGTGCATTATTTGGACACCTAAAGCACCAGCTTTCCATAAAAAAGCATTAAACTGTAGTATGTTTTCTCTGGTCCAAAATAATATAATTCATCCCACGAGGAAATAATATTTATGCTTTTTCTTAACTTGATAAAAACACTAATGTATAAATACTGAAGATATAGAGCCAACAAGAATCTTTCCAAATAAACTATAAAAAAAACTACTTAAAGCCAGGAATCTTGTCCTATAAACCTCAATATAAACAGGCCTTGAGCACAGTTCATTATGTTTCCATTTCTTGATCAAAATGGGTAAATAATCTAAGAAGGAATAGCATCACATGAAATCAAAAGCCTGGAATAATAGACTCGAATAATTCAAATAAATCATAACCATAAATCATCTTAAAGCTAATTTTTGCTGTTTTACAATAAACCATGATTGGCTGTTTATATGATGCTATTGCAAGTGTTTCTTTTTATCTACTTTATTAATGAGAGAAGGTAAACATCACATTATTGTTCATGCTAGTTAGACCGAGATTCTTGGATTAATATATGAATGCAATCATGTGATACTAGACCAAGGCAAAAACAACAAAATATTTCCAATATATATGTAAGCTCTGAATTTAAAGCATGCAAATACATGCCTGATTAATGGGTATAAGAAGCATTGCTAAATAATCAGCATATGAAATTAATTGAGATATTTAATTTGCTGCCTATAGTTTTAAGGAAAAAAAGCTAAGTGAACAAATTAATTCAAAGGGAATTTTATGAAGAAATTTAGAATCTTATGTTCAAATTAATACTCTAACAAATATGCAATAGGCAACATTTTAATAAATCTAACATTAGTTTCTTTTTGTTTAAACAGGAGCTGATGCATCAAAAAACAGACATGCTAGTAACAGATTTGAGATTCTTCCCAATGGTACACTCTCCATTCAGAATGTCAACATCCAGGATCGTGGACAGTACTTGTGTATGGCTGCCAATCAACAAGGTTCAGACAAGCTTCTGGTCACTTTGTCTGTGGTTACCTATCCACCAAGAATTATAGGGAAAAGTTCCAAGATCATTACAGTTCACTCTGGCAAGCCAGCAGTTATGAAGTGTGCCTCCGAAGGCCATCCCATTCCTTCTATAACTTGGATCCTTGCAAACAAAACTCATATTTCTGCTTTTTCAATAGAAAATGAGGCTGTTTCTCTACACTCAGATGGCACTTTACTCATCAAGAAAGTTAGTGTTTATGACAGAGGGATATATACCTGCAGAGCAGATAATCCAATTGGCTCAGATACTATGGCAATACGGTTGCAAGTCATTGCTCCACCACCCATTATACTGGAAGATAAGAAGCAATTTATACTAGAAACTATGGGGAGAAGTTTGAAGTTTCCTTGCACTGTCAAAGGAGACCCTCATCCAACTGTTCACTGGGTCTTCCCTGATGGAACAGAGGTGAAACCACTGCACTATCTAAGTGACAAGGTTTTTTTGTTCCCCAATGGAACGCTTCTTATCAAAAATATAGTTCCTTCTGACAGTGGTAAATATGAATGTATAGCTACAAGCTCCACTGGTTCAGAAAGGAGAGTAGTGCTACTTCAAGTGGAACACCGAGATATAATACCCCAAATTGCTGCTACATCCCAAAGATGGACTCAGCTGAATTTTGGGAATAGGTTACTTCTGAATTGCTCAGCTATAGGGGAGCCAAAACCCAGGATAATGTGGAGATTACCTTCCAAAGCTGTTGTTGACCAATGGCACAGGTAGGGGCTTTTGGAACTAATTTATAACAGTTCTTGGCTGGACTTTACTGAATTTTTCTGATATGAAAGTTTTTACGGCTGTTGTTTGAACTGCTTTGATGGCAAGGAAATGCAAAAAATGGTGTCTGGGAAAGCTGTAGAGGAGATTAGCATGTAAGATGGAGTAGTATAGAATAATAAAAAGGGAAATCTAGCAGGAGTTAAAGGAGAATGAAATGCAAATGAAAGTGTTAGATATGGGCTACATTGAAGAGGCAGGACAACGGTAGAAGGAAAGGATTTCTTTATTTAGCTCTGAACAAAAGACTGCCACCTGGTGTGCCTGTTTTTCTTTTTACAGGCTGCTGTCCACAATTTCAGCTACTGACGGCTGTTCATTTTCCCGCCAGGAAAATGAACCAATAGGGGAAGTCTGACATCACTGACTTTTCCCCATTGAATATCTAACAGAAAGAATGATGGAAGATAGAAGAAACTAATTTAAAATAATTAGCCAAATGCTTACTTGCTGGCTTTGGGACTAGCTGTAATTTAAGACTGACTGGTCATGCAATTTCCTACTATGCAAGAACAGCCCTACTATATGAGACATTTGTATATGGTACTGCATTCTATTCCAGTGGGAATAACCAAATGCCGACTGATAGTCCATAATCACAATATGAGCAAATTATTAGGAATAATGTGAAATAGGAATAATACAATGGATGGGCAAAGATAAATAGTTAGCTATAGTTATATATTTTGTTAATACTAAATTACAGCATATATTTGGATGCATAAATAGGAGGAAAGGATATAATTGAAGCTGTTGATTCACTTTTATTCACTCCTATGATCAAATAAAGGAGTAATCCAGTTTTAAATCATAATGAAATTAGCTTTTATGACCAATGGCAGAGATCCTGAGAAAAGTAGTATTTTGGGATGGATGATTTCTATTTGGAAATCTCTCTAAACTATTACAAAATGCTACAAGCCCCCAGCAATTCCCTTCCAAAACAAACACAAATAAGTATTTTTCCCCCCTTTGGAATATCTTACTGTTGGCAAGTGGGATGAGCAGACCATATGACATATTATATTCATTAGGATAATTTTCTTAACAGATAAAAGTAACACATTGTAGGTTAAAATTCAAGCAATCAACTTACAAGCAAAAATATTAATGCATAACAAAATTTAATGAGAAAATTCTTTGACATTATATAAAGCTCTGATAGTTTGGGCCTTCCACAGTAAAATGGCCCCTATCAGAAAGTTTGTCTTCTCTATGTAGCAAAAAGCAATGTGTGGTACTAGGTAAATGCAATTTGTTCAAAGTCTACCTTCACAATCACACGAAGTAACAATTTCACTAAGTTTACTTCAGTGTTGCATCCAATTCTGAATATCAAAATTGGATGCAATACTAATCCTTGTAAGGAGATACTGAGGGAACTGGCAATGTTGTTTAATCTTGAGAAAATATGATTGGGGGTAGATATTTTTCTAGTACCAAGCAGGTATTACATACAGCAGGGGTCCCTAACCTCCAGTCCACAGTCCACTACTGGATTCGGGCCACAGAAGCACTGGGTGGGCAAGCATGCATGTGCATGCGCACAACGGTGGTGGGATTTTCAATTTTTTTTACTACCGGTTCTGTGCGCGTGGCAGGGGAAGGATACTGTAAAATCTCCGGTCTAAGGTGGTATTTGCTGGTTCTCTGAACTACTCAAAATTTCTGCTACCGGTTCTCCAGAACTGGTCAGAACCTGCTGAATATCACCTCTGGCACAACCCCATTTGTGTCAGCAGCAGGCAAATATGCATGCGTGCACTCCATTCACAAGAACAGAACAGCATGCACACACTTGCCATCCATTATCATGGAACCATCCCATCTCTCCCCTCCCCCCTGCCGATTCACAAAGAGAGAATGGTTGTGGGACTCTGATGCACATGTCTCACAGCACAGCTTTTTCTTTAGCCTCCTTTTTTTCTTACCTTCTGCAATTTTGGAGAGAAAGTATCATACCTGATTTCTAGAGCAAACTTGCTCCTGTTACATGAAACTCTACATGTATGTATGTATGTATGTATGTATGTATGTATGTATGTATTTGTTTTCTTAAGTTTTCGTGGGTATTTATATGTATAGTATTCCGCTTTGTTCGGGTATTTTCCCACGTCATTATAGTTGTGCTTTTAAAGTTGTAGCAACGTTTCGGCAGACTCTCATCCGCCATCATCAGGCTTCTGTATTGTGTTCGTCTGTGAGTCAGACTTTCACAGCTGTTTCTGTTTTAAATTTGGAGCTAGCCTACTGCTATGCCAGAATGGTTTTTTCTTCATCCTGATTGGTTGGGAGTCTTGGTCTGTGTTTATTGTTCTGCTTGATTGGTGTTTCTAATATCTTCTGTCTGTCTGATGAAACCTAGCTTCCTAATAAATGATAGCCGTCCATTTACTCAGAGCCAAGCTGCACTAAAAGCCTCCAATACAGGAAACAAAATGTTGCCAGCCAATCAAGACAAAAAAAAGCTGCAAAACATACAGAAGATATTAGAAACACCAATCAAGCAGAACACAGCAAACTCCAAGACCAATAAACACAGATCAAGACTCCCAACCAATCAGGATGAAGAAAAAACCATTCTGGCACAGCGTAGGCCAGCATCAAATTTAAAACAGAAAAGGCTGTGAAAGTCTGACTCACAGACAAACACAATACAGAAGCCTGATGATGGCAGATGAGATTCTGCCGAAACGTTGCTACAACTTTAAAAGCACAACTACAATGACGTGGGAAAATACCCGAATAAAGCTGAATACCATACATGTAAGTACCCGCGAAAACTTAAGAATATATTTATTTATTTATTTATTTATTTATTTATTTATTTATTTATTTATTTATTTATATGGTATTCAACTTTGTTCGGGTATTTTCCCACATCATTATAGTTGTGCTTTTAAAGTTGTACCAACGTAAGTACCCGCGAAAACTTAAGAAAACACACATATGTATGTGTGTGTGTGTGTGTGTGTGTATATATATATATATATATATATATATATATATATATATATATATATATATATATATATATATATAGTATGTATGTATGTATGTATATGTTTTCTTAAGTTTTCGCGGGTACTTACATGTATGGTGTTGGCTTGGTTCGGTATTTTCCCACGTCATTGTAGTTCTTTTAAAGTTGTAGCAACGTTTCAGCAGAATCTCATCTGCCATCATCAGGCTTCTGTATTGTGTCCGTCTGTGGGTCAGACTTTTACAGTGGTTTCAGATTTAAATTTGGGGCAGCCTATTGCTGTGCCAGAATGGTTTTTTTCTTCATCCTGATTGGTTGGGAGTCTTGGTCTGTGTTTATTGGTCTCGGAGTTTGCTGTGTTATGCTTGATGGGTGTCTCTGATATCTTCTGTCTGTTTTTGGCTCTTTTGTATCTTGATTGGCTGGCAGCATTGTGTTACTTTAATGGAGGCCTTTAGTGCAGCTTGGCTTCGGGTAAATGGACGCTATCATTAGTTAGGAAGCTGGGTTTCATCTGGGTGCCTGGTTGGGGTGTGTTTGAGCTGGAGGTATCAGGGGGATCTGTTTGTGCCCAGGTGTTTGCCTGGCTTGTGGTGTGGAGATTTTTTGTTTGTGAGTGCAGGCTTCCAAATGATTGACAGCCTGGTGGAATCATCTCTTCTGTTCATGCTTTCTGGTCTTTTTCAATCTCTATGGCTTCTCTGATGACTCTGTGGCTAGGGTTTTCCATAGTGGCCAGGGTTTGGTGCCATTGAAGTTGATGCTATGACCTGTAGCTTCCATGTGTTGGACTAGTGAGGAAGTGTGTTCCAGCTTTTTACTGCATTTTTGTGTTCATCCAGGCGGGTACTTATTCTTCTATTGGTCTGTCCAATGTATGTGGCCGGGCATGATGCACAGGGGACTTCGTATATGCCTTGGTTTTCCAGGTCAATTTTATCTTTGGGGTTGCTAAGGATGGCTGCTATTTTTCTGTCTGTTTTGAAGGCAGTCCTGATGTGATGTCTGTGTAGTACCTTACTAATTTTGTCTGTAGTACCTCTTATGTAGGGCAGGACAGCTGTTCCATAGGTCTGTTCATCTTCTGGGTCTCTATTATGTTTCAGTGTGTTTTTGTGGATCAAGCTGGTGATTTTGCTTTTGTGGAAGCCGTTGGCTGTCAGTACTTTAGTCAGGGTGTATAGTTCAGCCTTAATGTGTGTCTTGTCTGCCAGGCGTTTGGTTCTGGTAATTAGTGTTTTAGCCACGGAGTTTATCTGTGCTGGGTGGTGGTGGGATTGGGCGTTGAGGTAGCGGTTAGTGTGTGTTTTCTTCTGGTATATGGTGTGTCCTAGTGTGCCATCTGTTTTTTTGTAGATTAGTACATCTAGGAATGGTAGTTGTTTGTTTGTTTCTGTTTCCATGGTGAACTTGATTTTGGGGTGTGCGCTGTTTAGGTGTGTTAGGAAATTGTTTAGGTTTTCTTGTCCATGGGGCCAAATCACGAATGTGTCATCGATGTATCTTAACCATAGTTTGGGTTTGAGGATAGCATTGGCCAGGGCTCTGGATTCGAATTCTTCCATGAACAGGTTAGCAATGACAGGTGACAGTGGTGATCCCATGGGGGCTCCTTGTTATTTGTTTGTATCTTTGTCCTTTGTATATGAAATATGTGTTGGTTAAGCAGTGTTCTGTTAGTTCCATGAGGTGTTTGGCTGGTTGGTATTTATTTTTGATGATTTCAAGGGTCTCTTTTATCGGGACTTGAGTGAATAGGGAAACCACGTCAAAACTTACAAGCAGATCTTCTTGCTCCACGTGTAGATCTTTGATCATTTCCAAGAAGTGGTATGAGTTTTGTACATGTGAAGCTGCTGTTTCAGCATGGGGCTGTAGCTGCTTTGCTAGGTATTTGGCTAGGTTTTGTAGTGGTGCTCCTCTGGAGCTGACTATGGGTCTGAGAGGTATGCCTTCTTTGTGTATTTTTGGGAGGCCGTATAGTTTGGGGCATCTGGAAGATTTCTCTCTGGGTATAATCGTGTGTTGGATCTCTTTGCTTATGTGGCTGGTTATAATTTTCTTCTTGGTTAATTTTTCCAGATATGTGGTTGGTCTGTGTTTATGGGTTTTTATGTGGAGTCTTGGAGTAGGTCTGTCAATTTTGTTTCGTAGTCTTTTCTGTCCATTACTACAGTGGCATTTCCTTTGTCTGCTGGGAGGATGATTATGCTGCTATCTCTTTTCAGGGTTTGTAGTGCTTTAATTTCATTTTTCTGTAAGTTGCTTTTGGGTGGCTTGCTTGTGCATAGGATATTGGTAACTTGGTGTCTTATTTTATCAGCTTCATCTGTATTTAATTTAGTTAGGCTGGATTCTACAACTTTAAAAGAACTACAATGATGTGGGAAAATACCCGAACCAAGCCGAATACCATACATACATACATACATACATACATACATACATACATACATACATACATACATACATACATATATATATATATATATATATATATATATATATATATATATATATATATATTTTTCTTAAGTTTTCGCGGTACTTACATGTATGGCCTTCAGCTTTGTTCAGGTATTTTCCCACGTCATTATAGTTGTGCTTTTAAAGTTGTAGCAACGTTTCAGCAGAATCTCATCTGCCATCATCAGGCTTCTGTATTGTGTCCGTCTGTGAGTCAGACTTTTACAGTGGTTTCAGATTTCAGAATCATATATATATGATTTTCTTTGTGCAGCCTACCATATATCCCACTTAATAATAGTATTTCCACTAGTTCTGAGGGCAACTTTATATGTTTCTTTTTTAAAAGAATTTTTTATGCTGCATTATTATATTTGTAACTCCAGGGAAGCAAACATACCAATATTCTTTCCTTGTCCTACTTTCCCCAAAACAACCCTGTGAGGTGAGTTGGGCTGAGAGAGAGTGACTGGCTCAAGGTCACCCAGCTGGCTTTCGTGACTAATGACGGATTAGAATTTGTGGTCTCTCCTTTTCCAGCCTGGTGGAACCACTAGACCAAACTGACTCTCTTCTTACTTACAGTACTGTTTATTGTTCAATGAGAACTCAACAATTGTATTTTACTGTTTTTATTGTTTTAAAATGTTTTTAATATTTTCAATTGTTATATACCGTGTTTCTCATAAAATAAGGCCAGGTCTTTTTTTTTTTTTAACTCCGAAAAAACGGCTAGGACATCTTTTTAGGGGTGACTTAATTTCCTCCCCCAGGTGCACCCCCACCTACAGCGTCCCATGTGCACTTCCCTCGCCACGAAGCAGTTTCTATCAGCCGATCGAAGCTCCCCAAAGGCAGAGTCACCAGACATTTCTATCAGCCAATAGAAGCAGCCTCAGGACGAGCGCTCACATGCTCTCCCCTCACCATGAAGCAGTTTCTATCGGCCAATGGAACCTCCCCAAAGAACCAGCCGCTTCTATCGGCACAAGCAGTTTCTATCGGCCAATGGAACCTCCCCAAAGGCTCTGCTCAATAGTAAGAGATGGGGGGGGCAGAACCGATCCTTGGATTCCCAGAGCGCGTCTGGGAGGGGGGCTTGTCTAGGCTGGAAGCTTAGCAAGGTTGGAGCTGCGATGGGGTCCCCAGAAATGGATTTCCAAGGCTGGAGAGAGAAGTTTAAAAGGGCGGGACAGGAGAAGACAACAGCTTCCTTAGTGACCCTCCTGCGAGACAAGTGGTTGCAGTGGGAAATCAGGGGCGGGGGAAATAGGGGACAATAACTGAGGGGACAAAGAAGAGTGGCTGGCTCGGGAAGCAGAAATGCAGCGGGAATCTTGGGGTTGTCTGATATTTACTCTGACAACAGCATATGTACGTGATTGAGTTTGCAGTTGGGAACATGATGCATAGCCACACCTCACCCCAAAGCAGCTAGTGACTCTGCCTTTGTGGACCTACCATTGGCCGACAGAAACGGCTGGTGACTCTGCCTTTGGGGAGCTTCCATCAGCCAATAGAAACTGCTTCGTGGTGAGGGGAGTGCGTGTCAGTGCTCGCCCCGAGGCCGCTTCTACCAGCTGATAGAAACAGCTGATGATTCTGCCTTTGGGGAGCTTTCATTGGCTGATAGAAACTGCTATGTGGTGAGGGGAGTGCATGTGAGCGCTTGCCCCGAGTCTGCTTCTACCGGCCGATAGAAACGGATGGTGACTCTGCCTTTGGGGAGCTTCCATCGGCCAATGGAAACGGCCTCGTGGTGAAGGGAGTGCGTGTGAGTGCTCGCCCCGAGGCCACTTCCATTGGCCAATAGAAACGACTGGTGACTCTGCCTTTGAGGAGCTTCCATCAGCCGATAGAAATGGCCTGGTGGTGAGGGAAGTACATGTGAGCACTTGCCCCGAGGCTGCTTTTACCATCCAATAGAAGCGGCTAGTGACTCTGCCTTTGGGGAGCTTCCATCGGCCGATAGAAATAGCTTTGTGGTGAGGGGATTGCGTGTGAGCACTCGCCCCAAGGCCGCTTCTACCGGCTGATAGAAATGGTTGGTGACTCTGCCTTCAGGGAGCTTCTATCTGCCGATGTTCTGTCAGTAGTAGATCAGGGTATTCTACTCTAGGCTACCTGCAGGGTCCTCCTAAAGGCAAGTTTTCTCCCCCCCCTTCCCCCCCATTTCTCTTCACATCATGTAGTTCTAACAAACAATGTGAGAAATGGCGGGAAATGCATGGTTTAAATAGGTCTAAATTTTGGGGGCGGGGCTTAATTTCACCTCATGCCTAGAAATCATGCTGGGCCTTCCTATTGGTGGAGGCCGTATTGTTGGAGAAACATGGTACTTGACTGAGATGGGCAGCCATAGAACTAAACAAATAAATAACTTTAGGAGAGTTGCAAAATTTTCTTTAGCAGCCATTGTATTACATAGAAATCTACTCCTTTCACTTTTAGGACCCCACTAATATACATTATATTTCATCAGCACTGACCCTGACAGCTAATTAGAAAAATTTTCTGGCAGTGGGTAAACTTAGATGAAGTATTTAGGAATGCTTCAATTTGGATTCCTGTACCAAGAAGGGAGTTTGAGTTGGATTCCTTCCAATCCTATAATTCTAGAATAGTTTTTTTTTAAAAAAAAATTCTGCAGTTACTATGAAAATCAACAACTTTGGAATTTGACATACAGCCCAAAATAAATGATTCTTCCTCCCCCCTTTTTTTTCCAGAATGGGAAACCAAATCCATGTGTATCCCAATGGATCCTTAGCTGTTGAGTCAATCACAGAAAAGGATGCAGGCAATTATATTTGCGTAGCACGAAACAGAATGGGCGATGATTTGACCCTTTTGAAAGTCAGTGTGACAATGAAGCCTGCAAAAATTGATCACAAACAGTATTTTAAGAAACTGGTACCTTATGGAAAAGACTTCAAAGTGGATTGTAAAGCTTCAGGATCTCCTGAGCCAGAAATAACTTGGAGTTTGCCAGATGGTACAACAATCAATAATGCAATGCAAGCCGATGATAGTGGACATACACTGAAGAAGTATACTCTGTTTGACAATGGGACTCTATATTTCAATAAGGTTGGAATGATGGAAGAGGGGGATTACACTTGCCATGCTCAAAATACACTGGGAAAAGATGAGATGAAAGTACAGATAAAAGTGGTTGCAGCTGCACCTCGTATCAAGCAGAATTTAAAGGCCTATGCAAAGATAAAAACAGGAGATGATGTGTTCTTTGACTGTGATGCTATAGGGGAACCTAAGCCAAAAATATTTTGGCTGTTGCCTTCTAACAATATGATTTTAGCTTCTTCTACTCAGAGATATATTCTCCATATCAATGGGTCATTGTCAATCATTAAAGTAAGGCTTTTAGATGCTGGAGAATATATATGTGTGGCACGCAATCCTGGTGGAGATGATACCAAGGTTTATAAACTGGATGTAATCTCTAAACCACCTCTGATCAATGGTCTGTACTCTAACAGGACTGTCATTAAAGCAACAGCTATAAAACACTCAAAAAAACAAATAGCTTGTAATGCTGAAGGAGATCCCGCACCCCAGATTATGTGGATCATGCCTGACAATATTTTCTTAACAGCCCCATACTATGGAAGTCGGATAACTGTACATAGAAATGGGACTCTTGAAATTCGCAATGTAAGATCTTCAGATACAGCAGAGTTTATTTGCATAGCACGTAATGATGAGGGAGAAAGCATGCTGGTAGTCCATTTGGAAGTGCTTGAGATCCTAAGGCGCCCGGTTTTCAGGAACCCATTTAATGAGAAAGTCATAGCAAAACCTGGAAAAACCATGTTCTTGAATTGTTCTGTTGATGGAAACCCACATCCTGAGATAATTTGGATATTACCAAATGGTACACGGTTCTATGTTGGTATTAGAACACTCCGGTTTTATTTGGGAAGCAATGGCACTCTTGTTATCAATAGACTTTCAAAAGCAGATGCAGGAAAATACAGGTGTACAGCTAAAAATCAAGTAGGCTACATTGAAAAGTTGATCATATTGGAAACTGGTGAAACACCCACAATTGTTTTCCACTCAGGAGGGACAATAAAAAGCATGAATGGGGAATCTTTATTGCTTCACTGTCTTGCTGCTGGAAGTCCCAAGCCAAACATTATATGGACACTTCCCAGTGGCTTTTTCTTAGACCGGCCTCAAATTAATGGGAAGTATACATTACTGGAGAATGGTACCTTACTTATTAGAGAAACCAATATTCATGATAGAGGAAATTATATGTGCAAAGCTCAGAACTATATTGGTGATTCAAGGGTAGTTGTTTTTGTAACAATTGTGGGACATTCACCAAGGATTACAAAACGACCCCCAAGGAATATTCACACTGTGTCTGGGTTGGCGATTCGGCTTCATTGTATGGCATTTGGGATACCAGATCCAGAAATTACATGGGAGCTGCCTAACCATTCATTATTTCTCACAGGCATCAAAGGTCAACTATCTGGAAGTGAGATTCTTCATCCACAAGGAACATTAATAATTCACAATCCAAATTCATCAAATTCAGGCATTTATAAATGTGTGGCTAAGAATCAGTTTGGCAGGGATTTCACAGTGACATATGTTCAAGTTATTACAATTGGGAATAAAGTCTAAAATGGACTATTTGGCTTTCAAAGATGTTTAATCAAAACCAGTCAAAAGACATTTCAATTTTGGTGCTATTACAATTCTAACTTTACAGTTATCAAGCTAAAAGACATTTAAGTTTGAGAAGATTTTGCATTATGACCTAGTGTTGATTTTAAGACATTATTAAAAAGTAACCTTAAAAACTTAAGGCACTTAAGTTTCCAACAAAAATAACAGTGAAAATGACAACATATTCTCTAAAGATACTTGCAATACAAAATATTTAGCACAATAATGGATTTTTTAAATGCTAGTTTTTATTTCCCACTTGATAGTACTGTATAAACATCATAAAGTTATTGAAAAATATGATTGCTGGTTTCATTTATAATTGATGCAAATGACCATTTTTAAATTTTTGATTGTTTCAAATATTTTAAAACAAAGAATATGGATTTGTTTGTAATACTACAATACTTCTTTTGTGCAGAAGTCCCTTTGCAGGGGCAGTGGAAGAACAAATAAGAAATAATTGTTTAATTTTTTTTTAAATAAAGCTTGCATTATTTTTCTACAAGTGCTATCCAAACTGCATCTGAAGAAATGAAAATGTAAATATTAATTATATTGCCAATTATTGTATGTGAAGAAATACTTTTATAGGTTTTTAAAGCATACTATTTATTACCAGTATACTTTATTGAAAGGCAAGAAACAGTGTTTTTCTTTATGGGCACATGAAATCAATATGATCCTGAATGCTCTTAAAACAATCAAAATAGTATGTCCAAAAGTATTGTCCTAGTACTTTATGTATTATGTACTGAACACATGCATATTGTTTTTAAATTCTCTTCTCAGGGCAAATTTTTAAAATATGCAAGAAACTTTCCTAATAGGGAAAAGTTAGCTGACAAAGTTGAAATAGCAAGAACATCAGAAAAAAGTTACCATGTAAGATTGGAGATACTGATTCGAAAGGAAACTAAACCTGAATAGAATAAATATGTATATTCAACTTTTAAAAAGTCAGATTTTAATAAAGTTAGTGATTACAAAAATGGTTTTGTGTTAGGGAGAAAGTAATGAGAAAGCTTAAAAATTGTAAGAATTTCTTTAAAAGGGGGGTGTACTAAAAGAACAATTACAAATAATTCCAATGACCAGCAAATGGAAAACAGCAAAGTAAACCTATGTGCCTACATAACCTGTTGAGGAAATGTAATAATTATGAAAGTGAAAATGCAAGAAAAACAACTGTGACCATCTGATCTGGTGCTATGTGAGTTTTCCAAATTCTTCAGTATGGCTATTCAGCACCTCTTAGAAGATGGGCTAATGCTGAAGAACATCCTTGATAGCTAAAAGTGCCCAGTTAAAAACACAGTAGATCCTTTTAAGATGGACAGAGATCTCTAGAAAGGAATGCTTATGGGAGGGGATTGTTATCAAACTCTGCAGTGGATTATAAAACTATAGTTCCCAAAATAAAATTTTAAAACATCAGCCTTCACAATACAAATTTCAGTGGAATGTGAATGATGGTTGATGGATTGAGAAATGAATGCCTATAGCTTGTTGGCTACTTAAAAGAAACCTCTTGCCTGATAAGATCAAAATTAAGAATAAATTCATACTAAAAATTGAGAGATCCTATAAAGCAGTCTGGGTCTTTGATTGGGGAGCAGGAATGCACAAGAAAATGAATTTTATTTAGCTTGATTTATCTGAAATATTTTAAGAAAATATGTATAATATCTAATACAGGATAAGTCAATACTACAGCTCAGCATAAACTATCATAAAGACGTTGAAGAACTTGATCAGTGTGGAGAGTGGGATCAGTAAAACAACAAAATATCAAGATGTATTATTGCAGTGTAAGTTAAAATCATGACAGGTATGTTTTAAAAATTGTTGAAGTCATTAGGATAACTAATGACTACCTACCTATCCCACTGAATTTGTTGAGTAACAATATGTACATACGTTGACTCATTCCAGTACACTGAATGAAGACATTATTCAAACTTCTCATAACAAGAATCAAGGGTACTTAGATATTCCTGATCCTCTTTCATATTAATCAGATTATATATAAATAATATATATAATCTTAAATATAATCTTAATAAAAAGCATATGGCCTCAGCAGTGTTCCAAGATTTCAGAAATAAAGGGAATAGAGTAAGATGCCTTTTGGTTAGATGGGGAGGAGACAGCAACCATAGATTACACTATTGGATGTTAAGAAATGTGTTTTTATACTGATCAGATAGGGTGACTCTGCACTTGATAGTTTTAATCCATCAGACAGGATAAGTCTGCATTGTGTAATGGCATTTCATGGGGATGAGATTATATAAAGAATTGAGGGTGAGCAGGGATTATGCTTCTCCCTTTCTAAATACCTTAACATAGTCTGCATATTTTGCATATTTATACTGAAAAGTATGAAAGTATACTTGTTACTGGATTATCAGTGGTGGAGGTTGAGTTCTATAGGCAGAAATTCTTAAATCCCTGTGAACAAAGGGGATGACATCATTGTGTCAGTGAAGGTTTGGATTGTGAATACAGTTCATTTCCAAGCCTATTGGAAAATGTAACAGGGAACATGGATAAAGTTGGAGTGCTGATGATGAGTAACAGTTGTCAGTGACTTTGTGATGAATCCTCATTGTACGTAATGGCTAGTAGTCTACATAGGCAAACTAAATAGATCCTATCTGTGCATGCTAGAGGTTTCAAGATAGTTGCTATAATGCCAGAATTTAGAGTTGCAATTGTACTTCAGGGCCAATCTCAATGGGCATACTAACATGAATTACTGTTTGGACTCCATTTAATTTGTGGTTGTTTCAGTATCAGTCACTAAAAGCTGGAATTCCTTAATTTACAAGCAACCAGGTCTATAGCATATTAAGTATCCATCTACAAATTGCCCTCCCCGCCTTCCTCACAAACACAACCTTTTGTCAATGCTTTGAAAGAGAGGGCAATCTTTATAGGACAAAATGGCCAGAATCTCCCAAATATAGGTAGACATCTTGAATGCAACATTTCAGCTTTGTTCAGAAAGAAGACCTCTGCTAATTCTCAGCAGCATGCATGGATTCAACTTCTACAGTTGCTAGTGCATGGGAAGGAAGGAATGAAAAAGAATAGTTGCTATAAGCTTCATGCAGGCATGACTATAAATCTCAGGTGACCTCTTATTCAGGAATTGTCTTATTTGTAAGACAGTCTTGTAAGACAGGCTTCAACAAGCTCAGTCTCCTTATTGCAGATAAGAATGGAGCCATGTAAACAGAGATTGTCCAATGCAATACACAAGAATCAAACTCATTTATAGGCCTCTGCTCCAGGACTTATATTTAATATGGTTTTTTCTCTTTCTAAATTCATGGTCACCTGCCATTCACCTGATGACCTTTAAAGACACCTAATTTATGTTAACGTAGTAGTTGTTTCTAGCACATCTTCATTCTTTACACAGCCAATCTGCAATTTATTCATCAAGAACAATTTTTCTCATGCTTATATTTTTTAGATAAATAACTTGATTGGATTCTATTGATGTCCAGTTCTGGGCACCATACCCTAAGAATAATTCAGAGAAACTAAATTTCCAATTTTAAAAATGGCAGCAAGATACAGAAGACTAGGAATTAAATCCCATTAAGAGAGAACAAAGTAACTGGCATGTTTAGCTTTCAGAGGAAAAAATGATAATTTTTCAAACAATGAAAACAGTGTGACACAAAAGAAGAGTAAGAAAAATTGATTAAAATTACAAGAAGACGGTTTGCAGTTGTATGTTAGAAAAATCTTCTTAATCATGTAATTCAGCAGTGGAAGCAATTACCAAATAGTAATCACTATTTGTAGGTTTATTTATGCAAGGTTCACTAAAAGACTTCAAGCAGATGATAATAACTAGGAAAAACCTGGGCAAGAGATTGAACTCAGTGGTCCCTCTAGTGTTATGCCTCTATAAATGGTGGCTATAGTTGAAGTAAATTTTGTATATTTTAACCTATCCACTTGCAAGGAGAGTAAGATAACTTTGTTACCTAATCATGAGCTTCAATCCTGAACCAAGATTCTTGCTATATAAACTATGTATCTTATTTTTCTTTATCTTTGGAGGATATAATTCATTTTTGCTGAGTTTGCCTTACCAGGAATATGGTGTGGGTGTTTGTATGTGTGTGTATCCTAATTTCCCTAAATCTATAGTGCTTGCTCTAGGAGTCCAACTTATTTTTCTCCTCAATATGTTAGCTGCTGAACGACTCGAATTGCCTACTTTTCATTCCTAGGTAAGAAAAAAGGTGAGAAAAAATAAACACATATGGCTAAATTCAACCATTTACTTGACATCATTAATTTTGTTATCTGTAACAACAGGAGAAAATCAATATTTCAAGATTCTCTTAAGAAATTTACAGTTTACACTTAAAAAATGATTTCCTAGTATGAAAAAGAAGCTGACATTTTTCCTGGCATTATCCTCCTTGAATGAGATGATTTAAAATGCCAAATTTTGAACAAATGTTCTATAATCATGATTTAGTTCACCTGTATGTGAATATAAGGGGAGAGGAAAATCAGAGGTTGTTGTGACTTGCCTGGAACACCTGTTGTCTCATGGAATTATGTAATAAAATAGATACTGACTTATTTAAATCTATATTATTAAATACAGAATCTTAATAAGCTCTTTACAATTTTGCCATAGACCAGGACTGTCAAACTCCCGGCCCATGGGCCAGATGCGTCACACGCTGGCCATGCCCACAGTTTAGCAAAGGGCAAAATAGTCCCAATACTCCATGTGATGCTGCTGTGACGACATGAGTTTGACACCCTTGTCATAGACCCAGCTAACAGAGCTTGTTTCATGAAATAACAGGAACTCTGTATTTCCAATATCAGAATTGGCAGAGCTGAAACAAAAAGGAAAGGCCGTGTTAAAACCACACCTTAAAATTAAAACAGAATTTTCAGTATGATGCACAATCTAGAGTAATCTGAATTTGTCTCTGCCCCTGGCAGATGTTCTCTATGCCAATCCACTTTTCAGAAGTATAACTTCAATCTTTTGTAGCCTGAGTGCCTTCCAGATGCATGGATATGGTCTCCCTGAATTGATTGTCTGCATGGCTACTGCTGATAAATTTGGAAGATTGCATACACATCTGGAATATGTTCAGAGTGGGAATAGTTGAATCATTCTAACTGAAGTTTCATAAGGACTCAAGCAGCCATATTTGGCTTCACAAGTTATAAAAATAAAGTTATCAATATTTTTGTAACTTTTTCAGATACTTATCAGGCACTGGTAACAAAAAGAAGATTTTCACTATCATTCAGTCCAAGAGCTTCCAGAATAACTATTACAGGAAACAGAATCTAAAAAAATAGGCCTTTCTTTGAAACCTCCAGACAATTCTTTAGTTTCATATTTCAAATTCTACATTTAAAGAAGGGTTTGGATTTTCACTGGATTTTCTATGTCAATTAGTCATATTTTTGAATACTATTAATTCAGATATACATTTTTAGCAATTTCACCTGGTGGTAAGCCAGACTCCATCCAATGGTAAAATCTCAGAACTAGCTGTTGATCTCCAGGTTTGATGGATTGTCACCAAATGAAACATGAAATGAGCAAAACTAGAGACCTGAACCACCAACCCCATAGTGCTGGGATGTGCCATCTTTTACACGTTATATATTTAACCAGCAACTAATAGAGCACAGAAATGAATACTATTCTGCATTTGTTATAATTGAACAGTGATAATAAAGAATATAAACTTGAATCAGCAGTTTGTTGCAATACCAAATATTTTTTAAATATATTTACAACTGTTAATTATTTTTAAGAAAACAAAGTATATAATAAGGAAAATAGGCATGATTTCATTTAAAAGGTAAATAATGTTATACATTCAAATTACAAGAAATTTCAAAAGTTTTTTTTTCACAATGTGCAACCTAAATGTTTTCACAGTGTACAGTAGTTCACAGAAGTATTTATTACCCTAAATATTCTCATATCATTATGAGAAAATAGAAATGCATTGGCTTGGTGTTGCAATTCAAATTTTATTCTACATCAATGGATTGATTTGCTTAATAGATATTATTTCATCTGTAATAATCCTTACTGTAATTCTATCACAAGGAAATGTATAGTTATGACAGAATACGTGGTAAAATAGTCTCAAATATTTTAAATATGCCCTACATGAAACACATTCAAAAAGTTGTTCATCTAACTCTAAAAATACTCAAAATTCACAAAAACAGTTTCTTCTATTTAGTCTTTACCCAAATATGAGCAAATATCACTTCCACAAAGTTAAAATAGTTTCTATTTCAGATATAAATTTGTTGAATAATATAGTTGTGCTTTTGCAGCAAATGTATAAATACAGATGTATTTACATAAATAAAATCAATGTTTTTAACTATCTTACAAAATGAAAAGCCATTATTCTAAGACTCGGAAACTAAAGCCGAGTTGTTACAATTGATAAGGTGATAAATATTAGATTCTACCACTGAGATAATCAAACCTGAATTCTACAGTATAACATCAGTTTCTACTTGATGATTCATTACAAAATGCACCTCCTCACAAAGCTAACACTATAGATATGCCTCCTTAATGTATTAGTGCCATTATATAGCAACAGGTGTCAAACTCATGGTGTCACATTGCCGTCCCATGACATATTACATTTCCCCCCTTCACAGGGGTGGATGTGGCCTGCGCATGATGCATCTGGCCCACGGGCCACCAATTTGACACCTTTGATATAGCAGCTTTTTTTTTAAACTCTCCCATTTGAGACATTTTATAATGAAAGCCCTACTTGCAATAAATATCATCAGTTATTGGTTTTCCATTGGATCTGCACTTAATGAATTAGTGAAACAATTTTCCTCCAGAAGTTGTGGTTGCTCCATCCCTGGAGGTTTTTAAGAAGAAATTGGGCAACTATTTGTCTGAAATGGTATAAGGTTTCCTGCTTGAGCACGGAGTGGATTAGAAGAGCTTCAAGGTCCCTTCCAAATCTGTCTGAATCCCTACTCTTTCTCTTATACCAACAGCCTATGACATGTTAAAGTATAGGTCAGGACTCTTATTTATAGAATATTTCTCATCTATGGAAGCATGCATTTAGATATATACCTTCACACATACACACAAATACATGCATATGTCCACATGTGCACATATGCATGCATGCATGCATGCTTTATACACAAACACATGTATACATTCTCTAGCATGTTGAATGCTAGATTGCAAGAGAAAGCATTAATCCTAACAGATCTCTTCATATTAGAATCATTTGTATTACCTATTGAAAAATTGAAATAATTTTTGAAATAATTTTGGATCATTCAAAGACTATGAAATAGCAAAAGGCCATCTTAATATCTAGGGAAATATCTAGGGAAAATCCTAGGAGTATGTTCTCTGCTAATGTTTCTGAAAACAGAGGAAGCAATCTGAAAGACACAATGCTTCTTATCTATCTAAAGGTGCAAGCTGTAATTCTTTGAAAAACGGGCATAATTTACATCGCACAAATGTTGCATTGGAAGGGTATGGATGGCAATACCCTTTGCTAGGTTACAGCCTGAAATCAGTTGTGACATCTACAACACCAGCTAACATTTTTCTCCCTCAAAGTAAGATGATCAGTGATAATTTAGGCTTTGAAATCACTTTTTGATTCTTTGCATGTTGTCATAGATTTTGCATTGAAAATTAAATTTAGCAATTGTATTAGGGTTAATTATGGCTGCAGATCAAGAACTGTGGAATACGTTTGTAGCCAAATGTGCTTAGCACAGGACACACACAAAAATTATGGCATTCTTATATAAATATACAGATGACCAAAAATTAGCAAATGGGGAAAACTAAATAATAAATATATGAATGAACAAACAAATAAATAAGGGTGTCTTTTTAGTCAGCATTTGGTCCCACACAGTATTAAGGATTTTGTTTGTTTGTTTTTAAAAAAGACTTTTTTTGCACAAAAAAATAATAATAATTCAGGACTTTTTACCCTCTTGGGAAAAAAAACTCTTAAAGCACCAAATCCATATATTTTGCAGCCACAGGTTAAGTCCCACATAATTTATATTTCTGTAATTTTCTACAGACAAAAGAATAACATAAAATCATCTATTTCCTACATATTCACATTATTGGCAACACACACGCACACAAATGGGGGGAGTAATTAGTGCAACAAATTCTTCTCTCCCTGTTCTTCAGTGCAAATACTTTCTCTTCCTGACATCTTTCAGATTCAGAAGTGTGGAAGATGACTGTACGGATTCACACCTTGCTGGGGCTGGTTACCTAAGGAGCAGAAATATAAAAATGCTGTAATATCAAATCCCATGCTGGCTGGAGAATTTTGGGAGTTGAAATCCACAAGTCTTAAAGGGAGTTCAAGTCCACAAGTCTTAAAGTTGCCAAGTTTGGAAACCTCTGATATAGATTTTGCATATTTAAGAAAAACAACATATACATACACATACTCAAACTGGATTTTTTTATTAAGCTCTTTTTAATTTTAGTTTATTTTTTTAAAGAATTTCAATGTTCTGGTTCCACTCACCTCATAAAATCTTCATGCAACTCATATCCTGTCACTTAAGGCTATGGGAAAATAATGGTTAATAAATAAGACTAAAAGCAAAATATGAAAACCTTTGGCAATAACCAAAGGTGTTGTTCTCCAGCGGACCAAGTGTGAGTGTATTTAAATTGCATGAATAAGCTCATGGTATGATCCTTCTGTTGGAATTTCCCAAGGTTGTTTTTGAATGGAGTCGATATTTCATGGCTTTGGCTAAGGTGATCTCTGTTCCAATGCATACATATACTGCTTCTTGTCTGTATTTCAGAATAGACGAGGCATGAAAATGAAAGACCTTTATCATGGTCTGGTCATTTTCTGGTCAACATATGAATGATTAGAGTCTTTCATTTCTGAAAGGATGGAGAACTAATTTAAATGGCCCTCCCCTGGCATATTATAATTCTGACAATCCTGGGCTTTCAGTCGTTGAGAATTTTCCTCCCCCAATTGATTGGTAGGTAGTTCCATCACATGGCCATTCATGCCTCCTCCACCTACTCTGGAGCTGATTTTGAAAAAATGGTAAGGTATCAGCTTCAAAGGATTCTTGATGAAATGCACCCTCTGAATCATTTCCTTCAGATTCAAATTTGAACTTGGGACTGAAGCTGCACTGTTACTCTCACCTTCATTGGTATCTGGTTGGAATGTACTCTCTCTAATCCTATGGGACTCAATAACATCAATCATTTTATCCTTCTGAAACACCCATAAGAGTTGTGGACACTGATGGTTTCCAATAGACTAATGGGGAAAGGATAGTCCAGTCTTTGATTTCTCCATGATAAGTGCAATAGGACTTAACATTTTCTAATATATTATTAAACTTCTATATGAAAATATATGTTTGAGTGAGATCATCCAGTAGTATGAGGTGAGGCTATCATCATTATGATGATGATATACACATCTATTTACAGTAAATTCTGTTCATGTATAAACAGCCAAGTATGTTGGGTTTTGATGGGTCTCATCAAAAGATGAATCTATAACTTGACGGTTCACTATGGTTTTATTCAAGCAACAGGTAAAGCCTAATGCTTGTGAGAGGGACATTATTCAGCTTTGCCTGATGTATAGTAATGATTTTTCTTGGACCAAAAAAGCCTTGGCACCTTCATCTAATGACTTTCTCATCTCATACTTAGACTACTGTATTGCTCTTTACTCGGGACTACCTTTGAAACTATTTGGAAACAACAATGGAAACTTGGTTTATAATAAGGCTGCTTATGAATTCTACTACAATTGCATCACAGGATTCATTGCCAATAGATTCTCCAAGTCTAAAATACTAGTGTTAACACATATGTCATTTATATATCTTGACTTAATGTCTGCCCTGATCAAAATCTGTCAATCCCGTAGAAACATTCTGACAGAAGATATTTGGGATCTCTGTGTCACAATGAGTCAAGGAAATATGAGCCTAGAAACACATATTTCAAGTGGCAGCTCCAGAATTATGCAATACCTTGACCCTAAGATAGATCAACTTTTAGCCTGTTGGAGTTCTGCAAAGTGGTAAAAATGATCTTATTTAGACAGGCATTTAGAATCTACTGATGTTTTGGATTTGAACTGAAAAGATTTTGTCTTGTTGGGTTTAGTAACAGATTGTTTTATTGGAGATTTTACTTCTTTAAACTGTCTAGAACCGTGATGGCGAACCTATGCCACACGTGCCAGAAGTGGCATGCAGAGCCACTTCTGCTGGCACATGAGAGGTTGCCCGGAAGAGCCCCTCTGCACATGCTCATGCACTCCTGCCAGCCGATTGTCGGATATCTGCCGGGCATGTGCACATAGGAGATGTGCACATGGGAGATACACATGTGGGAGACGTGCACATGGAAAATGTGTGTGCATGTGCAGAGGCATGCGGCATGTGGGGGTTGCATGCGCATACACAGAGGCGCATGGTGCACACGCAGGGGATTGTGCACACATTCGCAGGGGGCGGGGTGAGTCGTGCACATATTGCATCATGGGTGCAGGCATGTGAGCACACTTTTGGCACACAATGTGGAAACGATTAGCCATCACTGGTCTAGAGCCTTGTTATAGGTCAGTATCTGTAATAAATATGTTAATTGCTTATATTATTCATTGGTTAGCTACATAATCTTGAATATATATGTGTAGATCATTCATCTTTTTTCATAACCACATGAAAAATATTTTGATACAAGTAGGTTGACCCCCCAATCCATGGCAAATAAGATGAAATACAATATTTAAAACATTCTTACTAAACAGCAGTGTGTGCATACATGTTGAAGTTTTTAAGATATGGGCTTTATCACTAGCAACATTCCTTTACTCTCAAGCAATGATAGCCAGATTTATTATTTAACCATAATGAGTTGGCAGTAACTGTTTTCCAAATATGCAAAAGCCCAGATGGAAAGAAGCAGGAAAGAACCTTTATCTAATGCTACATACTTACTTGACAGCTGTTTTTGGAGTTGTCTGACAAGAGCAGCTGTCTGTTGTTGCTGCTGGGTCTGCTGCAATCCTTGTCTTGGGAACTGCAATATTCAGCATCAGAAAAAAAAATAGCAAATTACTCACAGTGTATATTGTCTTTCTAATCTCAAAAAATATCTCTTGTAAGGAAAAAGTGCTCATTTCCTATGGGCTTTTTCTATGGCAAATATGTATCCCTAACCAAATTATTTTTTCTCCATTAAGGATTCTCTTCAAAGGCTTTCAAAGATTTTGAAGACTTGAATTTTTAGATTTAGAATTCTTTAATGTTTTCAAGATAACCAAAGTATTTTAGTGGATATTATAATTTATCTTCTTAAGTCAGATCATTTATTAAACAGATGACCACTTGAACAGAGTCAAACTTTCCAGTTTTGCTCATTCTCATTCACCATCACTACTACAAACAGGTAATAAAATAACATAAATAACACAACGTCTCAATATCTCAGTTACACAGCTACAGAATGTTGAAGTAAAGATAAGGGATGTAGCAGTATAGGACAAGTAAGTGTGGTACAAATACAGGTATTCCTTGATTTATGACCATAATGGAACTGCATCTGTGACAGTTGTAAAACATGTTGAACAGTACAATTTTATAACCTTTTTTGTGGTGGTCATATAAAAATATAGTGGTTGTTAAATAAACCAATGGTTTTTGTTGAAAACATTATAATTAATACACACACACACACACACACACACACACACACACAAAATTATAAAACAAAGAGCCAGTTTTGGTCTAATGGTTAAGGCGCCTGGCTAGAAATACGGATATGTTCGCTGTCTTGAATTATTTGTGAAAATAATAAAGGTGGGATATAAATAAACAAATAAATAAAAATGGAGATAAGTATCAAGTTCTGGCACATTCATCATAAAATATGGTCATGTGACCATGACAGGCTGTTAATTGTGTTCTTTCATGCTGCCATTATGTCTTCAAATGTACCCAGATCAGGACACAAAGGAGAGGTGCACATATGTTGTCACCAGAATTGCAAAGAGCAGAAGCCAACAGATAGTCCCATTTGTTCAAGGTGGTACTCAGTTAACAATCCACAATTCTTGCCTAAGAACAGCAACCAGAATTTGTGATTGCTAAATGATTCATTCACATGATATCTCACTTGACAGCTGCATCACTAACAACAACAATTCTGGACCCCATAGTGATCATAAGTCAATGACTACCCGGGCTTTACTTTTCCAACATAATGAAATGGACAAGTAACTCTTATAAAATATTATCTCAATAATATTTTAATATAGAGTTTTTAATAGAGTTTTTTGATACATTAAACTCATCTCAAGATATTAAGAAACACAGTTCATATCATTTGAATTTCTTAACCATTAATTTGTTAGAATGGTTATTCTTTATGCTAGAATTCTCATAAATAATTGATATTTATCTGAATAATTTTTAATTGTTTATAAAAAGTACCATAAATTAACAATAATCCAAAACATATACTAATCATGACACCAATTCATATGTTTTCAATTCTGCTAATGCATGCAGTCTAAACTGTGCAGTGAAGCTATGTCTTATGTAAATTATTGCCATTTCACAATTTGGGTGGAGTGCATGTAGCCTGTGGGATTATTAACCCAGTGTTAAATGGTAAAACATTCAATTTGTATTAGTGTCTAAATGACTATATGAATCAAGCCAATATATTACGGATCATGAGATAGATAGAATAGCAGCACTTGTTAACTGTAAGTCAGAACTGTCCTCATGCGCAAAACTGAAAATGAACAGGAAATCCTGAAATGCTCAAGCCAACTCATTTTGGACTTGTCCACATTCACTAAAGCCAAATGCACTTTAAAGACTAAAACTAAACTCACAAAATCCTGGAAAAAATGCTTTAAAATGCTAAGAAATCCAGGCTGATAGATTTGTATGATCAAGAAGAGTTTAAAATAGATTAACCAAAATGTGATTTCAGAGTGATAGACATTGTGATAGGAAAAAAAGTATTAAACATTTTGAGATAAGTTATTAGGTGTACAAGTCTGAAAAATTTACAATTTTGTTTTTTCTCTTTTTTCTCTTTATGTTGGATCCCGTTAAATGGTTAAAGCATTTTAATAATCCAAGCTATTCAGCCGTATTTCAATAATCTCTCTTAAATATTAACACCAATAGTTAAATTAGTCATATATATGAATATATATATATATGTATGTGTGTGTGTGTGTATGTATGTATGTATGTATGTATGTATGTACAATATGTTGTGAAAAAAGAGTCAAATTAAAACCAATATAACAGAAAGTTGATTCTATGTACACACAAACACATACTTCTAGTGATCATGCTTAGCTATAAAAATCTAGATATAAATTTACAGAATAATTAAAATGAAGTATTTAAATAATAGAAGAATTAAGATAAATGAAAATAATATATAATCTTCTAATTTAAATCAAATGCAATTATGTTAGGGTCTCAGAAAGTAGGGAAAAAATAACTTGCTCACAGGGACAAGATTCCAGTTCAAATGTCTAAAAAGGCCCCAAGGATATATTGGTTTGATTTTAATTTCTTACGCACCAAAGCACATTTTCAAACAAAGCAAAATCCACTAAATTTAGTGTATAAGGATACTAAGCCAACACAACTAGCTGAAAAGTTTGACTAGTACAAAGAATAAAATTGTAAAAGAAGAAAATTATTGACTAGTAAAAAGAATAAAATTGTAAAAGAAAATTCTTGAAAAACTGCAGTTTATGTTTCATACTTGAATTGTGTACTTTAAAGCCATATTTTAACATAAAGTTACCTGAAGTTGTTAGTTATGGAAATTTGAATTTGACTAGGACTGTCAGACATTTAAATGAGCCTAGCAAAAATAAATATTGCGACCGTTGATATTCATTATTCTAGGATGTGAATGATTAATGTTTTGTGTGACAGAACATGTGGTATCTCATAACTCAGTGTGAAACTCAGAAGCATCTAGATACTAAAGAAATTATCTTTAACATTCAATATATTCAGAAGGTGCAACATTTGAACATTCAGAACTTGGGTGGCAGGATGAGGATTTGGGAGATCAATGCTTTCTTCAATTTTTGTTACAATTTATAAGAGTCCATCCAGATTGCCTATTTAACATGTTTTCCTGATCTATGAGGCAGCACATAATATGCTGGCATGGTTTCCTCTGTCTACATAGGTGGTCTCTATTGTGCCTCAATAAGAAGACCAGAATTGATTCTCTCCTGTTTTCTGCATAGCTCATTTAACTACTGGTAAGAAAAAAAACCTCCATCAATCATTGCCCTTAATATGGACTGTGGCTGGAGAAGAGCCAAGTTTTAATAGATGGTTAGTGATGTGTTTAGCCATCTGTTTGACAGTAAGTACTGTTTTTCGCTCAACCTCATTATCAGCTTTGCACAGAAAAGAGAGGCTTTGATCTACTACCTTTTCTGGCAATATTGAGACTAACATCGAAATGATGTGCTTATCCACTTGCGGTCTATTCTACAAGATATTCTCTCTTTGAAACATTAATGTTTCCATCATGCAAGTATTTTCTGACTTCATTCCAATAGACTAAAACTGGAGTTCTAAATGCTATTTCTTTGGAAAGTTCAAAAATAAAATCTCTGGCCATTTATGAAATGTGAAGGCAATATGTTAAGTTGGATATTTTTCTCTTTCTTTAGAAATTGAGCAACTGTTCCCAGATGTGTATTTTGGCAAAACAAAAACAAAGTCATGATTTTTATAGCTAAATTACCTTTTCTTATACAGAAGCATACATGAAATGCTTCTCAACTGATTGTCTAAATCAAAATAAATAAAATGTATTAACACAGCAGCTAAATTCATTTGTTTAGATCTCTGTGAGAAAGTCAAAGCAAAGTGAAACAAAGACATTCTCAATAAATGGAAAAAGTTGGAGGTTGCTGCACACTTTGGGCTAAAAAGAATGGATCTTTAAAAATGTTCCCTAACTATTTGGAGCATGAATTGTAAGCTTTTATTTCTTTCTGTATTGGATCTATTCTTATTGGAATAGCTAGGTGATCACATAAACATTGTAACGTTGTGCTATTTATTCTATAAAGTGCTAAAGTTGTAGGAACGATAATGACTTTACTCTCAATAATAAGGGCACGTGGAACATTTATACAGTGAAAAGCAAATAGACTTCTCCTGGCAAGGTCTCCTACACCTCCCCTGAGAACTTTTAAATAAATTAATCTAATCCTCTAAAAGAAGTAGTACAAAAAAGACTTTTTCAGTGGAAGTAAAAATTATTAAGCATAGAGGGCAGAAGGCAGCAGTATTACAACATAGTTCATCAGGAGGTTGATAATCACAGTTCAAATCAAACACATTTTTAGCAGCTATAAATTTGATTTAAGCAGACTAGTAGTGAAATTCATTGATACCTAATCCACTAGATGGAGTATTTGTACAAGCAATATATAGTATTTGTACAAGCAATATCTGCCATCATCAGGCTTCTGTATTGTGTGAGTCTGTGAGTCTGTGAGAACACAATACAGAAGCCTGATGATGGCAGATGAGATTCTGCCGAAACGTTGCTCCAACTTTAAAAGCACAACTATAATGACGTGGGAAAATACCCGAACAAAGCTGAATACCATACATGTAAGTACCCGCGAAAACTATCTATCTCTTAAATATGGGAAGTATTATATGGGTAATATTTCAAACAATAATTACCCTATTAGAAAATTTACAGAGCACATACTGTAGTTAGCCTATTTTTTAAACAAGAGACTGAGAAATAGACATTCAAAGCCACTTCACTCTTATTATTGTGATATCACTTTCAGCTTTCTCCAAGAACATGGAAATTAATAGCAGTAATTAGCAGGATATGCCAATTTAAACCCCAAGACTTTCTATATTGTGAAAGACCTCCAGAATATGGTTTATTATGAATATTTTTCTTACGAAAGATTGTTGTTGAGGCTGCATTGCTTGAAGGTTAATGATTTGTTGTTGATTCTGTTGATGCTGAAGCTGAAAGAAAAAAAAGGAAAATGACTGCAATTCTGTTTATCTTTTTTGTTTAAAAAGAAGCTATAAGTCTTTCTTAAAGTGAAGCTTCATTCTACTGAACATGTTAATGTATCCATTTTCCTGGTAACAATATGATAATAAGTCTTTATTGATTAGCACTTGGGCCATATCAAAATGCAAAGTTCCAGCAACAATTTGTTACTAAAATTTAATAAAAGCAATTCAGAATGAAATTTGATAAAATACTATTTAAAATGGAACTTGGTAAAATACAATTTAAAATGGAATCTAGACAAAATACGATTTAAGATAAAATAGTAATAAAATACAATCCAAAATAAAATTGTAATAATGTACAATAATTTAAGATATGGATAAAATATAATAACATTATATTTCACAGTCGCCTTGCAATCTACCCCAATCAATTTCACATATGCAGATCTCAACCGAATCATTTTGTTTAAATACTGTGCTACTTTAAATGTTATTTTCAAGTTCTAGCCAGACATAAGGTAAGTTATTTTGATATGGGTATCCCAATGGGTCATTTGTCTGATATATAAACCAAGATACCTGTCTCTCATCCTCTTAAACAGGCAACAGTCAAATAGGATGTGAGCCAGGTCCTCCACCTCTGCCGCTCCGCAAATGCAGACACTCATTGTGTCAAACTGTTCAAATCTCACTCTCGTGAATATCTCCCTAAGATGTTTTGGGAGTTGTGACTTCAAGTAGCTATCTACTTGGAAAGTACATTTGTAGTTACTCAACCATTTCAAGTTACCTACCTTACTAAGGATAGCTGTATCAGTTTGTGCATCTATATCCTTAATTCTTTGGGCAACTCTTTGTTTAGATTGTTCTCCTGTTACACAAGAGATAGAAAGACCACAGCTTCTTACAAAATTTGTTAGTTTAATGATCCAGGAGGTTTGTGATTGTAGTTTTATTTGCTCTACTAGGCATAATTTGGATAGTCTATTAGTCTCCATTTCATTAACTTTGCACCAGTAGTTATAAGCTCCAATTTTAGATAATGCCTGAATTGTATAAATTCCCAATTCAGCTCTAACTGCTGCAGCAGATGTTCTTGGGTCTACACCCAAAATACATCTCAAATGCTGGGACTATGTTTGTTCTAGGACTGTGGTTGACTAAAGACCCCAAATTTCTGCTCCATACTAGAGTATTATGGTAACCTTAGTCTTATAAACCTTGATTAGTGGGACTAGGGACCCTGGATAACGATGGTTTTTTAGTTTGAGCAATAAATTCAAATGGGCTTTTGCTCTAAATGTACTCCGTTGATGATGGCAGGCCCAAGATCCAGTCTTGGAAAAAGTTACGCCCAAATATACAAAGGAATTAACCCGTGCAACTGGTTCACCATCCAATTGCCACCTATGTCTCTGATGGTTTCTTCCAAACACCATTATTTTTTATTTAGATTTACTAATGATTAGAGAGTTATCCTGGCAATAAGAGCTAAATCTCCTTAATAGCCTACATAATCCTACTTGTGTATATGATAATAAAATCATATCATCAGCATAAAGCAAGCTGTTTCAGTAAATGTTTAAGATCAATGGCATGTGTACCATGGTATCTTTCATTAACCCTAGCAAGTCATTGATGTATAACTTAAATAATAATGGGGCCAGGATACACCCTTGCCTTATCCCTTTATTTGTGCAAATCCTCTTAGTCAGGGCCCCGTTAATCCCATACTACACCCTCAAGCAGGTACTTTTGTAAAGGGCTTTAATCAAAGCCAGGGTTCTATTTTAAGAGATGTCAGTTTACTCCATAGTACGTCTCTATTTACCATATCAAATGCTGATGTAAGGTCTATGAAAGCAGCAAACGGGGGTCTTCTCTTATAGGCATATTTGGCAATTAGATGATTCAAGACAAGCAGTAATCAATAGTAGATCTGCCTTGTCTAAAACCTGCTTGTTCTTCTGTGAGGATGTTGTTTTCCTTTACCCAGATTTCAATTCTGTTCAAACCTACCTAGCATATATTTTTGCTACAATGTCAATCAGGCTGATAGGCCTATAATTACTACGATCCTTTTTATTTTTTATATATGGGGACAACTAATGCCATCTTCCACCCATCTGGAATGTGGCAGGTGTTATTTATGTGTGTAAAAAGGTCTGCTAATACAGGTAACAATATGGAAATTGTCTTGGATTGCTTTTGCAACTCCTATTGCGATAGAAAGGCAAGAATAGTGCCAACTTTCAAAGGATGAGAAATCTTGTAGTTGATCAATAAATAAACTGGTTGAAGCTAGAATGTCATTTTTTTTCAGTTGGATTGATCATTTACAGAAGGCTTTTGACATTAGGCTGAGAGCCGCATGCCCAGATTAATCTCCACCCACCAAGTTTGAGAGCAGATACTGAAGTAACATTCTGCTCTAGGAAACGTTGCTTTTTATGAGTTGTAATTGCAAACTGTAATTTTGCATTGTAGAATTCCTTCTAGCTCCCACCTTTGTGGTGCTTAATAAATTTCTGCCCAAATGTTCAGATTTAATTCACCAGTCTTTGTCTAGTTGTTCTAATTAAATCATCTATAAATTTTCACAACCTTAGATTGTTAAACTTGTGATACTAATAAAGATCCCTCTGGAGATAGGAGAAGTTAGAGAATAGAAATGCTTGAAGCTTATGTAGACGTACATATAGGAAGGACTATATAGTTCAATAAATCAGGTCCTGAGCTTTACATACATTGCAGAAGAAAAGATATGGCAGCTTATGGGAGGCAAAAAGTCAGAAGTTGGGTAGTACATTTTCAGCTAACAGATTTTTATTAAAAGGAATTAGCTTTTGTGAGTTGTAGATCACAATCAGATAGCTAGACTGATAAAGGATTTAAACTGAGATGGAGGAGGAGGAGACAGATTGGTTATGCAGATGCAGGTTACATGTAGTTTAAATCAGATTACTATGAGCTAGTCAATAATTGCAATTTATTAAAAACACATTATATTTATTAGGATCTTTAGAGATTGTCTGAAAACTTTGGATACATATATATCTACCAATATCTTCCTTAAAATTTATGTTAAACTTCCATTTTTCCAAAATGGCCATTTTGATGTTTGACAGCATGGACTTTTCCTGGGAATGGGTTATTAGTATACTCAAGCCTACAAAGTAGACCAGATCGAGAAACTGAATCCACAAAAAGGCTATAACTGTAATTTATTGTAGTGTTTCTATAATTTTTACAAACTATACTACTGAAAGGCTAAAGTAGATTTAGTAAGGGCTTTATTTTAATTTAATTTAATTTTAATTTAATTTAATTTAGTAAGGGCTTTTAACTATTAAAGCCAACCTCTTTAACACATTCTTTGGCTCAGTATTTGTAAACAGCAATGGATCATGCCCAGTATTTCCTAGTCGAACCACAGATAACTACAATGATCTAATACATATCAATTTTACAGAAGACATTGTTGAAAAAACATTGCGCAATCTAAAACCATCTCTATCTATTGGACCGGACGGAATATGTGCCTGCTTCTTAAAAAAGCTACCCACTGCCATAGCCGAACCTCTAAGCATAATCTTTGAAAAATCTTTCAGGACCAGCTCCTTGTCAAAACTATGGACACAAGCCATGGTCATCCCCATCTTCAAAAAGGCAGGCCCCAGCCTAGTTGAAAATTACAGACCAATCTCTTCATGCTGATTCACCTGTAAAGTCATGGAATCAATTATTAACCAATCCATCATCCTCCACTTAGAAACAAACAACCTACTCTCTAATAAACAATTTGGTTTCAGGAAGAAACTATCATGTAATCTGCAACTTTTACACTGCAAAAACATATGGACTACAAAACTCAGGGCAAAGCAATAGACGCAATCTACATAGACTTCTGTAAAGCCTCTGATTCAGTGGTACACGACAAACTACTCCTAAAACTAAAATCTTATGGTATCTCTGGACACCTGTATTACTAGATAGAAGCATTCCTGTCAAACAGACAACAAATGGTCAAAATTGGGAGCATCCTATCAAATTCTGTACTTGTCAACAGTGGTGTCCCCCAAGGCAGTGTTCTAGGACCAACTCTTTTCATACTCTACATAAATGACCTCTGTGATCATATCAAGAGCAACTGCGTTCTCTTCGCTGATGATGTAAAACTATTCAACACCACAGACAATACTGCTACCCTTCAAAAAGACCTTGACTATGTATCAGAATGGTCAAACAAATGGCAAGTTCAACTCTCAACAAATAAATGCTCTGTCCTACATATTGGCAAAAAAAAATCAGAAAATAAAATACAGGCTGAATAGTCAAGACCTTGTTGATGATCCAAACTCTGTCAAGGATCTTGGAGTACTCATCTCTAATGACCTAAGTGCTAGAGCCCACTGTAACTACATAGCCAAAAAGGCGTTAAGAGTTGTTAACCTAATTTTACATAGTTTTTTTCTCTGGTAATATTACACTAATAACTAGAGCATACAAAACATTTGCTAGACAAATACTCGAATACAGCTCATCAGTCTGGAACCCACATTATGTATCTGATATTAACACAGTTGAGAAAGTCCAGAAATATTTCACAAGAAGAGTTCTCCACTCCTCTATTCATTGTAGAATACCTTATGCCACCAGACTCGAAATTCTAGACCTAGAAAACCTAGAACTATGCTGCCTTTGGTCCGATCTAAGTATAGTATATAAAATCACACATTGCAATGTCCTACCTGTCAATGAATACTTCAGCTTCAACTATAACAACACAAGAGCAAACAATAGATACACACTCAAGGTTAATCGCACCAAACTTGATTGCAGGAAATACAACTTCAGTAACAGAGTGGTCAATGTCTGGAATACTCTACCTGACTCTGTGGTTTTTTCCCCAAACCCCAAAAACTTTAACCTTAGACTGTCTACTATTGACCTCACCCCTTTCCTAAGAAGTCTGTAGGGGGCGTGCATAAGCACACCAACATGCCTTACCGTCCCTGTCCTATTGTTTCTTTTATATATTTTTTATATTTTTCTTATATGTATCCATGTATTCATAGCTATGTTTTTACTTATTCCTATTATCTTGTAAGCAATTGACAAATAAAAATCAATAAAAAATAAAATAAATAATCCTTTGCTGTGATCCCAGGCTTCTACAATTTACTTTTATGAAGAATTACAAATATAAGTAATAGAAGGTAGTGCTCTTTTAGAAAGGTCTCTAAGTAAGAGGGGGGCCATTACCATTCTTAATAGGCATTTCAGACTGGACTATGTATACTGACATAATAGAGCATTATGTAGATGGCCCAACACAAAAGGTGCCAGGTTTTGACCTTCCTCGCCAGCATTGGTCAACTCTGAACAGGATCCATACCCAACATAGTGTCTGCCAGGATTCATTGTTTAAGTGGGGTCTTGTCTCTACCCCTCAGTGTGACTGTGGTGCTCCTTGACAAAATATCCATTTTGAACATTTGAACTACTATAAGTCCATGTATTTGCCTTACGCTAAATAAAATAAATAAAAGAAAATTACGTGCTCATACATTGTCATATAAACACTGTGATCGTCATAATAAAAATAATCATTTCTAACCAACGAAATTAAAGACCCCAAACCTGAAGGAATCTTTGTTGCCGAATTTGCTGTTGTCTCTGTCTCATTTGTTCCTGAGATATCTGGACAGAGTAAAGATTTGCCTGGGAAGATGTGGCTGATACTGCATCTAGAGGCCCTCCAACTAGGTGATTCTGCTGCAAAGACTGGTGAACTGAACTGAGAGACATAAAAAAATTAAATACATAGTTTGCAGGTATGAAAAATTAAATTAAAAAATCAAATTAGTGAAATAGACCATTTTATTTCAAAAACAATCCATTTTATTTTTCCCTGTAGGATTACTGAAGATAGTTGAAGTTTGAAGATACTGAAGATACATCTGAATATACATGGGTTATAATTATAGATTTAACATGGTCATTAATTATTTTGCTTTCCTTATGCACTATTTCTGATTGTAAAATAAATAAATAAAATATTCTATAAGTGATGAAACAATTTCAATGGAATATCACTAACAAAAAGCAATATATGGATATGAATAAATATTGATCTGTAATATAATAAAATTTGCAAATTTCCTTACTAAATCAATACACACAGATCAGAAAAGATATCGATACATATGAGACTGTAAAGTTGTGAACTCTAAGCAGAACAGTAATTTAGCTGTAGCTTAGATTAAGATGGCAGACTAGAAAGAAGAGATTAAGCTTCACTGAGTTTAGATAGAAAATTCCAGGAGAAATCAAACTTTTTCAGCCCAATTTTCCTTACTAAAGAATTATAGAAAAAAGTTAGAGCTGACTTTTATATATACTAGCTCTCTCAGAAAAGGCAAGATATACTTATAAATACAACAAATAATACACACACACACACCCCTTACATTTCTACATATAGTGCCATTTTCAAGATTAACTGAAAAGGAAATTATCCCTTGCACAGCTTTGCTTCTAACCAAAAAATACCCCAATGTGTAGCTCTCTACAATACTCTAATTATAAAGGTTCTGGCTTAAAATAGAGCTGATATTGTATGCAACTCCTATTCATATCAAAAATTTTTACAAAAACAATATATAGTAGACTGCATGATAAGCTAGAAAATTATTCCACCGTGGAGGTCTTTTCTATCCAATTTCCATATCGGTCTGCAAATTTGTTTTAAAGTATACGCACATAGTGTCTGCACTTTTTTTTCTTCGCAATATACGTGTTTTACATGCAGTTTTTTACTCAACAATTCCTTACTCTGATATTCATATTAAAGATGAAAATGTGAGGTCCTGATGCTCTCTGAATTTGGTTTTCTTGTAGAGGTTTCATTAGCTAACTAGATAACATCAGGTCTGCTAGAAAATCACCAAGCTCAGAGAGCACCAAGGACCCCACAGTTCATAGCTCACTGTAATACAAATATTATCTTCTAAAGATAGAAATATAAATCAGTTTGTCTTAAAATGTAGATATCTGAGAGCTGAATGTTATATTAAAAATATTAGTCTCATGTTATATTGAGGTCTTAAGAGATTTGTACCACTTCCAAAATGATCAGAATTTTTTTTAAAAGCTTCACATGTCTACTTCTGCACACACAATACTTCAGCTACTGCCAGAGAAACAAGATTTTAACACTGCCTTGTTAAAATTAATTTGTTAAAATAATATTTATGACTTGTATAGAAAAGAATTGGAAAATGGAGATATTTTTTTCAAGTACAGCCAATTATAATTTATATTTATTGCCTATGTGTAATATGGATGTGCAAGTATTAATTAGTAAATTGAACTCTAAGACAAAGATGTGCAATTTTCATTTTACAGCTTGAAAAAACATTTAATGTGAATAACAGGAAATTCCGGAGGCAGTGCTTTAAACACCATTCCAAGAGAAAGTTCCAATAATGCTACAAGAACTTAGTATTCTATTTAGCAGAAGATTTTTAAAATAGATACAAAAAAATAGGCAGTAATATGATTTAGATGAAACTTGCAGCTGAGAAGACATGTGCTTTCTTTGGTTAAATAAACCATTTTTTCCTATTCACCATGAAGCATTAAGATTGCAACATGCTTTCCATGATACCCCCAAATGATGAAATTTGTGCAGAAACAGGTTCAACAGTTGCCATTCCTCAGTGGAGTAGCTGAACTTATCCTTGCCTATCAGTTCCTTTGGTAGGGGAAGAATAGAGATTAGATGCCTCTATTCTATCCATTTAAACTCAGTCATGTGCTTTACTTGAAGTGCCTGTCACAGAAGGATTTACAACAGAGAAGAGTTTGAATAGACTGCCTTGTCATCCGTAGTTAAATGTGGGTTCAAATGGTGCTAGAAAGACTATTTGCATAAACACAGAAATGAAATATCTGTTTTACTGCCCCAGGATTGCTGTCAAAAAAAGTAAAACAGAAAAACAGATGTTTAAAAATAGAAATTACAGCTTTAGAATAATAGAATGGAATGGAATGGAATGGAATGGAATAGAATAGAATAGAATAGAATAGAATAGAATAGAATAGAATAGAATAGAATAGAATAGAATAGAATAGAATAGAGTTACAGAGTTGGAAGGGACTTTGGAGGTCTTCTAGTCCAACCCCCTGCTTAGGCAGGAAACCCTACACCACTTCAGACAAATGGTTATACAAACACTTCTTAAAAAATTTCCAGTGTTGGAGCATTCACAACCTCTGGAGGCAAGTTGTTCCACTGATTAATTGTTCTAACTGTCAGGAAATTTCTCCTTAGTTAAGGAGAAATTTCTCCTAAGTTGCTTCTCTCCTTGATTAGTTTTCACCCATTGCTTCTTGTCCTGCCCTCAGGTGCTTTGCAGAATAGCTTGACCCCCTCTTCTTTGTGGCAGCCCCTGAGATATTGAAAGACTTCAGAAAGATGGTCTGTGGAATTAGACACTTAAAAATATCATACTTTTGAATAACTGAATAAATTAATAGGATATTTTGTTAGCAAATTTTAGAAACACTTGGTCTATAATTTCAAAAAGTTCATTTAAAAGCTCTAAAACTCATACATTAAATAAATAGAAATTACACAATGCTGTGTTTATTAAATTATGCCACATATCCTGTATACAGATGTTTTATGATACAAGGGATTTCCAAATGTATTTAGCATTGTTTTAATTCTATCTAGTCTGAGTAATAAAATGACTGAAGGCTTGGGCAATAGTATAGAAATAACTTACCTGTCTAGGGCTAACTGCTCGTATCAGTTTTCCCCAATCTGATCTTCAGATGTTTAAAGTTTCAATTCTAATTTGTTTTGTCCTTCAAGCTAAGTTGGAAACCCAAAGGATTTGGAAGGAATTAGACTGGCTGAGTCAGAATGTATGAGAAATGCATTGTTTTCATTCCCCCACCCACGTGCTGTGGTTAGCCAGCAGCAGGCTGAAGAGAGCGAGGACTCAGATGAGGGGCCAAGACCATTAGGGAATGGACTGCTACCTTCAGAGATCACTGTGGGGGCTGGCAGCAGTGATGAGGAGGTTTCCAAGGAGCCTTGCCAAGTGCGTGTGTGCACAGGATTGCTCACAGAAAAGAGCAGCTACAACAGCACGGGTGACTCAGGTGTAAGGCTGCAAGGTAATGGCCCCTCCTTCAAGAAGATAAAAGCCAGCTGTGAATGAACATACTTTGCAGAAGGCAAAGACATTTTGAAACTCCAGCCTCATGGACATGCTAGTATCCTGAGTTTGTATTTGAAGATTCTTGTATTGCAAATTATTTCTGGTCTGTTATCTTTTGGCAAGTCTCACACAGTTTGGCAAGGCTTGTGCTTATCACAGCTAATTATTTTGCAGTTTCTGTTTCCTTTGGATTGTGTTTGATTTGTTGGAAAAGGGCATGGGTCAGAACACCCAGAAAAGTACAAAGCATCAGGTTAACAAAGTTCTGGAATTATAGGAATCTTACCGCTGATTGCCTGCTAAAGGCTGAAGGTAGGCAGCTGCTTGCTGATGAATGTACCCGCTTGGCTGCTGTTGCATCTGCCTTAACCTTTCCATTAAAACTGGACTGGAATGAGTTGCTTGAAATGTTCTAGGATTGTACGTAGGTGAAAGAACTATGCCCCCAGTCTGTTGAGATGGCAATGACATCTGAGTACTATACATTGTATAGCCATGAGGAATTGTCTGTGTGGAAAACAGTTCAAAACACACAATTTTGACTTTTAGTTTTCTAAAAATCTATCCATTTTACTGGTTTTAAAAATACTGTAGCTTGAAATAGGAACTTTGCATCTCATTTTCTTTCTTAGGCTCAAATGAGTGTTCCAGCTATTCATATAGTTCTCATGTCAACTTCATTTTTTGTTTGTTTGTTTAGCAGGAAGTCTGGATGATATGAAAGAAATTAAAGGTAGAGAAATAGATGTTTCCTTGTAGCGCAATTTAGGTGAAAATGGGTAGACTATCTATGGTTAGAGTAATATTTTTCAGTTTCTACAGTTGTGTAACCTATAGCTTTGGTATAAAAATATTAATTCCCACAAATAATATCTACTGGTAGTTATTGCTTGTCTACAACAACTGGGCAAGGCTGTTCATGAAAGGGGTACTCATGAAAGAGACTGGCTACTTTCAGGACTCTCATATTTTTCAAACATTATAAAACCAAGATTACCATATCCACCATATTTCTCTGAATCCCACTGAACCAATTTTTTAAAGGGATGTTCTACCTGTGATTGCTGTATCCCTGGATACTGTGTTAGCTGAGAAGATGAGGGGCGGACTTGTTGCGCAAAAATGGAAGGCTGTTCAATTATTGGACCCTGTAAAAGTTCACCAATAAAAATA
This sequence comes from Notechis scutatus, assembly GCF_049901735.1. Classification (NCBI taxonomy): domain Eukaryota; kingdom Metazoa; phylum Chordata; class Lepidosauria; order Squamata; family Elapidae; genus Notechis; species Notechis scutatus. The sequence goes on along the minus strand of NC_142012.1, from coordinate 142,795,820 downwards.
AATACTGCTTGCTATACTGTATATTAAATGTTTGCCAATCTAAATAAAATAAATGCTGCTTGCTCTATATTAAATGTTTGCCAATCTAAATATGCTCATTTTGACCAATTTGATCTAGTAGTTAAGGTACCAAGCTAGAAATCAGTACACGGTGAGTTTGCCTTAGGCATCAAAGTCAACTGGGTTACTTTGGATCAGTCATTCTGTCTTAGCTCAGCACAGGAGAAGGAAAGAGTATTAGGTATGTTTGCTGGCTTGAGTTAGTTATAAAAATAATGAATAAAAAACATCTAAAATAAGTAGTAACAGCAATAGGTACAACAACAATAACACTTAGATTTATATACTACTTCATCGTGCTTTACAGCCCTCTCTCTAAATGATTTACAGAGTCAGCATATTGCCCCAACATTCTAGGTCCTCATTTTACCAACCTTGAAAGGATGATAGGCTGATTCAAACTTGAGTCAGTCAGGATTGAACTCCTGATAGTGAGTTAGCCTGCAGTACTGGATTCTAATCACTGCACCATGGCTCTTGGTGCATGTGGCTGCTAGATTGACATGCAATTTATTGCAAGTACTGTCAGTTTCTTAAAATACATGTAGGGTAAGAGTAAACTGGTTGGACTAGAATATCTTTTTAAAATGAGATTGTTTTTGTGGGCATATTATAATATCTCTAAATTCTGTCTCCTTAAATTCTGTCCAGTTCTATGTGCACAGATCAGCCTGCCAATAGTTGAGATAAATGGCAGATAGCAATGGGCAGACTATAGCAGTGAACATTGGGATATTAATGCATGTAAATAATCTATTTGGAATTCTTAAAATTGGATTATTTTCCGGTATTCCAGTCCAGTGAATTTTTGGATGTGGAATGAGAGATACTATTTTGTTTCCTACCTTAGGTAGCAAAATACAATGAACCAGTTCTGGTCCTGTATATATACACTAAGCTTACTTTGAATGTCATCATTATTTCCTTTGCTTTATTGTCCTAAATGAAGAAAAGCTGAAATAAATCATGGCCCATCTATCCCACTTCTAAATATAAGATAACACAGTTTGAAAGGCCTTGCCTGGCTTTGGTGCCTTAGAATCCGCTGTTGTTGAAGCAATTGTTGCTGCTGCTGATGATGAGAAGAAATGGTGTGAATTGCTGGGGGCTGCATCACATTGTTGGAACGTCTCTGCAGCATGTTTGAGAGCACTTGTTTTGTGTTGCTTGGCACAAAGGAGCCTGTGGGATCCAATCTGGAACCACCTTGAATAACAGAATGATTATAGGATCACTAAGCCTGCTCCAGATATGATACTACAGGTTGGGAATCAAGCTGACTACTCCACTTTAATCAGGTTATTTATATAGTCATTACACTTTTTAACTGTGAACCAGCAAAGGTTTTCTGGACACACAACATATATTTTAAAGGTAAAGATAATACGGTAGAACAACAATATTGTTGGATGTATCTGAAATCTAACACTAAATACTATAGTGGTATAGTAGGTGTATAGTATGCTAGAGTATAGATTATTAACCTTCAGACTCTAAAGTTTTGCTGTTTTACTTCCTCTGGAGCAGGGGTGTTAAACTCACATCATGGGGGCGTCACATGATGTATCAGCACTTTTTCTCCCTTTGCTAAACTGGGCATGGTTGTGGCCAGCACATGATGTATCCAGCCTGTGGGCCAGGAATTTGACAGCCCTGTTCTAGAGTATGTGGGGAAAATTGTCATGTAAATTATGGGAACTTAGTGGGATATATATAAAATCTAAACGAGGGGTGTCAAACTTGCGTCGTCACAGCATCGTCACATGTTGTATCAGGACTTTTTTCCCCTTTGCTAAACTGGGTGGGGGCAGGGCCAGCACATGACGCATCAAGCACATGGGGCGCGAGTTTGACACCCCTGATCTAAATCTTCTTCCTAATAAATCTTCTTCCTATTTGTTACAGAAAGCAAAAACAAGCTATATTTAAGCACTTTTCAACCATTTCATTGGAATGATACATCACCTACAAATAAACTTCCAATTAATTTAAGCATATTCATCCAGTATGAGTACTTACAAAGAAAATAGTAATACTTTAAAATAATTATTTTCTGTGACAGATTTCTCTGCTTTACCTGGTGGAAGAGGCTGGTTTTGGACAAAGTAACCTGACTGTTGGGGCTGTCCTATAACGTTGTAGCCCCACAAAGCAGATTGAGGATGATGCAACATTTGGGAATAAAGTGGTGAGAAATTAGGAGCCATTCTACATCCATTGTTCTGAGGATATTCCTTGAGCAAAATAGGAAATATTAAACATTACTGACATTCAAATGATACCAATTTATAAATAAGTCGTTTTTCCTGATGAATTATTAGACCATTTATGACTGTTACAATTAGGCTTTATTTCAAATATTATTTGGCTGTCTCATGATGCTTAGTTTTCTACTATTTTTCTGAAATACCATTATCTACTAACTGCACACATAATTATACCAAAGCATCATTATTTAGGCAATTAGAAACATTCTGAGAAGGAAATTACAGGAAGGAATTAGGTAAACAGCCAATAAATTCAAACTTTTAAAAATCAAGCTTTCTAAATTTTATAACTTCACGAAATTAAAACATTTGTTTTAATACCACATATATCCCTGTGCATTGTCAAGGACTCTTGAGTATGCCCTAAGACAGGGGTGTCCAACCTTGGCAACTTTAAGCCTGGAGGACTTCAACTCCCAGAATTCCCCAGCCAGCTTTGCTGGCTGGGGAATTCTGGGAGTTGAAGTCCTCCAGGCTTAAAGTTGCCAAGGTTGGACACCCCTGCAAGATGTATGTGATGAGTATGTATCACTGTTTAGGTTTGTTGGGCTTCTCTGAACAATATATTTTCTTCAAATATATTTCAAAATGTGAAGTTGCATTTTCATAATATTGAGGAAATTGTCCATTATTGATAGTTTCACTGAGGGACTTAATAACTTGTAATACAAGCTAAAATCAAGTGTAAAGGGTGCAAAGACAGAAGTTCTCAGAATGGTCAGGAAAAGTTAAATAAATAAATAAATATTTTGTGATGTGTTTAAATATTAGTAGCTCAGGTTGGTAGGTAGGTTGTTGGTTTGAGCTCCGAGCTTGGCAATTTGGCTGCAAATGTTTTGTCACCATTCAAGAAAACATCACCTTGAATGATGATGAAACATTTGCAACCAAATTGCCAAAGCTCGGAGCTCAAACCAACAGAATTAATATTCAATTAATTTATAGGTTACCACATTATAGCCAGTTCTATAAATTAATTTTGGAGTTTTATATATTTGATATTATCTCCTTTCAATTTCATTGATAGGATGGGATTTAACCTGAAACATCTCCTGTAACTTTGCCTTGCTTTCCCACAATATGTGAGAATTAAAAAAAAAAATATTTCAAGAATCATGAGAGCCATCTGTAGAATTGAATCCCGTGGCCTATCCAATGGTTTTACCCCCACCCCAATCTCAAAAAGCAGCGCTGTCTCAGCCTTGAAGAAGGAAGCAAGCAGTTCTCCAAAAGTCTTAGAAAGGTACACAGACTGTTCTGCTAAATCAGCAGAGATGACTAAGTGCTGTACTTGTGACTGCCAAATGATTAAGCAATTAGTCATGAAAGGAATGACCCTTATGAAGTTTATGATGCCTCCACAAGCCAATTATTTACGATGAAAGTTACACTGGCTAGTACTGAAAAGCTATCACTCTTATCCCAAAAGCAATTGATTCAAAAAAATATATATCCAAAAATAGAGTAAACAATATGCTTCTACTACAAAGTAAAGGTTGGCAATGTAGCTTCTATAATGCCCCATAGAATGGGACATATTGGAGGGATTGAGTAGTACAGTTTGGTCTCTTTTTCTTCCAAAGTGCTGCAAGATGTCACCTAGCGATGCAATAACATTACTCGAAAGGATCAGGATGAAAATCTTATCAGTCCATTTTTAAGAGTGCAGAAAGCAACTCATCTCTCTTCCAAATCTCCAAAACACCTTTCCTGTCAAGCATGGGACATCAGGAAATCGTAGTCAGTTCAAATGCACATAAAGCTTTATTGTAAGCCTAAGCTTTCTACAAGAACCTGAACTACTAACAGTTAAAGGAAATGGGTGGTATATAAGTCAACGGAATTCAAGGTGGTTGGACTTAGATCTCTTGTGAGCATGAAGGGACTCGAGACATTTGATGCCTCCTTCAGGCTCAGCCTGGTCATCTCCTATATTTCTCTTCTCATAAAACCAACTAATCTCATGAGATACTGTATATTTGTTCATGTACACAGAACTTATAATATTTAATGTAGTTTCAAAATTTTATGTTAGTTCTTTCATGTCTGCTAACTCACATGAAATCATCTGATGGTTACCAGAACCTGACAGGATGGCCAATTCATGCAGGACCACTTTTAAAAAAACTTTCTTTAGACCTTTTAGCCACTTACATCAGTTTTGGAAGATGCTTTTGTCTTTCTTTTTCTGCCTTTCCCCTTTCTTTCTTCATCTGCTGAAGGTTTTCCCTGATCCGAAAGCTCTGCTGACTTTCTTTCTGGTTCCTGAGATGCAGGAGTGGTAGGCTCTTCTTCCTCCTCGTCCTCCTCAGGAGGAAGAGGTAAAGGTTCGAGGTAGTAGCTTCGTGGCTTAGGTTTAGGGTGTGTGTGGTAAAGCAGAAGGTGCTGCTGCTCCTCATATTTTATGACTTTCCTATCAATGCGAACAGTTCCAAACCAAGCCCAAGACAATGGAGCTGGATTCTTATTGCCTTCCAGTAAATCCCATGGAGATACTTTCTGTTTCATTGAGACTTGGAGCCCCTGTTTCCAAAAAGTGTAAAATGACAGTTTGCTTGATCACAATTTTCTTCTAATTTCCGAATACCTTTAATTGCAGCTTATGAACTTACTATTAAAATAGTGATGCATATAATCACCAGAGAAAAATATCAGTAATATAATGCACATAATGATACAATTAATTGAATGATATTTTATGTGTTGGATTGAAATATATATAAACATGAGATTAAACAAAGAAATTTATTGAAGTTTCTGCAAAATTATGTTCATGCGAAAGGTTTGAAGAAAATGCTTATCCTTGCCTGTTTCTTATCTATGGAGTCAAATCCAGCAATTTTGTTTCCCTTCGTATCAATCAGTGATCCCATAGGCTCACAGGCAATAAGGTCACACATCTGCTTTGGCAATGGCAAGAGCTGGCGAACTTTGTCAATACTTTCTGAACTTTTATCTCCCAGTTCTTTCTACAAGAGGACAAAAATGCAAAAAAAAAATGTTAAAAATAAATTTCGGAGCTCCAACTCAGAGAAGTTTCAGATGAATCATATCCTTGTACTTTTACTAATTTTATTCAAGTTATGTAGCACAGTTTTTGAAAAGTGCTTCATAAGCTTTTCTTTTCCTAGGACAAAAATTAATTTCCAGGATCTCCCGCCCTCCCCCCTCTCTCTCATCACCATATCAGGATTAAGTATTCTGAAAAGCATAATCTTTCCAATGTTTCATGCAGAAGTTTTTCCTACCATTTGCTACCAAGGATTTTTAAAGTACTAATGTAAAGGATCAGGCCCTTTTGTTTCTAAGATATGCTTAATGCTACTTCCATATACCAATATTACTTGATGAACATCTTGATCTTTCTAACAGAAATACAGGAAGGTATTAGCATGTCCATAGCTAACTATCTTATACTCTGAAAAAATCACCAAGGTTTCAACTACAATTTTTTTCATCACATCCTACTTGGTCCTCCTTTTTAATGGGAAGGCAGGAATTGTCTTTGACGAAAAGTCAGAGAAATTCAAACTGAATGTTTTTTTTTTCTATCTATAGAATAAGCATACGCTTTTTCACATTGAGCACAGCTAATCCATGTGAGGAAGTGGCCTTTTGAAAGAAAGGAAATGTTATATTTATAACTTTGATTTAAATCACATTGTTTGTGTATACTTCCTCTTAATTAATCAAGTTAGTATATTGCTACTGTGTGTTTGTTTGCTAATTTGTTATTAAAAGGGTTCTACAGCTGGCAGTTGCAAAACACTACAATCCGCTGGATTGCAGCTGAGGCCAGACAATTTAAAATTTGGAAAATGAGGTATCAAAATATAAACGTTCTCCTAGTAATTTCACAGAAGTAGCTGATATTTAGTTACAGTCTTCCCCAATTTGAAATCTCTCAAATGTGTGGGTCACTACAATCTCAGATTTCCTCATTCAGTATGGCATCTGTCTATCTGCCTGCCTGCCTGCCTGCTTGCCTATCTATCTATCTATCTATCTATCTATCTATCTATCTATCTATCTATCTATCTATCTATCTATCTATCTATCTATCTATCTATCTATCTATCTATCTATCTATCTATCTTATTCCACCTTTGGACAATTCAAAGATAGATGGCTCCTGACTCCTAATTTCCCCACAATAAAAAGCTTTTGAATGGGTAAGGATGATAGGGAATGATAAGCCCAACATCACCCAACAATTTTTGAGCCCTAAGGAGGACTAGAACTTTCCTGGTTTCTAACCCACACCTTAGTCACTAAACATTTTACAGAATTCAAGGGTCAGATAAAAACACACTTTGAGTTTTTTCACCAAATTCATGTATGCTCTCTTGTTCTCTTCAGATCCCATTTGAGATGCAATTGAGAGGTCAGAAGCTAAAGTTCCATTGATCAACACACTCAACATATCAAGTACTGTTGTAAATAATTCACTAAAAAGGGAAAAGAAAAAGACAAATTATATTTTGAAGAGCAGTACTAGGACCTATAGTAAAGCAGAAGCTTAATATTTCTTTCTAGAGTATCAAATAATCCACTTTTACATCAACTTAAGGATGAGGAAATAGCCATGTCCTACACGAAACCAAGATAATGCCAATAATTACACATGTGCAACAAGACCATCACACAAATGCTATATTATATACATAATTTTAAATCATTGCAAGTTGTCTATTGGCAACTAGACACAAAGATGCCAAACTGATGACATTAATCAGAATAGAATTGGAAGGGACTTCAGAGGTCCCTTAGTCCAACCCCATGCTCAAGCCCTATACCATTTCAGGTAGGTGGCTATCCAGTCTTTAAAAAAAAAAACTTCTAGTGATGAAGCATCTACAACTTTTGAAGGCAACTGTTAGGAAGTTTCCCCTTAATTCCACTTTGCTCCTCTCCTTGATTAGTTTCCATCCATTGTTTCTTGCCCTGCCCTTCTTTGTGGCAGCCTCTCAAATAGTGGAATACTGTTATCTTATTCTCCCTAGTCCTTCTTTTCTCTAGACTAGACAAACCCACATCCTGCAACCGTTCTTCATATATTTTAGTCTCCAGACCTAGTCTCCAGACCTTATAATAGAATAGAATAGAATAGAATAGAATAGAATAGAATAGAATAGAATAGAATAACAATACAATACAATACAATACAATACAATACAATATAATACAATACAACACAATACAATACAATACAATACAATACAATACAATACTTTATTGGCCAAGTGTGATTGGACACACAAGGAATTTGTCTTGGTGTAAATACTCTCAGTATACATAAAAGAAAAGATGTTATGACATCATGACATGTGTATCATGACACACAAGGCCCACATTTTTAAACTTGGATTGCAATGTCACATGCAGGAATGTAAGGACAAAGTTTATGTTTTAAAAAAGGAAAGGCATCTGCGACTGTTATTGTTATACAATGTGACACCATGAACTTTGTGCAATATTTCAAATCAGATTGTGGAGTAATATCCATCTTCCACACTCCATTTTACTCTATTTATGAATGTTGAGGAGCAGCCAAGCCTACATTGTCAACACAAACGTTACCATATTTACCTTGTTCTAAAACAGTAACTAGCACTAGCCAACCCACATTCAAATCCTTGGCTGAATCCAAGGTAGTGAAGTTACCCTTACTTTAAGAAATCTCATGAATAGACCTTGGAGAATTTACTTTTGAAATTAGTTTAGAAGGAAAATACAATTAGAACCATTATTATTTACTTACTAAATTTATATGCTGCCCAGAGTTATTTGATAGTGAGATAGTGACATATAAATGTAATAAATAAATAAATAACTATTTCATTTTGTGCAAAATGAATGGCAATTTTTGCTTTACAAATAATATTGTTACTCAAAGTACTAAGACCCATAATATATAATATGCATTAGAATACACATACTTATTGGTTTGCATGTCAACAGTCCCTGATGTTATTATCTGAAGGAGTAGAAGTGCCCAGTCGGTGGTCCACTGAGTACTTCTTTGCACCGTATCAAACATTCCACCAACCTAGAATTGAAGCATTGAAAAAAATGAATAAAAAAGTAAACCAAATGTACTGTACAATCTTTATTTTCTAACTATTTAGACTGTAATATTGTGTTGTGTGCAGAACTCCAAGCAGCTTAGGTAGGGGCTGAAAATATGACTATGAAGGATCCCCCTAAGAGCAATTACCGTGTTTCTCACAAAATAAGGCTGGGCCTTTTTTTTTTGACCCCCGAAAAAACAGCTAGGCCGTCTTTTTTTGGGGGGGACTTAATTTCCTCCCCTTGCATCCTCAGGCGCCAGGCAGGGATGGCGGCTGGGCGCTTCTCCCGGGGTGGGCCGATCCTGCACTGCAGCCCCAGGAGATTTGCCTCCCCATGTGGGGTTGGGTTGCCCTCTCGGGCAGGGGAGGCTTTGTCGTACCGGTAGTAGGGCGTCATTTTTAAAAGAATTGGCTTTGCCTTCAAAGGTGAAGGGAAGGCGGTGACAGGAGCGCCTGAAGCCAAGTGTCTCCGCCGGGCTCCCGTTGCAGGGAAAAGCCCTGGCTGGCTGCGCGTGGCTGTGCCAAACGATGGCGTTGCTCTAAACACCACGGCAGCACAGGGAGAAGGGAAAGCAACGGTGGCAGAAGATCTCCCAATACGAAGTGCCCCACCAACGCTGAAGTCAACACAGGCAGCACCATATCCGGGTATGCAACAAAAGTACTTCCTAACAGCAAGTCGCCCCCCCGGCCATTCCCCCCCCCCATTTCGCATGTTTAATATAGGCCTTAATTTGGGGGGGAGGGGCTTAATTTGATTTTATTCCTATAAAACATGCTGGGACTTCCTATTGGGGGAGGCCGTATTGTTGGAGAAACACGGTAATATATAATAGACTTTCCCCCACGCCCATTCTGCTGGATTTTTTGTGATCCACGGGAAGAAAGTCGTAGGAATTGTTTTTACTTTTTCTGCAAAATATTGTTGTTTGACTTCTGTCCAGTTATATTCTGATGTTTGATTATCAACATTATCTGTTGTCATCCTTATTTAACCCTTATATTTGTAATGCCACTAGTTTAATATCATCAAAGATGCAAAATTAGGTTAAGAAATTGAATGAATGGATGGATGGATGGATGGATGGATGGATGGATGGATGGATCTAAATTGTAAGGCAATACAGGATTTAGAGAGGATAAGGATCAATAATTAATTCAAGAAACCTTATAAGTCCCTTTCTGCTTCAAGCAGCCTGGAAGATCACTCTGAGAAGAGGCACAACATTATTCTAAATAAACAAATATCCCCTTAAGTAAATAAATATTCTTCTTTCTTACCAAATTAAGACGAAGCTGTAATGCTTCATGCATCATTTGTCTTGCTTTAACATCATCTTGATATCGTTCTTCCCTCCAGTTGCTTAATATCTAGGATGAAAAATATGGTTCGCACTGATCTGCTTTATTTATCTAGATCTGTATAACATAATATGTCTTTTTAATACATTATGGGGTTAAAATATTATAGGATTTCCATTTGAGCAGGGGGTTGGACTAGAAGGCCTTTAATATCCCTTCCAATTCTGTTATTCTGTTATTTTCCGCAGAATTTATCTGTACACTTCTCTTCCTATTTGATCACTGTTGCACTTCTGCTTGCTTTATTTGTTCCCTTTAAACATAATGCTACACATATGGAAAACTACAGTATTATTTCCTATTATAATGTTTGTTTTTAAATTCTTCAAAGGAAAATATTCTGTCAGTTAAAAGAATAATTATTTACATTTTGTAGCAAAATTTCAGAAGAGGTTAATCATTGCTTCTTTCCTAGGGCTGAGACAAAAAGACAGGCCCAAGGATCCAACTGGCTTTGTACCTAAGGTGGAACTAGAACACATGGGCTCCTGATTTCTAACCCAGTGCCTTAATCACCGCACCAAACTGGCTTTCTCTTTAGTAATATCTGTATAAAAATCCCATATTAACAAGATAAAGGGGAACTATCCTTCCTAGACAATATAAGTTTGTTTGGGGTTTTTTTTTGGAGGGGGGACAAGCTAACAATCTTTTTACCTGCCCTATCCATACATAGGTAGTCCTCGTGTAATGGCCATAACGGAGTGTACAGATTATGGCCATGAGTCATAATACTGGTAACTTTACTATGTAACTTTACAACTTTTTTGTGGTGGCCATTAAACGAATGCGACAATCATAAATGCAAATGCCACAATTGTTAAACAAACCCATGGTTCATTTTGCTGAAAACTGGAAATGCTGGGTTTTTACAAAACCAGTGTAAAATATGGCCATATGACTGTGGCATTCTGTAAATGGATATAAATGTGGCTGTGTTTCCAAGCACTCAAAATGTGGTCACATGACTGGGTAGAGGAAAAAACCATAGGAACTTTTGAACTGGGTGGCATGTCCCCTTTTTCAAGTAGGACACAAGTCAAGGAGTTATAGAAAATACTTTGAAAGTAGGATGGGTTAAATTTTGATGCACTAATTTTTTCTTACACAACATTCAACATTAATACATGTTCCAAATCCAATACAAAAGGGATTTTTAATTCTACTGTCTCATTTACTTTAATGTATAGGCCAGGTTTTAATAGATAGTTGCACACCTGCTGGGCTCCTGTGGAAATTGTGTCTTAGTGCCTCAAAAGCCAATTCTCCTTGCCATATAAGCTTCCATTAGTACAAAGACAAGTGTTATAGGAGATTACAATGAAAAATAATTAAATACCTCACCAAATTCATCTAAATGTTCATTTGAATTTTATATTATTCCTATAGAAGATCTGGAAGGCCTTACTGAAATGGAACAAGACTACTACTATAATTCAAGGAATAGCTTATTTGTTGGTCTGATGACTATTTTTAATTCTGAGAAATTCAGCACATTTTGTACAATACTAAAAATGGAAGGAAATCAGATAAACAAGATGTATAAATGAATTGATTTCACTGATTTTGCTACGAATGTAGTTTGAGATATGGTTTCCCATCTGCCTCTGCCCATTACTTTAACTGGTCTTTAACAGATGCAGACCACAGCATTGTCTGGTTTTTACCTGATTAATTTGATTTTGCAGAGATGTTAGAAGCCCTTCACGCTGTTCATCCTGTCCCTTGAGACAAGTGAGTACCAAAGACAGGAATGGTTGCTGACTCAGAAGAGACATACTTTAAAAAAACACACAGAGTGGACACTGAATTAGATGTTTTTTTTCTGATACTTCCTCTACTCAAATTCTTCCTTCCCCTTTTCAGTATTTCTCTAAAAAGATTTCTTTATAAACTCTCATCACTCTTTAAAAACCACAAAATTGTTCCTGACTTCACTAATGCATGTGACCAGAATGGTTTGTCAAATGGACAGGCAAAAAGAGCTTCTCTTATGAGTCATTCTGCGAAGCAGATACTCAGTTTGTAAATGTGATAAATAAATAAATAAAATGTTTTAAGAATAGGAAGCTTCTTCAAAACATTGATAACTTTTACGGGAATAAACAGTTTCTGAAAATAATAATTTATAGAAGTACACATTCCTGCTATCGAAAAATGCATCTTAGAAAGATTATTTTTAAATTTTTCTGCAGTGATCTATAAATCAATTTACATAGGATACCAAGCACAAGACTACTTGTTTAGGCAAATAATTTAATATTGTCTAATAATGAAAGATGTGTAACACTTCTTTTCCTCTTGAAATATAAGCATCTCAAATCGTACTTTGTACTTTTGTCTTGTACTTTGAGAAGCTCATCCTATTAGAGACAAGATAAAGAATTATAACATTCTTGTTTTTCCTGTTCTTTCATTTTGTATTTTACTTTCCTGGTGACAAAAATAGTATGCAATTTCTGAGGATAAGCAACTCAAGGAACATTTAGCAAGGAGCCTTTTTTCATCTTGGTAAAAAAGTGTTATTTAATTCTTTTTTATCAACTAGTTCAAGACAAATTAATACTAATTACTGGCATAAATTTAATTTTGAAATATGAAATTAGATGTGGATAATAATAGAAAAGAGAAAATTCCAAATTTAGACAAACACCCATAATATGAATTGGTATAATTAGTGGAATATTTTGCAGTAAAAGACAGACAACTTAGTATGTCCAAACTCCTAAGCACAATCCTAACATTTACTTAAAAAAGAAAAATGTATTTGTTGTAAGTAGATCTACCGTAAAAGAATTAGCTTCATATGTAAATTAAGGAAAAAATAAGTTACTTTGATTCTCTTTTCTTAGTCTTCAGCATAAATATTTAGTTTAGTTTTCAAAACACAATATTTCTAGTAAAAATGAGCACCCAACTTCATTTTATAGACTTCATTTTATTTAAGAATTTACTGTGTTCACTTTCTTAAAAAATTAATATGCCACAGTTAGGTTTTTTTCCCCAAAACAAAATCTGGTTTCTACTGATTTCTTTAAAGAAGAATCAAATTCTACAGCTCATCTTTGCAGCAGAGATGTTTAAAATACAGCCATATTTTCCAGTATCTTCTACCTCTTCTGTTTTTGCCTGTCTCTCTCCTTCTTTGAACATGATCCCAAGTGCTGGCCCTTCTCTAGTTCTTCTCCAGCTGCTTTCAAGACTCGGCCTTGAACAGATGTTGGCAGCTTTGCAATCAGGGGAGCCACTAACCAGACACCTTGTCTTTCAGAAGAGCTAAAGACATGAAACAAATAAGATTTTTGAGCAGAATCAATATATTCAGTACTTTTTTCACATTTGAATATATATATAAACAAGAGCTTTTAGTAAAAAAAAATAAGGCACAGAGTTCTGCACAGGATATTATTATTGTTGTTGGTATTATTGTTATTGTTGTTTTTAATCTTTGTTGAGATTCACAGCCTTTGGGGCTGGTTGGTAGGTCAACAGCTCCTAACCAAAGTCTTAACCAAGGACCTAGGAACTGTTAAGGTAGCGTCGGAGGATATAAGCTATTCCAAGTAGGGTGGTTTTTTGTAGAATCAAGGTATTCAATTATTATTATTATTATTATTATTATTATTATTATTATTATTATTATTATTATTATTATTATTATTATTATTATTATTATTATTATTATCTTTATTCATTAAACATGAAACTCAGTCAACTGAACATTCAAAAATGCATCACAAATACCATTGACTGGTGCTAATGGTTGATATGGGTTGCTGCCAGCATCTTAGCTATCAACCAAGTACTTTCTTAAGATGTACGATGTTCCGAGTAGCACAGTTTTTTGCAATTCCGCTGGTTTATTGCAGGAAGCTAAAATTTCTTGATTTATTTTATAAAATTCTTGGACACAGTACCTAATGCCCCAATGACAATGGGTGTCACTGTTACATGTTTCATCCATAATCACATAATTTCAATGGCCAGGTCTTGATATTTTGTGATTTTTTTTCCAGTTCTTTTTCTTCGACTCTGTTGTCTCCTGGTACTGTGATATCAATAAATTGCACATTTCGATTTTCAACAACTGTGATATCTGGCGTTTTGTGTTCTGAATCCAAATGATGATCTATCTGTATTCGAAAGTCCCACAAGATCTTCATCTTCTCATTTTTGAGAACTTTTTCCACTTTATGTTCCCATGACTTTTCGGATACAGGTAAGTCATATTTTTAACATAATGACCAGTGGATTGATTCAGCAATTCAGACATGTCTAGCTTTGTAATCAGTTTGTGCAATTTTGCTGCATTCACCTATTAAGTGTCACACAGTTTCAACTTTGTCATTGCATTAGTTTATAGTACTTGTTCTTGAGCAGCAAGTATAAAACTTCAATTTCTTTCTCAATGGTTCCCATCTTAAGCCATGCCCATATCAAGTTGCATTCAAATTTTCCTTCAGTGTTTTTCAAGTGCTGTCCATGCATCATCATCATTATTGTTATTATATTTATATATCTTATTATTATATTTCGTATTATATTTCTTCTTGTTGTTGTTGTCGTCGTCATCATCATCATCATCATCATCATCATCATCATCATCATATGGCATTGTTACATTAGCTCTGTTGAAGAAAATGCTTTCCAAGGTGTGCCACAGGGCGAGCTGGCTTCGCACCAGAAAGAAACATGAGAATGTCTTCCTGCAGCATCATCCTAGGCCCCCTCCTTCCCTGGAGATACCTCCCAAATGGACACCACAACCAGAAAGGTTCAGTGCCCCCAGGATTATAAATAAAGGTTAAATAAATATTAAATAAATCTAGATTAAACTGAGAACTGGTGTGGTATAAGGTATGTGGTGTTAGAATAGGATGGAGAGAGTCAGATCCAAGTTAACCCTCAGCCATGGTGGATGATCACTGTATGATTTTGGCCAGTCATGCTTTGTTTTGAAGAAGAAAAACTAAAAGAGACAATGCTATGTATGCCACTTTATGCTTTGGGAGAAAAGGCAATATATATACTGGATATAGTGTTATAGTTTACAACTAATTTTTCAATTGTAAGCTGCCCAAAGGCATTAATTGAGATGGGCAGCTATAAAAATGGAATGAATTAATGAATTAATTAATTAATGAAATTCAGTTTAACTATGTATTATTTAGTTAATATAACATCCTGATATAACACTCTGGATGTACTCTGTTTAGAAAGAAAATTCCTATTTCTTCCCATTAAGAATAAACTTGTTAGAAATGAAAAAGAAATTATATCTCATATTAAACTAACAACTATTTTCCTTAAAATAAAAAAATAGTAGAGTTCACCAAGGAGTCAGGTCTGATTTGAAGCTTAGGTTCTTCTCAAACAATATTTTATTAATTTCAGCAATCTATTTTATTTCCAAATCAGAGATTATCAAATTCTTCATTCATTGACTCAAAGTATTTATTTAGTCTGCAGCTAACATTGTGTTTATCTTCTTTAGTGTGTATTTAGTAAACAATCAAGAGAAGGAAGACATTCTTAAATGCCCAGCTACTCCTTGGAGGAAATAGTTTTTGCATGCAGAAGAAATTAGTACTGTCTGAAGATTTCTGGTTCCGCGCACTATATTTCTCAGAGTTATAACCACAATTATTCAGCAGCAGTCTTTGTGAGTAGACCACTCTCAGGGGCTTCTATTTTTTTTAAAAAGTGCACACAATTTCATCATTACCAATTCAGATTGATTACATTACCTTAGGAATGTCTTTTTACAGTTCTGCCTTGTAATATGTATGTCAGCATTTCCAAGAGAGTTTGGATTGAAGAGGCCTATACCAGAGTTAGAAGAGTTATTGTTTAGGTCAGCGGATTGCTGAAAAACTTCTATTGTCGCCTTTGCAATATTATCCAACAAGCTGTTCATTTCAGCCACAGACCCAGAACCCTACAGTAAAACATAAGTAAACTAGCGCATTCATGTTATGTTTGCTCATACACTAAGTTATTTTGTAAAGATATATGATTAATTAAAAAGAAAGGAAGAAATACTCACAGGTTCCTTCAGACACTGTTTGATCATTAGCTGAAGTTCCAGCCATGACTGTCTAAGAGTCCACTGATCTATATTCTGGATTAAAAAAAGGAGAAAAATTTTCTTCATAACATTTCTAAAATTATTATTGTCATTAATAAAGTTGATATATAGTTTTATTATATGAGATGAAATATTTTGTTATAAATGTATATTGAATACAGCTAATTTTATTCATTCTTGCTGCTGGAATCCTGTGAGTGGATTAAATTGAGAAAGCAGGGTGAGAGAAAGGGAATATAATCTTATAGCAATATACACTTGATCAAAGTTTGTCTTCTATTCAAATCTAGTTTAAGAATAGGAATGCCACTTGTACAGATGGTTTTGAGTTTCCATATTCCAGTCTAGGACTTTGCATTTCTCTAAGTGAAAATTCAACTTGCTAGTTTCTTCTAATTGTTTCAATCTTTTATGATTCTCTTGAGTTGTATACTTTTCTCAAATGTTGCTTGTCTCCCGACCCGCACGATGACCCTTGTAAATGCATTGATCTTATCTTCTATTTCTTAATCCAAGTTGTGTATAAATATGTGGAATAGCAATGGGCCTAGAAAATAGCTTTGTAGTAGTATGCTACTCAACATAATTTTCCAACTTGATCCATGATACATCCGAGGATAATTGTAGACCATATTATATGAGTAAAAGATGAATCATAGCTTTCTTCACAACAAAAGTGTAATGCAGCTATCCTTCCCCCCAAAACCAATACCAATATTATATCAAGCTATTTTTAGAATATAGTGTATAGTTCTGAACACCAAAAGTTTAGCAAAGACATTGACAAACTTAATTGCATCCAAAAACCAACAATCAAAAAGTGGTAGAAGATTGTCCAATAATTGTCCTAAATATAAGAAGTATTTAAATAGAGGACAGAGCATGACAGTCAGGAAGTCTATAGTAACAGATTCTCAGACTGAGGCAATTTGATTAGATAATCCCCAATCAATTAGCATTGATTCCATTCTATGAATCAATTATTCCATCTTTATAATTGCACATTGTTTTTATTTAACAACTCCTGATGGTGCAATAGTTAGAATGCAGTATTGCAGGCTAACTCTGTCCACAGCCTGGAGTTTGATCCTGATTGGCTAAAGGTTGACTCAGTCCTCCATCCTTTTGAAGTTGGTAAAATGATGACCCAGATTGTTGGGGGCAATATCCCGACTCTGTAAATCATCCACAGAGTGCTGTAAAGCACTATGAAGCAGTAAATAAGTCTAAGTGCTTTCAATAAATATGAAACAATATTCCAAACATTTACTTCATTTAGAAAAAAGGAAGCAACAATAATGCAATGAAAAAAGCAAATCAAATACAAACTGTTTTCGTATCTAAGCTTAAATAATTTCAGTTTAAATGTGGTTACCTGAAGAATGCGCTTGATGTGTTGCCTCTGAGGATTGTCCCCTTCTGTGCATTCTTTAATACTATAAGGGTAGCAGATAAGCTGCAACAATTTCTGTGCTTGTTTGTTGGAGAGAACTGGATCCAGGATAAGATCTTTGTCGGTACATAGCCTCTCAGGTTCTTTCAAGCAGTGTTCCCCCACCCATTCCTACCAAAAGAATTAGATAGAGAAAAAGCATCAATACAAAAGTTAAAGCCAAACTTAAATGTTTAACTTGAACGTAACTCGAATGTATACAAGAAAAAAAGAATGACATGGCCATAGGTATATATTATAGAGCACCCAATCAAGCAGAAAAAATAGAAGTCCTTTTTGCCAGCCAACTAACAAACATATGCAGGAAACACACAACAATAGCAATGGGAGACTTCAATTATCCTGATATCAATTGGATAACTAATTCTGCACCAAGTGAGAAATCAAATAAGTTCCTAACCAACCTAGCTGACAACTTTGTTGTCCAAAAGATAGAGGGTGAAACTAGAGGGACAGCCATACTGGACTTAATTCTTACAAACAGAGAAGAAGTGATAGAGGGAGTTGAAACTGCAGGAACCTTGGGTGAGAGTGACCATGTCATACTAGAATAAAACATAACACAAACACAAGCAACAGAACATAATGACACCAGACTCTTGGATTTTAAAAAGAGTTGATTTCAATAAACTCAGAGAGAACTTGGGAAAGATTCCATGGATGAAAATCCTAAAGGGGAAAACAACTCAAGAATCTTGGGAAACTCTAAAAAGTATAATCATAGAAGCCCAGACCAGCACAATAACACTGAGAAAGAAAAACAAGAAATCCAAGAAGAAACCAGCATAGCTACACAAAGATCTCTCTGGCAAATTGAAAGAAAAAAAGGACAAGTACAAAAAATGGAAAGAAGGACATACAACTAAGGCAGAATATCAGCAGATAGCCAGAATCTGCAAATACGAAGTCAGGATAATAATAAAAAAGTTTCTTCCAACATATAAATAACAAGAAAAAAATCAAGGAAACAGCCGGTCCACTAAAGAAAGATGATGGCAAGGAAGTAACAGGCAACAGAGAGAAAGCAGAACTGCTTAACATCTGTCTTCACGCAAAAAGAAACTATAGCTCAACCCACCAAAAACATAACTGTAAAAGCCAGAGCAGAAATAAAAGTTAAAATAAGCAAAAAAAAAATAGTAAGAGAACACCTGTCTGATCTTGATGAAAACAAATCACCGGAGCCTGATGGATTACATCACAGAGTTTTAAAGGAGCTGGCAGAGGTCATCTCAGAACCACTGCACCATATCTTTCAAAAATCCTGGAGCACCAGGAAACAACCAGAGGACTGGAAAAGAGCTGATGTGGTTCCCATCTTCAAAAAAGAAAAAAAACAGACCCAGGAAATCATAGACCAATTAGCCTAACATCAATACCTGGGAAGATACTGGAAAAGATAATAAAAAAACAGATCTGCCAACATCTAGAAACAAGTAAAGTAATAACTAGCAGTCAGCACGGGGTTGTTAAAAACAGATCATGCCAAACCAATCTTATTTCATTCTTCAACACAATGACTAAATTAGTAGACCAGCAAAATACTGTGGACATAATATATTTAGATTTCAGCAAGGCATTCGACAAAGTAGACCACAACCTACTTCTTAGTAAGCTAGAAAAAAGTGGAATAGATAGCATCACCACTAGATAGATTCGCAACTGGCTGGCAAACCGTACTCAATGAGTAGTCCTTAATGGGTCTAAGTCTACATGGAGGGAAATAAGCAGTAGGGTGCCACAAGGTTCCGTCTTAGGCCCAGTACTCTTCAATATCTTCATTAACAATTTAGATGAGGGAATAGAACGGGAACTTACCAAATTTGCAGATGATACTAAGCTGGCAGGAATAGCTAACACCCAAGAAGATAGGCTCAAGATCCAGATGGATCTTGACAGACTAGAACACTGGGCCATATCTAACAAAATGAAATTCAATGTAGAGAAAAGTAAAGTCCTACAATTAGGCAAGAAAAAACAAAACACATATAGACTGGGTGAAATCAGGCTCAATAGCAGTAACTGTGAGAGGGATCTTGGAGCCTTAGTGGACAACCAGCTAAATATGAGGCAGCAGTATGCAGCAGCAGCCAAAAAAGCTAATGCAATCCTAAATTGTATTAACAGAGGGATACAGTCAAGATCAAGGGAAGTACTAATACCACTCTATAAAGCCTTAGTAAGACCACACCTAGAGTACTGCATCCAGTTTTGTCATCACATTATAAAAAAGATGTTGAGACTCTAGAAGTACAGAGAAGAGCAACCAGGATGATTAGGGGACTGAAGGTTAAAACATACAATGAACAGTTTCAGGAACTGGGCTTGGCTAGTCTAGTAAAGAGAAGGACCAGGGGAGACATGATAGTGGTCTTCCAATATTTGAAGGGCTGCCACAGGGAGGAAGGGGTCAAGCTATTTTCTAAAGTGCCTGTAGGCCAGACAAGGAATAATGGATGGAAACTGAACAAGGAGAGATTTAACCTGGAAATAAGGAGAAACTTTCTGACAGTAAGAACAATCAACCAATGGGACAGCTTGCCCTCAGAAGTTGTGGGAGTGCCATCACTTGAGACTTTCAAGAAGAGATTGAACTGCCATTTGTCAGAAATGGTGTAGGGTCTCCCGCTTGGGCGGGAGGTTGGACTAGATGACCTAAAAGGTCCCATCCAACTCTGATTATCTGTTATCTGTTTATCTGTATAACAAAAACACAGTCTTTTTCAAAAAGAATTAAATTCATACTAGATATTACTTCTTTATGACAAAAGATGAGTCTAACTTCATTTTGCACTGTAACTTCAATACTTGTACTGAAAATGACTTGAACACAAATATTGTAGAGGTCATTTCTACTGTATACATGATTTGAAATAATTTTGAATAAAATACCACTTTTCAGTGTTGTACTTATTGCATGTAATATATTCATATCTCAACTATTCTTTGCAAGAGTAAAAATGCATATGTTATCACTGGCATTTTATCATAATAATACTATTAACTCCAGTGCAGGCTTTAAGATAGAGACTGGACATGGCTGAATAGAGATTGGAAACCAATCTTGATTGTCTTTGTCCTACTCCACAGTTACTCTACACTGACAAGGGTAACGGATTCAATTTCACATGGACACACAAACCAATGCAGTCACCAACTTTCACAATCCCTGGAATAAGGCTGTCACTTTTGCAAAATTATATCTATAAACACAATAATAAAGGAAAATGAAGACCATTGTTACCTGCTGACAAATGCTTCTTAGTACATATCTAGCATATTCACTGAGAGTAGCAGTTTCTATGGAAATGGTTTTTCCATACAAAGACTTTGAGGTAGCTTTCCAGATCTCACCATCATTTAGATCTCCCAATAAGCTTTGTACAGGGTAATCTGAATTTTTCAAGGAGGGAATATTGTTGCTTCCAATTTCAGCATCACCTATTGTAGGAATAGTAAAAAAAAAAAGATGAAAATGTGTATTAGTCCTTTAATATAGTTTGGTTTTTACCTAAGGGTCCTCCTAATTTATTTATGCTTAATGCTATTTCCAGTTTTAGAAGTTGTTGATATATTATTTTAATATATGAGAATTTCTGGCTACTCTTTTAGAAAAGTTAGTCTAATAAACATTTCTTCAATTACATACACTATGGTATGATATAATTTGTTAACACACTAGAGTTCTAACAAGTAAGATTTTTAAATTTTACATTAAAGCAAATAAGAAAGAATGTCATACAACACCAAAGTTACATACTTTAATAAGCAAACATATTAAAGGCAAATTTATATTACTGCAGAGGAAGAATACTGATTGGTAGACATTATGTTTTTAGCTATTAATTTTGCATCCTGTCTTTTTTTTCTAGGAGCTTAAATGTAAAAGGAGGATACCTCTTTGTTTTTACCCAGTACAATAACTTAATTCTTAGGCTGAGCTGAGAAGTAGTGTTTGGCTCAAAGCCAACACTGAGATCTATGGGCAAATGGGGCTTCAACTTGGTCTCCATTGGCCTGTGTCAAGTGCAAAGGATCGGGACCATACCTGATTGGAGGTTGAAGGACAGAAGATTTATTCAGGCCTATGCACAAGAATCTAGTAAACTAATGCTCAGCACTAAATTGGTGCTAGATAAGGGTCAATAGAATTCAAGGGGGGCTGGACTTGGATCATTTGTGGCATGGTAAGGACTCTAAGCTGATTTAACTCTGCTCCCAGCTCTTCCTGCCAAATATTTTAACTAGTACCTTCCAGATCATCTCATACAGTACCCTATACTATCTCCCATTTGTACTTTTATTAACCTATGATTCATCCTGGAAGATGTTTCTTGCACTGCGATTCACTTTCTAGAAAAGTTTCAAGTTTATCAGTATTTTAGTAAATATCTGAATGTATATCTGTTTGGCCATTGCATGCCCAAATAACTAAATACAAAGATAGTTTTCCCCCATGTCATTATTCTGGTAAACACCTAATTCCCCAACACTGATTCCTGCCCAGTGGTGGGATGCTGCCAGTTCTCACCAGTTCTAGCAAACTAGCAGCATTGGTAAGCAGTTGTCCCTGCCATCCCACACCTGCCCTTTCCCGTGCTTTATTTCCTTGTTTGTGAGCTCAGCTGATTCGTGTGGTAGACAGATTGCTGCACCTCAGCTGTTTTACTCACCAGTGCTGAATACAAGGTCAGTTTTGAAGCTTAAAATCAGTGGTTTATGGACACTGCCCACATGCGCGAAGTGAAGTGCGCTCTCATAGAACCGGTAGTAAAAAAAGGGTGAATCCCACCACTGTTCCTGCCTAAGAATATTTACCTATGTAGTAATAGCAATAGTTGTATTGCTATTATCCTTCTAATCTTTCCTATTATCTTCTCCTATTGGTTACCTTTTGATTTATAACTTTGTTGTTTGTTTCTTTTGATTTATGATTGTATCTTATGATTTATCACTTTATTGTTTGTATGTACACTGAAAGCTTATGTATGTAAACTGAGAGCTTATGTTTGTATGTACACTGTATATTTGTATGTACACTGAGAGCCTATGTACCAGACACAAATTCTTTGTGTATCCAATCGCACGTGGCCAATAAAGAATTCTCTATCCCTCCAAGGACCATAGGCCTATCTTCAAAGTAAACACGTACAATGAAGAACTTTAAAGCATGATCATACCAAGCATAAGAATTGCTTTCAAAACAGCAAATACTGCTCCTACTTCTATGCTGTTGTGAGCAGCACTTAAAAGGCGGCGATCGCAAGATGACCGAATTCCTGGAAAACATTTTTCTGTATAAAAAGAAAACAATATTCTTTAGGAATACTAATTTCTGTTTCAGTGGCACAAAAGCTATTGTACTTTAAGAAAGGAAATAAATTTGGAATTCTTACCATTGGACAATAAGGAAATATTGGGTGTTTGGAAGAGATGTAGAAGAAGACGGCAAGTCATCCGTGCCCCTGGTTCAGCATCTGGATCTCCACAAGCTAAGAAAAGAGTACCATTTTATTATTACATCAAAGTTGTCAGCATCAGTGCAACTGGGAAAAAAACCTCTTAAAACTAATTTTAAACAATTGAATCAATAAAAAAAATGTTTTCACATATTATCGCTGAGGAAAATTCTTCCTAAATAAAATGTTCTGCAAAATAAAAGGGTTTTTTTAATAAAAACTTTTTTCATAAATATATTTAATACTGTTTGGTTACCCATTTTTCCAGTTTAATATTTCACCTTTATATAGAATAAGAAAAGATTTGAACTATTATTTAACATGTTGAATGCATTTTGAAGATTTGATAGATACTGACAAGACAATTTATGAAGAAAAATGATGAATGCAAAATATATGATTGAAAAAAAAATGTTTTGTAAAAAGACACAAAGGTTGGATGTAACAATGAAGAAATATTATGGGAAATAACAATGGAGGAACTGAAAGATACAGAATAGATGTGTAAAAAGTATTTAAAAAGCCAAATTTGAATTTGTGTGAGACTTAAGAAGCGGCTTCAAGTAAACATAATGCAAGATCTAAGATCGGATATCCAATTTTATTTAAAATTCAGAAGGAACAGTACCGTGAGAATGAAATCAATAGTTGTGCAACACAGTTTAACAAAGCCCAAAGCAAAATTAGTATTTGATGGCATAAATAGGACATCCCAGATAAAAGAATAATAAAAATAAATGTTCAATTTATAAATGCAAAAAAAATAAAATGGTTTGATTTCTAGCACTAAGAGATAGCTCGTGGACAAATGGGTTGTTCTATGAACAATCTTAGCAAGTCTTTCTTCCCAAGAAGCAGGGACTCTTATTATTTTAATACACTTTTAAACCTTACCTGCTGTAAGTAAAGAAGGAAGAGCTACATGTTGAACAACATCCTCAAGGAAAAAACATTGACGAGCTATCAGTATTGCAACGAAGGTAGCCAATGAATCATGGAATGAAAGATCACTCACCTTAAAGGAAAAAGAAAAAGAGAAAAAGAAAAAGAAAAACTCAGAGTTAACATTTCTGTTGGTTCACTTGATAGTACAGAAACATGATATTTTTACACAGATCTAATTTTATAGAAGTGTGATTTTCTTTTGTATGGTTTTCTATTTCTTTCTATTGATTGATCTACCTTTCCCTGACTCTGTGCTACAATATATCAGTTGCTGGTTTTTAACTTGCTTTGATCCCAGCAAGTCAGAGGTCTGAAAGTGTGAAGTCACTACTGATGTACAGAGGTAATACAACTCAGATACAAAGTAACAATACAAAGTAATAGCGTTCAGCAGCTAAGGTAACTTACATCATAATTAACATGACAGGTAGACACATCCAGCTGCCATCAGACTATACGTGTTCTACTGCACTGAAATAGCTTTATTATAGCATTATGTCAAGACAAGTTACCTTGTCAATGGGAAATTATCTCCCAAACCAGAAGAATAAAGGTGTTCATAAAATGCTATTTCAGTTCAACTGTAATAATTCCACTATTTCTACTAAACTTTGTTAATTCATTCAGTGTTTTTAAAAAAAGTTCTATGGAGAAAAGTCTTGGACTTCAATGAACAGTTGCAGGTTTCTTAAACTTCAGCTTTCCCTTATACTCTGGTATCAGGTAAAATCTCTCCTGAAATCTCTCCTGAAAACTCAAAACATTGGAGAAATGATTCATGTAAATTAACAACTAATATTGTGTTATGTGTAAGAAGCATAACATCAAATAATCATTTGCCTTTTTATTATACAAGAAAGCTACAAATATTCACCATGCAAAATAAAAATCAGACTTATCGTCTTAAGTGCATCTTTTGCACTTACATCCACGCTGCAGAGAAGATCATTAAATCCCCAGACATGATTTGAAGAACAGCAAAGGGCTTTCAAGACTCCTAACCACTCTGAACTTAGGACTGTACAGCAAGCAGTTAATTCTGCACACAAGTTGGCAATATCATTAATTCTAGGAAACAAAAAATAAATTTTAAAAACCTAACAAAGTAACAAAGTAAAAGGCAACAGTTTCACGGCAGTCAAATATTTGCCATGTCCAATGGTCTGCAACCAAACACATTTTCTTTTTATTAACATATTTAGATAAAATAAATGTGCAATGAAGGAGAAGAGAAAAATGACTCTCTGCTTGTGTCAATGTAAAATATTGGAATTAAAATATATAATTTTAAGTTAATTCTGGGTATCAGCTATTTAAAAGAGTCTTCTTAAAATATTACCACTCAATTATCAAATAGATGGATTATCTAAAAAAATTCAGAGTTAGAAGTGTAGTCCTGTATCTGAAATTCAAGAGATTGCAATGTTGCTAGACAGTCTGATATCTTCCAATAGTGATACCAAAATACCTTATAGGAAGATACATGAGCTTTAAGTAAAAATGCAATTTCCAGCATCTGCTCTATGTCAATTTCTTAGCAGCATGCTAAGACACAGTTTTGTTTTAAAAATGTTGGTTGAATGACTTATAGTGATTGGCTTCACATATCAAATTAACCCATAAGACATGTTTGGTTCCTTCCTCATGGTTAGCTAAGGCACACAAAGCACATTAGGATTTAGGGCAATTTATGGACCCATTCGGTGATGGAATTGTTGGAAAACTTTACATCATCAGGGACATTTTCCATGCATGATTTTCCTTCAAAAAGATATTTATGTAGAAAAAGCAAATGTACCATTATATTATACTGTAATAGTAGCATAATTACAAAATTTTGAATTTGGAGGAAAGAATGTCAAAACTATGTATTTTGTAGTATTAGAACCCATCTGACTCCAGAATAACTCTGTGCAACTTACATTTAAAATAAAAAAACAAAATAACCTAAACATCTGGACAAGCTGTACAACCAGTCAGCCAGAGCTTCACAAACACCCTATTCTAAGTCCTGTGAGAAGAGCCAGGTTCTTAAAAACTTTTAAACACCATCAGAGTGGGATATAAACACCTCTCAGGGAATATCATTCCAGATGGCAGGCACCATGACAGAGTAGTCATACCTTCTGGTCCTCAATAAATGGCATCATTTAATTGAGGAAATCAATGGATACCAAATGGGCAGAGACCACAAGAGATATCCTGGACTTATGCTTTGAAGGGCTTTATGGGCACACTGAACTGTATTCAGAAGCTATTGGCAATCAGTTCAGCTTGGAGTTGTATCACATGGGTGACTGCTTGTACTACTGCATTCTGAACTAGCTGCAGCTTCTAAGTGGTCTTCAAGGGCAGTCCCATTACAGTGCATTACAACAGCCTAATTGTGAAGTGATAAGGGCATGAATAACTGACTAAACAACCTATTGATTCAGGAACAGACACAACTAACAGACCAGATGAAACTTAAGTTATGCAAAGTTCTTCTTAGCCACAGGAGTCCTTGCCATTTAAACAAAAGCTGTGAGGTCAATATACTCCCTAGATTGTGCAACAGTGTTGAATGTGGGAAGGGGAACCCTATCCAAGAATAAACATGGAAAATCCCTAGATCCAAGTGCCAAAACAATCCACAGCAACATAGCCTTGGCAGGACTAAGTCTAAATCTGTTCCTTTCCATTCAGAGCTGCAAACCTTGGCACTGGGACAAAGCACTGAAGCATCACCTGGTGGCCTGGAGTTGAAGTGTACACATATTAATGATACTAGAACACATACTGACTGATGACCTCACCCAATTCATGTAGCTATTAAACAGAAAGGGACAGAGTCCTGGGGCACTCCACCATGAAGACCTGTCAGCCCTTTGGGGTGGTCCAGACAAAAAGCACAAACCATGCGTACTAATAATACATTTAGTTTAGTTTACTTTATTGTCATTGCACCTCGTACAATGAAATCAAACACCATCTTCAGTGCACATCATGACCATGACTATGAAAATAAACACAAACACACATCCTTCACTCTTCACACATTGAACCGGAAACCCCCGACACCACACCAACACTGCACTATACGGCAGAATTCAAAAGAGCTACTGCCCTGGGATAGAATCAGTTTTTCAGCCTATTTGTCCTTGTTTTTATTATTCTGTACGGTCTGCCAGATGCTAATAGTTCAAAAAAAAGGGTTCCCAGGATGAGATGGATCTTTGAGAATGTTTTAACTTTCTTGAGGCAGCGGGAGCTATAAAGCACTTCCAAAGACGGGAGTGGGCAACCAATGATCTTCTGGGCAATGACATTAACCCTCTGGAATGCTTTCCTATCTGCCACTGTGCAATTGGCAAACCATAGACAGGTGCAGTATGTTAAAAAGCTCTCTATGGTGCAGCAGTAGAAGGTCACCAGCAGTTTTTCATTCAGTTGTTGTTTTCTGAGAAGTCTCAGGTAGTATAATCTCTGCTGCAATGTGGGCACCCCAGGTTCGGCCTCTGTTGGTTGCCTTTTATCGAAGCTCTATAGAGAGCATTTTATCCTATTGCCTCTGTGTGTGGTTTAGGAGTTGTACAGAGGCGGAGAAAAGGGCACTCCAAAGAGTGATAAAAAGGGCACAAAAGATCAGCGGATGTTCTCTTCCCTCATTGGAGGATTTGTACAACATGGGATGTAGAAGGAAGACACAAAGGATCTTGAGAGACCCTTCACATCCAGGCCACTCGTTGTTTGAGATCCTACCATCAGGAAGACGATATAGAGTGCTGAAAGCCAGGACAAGTAGATTTAAACATAGCTTTTACCCAAGTGCTGTGATCAGGTTAAATGCAGAGTTATGAATTTGGTGGTCTTAACATATATATATATCCTGGTTGTATAGTTTTTAACTGTTAATTGTTTCAATTTGTTTTACATTGTTATTTGTATATGTCTTTTGGTGTTGCTCAGTTGTATGTTGTGAAAGAGCACCTTATTTCGTTGTTCTCAGGTTCTGAGTACAATGACAATAAATTTATCTTATCTTATCTTATCTTATCTTATCTTATCTTATCTTTTAGGGTAACACCCAGAAACTTAAAACTGGCCACTTGCTCCACTCAGTCTCCATTGATAAGCAAGGGCTGGATGTCTGATCTGTTCCTTCTATAGTCCACTATAAGCTCCTTGGTCTTATTGGTGTTGAGGACCACATTATTGTCTCCACACCGCATTTATTATAACATTATACTAATAGTACATTGTAAATGCTTCTTCTTCCTCTACTTTTACTTTCCAGAAAACTAAATCTCTAGGTTCCCTTTCAAGACACTTCACACACCCCTCTTCATTCTCTGAGCTGAGATACTTTTTGCATGATAGTTGTCTAGGCTGCAACTCTTCCTCCCCTTTCCTAAGGTCATTCTCACATACCATTTCAGGGGCCAAGGGCATGACCAGTTCTCCCTCCATTGTCAACACTGACTGGACTCAGCCTCTGAGGAAGAAGGAGACCACCATAGCACAGTGCTCCCAACTATCAAACCTGCAGCTGGTCCATCCAATGAGGTGCAATCTCTTAGCCCAATCAGTCTGCTTTCATCGTTTTTTTAATATTTGAAATAAAATTTATAGGATTGAATTCCTATGTCATAATTATTCATATGCAATTTTGTTCTTGCTGTATTTTTATAGAAAGTATTGTCAGCACACTTTATAACAACAGAGATTAAGGAAAGGAGCCCATGGCAAGAAAACCTGCTGGTAAGAGAGTAATCATCAGTGAAGGACAAGAGCAAGATGTCAGGTTATGGTGCATGCCCCACTTCTTGTATGCACAAATGCAATGACAAATGAAAGAAGCACATCTAGTTTTGTGTAGCTTTATCTATCTTTCTTGTTTTGATCTCATTGCAGACCCCAATGGGTAAGTGCCTGTGAAATTTTCCTAAATAAGAAGCTTTATGTTTGAAAATAGCCTTACCTGTCTGCATCTTGATGGCCCATGCAGACATTCATTAGTGCATTACACACAAAGCTATAGCGACTTGGTGCATTGTCATTCAGAATCTTGCCCAACATTGAATATTTAAGGCTGCGAATGGAGGGATTCTCAATAAAATCCAACATGAATTCAGGATCCCATAACAAATTGGAATTTGAAGGTTGAACATTGCTATATATGGTCTGCTTTACCTTTGAACAGGCACTACTAAAATAAGAAAGGAAACAGAAATAATCAAGCAAGGAAAACAACAATTTCATACAAAACAAAGTTATTCAGTTAATTAGTACTGTGTACAATTTACTTTGCAACACTTGCTCTTAAAGCATTGTACATATAAAATAACTGAGAAGAATTGAAACTCCAGTTTTCAAAGACGTCACAAAATATATAGTTGAACCAGCAAAAACTGCATGATTGCAAAGGTATATCATTGGTCCCCAACCTTTCCAGCTCCATGGATCAGCAGCAGTGGCAGGTGGGTAGGGAATGGTTTTGTGCATGTGCCACTTGCACAAATGGAGCTTCACACACTCGCCTGCCACTTGTGTGACCCTCTTCCCAATTGGTACCGGTTCACAAACTGAGGGTTAAAGACACTTGCAGTATATTGTCTACTAAACATGAATAACAATGAATCTCAAACTCAAGTAAATCCTGGTCAATTCCTGAGTGATGGATTAAGATGTTGCAGTACAACAAGGGAAAATGTAAGAAGACTTTTCAATAGCATGTTCAAAAGCAGGAAAATAACATATTTATGACCCATGTTAATTCAAGAAAAAAAAATCCATAGCAAATATACCTAAATCAAGTGGCAAAGGATTGTATGACTACATGGCTGAGGTATGATTTCATACATGAAGTTGTCTATCTGCTTTGTATTCTCTCAACAAACAACTTGAACATTGTCATACTAGAAATAAGAGGGGCTGCAAATGTAGGCAAAATCTTGCTGCAGAGGTTTTGGAAGGATGGAGATTTCCCCATCCCAGATATACTGGGGGAACCACATCAACATTAACAGAATCCTCTAATTAGTAAAATAAAGTATTTCAAATGAACATTCAACCCCTGGATATTTAAAAGACCCCTTGGAGCCTTTTACAGATCCTACTTAACATCTGGCCATTTCAGAAATATTCTTGGTTAAATGTTTATTCTGAACGCAGCTGTATGATTCAAAGTGCATTCCAAATGGGGTGACATTATTCTGATGCTTATAAACACATACCAATCTTTTTATTTATTTTTTCAAGCTTTTACTTTTTCTACCCTTGTCTACAACACATTTTCTGAAAGCAGGCAGATTAGTTGTTTCTGTGATTACAAAACCTCAGTGCTGTGATGCTAAAAACCATAAAATAATGGTACAAATCTCTATAAAGTTCTCCTTCCAGAACTCAGAAGGAAACTTATCTATTACTCTGTGTATACTATGCATAACAGAACTCTCACAGTACTATAATATGTAGCAGTGATGCAAAGATAGTGTTTTAAAACATTAATGATTTGAAACAGGTATAGAAGTCTCCTATATAAGCACAGAGAATATTTCTCGATCACTAGAAAAGGGAGCATGAACCTTATGTATACACATAAAGTACACTACATACACTATTCCCTTTTAGGATTTTAAGATTACTAACATTAAGTAGAGAACAGAAGAGGAATAAAAGCTGTAAGAAAAGAAAAGTTAAAGGTATGAGACAAGACGAATCTAGCTAAATCTAAATCATTTATATCTAGACCTTCTCATGGTTATCATCTTTGTGAATCATCCATACACTGCTTCATATATTGCCTTTTATTATTTAAAGTTTTCATCTTTTTGATTATCTCAATCCTTGGTCTTCCCCTTTCTCTTCACCCTTATATATCCTAGGTAGTACACCAACTCCTTAAGAAGCTATCCTTGGACCAACTGTATTGGAAAACACATGATCTATTCTCTAACCTCTTTTTATGGAAGATTGTTGAGATAGAAATTGGTTTCAGCTGTAGAGAGACCTGGATAAAAAATCTGAACCCTTTTCAATCTGGATTCAAGCTAGGGTATCATATGGAAGAACATTGGTTGTGATTGTGGATGGCCTTCGGACAGCTTGAGATGGAGATGGTGCAACTGACCTGGATGTCTTAGCAGCTTTCAGTAGCATTAACAATGGTATCTTTCTGGACTGACTACAGAAAATGTCAAAGGCCCTTTTCTGCAGCGGTTCTCCTCCTTCCCCTCTGGCCACTACCAATTGGTAGAAGGAGGAGTCAGCCCTAGGTAGAATGTTGCCTTAGGCTTTGGGCTTCTCACCACTCCTTGTTAATATTTACATGAAACTGCTCACTAAAATCATAAAATAGTACAGAGTTAGGTATAATCAGTATTCAGATGATACCTACTCCTGGCAGGGCAAATGATACAATTTCAGGGTTTATCCAGTACCTGGAGACTGTGGGGTCTGGGTCAAAAGGAACTGGCTCTAACTAAACTCTAACAAACAAAAATGGTTTTGGGTTTAGTTCTTGGTCTGGCAGACATTTTATCTTTGACTCTCTTGATAGCTTTTCCCCATAGACAGCTGGTGCATAATCTGACATCTATGACTTGGATAGTAAGGT
This sequence comes from Notechis scutatus, assembly GCF_049901735.1. Taxonomy (NCBI): domain Eukaryota; kingdom Metazoa; phylum Chordata; class Lepidosauria; order Squamata; family Elapidae; genus Notechis; species Notechis scutatus. The sequence continues at coordinate 142,764,518 of NC_142012.1, read as the reverse complement.
TCAGTCCTGTGCGATTTTCTTTAGCTGTTTGATTTGGTACCTGTTTTTTCTTATTTTTTTCTTTCTTTCATTGTTTTATTGTTATATTTTTGGTACCGCTGTTAGATGCCCAGAATTGTATTATAAGATGGACAATCATATTAATTATTTTCAATAAATGAGCAGATTTGTTTTGTAATTGATCCTTATTTATTCTTTTCTGTTACCAGATCTCCAGCACCTGTTTCATACTAGTCATTCATTTTTGTATTTAGTCCACATTCATTCACGGACCCTATCTCTTCTTCTTTTACTATACACACTTCCTAAGCAACTCATCCCCACCGCATTTGCCAAATTCTCACTTTCCTATAATAAAGTTGGAAGAAATATAGGCTTACACACAACTATTTGTATTTATTCCAATAAATATCTATTCCTTTCAATAGACCAATTACTATCCACTACATTTCTATTTCTATTTGTTTTAGCTTTCTGCCATTTATGTATAATGTTTAGTTGTTCGTTTAATTTCCTGGGTCAAACAAAACTGCTCTTATCTATGATAGATTAATTTTTAGATCCATACACTTGTAGCATAATAGTCACTACAAATCATTCAGCTTATCAAATAATACCATGAGATCAATTGCATATTGAGTAAATAAATAGGCATGTTTACAAACACCTATGATATATCCACCAACATTTTATTCATCACTATATTAAACAATGAAAAAGACATCATACAGCCTTATCTTACTTCCTGTTCCATATTGAGCCACTTTCTAAACATTCCAGTGATTCTCAGAAATATTCAGTTATCAACCTTCATAATTAAACACAATTCAAACATTTATATACATAATCATACATTCTAAATCAACAATCAAAAGTCTTTTTCACATTCATACATCTCTCAATAAGCTGACAAACAGAAACATTCCAATGCATGATAATGTCATTCTTTTGTCAGGTAGAAGCACATTCTTCACACACATGTAAAAGAAGTCACACTGCTATTCCTTAAACAAATTGGATCGATACATTAACTTTTCTCTAGATATAGCATCAATATTTCTAGTCTTTTCAAGTTACAACAGTTCTGACTTACTTTTCATAATTTTTTTGTGGGGACACTATCATTTATAGCATTTGTTTACAAAGTTGATCTTTGTAATTTATGAAGCCCAACAAAACAATAGAGAAAGGCAGGTAAGATCTGAATACCATTATTATACATTCATTAATTTTTAGGAGTGATTATCTTATATAGTACAGGGTAATAATGGTGGACAGATGAAGAAAAGATATATATATATATATATATATATATATATATATATATATATATATATATATATATATATATATATATATATATATATATATATATATATATATATATATATATATATATAAACTTGGGATGGAGACATTTAATTCCACTTCATGCCACAAAATAATTTGGGACTATAGTGTTGACTTTGACTTTGAAGCTGTGCTAAGAATTAATATTGCCCTAAATAAAAAATATTTTGTCCCTTCGTACTAATTAGAACTATAATAAGTGAATAATAATTAAAAGACCCACAGTAAATACCTTCCACACAACTTTAGAGCATTTTTTAAAGCAATAGGAAAAAGTTAACACTTGGTTTCTCAATACATGCAAACTTTTACGAAATACTTTTAAGTTTCCTTTAAGCAACCTGTCCATAGTGGAAGGTTTAAGAGATTTGCAGAAGTATTATTCAGCACAGCAGACAGGCACTACAAGATCATGCTTGGCTTTTCATAATATGACCAGAAGCTTTAGAAAGTGTAGATAATATAACTCATTTCCAAAATGAGCCCTTTTTTAAAAAAAGGAACTTCGATCAAAATGAGTCATAGAATAAGCAGTCATAGAATTTTAAGTTCTGAATTGTATAAAAACTGCATATGCTTCAAGGAAAACAGAGGTAAGAACTTCATTTGAAAAATTGTTATTAGATCATCAGATTCTACATTTAAAAAAATTGTAAAATGTTTACTTTGAGCTGTACATCATAAGTTTATTGGAAAAGCTAATCTGTGTGATACAGCAAAAGCAATATACCTGTTCACTTCGATACCCCCTTTTGTTTGAGGTAGGTGTTAAATAATACTTTCACAGGAAATTAAAACTTCAGAGCAAGATAACCAGTCTTTTTATAATTAAATTGTCAGTTAATACAAAACTGTATAAATTGAAGTAGATTTGAGGTGACCTTAGTCATTTTTAAAAAGTAAGGTTGACTTGCCTTACTGCGGTCAACAGATGCAAGGCTAAAACTCTAAGAAACAATTTCTTATTTCATATTCCCTTTTTCAGAAGTGAATTATTTTATGTGGGATGACTACATATTAATATTAGGATAGCTATACATTTAATTATGGGCAAACATCTTAGAGAAACCAGTCCTATTTGTGAATCTATTAGAAAACAGAAAAAGGTTGAAGTAAAATATTAACTGAAATCAATTATGATGCTATGCAATCCTTTATTTTAATAATGTAACTTGTCTTATACTACAGTTCCCTTCTCCAAGTTCTATACAGGTTTCACAATTCATAATGAGAAATTTGCCTGGAAATATATAGAACTGAAATCCTGAGAAATCCAGTGGGCAACTTTTGGGAGAAAGTTTCAAGTCATAGAAAAATATGTCTAGAGTATTAAACAGAAAATTCCAAAATTCTGTCTCTTTCTAACCATTTTTTTAAAAAAATCATTTACTGCTTTCTTCTAACTGTAAGGTCAATTGATAAACAAGGATGGAATAAAAGTATCCATAGCAGAACACAGGAACAGGTGTATCAAATGCCAGACAGAAATGTTTCTGTCATATCTTAGAAACAATTTATTTGTAAGAACACACATTAAAACAGGTAAGTATATGTGCATACAAAATATAGGTATTAGGAAAATACATATAAAATGTGTTAGTAAAGAATCAGCAAAATGTATAAAAATGTCAGTAATAGGAAATTGTTACTGAAAACATATAAAATGTTTTGTGTGAAAGTGCCTATATACTATATCTGAATATACTTCTTAACATTCAGATGTGTTGTGAATTATTTTATTAATTCCAATTCCCAGAGCTGTAGATCCAGTACATCTGAAAGATGTCAGACTTGTGAAGGATTATTGCATGAAGGTTGGTTGAAATATAAAGCAAAGTTGTTACTACTAACCTGAAAAGATCTCCAAATTTGCTTCTAAGATGGCTACAGGATCCATAGAGATCATACAGATAGGCTAAAATACACCTTTCAGGAGAAGAGCATTCTGATGGATTGACTATGTGTTTGACAACACCACATAATCTATAGAAAGATAAATTCATTATTAAAAATTAGAAGTCAGTCATAGTACTGTCCTTTCACATGATTTAAAACTATGGAATTGAATACAGTCTTAAAAACTACTATGAGTTTCCAAAACAAGGAATAATATTTATATTTAATTCTAGAAATACAGTTGTATACAAACCAGATGAAGAATCTGCAATTTATGTGTCTGGAGCTATCTATGACCCTCTATTGTAAAGCCTTTTCAAAGGTTGCCAGCAAATTATAACTGTAAACGTGATGATAGGGTAAATAATCAAGTGCATGGGAAGTAATGAAATCAAGTGTATATCATTACTTAATAATTATTATATAACTCAACATTAGATTTATATTGGCTTGTTGGAACTTAACTCTAAAGCTAGATACAACCTTAGCCTAAAACAAGGTTCTGTATACCCAGCATAGTTATGTTATGGATCTGTCTATACTACAAATGTTTCAATAATCTCTAAGCCAGGGGTGTCAAACTCACATACTCACAATGGTGTCACGTGACATATCGGAACTTTTTTCCCCTTTGCTAAACTGGGCGTGGATGTGGCCAGTGCATGACATATCTAGCCTGGGAATTTGACAGCCCTGCTCTAAGCTATAATAGCTGATAAGCAAATCAATCAACTCAGAAACCCATAATACACAGTCTGTTCAATAAATTTAGTTAAGACTAATCTGATAACTAAAAAGAATATCTATATCTATCTATATCTTTTGATTTTATCTATCTATCTATATATTATTTTTAAGACTAATAAAAAGTAATAAAAGTAACATTTATAGAATCACAAAAATGAATTCAAATATATAAAACCAAGAATTCATATATGTGGAAATGTATTCTGTCCAACACATTGTAAATGTATCTATTAAACTAGAATTCAGATATTCCTTCTGAGATCACTGCCTATCTTGGAAGAACTCATTAGCTCAGAGATAAGGCTATTTCAGGCACTTTAAAATCTATTAGATTAAGAAAACAATGAGTATTTGAATCTAATTCTATTAAGTTTCTGTCTTTCTGATTACATGAAGGTGTTAAATTTCCCATTGAACTCTCAAATAATACTGCGTCCTAATTACAAACTGACCATACTAATGTTAGAAAACTAAGTAGTGTTTGAAAAACTACTACAAACCCTTCAAAAACCTGAGCAGTTTGATCTGGATTCAAAATGAGGCAAGCATGATAATGCCTTAGCACAGCTACAATGCAAACACACAGTCCAGTTGTGTAATTTCCTGCCAGGCTGGATGACTTCAGTAGTAGTTCAGCTTCCACCACACTCAGCTCATTCAGCAGCTAAAATAAAAGGTTAAATATCGCTTTAGGATTCCTCTCTAAATCTAAATTCCACAGAATTGCATTGTAGTTGTTTGTCATTGCTGAACTATTTAAGTAGATATAGAGTGGTTTCACATAGCGAAAAATCTGGCTTCCTAATCAAATCCTAATCAAAAGGTACCCACTGCACACTAATTTGATCACATCCACTATAGGAAGTGTGCTGGCCTTCTTTTACATATAGTTGTATACGTAATTTATTTAGAATATTACCTCAACCAAGAACAACAAAGACTTAATTATTGATCTAAATGACATGTTCAAGAAACCACAGCTGAAGCCATTCATATAACATGGATTTATATGGATCTATATTATTGTGTGTTTTAGATATTCCCATTATCACTTGGGAGTCAGAAAGCATCTGATTTGACACTCCTGCACTGATATTCATTGCTTATAATTTAGAAGGCCATAATTCTGGCTTCCTGTGATATACAAATGCTCATACAATGTTGCAATCCCTTTTCCTTCAAAGAGATGCATTAAAAATGTAATAGATTTTGAACAGGAATATCAATACCCTCAGGCAAGTCAATAATTTACAAGGATCTTCCCTCATCTGAGAAGTCTTTGACTTTTCTCTCAAAGTTCTATATCTGGAACAAACTTCTATTTATTCTCTTTCAAAAAATATTTTCCAATCATTAAAGTATATAAAAGTGAAGCGAATCTAAAATACTTCAACTCTAAGAAACAAATTCTAGATTTAGGTATTTCTTAGCATGAAAAATTGTATTATTGGAGTTGGATAGAGCCTAGTATTGTAATTATTACTCTTAAACACTATACAGTTTCCTGGCTTCAGGAGCGAAAGCCATTTGAAAGGTACTAGAAACCTTGCCTTATTTTAGCTGAGAATGGAAATAAGCTATCATGCCATTGAAATGCATGCACACTGGCATTTGCAAATTTATTGCTAAAGTCACTATCACAATACCACTGGCATTCACAGGAAGAGGCAAAAAAAAAAGCCCACTACATTAGTATGTGGTTGATGTCACATGAACATGCAAAGTGGAGGACTTCAATCATGCTGCTGCAACAACTATTATCTTGCCTTTTTGGATCCCACTCTCTCCCCATGGACACAGGTACCTAGGGCTATAGTGTCTGAAGCTGATCAGCTGAATTTGGTATGAATAATTTTCTTCTATCTTTTAACATCTAATTATTTTACAAGATCCTAATGTGGTTAATGTAGAATAAAATTCTGCTGATTGGGAACTGGACATTCTATGGATCATGAAATATCTTGCATTTATTCCTTTAAAACTGGCTAGGACCACAGGAGGAGAGAGAGAGAGACTTCCATATTAATAAAATGGAATGATGGAGTTTAGCAAGTCTCTATCCAATTGTTGAAAGTTATTGTTTTAAATATTTTGTACTTCTCTTAAAAGGTCTTAAAGTTGGAATAAAATAGTTTAAATAAAGATGTATATATAAATTTCATTTCAGGTACCTGAACAGCAAAGTCAATAAGTCCATTAATATTTAAAGCAGGTTCCATTAGATCAAAGATAAATTCTATGTGATGAGCTAGTGGAAGATGATATGATGTTCCTGATGCAAAACTAGTAATCTGCTCCAGAACATTGTTGGAGATCTGTTTAAAAACAAACAGACCCATTAGCAAAGTGAAGCATTGTGGGAACCAGTATAGCAAAGAATTAGCAAGCATACGTACACATAACTGTAAGGGTGGGATGCAGGTATAAAGTTAGAGAAATTAATTCAGACCTTCAAATTGTAGCCTAAGGTGAAACTGAATCTCTACAAAGAGTCTGTATCTTAAAATTAGGGTTCATGAATGAGTTGATGCTTTGAACCTCTGGAAAAAGATGGATGCTGGATGCATTAAAAAGAAATCTATTTCTACAGTGTATATTTTAATGGATTCTGTTTATTGATGAAATGACTTCCAGGTAATATCTCATGATATAATAAACTATGCTATCTTCTTGAAGCAAATATGAAACTGGAGGACATTCCACTTATTTCCACAGAATTATTTCATGGGAAATAGAAATGTATACTTTCATCTAAATAATTCAAATGACAATCAGATTGATATAATGGTTAAAAGCACTGGGCTAAAAAAATAAAGCACTGTAGATTTTAGTTCTGCTTTATGGAGAAAACCAGCTGTGATCTAGGGGCAGTGACTCTCTCTTTGCTCTAGGAAGTAGGGAATGATAAACCAGTTCTGAAAATTGTTGCAAAGAAAACTGCAGGTCCTTCTCTAGAACAGGGGTCGCCAACCTTTTGGACTTCAGGGACCACCAAACTCATAATTTTAAATCCCATGGACCACTAATATGAATTTTGACTGATGGTGGCTTGCTGACATTGGTGAGAAAGTTGGTCCCATATTCCAGAGCTGCAGTAATCACAGTCATCCCGGAGCACCTCCTCCAGTCCATGGCAGGCCAGTGCACCTGGGTGGAGGAGCAGCTGTTCCAAGATGATCAAAGGGTCAGTCCGTGAGTACTGCATCTCTGGAATATGGGACCGACTTTCCCACCAATGTCAGCAAGCCACCTTGGGGCAGATCCCCCCCCCCACACACACACCATTGGTCTTACCTTCCAGTTCCAGCTCACATAGCTCTACTCAAGGTAAGGTTTGTGCTCGTCCGAAGCATGGGGGCCAGTGGGTGGGTGGGCCATGTGGGTGGCACAGTCTTGTGTTCCCATACAGATTGGATTAATTGCTTTTGGGGAGTGCTTTGGGTGGACATTTCTCTGCGGACCACCAAAATTTTCTTGCAAAGCAACAGTGGTCCGCGGCCCACTGGTTGGTAACCACTGCTCTAGAATGTCACTAAGAGCCAAGACTCAAAATCATACATATATGCATGAAAAAATACATATTGTAGTTGTGAGCATTCTGCTTGAAAGGGATATCACTTGGCAAGTTCAGTTATGCAAATATTCAATGTTTTGTGGTCATTTTATTATGATTGTATTGCTTGATAAGCTATTATGAGAAAGGGGGAAACAGACTAAAAGTTAGGCCTACTCTGTAGCAGCCCCCAATATTTTGGTATACTTTCCTCCCAAGAAGGTTCTGGGCCCTCTTGTTTTTGGAATTTATAAATGCATGAAAACAAATTTAAAAAATTAATGGTCATTCAGCTGCTGCTATTTGTTTTTTAATATACTGTATTTTAATGAGGTTGGGAGATGGGAGTTTTATTCTATGTTATAGGAGATTTGAATATTTATTTTCAACACTGCCTGGAGTTGTATGATAAATCAATCTAGATAGAGATAGATAGATAGATAGATAGATAGATAGATAGATAGATAGATAGATAGATAGATAGATAGATAGATAGATAGATAGATATAGATAATCCATTGCAGTATATGATGGATATAAGGAAACTGTTAAATTTTAAAGTTTATCTATAAATCAAAATGCTTGCAGTAGGTGGGAAACAGTCATTTATATTTAGAAAACTCATCTAAATGATGAGCACACAATAGTCGTATTCTAAAAAATAACGTTATTTCCAAAGTAACAAAATAATTCTAATCAAGTCTCTGAAATTAAACAGATTTCTTGCTACAGATCATATTATTATTACTTCAAATTTTCAAATAAAGCTAAACTCCTGGTGATTTAAGGAATACATGTATACATTTTCCTAACATAATATAGAAGTGATTTGCCATCAATTAATGAGTTTACTTCTTACAAATCCAAAAAGTAGGAGTCTACTTTTACTTCACATTTGTGTGAATTTTTTTCTTGCTGTAAGTAAAAACATGAGTACAAATGTTAGCTAATTCTATCTACCCAAAACAATAATAATTAATGACTTTATTAAAAAGCAGATTTTAAAGTTAAAGTTAACCTGCAAACACCTACATTCTTGGTATGCAATTAGAAATTCATTCATCAATCCTTGTAATTTTCTAACATTCCTGCATAATTGCTAACTCAGTTGTCGTCCTATGTGCTTTTCTCATGGCATTTAGTGGAAAACATGAATCTTAACTCACATGAAGTTTAACAATGGCATCTTCCAAATTTAAGCAGTCTCTTCTTCCAACCTGCCATACTTTCCTCAAGTTAAGTTTTGCAGTCAGTACAAAATTCCACTTTCCATCTTTTGTCCAAAAAGACAGAAATGTACCAGCACTGGCATTCTTCCTAGCTCAACCCTAGAACAGTTTTAAACTCTTTTAATTTGTTTCAACATCACCATAAAGATTTTATGTGGTGAGAATGTCTGATTCACACTCTATTGCATTTCTGAAATACAATGAACGTATTACAGAAATAGCTTGCAATGCTGCTATATCTCTTTTCTTTTGTGTTTGGCATCAAAGCAAACACCTCCAGCTATTCACGAAACATGCAGGCTAGGGCTAATTTTCTAGTGATGATTGTAATATGAATCAAGACTCTAAGTTCCTAACAGCTGTGATTTAAAATGACATAGGAAAACGCCATTTAAAGTATTCTAAATGAACTAATGATTAAATGTGATTCAAAAGTTAGTAAGTTTAGTAAGTTAGTCTGAAATGTTTTGTTTTTTACCATCCACTCATCTAAAATCCACTTTCCAGCATCTTCTTATAGTCCAATCCTTTTTGTATACCCAGAAACACACACACACATTTGCTTTCATAAATTTAGCCCTGTTGTACTCATCTAGCAGTTCATCTAGTGATGAACTTTTTTTCTCTCCACAACTTCCACTTTATACTGTATGTATTTTATATTTCACTCTAAATTCAATGCAATTTCTGTCATCAATGGCAGCATAGAAGTACCTGACTTGTCACTTGATGCTGGTCAAAGTATGAGAGCTGCTGAAGTTTTTTAAATACAGTCTCTAAAGTTGGAAATGCCTCTTGCCTGTTCTTCCGGATCTTTTGACCTTCATCACCACCTAAAACATATGTTTGTTATGCTTTGCAGTAAATAAAAGTCATATATTATGTAAAAAGCAAATTTTATTTTCTTTTAAAAAATAATCTCTATTTAAATATATTTCAGAAGAATATTCAAGAAGATGAAATTACATTGCAATCTGGTGTGGAAAACGCTCAACTTCTTTTAAAAAAACATGTGTTTCAATTTACAATCTTACAAAGTTCGTATCAGTTCATATTGGTGCAAGCTACTTATAATTGCTTTACATGTTATGCTTCACAGCAGTCTTAAAACAGTTATTCTCAAAAGCATAATTGTCATTAAAAACTTGCAAACTTTATAAAGATGCCCCTTCTCAACCCACAACTGTGCTATTCTATGCACTGCAAAATAAGCATCAACAGCTAGTTAATTACCACTCATTTCAGAAGTGCTTTTCTTATTTAGGATTTTCAGAATATCTCGGGTAATCTTCTTCAGTTGATGCCTGGCCTCTTCACGTTCCTTTCCAACTCCATAAAGAAGTATCATGCGCTGGTTATATTCATGACTTGATGATTCATCCTTTTAGTCAGAAAAGAAACAAAAGGTATTGACAAATAAATAAAGTACGGTCGCTTCTCTAATGAATTATTACAAGAGAGTATTTCTGTGTGGCTTTTCTACGAAGAACAGACTGTCTGGGAATTATGGAAGTAAGCTCCATCTGCAGTACTAAAACAGCAAACCAGACCCTTTCCTAAAAGTAATTACTGTTACTACTTTAAAATAGCTATTATATTGGATTTGACATTATTTCAGTAATGGAAGTTCTGATCCACTGAATACTTTAATGAAAGGCACGAGAAAGACATAATTTTAAACAAGTTCCTTCTTTTCCTTAGAACAGTGGTCCCAACCTTTCTGGCTTCGTAGACTGGGAGTGGTGGCAGCAGCACTGGTGTGGGTAGGGACCGGATGATTTTGTTCTTGTAACCTAATCCTGTGATATGTGCAAATGGATGTTTGCACGCTCATCCACCAATTTCATGGCCTGGTTCCCAATAGACTGTGTACTGGTATTGGGCCATGGACTAGGGGTTAAGACCCTGCCCTAGAACATTCCCAAAATCTTCAGGATGCTTCAACCAATGTAGAAGACCACAATGAAAGAGGGAATCAACCAAAAAAGCTCAGGGCAAAAGTACAAATCCAGCACCATCACTATTAAATACACAAGTAAATCTTTATGTTCAGTTCATGCATATTAAAACCAAGGAAGAGTATAATATAGTAAGGCATGCTATCTGCTATTGATGATAGAACAGAAGCGAGGAAGGCACAGGTTCTAGTCCTCTGTTAAGCATAGGAGCCAGATGGGTTATTTTTGGTTGTACAAGAAAGTAATGGAAAAGCATTTCTGAAATCTTTCCAAGAAAACTGCATGGATCTGTCCATGAAGTCACCAGGACTCAGGATTGAATATGAGGAGAGAAGGGGAGGGGAGGAGAGGACAAGCTTCAAAAATATCATGAACACAAAAGTGAAGACCTCTATGTATAGAAGCAGTAGTCTTTAAATATTATTTCAAAGAAAATAACTATTTAGAAAAAATCCCTGCATTGAACATTTTGTGAACCCAACCTGGGGCTACTCTTAATCTGATTGGGAGGGTTCTTCAGAATGTATATATTTCATATATTTCATCATAAAGTTTCCTATGTACAACTTCCAACAATCCCAACCAACATAATAATGGTTGGCCATACACAAATTTTCTTCATTTCAATTAAAATTTGAAAATTCATCTTGATAATAATATACAGAAGCCTGATGATGGCAGATGAGATTCTGCTGAAACGTTGCTACAACTTTAAAAGAACAACTACAATGACGTGGGAAAATACCCAAACCAAACCGAATACCATACATGTAAGTACCCGCAAAACTTAAGAATATATATATATATATATATATATATATATATATATATATATATATATATATATATATATATATATATATATATATATATATATATATAGGATCTTTGTTATTCGGGTTTTCTCCGCATAAGATTGGAAGTATCTAGGCAACGTTTGATGAAGTCCCATTCATCATCCTCAGGCTTCTGTCTCAGCTCTGTGCTTCTCAGAGTGATCACTCTGAGAAGCACAGAGATGAGGACAGAAGCCTGAGGATGATGAATGGGACTTCATCGAAACGTTGCCTAGATACTTCCAATCTTACGCGGGAGAAAACCCGAATAACCAAAGATCCACATACAAATACCCGAGAACCTCAGAAAATATATATATATATGTTAGGTATAACATTGATACCAAATATGGTTTGGGTGAATAAATATATAAAACTTAGATATCATGGTTTAAGTGCTTATCACTTTAAGCACAATGCAGCAGGCAATTAGCCGATTAAGGGTGCGGTTAGAAGTTACTATATAAGGAAGCATTAGAAGCTGGAAAGCTTACTGTCTCTGGCTGTCTGCCTGTAACTGGCTGTAACTGACTGTAACTGTGTGTTACTGTGACTAACTGTGATTACTGACTGTGAGTGCCTGAGACTGAACTGTTATTGTTTGCTACTGTTTGCTGAATATCCAGCGTTTGTTTCTCTGGAGAGTGTAACCGGAGGAGGAGAAGATATCTTTATCGGCTGATAAAGATATTGCAAGGACTCTTAATTTGGACTATACTAGTGAGTCTTACTGGATGGAAATACTGTGAATGACTTAATGGACTGAATGAAAATGCTTAAACTCTAACTGGATTAAAAACTATTTAAACTACAAACAAGGTTTGTGTTCAGTGTGTGTATACTCTGGGGCCCTTCCGCTCTCCTTTGGCTGCCTGGCTTGACTACTGCTGCAATACTCTGCTAGGGGTTAATCCTCAAACCCTAACATTGGTTATGGGCCCAGCAGCATAGTCTAACTAACCAGGATATAGCAGAGAGAGTTGGTGTGAGTTGCACATTACTGTAAAAACAAACTGTTTTAATTAGTTTAAAATAGTCAAAATATCTGAAGAGCAATGGCACAAGTAAATTTGTCACAACTGTCCATGATATCCAGGCTGGATGGAACAAACTATGTTTCATGGTCAATGAAATGTAGTTTACTTCTACGCAGAGAAGGTTTGTGGGACATTATAGCAAACCCACCAGATGTGAGTAGCTGGGATCCTGCTAATGATGATGATAAAGAAAAGTTACAAGACTTTAAACTGAAGAATGAGCAGGCTTTATGCATCATAGGACTGACTCTCTGTGATCAGCAGCTTGTCCATATTCGTGGAGAAGAAAATGCTGCAAACTGCTGGGAGAACCTCAGGAAGATTTATGTTCGGGACAGTGTAGGAGCACATATAAATCTTACACGGAAGCTTTTCGAACGCATCTTCAGAGGAATGGAGATATGTTAGTTCATTTAAACTGTATGAAGAGCATTTTTCAAGATTTGCAAGAAAAAGAGCTTATATTTAATGAACTGCAACAAGTCTACATAATATTATCTTCATTAGATCAAAGCTATGATGACTATGTGACTTCGTTAGAGGTATTGCCAAAAGAAAGCCTCTCATTAACCGAGATTACAGGCAGGCTACTAGAAGAAGCCAGAAGAAGGCGTGAGCGTGACGAGCTGAGAGAAGATAAGAAAGAAGAGAAATTATCTTCAAAGCTTGAAAGAAACCAGCAAAGCAAAGTAAAGCACCTGGAAGGAGAGAATTTATCTTCAACGGCATACACAATTAAAAAGTGTTTTAATTGTGGAGGCAGAGGACATTTGGCAAGATTCTGTAAAAAGAGAAAAAGCCAGAATGTAAAAAAGCCAAAGAAAGCATTTGAACTAGCCACGTTTAGCAACTCTGATGTGAAGAATAATTTATGGGTGGTTGACAGTGGCGCATCCCACTGCATCACAAGAGATAAGACAAAATTTATAAGAATGTCTACAAGCTCTCAACATATATCTCTTGCCAATGGCTGGAACCTGAAAGCGAAAGGTCAAGGTTTTGCACGTTGTCCGTACATAAACCAGGATATAAAAATGTTGTATGTACCGCAACTAAAGTTTAATTTGCTTTCAGTAAGGGTATTAGATAAATTAGGTTATGTAATTACTTTTAAAGATAATAATTGCATAATTGAAAAAAGATAACAAAAGGGTAACTGCAGCTTTAAATGGAACATTATATGTCTTAGATAATAGTAAGAAAGGGGAGGCTCAAACTGTATTTAATAATATAAAGCCTCATGAAGAATGTATCCATTTATTGCATAGGCGTTTGGGGCATGTAAATTTTAAAATGCTAAAACGTACAGTTGAGTTATCTGAAGGAATAAGGTTAAAACCTTGTGATAAATATTTGCGTTGTAATGTTTGCTGTGAAGATAAGAGCAAGGTATTGCCTGCAAATAGGCTAAATGGTTTCAAAACAAAAGAACCTTTAGAAGTAGTATTTGCAGACATAATAGGTCCAAAGAAACCCAGTATGGGGGGTGCTAGATATATACTGTGCATTATGGATCATTATTCTAGATATGGGTTTTGCTATTTAATGAAAAGCAAAACTGAAACATATCAACATTTTTTCAATTGGCTTAGGTTTGCTGAAAGAAAGTCTAAACGGCAACTGATAACCCTGGTGACAGATAATGGTACGGAATTTATTAATAACAAATTCCAGAACAGACTTAAAGTAGCTGGAATAGAGCATAAGAAGTCTGCTCCATACAGGCCGGAACATAATGCTTTTATTGAAAGAAGAGGCCAAACACTACAGGCAATGGTTAGAACAATGTTAAATGATTCTGGGTTACCTGATTCTTTGTGGGGGGAGGCTACAATGTGTGCTAATAACATATTGAACAACGTTGTTAATACAACAACAGGTGAAATTCCATTCACCAGGTGGCATGGCAGGAAACCTGATCTAAGTTACCTGCACACATTTGGTGCACCAGCATGGGTGCATATTCCTGCACAACTCAGGAAAAAAAGGGCAACATAGAGCTAAAAGATTTTTCTTCGTTGGTTATCAGGCAAACCATAGGGCATATAGATTTTGGGAGAAAGGCACATCTAAAGTGTTATATAGTGCTAGTGCTCAATTTCTAGAACATGAAGGATGGGAGAAATTAGAACAGGATGCCAATAAAGATGTAATTATTGAATCCTATAGAAATCCCATTAGTTATCCCTGTAACTTTAAAAATAAAGTAAAGAGACAAATACAGGATGAAATAGTGCCCATAAAGGAAGAAACAGATTCAATAGCTGAACAGGATGAGGAAGATGAACAGGTAGTAGTTCAACAAAGTCCTCCTGTAAGCCCTGTAATTCCCAGAAGAACTTCACGTGTATCTAGACCGCCTGATAGGTACCAGGCTAACACAGTGTGTCAGATTAATGAAGTTCCTAATTCTGTAGAAGAAATTAAAAAGTATCCTAATAAGGAAAAAGAAAGATGGTATGCAGCAATGAATAAGGAACTGAATTCATTAAGTGATATGAAGGTGTATGAAAATGCCAAATTACCTGTAGGAAAGAAATCCATTAGCTGCAAATGGATATTTAAGGTAAAAACAGATAAGGATGGTAATTTAATCCATAAGGCAAGATTAGTAGCCCAAGGTTTTAGGCAGAATGCTAATGACTATGATGAGGTGTTTGCACCTAGTCTTAAGGCAGCAACCTTGAGGGCAGCTTTAGTGTGGGCAGCTAGTAAAAACTATATAGTTAACCATCTAGATGTGGAAACTGCTTACTTGCACGCCCCATTAAAACATACTATTTATATGAATAAACCTGTTGGTATTAAAAGTGAAAATAAGGATAATAATGATTGTTGGTTGTTAAAGAAAAGTCTCTATGGTCTTAAACAATCAGGCTATGAATGGAACCAGTATATTGTAAAGGAACTAGACAATATAGGATTTAAAGCTGGTTTAGCCGATCCATGTTTGTTTAAGAGGGAGACAAATGGGAAAGTATCATTATTATTACTATTCACAGATGATATTGCATTGATAACTGAAACTAATGATGAAGCAAATAAAATAATAGCATCATTAGGAAAGAGAATAAAGATCAAGCAATTAGGGGAGATAAAAAAGTATCTCGGTTTGAATATAAAGAAAACACGGAAAGGTTTTAAGATATCTCAGGAAGATAAGATAAGCAAATTACTAAAAGATTACAAGATGGAGCTTTGTAAGCCGGCTAAGACTCCAATGAGTCAGGAGTTTAGCAACACTGATGAACAAAGCCCTGAGTTTGATAAGGTGATTTATCAATCTTTAATTGGTAGTTTGAGTTATATTAGTAATTGGTCTAGACCAGATATATCGTACTGCGTGAATCAGTTGGCTAGATTCAATTCTGCACCATGTGAAAGACACTGGATTGCAGCTAAGAGGATATTAAGATATCTTAAAAAGACAATGAATTATTCATTGTATTTAGAACCAAAGGGTGATTTAATTCTGTGTGCATATGCAGATGCTAGCTTTGCATCAGAAAGAGACACTAGAAAGTCGACTTCAGGAACAGCCATAATGCTGGGTAAGACATTAATAGGCTGGAAGTCAATAAGACAACAGCATATAAGTTTGTCTACTATGGAGGCAGAATTCTCCTGTTTATCATTGTTATGTACAGAGTTAATAATGTATAAACAAATGTTAATTGATATAGGTATAACTGTAGATTATCCTATAATTATACATGAAGATAATCAGGCAGCAATTCAAATGGCCACAAATATTGGAGTAAAAACAAGGAGCAAGCATACAGATCTAAGATACCTAAACGTGAGACAATCTGTAAAAAGTAAGATGATTCAGCTAGAGTACTGTATGTCGGAGGACAATTTAGCTGATAATTTTACTAAAGCCCAAGGTGCCAGTAAGCACCAGGAGAGTTGTGAAAAATATGGGATAAGATTGTAAAGGTATTATATATTTATTTCACCCAAAAGGGGAGTATGTTAGGTATAACATTGATACCAAATATGGTTTGGGTGAATAAATATATAAAACTTAGATATCATGGTTTAAGTGCTTATCACTTTAAGCACAATGCAGCAGGCAATTAGCCGATTAAGGGTGCGGTTAGAAGTTACTATATAAGGAAGCATTAGAAGCTGGAAAGCTTACTGTCTCTGGCTGTCTGCCTGTAACTGGCTGTAACTGACTGTAACTGTGTGTTACTGTGACTAACTGTGATTACTGACTGTGAGTGCCTGAGACTGAACTGTTATTGTTTGCTACTGTTTGCTGAATATCCAGCGTTTGTTTCTCTGGAGAGTGTAACCGGAGGAGGAGAAGATATCTTTATCGGCTGATAAAGATATTGCAAGGACTCTTAATTTGGACTATACTAGTGAGTCTTACTGGATGGAAATACTGTGAATGACTTAATGGACTGAATGAAAATGCTTAAACTCTAACTGGATTAAAAACTATTTAAACTACAAACAAGGTTTGTGTTCAGTGTGTGTATACTCTGGGGCCCTTCCGCTCTCCTTTGGCTGCCTGGCTTGACTACTGCTGCAATACTCTGCTAGGGGTTAATCCTCAAACCCTAACAATATATATATATATATATATATATATATATATATATATATATATATATATATAATATTAGTAGATCATAACTCTGATCAGGGTTGCAGGGTTTATAAATTGGCACAACAGATTATATCCTAAAACAAGGCTTCACAATAATAAAAGATGCACAAAGAATACAGTATTGAATCCATTCTGAAAAGTGGTACTCTTATCTTTAACTAATCAGAAAGCCGCTCATTTCATTAATGTAGTTGAGCTAACCAGCATAGTTCCTGCCAAAAAGCTTTTAAATTATATTATGGTGAGTATTTTTGGTTGTTTTTCAGATGAATTGTTTAATTCGATTTGCATCAAAAGGTTAGTGCCAGACTCTGCTAGCTTATATGAGCTGCTCTTCTAGTTGAGTCTAAAGGAATAATGAGACTGGGCTACAAAATATATTTCTAAATTATTTTCTTAATCAGAAAACCTTCTATTATGATATGCAGGACAGCAAGTGTAGAACATTGAAACCCTCCATCTGGTTTCTAATTGATTATATTCCAGCTGTTTAAAGGGAAAAAAAGTAAAATTAAGCCCTTTACTTCCCAATATGTGCTCTGACTCACTCAGTTCTATCACTTCTGTTTTTCAAGAAAGATCTGCTGGTGGAGTTTGCTACATAAGCTTATTTCGGAGCAAACAATCAGTCCAAAATAAAAGAGAGAGGAAAACAGATTAGGAAATCCTTGTTTCCAGGGAAGATAACTTTCCAATGAAGGACAATCCAGATACTTAAGGTAACTTCATATCTTCCATTGTAATTTTAGTATGCATTTCCATTCTGTTCAATAAATGTTTTTGTATGATTTGCAGAAGCAAACAGTTCAGTATATACATTTTACTCTTTTAAAACACTCAGATTATTGACATTTCATTTTGTTTTGCTGCAATTCTGTAATGTTGAAAGTAAAATCCTAGCTACAACAGACATTTCTGCTGTTCTGAAGTCCAACAACAAGTCACTCTACATCTTCTTCGAGTAAACACATTTTTACTTCAGTTTATTTTGGACAAGATATATAAAATCTGGTGTACTTAAGATGCATCTTAAATGTAAACATGTCTTAAATATGAGTGTTTGGAATAAATGGTAAAACAGCATTCACATGTATTTGTGTATGTCCAGTTACACTTGCATTAACTAACTTTTCCTATCAAAGTAAAGTATACAAAACAGCTGGAAAAAATTTCTTAAACTGACCAAAATCTGTTTGTTTTGGTTTTATGAGAGAGATGCAGCATTAGGATTCTTATTAAATATTGCAATCATAATTTCTTTATTTTTTTGACTATACTGACATTCCTTCAAGTTAATTATATTGTTCTTCCATGTGAGTGCATTACTTTCTGAGTGACAGTTTTATAACAATAAAACTGATTGAAGTTTTTCATTTAGTATCTGTTATGTGGATTCTTGAAACAGAATGTATTTTATATGCTTATCCTCTGGATTACAGAGGTATAAACCTAAGATGCCAATTATTTATTTGCAAGGTCTTCTTGAACTTTGCAATTCCTAAACATACAGATTGTTTTCAGCAATGCCTTTCTCAAACTAATGCTTCCCATGTGGCTTGGATTTTCAGTTCCTAGAATTCATAACAAGCATGGCTGAGTCCTGGCTGGCATTTCTGGTAGCTGCACCTCGAATCATTTGAAGGACATCGTTTCAGGGCAGGTCTGCTGCTCACATAGTGATCCGATCATCACTTTGAAAAACCTTTTTATAACCATAAGTTCTATATGAAAAAGTATTCATGCTGTTACTTGTATACAGAGAGGATTTAAAAATACTGGATTGAAGCATTAATTAAAATAGCTGACATTTATGACTAATGCACTTGTTTTGTATTGGTAGAAAGCAATTAAAACTACAATGGGACTAGACTATAGCCCTCCTGAAAACAGCAGCAACTGCACCAAAGACAGCAAGATGAATCAAGTTCTCTTTCCTTTGTTATATACTATTATCTTCTTTATTGGTATAATCATGAATGGCTTGGCCATGGGAGTTTTTTTCCAGATCCCCAGCAAATCAAATTTCATTGTCTTTCTCAAGAACATAGTGATTTCTGACATCCTGATGGTATTAACCTTTCCATTCAAAATTATCAGTGATGCAAAACTGACTTCCTGGAAATTGAGAGGGTTTGTTTGCAAGGTGACCCAGGTCACATTTTACTTCACCATGTACATCAGCATTATTTTTTTTGGACTTATAACAATTGATCGATATTTGAAGACTATCAAACCTTTCAAATCATCAAGAATTAACAAAGCATCAGGAGCCAAGATTTTATCTATAATTATCTGGGTTTTCATGTTTTCTGTTTCCCTCCCAAACATGATTTTGACAGACAAGAAGCCAACATATGAGAATGTGAAGAAATGTGCTGACCTAAAATCTTCCTTTGGACTACTATGGCATGAAATTGTTACATATATTTGCCAGTTTATCTTCTGGATTAATTTTGTTATCATAGTTGTATGCTACGTACTCATTAGCCAGGAATTGTACAAGTCCTACAAAAGAACAAGACGTTTGGGAAAGGCAAACAAGAAGACTGTGAATATCAAGATTTTCATAATTATTGGTGTGTTTTTTGTCTGCTTTGTTCCTTTCCATTTTGCTAGAATTCCTTATACTCTGAGCCAAACCAGATATGATTTTCTGTGTTCAACCCAGAATATTTTGTTTTACATAAAAGAGACCACTTTGTGGTTGACTTCCTTGAATGCATGCTTAGACCCATTCATTTATTTTGCCCTCTGCAAATCATTTAGAAAGTCTCTTTTAAATAATTTGTACAAATGTTTAAGGAAAACAAGAGAGGTTCATAGTAAAGAAACTACAGATGAGGAGACACCAATGTAGATAAACAAGAAATCTAGCCAAATATAGTTTGTATCACTCTGAGGCAAGTTATATTTTCTATTAGAAATTCATCATTCTTGGTTTTATA
Organism: Notechis scutatus; assembly: GCF_049901735.1. Lineage (NCBI taxonomy): Eukaryota > Metazoa > Chordata > Lepidosauria > Squamata > Elapidae > Notechis > Notechis scutatus. The sequence goes on along the minus strand of NC_142012.1, from coordinate 142,744,346 downwards.
TAAATCATGAATCACACATAGCCCATGATACCAACAACCAACTACAGAATTATCACTGCTACATTTTCTTTTAATATCACAGCTACAAAGATTGATTCACACTAAGAAAAAATTAATTGGACAGTAACAAAAAGGCTCTTTAGAGGAAGGCAGGGAGCACCAAGTATACAAAAAATAAATAAAAGACTATTAAGAAGTTCAGTGATAGTGATAAGTAGACATCACTCAGAAATCCTATAGATTTAGAAAGAAAAAGGTGTTTCAAAATCTTTAACCCAGAAATTGCTATTAGTAATTTTACATCTTTTTAAGGTCTAGACTAGGTTTCAACCCAGAAATTGCTATTAGTAATTTTACATCTTTTTAAGTTCTAGTTCCCAGACACTCTAATAATCAATACCTTCAACTCCCTTTACCTTCAGAAAGACAAAACTATTTAGGCATCAATAAATTTATACATCAATTTTTTTCAAAGAACCTTGGGGCCCTTGTTTCTGGAATAATTGGAAGTCTGCCTTTCTTGGATTACTTATGTAAACTTTACCAAGCAATATATAACTTGGTAGTTTGTTTAATTAACAAAACTAAACAATGCTGGCAGTTATTCATCACAAATAATTTCCCCCCAGATTGTGGAAAAGAAGCACCTAGTTTTGTTTATAACAATCTACTACAAGTATTTAAGAACACAGAATAAACATTACTATAAGCATTACTTTATAATATTATGTTACAATATTATATTATGTTACATTGTTTTTTACTTTAGAATAAGATTTTATTTGCTGAATATTGGTGTCTGATTATGAACTGTACCATCAAATTGATGATATTTAGTGACCACATAGATTTTTTTCCAGGATTTTATATCAATAAACATCTTATAAATCATTGAGTGCCTTCAAAAAATAATTTAAGAAATAAAATAATGTCCTATACAATTTATTTTTGTTAAATGATGTAATATTTGGGGGAGGGAAAACCTGCATAACAGAAAATATGCCTTTGAAAGAAAGAAAAAAATATCTACTTTTTTCTAAATTGCTTTCTTAAGATGAATAAATGCCTTCAAGTTCCTCAATTTCATTTTTTAAATATATAAATTAATTGTAATTTTGGTATGGATAACAAACAATATAACAAACAATATAACAAACAATATAAAACTGAATTTTACTGAGATGAAAATCAATTGCTAACTAATTACTGAAAAAAACTGTGAAGTAGTAAATTGTAAGTAAGACAATCATGGCAAACTACAATTGCAAAAGTCACAAGCACCAAATCTCAAGTCACAGTATGAAGCTGATTTAGAAATCTTGCACAATATGTTTGCATGATGGGCAATTATTTCATCAAATTCACAAATTACTAGAGAACAGTTTTGACCATTGTTTTGCTTCAAGAAATTGCTAGGATAATGGTAGAGGAATTAGGGAATTAAATAAATGGGAAATGAAAGCAGTTCTAGGTTGTGGTTTGTATATTTTAAAAAAAACACCCAAAAGAAAATAAGACACAAGCGGAACCAATTAAAAAACAGACATGAAAACCTAATCACAATATGATAGATGGCAACGTTTGAAGCTCGATGTCAGCTAAGCAGTCCTTCTAACTCTGGTTGCAATCCACCTTATTTGAATAGAAATATTGATATAAACAAACATCTGGACAAGTTCATTTAGGGTGAAAGATATCGCAAGGACACAGTAGTTGTTTTCTAACCTGAATAATACATGCATTATAATATAAGTTGCTTGATCTGTAAGTACTGAAATACCTATTTCATTGATTAATATGCAAAGGAAACATAATTTCACTTTTATCAAGAAGAAACTGAAATGCAAAATCTTTGCAAAAACATCAGTTAATGAAAACATTTGGAGAATTATTACATTTAATATCCCCCTTCTTAGTAAATTCTTCAAAAATCCTAATGAATACAACTCAGTCATTCACTAAAGACTTGTTCATCATGCCAGATACTGTATTTGTATCCACTCAATGCACAATAGTGCTGTTTAGTCTAAATGTTGTACCTAATTTTCTTTCATTGATGTTGTGGGACAGAGGTTATCTTCACTATCTGCTTTAATTTGACCATGCTTTCATCTGTTCCACAATGGCTTACAAATTTAAAAATCTCATAAAAATACAGTGGTACTCAAATGCTTTGAAACTCATTGAATTTGTTAGTCAATGCATTTTGATGCAAAAATTTTGTCCCAGTACTTATCATTTGTTTGGTACCCATGAACAAGGTAGAACATGTCAATGCTAGTTGGCTTGTGACTCACTACATTATTCCTTATGGGAAAAATTTGTTTGGTACCCGTCATTTTTGGTACTAATGACACCTCCTGGAACCAATTAATGGTGACAATTGAAAATGTACTTCAGTCAATCACTACATCACTTTCTTCTGTCCAGAATACTGAAAGTCCAGAACAGGACTTTCACTTTCTGGATCTAGTCAATGAAAATAACATTTTCTAGAGTGCCACCAACACTTCCACTCATTTCCATAAACATTTTTACATGACCTAGAAAGAAAACTTGGTCACTGTCATTTTGTAAATAACTTCAGTCGGAGGTATTTTGATGGAAACATTTGTTATCTTCTGTCATGCAAAATAAGAATCTTTGTACAGAACTGAAAAAAATAAAGGCAAGCAGAAAAGAATACAAAGAAAATGGAGTCTCTCTGTGTACATTAACCATTACAACTGTATGGAACACAAACTGCCATTCAACATCCACTGTACTACAGACTTCTTACATTATTTAGAATTCTCAAAACTACTAATTAAAAATAATAATTGAAAACACAGACATACACATACAGTTGATATTATCCTGCCATTTTTTTCTTATTTCTGTATTTTCTACCCATGTTATCAGTTTTTCCCAGCATCCTTTTTTTGGTTTGTTAAGTTTAGCCAAACTCATTTCCATGTTTCATGCAAACTGTGTTCCTTTTTCTGTAAAGCTTTGTATTGAATAAGATACCTCCAAATATTTGGTATGTGAATATTTTTCTTGAGATTTGTAGCCTTTGATCTAGATAGGGGGAAGTGGGGAGGGTGTTTTGGAGAGAGAGAAGCCAGGCTTATGAAAAATGAGGAACAAACCTGCAGCAAAACTGCTTACGAAACTAAGTTTTTATGTTCTACATTTCCAAGTCGAATGCCAGTCCAGTACTTCTTCACAAAGAGGTAAGCAATTTTATTCTTGGCTTATGGATCATTAACTTCAATATTATTATTATCAAGATACAGAGAGAAATACCTGAGGTCATAAAATTTTTCAGAGTTTTCAAATGTATTATTTCCATATGAAATATTTCATTAATTTTAGCCATGTTACTTATTTGGAATGCGGTTTAACATCTCTTGTGAGATTTTTCAGTTGAGAAAATACTAATAGATTGCTGGTCAGTCCATATGTAAACTACTTCTACATACAATTCAGTAAGATTTCAAGGAAAGGCATTTCTTATAATTTGGACAAAATCAGGATTAGTTGGCTAAATCTTATTTATTATTTATTCTTATTTTACTTCTTCAGGGAATTGAAGGGAATTTATAGTGTTCTCTGTTCACTTATGGTGACAACAGTCCCAACTGGATAGGTTAGGGAGAGAGGATGTGGAAGAAAATAAAGAATGTGACAATTTTAAGGCCACCCAAGAAATCAATAACTCTGCTCCAAAGAAGACATCTGGTGTGAAGCACAGAGCAGAATCTTTGTCTTTTTACAAAAGAGGAAGTAAAGTACTTATGTCATACTTGGAACACAGTAAAAATCCAAAAGCAAGTAATAAAACACAATACTGAGCTATCTAAGCTGACCAATTTAATCATCTAATTTACTGTTTGAAGTAGGAATATGATACAAACCCAACTAATCCAAGAACTTCAATCCCACTGACTTTCCACAGAAAAAAATGCTGCTGTTTATAAAAGACTATATAGCCAGATGTGAAAGAGACATTACATTCACCATTTAATGTTAACCCATTTTTTGACTCACATACAACATTGAACATGAACTAATTATAAAGGCTGGGTTCCCATAACACACTAATGCATAGGGAAAACTAACCAAATTTTTAACCAACAACTGTATCCTATCATATACATAATGAACACAGCACATGAACGTAGCACAGTGTTCTTCAGGAGATTACTGTTTAGAGAAAAGGCACAGATCCTGCTCTCTGCTTCAGATGAACTGCTTTTCCAGCAATCTTGAACCTTCTCAGGATGGAATTTACAAATATGTACAACAAAATCTCAGAAATCACTTATAAAGAAGGAAAGGTTGCATTCAGAAATGGAATGGAATTGTTTTATTGCTTTTGTTTTCCTTAGTCTTTCACTGGCTCTACCTGAACTTTTAAGTGTATGTTTAACACAAATATTTATATTTGTATCACAAATGCATGCCTGTATTTTTGGGGGGGTGGGGGACTATGGGTTAAGAAATATGGCAAACACATTTTTTTCCTTCCCATTTGGCATGTGTGTAACATTAGCAGCTGTCCAAATGTATGCGTGCAGTTTCCATCCTGTCTTTTGTTAGTGAATTCATTAAGTTGGATTGCCACAATTTCCACCAAAACCTTTGGCTTTTTAACTTCCTTTTCCAGGAAACAAAAACAGCCAAACAGAATGTGCAGCCAGTTCATTTCTTCAGCCAAATTGCTGGTTCTGAGCTTTAAGCAGTTTTCCAGCTCAGAGATCTACCTAATTGGAAGAATGTCTCTTTCCACAAGTACTTAACCTAAACTCCGGGATTTTCTTGTGCACCTTTTTTTTCAAGGTCTCTGCCAAATGAAACCCAGCAAATAATCATAAGTTAAAAGGCCTTTCCAGCATTACTTTTATGCTTTTTTAAACTGGTGAGTAATTTTTTAATTATTATTTTTTGTATCTTAAGTAATCTATTTTCTATTCCTGGAGTTGAATGTATATGTTAGTCTGTAAGTAATGTTAGTCAAAGAAATAATGTTAATTGCTTTGCTTTCTATGGTTCTGGAATATCTGTAGGGAAAAAACTCAGATCATTTTTCCCATGTGAGCAAATTCACCCATCCTTCTATTTTGGACCAAAGTGTAGAACCAGGTTCACACAATTCTTAATCACATAGAAAACTTAACCTTTTTTCTATATATGAAAAATCGCAAATGATGTAATGTCATATATGCTATCAAAATATATGTCATAATATTGCTATCGGGAATCCAAAATGGTTCTATTTTGTTGTAAAGTCTAGATGCTTTCCAGTCTTCTTACTTTTGGACTTTTTTTTAAAGCAAAAACTTTATGCGTACTTACTTTCTATAAATATTATTATTTTCCCCAGATTCCTGCTTAAACCATGAATAGAAGTATCAATACTTCCAACTGGACACCCCTCTCTGGGCAATGCCCCCGAGATACCAGGACATCTCATGTTGTATTTCCAATTTTGTACAGCATTCTTTTCCTTGTGGGATTTCTACTGAATAGCGTGGCTGTAGTTGCTTTTTTCCAGATTCCAACCACTTCAAGTTTCATTGTGTATCTTAAGAACACCGTGGTCTCCGATTCCATCATGACTCTCATGCTACCTTTCAAGATTCTAACGGACTCAGAACTAGGATTCTGGCAGCTTAAAGCATTTGTTTGTCGCTTTTCAGCTGTAATATTTTACCAGACCATGTACATAAGTATTGTGCTGCTTGGGCTTATTTCCTTAGATAGGTTTCTCAAGATCATTCAGCCCTTTGGGAAGTTCTGGTTGCATAAGATCACTTCAGCTAAAGTGGTTTCATGGTCTGTCTGGTTCTTCTTCTTCATCCTCTCCCTGCCCAATGTGATTTTGACAGACCGTGAGACAACATCGCTCTCAGTGAGGAAGTGTGCTTCATTGAAAAGTGACTTGGGAAAGAAATGGCATGCAGCTGTCAATTACATCTGTCAAATTGTCTTCTATACTGTGCTGATTTTGATGCTCCTATTTTATGTAATTATTGCTAAAAAGATTTATAGCTCTTATAAAAGAACCAAGATAGCAGACTGTAAAATTAAACAAAGAGCCAAAAGTAAGGTGTTTATAATTGTAACGGTTTTTTTCATCTGTTTTGCCCCTTTTCATTTTGTTCGGGTACCTTATACACTTAGCCAAAGTGGCCAGAATATGAGTTGTGCTAAACAGAATCAATTATTCATAGCTAAAGAAAGCACTCTCTGGTTAGCTACTGCAAATATATGTATGGATCCATTAATATATGTGTTCTTATGCCGTAAATTTATAGAAAAAGCATTTTGTTTTAAATTTAAAAATTCCAGGTATATAATTCAAGAAAGTGCAACCCTGGCATTGGACACTGGAATATCTACATAGATGTTCTATGTAGATGCAAGTTATTAATAGAAAAAGATTAAATAATGTTCCTCTATGCTTGGCTAATATGTCATTGTATCTTAATTACTTGAGTTATGTATTTTCTTATGTGGGAAAATAGAACTCTGCTTGTTATCTGCAGTATTTCAGAAGGAAGATCACAGTACATTTCTTTGAGGAACATTTTTTTCTTAAATTGAAAAATAGAGACTAGCTTTGTTTAGTGCCATACTTTGCTCCACAACAGAATACAGATCTCTACTCCAAAGCTTTGGCTTTAGACTGTGTACTTTCTTTGGCCATTTTGGTTACTATCAATTCATTCATATTAAATGGTATTTTGTCTGGGATTTTTTTTTAATGTAATCATTTTGGTAGCAGATAAATATTTCAGTATTCTCTCAAGCTTTAAAAAAATAATTTTCCTATTCTCTATTAGTACATATTGCATACATCTTATGATATTATGTAAACCAGCTAGAGAATGGTATGAACTGAATAAATTTTGAAAAAATATACATATTCTGATTCTTCTCAATTCTATTTTGGAAACAATCTGCATGTATTTCTGCTATCGCCAAGATGTGCCTGGTTGGTAATATTGCATTTCTAAATTGATTATGATTTTAATCTTTAATGTTGCAATGAACTTGATTCAGATTACATAAAAGGTTATATTTACCTATACCAATAAGTCCCAATGTTATTTTTCTCAAGAAAAGTCCTTTTGACTTGCTACAAGCATTCCTGACCCTTAAGGTTATGCATACAACATGAGGGCTTTTTTTTTCTTTCAATAAACACCCTCCAATTTGGGATGAGTTTCCACTGGATCTTTGTAAAGCTCTTTTCTCCCCTTCCCTTTCATTGAATAGTATTTTTGAGAGGTTGCTTTTAGTCATCATAATTCCCTTTATTATTTATACTGATTTTATCTGTTTTATTATACTTTTTAATACTATGTACAAAGCCTTGAAGTAGTTCAAGCTTTTAGATGAAGCCTAAAGAAATGTCTAGAAACCAGTAGTTACAAACTGATGCGAATCCATTTCTTATTTCCATAAAGATTGCTGAAAGAAAGTCTAATAATTATCATCATTATATGCATTTTTAATCAGAGTGATCAGATAGCTAACAAATTATAATTTTTGGGTTTTTTTCTATTACAAATAAATCTGCTTTAAACAATATAGAATGCATAATTTTGACATAAATAAGTATTATATCTGGCCTACATATTAAATTTTCTGTTTAATAGAGATTACAAATATTCAATAAGCAAAAAAACATAGACCTATAAAATTATATAAAAGCAGTACCATTACTACTCCAAAAATTCTTAATAAAGTCTACGTAGGTGGGAATTTGGGGTTTAATGTAACATAACTGCTATTTTACTGAAAAATGCAGTGTGTAATCTGTATTAAAGATAAACCTCAATTTAAACCCTGGTCATAAATCATTGCAGCTATAAATTGAAGCACCAAGTGACCAACTTCAAAATTACAGCTGCATTTTTAATAATGGTCATTAAATGAAATGCTGCAGTCATTAAGTGAATCCATTTTCTCCAATGCATTTTTTTGCTGGAAACTTTGAAATAAATGCTGGAAATCAGCCAAAAATGTTGCAAATTGTGGCCAGGTGACTGCAGGATGTTGTAAATGGTTATAAAGGTGAACTGATTGCCAAACATCTAGAATATAATCATGTGACCATGGAGGATGTGACTGTTGTAATTGCAAGAATGACTGGTAAGGAGGAGGTCCATTGTAGCTTAGAATGATTCTATTGGTTGTATTTTTACTGGAAACTGCAGCGACGACACCATTAAAGCCAACATCTTTAACACATTCTTCGGCTCAGTGTTTGTAAACAGTAATGGATCATGCCCAATGTTTCCTAGCCGTACCGCAGAACAACAATAATGATCTAATACATATCGATTTTACAGTAGACAACGTTGAAAAAGCACTACGCAACCTAAAACCATCTCTATCTATCGGACCGGATGGAATATGTGCCTACTTCTTAAGAAAACTATCCGCTGCCATAGCCAAACCTCTAAGCATAATCTTTGAAAGATCTTTCAGAACCAGCTCCTTGCCCAACCTATGGTTACAAGCCACAGTCATTCCCATCTTCAAAAGGGAGACCCAAGCCTAGTTGAAAATTACAGACCAATCTCCTTATGCTGCGTCACCTGTAAAGTCATGGAATCAATTATTAACCAATCCATCATCCTCCATTTAGAGACAAACAACCTACTCTCCAATAAACAATTTGGTTTCAGAAAAAACTATCCTGTAATCTGCAACTCTTACACTGCAAAAACATATGGACTACTCAACTCGACCAGGGCAAAGCAATAGACGCAATCTACATAGACTTCTGCAAAGCCTTTGATTCAGTGGTACACGACAAACTACTCCTAAAAATAAAATCTTATGGTATCTCTGGACAACTGAATAACTGGATAGAAGCATTCCTGTCAAACAGACAACAAATGGTCAAAATTGGGAACGCCCTATCAAATCCAGTACCAGTCAATAGTGGTGTTCCCCAAGGCAGTGTTCTAGGACCAACTCTCTTCATAATCTACATAAACGACCTTTGTGATCATATCAAGAGCAATTGCGTTCTCTTCGCTGATGATGTAAAGCTGTTCAATACCACAGACAATACTACTACCCTTCAAAAAGATCTAGACTATGTATCTGAATGGTCTAACATATGGCAACTACAAATCTCAACAAATAAATGCTCTGTCTTACATATTGGTAAAAAAATCAGAAAATAAAATACAAGCTGAATAGTCAAGATCTTGTTGATGACCCAAGCTCTGTAAAGGACCTGGGAATACTCACCTCTAATGATCTAAGTGCTAGAGCTCACTGCAACTACATAGCCAAAAAGGCATTAAAAGTTGTTAACCTAATCCTACGTTGCTTTTTCTCTGGTAATATCTCACTACTAACCAGAGCATACAAAACATTTGCTAGACCAATACTCTGAATACAGTTCATCAGTCTGGAATCCTTATCACGTATGTGATATTAACACAATTGAGAAAGTCCAGAAGTATTTCACAAGAAGAGTTCTCCACTCTTCTACCCGTTATAGAATACCTTACGCCACCAGACTCGAAATTCTAAAACTAGAAAACCTCGAATTACGCCGTCTTCGGTCCGACTTAAGCATGGTATATAAAATCATACATTGCAATGTCCTACCTGTCAATGAATACTTCAGCTTTAACCATAACAACACAAGAGCACACAACAGATACAAACTCAAAGTAAACCGCACCAAACTTGATTGCAGGAAATACGACTTCAGCAATAGAGTGGTCAATGTCTGGAATACTCTACCCGACTCTGTAGTCTCTTCCCAAACCCCAAAAACTTTAACCTTAGACTGTCTACTATTGACCTCACCCCTTTCCTAAGAGGTCTGTAGGGGCGTGCATAAGCGCACCAACGTGCCTACCGTCCCTGTCCTATTGTTTCTCTTATTCTTTTATTTTTCTTATATGTACCCATTTCATATATTCACAACTATGTATACACTTGTACTTATTATCTTGTAAACAATTGACAAATCAAATAAATAAATAAATAAATGAAAAGGCTGACTTCAAATGAGGGAACAGATTAAAAGGACAGCAGATATAAAAGAATAACAGAGCGAGACTTTGGAGACCTTCTAGACCAATCCCCTGCTCAAGCAGGATACTCTATACCATTCCAGACAAATTGCTATCCAATCTCTTCTTAAAAATGTGCAGTGATGGAGCAACTACAACTATTGAAGGCAAGCTATTCCAGGGATTAATTGTTCTGTTAGGAAATATTTCCTTATCTCTAGGTTGGCTCTTTCCTTGCTTAGTTTCCATCCATTTGTCCTGCCTTCAGTGCTTTGAAGAATGCATTGGCTCCCTCTTCTTCATGGCAGCCCCTCAAATATTGGAACACTGCTATCATAGGATAGGATAGGATAGGATAGGATAGGATAGGATAGGATAGGATAGGATAGGATAGGATAGGATAGAACAGGACAGGACAGGACAGAACATGATAGAATATAATTCTTTATTGGCAAAATGTGATTGGACACACAAGGAATTTGTCTTTGGTGCATAAGCTCTCAGTGTACATAAAGAAAAAATAAAAATAAAAAATAAAATAAATTCATCAAGAATCATAAGAATCATCCTTAGGTGTGTTTTTTTTCATTAGACTAGACATGCCCAATTCTTGCAGCCATTCTTCATATGTTTTAGTCTCCAGTCTTCTTAGTCATCTTTATTACACTTATCTGCATTCTTTCTAGAGCAGAGTTTCCCAATATTTCTGGCTTTGCGAAATGGCAGTGGGAGGGAGGGAGAGAGGATGGATCTGTGCCAACAGCCCAGAAGTGGGCCATGACCCATGGTTTGGGGAATCTCAACATCTTTTTGTATAGCAACCAAAACTGGATGCAATATTCCAAATGTGGTCTTACCAAGGCATACCATTAGAATGCTAACTTTTGACTTCTCCAAACCAGATCCATAATCATCAGAAGATGGTAAGCATGTGTTCACAAGTGTTAATAGCCTTTTCCAATTCTCTCAATATGACATCTGAAGATTAACCCTTCAGAAATATAACTCTAATACATTACTGAGTTATTCTATACTTCTGTTTCAGGCCATCTTATATTTAAGTACTTTGTAGTGTACTATGCATTTTGAAAGAAGCCTTTGTGAAAAAGTCTTTACTATGTTTTCCAGATTTTCTGCAAGAATTTCTAGATCTTCAAAACTATGGAGAACTTTGCAGTATATTTAAAATATAGCACAATGTGTTTTATAATTATATAATATTTATGCAGTATGTATTTTATAAAAAAACTGAACTTTTGTTTTCTAATTTTCTAATTAGAAATATAATTTTCAGATACATTTGTTATTATTTGCCTCCTCCATTTTGCACTGCATTTGATACTTTCAATGAATTGTGTAACTTAATATGTACATCCAATCTTTTCAGATCAAAACATATATGCTCCTATTTGGTGAATTCTGCTTAGTAATATACTGTACTTGGCATAATATTAAACAAGTGGTACCTTGCACATTAAGCCAAAATCTATGGTCATGTTCTACAGACGTAAGCAGCTGCAATTTAGAATGAGGTCTCCATTATCGGAGATCCTAATGAGTGAAAATTAAGGACAATTAGTCTCATTAATTTGACAGACAATCAATCTTTTAAAACCATTGTACCAGGAAAGCAAAGCAAAATCTTCTTAGAAGTTACCTTCTGCCATTGCAATATATCATACTGATAAGAGATAAAAATTTTATTTTAGTGAACTTGAAATATGAACTTGAATAATAAAATGACAAATAGTATATTATTGTTGTTGTTGCTATTGTTACATTGCTATTCTTATTTAAAGATCATTGTGCTGTTTAGAAAAGTTTTAAAGTCATGCAAAGATCTATGTAAACCCTTAAAAATTTTTATTATGCCAATTCTATGCCTGACTGATTAAGTAAATATTGAAAATAAAAAAGGAGATGTATAGAAAATGAAAAGTAGAGAAAACCAAGGAAGAATACTTAGCCACAGTTGGAAACAAGACAGCTAGAATTCTGACTAAATTGATATTAGTGAAGCAAACAATGAAAACATTTTTTTATAGATAAATCTTTTAGGCAATGCCTACAAATAATTTATATCAGTGATCAATTTATAGGAAGTTTGATTCAGAAGAAAGGGAGACTGCATTTTTTATTCTTTCAAAGTTCAAATTGATGTAAATTTAAACTTACTATTAAAATAACCTATTACACTGCTCAAAAAAATAAAGGGAACACAAAAATAAGACATCCTAGATCTGAATGAATGAAATATTCTTATTAAATACTTTGGTCATTACATAGTTGAATGTGCTGACAACAAAATCACACAAAAATTATCAATGGAAATCAAATTTAGCAACCCATGGAGGTCTGGATTTGAAATTACACTCAAAATTAAAGTGGAAAAAAACACTACAGGCTGATCCAACTTTGATGTAATGTCCTTCAAACAAGTCAAAATGAGGCTCAGTAGTGTGTGTGGCTTACACGTGCCTGTATGACCTCCCTACAATGCCTGGGTATGCTCCTGATGAGGTGGCAGATGGTCTCCTGAGGGATCTCCTCCCACAACTGGACTAAAGCATCCCCCAACTCCTGGACAGTCTGTGGTGCAACATGGCATTGGTGGATGGAGCGAGACATGATGTCCCAGATGTGCTCAATTGGATTCAGGTCTGGGGAGCGGGCCAGTCCATAGCATCAATGCCTTCGCCTTGCAGGAACTGCTGACACACTCCAGCCACATGAGGTCTAGCATTGTCGTGCATTAGGAGGAACCCAGGGCCAACCGCACCAGCATATGGTCTCACAAGGGGTCTGAGGATCTCATCTCGGTACTTAATGGCAGTCAGGCTACCTCTGGCGAGCACATGGAGGGCTGTGCGGCCCCCTAAAGAAATGCCACCCCACACCATTACTGACCCACTGCCAAACCGGTCATGCTGGAGGATGTTGCAGGCAGCAGAACGTTCTCCACAGAGTCTCCAGACCCTGTCACATCTGTCACATGTGCTCAGTGTGAACTTGCTTTCATCTGTGAAGAGCACCGGGCGCCAGTGGCAAATTTGCCAATCTTGGTGTTCTCTGGCAAATGCCAAACATCCTGCACAGTGTTGGGCTGTAAGCACAACCCCCACCTGTGGACATCGGGCCCTCATACCACCCTCATGGAGTCTGTTTCTGACCGTTTGAGCAGCCACAGGCACATTTGTGGCCCTCTGGAGGTCATTTTTCAGGGCTCTGCCAGTGTTTCTCCCATCCCTCCTTGCACAAAGGCGGAGGTAGCAGTCCTGATGCTGGGTTGTTGCCCTCCTATAGCCTCCTCCATGCCTCCTGATGTACTGGCCTGTCTCCTGGTAGTGCCTCCATGCTCTGGATACTACGCTGACAGACACAGCAAACCTTCTTGCCACAGCTCGCATTGATGTGCCATCCTGGATGAGCTGCACTACCTGAGCCACTTGTGTGGGTTGTAGACTCCGTCTCATGCTACCACTAGAGTGAAAGCACATCCAGCATTCAAAAGTGACCAAACCATCAGCCAGAAAGCATAGGAACTGAGAAGTGGTCTGTGGTCACCACCTGCAGAACCACTCCTTTATTGGGATGTCTTGCTAACTGCCTATGCTTTCCACCTGTTGTCTATTCCATTTGCACAACAGCATGTGAAATTGATTGTCAATCAGTGTTGCTACCTAAGTGGACAATTTGATTTCACAGAAGTGTGATTGACTTGGAGTTACATTGTGTTGTTTAAGTGTTCCCTTTATTTTTTTGAGCAGTGTATTTATTTGTGTAATTCTATATTATACCTCTGTGAAAACAGTATGGTAATAATCATACGCCAATCATGAAAGCAATAGGATAAATAGTAAATTATTATTGTTGGGTCCTGGGCCTAGTGCTTTTCCATACAGTTTATTAATAATTTGGTTGAAGTGGAGGAAATGCTTATGAGCACTGTAGCTGACTCAGTTTGAGTTAGTGAATATATTAAAAGAAATAAAATGTAAAACCATCTGGATAAATTAGAGAAATGGACTTAAAAATAACTGCAATTTAACAGAGGCATATGGAGCCATCACTAAGGAAACACACACAAAAATGTACAGATATAGGAGATATGTAATTTGTTAACATTTGCTACTTTCAAAAGTAATTAATTGCAACTAAATTTTCTGCATCTTAATGTTTTGTTAGTCTCTTTCCTCTTTACATAGAAATCAGTACTGTTTCTCATTTTCAAAAATGCTTACCAAAAAAAGAAAGGAAAAAATATTCACATATTAGCTTTCATTCACTAAATCAGCTTCTCAGAACAGCAGTCATACTGTATTTACAACAAAGAGCTTCACAGATAAATGAAGACATAATCCTAATTTATTATCAGAAATATTATTGCATATTTATGAGTTCAAAATCAGTTTAGCATTAAAAGCCAAAACAGATTATGCTGTTAGTTAAGCTTTTTTATTTCTTTCATTCTTTTCAGGAAATCAAAGAATTCTGGGACATTTTTTATAAAACGAAAACAATCAAAATTCTGATGCTAGGATGAAGGTTGTAAATCCAAAAATAATCAGAGAAAACATCTCTTTTGCTCTATTTTTAGATGGTGTCAATTTCAAACCCTGCAAAAAGATTTTCTTCCGTTTCAAAAGCAGTCCTATCTTTGGTTTGTTCTGAAGGAAAAAATAAATCATCTTTAGCCTCCAGAGTTTTGGCAAGAACAAGGGGTGAGGCTCTTTATTCTCTTTCATTCTTGTTCCGTTCATCACATTCTTGTTTTTACATTTGCAAGAGTGCAGCTTGTTTGAACTTTTTTTCTTTGAAACTAGAATAAAACCTCAAACTAGTTGGACATTCCCACGGTGAATGCCTCTCCGTTGCATAACTTAAGTATTGCACACCAATTAATTCAAATTACAATGCAAAAAGTATGCTGAGTTAACACAAAAATTTCAGATGGTATGACCTATTTCACAATAGAATACATTGCTTCTTTTTTATTTTTATAAAACAGATGTGCTACTGCAAGGTTGTTCCTTAAAGAATTTATTAAAACTATAAGTCTTCTTTATGCTATAAGTTCTCTCCAACGTATCATGTTATCAGAAAAATAAAGCTGTGAATTTATTTTGTATAATTATGTGTTTATTAGTATTAATGCAAATTCCTATAGCAATATGGTTATGTAATCAGAAACAATCTGGGCAAGCAGCGGCCTATTCAAATAAATGCAAAAGTACCAAATATGAACTTTTACTTCCTCCATTATCAGCATGAAGATAAACTAATGCTGAAACCTTTTACCATCAAAACAGAAATTATTTTAAACAAACTAGGTATCTTCAGTATATCACTTGTACTGTACATAATATGCATTGTTCATACATTTAAAGATTTCAGAAATCTGAAAGGATAATTAAAAGGAGTTGGTGTTTCAGGAAGGAATATATGAAAAATTATTGACAAATACCATCAGGCCTTTGTATTAATACATGCACAAATATTAACTATGAATAACCCCTACAACAGTATGACTAAGAAAGAAAGAGGATATTGCTGAATAATAAGTTGTAGAAGAAGGCAAATTATGTAGCCACTGAATTAGAATTACGCCTTACCTACATTTTACATGGATTTGATACTACCCTTGCAAATGCTGGCAGTGGCCTTTGCTAATGTGAGCAGATCTCCTTCAATGTCCAGTCAATGACAAAAGCCTTCCATTCCATGTTACATTTGTGGATTGAAAGGGTTGGCTGAATATCAATTGTCTCATCTATTGTTGATCTTATATTAGGAAATTGTGAATTTTCAATTTAAGGTAACCATATCCTTTTAGTTGAGGACACAGCCAAAAGACCCATAAGGGTAAAGGTTCCCCTCACACATACATGCTAGTCATTTCTGGCTCATCCCCATTACAAAGCCAAAGAGCCAGTGCTGTCTAAAGATGTCTCCGTGGTCATGTGGCTGGCATAACTATACACCGAAGGCTCATGGAATGCTGTTACCTTCCCACCAAAGTGGTTCCTATTTTTCTATTTTCATTTTTACATGCTTTCCAACTGCTAGGTTGGCAAAGTAACAGGAGGACTACAAGTTACAGAAGCTCACTCCATTATGTGGTGCTAGGGATCTGAACCGCTGAACTGCTGACCTTTCTGATTGACAAGCTTAGCATCTTAGCCACTAAGCCATAGCGTCCCTTACGGTGATCCATACTGAGAACCAATTCCATGTGATGAACAACATATGAAGGATACCTTGTAAATATATGCTAGCAAATTATAATGCATAACCAGTACTTCTCAACTTATGAACACAATTGAGCCCAAAATGTCTGTTACGATGTGAGACATTTGTTTAGTGAGTTTTGTCCTATTTTACAACTTTCTTCACTAAAAAGTTGTTTAGTGAATCACTGCAATTGTTAAGTTGATAACAAGGTTGTTAAGTGAAACTGGCTGCTGAATTGACTTTGCTTGTTAGAAGGTCACAAAAGGTAATCACATGAGCCTGGACACTGCAACCAGCCTAAATACAGTAAATAGTTGGAAATGTCTGAATTTTAATCATGTGACCATGAGGATTCTGCAACAGTTGTAAAAGTGAAAGTGAAAAAGTCACTTTTTTCAGTGCTAATGTAGCTTTGAACAGTCACTTAACAAATGCTTGTTAAGTCAAGTATTACCTGTAATCACACCTGATAGGAACAAATAAATCTCATTTAGAATGTAAAAGAATGATAGGATAAAACTGCAAAAGCAGTTGAATGATTAAAGTATTTTGTCCTGCAAGAACAAATGTGAAGTTTATACAACTTTGGAAAATAAATGATAAATAGACTGATAGACTGATAGTTTAAAAACTAAGTGTGGAGTTCTATTTCAGAAAGAGAGAGAGAAGAAATAAGTTGATTATAATAAATAAAGGAACTATGAAAATGAGGATAAGTAATCCATATAAACAAACTTGTAATAAATCTCCTTAATATTGTTACAATTATAAAATATAAATTTTTTTGTCATAAGCAAGTTCATCTTTAGGCCAAAGCTAAACAGGCACTGGCTTAGCATGCCAAAATCTAGGCAGCACCACCTCTTCATCTAAATCATTGCAAAGTTTTAATCTTCACATCAGCAGAATATGGAGTCATCAGTCAATGTTGCTTAGGGGTGTTAGGAATAACCATAGTTACCTAATGTTGTTTGGGTAAATAATATATAAACCATGATAGCAAAGTTTAAATGTGTTTTTCACTTTAAACTCTAAATGATATAATTTGGGTGCGGTTGAGAAACTGCCATAAGAGGGAGCTAGAGAACCTGGATTGCTACTGGATTGATGGTTGATTGTTCTTCGTGTTGCCTGTTGCTGACGTCGAAGGAGGAAAGAATTTTGAATGCTGCATATCTAATCTACTGTGAGAAGATATTTACTGGACTGATTTATGGATTGACATTGTAAGTTAACTGACCTTTTTTTTTGACACTGGATTTTTGCAATTGAACAATCTCCGGACTGAACTGACTGAACACTAGTGAATGATATTTGGACTGTTTGACCCTGCTAAACTCTTAATGGAATAAACTATTCAACTAAGACAGTGTATCCGTTTTTACTGAGTGTGTAAACTAAAAAATGCTTTCTCTCATATTTGCCTGACTGCTTGACTGCTGTGCACATTCTGCTAGGGTATATCCCTAACACTGGTTATGGGCCCAGGCTGCACAGTCAGACTAACCAGGATACAACAGGCTTATATAAAGTGATAGTTAGTGTAGTTACACAATACTGTAAACCGACAGCTGTGTTTTATTAGTTTATTATAGTTTAATATCCAAAGAAAAATGGCACAAGTCAATTTACCAAGTTTGTCTCTAATATCCAAACTGGATGGAACAAACTATGTTTCATGGTCTATGAAATGCAGTCTACTTCTACGCAGAGAAGGTTTGTGGAGTATAATTCAAAACCCACCAGAGGTAGATGATTGGAATCCGGAAGATGAGAATGATGCCCAGAAAATAAATGAATATAAACTGAAAAATGAGCAAGCTCTATGTATAATAGGACTGACACTCTGTGACCAGCAGCTTGTCCATATTCGTGGAGAAGAAACAGCTGCTAAGTCTTGGGAGAATTTAAAGAAGAATTATGTTCGAGACAGTGTAGGAGCACATATAAATCTTACACGGAGGCTGTTCAGAACACATCTTCAAAAGAATGGAGACATGTTGACTCATATAAACACTATGAAGAGGATTTTTCAGGAACTGCATGAAAAGAACTTATCTTCACAGAACTGCATCAGGTTTATATAATTTTGTCTTCGTTAGATGAGAGCTATGACGACTATGTAACTTCACTGGAAGTACTGCCAAAAGATAACCTCACATTAACTGACATTACTGGCAGATTAATTGAAGAAGCCAGGAGAAGGCTTGAAAGGGATCAACTGAGAAGGGAACAACCACAAGAAGAGAAATTATCTTCAACAGCCTATACAATTAAAAAATGTTTTAATTGTGGAGGAAAAGGACATTTTGCTAGATTCTGCAAAAAAGGAAAACGCCAGAATGCCAAAAAGCATCAAAAAGAAGAAAAAAAATTTGAAATAGCCATGTATAGCAGCAAAATTGTAAATAATAATTTATGGGTTGTAGATAGTGGAGGTCGCACTGCATAACAAAAGATAAGAAAAGATTTATTAAGATGTCAACGAGTTCACAACAGATATCGTTAGCTAATGGCTGGAAAATGAAAGCAAAAGGTGAAGGTATTGCACATTGTTCGTGTATAAAAGAAAATGTTAAAATGTTGTATGTACCACAACTTAAGTTTAATTTGCTTTCAGTTAGAGTTTTGATTAAACCAGGTTATGTAGTTACCTTTAGGGGAGAAAAGTGCATAATAGAAAAGGAAGGTAAAAAAGTGACTGCAACTTTAAAAGATGAATTGTATGTATTGAATGATAATCAATTAGAGGTGGCTAATACAGTGTATAATAACGTTAAGCCTCATGACAAATGCATACATTTGCTACACAGACGTTTAGGGCATATAAATTTTAAAATGCTCAAGCAAACGGTTGAACTGTCTGAAGGTATAAAACTGAAGCCTTGCAGTAAGTATTTGCACTGCAATGCTTGCAGTCAAGAAAAGAGCAAGGTAATACCAGTAAATAGAATTAATGGATTTAAAACTAAATAGCCTCTAGAGGTCGTATTTGCTGATATTATAGGTCCTAAAAAACCTAGTATGGGAGGTGCTCGTTATATATTAAGTATAATGGATCATTACTCAAGATATGGTTTCTGTTATTTAATGAAGAGTAAAACGGAAACATATCAGAATTTCTTTAATTGGTTGAAATTTGCTGAAAGAAAAACTAAAAGAAAACTAGTAACTCTTGTAACTGATAATGGTACAGAATTTATAAATAAGAAATTCCAAAATAGACTGAAGATGGCAGGTGTTGAACATAAAAAGTCTGCACCATATAGGCCACAACATAATTCTTTTATAGAAAGACGAGGCCAAACAATACAAGCAATGGCTCGTACTATGTTGTCAGATTCAGGATTACCTGAAACTTTGTGGGGAGAAGCAATAATGTGTGGTAATCATATATTAAATAATGTTGTTAACACAACAACAGGTGAATTACCATTCACACGGTGGCATGGTAGAAAACCTGACCTAAGCTACATCCACACATTTGGAGCACCAGCATGGGTGCACATTCCTACACAACTGAGACATAAGGGGCAGCATAGGGCTAAAAAGTTATTCTTTGTAGGTTATGAATCTAATCACAAATCATACAGATTCTGGGAAAAAGGTACATCTAGCGTTTACTGTAGTGCTAGTGCACAATTCCTTGAACATGTAGGATGGGAAAGATTCAAGTAAGGATATAATCATAGAAACCTATAGAAGATCAAAACAATATATCAGTAAGCAAAAGAGTACAATTAAAGAAGAAGTACAGGAAGAGCTCATAAAACCAGAACAGGAAAGAATAGATGAACAGGATGAGGTAGATAAACAGGAACAAGTAGTACATGAAAGTCCACCTGTAAGCCCTGTAATACCTAGACGTTCAACACGTGAAATCAGACCACCTGACAGGTACCAAGCAAGTGTAGTTTGCCAAGTTAGTAAAGTTCCAACTACTGTTGAAGAACTTAGAATGTATCCTGCAAAGGATCAAGAAAATTGGCATAGAGCGATGGAGAAGGAACTAAATTCACTGAAACAAATGGAAGTTTATGAAAACATTAAATTACCTCCAGGTAAAAAATCCATTGGCTGTAAATGGATATTTAAATTGAAAACAGGTAAATATGGAACTGTTACCCATAAGGCTAGGTTGGTATCTCAAGGATTTAATCAAACTGCAAGTGATTATGACGAAGTATTTGTACCGAGTCTAAAAGCAACAACCTTGAGAGCAGCTTTAGTGTGGGCAGCTAAGAAGAACTATATCATAAATCACTTAGATGTAGAAACTGCCTATCTGCATGCACCATTGCAGCACACAATATACCTAAAGAAACCTGTAGGAATTAAGAACAATAGAACAAATAATGACTGTTGGAAGCTTAAAAAGAGTCTCTATGGATTAAAACAATCTGGTTACGAATGGAACCAATATATTGTTAAGGAGTTAACCAATATAGGGTTTAAAGCAGGTTTAGCTGATTCATGTTTATTTAAGAGAGAGACTAATGGAACATTATCATTGTTATTATTATTCACTAATGATATTGCCTTAATCACAAAAACTAATAATGAAGCTACTGAAATAATATCATTATTAGGTAAGAAGATAAAAATAAAGCAACTAGGAGAGATAAAGCAGTATCTAGGATTAACCATAAATAAAACCAAAGGTGGCTATAAGATATCTCAAGAGGATAAGATTTATCAATTACTAAAAACATACAAGATGGAACTTTGTAAGCCGGCTAAAACTCCAATGAGTCAAGAATTTAGCCACACTGATATTCAAAGTCCAAAGTTTGATAAAACTATCTATCAATTGCTAATTGGTAGTCTATCGTACATTAGTAATTGGTCAAGGCCAGATATTGCGTATAGCGTTAATCAATTGGCACGATTCAACACTGAACCTACTGAACGACACTGGCAAGCGACAAAACGTATCTTAAGATATCTTAAAAGAACAATGCACTATGCATTGTATTTGGAGCCAAAAGATGATCTGATTTTATCTGATCATATGCTGATGCAAGTTTTGCAACAGACATAAACACTAGGAAATCAACTTCAGGTACGGCTATACTGTTAGGAAAGGCACTGATTGGTTGGAGGTCAATTAGACAGCAACACATAAGTATGTCTACAATGGAAGCAGAATTTTCATGTCTATCTTTGTTGTGTAGTGATTTGATTCTTTATAAACAATTGTTAATGGATATGGGAATAAATGTAAATGATTCCATTGTAGTATATGAGGACAATCAAGCAGCCATACGAATGGCTACAAATATTGCTGTGAAAACGAGAACTAAGCATACAGATCTTAGATATCTAAATGTAAGGCAATCTGTACAAAGTAATTTGATAAGACTGGAATATTGTATGTCTGAAGACAATATAGCTGATCAATTTACGAAGGCCCAAGGTTCAATCAAACACAAAGAAAGTTGTGATGATTATGGGTTAAGATTGTAAAGAGATGTATATATTTTTATGTTACCCAAAAGGGGAGTATTTTAGGAATAACCATAGTTACCTAACGTTGTTTGGGTAAATAATATATAAACCATGATAGCAAAGTTTAAATGTGTTTTTCACTTTAAACTCTAAATGATATAATTTGGGTGCGGTTGAGAAACTGCCATAAGAGGGAGCTAGAGAACCTGGATTGCTACTGGATTGATGGTTGATTGTTCTGCGTGTTCCCTGTTGCTGACGTCGAAGGAGGAAAGAATTTTGAATGCTGCATATCTAATCTACTGTGAGAAGATATTTACTGGACTGATTTATGGATTGACATTGTAAGTTAACTGACCTTTTTTTTCGACACTGAATTTTTGCAATTGAACAATCTCCGGACTGAACTGACTGAACACTAGTGAATGATATTTGGACTGTTTGACCCTGCTAAACTCTTAATGGAATAAACTATTCAACTAAGACAGTGTATCCGTTTTTACTGAGTGTGTAAACTAAAAAATGCTTTCTCTCATATTTGCCTGACTGCCTGACTGCTGTGCACATTCTGCTAGGGTATATCCCTAACAAGGGGCACCTTGCTCTGGCAATGGTCACAAATGGCTCAGTGGCCAAACCAGCTTTTACACACTTTGTGAAGGAACGCATTGCAAGAGTGGAAGAGGTTTGCAGAATTATCTTATGGGGGGTGGTCAAAAAAGACAAGATAGTGGACATGACCGATTGATGGAATCCATGTCCCTTCTCAAGTTGCCAAGATTGCACTTTCACATCTGGGATTTAACTGATCTGAACATTAATTCTTGCAAACATATTACTAAAACAACCTGTAAGTAACAAACAAGATTTTAAAATGCAAAATAAAGGCTATCGTATTAATGAGCAATTGATATCACAAAAATCACTCATTGCAACCTTGTATTTTCTACTGAAAGACTCTGGACTTCTACTGTTTTAGAGGCTGAAAATGCCATCTTGTTACAGGTTTGTCTGGCTTTTCATCCAATACGTGCAAAACCAACACATTCGTTTTTAAGTATTACCTCTAAACTCGATAATATCTCTTCCCTGTTCATTCCCATGCTATTATGTATTACAGAATTCTTGCTAATATACTTGTAATAGAAATGAAATAATACTCTATATAGATTCTCAACTATCTACTTTGTATTTGGCTCAATTTTTTTTACTAATGTCATGAGATTTTCCATTATCTGCTGATTGAGTTTAACAAGCCTTAGCTTGTGAGCTGGCAAAAAATGTTCATGTTAGAAGCAAACCAAAGCTCAATTTCAACTACCACAGTACAATAACTGTGTTAACTCACCCAACCATTTTGAATGTACCAATTCAACTATATGTTGTGTCTATGTTTCCACAATATTAGTCCTACAATTTCTGGGCTCTAAAAATTGGGATAATCACCAGATATAGAAAAAAGGTAAAGGTGTCCCTAAGGGTTTTACTCTGCTATTTATGACCAACTTTAAGGGGAAGTGATCATCTCTGTTTCTTCAACCAAAAAGTCAAGTTGCCCAGAGATGTTTCTGTGGTCATCTGCCCAGCATGACATCATACCACAGCACAGAATGTATGGCAAAACATGGAACTCTATTACTTTCCCATATGCTTACATGCAGTACCTATTCATCTACTTGTTTTTATATGCTTTCAAACTGCTTAGTTGGGAGGAGCTGGGGCAAGTGATGGGAGCTCATTCCATCTTGTAGCACTTGGGTCTTGAATTGCTGAGCTATAGACTTTTAATGGTTTAAGACTCAGCGTCCTAACCACTGAGTCACTGCATCCCATAGATCACTAGATGGCAGCAAGGAAATTTAAAAGACTCTTGTAGGCCAGATACAATACACATAACAATAATACAATACACATAACAATAATATGTAAGTTAATATAAATTAAAATAAACCAATTTATCAGCAGTATGCAATTAGCTCTACTTTAGTATTATTTTCATGAAAGAAACTGAAGCTTTAATTAAATAACAATGACATTTAGACAGAAATAGATCGTCATATTGCACAGGATGTAAAAGGCACTTTAGAAAATGCTTTCATTCTGGATTTTACAAAACTATTCAGGTAGTTGTCAATGAGAGACTGGCCCATTATTGACTGCAATTATGACAGTGATGAAAACATCTTTACAATCAGCCCTCATATTCACAATCTTTGCAGGTCTGTAAGCAAGCCTGTAAGCTGAAGTAAGATCATAAGGACAATCACAAGTTCACATAATGACTACTTCACTTAAGTGCCTGTCCCAACTGCATTTGCTAAATAAGGACTACCTGCATTCTGGTGAATGGTAAAGTTTACCACATGCAAATTTTCTTTTCTTAGGAAAGCTCAACTGGCAAAATATGACAGTCTTTGAACAAGCAGAGAGGCAAGTTCAGGCTTTTTCTCCAAATCTTTGCAGATAAAAGTAATGATCCGGTAATGTTTTATTTGCATTTGTGTCTCTTCTGAATTAAAGTCGGTTTAAACATGATCCTTCAGACAACCCTCCCAGCATCCTGGTATAGCACAATATCAAAAAGACAGCATAAAAATGTTAATTGCTTTAATTCACTGATAACATACCACGTATGAATATAAATTATTTTGCCGCTGTCCCTTCAAACTAGTTTTTCTGTGAAGCATGGATATTTTTTAAACAGTGTTGCTGCTCCTTGTACATATCTCAAACGAAAAGTAAACATCTTTTACATAAGATTTATATTGGTAAAACATGCTTTTCCCATTTTTTCTATGCAGCCTGTCACTTTAATTTTACCCTTGACTCAGAAAAAATAGTCCTAATTTCCAAATCTCACCTACACTAGTTTGTGAGTCATCTCCAGGTACTGATCAGCCAGTTGCTCAAGCTCTTCCTTGCTAAAGCTATCTGGAACATTTCACGCATAGAAGACCTAAAGGACATTCATCAAGTCTTAGATGCTACCCCTTCTTATTAACAAATCCAGGTCATTCAAAGAGATTTTACATATTTCTATTCAGGATATATGTTTATCTTTTTTGCCGTGGTTCAAACTAGCAAGATTTTTGTTATTGTTGTTGTTTTGGGAAAGAACACAATGCAACCTGAAAGCAGAGTGAGGAAAATGAAGAAAGAAAAATGACAGGTAATGTTTAAAAGTGATTCTCAGATAAGGATTCTATGGACAGTGATTGAATTTTGTGTTATTTCATGATCTTCTTGTTCAAAAAGGAATGTAATTTGGAGTGAAGTACAATTAGTGAGAAGGAAAGTGCTTCTGAATGTAGAAATCTATAATGATTTTTGTTGAGTTAATTATACAGAAAGAAAAATAAGTTGTTCCATATGTAAAAGAGGATAAAGTTAAAAATTGCTTTGCTTTAAAGTAGAATACAACATAGCATTCTATTGTAAAATTTGTATGTTCCAATTTTTTTTAAAAAAAGTAAAAAATGCTGTTAGAAATGCTTGCTCTTGTTCAAGAAAAACAACATTGGATTTTAACTCTCTTAACTGTACTAAGGATACAGAAGGAGTTCTGAAATCATGCTAGCACATGTCAGATTAGAAATCTTTAGAAACTGCCATAAACAAAAGTATTAACATTCCACATTTTTAAATACCATAAATGTAGTTGCTAAGCTTTCACTCTTAGTTTTTAAAAAAGTATACCTAGGAATAAAAGACAAAAAACCAGGACAGTGCTGTAAACTCTAATGGACAATTTATCTTAAAGTTAGGTGATTTGAATTTTCAGAAAATTTATAAATAAATCCTGTAACATATTAAAGTTTCCCTACTTCACTTATATTTAATATTTTGCCTTTTTATATATAGATGTAACACTTCTGTTAAGGATTCTGAATAATTTTACAAACATTGCAGGAATTTTTTGGTATTTCTTTTTTTTACTAAATTAAGTATTCTTTACATGCAATAATTCTAAATACGTAGAATTATTCAATATGTAAACATAATTTGTTGATTCCTTCAAAAGCAGAACCAAAGTGCCTTTCTTTATAACTTATTTGTTCATTCTGTGGTTTTCAAGTAAGGTCATGAGAACAGATCTCCTTGTTAGTTGCCAAAAATTACGTGAATGTGTGGAGAGTCAATAAACATTTTTGACACACAGTGGGCATATGACAGGAACCATAGGGATGGTGCACAAGTTCTGAACATTCTCGCCCTGTACTTTCTGATTTCCTTTCATCTACAACTTTCCCCATTACATAGAAATCACCTTTCACTGTCTCCATTCTTTAATTATGATTGCCTTTCCTCCACTCCCAACCCTAAAGGAACTGTGGACCGAGTGAAGTCACTCACCTATACAATTTCTTGTGCAAGTAATAGCACGCAGTATTCTCTGGATTTATTCCACTTCTAAAATGTTAGGCAAATTAGAACATGTTGTTCTCTACAATATGCTCTTCAAATTCATAAAGGTATTATAGTGCTCAGTACAGTCTTACAACCTATTCTGCAGGCATTTATACCAAGAAAAAAAGCAGAAAAGGCTGTGAAATGCTATATGATTAAAGGCAAGCTTGTAATGATTAGTGGAACTAATTTTGTCTATACTTTAATTTGCCCCAGAATAGAATAGCTCTCTTCCATTTACAGAACTTATTTTAAGCAGACAGATTAAAGAAGATGGGAACTGAGAAATTAGAGGAACCTAGATTAAACATTAGTTGTCTTATGTTTACTGCTTGTTTCTGAGTATTTTTTAAATTGCTTACAAAGTTAAATAAAAATAACTACAGAAATGATGGAATAAGAATGGATTGTTTTTGCAACCAAGTCAATTGATGAGACCTTGTTATTTGAAATACTTCATTTTAAGATTGTCGGTCAGATGCTATTTGCCATGATATGATGATTAAATGGTCTACTTGAAGCAATTCTCAGATATCAGATTCCTTTATGTATAAATAGAAGACATATAAATAGAAGGCTGTTTCCAAAGCAGGATATACTGTACCTGCAGTAGGTTGATTACTTAATAAATGCAATGTTATTTATCCATTAATTTCTCTTTTACTATTTCTCTTTTACTATTTTGAAATAATACAAATGTTTGTCCTTTTTTGTTCTAACCTACACCTTTCAATCTTAAATTCTTAAAAGTCTAGAAAACAGAGGTAAAAGTTCCATGTGCATTAAAAAGTAAAATGTATTTATAGAAATGTTACCCAATTCACAAGAAAAAAATTATGAGAGCTATGAAAATAATCTCATCTCTTTTATTCATAGTTTGATGCATGCTAGGACATTAAGCAAAAATTGTCCTACTTTGGTCCACAATTAGAAATCAAATGAGGAAAAAACAGACCAGTGAAAGCAGGCATGAGTAGAGGTTCCAAGATTTGAAATACTGGACAATCTTGACTTTGGAAGAAGAAATTAAAAAAAAAAAATGCTATGGATATATGCCCAGGATCATAAGGTGGTGCCCTAAACAGCCATAGGGCCAGTGCTTGTGGTTTTCTTGATCGTATAATGTGGCATTATTACCATGTTGAGTTTTTATTATTTCCAAACCTCACTGTAAAAAATATAAAGAGAGGACCAGTTCAGTCTCCGCTGATCTTCGGCACTACCAGTACAACAGAACTGGGGCGAACCGGTGGAATAGTACCACTTTCTTGATTGACAAAGAAATATATCATGCATTTCAATTTTTATTTTGATGCAATTTTATATAAAGCAGTGTTTCTCAACCTTGACAACATTAAGATTGCAGATTGATTTAAAAGGAAACCTGGTCAGTTGGTAACATAATAAAAAACATTAACTGCAGATAAAATTAACATTCCTATTGTTTCTTAAACCCAGCATTGTCTTACTCTGCTTCTTGATTATTTTGCCAGGTTCAGGCACAGAATTGTCCTTCCTAGAAATAGTCAAGAAGATTCTTTAAATAGAATTTCCAGTATGTGTATAAAATGAGTGTTACATTAATGTGTTGTAGAAGTACGCTTTTATCGCTTTAGGACAGGGGTGTCAAACTCAAGGTCTGCAGACTGTATCCGGTCCATGGGGTGCTTAATTCCGGTCCGCGGGGCAAGCCTGGAAATATCAAGGGACCAGCCCACAGTGCCTCTGGTGGGTACAACGGGTCACGTGCAGTTCCCCCCATGCCTCATTTTCACCCTCCATGGCCTCCTGCAGCATTCTACTGGCCAAAACCAGGCCAGAAACCAGACCGAAACTGGGCTGAAAAATGAGCTAAAATGGGCCAAAAATGGGCTGTAAATTGGCTGAAAAATCGGCCCAAAATGGCTGAAAAACATCCTGAAAATGGGCCACTTGGCCCGTTTTCAGCCAGCAGCCTGCTGCAGGAGGCCATTGAGGGTAAGAGCAAGGTGCAGGGAGGGTCTGTGCGTACCCCCCTGCACCCCGTTTTGGCCAGCAGGTTGCTGCAGGAGGCATCTATCCTGCCCCTCCACCCCTCCCCATCACAGGCCCACAGAGAAGAACTACAATGCTGATCCAGTCCTTGAAGAAATCCAGTCTGACACCCCTGCTTTAGGATAAAGTAGATAACATTTCTGACAACTTGGAACAATTTTTCACCCTCCACATCCAACATTTGGAATTTCCAATTAGCAAAGTCATATTAATTGTGTATCCTGGCAACTCTCATCCCAACTTATCTGGAGATCACTAGCTAGAATGTTAACTTAGTATGCATACAACAATGAGCCCATCTCATCTCTCACTGATAGTGATACTGCTTTAAGCACGTTTCCTTTTGGTATAAACAGCAAGGCAGGATATATATTCAATTATAAATATTTAACAACTAATACATTCAAAATATCCTTATTTTCATCACCAGCATAATGACATCAGCCAGGAAGTTTTAAAAGACTATGCTTCAGTAAATTAAAAAACACAAACAATAGATAAAAAGTGCATTGAGGAGCCTTGGTGGTCCCTTGTTATTTGTTATTTTCTTGCACATGTTTACCCAATTAGGTAACTTCATCATTGCTAGCACAGTGTAGAACTGATGATGTTACTTAGTTGGGTAATGGAACATCTGCAAAAAAACAACCAAGCTCAAAGCACTAAAGACCCTATAGTTCTATCCCAAGCTACAAATATTCTCTTCTAAAAGGCACACTATACATGACAATGT
This sequence comes from Notechis scutatus, assembly GCF_049901735.1. NCBI lineage: Eukaryota > Metazoa > Chordata > Lepidosauria > Squamata > Elapidae > Notechis > Notechis scutatus. Next base: position 142,715,456 of record NC_142012.1, on the reverse strand, counting down.
GGTAGAAGATGCATATGCAACCTGGCACAAATTTCTTTACAAAGAATTTATCAAAACAAAAGGAGATGACCCAAACTATGAGCTGAAGAAGCTCTTGGATGAGAAGAGAAATGTCGTCAAAGAAAAACAAGAAAGTCAAGTTGCCTTTTCAAAAAGCACCTCTGGGACATCCAAACTACAGGGAATCAATAAATTTTTGAACTTGGTCATGTCTCAATGCAAGCTTGGTAACTGTAGGTCTCCTTTCATGACCCCAAGTTTTTCTGTATGCCATTTTTGGATATTCTTTTTTAATAGTTGGATAGCACTAGCAGAGCACATCATTTCTTTGTTACCAGTAGGAAAATTGTCGGCATTCCAATGGAACTTCCCATTTCATTCAGCACTCAGAAAAAAAGTTCATCAAAGTAAGAATTTATTTAAGAAGTTATATTGGTACATCTGGGAAAACCCAAATCTGAAAGTTCCAGGTTTTTCCTTCCCAATTGAAAATCAAAGCCCATCCCCTGCACCCACCATCACTTGGTCCAATCAACCATCATTCCAACTGGAGACATTCCTCCAGACACTCCTCTCCAAGTACAGGGTAAATTGTCCTTGACTTTTGAGAATAATGTTGTTGAGTCTAATATTCCTCCTCTCTATGAAATCCCTCCTCCCAAATTCCCTGGCACAAAAATGTGGCAGCCTCAAAGCTTCTAAGTAAAATATGGCTTCCAAGACTGACAAAAACCTTTACACTCCATTGTTGAAAGATTAGGCTTTATTTTCTGATAAACTGATGTTTTGTATTTCATCATGGCAATTCATCTTATGAATAAGAAAGTCTACCATGATAGTTGTTGTAATATCTTCTCAAAATTTAAAGCATATATCTAGCACTGCCTTCAGTCTGAAATATTGTGGTTTCTAGCATAGCTAACAGAGGATAAGAAAATGACAGCTAATACAGAGACACAGACATAGTACTCCTTTTCCATCTAAATGGACTTTTATTGTTACAGTTAAAATATACAGTTATATTTATATTTTAATAACATACAATAAACTTATATAAATTTTAATTACAGGCCTAATTAACTACCTGGTATGCATTTAAGTACAAAGCCTCCTTGGAATTCCTTCACTGTTTTAATTTCTATGTGATATTTCTCATGCATCTGACAAGAAGACAAAAATCCAGCCTTGAGACAAAAGATAACACAGTCTCAGCCTGACCTGATATAAGTGTATCTTGGGAATTAGGGCAATTTTATTTTCTTAGCTTTAGAACAGGTTCAGTAAAATAAAGCAATACAGTTAATTTTATCTGATAACCCTAAATTAAGATGGTTAAATTAAATATTTAGTCAGAGAGTCAATATAAAGAACATATAGAGGAATGAAAAGTGTAGACTTCTACTCCAGCTATTGCTGGGACTTCTTACTAAGTGTGTATAGAATTACTTATTTAGGGCTAAAATTATGTTAATTATTTCTTTCAATGTAAACTACATAAACAGATAGGCCACAGCATCATTGGGCAGGTGCAGGCTATCTTGGAACAGGATCACAGCAGGAATTTGAATAACTTTTTAATTTGTTGTTGCAGTCCCAGAATAGGCTATTTTATCAATTTGCCAAAGTAAATTTACAATGAAACACAATTCTTTACTATCTGGTAATAAACCAGTATAACAGATGCATAAGTTGATTATATACCACAGTTAACACACCTGTTGCTTTTTCAGCTCTTGTAACCTTCTCCTTTTTATTCAGTGTTAAACAAAACATTTTGACTGTAAACATCTATTTCATAATTTCAGTATATGTAAAATAAAGAAAGTAATTTTGCTTTCTCAATTATAATACTTCATATTTTGAAATTCATAATAATGAATTATGTTGCTTCGTAAATGGTTTTAGGGAATTTTATAAATTATGTACACTTCATGATTGGAGGAAAAAGCATAATTGTGATACAATTTGAGTGACAGGCTATATTAACACTTGTATAATTTGGGATGACAATCTATAGAATTGTAGGAGAAGGGATGGAGTCAAAAAAAGAAATCAGCCTAGAATCTCTACATAGCCACAAACAGACTAAGTCCAACCTTTCTTTTTTTTTTTTTTTTAAACAAGTTTTATTAATTTTTAAAACACACAAATTATCATTATTCATTACATGTTTAAACCTTTTTCCATTGTAAATTTAACAAGTCAGATAAATTATGATTCTGTTTTAAACCATTTCCATATAATATACCAAAACCTCTTATTCAATTTCTCTTTACTTCTCTTTACTCTTATTCAATATCATTATTATTATTTCATCTGATTCTTTCTGACTTAGTTACCATTATTCTCATTCTATATTTCTACAAGTTTTTACCAATTCTCCCCCAAAAAGACATATACACACAACACACAAAACATAAAAAAAAATCTTTTTGAAAGTAACTTGGACCCAGGTGTCTCTCTCTTCATGGACTTCAATTATATTCATGCTCATCTTACATATCATTACTTATTTTATTTACCATTCTAAGCCTTCTATATTAACTTCTCCACATATTTCACACTTCTTAATTCTACCTTAATTAATCATCTTAGTTTAAATCATTATATTTGTATCTTTTGTCCATTTTTTATCATCCCTTTGTCTCATCGCTTATGAAAAAAAGAAAATCAGTTTCTCCTGAAATCATTAATCAGAGTATGATGCCTTTCTATCTCCCCCTAAGTTAATCAAATTAATCTTTAAAATAATATCTAATACCCAATCAGATTTTGCTTGGTACATTCTATCTAACTAATACATCCAACACAATTAAGTGCATAATTAGACAATAAATCCAAATATTAAAAAGAAATACTATAATAAAAATTTTATAATAACATCAATACCATAATTTTATTAAACTCTTTAATTAAAACAATATTCTAAACCTCTCTATTATTAAGTTTTAAAGCCAATCATTTTTAAACATTTTAACATTTTAATCTCTTATCAACTCTTAAACCATTGCAATACTACCATCTCATCTTATGTACCTTGCAAAATCTTTTTTTTTTTAAAAAAAATTATATTTTATCCATTATCCATAAAAATTCCTTTTTTCCATTTAATTTCAAAACATTGTAGCTTTTCTCCACCTTTTCCCTTTCTTTCTTCTCCCAACAAACCTTTCTACCCCCCTTCTTCTAGCCTCTGCCTTACCGGCTTCCCTTCTCTGTCGTATTTCTTTTCCCTTTGTTTACAATCATCATATTGGTTTTGCACTTTATTTTTCCCTTTCTTAAATGTTTTTTAAATCTTAAGTCCTTAAGTCCTTTAGTTTTCTTCTTTTCTCTTCTTTTCTTTTCTTTCTCTCTTCCTTTTTTCTGGATCAAATTCTGAGATTCATTAAAGATGGCTCCTTTCTTTCTTTCTTGTTCCTCTGCTGTCTTCATCTGTTGTAATTTTTGTTGATAATTAGTAAGCGCCATTTCTAAGAAAAGGAAAGCTTCTTCCACACCATCTTTACCATTTTTTTTGCTTGTTCATATTCTTTTCTTAGTTCCTCAACAGAAAGAGCCATTATAAATCTTTTCTTTTCTTTTCTCCTTCTTTCTTCTTACAACAACCAGAATATTCAAAAGAAAATAAAAAAGATAAAACAGTCCCAAAGTTATCAATCAGTCCAAACCAAGGCAGAGTTCTCACTTTCTCCTTCTGGGGTAATATCAATCAAAGAGAAAGAAAGTCCAAATCTGTTTAAAATCTTATTACAATATATTCTAGTCTTCAAATCCTTAAGGCATCTGCTCCAACAAAATCTTAGCATACAAATATTCTTTTAATCCTCTCTTCCCACTCATCGCTTAAAACCAATTTCCACCTAAAAAAATAGGTTTCTTAATATCCAGTTATTTATTCCGTAGGAAAAGAGGGAAAGCTATCCTTTCAGCACCTTCAAGCAGCCGCTTTTTCCTCTTCTGGCAGGTATTATTCAGAAAGTCATACTTTTCAGGAATTTTATTAAATATGTCTTAGAGTCCTAGGAGCCAAGAAAAACTTTCTCCTCTCAATCACTTTCTCCACTTCCTCCTGCGCATTCTTACCCGGCTGCCAGCTTCTTTGTGGCGGCCATTACGGACCGCCGCTGCACCGTCCTGGGAAAAGGGGGTTCTGCCGGCCAGGGAGGGGTCTGCAACACCCCCATTCCCTTCTCCGGATCCCCGCTACCTTCAGCTGCCCCTGCAGGGCAGCCTAGCTCCGCACTCCGTGTGGTCGGAGCCCCAAAAACGGCTAGCGCGGCAGGGATCGCGCAGCTTTGCAAATCCCTGCCGCTCGCGAAGCCGACAAACCGGAAGTTTCTAAGTCCAACCTTTCTTAAATACAGCTAATCCATATCTAGCACCAAAATAGTGCTAACCATTAGTTGAGTAGAATCCTATGCATAGACATGAGTAAGATTAAATTGGTTTCATTGGAACTTAAAGTGTGGTCCTGGTCTTTCATGCCTGACAAGAATATAATTAATAGACCCACTATCCACCAGGCTGACCATGAATGTACTCTGGTGAAGTACAAATATTCTATGCCATTTGTTCAGGATTAATCCATTTCTAAAAGTATTTAATGTATTGTTGTTATGGGGAAAACCCTAGTTTACTTCTGCTTTCAACATGTACTCAACCTTCAACATTAGCTAATCTTGCTAAATTGGTGTCTCATTGCTTGTAGTTTAAACAGCTTCCTTGTGTTTGGAAGGTCAATGCTCTGGCAAACAAATGCAAAGCGACTGAAATAATGCAGATTTTGCTTTGGTTTAATAAGCTAGTTAGTTTTATTAATTTATGTTTATGCTAATAATGTTTACGCTATTAGATTTTTGAATTTTGCTTTCTTATATAGACATTATCATCTTGTAGAATGGCTATGAATGGTAATAATAAAAAATCAACACTAGTATTCCTCACTTAGCTATCACAATCGAGCCCAATATTATCGGGTCATAGTTTGCAGTTGTTAAATGAGAAACCCATGTAATCACGTCATTCTTGCAGTTGCAGTAATTAAGTGACTGTATGGGTCAATAAGTGGATAAAGCAAAATAGCTGCCTGCCAAAGAAGGAGAGGCAGTTCTTTTACTCCGTTTGCAGAAAGAATTCCTTCACTGGATGCGGGAAATTTAGTCCATCCACGGAAGGAGTTTTCTGCAAAGGAGGAAATTCCTTAGCTAAGCGAAGCCCCATTAGGTCAGCCCAAAGAAGAAGTTCACTCCCATGAAGTGAGTGAAAGAGCAGCCTGCCCTCCTTCAACAATTCTTTCACTCTCTGTACATTCCTCCTGTGGGTGGGCTGTACAAGGCATGTCTTCTTTTGGCTGGACAGTGAAGCAGTTCCTTCCTCTACTCCCTGTGCAGAGCCAGAGACTGAAAGATCTGCCTGCCAGATTGATTTGAAACCACACACACGGGTTGCTCTCCTATGGTCTTTTCTCTGATATTTTCTTGGCTTCAACAATAGCCAGTGTAACTGAGCAGAAGACTGAAGATACAGAAATACAAAATTACCTCAGTCAAACATCATGGATGCATAGTCTTGAACTTGACATAAAGAAAATATACTTGCCAAAAAAAAGGAGGAATCTGCACATGGAAACGCTGTTAAAAGTTTGTGTAAATGAAGAGGAGAGAAGCAAAAATGACATTGTCCAAGGAGATTGGAGAGTGAAAAGATTCACATTAGGCCTTGTGTCAGATGACAAGTCTGTGTCATGTGATAGTGATAATGGGAGATTTCAATTATTCAATTATCCAGATATCTGCTAAGAATCTTATTCTGTCAAGCTTGACCTCTAATAAATCCATGTTCTCTCTTGCTGATAACATTGTAGGGAAGTTGGTGGAAGAAATAGCAGGGTGATCTGCTTTCCTAAATCTAATTCTCATCAATTTGTTAAGAAAAATCAAAGTGACTTGTACCTTGAGAAATAAAAACCCTGTTATCATTGAGTTCAGTATAACCAGAGGAAAAGGAACTACAAGAATTCCTGAATTCTTGCATACTTCACAAAAGTGGATTCTTATGAATAGATGATAAGTCATAACCTATGGTTTAAATATTGAAAAGTATCTGGGAAAAATGAGAAATTCTATAAAATGTGATACTAAAGGAGCTATCATGAATATTTTGTACACCAAGACAAAAAAAGAAAAACTAAGAGACAAACTTGGATCTCTCTAATACGCTGAAAAGAAAAAGGGAAGATGGATGAAGAATACAAAGATTATGAAGTGTTCAGAAATTAGTAGGAATAGTATTAAAAAGTTTTAAGCTAAAATTGAACTGAAATTTATATAACAGAATGACCCTTTGGTACATGAGAGAAAAAAAGAGAGCGCCAGAAGGTGTAGGGTGAGAAGAAAATGATGAACTAGTAATGGCTGATGTTGAGAAGATAATAGTTCTTAAGGCTCTTTTGCATTTCTCTTCTTTCAAAATGAAAGCAGAACCTAGTTAGTAATTGTTATGCCATTGGAAGATGTTTAATAAACAGAGAAGGATTAAGAGAGATCTTAGCTAATGTCAATGATGAAGCTAGCAGAAGTGAAAACAGAATTGCTGTCTATAATCTTTGAGAATTGCTAGATGGGTGAGTTGCCAGGAGACTAGAAGGCAACAACTGTTATCCCCAGCTTCAAAAATAGGTGGGACCCCATAAATATAGATTTGTCTAGGATTATTGACAAGTAATAAACCTCCAATAGATTATTAAGCACCATGTATGTGAACACTTAGAGAGGCATGTTACAATTAAGAGGAGCTAGCAAAGTTTAATTTCTAATGAATCATGTCAAGTTAACATTATTTTCTTCAACCAAATTATTATTTTAGTAGATTAGGGTAATATTGTGCACATATTTTATCTGGATCTCAAAAAAGTTTTTATTTGCTAATGGTTGCAGTAATCTATATTGCTTTCCATATTGCATTCGTCATCAATGAATGAATCTCCTTTAAAATATTAGCCACCCAATGTCATTTTGTGTGATATGCAAAAGTACAAGGAAGTAGATCAGTCTAAATGTCAGAAGGAATGTCCTGACTGTGCAAGCCTGTATCAGCCAGGCTATGACAAGAAGGGGTCCTTTGCTGGCAATCCTGAAAAGCTGAATAATCATTAATCAAATGACTCTAGTAGATCTTAGGTTGCAGGAGACAGCTACTAGCATTCTTCTCATTTTTTATAAATTTATGTGTTATTAAAAAGAAAAGAATTAAGTTAAAGTAATGAAGTTCTGACACTCATTTTTTAAAAAAACATTGATATAATGGATCCACTGGGTAGAGATGATGTTTTAGCTACGGTATAGTCTAGTCAAACAGTGATGTTTGCTTTGATTGAAGATATGTATAAAAAGATGCACAATTATGTTCACCAAACTGATTTATTCATGATGGCAAACCTATGGCACGTGTGCCAGAAGTGAGGTCGCCCAAAAGGGTCCCACTGCACATATGCATGTGCCGCCCACCCGCCAGCTGATTGTTGGATATCTGGCACGCATGCGTGGGGGCGGGAGGGATGTGCATGCATGCGCAGAGATTTGCAGTGTGCACAGGGGGATCCTGTGCACATGCGCAGAGATGCAGGACACAGGGGATCATGCGCCCATGTGCAGAGATGCGCGCCGCACATGAGGGGGTCACATGCCATGTGCAAGGGGCATGGGGGGCCATGCGCATTGCCTTCTGGGTGCTGGCATGTGAGTGCGAGAGCGCACAACCACACACACAGTTTTCAGCATGGGAGCCCAAAAAGATTAGCTACCACTATTCTAGTATATATTCCATATTTGCTCTAGTATACATATCTGCAAAAACCTAGCATCACACTGTCCAATGCTCTTTATGTCAAAACTGGAAGAATGGCTAAAATATACAAGATAATTTCCAAGGTACCTTTTATTGTTATTTGAAAAAACTAAACTTGTATTAATCTACTAGAATAAAAGCTTGTAACAACTATGGACACAAAATCTCCTCTTATGAAGTTCAACAAAAATATACAAAGAGTAGATGTCCCCAGCCTGTGCAAACAGTCTCCTTGATTTTTATTAGAGTGGAGAAGGAGATCTCTCTTCTCCAACAAAACAGACTTTCTGTCAACCTGCTACATATTTATTTCACAGGCTTCAAGAAAAAAGAGCATCCATATCACACTACATATCACACTACTAAAAACACATAATTCAAATTATTGCATTGCTTGTAATCAGACACTGAAACAAACAAAACAGATGGAAACGGAAATTGCAATCCAGGCTGAGATTTGTATCTTTTTATGCAACATTTTCTATTATTCTTGATTTTGAAACATATATAAATAGATCAGATATTATTAGCTATTATCCTTCAATCTATTATTTTGTTTTCTTGAGTAAGACTGTTACTTCTATACCTAAACCTGTCCATCAACTTTACTTACAAATTACATAATATCTGTAACACAGTACATAATTTTTATACAATTATCCCATCTGATAAGTTCTAACTTTATAGATGCAAAACAATATGGAATAACAAAATCTATTAGAATTAGTGGCTAAAATATTCCTCTTTTAAAATTCTTGTTGAAACAGCTACAGTGCACTAGCAAAGGACAATTAAACCCTCTGTTGATTGTTGAATTATCAAACCTGAAATATTTACAACACACTTAATAAAGGTTTTAAAGCATGTATTTGGACATACCTGGTTCGGATTATTTGGATTTGAATATGAAGCAATTTATATTGACTGCAAGGCAGTGGATTATTTTGTTGAGCTATGGCGGGAATTTTTAACATGTTAAATGCTGTCATATTAAATTCCTTAAAGAGCAAAATTCAGATGTTTATGACCAACAGGAAATTAAGAAGAATGAAGCAGGAGGACTTGCTTTGTCATAAATTAATGTCAAAAATGCACAAAATGAAATAGTGCAAACAATGGAAATCAAAGTGACTGTCGCTCCTTATGAATATACAAGTAACAATCATATACTGTACATTTGACAAAATGAAATCTGGAAACACTCTTCAGTTGGCCATGAAATTTCAGAATGACTTTAAGACCTGGTGGACAGCAAAATTTTAATAGCTTCCATTTGGAAATTCAAAATAAATTAGTTGACTTTTATTCCTTCCTACTCCATCCTTATACATACACTCTTATTTAAATGTTACTTGATGTTAAAACATTCTAACATAGGTTCTTATGGCATCATAATCTACCGGTATGTTATATTATTTTGAATAAACTATGCCTGTTTGAAACTCACAGCCGGTGATTGTATGGATTGCCATAAAGAGGGCTAATGTCAGCATTTGGGAAGGCAAATTTTGACATGAGATAATGGTTAACAGAATTAAAGAGAAGTTGGACTTAGTCCAGTTGTGGCTATGTAGCGGCTCTAGGCTGATTTATTTATTTACTTATTGACTCTGTTATTCCTTCACCTGCAATTTTTAGGATAAATCCAAATTCATCCAACCAGGTATCTTCCCATACTTACATTCAGTCTGGGTTTAGTTCATTTTGTATCTGAATCCCTGAATTCCCTTCTTACTTGCTTCCATTCATAGAGATAAGCAAAGAAGATAATAGATCTGAAGTGATTTTTATAAAGTCAACATTTTAGCCTTTCATATAAAATATGGTAATCCAAACATACTGTTAAGGTACTGTCTTTCTGTCTTTCTCACTCCCTGTGTCTCTCTCACACATCTTATTTTCTTCAAACATTTTCAAACAAGTCCATAGTTTGAAGTAGTTTGATCCCAGTAAGATTTATTTATGCAATACTTGTTGTATATAAACCTTGCTTTTCTACTACATAAATGCTAGGCATACAAACTTTCCAAGTTTCCAAGTGCCCAAAACATAGCAGAGCATCTGGTATTGAGTAATTCTGTACAGGTTCCAAAGTATCTTTTTCAGAAATATATTGTACACAAGAACAATGTTGCTGGTCAGAAACATTCATAAGTGCAGATAAAATGGAGAAAAAGGTTTGTGCCCATTAAAAAACACTATGCAGGCTAATCTCTGCTGACAAATATTTATTTATGTGATTTATCTCCACCTCAGCCTAAATGAGGTGGAGATAAATGATGCATGCAGAAAGCCAAGATTAGCTCTGCTTATCCAAATATACAAATTTTCTGTTTATATCTGAAGCAGCTTTATAAAAATCACTTCACGAAGATTTCATGATGAAACTAAGTTGAGGAGAGGTTTGATGACTTCCACAAACAATAAAAAGAATCCCTGCACATCATCTAAATAATCTCCACATTTTAGTATTTCTTTTTTTCCTGGTTAAATAATTCTAGGAACAGAAGAATTCAATCATATTTGTTCCTCTGTTTATAATTATAGGGTTTCTTTATTTAACTTTCATGTCATTGGAAAACATTGCTAAGTAGAGAAGAGAGCAACAAGGATGATTAGGAGACTAAAACCTATGATGAATGGTTGAGGAATTCGGTATGGAAAGTCTAGTGAAAAGAAGGACCAAGAGAGATATGATACCAGTGTTCCAATATTTGAGGAACTGCTCAAAGAAGAGGGGATCAACCTATTTTCCAAAGCATCCAGACACAAAACAAGAAACAATGGATAGAAACTAATCAAAGAGAGATCCAATCTAGAACTAAGGAAAAATGTCTTGACAGTGAGAACGATCAACCAGTGAAACAGCTTACTTTCAGAAGTTGTGGTTACTTCATCACTGGAGGCTTCCAAGAATAGTTATTTGTTTGATGATTTGAATAAACTGCTGCCTTTCAACTTTACAGCAACTTTACTGCTGATAGTTGTTGAAACATTGATCTTTTTCTGTTGGGAAAGAAAGGGTTAAAAAAGAAGAGTGGGGCACAGTCGGATAGCTGAAACAAAATAGGAAGCATTCCTATAGAAGAATGCAAACTCTGCTAACAAATTAGAAATATGGTCATACTTGGAAAAAGTTAATATTAACACTACTTGAATTGAGATTTCCAGCCAAATCAAGAGCTCAATTTGTGTTCATTAATAAGATAAGAAAACAAAGCATAAAATAATGGCAATATAGAAAATAACTGTAACATGTTTCTTCCCAAAGTACCATCATCTCCATGTGCTTCTTTCCCTGTTCAGTTATAGGTAAGATAGTTACACTGAATTATTTGCTCACTGTAAATATTTTCATTTCTATATTTTTCAGAAATTAAAATTTGTACAATTCATCATATATTGCAGATCACTTGCCACCAACACGACTTCTGAAAAGCATTTGATGTGCAAATCAACAGTAAAAATGGGGTCTAATATATCATATCTGAACCTTACAGGTAATTGTTGTTGTTGTTTTAGAAAAAAAAAAGGGAAAAGAAGGAATTCTATAACTTTTAAATGGTTTCCTCTGCCTTTTCAGCATAATTTTGCAAGAATCACATAACATTTAGCAAGTAAATGTTATGATTATTTCATTCCTATTCAACATTATTAGTCATGGTTCCTGGGAACTGTCCAGATGAGTGCCTGCTATTTTCTTGGCAAGATTTTTGGAGGTGGTTTGCCATTGCCTGCTTCATAGGGATGAAAGAGAGTGACTGTCTGAAAGTCACCCAGCTGCCTTCATCCCTAAACTGAAATTAGAACTCGCTATCTCCCTGTTTCTTGCTTGGTGCCTTAACCGCCACATCAAATTGGCTTCAGTTTCATAATGAGTACTTTTTCTAATCTTCATATAACATTTAAGATAAATTACCAGAGCTTTGGATAATCTGTATTCTTGATGCAGTCTTAAAAAGATAGTGTTAATGGTAGAGAGAAAGCAAATACTTTTGAAGGAAAACTATTGACACTGCAGCCAATTTATTTAGGTGAAGCTATTTATTAAAGATATTGTGTTTTATATGTGAATTATATTATGATTAAGCTGTATGGTTGTTTCATTTTATATGTTTTCCCACAAAATTACACCTCCGCTATCCACAAAAACAATGAAATTTCATGAAGCTCCTGGAGAAACTTTTAGCTTCTTGTGAATCCCAATTTCATTAAGTATTAAAAGAAGGCATCTGAAAATCATTTGTTTTGAAGGAGGCAAAGTGCTTTTTCCTTCTTATAACCATTCTTTTTATATTAAATTTCAGAAGTTTAAAACAGCCAAAAAAAGATTGGAGAAAAGGCATGCTAAGTGCTTAAGCCTCACTTTATTTCATGTTAACATCTGAAATGCTGACACCATTAATATTAGTGTAAAATTAAATATTCAATGAAATAATATTAGTTTTAGCCTGGAAACATAATATTATCTCAGTCATCTTTTGAACATGACAGCAGAAGCCCTATTTTCAATCCAAATTCCATTAAGGCAATAACTTTATTATGCTAATACCAACTCAGTATCAGCTATGTTTCCTTTTCTATATCCTCTTTATAATTATTCATAAATTTGTTTTATAAAAGTTTGAAACAATTATGCAAAATTTAATTGGCCTAATAAAGTTATATTAGTTATGGTTCATATTATTATTGTTGTAGTTGTTGTTGAATTGTCTTAACGATTACATTATTTAGTTTTTAAAAACTCCCCATAAAGTTATTCTATGGATTATTTGATCTTTATCATTCATTTTATTAATTTAAAGTGTTCCTCCCTTTTGTAAATTAAAGTCATAGAACACTGGATTGCAGATCTTTCCCATGAATTTTCCATAAACTGTTCCTTCTTTTTGTATGCATCCTTTTAACAGTGTAAACCAAGTTTAATATTAACTATGGTACATTGTACAGTATTTGTAATCAGCTACAAAAATGCTGATTACATTCTGTATAGATGCTTGTATGATCTCTGCATTTAGAAAAGCAACAACACTGCCATAAATTTAGAATTAGACTTCAATTATTTCTCCAATCGTATATAACTCCTCACCACCACCATTCAGTAGATTCCATATATGTATCTTACTGGACAGTTTCATATTTAGACATAGAATGTTTAAAAAAGGCTTCAAAGTTTTCTTACGGAACTTGTCCAATTGCTGAACTGATCTTAAGAATTATGAACACAACAAATGTGCTCAGGAGTTACTTTTTCCTCAGTGTTTTTTGTTTCCCTGTGTTCAGAGATTATGCTCAACAAGTCCTTGCATGCAGCAGGAACTTACTCATCTGTTCCACTAAACATATTCATTATTTAAAACAATGTACTCCCTGCCACCTCATTGCTGTAACTGTGGTTTAAAGCTCTTTTTTATACAATACTAACACAGTAGTATAGTTTTTTTGAAATACCAGTTTTGTTGCCCAAAGGCAACTTTAGAGGAAAAACTTTCCCAAATGGATTAAATGTCAAACTTTATATGATCCACTGCAGAAAAATACTACAAAACCTGACTTAAAATCTATTGTGTCTCATTCCCTGTTTCTTGTAGTGGTCAACCAGAAGCTTCTGAAAAACTCAAAAAGATGGAATAAAGCAACAAAAATTTCCTGATGTCATTCTTTAGTGATAATTTCCTGATGTCATTCTTTAGTGACAAAATAAGGGAGCCTTAAGTGATCTTTGAGAACGAACATCAAGTCTAACATGCAGCTCAGTGCTAATTTCTTGCAACTTCAGCTTTTTTGAAAGCTTGCCCTATTTTTTTTACTAACTATATCTTCTGCTTGAATATTTCCTACTAATAAGTAAGAACATCCGCACTCCACTGCTGCACAGTTCTTCTGTTGCACGGTTCCTTCTAATACTGAACTTTGCCTTTTTATAATTTTTGCCCACTAATTCCAGTGTTGCTCTCTAAGGCAATTGCTCAATAACATGTTCACAATTACTTGAATTTGAGCATTTGCAGAAGGTTGTGTGAATGTGCATAGTAGTACATTAACAGACAGTTATAACCAAATGCTCTTTACTGGTATTAACTGCATAATTAATTCATTTTAAAAGGATGCTACTTTATTGGAATGTGAAATGAAAGTGACATGATGTTAAAGCAATAATTTGTCATGGCTTAGAAGCTTATATTGCATTTCTACAATCATAATAGCACAATATCAAGATTAATTTCAAGTTATATATGTAAACCTGGTAGAAAACTGATCGGTTCTCATAGCACCATATGCTCCTGCTGTACTGAATAGATGTTAGGAACATGATTTATTTTTGGTTGACAGGATGCCTAGAAAGTACTTCTTAAAGAATCTTGGGTTGGGCAAAGAAGGGAAATTCAGCATAATACTGAGTTGCCATAATGAAGGAAAGTGACACACATCACACTAAAGTTTCTTATGACTTACGATTCCTGGGCCTGTGAACTAGAATCAAAAGAGAAATGAGTCAGACTTTTCTGCCCATCATAAAAAACCAGCTTTAATGTGACTATGATTTCTGTTAATACTTACCTGAGAACCACAGTGAAATAGTTACAATTTTTAACCAACCTTTTTAACCATCATTTCTATAGATCATCAATCTTCGGGTCAAGACATCAATCTTTTGGCCAATTATTCACAAGACCTAATTGGAAATTCTACCAAAAATGAATTTACAACAATTGTTTTACCTATGCTTTATCTCTTTATATTCTTGGCAAGCATCTTTCTGAATAGCTTGGCAGTATGGATTTTCTTCCATGTCAGAAGCAAGACCAGCTTTATTTTATACCTCAAAAACATTGTAGCCGCAGATTTGCTGATGACTCTGACATTTCCATTTAAAATTATTCAAGATTCAAGATTTGGGCCGTGGTATTTCCATTTTTTCCTATGCCGGTATACAAAAGTTTTGTTTTATGCCAGCATGTATACAACAATTGTTTTCCTTGGACTTATTAGCCTTGATCGATATCTGAAGGTGGTAAAACCATTTGGAGATTCTAGGATGTATAGCATTACTTTCACTAAGATTCTGTCACTTGTGGTTTGGATTGTTATGGCATTTTTAGCTTTGCCAGATCTGGTCCTCACTAATAGTTACCCAACTAGGATAACTACCAGTGACTGCTTAAAACTGAAAACCCCGTTGGGAGTCAAATGGCACACTGCTGTCATTTACTTCAATAACGGCATATTTGTCATTGTGCTGATTGTATTAATAGGATGCTATATTGAAATATCCAAATATATCTATAAATCCAGCAAGCAGTTTATTAGCTCTTCAAGTCACAAAAGGAAACATAGTCAAAGCATAAGGGTGGTGGTGACAGTATTTTTTATTTGCTTTGTGCCATACCATCTATGCACAATCCTTTTTAATTTGTGCCAGTTAGATTATTATTTAGGTGCTTCAGCCCACAAGATCTTGTATTACTGCAAGGAAGTGACTATTTTCCTATCGGCATGCAACGTCTGCCTAGATCCAATCATCTACTTTTTTATGTGTAGATCGTTTTCACGGAGGCTTTTCAGAAAATCAAACATACGGACAAGGAGTGAAAGCATCAGATCCTTTCAGAGTATCAGAAAGTCAGAGGTGCGGATTTATCATGAATATACTGATTTGTGACATCATTGCTAAGCATTTTTAATGGTTATTTGTATCATTTTTTTCTATTTGTAAATAAAGGTACTTTGCTTGTTTTAAAAATTTCATGCAACATATGATTAACATTTACATTCTTTCCATAGTTTTCAGTTTGAAAAGGAGGTAGGCAGTCCACTATTACAAAATAGATGTCCACTTGACAATTGAGGTGGTTTTCTTTAATTTACATTAGAATTATTTTAAAAGATATATGGTGCCATCTAGTGGACAAAGCAGGGTTGTGATACAATGCAATGACAACAGTTCAAACAGTGTCTAAGGACAGTTCAAAACTGTACGCTAAGTTTCTTTTCTCCCAGGCTGCTCCCAGTTTCTAAGGCCAACTTCAAAAATTCCAGTCTGGTAAATTGGCAAAGGGGCTAAGCCATAAACGTAAGGCCTTATTGATTGATTCCCTTTTTTATTTGCCCTTCCCATCCCTGCCTTGATGATTGTTCCCTCTAACTAGTCCTCATATTTTCCTTAGTTTTCACAGATATTCACACACACATGGATGCCATTATTTTCCTTCCTCGCCTACCTTTCCCATACAATGTCTTTTGATAATAATCCTTCCTTTGTTGACTTATAGGTACCATTATTGCAGTGATGCTATAATACTCAAACCATTCAGGATCCATGGGAATTTTGCAACAAAGAACACTGATTGTAGCATTTCTTCATTTCTAAACATCCTTAAGATGATGTTTAAAATATAAATGAAAGCAAAGAGAAGCTTTGCAATACTAAGTTTGGGGGCAGGAAATCAGGGGGTGCATACTTCATTCAACATTAGTAGATATTAAAAGAGAGTTCACTGGGAGAGGTAAGAGTTGAATGGAGCATCAGTTTCTGGATAGTTCATTGACTTAACTGGCCACTCAGTGGTGGCATTTGACCAGTTCTGCCCGGTTCTGGAGAGCGGTAGCGGCGATGAGCAGTGGAGACTGAACCAGTTCTCTTTGCTGCTCTGTGTTTGGCCCACCCGCCTGCCCGGGCTCCCATACTAACTTTTATGGCCAGAATTCAAAGCGCAGCTGCTTTGCGTGGTGCAGAATAGCGCCGCGTGGCAGCTGCTGCAGCGACCAGCATCGTGCAGGTTTGCAGGAGGCAAGTTAGAATGCCTCTGCGCCTGCACAAATGCCTCTGCGCCTGCGCAAAGTGTGGCAACTTTATTTGAATACCACCACTGTGGCCACTGATGGATCAACTGAGATTATGAAAAAAATAGCATCTGTCAAGCATCGGAGGACATTGTAACCTGATAGAACAGAGCAAAATGGCTGCACAGGACCATGATCCGCCATTGGGAAGAAGCATGCAAGGTGTTTTGACCAATCAAAGCTAAGCTGTCAATAGATTGAAAGGAAGCCCTGAAGATCATCTGCTTAGGCCAGAAAAATAGCATTTTTGAACCAGAAGCTATAAAATATAGATGTGAGGTTTATTTCCATTAACCTGGGAAAGAGAGAAGGAGGATGTCATAGGTTTCAGCACTCAAATGATAGGTAGCTATACTAGTAGTGGGCCAAACAGAAAGTATGGCTTTGCCCGAATTCACAGTTGCCTAGCTGATATTCTGTAAGACTTAAGTCAAGCTATAATACAACAAATTTAAACAGAGAACTCATAATAAGCTACTTTTAATTCATCTCACAAGACATCATTGGACAGCTTTGTCCAATCTAGTTTCCAGTCAGGTTAATTTTGGCATAAACCACAAGAATAATTTAAATAGCAAACAAATAATCAGGAAAGGATTCACACTACGCCAAGATAAGTGGTAGCCCAGTTCCAATCTATTTTGTCCTTGAAGAAAAGAAATACTAATTAAAATTCAAGCCAATCCACTTACTCATATTTACAGCATTACCTGAAGTAAAATATGAAATGTATTAACTTCTCCACAAAATTCCTCAGGTGATCATAATGCAAATCTTTAAAATTAGCAGGAGAAGTGAAGATGCAATTTTAAATTCATCAAATGGAAGTTTAAAAAGTAGGATTATTAACAGCAGTTATATGCACAGCCAAAAGATAGCAATGTATTACTGTTGATAACGTATAAACTGACATGCCAAACAAATGCACACTAACATTAATTCAAGGAAAGTTGGCCTTAGTTTGCTTTTGGCTGTATAGGGATTCCAGGCTTATCTCTCTTTTAACTCAACCCCCAAGTTCTGCCACTTCACCTACACTCCCCCCCAAAAAAAATTTTTTTAATGTCTCTAATGTATAGTTAAACACAATCCAATTGCAACTCTTTAATCTTATGACAGAGTTATCTTAATACATGCATCAAGCCTTTTTGAAACTCATTTTAATTTAATTATGCATTATTTTAAAATAGGCCCACTTCAAAGGCTTTCTCAACAGCTAACAGCAACATATAAAATGGATTAAAAACATGAAAAAGAAATAATATAAACTCTATAAAAATACTCATCAATTCCTATGATAGCCGTTCACAATCAACTAAAGCCAAAGAGAGAGAGAGAGAGAGAAAGGAGAGGATTGGTTGTATTTGTTTGTGAAAGGCACTCAGAGTTGGGGCAACAGAAACATCCAGGATATTCCAAAGACTGGTGCTCCACAGCAAAAACCTGTCCCATGGAGCTTTTGAGGAGTGGGGACTTTATTATTATAAAGAGACTTTATAGATTTAACCACATAGGCAGAATCAGTTGTGGCAAGACAATACTGGATGAATCCCACTGCTGCATTTTACTGGACTTTAATAATCAGCATTTTGGGGACTTCCGGTTGCAAGGCTTCGGCGGCGGCAGGAATCCGCTTCTCTGCGGGTCCCTGCTGCGCTCGCCGCTGAGGTACCCCCGATCCAACTGGATTTGGGGGTTGTCGCTGCCCCGAAGAGGCAGCGGAAGACAGAGGAGATCCGGGCAGGGGTCTGGGGATATCGCACCCCCCTTCCCCAGCCGGCTAGACTCCTTTTTCCTGAGGCGGTAGAGCGGCTGTCAGAAATGGCAGCCACAAAGGAATCTTCAACCGGATAAGACTGTGCAGAAGGAAGTTTTTTAGAAGGAGAAGTTTTCTTGGCTGAACCGGGACATTAAGCTGGAAACCTGACTTGTGGATTGATACATTTGTTTCCAAAAGATTGTTACAGCGGCGAAAGTGCTGAAGGAAAGTTCACTCCCCTTCCTTACGGAGAAAGCAAATGAGCACAGAAAAACCTGCTTCTTTAAGGTAAAAACAAGCTCTTTGTTATAAGTGGGAAGGAGAGGACTAAAAAAAAAATCGTTAAAAACTTGTTGGAGGAGACGCTTTGAAGATTATAAGACCAACAACTAATTGTAATACAGCTTTAAAATATATTTGGGATTTTGCCCCAGGAGGAAAAGCTGCAAAGAGAAGAAGAGGAAATAATTTCTGTCTGTTTGGATTGTTTGATAACCTTGACATTTGCAAATTACTTTAAGATTAAAAACATCTGGGTTGTTTTTAAAAATTTACAATGGCACCATCTGTGGATCAACTAAAAATGGAATATGAAAAATTAAAAGAAAGAGAACAAAATGGCAAGAATTCATTGGGAGCTGTCTTCCACTTTTTAGAAATGGCGGTTTCTACGTACCAGCAAATACTTGATGAGGAAGGAGAAGGAGAAGAAGAAGAAGAAAAGGAAGCCATTTTTAATGGACAAAAAAGTTTGATTAAGAAAGAAAATAGGAAGAGAGGAAGGAAAAATGAGAATTTAAGATTCAATAAAACAACCAAGAAAAAGAAAAATAAGGTGAAAAAAAGGTACAATGTTAGAAAGCAATTGAAAAGAGAATTACAACAGAGAGGGGAAGCTAAAAAGGTGGAGGTTAGGAGAGGGGGGGCAAAAAGATCAGACTGGAGAAGAAAGGGAGGGAAAAAGGGGGGAAAAAGCCACGGTCTGAAACAAGATATCTTTTTTAGAGATAAAGGATAAAGGACAGTGTATAATTTAAGAAAGATTCTGCAAGAGTACATAAGATAGTATTGTAGTATTTGCATTTGAAATAGTCTATTGGAATATTATAAGATTTAGCAAAGTATAAAAGTATATTTTTGGAATATTATAAGATTTAGCAAAGTATAAAATATTAAAATGTTTTATAATGATAGATTTCAATATTTAATAAAATATCAAAGAGAATGTGTAAAATGATTAATGCTTAGTTATACTATTAATTAGAATTAGAATTGAAATTATATATATTATAAGTTTATTATTCTTTTTTTTCAAAATGCAACATGTAGAATGTACTAAGCAGAATCAGGATAGAAATTATGTATTATTTTAAGTGTTACTTTAGGGAAAGGCGTCACACCTTAAAACTGATTACAGGGGAAATTCTTTGCTAAAGAGAAGAGATAAATAGATGATTGGAAAAGAACGGACAAAAGATACAAAAATAATGATTTTGAAATAAAAAGAAATAAACAAAATATAATTAAGAGAGTGAAAAGAAGGGAGAAGTTATATAGAAAATATAGAATGGTTAATAAGATATGAATGGTATATAAGGTGAGCATGAACTTGATTTAGGTCTGTAAAAAAAGATGTAACCCGGGGCTAAGCCACTTTTCAAAAGAAGTTTTATGTTTTATGTTTTGTGTTTTGGTTAGCTATGTTTTGATTGTGAATTAATAAAACCTTGGAGCAATAAAACTAAAGGGAGATAAATTTGGAAAAGATATGTATAAATGATAATTAAGGAGGTTCTATCTTTTTATGTCTTGTTTTATGTGTGGTTATGTTTGATTGAGAATTAATAAAACCTTGATAGAAAGAAATATAATTGAATAAAAGTGAAGGGAGAAACAATGAGAAATTTGGAAAAGATATATATGTGTTTAAATGGAAATGTGATAATGTGGAACTATGCCTTAAAAATAATGCTTTATTTGACTTGTTAAAACTTATAAGTAATTTTTGAGAAAGGAGGTTTTATACTTTGATGTTTTATGTTTTGTTTGTCTTTAAAATCAATAAAACTTGTTTTTTTAAAAAAATAAATAATCAGCATTTTGAATTGGGGCTAAAAGCCTATCAGCACAATGACTTTAATTTTGAAGTTATTCTAATCTGGAATTATTGTCTCACCAGCAACCTAGCCAAACATTATGATAATTGTACATCTCTACCTTACCAGAAAATAGATATCCACCTCTCCTCCAGGTAGTTCTCAGTTGACAACCACATATTTAGCAACCATCCAAAGTTACAATGTCGTTGAACTAAATCACTTATAACCATCTTCATACTTATGACCATCACATGATCAAAATTTGGATCATGAGATCAAAATTTGGATACGTGGCAGCCAGTAGGTATTTATGATTTTGCTGCAGTGTCCTGAGTCATATAATTTTGTTCTGACAAGCACAATCAATGGGACAAGTTGGATTTGCTTAACAACTGCAGTGATACATTTAATAACCTTGGCAAAAAAGGTCATAAAATCCAGCACAACCAACATAATAATTTCTTTACTTAGCAGTAGAAATTCTAGTCCCAATGTAGTTGCAAGTTGACAACTATCTATAATTAGAAAAATTAAGGAAACCTGTTCTCAACAAACTATAGAGAAAATGTGATGTTAAAGTAAATATAATTGGCAAGATTGTATAAAAAAACTCCTGTTTTCCTTTAAATAAATCTGGTTAATCACATTGTTATTTTTAACTTTTATGATGGCATATAGTTGTGAAGGGTTTGGAACAGAGCACTCTATTCATGGTTGTATTACGTGCCTGTATAATAACATCAAAACTTTCTTGTAAATTTCTTAAGAAATAACAGTGACATACAGGCAGTCCTCAATTTACAATCCACAATTGGGACTATAATTTCCATTGCTAAATTGTTAAGTGAGCTGCACCCTCTTCTACAACCTTTTTTTGCTGTGGTTGTTAAGTGAATCACTGCAGTTATAAGTGAATTGCACAATCTTTAAGCAAATCCAGCTTCCCCCATTGTTGCTGCTTGTCATAAGCTGATTGGAAAGGTCATAAATAGCAATCACATGACCCTGGGACCAGACGTGGGATTTAAATATTTTTGCCACCGGTTCAGTGGGTGTGGCACAGAGGCGATCTAATTCACCTCTTGCAAGCCTGCATGATCCCAGTCACTTCAGCAGCTGCCGTGCGGCACTCTTCTACGCCGCGCAAAGCAGCTACAAATTTAGAGAATAAAAGTGAATATGGAAGCCCAGGTGGATGGGTGGGCCCAACAGCAGAGTGGCGAAGAGAACCAGTTTGGTCTATGCTGCTCATCGCTCCTACTGGCTTGCCAGAACCGGGCAGAACCAGTTGAATACCACCACTGCCTGGGACACTGTAGTTGTCATACATACATGTCAATTGCCAAATGTCCAAATGTAACCACAGAGATACTGAGATGACTCTAAAATGTGCGAGGACTGGTTGCAAGTCACTTTTTTTCAATGCCATTCAAATTTCAATAATGGTAAAAATGGTTTACAAATGATTGTAAATCGAGGATCACCTCTACTGGCTTGGTTTTTTGAGATTTGAAAGTGTGCACACAGTTGATGCAGAGTTATCTGATGGTAAGCCCCAATTAGGCTTTCTTATTAATAAAAATGCTCAAGAATATATCTATAATTGAAGTAAACATAGAATGTGGGGAAGGTAAGAAAGAAAGATAACCAGTAGGAATTATGTTGAGGGTGATATCAACGTTTAAGGAAATTTAAATATGTACAGAAAGAATTGTCCTAGCAACTATGTCATTTCATTCTTATCTGTCAGCAATGTAGTCTGTTTTATATAAGCACCGCTACTTCTTCTTTCTTTTTAAAAGTTCATGTTAAAAAAAAGCAGACATTGTGGTATGTGATATTTCCCAATCTTAAGCAACAGAAAGTGAATCTACAGTTGAATCAAGTGTTCATTCAAGTGGCACATTTCATGCCACCCATGTTCTTTATAAAAGTGGTCGCCAACCAATGGTCGGGACCACTGGTGGTCCGTGAGAAAATTTTGGTGGTCCACAGAGAAATGTCCCCCCCAACGCACCCCCCCAAAGCAATTAATCCATGCTGCTCGGGAACACAAGGCTGTGCCGCCCACATGACCCATCTACCCACTGGCCCCCATACTTCAGCTGAGTGGAAACTTTATCTTGAGTAGAGCCACGCGAGCTGGAACTAGAAGGTAAGACCAATGGTGAGGGAGAGAAATCCACCCCAGGATGGCTTGCTGATGTTGGTGGTAAAGTCGGTCCCATATTCCAGAGCTGCAGTAGTCACAGGACTGGCCCTTTGGTCATCCTGGAGCAGCTGCTCCTCCACCTGGGTGCACCGGCCTGCCATGGACTGGAGGAGCAGCTGCTCCGGGATGACCAAAGGATCAGTCCTGTGACTACTTCAGTTCTGGAATATGGGACCGACTTTCACACCAACGTCAGCAAGCCACTGTCAGTCAAAATTCATATTAATAGTCCACGGGATTTAAAATTATGAGTTTGGTGGTCTCTGAGGTCCAAAAGGTTGGCGACCCCTGCTTTAGAATTTATACTGTAGCAATTTGATTGTGTTCAATAATATTAATATTATGTCAGAGTTAAATAGTTATCTATGTATATAAAAGCGAAATACCACTCACACATCATCACAAAATCTCCAGAACCATAAAGCCTACAAACTTGAAATTTGGCACGTATGTTCCTCTTGGCTTCTAGGTGCTCAGTAAGAAAGGATTTTTCAAAATGACCATCAGAGCATTAGTATTTCTTATATTATCATTAACACACTCTGATGCTAAGGAGTTCTACTTCCCCTCCCCACCTCAAAAGAAATCTGTTCCAAAGGCAAAATACAAGCAGAGGAGAGGAGTTTCAGTTTCAGTTTTGGTTTCACAGCAGCAACCAGCTTTAGTACAGAACACTTGAGCTAAGCCATGCCCAGGCTCCTTGCTGTCTCCTTCTTGCTCACACAGCAAATACTGCTTCAGTTTCCAAGTAGCCCTCAACTCTCTCACTATGAAAGGATGCTAAGCAGATGAATACCGATGGATGCTGAAAGGCAGAGGCACAATTTTTTCCTTTATTTTCCTCCCAAAAAAACTAAGCCCAATCACATAGTTTCATAGCAAAG
This sequence comes from Notechis scutatus, assembly GCF_049901735.1. Taxonomy (NCBI): domain Eukaryota; kingdom Metazoa; phylum Chordata; class Lepidosauria; order Squamata; family Elapidae; genus Notechis; species Notechis scutatus. Next base: position 142,691,810 of record NC_142012.1, on the reverse strand, counting down.
CATGGGTATGGAGCTAGTTCCTTATATAATTAGCTTTAAAACATAAAAAAGAGCATTAAAAAAACCCTTTGTTTCACGTAAGTACATCAGGAATTTCAACTTCTTAGAACCATGAACTCTTCCTGTGCGGGTCTCAACAGGTGGTAATTTTCCGTGAGATCTGACTGATTTTATACAGCAGTTCCCACAAGGACTTTTAACATATTACTCATCATGATTTCATGTATTTTCATTTTTAAACAGTATTCATTTCTCACTCAATATAAAAAGAAAATAATTACAAAGTTTGTTTGTCTGCAGCTCTTGCAGTTATTCCACTAATAAGGACATTAACTTTTTGCAAAGCACCAGCACTTCTTCCATAAAAATAATGCAGTCCTAGAAAAGATTTTCACTGATTCCATACAAGGCTCATATCACTTTGAAAACATTCATTAAATCTAACCAGTTAAAACCAAAAAATATGGTCAAATATTTTTTTCTGCTTAATATGGAAGTACATAGAGAATATTTATTACCAAAGCTGGGTATGTTGTTTGTTGCTTAAGCCGATTTCTTGAGAATTTTTTAGTTTATAAGAACTGGGCGTGGAAGGAGGAGGAAATTAGAATTTTGGAAGAGTTGCTTTTGCTACTAGAAAACTATTATGGTTTCAGCTTCTTCATACATTTCCTTTTTTTTTTTTTTTTTTTTTGGCAAGGTTTTTAGATTTGTCACTCTCAATTTAATCAGCCTCTCATGGCCAGCTGTAGTATCAGCTGGAAGCCACAAACTCTACAACTCTGGGACTAAACCAGTGTGGGAAGTACTGGGAACTTTATTTTAGCATGGATTTGAAAGGGTACCATCACTTCTGAATCATCTGAAAAATGACCAAAGTCCATACTGGTAAGAAGTTACTTTACATTTATTTGCTTTGATTTTTTTAAAAATGTATTCTTGTCAAAATGCTTAATCTCAAATCTAGTCATAGGATTATAACTCCAAACTGCGGACTAGAAAAGATATTTAAAACACAATAACTTAGTAGATGTATGCTGAATATGACATGGTATTACTGGTATGGTATATTATTTTAACACATAGTTTTTTGACTGTACATCATTCACTTCCAACACCATTATAAAGGTTATTGTTAAATCTCAATGCAATTTAAAACTAGTAATGAGAATCAACACACCAGTAAGTTACAAATAAAAATAAAGAAAATATTTAATTGTTCATTATTAGCTATACATTGCATTAATTATAGCTTCTCCTGAACTAGTTACTCAAGCAGTTATAAAACCAGTTATATCCCATCTTTGTACCTCTGATACTTTTAAAAAAAATCTATAAAGTTAAACCTGATTGCATTTGTATTAAAGATTGCTTCCATCTCAAATATATAAGTATAATTAGCTATCTACTCATAGTTACTGGGATTAAATGAGAATTTAATTTTTAAAAAAAGTTTTGGTGAAAAATAAAAATGGAAAACAAGTTTTGTGTGTATCTGTGGAATGCCAGGAAGGCAAACAATACCATAATTAGAAGGAGAAGCCAAGTTAACTCTTTTAAAAGACTTATTTATGTTATTGGACACTTGCAACATGAAGCAAATTTTGCTTGATAACCAATGCTAATGAACAAATGACTTACCTCTTATTTTGAATGTTTAGTATAATATAGCATTATTGAGCAAAGTATAGCCCATGCTGGCTATTTTGTACAGAAATATTGCACATTACACAATTACAATATTTAAGCTATATTTATTACTGTGTTATTTTTATTATTAAACAAAGTATAATTCATTGTTAGAAATCTTTGTATTTCTGTAAACTTCATACTTGGCAGAATAATTTTGGGTTTCTGACATCAGAGCAATCCAGAGATTTCAAAGCTCTGCAGAACAGAAATGAGGGGAAAAACACTTTTGGTTTATAATGAACTGGATGTGCTTTTTAGGGACAGGTTTGAACTGGATACCAGTATAGATTACATTACTGTATGGACGGCACTGGAGGCAACTATAGTTCTAGAAAGAGGGAGTTACAGGCTTATGCAATATAGTTGTGATAGGATATGGTAACCAGGTATTTCATGGTATATAACAAATTGTGCTTAGTAAACTCAGAGGGGCCACTAGAGTACAATTATGAAATAATAGGGTAGGACTACAAAGTCAATGGGCTTCTGGAAATAAACAGCAAAAAGAACCAATATTTTATGAACATAGTTTCTTTCTTGGAAGTAACTTCTTTTGCTTTTCCTGCTTATTCTACTTTGAATGCTAACAGTTGGTATAAATGCTACTCTGGTTTGCAAGCAGAGAAATGAAATGGGTCCAGATTTCTTCTTGGCCCATACTGTGCTAAGCTGTTATAAAAATTACTGTAGGTATTGTGTTCCTCACCTTGAAATCAACCAGTCTGAAAAGATCACAAGAAGTTCTATGACATTAGTGTCTCAAAACTCTCACCTTAATTTGATTCAAGGAAATGGATCTATATATGGAGCTGTTGTCTTAAGAGGCCATAAAACCGCATCCTGGAATTTTGAAATTGTTTCAAAGAGAGAACAGTTGATACATTTTTCATTGGTTTCCATAAACACAATATATATGTAATCCCCTGCAGAGTTTATTTCTGCAGTCTCTTTGGCCTTCTCATGTCCAAAGTCAAGTTCAATTGTGTAAATATCACATTTTTCTTTTAGCTGTTCCTTCATTTTTAAATCAACTCATTAAGTTTTCAGCTGTAAATCACAATAGTAGAAATTTCCTATGTATGCAGAAAGATTCCTCACAAAGGCATTTATGGATTTGGGGGGGGGGATAGATTCTGTTTAATAGTTGCAATCATTTAACTTGTTAGTGTGATTTAAATAAAGGATATTTTAAAGAAAAGAAAGCTGAGTAATACCAATACTGTTCACTATACTTCTCTATATCTTTCTCACATATAATTATATAATCTATCATTTTCATATACTTCATATATTGCTTTTTGTTCTTTAAACTTCTCACTTTTTTCTGAAAAACTTAACTCCAACCATCTATAGCTTACTTGGTCTTGTTCCTTCTCTCAATTTTATATATCATTTTTATAATTTAGTCATTATTCATTCACTACATACTTCTTGGCATGTTCTTCAAGACAGCGATTGTTATTTATGTCAAGAGCCATTTAACCCTTGCAAGAGATTGCACTCACTGCCTTTCCCTCAGCATTTCTACATCTTAAAATTTATCCTTCTATTTTCCAATTTTAGCAAACTTTTACCAAGGAACGTAAGTTCATCTATGTTAATTTTTCAACATTTATATGTAATTTGGATTCAGTCACTGCATTTCTTGCACCTTGTTCTAACACATTAATATTCAGATCCATATTTCTCAGTATATCATTAAGTGAATATGAAAAACTGATATGAACTGATTCTTTTCCCTCACATTTCCTGCAATCCTCAGTATTTGTCCCATAAAACCTTATGAAAAATAAGCCCTAGTGTATCTTTATCAATAGCACTTTTCTACTAAGAAAGTTTGCCTATAATTTTCTCATGTTCAACTCATTAAAAGAAGGAGAAATGCTAAAATGACAAAAACTGACTTTACAGACTTACATAACTTAAAAAGGAGACCGGAAGGAAAAGCTGCATTTATGGGAAGTGAAAGTAGGATTGGAACATTTATTATGGTAACTTCAGGTTGTTTTTTTTTGAATTGTGGTGTCCTGAACAAGAATTCTAATCCAGCTATGCTTCCCCCAGTTAAAACAGGATTACGCAAATCATGAAGGCTATGCGATATATTTTTTTTTCCTGTGCATTCGTCAAGGGATAATGCACATACTTACACATATGATTTTATTTTTAAAAATATCACATTATGATCTTATATTCTAAATACTTGGTCATAGTGAAGAGGCTTCTATATGTGCAGAAATCTATTTCCGTAATCAGGGAACCTGTGGCTATTTCAGAAAAAATAGTAAACATCACCATCTGTTTACAAAAATAACAGGTCCATTTCATTAGAAGCATAAAGTCTGATGAGTTGTTAGTTTAGTTTACTTTATTGTCATTGCACCTCATACAACTAAATTAAATACCATCTTCAGTGTATATTATGACTATGAAAATAAACACACATCCTTCACATTCTATACATTGAATTGAAAACCCCTGATATTGCATTAATATTGCACTATATAGTAGAATTCAATAGAGTTACTGCGCTGGGGTAGAAGCTGTTTTTCAGCCTATTTGTCCTTGTTTTTATTATTCTGTACTGTCTGCCAGATAGTAATAGTTCAAAAAAAAAAGGGTGCCCAGAATGAGATGGATCTTTGAGAATGTTTTGAACTTTCTTAAGGTAGCAGGAGCTTTATTTTCTTTGGAAGAAGGGAGAGGGCTACCAATGATCTTCTGGGCAATGAAGGTTAACCCTCTGGAGTGCTGCCCTATCTGACACTGTGCAATTATTCTAGTTAATAGATTGCATGTATTTTTTGTGTGCATCTACAGATGCATTTGTATCTCTAATATTTCTGGAAATGACTTTGGGAGACAGAAGCTTAGACAACCATCAAGCAAAAGGTCTCTTAGTCCACAGAAGGAAAAGGAGTGTGGGAAGCATCTCAGATGGGACCTTCCCTAGTTTTAGGAAATGCAAGGGAAAGGAAAGTATTTCTAGATCTAGATTTGGTTATGGTAACACTTACAATAAAGGTAAACTAGTATTCATCATTTGTGCTTGTTGCCTACATTACCTGAAACAGCTGGCATAAGTCTTACAAGCATCTCATTTACTTTTCCCGAAACTAAGGAGGGTTTTTCCTTCTGTAAGCTGAGATACCTTTTACAAGTAGGTGAAATTAAAAAATGATAGGACATTGTTTAAAGCTGCTTTATAAAAGGTGAGTTTCTTGGCAGAACTTAAAAAAAATTGAGCAGAATTATTGCTGCCTAATACTGGACTAGAAAACCACCAGGTAATGTAGCTTTAAACTAAATTGGCAAGTTGAAAAAAAGACATTTCTAAGAAGGTAATGGCAAAATATTCCTTATTCTTATTAAGAAAACTACAAGCAGGTGTTGTTATCAGAGGCTGGCTTCAACTTTCAGTAGAAACAATTAATTATTTTCTTCTATCACATTAAAAATTACAATTCTCTGAAAGTACCCAAGGGGCTGCTTAGGTAGTGCATCTCCACATTAGATGAAGTTATTTACATAAATATAGTAAATAAAAGCATTTTAAAAAATCACATGCTGCTTTTGTGATGATTATTTGCAAGAAATTGCTTTGATCCTGTTTGAAATTATATTTCAAAATAGTAATACTTTATTTGAGAAGGTTGCCCTTTTACTTGCAATTGCATGTGACCTTCTGATATCTTAAAAGAGAAAAATGCATGGAAATTGTTTTCTTAAATTTGACTTGATCTTTTTATTTTATTTTCAGGGACTGAAAATGAACTGAACATGGCCAATTCAAGCAATACTTCAGAAAATAACTGTAATAGCAATAAAATCATTACACAACAAATTATTCCATTGATCTACGGTTTCATCTTTATAGGTGGAATACTGTTAAATGCAGTGGCAGCTTGGATCTTTCTTCACATTCCTAGCAAGACAAGTTTTATTGTTTATCTCAAGAACATTGTCACAGCCGACCTTATTATGAGCTTAACTTATCCTTTTAAATTTTTTTCGGACTCCAAAGTTGCACATTGGCAGCTCAATGTTGTTGTCTGCCGCTTTTCTACTGTCATCTTTTACCTAAATATGTATATTAGTATAACATTATTTGGACTCATCGGCTTTGACAGATGCTTTAAAGTCATGAAGCCTCAATTCAGCACTTCGGCTTACAATGTCCAGTGTAGCAAAATTATATGCCTGATCATATGGCTGCTACAGATTGTTATCACTTTTCCCAATATTATTTTAACAAATCAAACTCCTACGGAAAACAATTCAAAGGACTGTATGAAGCTCAAAAGCCCTCTTGGAGTCCAGTGGCACACAGCTTCAAGCTACACATGCCTAGGAATTTTCTGGATTGTGTTTTTGCTCCTAATAGTCTTTTACAGTTCCATTGCAAAGAAAATATATATTTCACACCAAAAATTTAAGAAAAACTCCAAGCTGGCAAAGAGAAAGACCAATCGAAACATTTTCACCATCATGTTTGTGTTCATCATTTGTTTTGTTCCATACCACCTGGTCAGAGCCCCATATACATTAAAACAAATCAAACCTGATTACAACTGTGAGATTAAAAATATACTGTTTCACCTAAAAGAACTGACATTGCTACTGTCTGCTGCAAATGTTTGTCTTGATCCAGTTATTTACGTATTCCTTTGTCAACCATTTAAGGAAAAACTGTACCAAAAATTGCACCTCAAAGTTAAAACATCTGAAGAGTTTGAAAATTCTAAATCAAGAAAGTCAAATGCTATTGTGGAAGCAGTTACTATTTTATAAATTTCAACAGTTTATGACCAATAAAGAATATTTGTCCTACTGAATCATTGCTGTAATAGCTATCCAGAAACCCCCTCCTTACATGATGAATTGATTACTTAGTCAATTACTCAAGTAGTACTCAAGTAGTAATTTACAACCCTAGTTGGGACCAAAATTTCCACTGCTAAGCAAGGTAATTTTTAAGTGGGTTGGATTCTTTTCGCCATTGTTTTTAAGTGAATGGCTGCAGTTGTTAAATTGATCTGGCTTCCCCCGTTGATTTTGCTTATTAAAGGACTGCTGGGAGGGTCACAAATGGTGATTCAATGACCCTGGGAATGCTGCACTGATTGGAAGTGTGAGGACCAGTTGTAAATCACCTTTTTTTCCAGGGGTTCTATAACTTTGAATGATCACTGAATGAATTGTCAGTTGTAAATCAAGGACTACCTGGTTTTTGTTTGGTTTCTGTTTTTCTTAGTATATATCTAATTATGAAGATGTCAAAACATAGATATGGATAATATATGATTTAAAGTGTAGCAAAATAAATACATCCCACCAAATACCTTTTTAAAAGCCCAACAACCTGGTTTTAGAAATATTATTGAAAATACTAAAGAAACTGATTGTGTTTCTCCAAGATTTCCAGTCTGTTTCAATATTTTTCTTTTATAAAGGAACTCTCTTCCATATTAGCATCACCACAAATTCAACTCAGTCATCAGACATCCTAACAGGTAGCCCACACAAGGGTACGTTGATGGGTGTGTGAACTTTAAATGATTTCATATGATAAATAAGGAAAAAGTCCTAGAGTTTTCTTCCTTTTAGATAAAGCTGGAAACCGGTATTAATTTCAGTCTCATTTGAAGCAGAGAGCTGTATGGAATGGAATGAGAAACGAGCATTGCCTTTTGAGGGATATGATTCTTCCTTAGAAAATCAGGATAAAGTTCAATTTTGATTCCATACAGCAGAAGTGTATCAACTTGCCTGCCAATTCAACAGAATGAAAACTGCACAAATCACAGACACGCAGGCCATTTTGGACAGCAGATAAAACATTCAGCATAAAGTTGAATTACCAAATAGAGGAAAGAGACTCTGTTGATCAGAAAGCCAAACAGTGAAAAAAGGACAGGATCTTTCCAGAAACAAACACTTGTAAGGGCGTGCACCCACACACAGACTTCTCTAAATACAGTACTGTTTATTCTTACCATGCTTTCCAAATTAAAGACTTATGCTGGCCTTAGCTTAGCAAAGTATGTGTTTATATAGTGCATGCATAAATTTGTATAAAGAACTTTACAGTTTCTTAACCGTTTCTTTTTCTCCCTTCTCCTTCACACAGGTATTCGTATCTATGCTTTGATATCTTCATTATGTTAGACAGCTAAACTCCATATTTTCCAAGCTTAACTTTTAACCTAGAAAGGGGATGGCAAAAGGTAAAATAAGTCTTTTTGAGCCTTTTGGAATTCCAGGACTCTTGTCAAACTTTCTTCACTGACTCCTGGTTTGTCATTTCCAAATGTTGTAGTCTTAGTTCTTTTTCACTAGGTAATTTTCTTGCTTGTCACGCTTTCAAGTCATGATTGCACCTGTTAGATCCCTAGTTATAGATCAGAGGTTTTCAAATTTGTCAGCTTTAAGACATGTGGACTTCAACTCCCAGAATTCCTCCTCCGGTCATGTTAGCTCAGGAATTCTGGGAGTTGAAGCCCACAAGTCTTAAACTTGCCAAGTTTGAAGACCCTTGTTATAGATTCTCATTTCTTCAAAGTTGCCCTAACTTTTCTTTCATTCACATAACAGCCCCAAGCTACACAGCACCAACTTGTCCACAGCTCATTTGTTGAAATATTTGCTCCAAAAGGCAGACATTCCTGCTCACAAGAATTAGGCAAGAAGATTCGTAGTCTTTATGTGATTCTTTGCATGGGGCTGGCCCAGACAAAAATCTTAACTTTGAACCTGCTTAAAGTGCAACTTATTAAGTTATATCATATACAAGGTACCGTTACTGGTTTTCAACAACATGATACTGGAAGTTGTATTTCTTAGCATTCATTTGTTGGGGCATCTGCTGGAGAGGGATCAAAACAGTCAAGAATTTGAGTTTTGACCAAGGATTAAAGCCTGATTCTTTCAATATATATGTCAATATTGTCTGCATGTACAAAGGAGCCAGGTTTCAATTGTATGATTTGCACATGCCATCTTAACTTTTATTCACCCCATTGGCAGATGCCCCTTAATTATAGTTCAGAAGTTGAATCAGATAGACAGTAGATTAAGATTGAACAAGTTGAGGTTTAGCGCTATCTGACAGTTGTTTTAGAGATTTGCCACGATCAAGCAAGTTTTCCTTGAGTTGCATTTTTGTCATTTGCTACTCATATCTCTAATGACATCATCCTAGGATTTTTCCTTAGCTTCAGAAACCTCAAAGCTCTTCTAATCTGCATTATTAATATGCCTATAGCCCATGGAAGTCAACTTCAAATTCAAACCTCAGTGCCCAAACACCAGCAACAAATATGACAATACTGGGAGAAACATTAACTAATGAGTAAAAATAATCAGAGAGTGCCATAATGTCTTTGCATATTATGTTTTGAATTATTCCTCTTCTTTCTTGCATTAGGGTTACTTTCTCTGATGTCACACATACTGTTATAAAGCAATGTCTAAATTAGATTATAGCACTCATCAAAAGAGCATGCAAAAGGAACTTGGGATGTTAAGTCTGTAGAAAAAAGGATACTACAGGAAAAGGAATGATGCTTCTATTGTCACAAACACTAGAATAGGAAGTAAAAGTATCAATTGCAACAATAAGAATCTTGCAGAAGTTGCCAGAGACATTTTCTCAATAGCCTGTAAATCTGTTTAATATATGTGATGGAATAGTATAGGAAGATTTCACAAAAAGTCTTTTTCAGCTAGTCCAAAATGCAATAGCCTCAATGCTTACTTGGCAGCCATTTTATTACTACACTGTACCACTGCTATAGGAACAATACTGATTACAAAATGTTGCAGAATACAAGTCAAGGTACTGATCTACCTTTAAAGTCCAGTATGTCTTGAAAAGGCTATCTAAAATAATAACAACCCATGCTTTTCTCAGATGGTTTGTGCTTGACTGGTCCAGAGAGGCAGATAAATCCTGATGAAGACTGGCATCTAACAGGAGGCAGCCCAGCACCAGGCATCTTCTGTGGGAGCTCCTCTCCTTTGAAATAGCTTCTGTCTTGAGGCAAGGATGGGTCCCACTCTTATGGCCTTCTGGAAGCTGGTAAAGATACAGCTGAAGCAAAGGGCTTTCAAAGATCAGTTGCAGAGTCAATGTATATAAATTAATCAATATATGATTTTTATTGGATTTTGTAATAAATTACTATTATTATTGTACTTCACTATTCATTATTCATTTATTATTATTGGGTTTAGTATGTTTTTTTTTTTTGTTATTAACTGTAAAACACCAAGAGTCTTTCCGAACTGCATTGGGAAAAAAATACTGTACTGTTTTCAAGTTCTTTACAATTGATTGATTATGTACCATTTTATCATTTTTAACTCCTAGTGATCAAAAGATTATCTACTCCCAATCTATTTCATGTCTCCCAAAGGTGCACTCATACCTCTGTAACTGAGTCCATCCACCTTGCTGCTGGTCATCTTTTTCTTCTCTTTCCTTCTATTTATATCTTCTATGCATCTTGCTTTCTTCATAACAATACAGGACTGGTTTATTATTGCCTTATTTATCATGAAATCATGTCTTTGCCATTATCACTAAAGTGATAATTTGCCTTCAGCATCTTCCTGTATCACTGTTGCACCTTATAGGTGCCTGCTTGCTTTAGCTGAGCAGTTGGGGTGGCCTTCACATGGCATACATTCCCAACATTAGTATACACTCCTGACAGTCTTCACTCCTTCCTCCCTGGAACATACCACCACCACTACAATAAGGTAGCAGAATAGGACTGGGGCTGTGGGGGGAAGAAACTTTGAATCAGTGCTGACTTCTGTCATCCAGATGGACAAGTCCCTCCAGTTTTCTTAACTGGATTTCAGAAATCCCTTGCTTCCTTCTTCAGTTGAGAAGCCCTTGCTTCCTTCTTCAGTTGAGACAATTCAGAAAGCCCTTGCTTCCTTCTTCAGCTGAGACAATGTGACTGGCCCAAGGTCATCCAGCTGTTTCACATCTAAGGCAAGACTAAAACTCATGACAACATCTAGTTTCTAGCCTAGACTTCTCCAAACTGGTTTGCTTCTCTGAAACAGATTTCTTTAATATCTGTTTTAGATTTCAATGCAAAGCAGACCAAAATTCTTCAGAGCTTTCTTTCTCACTTAAAAAAAAAACTGGGACTATATCTGACCTCCAATTACCTGGCATGTCACCTGGATATTTCTGAACCAAACTAAGAGGTGATTAGCCCTGCCTTTCTTCTCTAACCTGTTCTCTGCAATAAAATCTTACGGCAAAGGAGAGCACCAATACATTTTAGCACTTTCACTAAGGAGCTGGGTTTCCCTCCGCCCTTCCTCTGTCTCTCCCTACCTCTCTCTCTCTTTTCACATATCTGAAAAATAACTGTGTTGTTCTTAGTGTCTTTTATCAACCTCACCTCATCTTAATCTTTAGCATTTCTTGATACTATCTCTATATTTTGGGCTCTATTTTCCCTTGTGATTTATAATTCACTCATCTCTTAAATATGCTTGTTATAGGTTCAGTTTTCTTACTTTTTTGCGCATGTAGATCCTTTCTACTGCCATCTTTCTCCCAAACCCAATTGAAATGGTTTACAAATCAATTTCTCCTATCTCCTTTTTTTAAAAAAAATACAAGCACCTTCCATTGCATTTTCCTCATTAGCTGCTCCCACCATGAAATGCTATTAGAATTGCTCTGAGTTCATTAAAACCTACCTTTTTATAAAGTTCTAGATAAGTGTTTGTCTACACTCAGTATTAATTTCTCTTAAAAATAAAAAGTCCACCATTGTATAACACTGTATATTACATTCAATGCTCCCATTACTCCCATTTCTTCAGCAAAGTCAGTTAAATTTTGAGTTAAATCAGTTGAAGGGAAGGTGAATCGTTACACAACAGAGACACAATTCTTGTAGAAATTCTACAAGAAAACTAGCTTTCTAAAATTCATTATTGCATATTCTTAACTTTACTTACTCTCACTTCCCCCCCCCCCCCACACACAACACAAAACACTTGTTACAAAAACAGCGAATGGATTTTCTGCTGCTCTCCAACAACTTTATTTTGCATAAGATATTGTTCTATATCTTTCTTTAAGCAGCTTCGAAGTAGTTATCTTGCACAATTAAAGATTTTCAACTAAGTTCTGATTTCACATGCATCATCTGGAACACTTGAAAGACACAGGAAATTCTACTTCACCAGCCACAGACCAAAGAAAGAACTCACTGGGCAACATTAAACGGAACTACTTCTGTTTTTCTGAAACAGTAAATAAGACAGCAGGTATGTACCTCTTAAAATATAATTCATTATCATTGTCAAACTATTTAATTTCATATGTAGTATTATATTTCTTTCTAAATCTCCAGGGTAATGTTGAGCTTCATCAGGTACCAAGGGTTTACCCTGAGCTAAATTAAAGATGTGAGAAATTGAAAGGCAATTCAAACAAATTAGTTCGGTGCTTTCAAATATCTAAAGTAATTCTATGACAGGTACAGGAATCCGTTACTGCCTCAGAAAATTGTTTGTTACGTTATTTAGACCTTTAGATTTAGCAGAATGACCTACTTTTTTTTAAAGCCACAAGTAGAGGTGTAAGTAAAATATGGCAAATATAGAAAACAGCACACTTCCTCTAACAGCAACTCTGCCAGCTCCACTGCCACCACCATGCAATGAGCTTTACCAAAAACAGCTGGTCATCCCAGCTCAGGTCTGCTCTCAGCAGGGCCCAAAATTGCTGAGAAGTCAACAAGAGGTTCCCACAAGTAGATATGAGCCTGTTCTACTATCTGTGTGTGTATGTGTGTGTGTGCATTCATGTGTTTGTGTGTGTGTGGATAACTGTGCACAGGTCATCACAATTGAGCCCAAATTTCTGTTAAGTAATAAAGTTAGTGAGCTTTACCCCATTTTATGACCTTTCTTGCCATAGTTGTTAAGTGAATCACTGCAGTTGTTAAACTAGTAATAGAGTTGTTAAGTGAATCTGGCTTCACCGTTGACTTTTTTTGTCAGAAAGTTGTAAAAGATGATCACTGCAACCATCATAAATATGAACCAGTTGCCAACAGTCCAAATTTTAATCATCTGACTATGGAGATGCCGCAATAGTTGTTAAGTTTGAAAAATGCTTATAAGTCACTTTTTTCAGTGCCATTGTAACTTTGGACGGTCACTAAACGAATGGTTGTAAGTTGACAACTACTGTAGTCAAGTTCATATGTTAATTTTAGTCAAAGAATTTTAATGCTAATAATGGCAACATCCATCCATGCCACATATCTGGATGGAAAACTAGCACCCATATCCAATTACTTCTGGTTTTTGTACAACTCTCTTTGCAAGGGGATCAATTGAATTCCAGCATTTATTCTTTGGATGAGCAAATATTCCAAAATCCCTGAGTTAAGAATTTGTCTTGTTGATAATAGTTTCTTTTAAGTAATTGCAATATTACTTATTTTAGGCAGCTTATGCTAATTTACCATCATACAAAACAAAAAGCATAGACTAGAAACAAGAAAAAAAACTAATAGCAAATATACTTAAACTATTAAAAATAATTTATAAATGTTATTAAAAGGAGAAAATTGGATTAATTCAAAGGAAGGCCCCAAACGACTGTAAATTCTGTAACTGAACGTCCCAATGATAACTAAGTCAAATACACGCTTCTTTAGGGACAGCCTGCAAGCGTCTTAAATCATACTGGCAGTCTTGGCTGCAAATACAGTATGAATGCCAGATGTATAATGTACCAATAAAGGGGCTTTGTAGATCAGGGTTGAAATGAGGTGCATAATGCCCAGATAATGTCCACTGACTTTTCTGGGCATTATGCACCTTATTTCATTATCATTTTCAATATAATGGAAATCAGATGTAGTCTTTGCAGTGAAAATATAGATTTGGCCTATTATGTCAAGATGGTAAATTATTAAATTTATAAATTATAAATAGAACAGAACTCAAAATAAAGGCATCCAACGTCAGAAAGTCAAATGATCCTTGCTGTGAAAACCTCATTCAAATAATCCATGATATTATTGCTTAAATTTCTTTTTTTTTTCCCACAAAATTTCACTGATGTCACTTTACAAACAAATAGAGAGAAAAATGTACATAATATCACCAGTAGGTGATTAAATTTAATTACAATATCTGTTGTACTATGATGGCAACTTAGATTAAATTTAATTACAATATCTGTTGTACTATGATGGCAACTTAGATCACATCCCACAACAGGGAGCTTGCTCTTAATTCTGGACAAGAGAAAGGTAATGGGATATCATCTAGGTTAACTTTTCTTCTTCAAAGCCAATAGAATTTTAGGATAAGGGAATCATCATAGATCAAATTTGGAAGCTTCCACATCTGGTGTTTTTCTAAATAACATTTAAACAGCCAGAAATTTCTCATGCTTTCTATGGCTTAGGAATTCTGGGATTCCCATTCAGTAAGAATGAAAACATATGTTCCATTCCAGTAATTTGGAATTATTAACTGTAATGCATTTATAATTATTCACCAGTTAAAACAAATTAAGTCAACAAAAGAGTTGTATTTACAGCAGTGGGAGAAAAAAGCCAGACTAAAATGTGACTCTCTCTGATCGTAAAATTACTAACTACAAAAGGAATGTAAAAGGTTCATGGCAAGGTTTATACTAATAAAACTTCTTCAAACCATTGAAATGCCTACTTAGATTGGGTATCATGTATTATTACAAGTTTATTCTACAGTTAACAGTAAAATAACAGGCACAGAACAGGATGCAAAACCACTTTTGAAACAAAACAGCATACCGAGCTTCTCTCTCTCTCTCTCTCTCTCTCTCTCTCTCTCTCTCTCTCTCTCCCTCCCTCCCTCCCTCCCTCCCTCCACCCCCCACCCTTGGTGAAATATAGGTTGATCAGGAGAGCCCATGGGGTTGTGGGCTTTTGTGGGTGTTTTTTTTACTTTTTTCTTTGCTTTGCTTTGGTTGCCTTTTTTTAAAAAAAATTATCTTTTCTGGTCACATTTCTGGTTAAACAATTAGCAAAGAAATAAAAGAATGTACGAACAAATAGCCAGATAGTTGAAGAAATGCAAAAAAGAAGGTCCCATGATTGTGATTGTGAAGGTAGTGGACAATCATAATGTGGTACTAATAAAGGAGGATATTTATATTTATAGGGTTGAAATGAGGGGTCCTTGGTGTTCTCTGACCTTGGGTGTATTTTTGCAGATGTTTTATTACCCAAACTAGGTAATAATTTTTTCTGATTTCTCTTTATCTATTATTGACACTACATCTTTTTTAAGAATGAGAAGGCTCATAGTAATATTTCATATATTTATTGAAAACTCAGAATTCATTGTTTTTCATTTGGGTGAAGTTACTTTGCTTCTGTTTCCTAGAAGTAGCAACTGCTGGTACATGAGGAAACGACTGATTTTACAATTTTCTATTCAGCATGTATGCTTTAACAATTTGCTACAATTGTTACTACTTATACTGGTACAAAATTACTACTTTTGTTTCAGACTAACACCTTGAACATGATGCCAACATTCTATAAGACACTGTTAGTTGCATCTTAATTAAGCTACTTTTAAGATTACAGGTAAGCAAGAGAGCTTTCCCTGTCACAATGCCTGCCCTTTTCCTATCCTGACATTCAACGCTTTTTAATATTCTCTCCCTCTCTCTCTATCTCTCT
The DNA here is from genome assembly GCF_049901735.1 of Notechis scutatus. NCBI lineage: Eukaryota > Metazoa > Chordata > Lepidosauria > Squamata > Elapidae > Notechis > Notechis scutatus. The sequence continues at coordinate 142,676,385 of NC_142012.1, read as the reverse complement.
CTTCCCCTCCATCCCTCCCTCTTTCCCTCTCCCTCTCCCTCTCATTCTCATTCTTTCTCATTCACAGATTCAAGGTGATTCCTACAATTTGCCTCTACTTTGAAACATTTCAGATGGCTTCAATCAATTCTTCAGAATGCAATATTTATTCTCAGATGCAGCCATTCACTTATTTTTATTATTTGATTTTCCTTACTGGATTCATTGGCAGCTGTTTTGCTCTCTGGGCCTTCCTGAAGACCAAGAAGCATTGCAAATGTATGAATGTTTACTTAATTAACCTATTGACAGCAGATTTTTTGCTGACCCTCGCCCTGCCAGTGAAAATAATTGTAGATTTAGGAGTTGCCCCATGGAAACTGAAAATATTCCACTGTCAAGTCACAGCATGCCTGATCTACATTAATATGTATTTATCAATCATATTCTTGGGATTTTTAAGCATGGACCGGTGCCTCCAATTAACAAAGGGATACAAGATCTATAGGATTCAGGAACCTACTTTTGCCAAGATGATTTCAGCAGTGGTATGGTTAATGGTTCTCTTCATCATGGTACCAAATATGATTATTCCAATCACAGAGGTCAAAGAATCACCAAATGTAGGATGCATTGATTTCAAAACAAAAGTGGGAAGAGACTGGCACGTGTTCACCAATTTCATATGTACTGCAATATTTCTGTATTTTTCAGCTATGGTGCTCATCTCTAATTTTCTTGTGATCAGATTACTTTTTCAAAACAAAGGTACAGAAGACTATCACAGTGTAAAAAAAGCTCTGGTAAACATCCTTTTAGTTACCGCAAGCTACATCATATGTTTTCTTCCTTACCATATTGTTCGAATCCCATATACGCTGAGCCAAAGCAAAACTATAATCACAGACTGTTTCCTTAGAGAATCTCTCTACAAAGCAAAAGAATCCACTTTGCTCTTTAGTGTATCAAATCTGTGCTTCGATCCCATTTTGTATTTTTATCTGTCAAAAACCTTTAGACTAACAATGACTAAACATTTTGTATCCTTTAAAGGTAGACACGTTTCTCTAGATGATCAAGAAATGCACGAAGAGAAAATGCCAGAGTTTCAGGTTTCAGCTGAAACTGCAATCCTTTCCACATGAACAGGACATTAAAAATGCATTTGACTTCCCACTTCATTGGCCTACTTTGGACTTCTATGGTTTGAATAAGGTTGGGGACTGTTGGGGGCGAGCGGTGGTAAGACTGAACAGAAGGAGAACATGGGCATTTTGTGTGATATGCCAAACAGTAGTTTATACTTCATCCTCTAGATCAGTGGTCTCCAACCTTTCCGGCTCGGTGGACCAGTTGAGGCAGCGGTGGTTGGGGGGCAGCGGGAACAGTTTTGCGTGCACAAGGGGCACTTTCACAAATACAGGTTCATGCACACGCACTCCTCCACCACTTCCATGGCCAGGTTCCCAACAGGCTACAGTCCAGCAACAGGCCGCAGACCAGGGGTTGGGGATCTCTGCTCTTGATTGCAATGAACCTCCCGGAACAAATCATGATTAAATAATTAAATAGTAAAAGTTAAATAGTAAAAATATAGGATCAGCATCATCATACAAAGCTATAATTAAGATAACTAGAAAATAGATGAAAGTCAGGAAACATGAAAACTGGCTAAAAAGCTCATTTAATAGGCCTGGATAAGATTTAGCTCTCACTTGTTACTGACAAATGTCTCCAAAATTAGTCCAAAGGTTATTTCATTTCATCAGTGAATAATTGTTACTGGTAGATGTTTCCAAAGTTCAGATTGAAGAAGGTTTGAGAGTGGTGGATCACACAAAGGTCTTAAAAGAGATCCATGCTTTCATGCTCTGCTTAACAGTAAGTAAATCCTTATTTTTCTAGTTTTAATACAAAGATAAACTATAAGCTATTGGAAGAGAAATTCTAATCCAATTCTAATCGTAGGTAAAAGAAAAAGTACACAAACTGAGAACTTCCTCATGCATGCATCTGAGCTGAATATGTATCATTTAATATACTATTTTCTAATTTATTCTTCCCCTTATTGCGCATCTGCCATTCTTAAAGCAGAATAGATATGTGTTGGGTCATTATTTCCAAATTGATGACCTTCAAAGCTATGAAAATCTTAAATACCTTTGAATCGATCTAAGGGGAAAAGACGGTTTTCAAAGGATTTCATTAGAACAAACTTTTTCCCTTTTGGATAACTTCATGCAAACTTTTGCTTCATGAGGAACTCTACTATTTTCTATTACATTATTATTATTCTCTAAAGAACATCTTCTAAAAAAGCTGAAAATGTTAATCCTATACAAAAGAATGTCTAGCAGACTCCAAGAACATGGAGATAGAACATTGGTCCAAGAAAGAGGGCAAGCATGTGAAAGAGACTTAAACTAATTCTGCCTTAATTACACAAGGTATCAGTTGATCTGAAGAAATGCTTTGGTAGGCTTTAAACATTACTTCATCCTATATGCAATAAGGAGCATTCCAAATATATATAACAGGTACTCTAAGCATGGCAGTAACTTGATACAATTAAATTGATGACAATTTTCAAACACACAATCGGGAGGACGCTCAATTTTCAGAAATTGAGGGGGCACAGATTGCCAACTCTGGCTCTAATCCTAATGTTTCACACCTGTGAAATAGTGCCAAAAGGCCAGCATTTTAAATTATTTATAAAATCCATGGTGCTTTCACTAAACAAAATGCTTTTATCAGTCTGGCCAAGTTCTTGCAGTTTTCTTGGCAAGATATTCAGAAGTGGTTTGCCACTGCTTTCTTTCTACGGCTGAGAGAGACTGCCTGGCCCAAAGTTACTCACCTGCCTTTATGCATGAGATGGGATTAGAACTCAGTCTCTCAATTTGTGACTTAATGCCTTTTAACTACTACACCAAACTGACTCTCTGAAAGTAATGTCGAAATAACAAAAAAAATTCATTCGTAAGAATTGAATCTTTTACATTATATCATAATGTTGATTCTGTCCATCCCAAGTTACATTTCTAGTTGATTAGGTCCCATTATATATAATAGATTAAGTTTAGTTATGATTAAATTGTTACTCTTTTCAGTGAAGTTTAAATAATGCAGAAGCTAGTTGAAGAGCGTCTACATCCAGCTAAATTGAGATGTAGACCAGGGGTCCCCAACCGCCGGTCCGCGGACTGGTACCGGTCCGCGGAACAAGTCTTACCGGGCCGCTGGTTGCTGGGCGCCGCCATCTTTTTTTGATGAAAAAGTGCTTCCGGTGAGCTTTTCCGGGTAGAAAGCTCACGGAAGCACTTTTTCATCAAAAAGATGGCGCTAGCGCTTCCGTGAGCTTTTCCGGGTAGAAAGCCATTTCTACCCGAAAAAGCTCACCGGAAGCGCTGGCGCCATCTTTTTGATGAAAAAGTGCTTCCGGTGCCGGTGCCGGGCCGCGGCATAAAAAGGTTGGGGATCACTGATGTAGACTACAGAAAACAATAAGTTGGGATTAAACTTACACAGACACATTTCCTAATTAATATATATGAAGTGGATCTCATTGTTCAAAATTTTGCATCAACTCTTAAAGATGGGAAGGGTTACTTACCAAAGGTATAGGAAAATGTGTAGCATACTGCAAATGTCGAAGGAGATGGTAATTTGATGGGAAAATCAGCTCCCTTCCTTTTTCTTTCTTTGTAGACTTTTCATTACTTACTGAAGCTCTTCTGTTTTGTACTGGTATTGAATTCAGATTTTCACAAGACTCCCCAGGCATTGGAGAAAAGATCTAGGCCATTTAAAATATTTAATATTATAAACATAAATGTCCTCCAGATTTATAGTATGTTATTTTTTAAAAAATAAACAAGAAACAGGAAATAAATCAAAGGTATCTATGATTTAGTTTCAATACAATGGAATTATCTTGAAATAGGCAATAGTGAATAGTAATGTTATTGAGGAGGTTGGAATAGCATTCAGTACTAACAATATAAAAGTTGCTATACTAGCAAACCCTCTACATTCCATGAAAGTAGCAACAGACAATTTAATGAACAACTTCCTATTCCAGCTCCTAGCCTTTATGTTACAGTAATAAGAAAACGGACCAAATGCAAAGCTTTTGAGTAAAAAGATAGGGTAACTGTTTCTAAAGCCAAAGAAACCTGTCTATGTACAGGTAGTTCTCAACTTACAACTGTTCGTTAAGTGACTGTTCAAAGTTACAGCAGTTTTTCAGCAGATGAGAACACTACCAGGCTACATAAATAGTGGTCAGGGGCTGAGCTCTTCTCCATGCACAGAAGAAAATACCTTCTCCAGACTGCAGAAACAGTGCTTGAATCATGGGGTGCAAGCCCAGTTTCTGCAGCCCAATGGTTGAGTTCCAGGCAGCAGGCAGTACTTTCAGCCAGCCCTGAAATGAGGGAAGTCTTCCCAGCAGGTGGGCAGCAGCCTGAAACCTTCCCTGCCTGCTTTCCCACTGTCTTTCTAAGGAAGCCAACTGAGAAGATTGCAAATGACAATCACATGACTGAGGGGGAGGGGTAATTGGCAATAGTTGTTAAGTGAATATCCATTGCCATGCAACTGAAAAATTGTCATGTGACCATGGGGGAAGGAAAACATTATATTCTTGGCAGTTCTTGAAGAATGGCCCATGAGCTCCACTGCTCCATGAGCTGCATTGGTTGCCAGTCTGTTTCCAGGTACAATTCAAGGTGTTGATAATCACCTGTAAAGCCCTTCATGGCCTGAGTCCAGGCTACTTGAAGGACTCTCTCATTCCAGTGAGATTGGACCATCCCACCCATGCCAGTGTAGAAGATATGCTGTGGGCTCCATCCATTTGTTCTGGGCAGCAGATTTCAAAAGAAGGGCCTTCTCTGCCATTGCACCTGGGACACTTCCCAAGGCCACCATAACTTGGAATGGCTCATTAAAGGACCGGTTTAAATTGAGGACTACCTGATGTTTGGTTCAATGTGCATGCAGATATTTGCAAGTTTTCAGTTAGTATGAATTTTGTTACATTTAAACATCCATTCACTGCAATTTGCAAGTGAAACAATCACATTTGCAATCATTTTATTGCAGGATTTCTACTGAATCACACCAATCTAATTAACTTAGTACTATCAGTTAGTAGTAGCTGTCCAGGATTTTAGCAAGTGGACAATCCAACATTTTGGTGTGTGTTATTTTTTTACTTCATATAAGCAGCAGCTTCAGTTAGCATGCCCAAGAGAGAGAGTTTCTTTAAAACTTATTTTTCAATTCTTCCCTATACTACTGATATAAAGATTGGAAATAGCCTATCATGAAATAAGGTGAAAAGCCTATAAATTCATGCTAATATTGAATTAAATGCTTGCAGTTAATTTTATATAAATTGCGGGGGAGGATTAAACCTTTTTAGAAACATCTAAAACTAATAGTTCATATTTTAGCAAGAAAACAATTACAGCATGCTTTTGTACAATACTGTATATCAAGGAAATGTAAAACATATTTTTCTTATTTTATAATATGGGAAACATTCATCTTTGTTGTCCGCCACTGATGACTAATTATTCAGAAATGCTTATTTCTACACATCACACCATGTTCAACATCTTCTTTGGAATATTGGGACTCTACATGTTGAAATTTCTTTCAGATGATGTGGCTATCCATTTTACAGTAACAAATAAGGTCTATGAAAGGGTTTGTATTTCAGGATTTTCAACAGAAAAAAACAAAAATATAAAGTTATGCCTGATGTTGTGCATGATGCATTCACCACAATGGCATTTTGAACATTAGTGAAACTAGATGAAAAAGTTTGAAAACCTAACATAATACTGTTTTGCAGAACAAAAATAGATTTCTGCTAGACAAGTTAAGGTATGTGAAAATGTGAAAAAAAAATGTATAGCAGATAAGCAGGGCATATTCCATGATGTCATGTAGCAAAGGGAAGAATTAATAAATACATTGTTTGTGGGTTTAAAATAAGAAGTTAAACCTACTGGAAATTCCGAACCAAAGTCTGTCTTTAAGTCATTCTTGTCTACATCATCAAAAATATTAGTGGTTCCTGAGTCAATATACATGTGTTCCATAAGGCTATGTTCCTAATTTTCACCAAAGAGACAAAAAACAAAAATGTGAGTCAGAGTGTAATGAAAACCCGTTGAACTGATCACAAATTATATGAATTCAAGCATAATATAAATTACTTATTATATGCAGTAAGAGTGAATATAGTCAATGGACATTACAATCAAGATAGGTTATCTTTGGTATTGTGCTGAAAATAATAAAGTTAACAAGCTTGAGTAGACTGTACTCAGGAGATTGGTCTGTAAGATTGTTTACAATGAAATGAATGATCTCCCAGGAAATATGTATTTCTGCTGTGGGATCAGGTGTTTCAACAAGGAGGAAGAAAAAGTGTAGCAAATCAGTTTTGGCTGCTCTAGAGAATTAAAATTTCTCTAAGGCATTGTAAATTACAATGTATTTAAAAGTGGTAAAGAAATATTCTTGTAGTTCCAAATAATAAGCGGTTTTAAATATATGTTTGTAAATTTTCTCTCACACAACTGGGCCTCCATCCTTCTTCCAATCATATCCCATCTCTAAGACTTTTGTCAAGGCTGTTTCTGCGGGTTCCTCATTTCCCCAATACTGATGATGTTGGATAGTGAAACATTTGCAAGAAAGCCACCAAGTTCAGAAAACACCAAGGGCCCCACAGACATTATTGGATTTTACCAAACACTTCAAAAAGGTAAACAAGAGCCTCTATAGTTAAAAAAAAAAGTTCCAAAGATTTTGCTTACAAATTCTAACTATATCTTCTTTCCTGTGTTGGAATAATAGACTTGCACTAACCATTGTGATCTTTCAAATATGTCTTTTTCAGGACATCTCAAGTTGCTGTTGCCTAGCATGTATTGGCATAATGATTCCATAACATTTATTAGTGCTTCTTTAATTTTTTTTAATACTGCATTTGTACTGTGGCTTTTAAACTTTGTTGTGTTCATTTTTATTATTGTAAATCACCAGGAGTATATTTTGGGAAGTATTTGAATGAAAGAAATTTATTTATATTTTTTTCAAAAGTTACTATTTTTATTATTGTTTTTTATAAATACAATTTGATCTAAGGGAGCCAGACAATTACAACATGATAGGTGTAACAGTCAAGTAGCATTTTATCATTTCATCCCAAAGATTGTAGCAAATCACAAATTATCTTTTAAACTTTCAGATGTCTTCTAATGTTATATCAATTCAGAAGTTAAATAATCCAATCTTACATACATACACTATTTATTAAATTTATCTGCCACTCATCTCCATGATAAGGCGACAATGGGCTCCTTACCTCAAGTTTCACATCGTGTCCCTTAGAATAGTGCTCATCCATGTTTTCCCCAGTTGGTGAACGTGTTCTAGAAGCTGCAGTGACAGATAAGTCTCCACGTGATATTAAAGTGCACATGTAAGCATCATGTGAAAAAACATCATGCCGTATAAATTCACCAAAAAGCAGCACTAGGTTCACAAATTCAATTTTTTCATATTCACCATTTGGATCAGCTGACAATAAATGAAGAATTGAATGTTGTTAAATTCACAATAAATCCAAGCAGGTACAAAAAGTAATACAGTTGCTGGAAAAAATTAATGTACTTAATCCTAATTTGGAACAGATATAATTTGATACTTACGTAATGAGGGGGCTTGAGTATCTAAAAATCTAAGGAGAACATTCTGGAAAACAGGGAGGCTAGAACCAGCAAATGATGCTGAAGAAATGGATTCCTTTTCATCCATGATTTCAACTTCACCACATCTCTATAAAAGTATGTAAAATAAAAGAATAAACTTGTGGTATCATAACTATTAAAATTACTTTCATCCCCCTCTTTTCCCAGAAATTACAAAGAATAGCTAAATTAAGGAGAAATGACTTGTCAATCCATTTGGACAATGTGATAATCTATGATGAAATCTAATTTAAGAGTTACTTGAATCTTGGTTTAGTAAAACACAAATACAAATTAAGAAACTGCATTCAAGTGTCACTGTGGGGTTTGTTTTTGTTTCGCTAAAGAAATGAAAGGATATTCCTACATCATTCTCACACACTAAAACTATAAGATACCTTTTATTGATTATTATTATCTGTTAACAATATGAAGTAATAGCTACCAGTTCCTTAGCTGGCATTGGTCTTCATACATCAGGTTCTTCCCAAGAAACTAGAATATTATTATTTATCAGTGTGGTATATGTATGGATCCAAGCAGTGTGGCCTTTTCCAATCCACATAAGCAAATTTTGACAATGTGCAGATTTTCTGTATCTGATGTGGTATGAGCCAAAACTTTATGCTTTGTATTTAGCAATCCCACAATATTTTAATGTTTATTTCCAGCTATTTTTTTCAGTTCTATGTTTCCACTCATTTTCATTAGTGGTACATGATAGGTTTTGTAGATAGTCCAATGAATCATTTGGGTGACTATGTTATATTGTTGTTTACAATCAGTTTGTGTGATCTTTTTCCATGAGATGAATCTACTGTTTTCTGTTTCTGTGCACAATCTGCACTTTGAATCACTTGATGATTTTCAGTTCTGCCCTTGATCACATTACTTCAAATAGCTTGGTTTTGCACAGTCAAAATTAAGCCTTCAGTTTCTTTTTTTTAATGTTCGAGGTTCATCTGAAATCACTTTCCTCTTGATCTTTGGCATAAATTAAACCATGTAATATTTTTCATTGACAGCATTCTGTACTTGTTTTTATTACAATATTTTGAAATTCATCTTTTTGTTTCCTGTAAATTTAGTTAAGTTCCCATTTTCACTTGCATTAATTGTTGGTTTTGGCTGTCTTTTACATAATTAGCCAATCCTATGGAATTTCTCAGTCATCCAGGTCATGGTTGTCCCAAAGATGCTTTTTCAAAAGCAACTAGACTTTCTTTTTCCTTGAAAATGTTTCATTTTCTCTAAGCAGGAGGTATGTGGTGTCATATCCCCCACCCTCTGTTGAGAGATATTAATATAGATGGACTCTTTGACCCCTCTTTCAAGCCAAAAAAGGTTTGAACCAAAAGAGGTTTGAAAAAGAGGTCAGAGAGGCTATCTACATTAAGACTGAACAGCGCTCTCTCAACAGAGGGGGAGGGATACAAAACCACCTATTTCCTGTTTACAACAGTTCTTTCAGAAGTTCCAAGAAGGTTCCACACTCATTTGCACTACTTAGGTGACCTTGAGGGCCAAGTAGCCTCCAGGACTGTCAGAATTAGTGCTAATGACCAGATGACTGCGAAGAATATAAATCCTTCCATCCTCTACCATTCAATCAGAACTGAAGAAACATCTTGAATGAGAAGTGAAACGTCTTCTAGGAAAAACAAAGCCCAGTTTCTTTTGGAAAAGCACCTTTGGACAGCCACTGCGTGCTTTTCTTTTTGACAGTTTGTTTCACCAGAAGTAAACCTCTGCCTCCATTTCCAGAGGGCAGGTATAATCTATTAATATCACTACAGGGATGTAATATATAGTATCCAGTTAATAATTCCAGCAATGTATCATGTCACTGGTATTGCCCAGCCATTTATAGCATTGATGGTACTATTATGGTTTGTTGCACAATCAGTCAGATGCTTAGATTGGATTTGGCATTTTTATCCACTGACTGAGTCTTTCCCAAGGACCTAGGGAATTTGTTTGATGGTGTTAAAGGTATCATCACAAGATGTAAGCTATTACAAATAAAAGTATTTCTATTTGTATGTCTTTGTGTGATTTTTTATCCCCAGTTATTTCTCTCCTATTCTGCTATGTCCAAATACTGTCATGTTCATTATCCAGATTTTTTTGACATTTGTATCAACAATTGTTAAGCCTGAAATGTCATGTGGCAGATGCTTGTCTGTTTAAATTCTAAAATTACACAGCACTTTAGCTTCTTCACTTTCTGTTGCTTTGTTTATTTTGTGGTCCCAACAATTATTGCAGGCCAATGGTATTTCTAGCAGATTTTCCAATGTACTCCACTTTCTGCTGTTATATATATAAATCTCTTTTCTATTCTTCACTTGGTCTTTCTTGTAGGTCAATCTGGTTTCTCCGGTACTTCAGTAACCCTTCATGGTATACTAGCTTCACTGCATCTTCTACAATGTTCCCCAAATATTCTTCCATGCCCCTTTTTCTTTTTCAACTGTATGGTGTACTTGCAACATTCCATGCCCACCTATTTTCCTGTCTGTCACTATTACGTGAAAAAGCATGATTCATTGACATCATTTTTCTGGTCTTCCTATTCAGGCATTTTATTTCTACTTGAGCCCAGTTCACTATTCCAACTGATGATTGGAATTGCCCAGTTTATAATTGCATTATCTTGCATATTTGCATATTTATTCCACTGAGTTTGGACTTTTAGATCTTATTCATACTTAGGATATATTCACTTTTAGCCTTTTTCTTGATTTCAGTGTATATTATTGTTATTGTTATTGATGATGATGATGATGATGATGATGATGATGATTTAATCTTCAATTCCATTCACAGTCTGGCACTGGTAAAAACTTAATAGTTCAAGTCCTAACCAAAGATCTATGACCTATTAAGACCTAAAAGCATCTAAGCATGTAGGCAGTTCCAAGTAGAGTGTTGTTGTTTTTTTTTTTTTTTTTGCAAAGTCAGAATATTGAGGTCTAATAAATTCAAAATTTTCATGTATCTAGGCAGCTTTTTGGTATTGCTTCAAAGTACAACCATTGATTTCTTCCTCCATAGTCGCTCAACTTAAATTATAATTTTATAAATCTTATAAATTTGTTAATTTTATTTTCTATTGTGGACATTTTAAAATATAACTATTGCTGCTTATTCTTTCATTTGCTGTAAACCACCAGGAATCAATTCATTGCAGTAGGTATACATTCAACAAATAAATAAATATATACACTCTTCAACACTGGAACATCTTCTATAATCTTTTTGTAAATGGGCACTGATGAGACTAATGAGACTCTAGGTTCTATACAAATACTATCTACAGAGAACAAAACAATTAATGCAAGCCTCCATGAATTAAAAATATTACTATGGTGGTTCCTGAGTTACATGAATAAAAAGGAACTATTGCATCTATCTACTATATTTAAAAATCTTCTTTTACATGATGTAGTAAAAGAGAATATTTAACCATAGCCTGAAAAATCATTTCAGCAGCTTTAAAATTGCAGTTTAATGTTTTCTTTAAGTTATACAATTTTGATTATGTACCCTGTATAGTTCATAGTGGACTATAGAAAGTCCATGTGTAAATGTTTTTTCATTGTTTTGTCCCAAAAATGTGAGAAGCATGCTAATGCTCCTTTAGAATTATCCTAAAGTTTCTCTATAGACAGATTTGCATTGGAGATCAGGAATATCATGCTTGATTTCTAAAAGGTGAACTAAAATTTCCTTTAGAAATGAAGACTAGCAGATAACTTACTTCTGCCTCAATTTCAGTTTGCCTCTTCTCCAATAGTTTAGCTACAGCCATTGCCCGGTGCTTACCAGATCTTTTATTACTCACAGCCCATTCACAAAGCAATGTTACCACAGCTTCATCATTAGGTGCAACCTATTAAATCACAAACACAAATGTGTTATTCATTTTAGTGTTAGAACATTTTAAAGAATATAATATTAGAATATTTTATTAGAGTTTTACACTTTTATTAAAACTCCTAAATCATGTTTTATGTTGGTTTCTTTGAGATTTGTTGACCTTTTTATTCTTCACTATTCACAGCCTTGAAGATAGCTTTCCCAGAGAAGTGAGATAAAATGTATGTTTCAAGAACAACTTCTTAATTAAATGCATTCTCAGAAAACTTAAGATGCCCTGGGAAGGAAGGAAGGAAGGAAGGAAGGAAGGAAGGAAGGAAGGAAGGAAGGAAGGAAGGAAGGAAGGAAGGAAGGAAGGAAGGAAGGAAGGAAGGAAGGAAGGAAGGAAGGAAATTTCTTATATGGAATAGTGTGAGGACGGAATTAGGTGACTGGGTAAGCGGGGTTGGTCCTGTAAAGGAGTCTTGATCGGAAATGAGAGGTCCCACTCTCAGTCTCTACTATGTGGAGTTCTACAGGTTTCAGTATTCTTTCCACTCCTGTTTAAGATCTATCTGAAGCTGCTGGATAAGATAATCTGTCACCGTGGGGTGAGAACCATCAGTATGCTGGTGATATTCAGCTTTACATCTCTACCCCTAACGATGTCCTCCTTTTTCAGTGCCTGGAGACTTTGTGGAACTGGAGCTGTAACAGCCTTCAGCTGAACCCTGGGGCAAGACTGAGTAGAAAAACCTTTACATAGTTTCTTTTCAGTAGTCCATTAGATTGAAAAAAATAAAAAGGAAAAATATGAAAACACAAGAGTACTACTTTTGATCCAAGATAGAATAGAATTGTGAATTATTTTTTAAAAAAAACAAAGGATGTAACAACAGCAAGGGAATGTTTTAAGAACTTAGTTTTGATAGCGTTTTAAAGAAAACTACTTTTTTTAACTTTTAAAAGCCTTCAAGTATTTCTAATTAAGAATATTTTAATTTATTCCTGGCTTTCAAAGTTTCTAAATATATTCTTCAATTGTATTCCACTATTTCCACATTTTTGTTTTCAAGTTTTGTATATTTTATCTTTTACTGAACATTGTATTGGTGGTTTTAATTCATAAAAATCACGAAACTGTTACCAAATAGATTTTGCACACAATCCACAAAAATTGCAAAACAACATTCACATTTGACTAAAAATAAATAGCAGAACATAAGAGCCAGTTTGGTGTAGTGATTAAGGCATCAGACTGGAAACCAACTGGAAACAAGTGACCGAGACACTATGAATTGTAGTCCGGCTTTAGACACAAAACCAGCTGGATAACCTTGGGCTGGTTACCTTCTTTCAGCCCTAGGAAGGAGGTAATGGCAAACTTATTCTGAAAAATCTTGCCCAGGCAATCAGAAACAATTGAATGGAATAATACAGCAGGAGAGAGAGGGGGGGAGGGAGGGAGGGAGGGAGGGAGGGAGAGGGAGAGGGAGAGGGAGAGGGAGAGAGAGAGAGAGAGGAAGGGAGGGAGGGAGGGAGGGAGGGAGGGAGAGGGAGAGGAGAGGAGAGAGAGAGAGAGGAGGGAGGGAGGGAGGGAGGAGAGAGAGAGAGAGAGAGAGAGAGAGAGAGAGAGAGAAGAATATACACATATAAACACACACACACATACATTTATATGTGTGTGTGTGTGTATATAAATATATGTATATATATAAAATGTACATTTTATATATGTACATACACATACATATAACAAAACTATACATATATACATAAATATACATGTGTGTGCGTGTGTGTGTGTGTCCATATATAATTATCCATTTCCATCATTCTATAATATGTGATGAATACTACGAGATATATGTGTGTATGTATTTACGCATGTATTCATTCTAGTGTTCATCACATATTATAGAATTATGAAATGTGCATCTTCAATTAGTCTTATCTGCAACATTAAGTCAATAATTGAAGGTTACCAGATACAAAAACTAAATATATATATTGCATAATGGGTAGCTTGGGGGTTGCAATGCACCAGCATTCCTTCTCTGGATCACAGAATTTCCAAGGATGGATGAGGTCAGAAAATTGATGTGGTTTGTTGTTGTTTTTTCATTTGAAGTTAGGCTAAAATAAAGGGGGGAAATGTCCATCTCAATCCCTGCAACTGCTCTAATGTACCCATTACACACCTGAAACTGAAACTCTTACAAAACACACTATGGCCTTGTAGAAGGAAGGGGAAAATAGCTAAGAACATCCTGTTCTTCCCCTTCCCTTTCTTTACCATCTGTATAACAATTAGCCCCAAGATAATGAAATGGAGAAGCCACAGCTCACCATCTCCAATTTCTAGTATGCTAGGAATTGTCTACTTTCTGGTGGTCACCCACACATGAATGTCACTTGTTCCTCTCAATAAAGACTGTAGGCAGAGCATATAACTAAATTTACAACTAACAGTGTCTTGGTTTATTAAGAACAAAACTAATGTGCTGCATGCTCAGAGCTATTTTAGGCACTACCAGCATTGTGACCACAAATAGTATGAAGATTCATGCAATTTCCTTCCTTAGGCCACTCTATATCTGGTGAGTCAAATTACAAAATGAGCTGGGTGCTGTAAAAAGTCTGGATATCTGTAGCATCATGCTTATGTATCTTACTGCCTTACACCAAAAATATTGACCTTAAAACTTCAGAATCTCTATGAATCACAAGTCTGTTGTTCCAACTTTTATTTATCTACCATGCTCCAGATTCTGCTTAATCTATACAATACTTTTTTGCAACTTAAATTTATATGAAGGATTCTAACAGTGATGATTACAAAATTAAGTACCAGAGTTTCATCTATTATTAGTATAAAGAAAGATGTGGAATACTTTTTAAACAAACAATTGGTTGATCAATTATATGCCAACAGATTGTGATAATTCTTAGCAACTACATTCACCATGACAATCTATCCCTATCCCAGTCTTTCAATGCAGAAGCATCAAAGGGTATATCCCATAGTCCTTGTCCTAAGTGAAGTTCCAGACTAACATCACTGACCAAAGAGGTAAGGAAGATCTTGCTAGCAAAAATTCAAGCCATGGCATTGTAAGAAACAATAAACTCTTCATTAGGAAAGTATGACTGGATTTGGTTCTGTAAACATTCCTTCCTTGTTTGAAGGGAATTTATGTCACCAGATGGAGGAGGGGGAAAAATTATATTTATATAAATTTATATAAAATGATTTACTGGTGGTATTTGGCACCAACGAGATTGGCTAAGATATCTCCCAACATAAGCCCAAAGTGTTGGAAATGTCATCTAGCAGACGGTACCTTCTATCATATGTGGTGGCTATGTCCTGAGACCAGGAACTATTGGATTAAAATTAAAAATTGGATGCAGGAAATTACAGGATATCAAATTGAACCTAAACAGGAACTCTTCCTATTAGGAATAATTAAGGATCAATACCCAAAAGCGATAAAATATATTATTTTATACATTCTAACAGCAGCCAGGATAGCTTTTGCACAAATGTGGAAAGGACCTAACACCCCTCCAGAAGACTTAGTTCTACATAAAATACTAGAATGTGTGGAAATGGATATGCTTACACTAGAAATGAAAGACAAGGAAAATTCTGAATATTACTCAGTCTGGCATAAATGGTACGAATGGTTAGAAAATAGATAAAAGAAATAAGAAGAATGGATTAGTGTAGTTAAGAGATCTTACGAGAATGATACAGTAGATATATAAATATATAAGATAGAGATAATTATAGTAGAGATAATAGTTATTGGTTGATATATATAAAGTATAAGATATTTATAAGATGACTATATGTGTCGATGTCAAAACACTGTCACAGATATGAATGTGATTTGTATTGGTGGAAAATATAATAAAAATCTATTTTTTAAAAAAATCCTTCCTTGTTTAACAGAGATCTAGAAAACTGGGTGGTGGGTGACAGCAGCATAAATAAAGCAAAAATAAGAAAAACCAGTTTGTTCTGCCTCACAAAATCTAAACATTCTTAAGCAACTCAGAATAACAGTGACTTTCTGCAACCTATGTGTAAATGTTTACAGGAACTAAATTAAATTTTCTATTTAAAAAGGAATGTGTGATAATTTTTGAACACTTAGCAGTAGCTTAATACAAATAGTCAGAAATGTGTAGAATATCATTTGTTTAAAATGTATTGATGACTGAAATCATATCACACATCATTTTAACCCAACTTTCAATAACTTTAAGGGAAGACTGGTATGGTTACCTTTTGACCCAATTCTTTCTCGCATGGAAGATTTTCAATACCTTTTATGGCTATATTTCAAGGTTCTCTCATATCACAAGACCTAAAATGGATGCCTAACATAAAAAACATCATCAAAAAAGCACAACAAAGAATGTTCTTTCTGCGCCAACTCAGAAAGCTCAAACTGCCCAAGAAGCTGCTGATACAGTTCTACAGAGGAATTATTGAGTCTGTCACAGTGGTGGCATTCAAATAGTTTTACCACCGGTTCGGTGGGCGTGGCTTGGTGGGCGCGCTTTGTGCATGTGCACACACTTTGCATGTGCGCACACCAAACGTGTACTTTGCGCAGGCACTGAAGCATTTGCGCAGGCGCAGAGGTGTTCTAACTTACCTCCTGCAAGCCTGCACGATCCCAGTCACTTCAGCAGCTGCCGTGCAGCACTCTTCTATGCCATGCAAAGCAGCTGTGCTTCAAATTCAGAGGATAAAGGAGAGTGTGGGAGCCCAAGTGGGCCCAACAGCAGAGCGGCAGAGAGAACCGGTTCGGTCTCCACTGCTCATCACTGCTTGTTTGAACTTTGCTTAAAAGTTTCTGAAAGTAAAAACCTACATTTACTGGACAGTGTATCTGTGTGCTGTGTGTGTATTATTCAAACACTACTCTCAAATACGTCTCCCTGTACGTGCTCATTCTCCTAACGGGGAATTACCTCAACACTGGTTATGGGCCCAGGCCATACCAGGCTCAGATAACTGAGAGTTAGTGTGAATGCACAGTACTGTATACAGACAGCTGTTTACTGTTTAATTGTGGTTTACTATCCTGGTAAAGATGGCACAAGACACTTCAAGAAGTCTATCACTCATAACCCAGTTGGATGGAACAAACTATGTTTCCTGGTCTATGAAGTGCAGTCTATTTCTGTGTAGGGAAGGTTTATGGAATGTAGTTCAAGATCCACCAGATGTAAATGCTTGGGATCCAAATAATGAGGACGATGCCAAGAAACTTGCTGACTTTAAACAGAACAACAAACGAGCTCTTTGTATAATTGGACTAACACTGAGTGACCAGCAGCTAGTCCATATTGGTGGAGAAGAGTCTGCTGCTAAGTGTTGGGAGAATTTGAAGAGGATTTATGTTTGTAACAGTGTAGGTGCACACATACATCTTACACGTAAACTGTTTAGAGCATGTCTTCTGAAAGGTGGAGATATGTTAGCTCATTTAAACTTCATGAAAAGAACTTTTCAAGAGCTACATGAAAAGGAACTGATATTTTCAGAGCTGCATCAAGTTTACATCATTCTTTCCTCATTGGATGAAAGTTATGATGATGACGTATCTTCACTGGAAGTCCTGCCCAGAGATAAACTGACATTGACTGACATAACTGGAAGATTGTTAGAAGAAGCAAGAAGATGGCTGGATAGGGACCAACTGAGGAAGAACAACCACAAGAAGAGGATTTGTCTTCAACTGCCTATACTGTTAGGAAATGTTTTTCTTGTGGGGCTAGGGGACATATAGCTAGATTCTGTAAGAAGGGAAAAAAACAGAATACTGGTAATCACCAGAAGGCCAAAAAGAATGTTAGTTTAGCTATGTCTAGCAATTCAACTGTAAACCATGATTTGTGGGTTGTTGATAGTGGAGCATCGCAGTGCATTACTAAAGATAGAAAAAGATTTGTAAAGATGTCCATGAGTAAACAACATGTATCATTGTCAAATGGATGGAAGATTAACGCATCAGGTGAAGGTCCTGCATATTGTTCTTGTATAAATGAACATTTAACTATGTTATATGTACCTAAACTGAAATTTAATTTGCTATCAGTAAGGGCTTTAGTTAATCATGGTTATGTAGTAACCTTTAGGGGAGATAACTGTATAATAGAGAAAGAGAATAAAATTTAGAGAATGATTTATATGTGATACATGAAGACCAGTTGCAGATGGCTAACTCAGTTTATAACAATGTTAAGCCACATGATGAATATATACATTTACTGCATAGACATCTAGGGCACATTAATTTCAAAATGCTCAAACAAACTGTTGAATTGTTGGAGGGAGAAAAATTGAAACCCTGTAGCAAGTATTTAAACTGTAATGCTTGTAGCCAAGAGAAGAGTAAGATTACTCCAGCAAACAGACTTAATGGGTTTAAGACTAAATAACCTTTAGAGGTTGTTTTTGCTGACATAATTGGTCCTAAGAAACCAAGTTTAGGAGGTGCCTGTTATATTTTGAGTATTATGGACCATTACTCACGATACGGTTTCTGCTATCTTATGAAAAACAAAACAGAAACATTCCAACATTTCTTTAACTGGCTAAGGTTTGCTGAGAGAAAAATAAAAAGTAAAGTAATTACTTCAGTTATTGATAACAGGACTGAGTTTGTTAACAAAAGATTCCAAACTATGTTGAAATTGGCTGGTGTCCAGCATAAACGTTCTGCACCTTACAGACCACAACATAACTCGTTTCTAGAATGAAGAGGGCAAACATTACAAGCCATGGCTCGCACTATGTTATCTGATTCAGGTTTGCCTGAAACACTGTGGGGTGAGGCCATAATGTGCAGTAATCATGCTTTAAACAATGTAGTTAACACAACAACTGGTGAATTGCCATTCACTCGTTGGCATGGCAGAAAACCAAATTTAAGTTATTTACACACATTTGGAGCTCCAGCATGGGTGCATATTCCCTCTCAAGTAAGACTGAAAGGGCAACATAGAGCTAAGAAGTTATTTTTTGTGGGTTATGAAGCCAACCATAGATCATTTAGATTTTGGGATCAAGGCACAGCTCTTGTTTATTGTAGTGCTAGTGCAAAATTTCTCGAGCACATTGGGTGGAATAAACTGGAACAGGAATCCAGCAATGATATTATTATTGACACCCAAATAGTCCCTAAAGATAAAATCAGTAAACCACGGATAGCCATTAAAGAGGAAGGACAGGAGGAAGTAGGAGTTCAGGCACAGGAGGAGATAGAAGAACAGGAGCAGGTGACACAGGAAAGTCCACCAGTAAGCCCTGTATTACCAAGATGAGTAAGCCTTGTATTATCAACCCAAGTAACATGACCACCTCATAGATATCAGGCTAGTGTTGTATGCCAAGTGAATACAGTTCCAAGTAATTATAGTGAACTAAAACTGTATCCTACTAAGGATCAGGCTGCTTGGCAGAAAGCAATGGATAAGGAACTGGAATCATTAAAAAAAATGGAGGTATACGAAAATGTTAGGTTACCACCAGGTAAACATGCCATAGGATGTCAATGGATTTATAAACTGAAGACAGATGTAGATGGGACTGTTACCCATAAAGGCAGGTTAGTAGCACAAGGGTTCAATCAGACAGCAAATGACTACGATGAGGTGTTTGCACCTAGTCTGAAGGCTACTACATCAAGGGCAGCATTAGTGTGGGCAGCTAAGGAGAAATACATTATAAATCATTTGAATGTAGAGACGGCATATCTGCATGCACCATTGCAACACACTATTTATTTAAAGAAACTTTTAGGTCTCAAAAATGATAATACAACATTGCTGGAGATTGAAAAAGAGTCTTTATGGTTTGAAGCAATCAGGATATGAGTGGAACCAATGTATAGTTAAAGAATTGACTAGGATAGGTTTTGTAGCTGGCATGGCTGATCCATGTTTGTTTAATAGAGAAAGTAATGGTGTAATTTCATTGTTGCTATTGTTTACTGATGACATAGCATTAATCACCAAAACTGAACAAGAAGCTACTAAAATAATATCACTGTTAGATAAGAAATTTAAAATAAAACAATTAGGAGAAATCAAACAATATCTTGGTTTAAAGATAGATAGAACTAGGGGAGGATACAAAATCTCACAGGCAGATAAAATTAACCAATTACTAAAAAGTTATAAAATGGAACTTTGTAAGCCGGCTAAGACACCAATGAGCCAGGAGTTTAGCCATAGTAATTTTCAAACTCCTATTTTTGATAAGAACATTTATCAGTCCTTGATTGGTAGTTTATCTTATCGCAGTAATTGGTCAAGGCCAGATATTGCATACAGTGTTAATCAATTAGAGAGATTTAACACTGAGCCAACTGAAAGGCACTGGCAAGCTGCTAAACGTGTGTTAAGATATCTGAAACAAACAATGCATTATTCATTGTACTTGGAGCCTAAAGATGAACTGAATTTAACTGCATATGCTGATGCAAGTTTTGCTACAGACATAAATACATGAAAATCTACATTGGGTACTGTAGTATTATAGGGAAAAGCATTGATTGGATGGAGGTCTATTAGACAGAAACATCTAAGTTTGTCAACAATGGAGGATGAATTCTCATGTTTATCTTTACTATGTACAGATTTAGTTTTGTATAAGCAACTACTAATTGATATGGGAATTGATGTAACAGATTCTATTGTTGTTTATGAAGATAACCAATCAGCAATACAGATGGCTTCAAATATTGCTGTTAAGACAAGAACGAAACACACAGATTTAAGATATTTAAATGTCAGACAATGTGTGCAAAGTAAAATGATTAAGCTAGAACACTGTATGTCAGAAAACAATATAGCAGATCATTTTACAAAGGCCCAAGGCTCCATAAAGCATAAGGCTTGCTGTGAGGATTATGGAATTAGAATGTAAGGTTGTATATATTGTCCTGCCCAAAAGGGGAGAATGTTAGGAATGTAAGTCACCTAACAGCTATTTGGGTTGGAAATATATAAAGCAGGATAGACATTTTTATACTGTTTCTTTAAGAAAATACAAAACTATAATTGGGTGTGTTTTCTCAAACGGCCATAAGATGGAGCCAGAAACCTGGGTTGTCTCAATCTTAGTCTCAGAAAAAGTCTCTGTGAGTCTCTGTTTCCTTCTGTTGGAGAGTTTTGCCATTCCTCTTAATTGACTGCTATTTTTGGATTTGATATAAGTCTGATACTGAACTGTTTTTGACACTGGACTTTGTAATTGGATTATCCCTGGACTGAAAACTGACTGATTTAACCTGTGAATGACTTTGGACTGCTTGTTTGAACTTTGCTTAAAAGTTTCTGGAAGTAAAAATCTACATTTATTGTATAGTGTATCTGTGTGCTGTGTGTGTATTATTCAAACACTACTCTCAAATACGTCTCCCTATATGCTCTCATTGTCCTAACAGGGAATTACCTCAACAGTTTTTAACTTGTGGCATAAATTTTTATATCAGCTTTTGAAGTTGGCAACGTGACCAGATTTGTTTTTCCGCTAAAGTGATTTATTTAAAGGGATTGAAGCTTCCTTATTGTTTTGGGTAATTTGTTTTTTTCTGGTTTTGGGAGTTGTTAATGATACATATAGTTTGATGACTCTTTTGACTTCAGTAAAAATATGTTGTAATGGTCTTCTACAGTATTGCATCCAGAGAATAGAAATGGCCAATCAAGGGATGAGAGATCATTGTTTATAAGATCATAGTTGCCTTTTTTAAAGTTATAATTGGGGATTTTGTCATTGTGATGATTTTTGTGTGGACGTATGTTGAGACAAAAGTCAATCATGTTGTAGTCACTGTTGGAAAAGGGTTCTTTAATTTGTATTCTGTAAATTGAATTCAAACTATTGCAGAAGATGAGATCGAGGCAATTGTTAAGTCTAGTGTTGTTGGTTTCTAGTTGTTCTAGTCCCAGATTTGTTACTGCATTGTAGATTAACTTAAGCTATCAGAACATGAGTGTTTAATATTTGAAAATTCATTTGCTAAAGGCAGATTTCTTTCCTCTGGGATGGTAAATGTACCCTACATTTAAAAAACTGGCTCTTAACATATAGTAAATTCTATAAATAAACTAAATGTGTATTGCTGATTTTAAGTAAGTTGTGTGTTAGCAAATTTTCAATGTTATGTTAGTTGACAAAACAAAAGAAGAATCCAAAGGTCAATCCAAACATCAAAGACTAAATTTCAGAAGCTGCAGCTTCATATGTAACAATAATCCTCAGCATTTATTTTTTTTGCTTCTGAGCTCCACAAACTGTCCTTTGCTGTTCAAACTTTACAATAGGAAATCAACTGAAAATTCTAGTAATTTTAATGTTAATTTTAATAATGTTAATTTTAATATTAAGTCAAAATTTCTCATACAAGTTTCAGCAAAATCAGCTAATAGGATTCTCTTTTTATTTCTGAATTTTCCCCAAACTTCATTTTGTTCTGCATATTAGTAATGCTGTCTTCTGATTTGTAGACAATTTTCCAATTTTCCATTTAGAGTATGCTAAATACTATTCTGCTGTAAAATAACCTCAATGCTTTTATGGAGCAAAGCATATATTTTTCCTATGCCAACCAAATATTATCAGCAAACCTCCTACCACCCATGACAGGAAGAGATTAAGATTGTGTTGAGGCCTTTTACTGAAGTATCACCCACCACAAAGCCACTAAAGCAAAAAAGAAAAAAAAACTTTGCAGCTGAAAAACACATTAATACATCAATAAACTGACAACTTTATCTGTTAAACCAGAAATACTAGCTTACTGTAGATTAGCCATAGCTGATACTGCAGCCATAGAATTCTCCTAGAATTCTGAGAGTTGAAATCCACAAGTATTAAAGATGCCAGGTTTGAAGATCCCTGGTGTAAATGGTCTTTTAGATTATTAGCCAAAGCAAGACTTTACAGCTATACAGTACCTATATATTATGAGTAGTTGAAATAATTATTAATATTATTTATTAAATTTATTTGTTAATGAAATTTGCAGCAATCTTTGTCTATGATTTAGTCTCACGTAAACTTAATACAGAATTAAAATTGCCACTCTAATCAATATTTTCCATTATTATACTTTCAATTTTTAACATAACTTTTCTACAGATATGGGAGGGATATCTTTAACAAGGAAAGTATCAAGGAAACTATGGTATCAGGGATAGAACCTGCAAATGAATTTCAATGAGCAAACAATGGCATATATAATTTGGCCTGCCCTATCTGCGCATCTATTTGTTTGATCTATATTAATGGAATGTATTTTTTTCATTAAATTTCATTTGTAGTTCTTAAGAGTACAGTAGTGGAAAGAGAATAAGTAAACCATAATTATTCCTTATTCAGTTAGCCCTTTTCTGATTATGAAAATGGTTAATGAAGATTCTTCTAGCACAGATCTTCTGGAATAAGGTTTTAGAGCAGGCCCAACTGCTTTCCTGGTAGCATATTCATTTCCAAAAGAGTGAGAGTTCAGTTTTTCACTCCAAATAGACAAAAATAAAGGGTGGATTTATTTTTAAGAAAATGTTTCATTTTGACTCAATGTCTGTGTTAGCTTTTCTAAAAATTTCAGCTACTGACAACAAGATGTATGATGTGAATCTTTCTTCCAACTCAGCTTGTTTAAGAGGGTTAGATTAATCTTCTGGCTGAGGCTGAGTTATGCTTAATATATGGAGATCCTTTCATGAACTAATATTACACATCATGAATAATGAAAGCTAGAGAAACTGCAGCAAGTAAGTGGAAAATAAGCAAAGTAAGCAAGTAGCCAAATGTTTCTGATCAGTTCCTTTCTTAACAACAAAATATAGTTCTAAGAACTGATTTTCCAAAAGAAGTAGTTTTGGGGCAAATGGAAGATAACCAATACCAGGAGACAGTATTGTCTGTGAAAACAGACTTTAAGTAGGAAAGTGGGTATCTTCTCCACAAAATGAGATGAAAAGTAACATCAAAGGGTAGTAGCAGAGTATAAGAGAATACAAAAACATGGCTTTTAAAAGCTAAATGAAACTGTGATGTTGACTGAACTGAACCTTTTGCTAACCATGGATAATTTAGTGCTAAATGATATGTTTTTATTAAGGACTTTACTGGAAAACTTTAAAGGCTTGTTCTGAGTAAATACTCAGCAGGCAGAGAAAGGAATAAAGGTTAATGTAAGTTCCCTCTGTCCTTTCTTTTTTTACCCAAAAGTTTTATTTCTAAAAGCTTCCAAAAACTATTCTCCCACAACATGAAATAAAAAGGACACAACTTATATTTATTCTCCAATTCATAAATATTACCTCAAAATACTTGGCTTTTCCTGATGTGTTCTTAAAGAATTCTGGATAATTTTTTAAAATGTTATATAATTAATAAAGTTAAAATTCACTTTTAACAAGTTAAAATAATCCAATGATTTTTTGTTCACAAACTTTATGTTCAAAGCCTTTGTTTACACAAACTTACAAAGATAAAGATACCACAATTTTCATTACGAAAAGTGTGATTATGTGCCCAGTGTTGACTTTTCCTGTCTCCATGGATAGATTTTCTCCATGATACAGAAAACGAAACACTAAATAGCAGTAAAATCATACTGCTAAGGTAACTTTTTATTTATCTATGCATTTTTCTATGGCTACCCACATCAACCAAATGACACTTTTTAATTTACACCAGCTAACACTAGCTTTTATTTTTTAATGAATTTAGTCATTCAGGTGTTTTTGAAGACTTTCACTGCAATTTATCAATGTTTCAGTCTAAATAATTAAACTGCTTTTTAAATTGTATACATGAAATAATTTTACTATTGTATATGCACAAGAGGCTCAAAATTTATATGTTCAAACTGAATAAAAATTATGATCAATAAGTTGCTAGGAAGAAAAAAGCACAAAAACTATTTTGAAAAAGAACAGCCTGAAAGATACACATGTCTTTCTAATATGGTATCCAGTTTAAAAGAAGATACACTGTAACATTTTTGCTCTTTTTTGATAAAGAAATAAACTGCCATCTAGTGGTTCAGATGCAATGTTTTTTCAAATTTTAGGTATATACAAAATAATACGTTAATTTTACTTATTCAATAAACCATGATCAACTGAACCATGATTTAATGGTCATTATGGTCAAAATATAATATGTATTTTATTTGACATAATGAAAGACAGAGAAAAATGCTGCATTTGTTAGATGAGATTAAGGTTCTCACATATATCATGGAAAAATATTATTCCTCTGTAACTTAGAATTGGCAATTTGTCCAATTGCAACCAGAAGCCAACATCAGCACATACCCAGTTATAGCATTTGTTCTGTCAGTTGCAAGCTAATTTTATCAAGATTTCTGAAGTTTTTGTCATTTCTATGGAAATGCTGGATTTGGTAAACAACGTGGCTATCGTAAAAACAATCATAAAATCAAATGAAGTCATGTAGTGACTCACTTAAAACCACCATGACACAGCTGAAAATCCAGTCCCAACTGTGATCATAAATTGAGGATTACCTGTATGAACAGCTTTCAACTGACATGCAATTTTGCCAAGACTGAGCTAAATATACATGATCAAAGTAACTGAGATTTCTAAACGTTGTGGCCTAACTATTTACTGGTTACATGTTCTATAAAACAGTGCTCTTTTCCCCTTGCCTTTGATAACATTAATTACTGCAATTCTTGAATAAGTTTAAATGAACCTCTGTAGTAAATATTATACTATGGGATTTTGGTATATCTACTTACACATCCTTTTTTGTTGTTTTTTTAACAGTTATCAAGTTATAACACAAGTTAGAATTTTGAACCATAAGCATGCATCAATATTAATAGCATTTTGAATTCACGTTGAACATTTTAAAAATTCAAATAACATTCCTAAATAAATGTAAAGAGTGGAGCTTATCTTCAGAGGACTATAAGTTTTACTTCACAGTCTAGCTTTCAGCCTCAGGAACTTTTGGAAGTGTCCCATCCAATATTAATTAATTTAATTATTTATTTATTCATACATTCATACCACTGAAATAGCTGCCCATTTCATGAGGTAACTTTACAATAGATAGAGTACAAAAGATTTTTAAAAATTAACACAAATACACCAAGAGAGACACATATAAGACACTATATCCTTGGGTTAAAAAATATAATTCTAATACAATTATTGAAGCAGTGACTAAACAACTAGCCAAGAGGGCTCATCTGACCCAAATGCCTATGAATTTAAGGCCTTGCAAAAAGCAAATAGGATTGGGGTCAACAGATCTCTGGGGAAATAGGGCACACACAGTAATAACCAGTTCTATATAACCACAGTAATAACCAGTTCTAATCTTACTTATTTTTTTCCAAACTATTATGCTGTTACCTATATGAAGAAATTAACACTTTCTTTATTATATTTGTTAAGATAAATCCTATATTTGAATGTGTATTTCAAATCTCCACTTGTTTTCTCAGAAGCACATCCTATAGCTACCAGAAGTAAGCCTTGTTGAACTCAATGGGACGTACTTGGGATAAAAAGAAAAGAGGCTGCTGTTAGCCTTGCTTTTATCAAAGCTAATCAGAAATGTCCTTCCACCAAAATATGCTACATAAGTACAATCAAATCCAAATACTAAAATGAAAGTATTCAATTCAGTATTCAACCCTGTAATTTTAGTGTTAACCTGAATGTGAAAATTAAAATATATTCCTCTGCAGTGTTATAAAAAAAGGTTTGTACAGTTGTTTACATAAATATTTGGTTTCAGCAATGAATTAGCATAATAAAATTTATTTTGAATACAGAGGAATGGGAGAGGGCATCTAGCATCAAATTATTTCTGGAAAAATGTAACTACACGTTTATTGTGTTGTTATATGCACAGCTGCTTATTTGACATTTCTGTACACAATTGTCAAATCAAAAATGTAATTTCTCAGCAAGTTGGAATCACAAGACATAACATAAATGAAGTGGCACAGCACTGAAAAAATTGCTTCAGACTTTAATTGATGCTTTGAAGACTACATTACATCCATAGAGTCACAATTTGAAAATCAGTCTTGAAGCAAATATATTGAAGAAGAATACAATGACTAAACACTAGGGGAAATGAATATGAACAATGTAAATACCTCCTGATTATCCTTATTATGAGTTCCCCAGAAAATCTTGTTATAAAGGCTTTCCATTGAGTTGCTAGAATCTGAACGATCAAAACAGTGTCTATCCAAAACCTCCAAAGTGTGCAAAACACGGCTGATAGTAACCCCTGGATAAAGGGAAAACAGAAAAGAAAAAAAATGATGATACATTCAAGTTGTGACATCAAAATTATTACAATTCGTTGGAAGAAAACTGGTATTGATTGGGAGCTGCCCTGTGTTTTGTTTTACGGATCTCCACTCCACATAATGTACTTTTTAATTGTCTTATCACTAACCTCTTTCCCACAAGCCCTACCTCTATCCTAAGAATTCTCAATCTCCTAATTAACTGCTATAGGATTTTAAAATGTGTTGATAGCTATAAAGCTGTTATTGTTTATTAGGCACTTAGTAAATCTATAAGGTAAATTTCTCTAACCAGTGTCCAACAGATCTCTTGAGCTATACATCCCAATCAGCATGACCAAATAATGGGATTTGGAGTCTGAGATCCCTGACTGGTCCCATATTGTGGAAAGTTGCTATAGCATACAAACCTTAAAAATGCTAAGAACATTAACTGAGTAGCTTCTTGCACAAACACTGATAAAACTTTAAATGGCATTAATGACAAAAATATTTGAGTGTGAGTGTCTATTCAGTTTAAGTGATAAAAACTTAGTTGATTGCGGAAAATACATTTTCTTTGAATGTGCTTAAATGGAAAAGTTTTGTAGATTTAAAACATGAAATAAAATGTCAGTTTTTTCAAATTATTGTATCATGAGGCTCGACAGTGAAACTTGGAACAAAAATCTCTTGAGAAAATGGATAAATAAAGCTATGGAACAATAAAACAAAATGAATCCTTCAAATAGTTGGCCTGCTTACCAGAGGAAACCATAATTTTTCAAAGGAAGAAAAAGAAAGATAAACTGATATGTTCCCAGACTTCTCTCCTCTTTTTCTCCTTAGGGACAGATTTTGATTCTTGGGATCTCAGGGGTACAAAAGTACATGCAGCTTCTTACTTACATCAAAACAATCCTTCCAAAAATAGCCTGGTCATAGTGTTCCCAAAAGAATCCCAAAATATGGCAAAATAGTCAATAAGCATAATTTTTTGAAACATAGAAGGCCAGATGTTTACAGATGGTTTTTTTCTTTTTGGAAGACAGGCATTTTTTCACTGATTTTTCAACACACACATAAGCAAAAATTACCACTTTTAAGCATCAAGCTCCCCCCACAAAAGAAGAAAAAAAGAAAGACGGTCTTGAATGAAGCTCAACTCCTAAATGTGACTATGTGTGTGTGGGTGTGCACGCACGCATGCAGTTTTGGCAATAGTACAGAAGTATTTCTATAGCCTTGTCCTGAGATGTTTTCTTTTACCTGCCAAATCTATCCCATAGTTTTCCTGTGATCTCCAACAGTTTCTAACCAGAGGCATCTTATCTTTCAAACTCAGACAAAGAGCAGCTCTTGAAAAGCACCATACAAATTAGCACTGTTATTTTCCTCTTGGCAATGTGTTGCCAAGGAATGGGAAAGAAATTATTTGGATTATGTTGATGATTTATCATAATAATGATGATTATTTTTGCACAAATAAATAACACAGTCTAATAAACTAAGTATTGATTCTAATTATTCAGAGCTAGAATAGTTGGAATCAGCATCTAGACTATTGTAGTGTGTGATTCATGGAAATCTCACTATAAATAGTTTGGATCCATATATATACTATACCACACACTGTGTAGAACTTCTCAAGTTCCCAAGTTGGGAAGAACTTGATGCGGATGAAGGCTAAGTTAAGCTAAAGAACTGGCAGCTGTTGATTTCACCTTGTTCTGTATATAATAGTAATAACAGTAACTACATTATTTCAACTATTGCAATCACTGCTTATCTTTATTTATATATTAGAAAATTTATTTGCCTCCCATCTTGTATCCAACGACTCAGCATCTTTAGGTGGAGTTGTTTCAAACCCATGACAACATTTTCGAGAAATTTTAAAAACTGACATAAAAGTATCAACAAATATTTTTTGCACATACTTATTCCATATTAGTTCATCTTCTACATTCAAGTGGACAATACCAATATATTTAGAATAAGGCTTTAATCCAAGACTGAAAAGCAATAAATGGTACCTAAAATGCAGCTATCACTTAGTTTTAAAAATCAATGAATTTCACTGGATGAAGTCCTTATAGCTTCATGGCTTTTACAATCCATTTTAGTGTCTACCTGCAGTTGATTCTTGGCACTTGTCAAATGACCACCGTACTTCGACAGCACGGCCCCTTTGTTTTATCTGCTGTTCTACTTCAAAAATCTTTGCACGAACCTGTAAAGAAAGCAACAATTGTATAATACATACATGCATAATGTACCACATATCACATAAATGTTAGGTACCTAGTGCTGGCTTTTCCAGAGTATGAGGATATATATATTAAAAATAAATAAGTACAGATGAACCACAGGAAAACAGGAAAGCAATATACTCTTGTAAGTTACAAGAAAATAGTCCTTTGATCTGAAAAACCTTAACATTCATCTTCCTGAAAGTTTTAATGAAATTTGTTAGCATTTGAAAAATAAAACACACTTTGTTAACCAATCATTACTCCTCTGCTGTAAAGGAACAAAGGAAATCTATTTTCAACAGTTCAGGGAAAGAATGTGTTCCTGAATTCTGTTCAGAATTATGGACAGGATACTATTTATGTAGACAGAGCGGACTAATCATCTCAATATTCCATACAACTGCTCAATGTTTAAATATTTTGAAATGTACAGTATTGTGCAATTATTACAATATTTCTGAAAATAGCATAAAATAAAAATCAAAGTAGTATGACTTGAAAGGCTGCATATTTTGGATATTTGAACATGAATATTATTCATTGATTACATTTATATTCTGCCTATTCTCTGGGAGTTCAAGGAGACGTGTATGATATCCATTCATTTACCCTCAAAATAGCCATCTTTTGAGGTAGGCTGTGAGCTCTAAATGTTTACCTCAGTGTAACTAACTATTAATGCACAATTAACTATTAATGTGGAAGTAAGCATTAATGTGGGGGCCAGTGAAATAGTAACTGTTTTCAGCTCTGAGCAGGTAACCCAGGTTTAAATCCTCGCTCAGACAAGAAGCTTGCTGAAGCTTTGGGTTCACTCACTCACTTACTGAACCTGACCTCAAACAATTCATGTTAAGGAGCTAAAATTAGGAGATCCACATGTAAGTCACTTATATTGGCTAATTGACAGGCCTTCTTCATAATCTGATGCAAAACTATGTTAGTAATTCTTTTAATGTTTTTTTTCTATTTGAAAAAGAACAAGTTAAATGTTAAATTTAATTTTTTTTAAAAAACAGCTAAAATGCTTCCAACAGAAAAAAAAAAATGATAAGGTACTGGTATCTAGCATATCGTTCAATTTTTCAGTCTCCCTAAAACCTATTAAAACAAGAGTTTGATGGTGGTGGTGATGATGTCATGGAGCTATTTCATTAAAATTGAATGAACAAAAGTCCCTACTGCAGAAACAGCTTCAGGATAGCTTGAGTTTAGACTACTGCCTTAATCAATAAATAAAAAATACAGAAGGCGATATCTTCAAACATGTTTACATTCACTTTAATGGGGAATACAACTGCACTGATATTAAAGATGGTCCATATCGCTTGCAAATGGTTTGGCTTATATGTTATTTTACAACTCTTGGCAATATTAAAAAGGGCAAAGAACTTGTATGGAACATTGGCCAACATATGACCAATCAAAGCCATTTCATTGCATTTGAGACTCAGGATGTATGTACAACGTTGGTGAAATGGTACTTTCACAGACTTGAAAGTTAAACAAGTTTATATGGTGTATTCTTTTATATGAATATTCCAACATTGTCAGAAAATTCATTTCTAACACATTTATCACACTCTTTTTTTCTAACTTTTTACATTCCATGAAGAAACCTCCTACCCCCTCTTTACATATAAATATATGAATTCTGCAATGAAGAAGCAGGAAAAGGTGATGCATGATTGGAGAGACAGCCACTAGCTGTAAAATGACATTTTTGAAAGACAGAAATATGGAATTTTTCAGCAGAATGGATTGTTCATATTTTGAAATACAAATAAAAACTACCTGCTGATTGAATACAGAATTTCCTCCTGGCATTGGTAAGCTGGATGGAGAAACTTGAAGTAAATCCAAAGGTGAGCCAGGATTTATGTTTTTACTTTCATTTGTAGAATAATTCCAGACCAAGGCACTTGGGCAACAGAGAGTTATAGTCTGAAGTAGAAAATAGAAGAATTTAAATGATGTAATTAGATTATTCAATTTTATAGAAAGCAGCAAAAAAAACTTTTACAAAAAAGGGTTGTTTTTTTTTTAAAAAAGTGCACACAATTTGTTCAAAATGTCCTTATATCTATTTCATTATGTTCATTAAAAAATAGACTGGTTTAATATCATTGCAATTCAAAAAATAATACGCATAACATATTTCAGTTCATAAAACAACTGCATAAAAGCTACTTTTAAAAGTTAAACATTGCTGCTCTGAATTGTCAAACTGAAGCAAACCATCAGAATGGATTTAAAAAATAAAATAAAAAGAATAAAAAGAAAATCATTATTTCACACACACATCCCAAAAAACTAGAGCTTCTATTTGTTTCTGTAGACCACTTTTACTCGAGATTTTTGTGAAGTAAATGAACAAACAAAAGTAGATGCTTAGTACTATTATCTTCATATACGTTAGAAAAAGTCAGTGTGAATGAGCACAATCCTAAACCTTGTACTCCAATTTTATAGCTATTTGATTATTCTACAGTCAGGAAAAAAATGACCTTTCTAGAAAATATCTCAGAAAGTAATGAATAGTCACTCAAATATTTCTCAGGAAAGATCCTATTTAATTCCAATCTCTTCCTAACTAAATTTCAAATTTATCTGAGATATTTTTAATGCATACACAATTGCTTTCCATGAGGAGAGGGAGGGAAGGAGGGAGAAAGAAACAGATCCACAATGCAGTACTTTTTCAACAGTAACACAGCCAATAAATGTTATTTCATAATTTCCTCTCTGCTATGCACTTACCTGCAGCATACAGCTCAGGCCATAGACAAGAGGGCGGTGCTGGGGGCAGGAAAGAAAATCTGAACAGGCAAGCTGGGCAGGATTCACTACAGTACCAGTTGTTGAAGAGCTGGAAGCTGCCAAAGGAGGATTATTTGGTCCAATAATAATATGAGGCGAGTGGGCAGCTATGAGGTTAGTACTGTCACTTATCAACGAAGAGACACGTCTGGCACAGAAGTAAGCAAGGCGACGCGACAGGTAGGCTGACTGAACAAACTCTTCAGAATACTGAAAGATATTTTTTTTAAAAAAAGTCATAATCAGAGTGTATATCAAAACTCCCCACGCAGTTGCTATTGCTTTCTTTAGCATCCCCAAACATCCAAAGCTAAATCTTACACTAGTCTCTCTCACACTAGGAAAAGTTTGGTGTATCAAGTCTGCCAGATTTTTTTTTCAATTACAACTTTTTAAACCCATCTTTCCTAAATCAGAGTTGGCAGCCACAGGACCTCAAGCACCTTTTACATAATTTCTTAGCCAACTTCTGCCCCAGATCATTCCCACCATAGCCAGGCTCTGTGTTGTCTATTTTGTCTGGTTTAGGGGGAAAAAGATCTGGTGAGTGATAAGGGGTAGATGAAAATCTTAACCCTCAGAAGAAAAAAAGCAAGATACTAACAGAATCAGTAGTGTGGCATGTAAACAAAAATTATAGGGTGAGTTCTAAAATAATGTTTAAAATGTTAAATAATATAAAATCATGATTGGAATCTTTTCAGTCACTCTTAGGATTTTCTATACAGGAATATGTAAGCAATGTTTTAAATGGGCCACAAGTTGCATAAAATCTCAAGATTTCCACACACTTGCCTGAAATCTCACAAGATCTATTGATGCAATTTGGGGATCATTGCCAGCTCTCTGTCAAGCCTCTAGCTGTCTAGCAGCTATGTGAATTGAAAGTGAATTTTTGCTGGCATTAATTTTACTGAGTTCTCTGTACCAAGACTTATTAAGGTGAAAGTTAGTACTGATACAACTCCAGAACTGAATGAGCTTAGTATAGAATCAACATATTTCCATGTATATTAGGAATTTGAGACTTGAGATTTTCTTCAACAGCCTTAAAACTGTCAATTACAGACAGGAGGCAGATATTGTAGCTGATAAACTGTAAGTTGGAAGCCATTCTTTCTTTATACATGTTATTTTATTTTTTATCTGACACCAAACCTTACATTCCAATTATAAACAAGCTACACTTAGTTTAACATACTGAATTCTGAAAACATCTGTCTGAGTATTTTGGCACTGTGGCAAATTATATTAACCTTTGTACCTGCAGCATTAGTGGTAGGAGGAGTTTCAAAAGTTCATCATCAGCTGGTCTTATTTTTTCCAAGACATCCAGGATCCATGTTAAATATTCATGTCTTTCAAGCATTCCTTCCTTAAGGAATTTTAGAAATATATGTAAAGAAATTTCCAAATCCAACAGAAAACAATTACTTCATTGCTTCATTGCTTAATATGCCAATTAAGAATAAATGCCACAAAATTTATTGTCACAAAACTGACATATAAACCATATGAACATTTTAATATATTATAAAACAATGTTAAAATTTAAAATTAAGAGTTTAAAAGTCACTTATTGGTTACCAACACATTTGAAATGACAGCACAGAATCATTACCATCCTCCAGTATCAATTCAATTCTTCCTGTGATGGTGCTTATGTAGCCAAAACCTTACCATTCACAAACAAAAATCAGAAAAGCAAGCCAAGATTTACTTCAGTGAAATGCAATGTTCATAGATCAGCATTAAGCAAAACAACTGGGTGGGAAAATGAATGAAACTGAATGCCTGAACAAAAAGAAAATAGAAGAGACAAGGGTTTTTATTTAAGAAAAGCTAATGCTCTTATAGCCTGACAGACTACTTACTTACACTGAAAAATTATTTCATGCACTTACAGGTATAAGTGTACCTGATATGGAGTGGGTACCTAATATGGAAAACAGAATGCTTCCTCTTTGGAGAGGAGGCAGAAAAAATGTAGGGAGAAGAAATAGACTTAATGTTTGAAAGTCTAAATAGAAACTTTCTACTACAGTTTGTTGTGTAGAACTACCAGTTGTAGTATATTTTAACTGTTCTCTCCTTTGCAAAGATTGTGTATCCAAAATATGGTGAATATATGCTAAATATATGCTAAATAAACTCTATAGTTTTCTGGGGAAGAATGTGAATGGGAGGAATTATTGGATAATTCTACAGAGGTACATCTTTTTCCAAGTATACAAGGTTAATTTATTCTGCAACTAGTATAGTTTTTTTTTTTCATTAAAGATGCAGTTTTGACATTTATGATGTTTTTAATACCATTACACATCAATTAACAGCATTTGTCCTTGCTTAACAACTCTAATTGGGAACAGAAGTTCTACTGCTAAGTGATGCAGTTCTTAAATGAAACAATATGTGACCACACTGCTTAGTGAAAGCAGTTTTGGTGGTCCCAGTTGCAATTGCTTGGCCAGGAGCATGCCATTTTAGGTGAGGATCTTATGCTTCTCCTGTCCTGCTGTGTCTGTCTCCACTTAAATTCCTCCCACCTAACTATCTACCACCCAACTCTGCCTTTTGACTATCCTGCACTCCAATGTTCCTGCATCTCTACCATCCCAGCTGTCTTCACCATCTTCCTTCTCCTGCTGCTAAGGCCTTTCATGAGTCAGCGAGGGCAAGAGGGTGCAGGAGGGTGAGGGTGCAGAATGGAGTGCAGGGTCATAGGGATGGCAGAGGCCAGACTGGCAGGAGAAGCAGAGTGTAGGGCAACCAACTGGACAGAGATGGGAAGGAAATAAATGGGTAGGAGAAGTTGATACACAAGTTGTGAATGTAAATGCAGATGGGCTGCCAAGCACCTGAATTCTAATCAACTGACCATGAGAGCACTGCAATCGCCATAATTCTGAAGATAAGTCATAAATATCATTTGTTCAGCAGTATCATAAGTTTGAATAGTCACTGAATGAATGGTCATAAAGCGAGGACTACAGTAAATTCGTAAGCTGTTTCTTTGCAACTGTTTAATTTTGAATTAACTGACTGATAAGTCTTCATTGAATATGTTTAACATGCACTTTTTCACTATAGCCTGACATTTCTTATAACTGCACACATAAATATATGCAGATTAATAATTTGTGGTCAGGGTAGTGATTCTGATCAATGCATGAGATGATGAATGACATACAGTAAATGCAAATCTGTAATGTTACTGTTGTTGCTACCGCTGTAAAGCAGTACACATTGTACTGCTTTACAGAATTTCATCCTGAACTACAGAACATGACAGCTTCATTATAAAAAGAAAGGTTACCTGGAACATATAAAATGCCAACTTTTCATTATATTCCCACTGCTTTAGAGCATGTTCCACTTCACGAGGCACAACTACAGAGTTTTTGCCTTGGCTTGTAGTCATGTGATAAAATTCTGCAATTTTTACCAATTGTTCTCTTAGGTACCTGGTAGAGATTTGAGTCCATTCTATAGAGACACAAATTAAGTAATTGTTGACATTTGTTTTTCTTCAGTGACAAAACTGAGCCAAAAAAAACTCAACACAATTTGATTTATACTCAGCTGAGCTGTTACAAACCCATAATCTCAAAATAGTGATCAGTGGGAGATCCAGTTTGAATGGCTTTTAGCATGACAGTCTTTACCACAATGCTTTCAAAGAATGCAAGTTAATACCTGTAGTTTGCTAAAGGAAGTTTGTTATGCAAATGTCTTGGATGGATTTCATGGATCACGTTTATGTACTTTGAGCAAGTAGAAATAAATTGTAGTTTGATATGAATCAGGTTTGAGAATTCATTCGAGAATAAAAATTGTTCAAGCATTTCCAATCATCAACTGAAAATAATTTGTATCACTTTATGAAATTAAATTCAGAATTGACTATAGGCTTTACATAAAGAGACTCTTAATGTAAAATAAGTAACTACCTTTGAAATTAATATTAATTCTTCTCTTACTCTGGGGGAGTCCTTATCTGATTCTGACACGAACTAGAGACTTCAGAGCAGGAATAACTTTTGCAACATTTCAACAGTTGAATCCAAGGAGAGATTCTAAGTCCTAACAGGGACAGATGCCTCAAAAACTATGACTAAGGGATCGAAAAGTGAGAAATTGTTCAATTACAAGGAACATAGTCTCCTTCACTCAGGTCTGTTTAGGAAACAATCTTTTCTCCTAAACACAGAGTAGACCTGAAGGATGGAGCTTTAAGGCAGAGGCATACAAAATTGAAACAAATGTCATTTTGCCTTTAGAAACATTCAGCAAACTAGAAGTTTCATTTAAGATCCATTAGGCTGTAGAACTATAATACCTGACTGTCCGTTGCTTAGAAGTTGACCTCTGGATTTTCTTAGGTTTCTGTAGCTATTCACTTTCCACCATCTTATGGCTATTATGTGAGCTACAAAAGTGGATGGCAGAAGAAAGACCCAGATTATCTGTCATAATCTTTCCTGAAATTTGTAATTCAGATCTGTTAAGCCTTACCACGGTGTGAGTGGATTTATTGTTGCTGGATTCTAATTATGCTTTTGAGAGCAACTCAGTTTACTGTTTCCAGAAAAGGACAGCAACACTAGTGTTCTGACCTAGGCTTCCCAAGATCATGAAGTAGACTCCTCATCCCAATAATTCATTTTATTTAGGTTAAAGTGAATTCCTCTCCAGCAAAGTCCTAACAAACAGTCTTTCATGAGATTTCACAACTACAGACCTTTATCAGGCTTGGAAAGTTGCTGGGCTGATATCTTCCAAACGCCACGCTGTAGCAGAAATTACTTGGCAAGAAGTCAGGAACAGATATTCACCCTAATGAACTAAACTAATTGTCTCCTGCAAACACCACTCCCCTTTCTCTCCTCTTTATTCCCTATGGGAGGGACCGTTCACCGTCCACATGTGCTCTTACTCCTGAGTCGACCCTTGTTCCTTAACTGTTCCCTTCTCCTGGCAGGTCTGCGCATGCGCACACTAGGAAAAGGCTCCAGCTGTTCTTCTGCCCCACTGATCCCTGACTCCGAACTCAGCTGATAACTATCACATGGCCCTAGCCACATCTCTGCCTCTGACGCAGACACTCGTCAGAGCCTTCCCCAGACTCCAGGACTGGTCCATGTTCCTCCCCAACCAGAAATGTGGAACAATCCATTTTGCTATTCAAGACAACAGTATGCACTTCCAATAATAGCTACCATCCAATAAAAGAATTAATTCTCCTGATCTCCCTTATTTGCATGTCTGTCTTATTATATTTCTGAAATCAACTTCCACCTACATATCATGCACTATAAAAGGAGAATGCAGCTTAGGAATGTTGAATCTTTTCCAAAATGCAGTTTTAATCCCCAAACATTAAACCAGAGGTATTCTTTTTATCTAAAAATAACATGGAGTTACATTTAAATACATAGTATTGATTTTGTTTCATAGAGTTCAAAGGCAGATGTTATTCATTAAAATACATGGAAACTAAGCTGAAAATTTCTACAGTGTCAAATGCTTCATAAATGATCTTTACAATGTTCATTTTTGAACTATTTTGGCACAGCTTTTATTAGCTGAGGATCACACATCTGAGTGAGGGGGATATACTCCTCAAACTAATGGGTAGAGTCAAAACAAAACTCAAAATTTGTTTTATTTGCATAATTTAAATGAAATTAAATATGCTTAAAATATTTGTCTCTGGATATATAGTTATTGATTTTCCTCTTCTATAACATGAAAAGTAGCATTTTGGAATAATCCTTTAGAGTTTCTTGACTACCTGCATCACTTTGGGAGTTATTGTTGGTTATGTCTTAGTGACTAAATTACTTCCAATTTCTACAAGCCAAAAAAGTTTGTTTTCCATTTTACATATCATTTTTATTTTCCATAAAAATGATATGTAAAAATGATAAGTTTTACATTTCCATTTCTTTAGAGATACAATAATACATAGTTTCTTTATTCTTTCAAGAGATATTATAAAAATAAAGTAGGATAATCATTTCAATATTATGCCAGTAGATATTTCAGAATGGAATCCTCCATCACTATCAAAGATTTGTGAAGTACTGTATTAATGTTACAGACAGATCATGCCAAAGGGAAAAATATTCAAATCAAACTGCCAACATATCACCTTTATAGCAAAACTCCACTTCCAGCTGATCACTGAGTGAGCCTTTCTATTATCATAATCCATGCCTTGAGATGCTCACTGAGATCAACATATTACAGAGTAGATATGAAACAATCCTAAATATAAAATGATGCCTCTGGGCATTCAAGAAAATAAATTAGTCTTATTACTTCTACAGATCAGTCAATAAAAGATCTCTGAAATGTAGTGTTACAGCTATTAAAAAACTATAATTCATTTTATTTGCTATATCAATAAACATGCCACAGTACATTGTATGCTGACATTTTAGTTAGTGCTGTAAGTATTTGATTTATTTACCTCATCAAAAATATCACTTGAAGCCAAGATTGCCAAACATACTTTGGCCATGTCATGAGAGCTGAGTCACTCAAAAAGTCAACCATGATGGGAATGATCAGTAGAAATAGGAGTTACAGGGCTGCCCTAGTACCTGCTGGTGTGGACACTATAAAAGATGACACTGGGATAACAATGGTGGATCTGAAGGAGGCAGTATGAGACAAAGGGGCCTGGAGAGAGCTTATCCGTAGAGTGGCCAAGGGTCAGATACAGCTGATGGACTGATGACACTAATGTAAGTAGTCGAAGATTTTCAGCTTTAGTTAACAAAACCTAAGGCACAATTTGACTTCTTTTCAGTTTAGTATGACAGATGTCATAATATTACAGGTAAAAGGAACACCATGGCTTGTTCAACAACCCATGTTTTAAACAACTTGATGTAGTGTAAAGACAGTTTTCTTACTGCATTACACAGCAGCAATGCTATCCATTTCACCAGTTCACCAGAAACAGTCCAATTTGAAAGAAAGAAATTACATTACATTACTCTTCTCCAGTTGTTTTAGGAGCTATAGTTCAATACATCAGGAAAGCATGAGGTTGAAAAACTATTTTACATATAACAAGTCATATGTTGCAAAGCAATTATATTTGCTTGGAGGCATCAATAGATAACTACGAAGACAAAAATCTATAACATAAAAGCAATTGAAAAGAATTATTGTGTGAGGCAGGTTTAATTAGGCATCCTGAACTTGTCACATCAGCACTAAAGTAAGGAAAGCTCTAGCCATATGCATGTTTGTTATGAAACTCAACTAAGCACATCTTATTGAGTAAATGCACAAATAATACAGAACAGCTTAATATGCAAGAGTGAATCTACTTTGTGAAAAAAATGAAGGTATAAACATTTTAAACTAACAGCAGCAACCAGAATATTTATTTAAAAGCAACACCAGTGTGATTTTTTTAAATATACATCTTTTATTTTAAACTCTGTAAATTACCCTTAAAAAGGAAAATGCTTTGCATAAGAAGTGAAAGATACCATATTTTCAGAGTATAAGACATACTTTTTCCCCTAAAAATGTGGGTGGAAATGTCTGTGCGTCTTATACAGTGAATACAGGCCCATTTTTGGCTTCCAGAGGCCTCCATGGGTCCCACTTTTGCCCTCCCTGGCATCGAGGCCAAAAATGGGTGTGTTCTTTGGCTGCAGTATGCTTATGGATGCAGGGGAGGCTGAAAACAGGACGTGCAGAGGCTTTGGATGCCAAAAACAGGCCCATTTTTGGCCTACAGAATGCTTCTGGGCACCAGAGAGGGCAAAAACAGGACGCACAGAGGCAAAAAACTAATGTTTTCTTGTTTTCCCCCTTTAAACCAAAGTGCATCTTATAGACCGATGCGTCTTATAGTCTGAAAAATATGGTAATCTGGAATCCACTTTTATTGTGAGGTGAGCTTTCAAGATTAGACGGGGGAAAGCTAGTGAAAACAAGTCCCCTTAAATGAATCATGTTGGCATTTAAACAAATGTGGAAAAATCTGAAAATGTCTGGATGCAAATTGACTGAAAATACAGGCAAAAAGGCATAGAAAATTCTATTATCTTTATAAACTTTGCTAGAAAGGTATGAGAGATATAATGTAAATTAGCTTTATTTCTTTCCATTTTTACCCTGTTTTCTTAATTTATTTGACTTATTTTTTACTACTTTCCTCCACACCAAATCATGTTTATCCCAAAGGAAATAGCATGATGGGTATGTATTATCTACCAATATCAATAATTTAAATAAAAGGAGTGATCCATTTGGGAAATTGAATATAGAGTGACTAAATTTCTAGTTAGGTGATGGAACTACCATTTTTGAAAACATGGTGTTAATAATGTACGTGCTGTAAAAACCGAATAACATTAATAGATACAGCCTATTTGTCTAGAAT
The DNA here is from genome assembly GCF_049901735.1 of Notechis scutatus. Taxonomy (NCBI): domain Eukaryota; kingdom Metazoa; phylum Chordata; class Lepidosauria; order Squamata; family Elapidae; genus Notechis; species Notechis scutatus. The sequence goes on along the minus strand of NC_142012.1, from coordinate 142,635,956 downwards.
CTGCTCAATTTTTTACACTGAGGATAGGAAGAGAACAAATTAATACATTTTCTCTGTAGGTCATTAATTATGCTTCAGCTTTCATTCTGCTCTTTTGCTGTACTAAAAATTTAAATATATTTTCATTGATCAATAATGAGAACCTAAAGAAATGGAGGCTTGATTTTGTCATTTCCTGATACAACAAGCTTATGGTTCTTGGTTTTTTGAACTGCACTGACACCTACTGTAGTTTATAAAGCATACAGGAAAAAGTGAAGCTTATCAACTTATATCCTCCATACAATAGTACAATTCCACAACAGTGCAAAAATGTGCATTAATAAGATGTTACATTCAGTATTTATTACCAAGATTTGGATCAGCTGCCTGGCGTTTCTTGATTTTAGCTTCAGAGATGGCTGAGTAGTAGGCACAAGTCATTTTTATCAACCATGCTGCTCGCAAGAGTGGCACAGAGTATCTTGCTAAATAAGCAAAAACGTCTTCCTTTTTGCTGAGAATTGGGACCTATATTTGAAGACAAAGAAAGAATTTTAAAAGGTGGCTACAGAACTCTAAACCTGTTAGATGACAAACTGTAAAATTTAATTCAACTACGTAGATGTAGTAATAACTGAATGACATGTAGAAAAAAAATAACAATAGGAGTAACTAGAGAAAGCAAAAGTTAGTGTCAAATTAGTCAAACTGTTGCTTTTTGGTATGTCAAAAATAATGTATAGATTCAAATAATATTGAATTAATCTGGATCAAATGAAATTATGTATTATTCCCATTAAAAGCTGTTTGGTTTTAAATAGCGAGTTAAAATACACTTGCTGGCAAAATCAATATTTTATTCATTGATCAAAGTATTTCCCCATTTTTTTCAAAGGATATTGAACAGCCATAATAGCTATAATACGCTGCTTCAGAAAAATGTTTGAGGCAAAATATGGTAAACGTATATATTCTGTCACACTGGCAGCTCTTACATCTAAATGTAATTAACAGCTCCCATAAATGCCAATCCTTAAAATGCTATGTATCTTAAAGGTGCAAGCCCAAAAATGTTACATCTAAGTCCTGTGAAAAAGAGATAAGTTCCACTAGTCCACTTAGTCAACACACTTAGGTGAAATTTAGGCTTGATCTTAACAATATCTAAAATTGGCCAACATTTCTACCCCTCAAGAAATAGATTTTATTAGGTTTCCTGAAATATTGAAAAGTCGGCTTCCTTCACTCGTCGTTAGGTCTCCTATTATTTTCAAAATACTGAAAATAATAGGAGTCTAGAAGTTTACACACAATATGTTCACAACTTTAAGGGCTAACTTGCTTATATTGTTTCATGCTAAAGTCAGCACTTAAAAGTTTAGTGAAAGACAAGATTCTAACATAACTTTTTCACAGGTCCCAACCAGGAGTTTCACGCAGATATAAATTTTTAGCAGTTTTTACTCTTTTTATTGTCTCTGACGACTTGTAGAAGTTTCAATATCTATTTGTGCAATATATCATTGTTACTTACAACTCACTGGAGAACAAGGTGTCATTTTGTCCACTGCATTCCAACATAGACAATAACAGGGCCATAGCAGTTATTGTTGCTATTATGTACAAGCCAATCATAATTCTGAAAATCCAGAAGTCTGCTCTAATACACATATTCTCCATGGCCATTGATTAGCTACCTCTATCTGCTGCTGGAGGTCACTTCTTGCCAGCATTTTTAGCATTAGCTAGAGATAGTATTCATTTGTTATCAGTCATTTGTTCTCTCCTGCTCCACCTCATAACTCCCTTACTCAGCTTGACCAGTAACTAAACTTAACATTTTAAGCATCTACCCAAACTGACAATACTCAGCACTATCTCAGATGACCAAAAATGATTGGTGGTTGTTTTTCCACTGACAAGGGAAATGGGGGAGAAAAATCCACCAATCCCTTTCCTTAAATCACTTGCAAGGAGTTATTAAGGTACCATTCACTGGCCTCATTACTGCTGCACAATAGCAATAGGAACAACATTGTTTCGTCCACCAAGAAGATCATAAGTAATACATTGCACAAACAGCTGTAGAAACTTGCATGAATCCTCAGAGATCATTTAGGTTGGCATGCTTTTCAGTAGGCTCAGCATCAGGTCAGTCATAAGAAAGAACAGGAGTCTCCAACCTTGGCAACTTTTAAGACCTGTGGACTTCAACTCCCAGAATTCTGAGAGTTGAAGTCCACAAGTCTTAAAGTTGCCAAGGTAGGAGACCCCTGCAATAGAAAATTTAAGAAAGGGAGATGAAAAAAAAAGCAATACAGATCATTAGCGGTAAAAATGGAACAGGAACTCTCGTAATTTCTTTTGCAGGAAGCTGCCTTCATCTTGTTTATTTTGTTAATATTGCACTTTAGATTCAGATCAGAATCACGTGAAATCCTCCCTCTCTCCCAAATAGCGAAGACGTCATCCAAGTACCTTTTTTGCTAGGAAAGTCAGAGGTTTATTTCCTGCCAAATCCGCAAACCACGTATGAATTGCACTCTGGGACCGAGCAGTAACTAGCCAGTAATTGTCTTTAGCATTTATTTGCAATTTCTTCTTTCCTATATCCTGGAATGTATTAAGTTTTAATTTCTCTGCTAATATGCTGCTAAAATAAGCACCAATCTGATAAGAGAAGAAAACGAAAACAGAATAAGCATTTTCTAAAACTTAAATATATACAATGTCCTGGATTAAAGAGATCAAGTGTCCTTTAACTAGTACCTTGATAAAATTAGCCTCTAAATTCTTTATTGTAGTAGTCAAAAACGTGATAAGCTAAAATGATCTCCCATTATTGTTCAAGTATAGATATTATGGATATAAAAGTTATTGATACTCAACATTAAAATACCCCTTAGGCTATAATAAAAATAATCTTATTATTAAAGCATATTTGCAGTTTAAAAAACCTGTCCAGAAAAGGCAAATGTTAAATTTGAAATCTGTGACATTTTCCTTCTTTCAAATATCAATTAAAATCATTTGTAACAGTAGATACTTGATCGGCATATTGGGAATTTCAGCATTAGGAAATCCACATCTTTGACCCTGCATGCATTCACCTATGTATTCATAATTTTCAAGTTACACAGATTAAAAAGTTTTTAAAAAATGAAGACACACATTACCAAATCAATAAAGAAGGTATTGTAAAACAGCATACAAAATTAGAAATTCTTAAGAGGAAGCACTTTTTCGTTACAAAAAAAACACATACCTTTGATGGGTTAATAACAATATTTCTAGCAGACCCATGTTCATCTCCTGAGAAAGGTGGCTGATTACTGAAACCTTGTTTTACATTTACAGCAGTTAGCTCATCCTACAAATAAAGTATAATGTTAACTGAGTTTTGCAGCAGGTTCCAAATTTAAGTGAGATCAGATTCTCATTAAGGAATTAAAATTTCTATTGTGCTATGAATAAGATATACATTTTACGCATTCTTTGCAAATGCAAATCTGTTTATGATTTTTTGTTATAAACATTTTTATACAATTCTCTTATATTATCTAAAAGTAATTAAAATTTGGCACTTATCAAATTGACCTAAATACTTTAAAAAAAACATGTTTAGACAATTTTACACATTAATGATACAAACACTGGGTTCTTAAACATATAGGTAATTATTTCTTCTACTTCTACTACTTGTTTTATCCTAAAACAATATCCCGGGAAAGCCAGTCTGATGTAGCAGTTAAGGCAACAAGCTAGGAACTTAGTGAACCATGAGATCTTAGTCACACTTTAGACATGAAGCTAGCTGGGTAAACCTGAACCAATGTTTTTGTCTCAGTCCTAGGAAAGAAGCAGTGGCAAACCACTCCTGAAAAAAATCTCGCAAAGAAAAATGCAGGAACTTGTCCAGGCAGTCTTCAAGAATTGAATATGATTGAATGAATGGAAGAAAAAAAATCAAAGATCTTATCCAGATTGGCCTTTAGGAATGAGACGATTTATTAATAATACAAAAAAACATGCTGTTATATTTGAATATTTTTGGTTTTACTCTGTTACTTGTTTCAGTTAGCATTTTACATTACAGAAAAAAATCATTAGACCTCCCAGGGTGTAATTGGTTGCGGTTGTGATTCAGGTGACCCTGAAAACACAACTAAACCTCCAAGTGGCCTCAATAGCTCTTAGAGAGAGTGCTAACGACCAGATGGCTGCAAAGTAATACTATCTTTCCATTCCCCACCCCACCCCGCTTCCATTCTATCAGAACCTATCCTTCCATCCCACCACCATCTGAACTGATGAAACTTCTGGGATGAGAAGTGAAACATTTTCTTCTTCCTCAAGGAAAAAACAGTGCAGTTACCTTTTGAAAAAGAAAAAAAGTACCTTTGAGAGAACTATAACCTATATGACTGAGAATTTTCCACAGAGATTTAGATTTCTAGTTTTAGTTAATCTAGTTAATTTAGTTAAGACTAATGCCAGCCTTAACACAATGCACTATTTTGTTTCATTCTCATAAAATTTGGCAACAAAAACGCTCTGGGTTTCAACAGAGATCAAAATTCAAATCTTTGCCATTAGTTTTGAAGCTAATTCATTTCCACAGTGAAGATGAACCAGCCTTCTGTTTAAACAATAGCACAGCTGTACGGATGAAACTGTGATCATTGTAACCCAACCGAACTTCTATTTAAAAGATTCAGATGTAATTTTGAAGATGTCCTTAGTAACTATATCTTTCAGTGATAAAAGACCTCTTCCTTGCCTCTACAAAAGCTTGTGAAACTTCTAACAGCAATCATGTGCAAATTAATTATAAAGTGAAAACTACATACTGTGTTACAGCTTAGCATTTAAAATATTTCTGCCTCTAGCACATCATCTTTCCATTGGAAATTAACTCCTATTTACAAATCAATAAATCACCATCGTATATGTTGCCTAAGTTTCTATCTTGCATATCCTAGCTACTAGGTGGAAAAGTAATGAATAAAACAGCCCATATCAGAAAGTATAATGTTTTTCCCAGTCCAATATATCAGGCCCATTTAAGGGACAAAAGATAGAGATTAATGCTACATTTTAATGTATTCTCTAAGCTATAAAATATGTATGTTATATAAACAAATGTCATAGTTTTATTGAAAAACAAAAATGAAGTTCAACTATGTACAACACGGGTATCAAACTCGCCATGTCACATTGCTGTCACACAAAATATTGCAGTGTTTTTTCCCTTCACGGAGCCGGGGTGGGCATAACCTACACATGATGTATCTGGCCTTTCAGGCTGTCAATTTGACATCCCTGTGTCAAATTTCAAAACGCATATAAGGATTTTTTTTTTTGAGCCAGCTGAGGTACTTTTGAACAAAAGTCTTCAGGCTTGTAATCCCAGCACTTCCCAGAAAAATGTACATTCAGTCTTAATGTTTGCAGCAAAAAAGCCCACACTGTTTGCCTATCAAACAGTATCAAACAAACACAGTCCCTGATTCAGAACAATATGAACCTGATGAATAGCTTCAAAGAACGGCAACCACAAAGCATTCAATTGATTTGCACCATAGATCTTATTTTTATCCAAGAACTGGATGTTGTCTGTTGGGAATAGTAATTTTTACTATCCATAGATACACAGATAAATTTTAGATATAAATCAGGATCAGCAGACAAAAGATGTGGTAACAAAAATGTTCTATCAGAATAGGCATCTCTAACAAAAGTTCTGTCAACTATTTATCATCTACAGGTAGACCTTGACTTATAACCATTCATTTAGTGACCATTTGAAGTTTTCATTTAATGACCACCCAAAGTTACAACAGCACTGGAAAATGTGATTTATGACAGTTTTTCACACTGATAATTGCATTATCCCCATAGTTACATGATAAAAATTCAGACAATTGGCAATTGGCATTTATTTATAATGGTTCCAGAATCTCAGGGTCAGACAATCATCTTTTGTGACCTTCTGATAAGCAAAGTCAATGGAGAAGCCAGATGCACTAAACAACTGTATTACTAACTTAACAACTGCAACGATTCACTTAACAACTGGGGCAAAAAGTCTGATAAAATGGCACAAAATTCACTTAACAGCTATCTAGCTTAGTGAAAGAAAAGTTGGGTTCATTTGTGTTTGTAAACCCAGGACTACTTGTAATTCCTGCATCCTTGGTCTTGCTTAATGGAACATGATACTCACCAATTTCTATTCTCATCACTTCTTTGATATTTCATGAGAGGCCAGCTTCATTATCCAGAAGTATTGGGATTATAACTCCCAATATTTCCACTCTATATGCCTAAAGGTTTAACAGCAATCTATCTTGTTGATCTTGTTAGATGCTTTAGGGGTTATTAGAATTATTCAGCAATTAAAACCAGCTGTAAAACAGCAGTGATTCAGACATGACATACTGACCTAGTTTATTCCTCACATTAAATCACAATTGGCTGGGTTCATATACTGCCCTAAGCTATAAACAAAAATCTACAAATGATAGTAGTTGGACTCACAGAAGACAACATGACAAAATGAAGCAAAATTTATTTTACCATGATATAGGAACCCATACTTTCCAAGTAGAGAACAATCTCCTCTTTTATACCTCAGTTGCTTTCTTCTGCTTCTTCACTAGAGCTACAAACTAAGATTCATTCACAAGGAAATGATGGTTAAAAAGGACCAAGGTTGAACAAAATGAGTTAACATCCTCTAGGGAAAAAATGTTTCAAAGGTGGTTCCATGTGTTAGGGTAATAAAATCCCTGATTCATTTTCACTTTTATAAATCTATGTGATTGCTAAAAGTCAACACCACTAATTTTACATAATCAATCAAATACTCACTCAAATCTGGAGAAATTCATAATCTGCATTTAAACTATGTGTGCAAGACAGCACAATCACATATTCTAATAAATTGTTTCTAGTTTAGGATGCAATCTGTAGGGTTACAATGGTATACAACAATATACAGAATCCGCAAAGCATTTAAGACCATTGTTGCTCGAGATTCCATTAGTAATTTTCAATTGTTGCTTTTTATATCTTTTTTTAAAATCAGCCTTGTAAAAAATGTACAGAAACGTACAAAACGTACAAAATTTACTTTTTCTGAATTGTCTTTATTCCATTCAATTTATGTCATTTCGGTACAGTCTTGAGAGACAGAATCACACAACAATTTCAGAGAGTAATCACTGTTCAGTGCACAACTGCACGAAGGACCTGAATAGCCTGAATCACAACAGTTTTTATACAAAAGAAGATTTTTTTTCTCTTTCAAGTTTTTACACTTGGAAATTATTGGCAGATAATTAAAGCAAACCTGAATTGTAATTCCCTGACATTCTACATATGCCAAACAACAAATGCATGTTTCTTTTGAAAAAGCCTTGAGAAAATCTATTGGATTTATTCACTACAAACACTGCTTAGCCTCACATCCAATTCTTTCAAAGAAAAAAAGTTATTTTTTGATAGTTTTGCATATACTCATTTAGTGTACCACATTGTTTGGAGGGGGGGAGCAGAAAAATTAGAATGACTCAAAGGAGACAATGAGTTCCACACATAATTTTGCAACAGCAACCTTTCCACACTTCTTGAATTTTGTATTATCTAAATTATCTTTTCTGTTTCAAATAGAAATAGAAATTTCAAATCCCCAAGGGGTTCTTTCAAATCAATGTTCACAAACTAATATTTTCAGGAGATGCTTTGATCGTCAGAAAGATTCCCATATATTACAATATCATTGCTCTGTGAGGAAACCTGAGCATCACATTATTAAGATTTCTTGGTTTGAATCCCGATGTGGATATCAACAAGTTCAGTAAATTCAATTTATTTTGTTTTGATCAATAATCAGTAATTATATCAAATCCAAACTCATTCAGTTCCTAATAATACCAGAAAATTAAGTATTACATTCAAGAAAGAAAGAGCATGGGACCAGTTATATTGTTTCTAAATGTTTATATAATATTGAAAAATAGAATACTCTAAACCTATGAATTCCTAATTAAAGAACCAATTGCTCATAAAGTTAATTTTAAAAACCACAAAGGTGAATTCTATAGTAGAGGGGAGGAGGGACATATTCTCCCAGCATTAAGCTAGCGGGATGAAGAGATTCTGAAATGTACACAAATGTTGCCAGTCTTCTCACAAAATCACAAACTGGAAAAAAGCTATTCTATTTAACTTCTGCTTGATGATATATTCTATATGGACTAGACAGGACTGAGATAAGAGAAATAGTATAGCCCATAATATTTATGCTTTATATTATGGCTATTTCACCTGATGATTGTATGGAGCTACATAAAGCCATTTTTTCTAACTAAAACTTGGGATACTTAAAATTGGTAGCATCATCAGTGCTATTGACTAAGTGCTATTAACCAGTACTGATTATGTTACCTAGTTTGTATAATGAAATGTCTACAAGAAAACAGCCAAGCTCAGAGAGCACCAAGGACCTCTCATTTCAACCCTGAGCAACAAATATTCTCCTTTAAAGGTATATCAGCTAGAAAGGTATCAGCCAGAAAATGGCTTTAGTCAGGTTCAATTCAGAGTTGATAGTATATCTATTGGATGAAAGTCAGAATTATCCACCATTAAATTAATATAGACTTTGTGTAAGAATTTTTACATTTGCTGGGATGCACTCATCTGACTTTTTCTTTGTGGCTTATGTCCAAAAACTTCCCCAGTATAATTTCATCATATTCATAAATATTCACAGGAACTTTCAGATAACATACTAAAAAGTATACAACAAGGTCTAAAATGGTTTCACTAATCTTAGTTAAACATAATGACAGAATTACGCAATGACTACTATACTCACTTGGCGGGTCAAATACAATGGCCCCAAAACAGCCCCCTCCCTCCTGGGCAGTCAGCAGACTAGAATTTATCTAGAAATCTGTTCACACATGTCTATTTAGCCCAAGGCTACAAATCATCAAATGCTTATAAAGATCTATTCATTCCACATCTCTAGAGAGATAAAGCAGGTTGGTACTCTTTATAAGGATGACATTCCTTGCTCACTATGACAGCTCTCCTATTCCCACTTCATGCGACAACTCCAAGATTGCCATTTAGGTAGCAATGTGTTTTTTTCCTTTTTTGAACAAAACTTTGTTGGTGAAGTTGACCTGATAAAATTGTCCTGGAGTTTGTGAAAGTTTTTGAATCATAAAAGGACAGGCTGGATCCAGCTGTCCTGTCTTTGATAAGTAAAGTTTTGTCCAAGTTGTTCCCCATTAGCTCCAATGTTCAAACTTTGTCCCAAGTTTAAGGACCACCCTAGTAAGTAAAGGTCACATTAAGCATATACAATCTTTTCAAGAAACCAAAATCAATTTCAACCAATACAGCAAATTGAAGAATTGGACCCTTTTACATTATGGCTAAGAAATTATTCAGGGAAGCTTTTACAATTGCACTTTATTTCAGTACTATTTTAATGGCATATTTTTATGCAAAAAAGAAAGAAAAAGAAAAAGTGGGCAAGGTCAGTCTAATGTGCATATATTGAATGAAGAACTGTCCCTATTAAAACTATATTAACTCTTAATGCTTTAATTGTACAATATTGCACAACTATATATGTAATTTTATTTATTGCTATGTATCAATCTATTGGCTGGAAAGCAGACCAAAACAAATACATACAAGACTTCCCTTGTTCCAGGAAATCAATACAACAAATTAACACATCAGTTCAGCATATTAGAAAGGGCCATCAGATAGGTTGTATATACAGTGTATGCTCAAGGAACAAAAGCAATTATTTTAGATATGTTGGTTATTAAATGTGTATATATTGATGGATCCAGACAACCTATTAAGCCATAATGTGCTTTGTTCCAATTTGGATTGTGGAATGCATGAATCTAGACCATTATGGGCTACTTTATTTAATCACACTTTGCTGAATACATGACTATTGGCTAGGCTTAAGCATCACATTAAGCTAGAGTCATTGCTTAATAAACCATAATGGCTAAATTTACTTGACAATCTAAGCCAAACCTAACAAATCACATTATATCTTAAATTTGTTTGCGATGAACAAATCAGATTAATTTGGAATTCTGGAAATTTATATTTACATCATCAATATATATAGAAAGTGGATTAAATAGGAACCAAGGGAATTCAAGCCCATAAAACTGCAGCTGAATTGAAATCTTTACAAAGAGAGATGCTAGGTCAAAGATTATTACTTTAGCATAACAGTTTTTTATAATCAAAACATGAAACATATTTCCACACCAAAGATTGTAAGTTGTATTCTTTAAAGCATTCTGAAATGTTAAGTAGATGGCATGAAAATATAATACTCTAAATACATATACCACTAGTGTATGTGTATATGTATACATCAAATTAAAGATACATGTGTGTGTGTGTGTGTGTGTACACACACACACACACCAAATTAAAGGATAAGAGATTCATTACAATGCAGACCACAGCAGTACAAATATCAATATAAGATATACCCACAGAATAATTCCTAAGTTTTTAAAATGGCAGTAAACAATATACTGATCAGATGACATATTACATACTACACAAAATTATTGTTCTGTAAATTGATATGTGTTAACTGTGTCCATTTTTCTCTACATGAGACAAAGTTATTAAAATCTGAAAAATAAAATAAAAAAAACTTTTTTTCACATTCCATATGGGTATTTTTAATAATAGAAAGTCCAGGGAGATAAATAAAGATATTCAGTAATATAATTCTAAAGTGTTTTGTAAAACTAAAACTATAAAATAGCATCAAGATTTCTCTATAGCCCACACTATTTTCCAGTCTTTTTTAGCCAGTACTAAGACAAGGATGAAATTTTCCTAACCCCAGAAGTAAAAAGTCATAAGAATCCCACAATCAGCCTTATGAAGTAGTCCAGACAGAAAGAATGCCCTGATCAACTATTAAACTTACTTTTTTGTAAGATTATATTAACATAATATTGCAAGTTTGAAAGTACTGTACATCTCTTTCTCTGTCACCTTTACAGTTCAGGAAAATAAAGGGTCCCTTCTGAGACTTTTGCTATCACCACATTCCTTTTTAGTCACTTAGAGACAAACAACCTACTCTCCAATAAACAATTTGGTTTCAGGAAAAAACTATTCTGTAATCTGCAACTCTTACACTACAAAAACATATGGGCTACACAACTCGATCAGGGCAAAGCAATAGACACAATCTACATAGACTTCTGTAAAGCCTTTGATTCAGTGGTACACGACAAACTACTCCTAAAACTAAAATCTTATGGTATCTCTGGACACCTGCATAACTGGATAGAAGCATTCCTGTCAAACAGACAACAAATGGTCAAAATTGGGAGTGTCCTATCAAATTCTGTACCTGTCAATAGTGGTGTCCCCCAAGGCAGTGTTCTAGGACCAACTCTCTTCATACTCTACATAAATGACCTCTGTGATCATATTAAGAGCAACTGCGTTCTTTTCGCTGATGATGTAAAGCTGTTCAATACCACAGACAATACTGCTACCCTTCAAAAAGATCTTGACTATGTATCAGAATGGTCAAACAAATGGCAACTTCAAATCTCAACAAATAAATGCTCTGTCTTACATATTGGCAAAAAAAATCAGAAAATAAAATACAACCTGAATAGTCAAGATCTTGTTGATGATCCAAGCTCTGTAAAGGACCATGGAATACTCATCTCTAATGATCTAAGTGCTAGAGCCCACTGTAACTACATAGCCAAAAAGGCATAAGAGTTGTTCACCTAATCCTACGTAGCTTTTTCTCTGGTAATATCACACTACTAACTAGAGCATACAAAACATTTGCTAGACCAATACTCAAATACATCTCATCAGTCTGGAACCCACATTACGTATTTGATATTAGCATAGTTGAGAAAGTCCAGAAATATTTCACAAGAAGAGTTCTCCGCTCCTCTACTCGTTGTAGAATACCATATGCCACCAGACTTGAAATTCTAGACCTAGAAAACCTTGAATTACGCCGTCTTTGGTCTGATCTAAGTATGGTATATAAAATCATACATTGCAATGTCCTACCTGTCAATGAATACTTCAGCTTCAACCATAACGACACAAGAGCACACAATAGATACAAACTCAAGGTTAACCACACCAAACTTGATTGCAGGAAATACGACTTCAGCAACAGAGTGGTCAATGTCTGGAATACTCTATCTGACTCTGTGGTTTCTTCCCCAAACCCCAAAAACTTTAACCTTAGATTGTCTACTATTGACCTCACCCCTTTCCTAAGAGGTCTGTAGGGGGCGTGCATAAGCGCACCAACATGCCTACCACCCCTGTCCTATTGTTTCTTTTATTTTTCTTATATGTACCCATTTCATGTATTCATAACTATGTATATACCTATACCTATTATCTTGTAAGCAATTGACAAATCAAATAAATAAATAAAAAAAAATAAAAAGGTTGGTGACCCTTGATCTGTAAGGCACCAAGAGTCAATACTGATCTGAAGGCACTAAAAAAACGTCTTTATATTACCACATGTATATACATTTACTGTAACAATTATTTCCAATAGGAATTATAAGACTTTCAAACTACACAAAATAAGAATTGCTCCAATAGCACAAAGTTCTAGTATAGGACCCCTTTCTAAAAAGCAGATTTAAAACAGATTTTACCTGAATTCACCCAACACTACAAAGTGTAAACTATGATTAAGTAACTAACCAAAACATGTTGGAGCATGTTGAACTAACCAAACCATCAGCTAAGACATGCTTGGGGTTTGCTTCTTATGGTTTAGCATACATGAAGACTGCCAGTGTAAACTGTTAACTATGTTTAACTGTGGGCCAAAGACAGTCTTTTAATGGGAATGGACATAGCCAAGCAAGAAACGGTCCGCCAACATTACAGCCAAACTGCTAAGGCCTCCCCCATAAAGGTTGTAATACAGTTAAAGAAACCCTTAATATCAGTTTCTTAGTAACTTGCAACTTTAACCTACAGAGGACAGAAATTAGTGGCAACTGAGTAGCAGGTGAAGGAATCCCTTGATAAATTGTAATGAGCATTATAACAACCTTCCTTCCCCCCCAGCAATTATCTGTTAATTACACAGTGCCATAACGTCATGGTTACAACCCAGTGCCACTAGCTAGAACAATACATGCCAAGTGCCACTGTTTTGAAAGTCATCTGATTTGGGGTGACTAAGAGAAGCAGCTTCACTCCCATCTGATCAAATGTCAAGTCACTGGTCCATAGGCAACGTCTGCCAGAAAAAGCACCGTTTAAGGAAAGCTCGGGAATGGGGGAGAGGGGAGGGAATAGAAGCTGTTTCCACCTGCTGGGAGAGGGGTGGCCTCCGTCACCCGGGGTTTAAGACTAGCCCGGGACTTCATTTAGATGCGCAAAAAGGCAAGTCAGGGTTGCGGAGGAGGGGAAGCGCCCTTTTCTTTTCTAGCTGATGTCTTTCAAAAAGTTTGGGGAGGGGGGGAGGGAGGAAGTGCACCTAGAAGAGACGAAGAGGAGGGGGCGGGTTTCTACTACACAACCTCGGAGTACGTCAGGGCCCGGCGCGCAAGCATATCACCGCCCCCCCCCCCTCCCAATCCATAACTCAACGCTACGAAATCTCTCAGGGTCCGCAACAGCCTTGCGAGGAGCTCCGCTCTGAGGCTGGCAGGCGCCTTCTCTCCCCGCCCTCCCCCCCGCAACCCGCCTTAGCCTGCCTTCCCTTCCCTTCCCCCTTTCAGGGGGTCGCCGGTCAAACTTCTCCCCCGGACCAGGTGTGTGCGCGGACGGAGTGATCGAAGCCCCGGGCTTACCTCCTTCTGCTTGGGGTCTTGAGGATAGACGTCGGGCGGCCCCAAACGGGACCGTTTGAGAGGTCTCTGCTCATAGCTGAGGAGCCCGAAGGCGGCCATGATCTCTCATGTTAGCCGGCTAAATGAATGAGAGAGAGAAAGAGAGAGAGAGGAGTTGGAGATGGAGCAGCCTCTGAGCACCAGGGAGCAGCACTTGGCTGGCAGACAGACTCCCCCCCTCTGGGTCTGGCTCTTTTCCTACGTGGGAGACATACATAGATACGTACGCGGGGAGAGCAAAGGGCGGCTAGGATGCGGCAGGATTGCAACCCAACCCGCCCACAGAGGCAAATACACACACACACCCCACACGTGCAGACAAACATCCCTGGAGAGCTGAGCGAGGGCGAGGGGGATGTCGCGGGGAGAGAAATGACAAGAAGGACCAGACGACTGGGTGAAAATGGATGGCGAGGCCAGGAAGAAAAGAACTCTCTTCCCTCCCCCTAAAAAGAGATGAATCCTTCCTTCCCAATAGTTGTAGGATTTCTTCCTTCTCTTGCCCTAGGCCAAATTTCACAGAAAAAATAAAATAAAGGCTTTTTAAAAATAAAATAAAATAAAATAAACCAGGGATGTAGTTCCCATGACAGCAGACACCAATGTCGCAGTAGCGCATGAGGTTTCAAAGTCACAAGTTCAAATGTCCTCCGCACAAGATCACGTACCTCTGACCTAAAGTAGGTTATCACGCCTAATTTCATGCCCAGCATTGCTACGGTGGGATAAGGGAATTCCCTTTTCTCCTATAAATTGGGGGCAAGAGAGTAAAATTAGTCTAATTGATCTTGACTATAACTTGCGTTAACCAAAATATCTCAACCATATCCGTTCCTTAATTAAATGCATTGACTGGCGGAATGTGTTAGCATGTGTTGCTTTTGGACGCGCATGACAAATTAGCATTGCTTTTTTCCCCCCTGCACTGGAAGATTGTGGAGAGAAACTACTTAATGGAAATACAAAAGGTGACACAAGGTATTTAAGGAATATTACATAAACTATGTTAATCAGTTTTGAGTGTTTACTTACAGAAGTTCCAGTGAGGCCTGTGTTATCTGTATTTGCTACATCACTGCAACAAAAATATATGATGCAATCAAATAGTTAATCAATGCCCAGGATGCAGGAGATCCTAAATGAAAAGATATGTTCTCTTGGCAACCAACCAGCCACTCCAACAGATTGCAGCTGCCTTGGCTAGTGGTTCTAAACAGCAACACAAGAAATGCAGTGCCCTCCATGGCTCTACACCAGTACACCACCAAGTTTGCAAAGCTTCCATCATTGTTCACACTGACTTCCCAGAGAATGGGCATAGATCAGCCAGAACTGGGAAAGGAAGAGGCTTCAGGGTGATCTTTCTCTCTGTGGCACTCTGTTTGTAGTGCCATAACCAAAAGCATCGATTTGCAGATTTAAGGCCTTGTACTCTCCAAATCTCCAAAAAAAGATATCAAGAAAAAATGGGATGATAATTCCGTAATGGAATTCCATTACGGAGAATTTAAGGAGAAAGAATCTCGCCAGTGTTTGTTTTGGTAACATGGTAGTTTATATTGGTAAGTGTGCGTTCATGTATTTGTTATCTATTCTAGGTTGCCCAATTTCAAAACAACTCTGGGCAGCTTCAAGATTAAGAGAAAACAAAAGGAGAGCAACACTATATAAAAAGCAAAACAGTGACTCCGGGGGAATAAACAAACATTCCCTTCAAATGCCCCAGGTTCCAAGGCCTGGGGAAAGGACCAAGTTTTTAGAGCTTGCTTAAAGGCAAATAGTTATTAGCCTGGCCCCAAATTTAGAAGCCGTTCAGTTCCTATATATATCTAATGCCCACTATGGAGAACTCAGACAGCTCATCCATTTTCCTGTAGGCCTACATGATAAATCATCAGCTGGGCCGTGGGTGAAAGATTTCTGCTTCCTGGCCATAAAGATAGTTGGAGAAGTAACTATTTTTAGAACAAGTGTTACAGAAGATGAAACATCCTTCACCCCAATCCTTTCAGTAATTCTCTCTTAAAATTAGAAAGAGGTTTTTTTTTTTCCTCCCTAACATTCATCCATTCTACTTTTCTATAATTATTCTTTCCATTACACCATGGAGGAATAGAACCCAAATCTTCATCAGTGGGTTACACTTTCAGATATATTGTCTCCATTTCTGGGTGATTAGTTTTGGGAAGGAATTCAGACAAATTAGAGCAAGTTCAGAGAAGGACAAGCAATACGATCAAACGATCAACAAAAACTCATGCAGAAGGATTGTAAAAGCAGAGCATGGTTAAGCCGTGACAAGAAAAGATATTTGAAAAAGTATCTTCTCTGCTATTCTGAATTAGAGGACATGAAATAAACAGGTTAAGAACTGACGGAAGACACTGAAATGGTGGCACCTTTATGGCCAACCATAAGCAGAAAAAGGAAGAAGCGATAAAGAAATATGCCTCAAACTAACACTTGATAGATGTGAAAGCCTTGGAAAAGATATTCAAATCTCATGAAGCGTCTATACCAGGGGTCTCCAACCTTGGTAACTTTAAGACTTGTGGACTTCAACTCCTCATAAACCCCTGGTCTATACCTACAAAGATCACAATCATGAATGGTATTCCCTGTGACCCACATAGGTATTTCTCTCTGTGGAAATGAAAGTTGGAATCTGAAGCAGCAGATAAAAAGTGTATTGGCTCTTTTGAATTTGGTGCTGGAGAAGACTCCTCAGAAAGCCATGGACAGCCAAGAGAAGAAATGATCTGATGATATTACCTAGTTTGAATAATGAACCATGTGCAGGAGAATAACCGAGCTCAGAGAGCACCAAGGGCCCCTCAAAAAAATGATGATCAAACAAATCAAACTAGAGTTCTCACTCAAGGCACAAATGACAAGGATTAAATTATCCTACATATTATGCAAAGACCGAGATCCCTAGAAAATACTCTAATGCTGAGAAAGATGGATGGAAAGGGAAGAAGATGACCAGCAACGAGGAGGATGGAGTCAGTTATAATGGCAGAAGGTGTCCCATAAAAAGACTTCAAAGATCAGGTTAGAGCCATATTGTCACAGAGAAAATTCTTTCTGTCATTGCTAAGATTAGACAATTATTTGATAGCACATAATTAAATCAAATGAAAAGGAAGAGCAATTCAACAATAAAGTCAGTCATCCAAAGAGCTCTTGCCACTGTTCTTTTTTTGGATCTCTATTAGTTCCTTATTTGCTGGATAGAATTTTCTTTTAAAAAATATCTTCCTCCTTGCTCACAAATAATTCATAATGTCAATGAGCAGAGAGACCTACACATAGTTTATACCATGGAAGTTTACAAGGGGCAGTATGTGATACATAACTGACAGCATGATGCATGCAGTAAGTTTTATAATTTGCTACAGTTGTGTGTGCAACTGACACAAGTTGCCTAATTTGTCTCAATATACACACTACACTCTTGTAATTCTATGAGATGCCTATGGTTTTTTACAGATGCACCTAGCACAGATATCTAGATTATAAATGAAGTGGGTTCTCCTTCTCTCTGCTTATACTTCTGCCTACACAGGTGTAGGTCTAAATGTGTGGTCCACATCTGAACAACCAACCATGTTCTTCTTGGATCAGGATGATTATCTATCTAATATTTAAGGAAATTGAAATCCAGTGCAGCTGCTCTACATATCACCTGTAAATAAAGCTAATTAATAGGATACTACCAATCATAAATTTTATTATTTTGGAAAACTCCTGATACAATATTATTATGATCCAAATCATAAAATTAATACTAACTGGTTATGAAGAAGCATAATCCCAATCTATGCTTGGCTTCTTGGATGTCAGTCCCTGTTCTCAGGTGACCTCTCTCAGTCAATTGTTATACAGAGATGTTCAACTGGATAGTAACTATGCACTCCTCATAGAAATTGAATATTATAAGGGGGGGGGAAACCCACTGAGGAAAACTATTATTCTGGGTCATAAAATGCCAACATTCCTGTTGCAAGGACTGCATCAGATAGTCAGAATCAATGATCCTGAGACTAGACTTCACTGTTACTACCCCAATGCATAAGTTCCATAGCTTCACTTGCCCCCAAGTGAGAGGGTCACAGATCCAGAAAATAAAAGTGTGATTTAAACCTTGCTTTTGCTATATATGTTCTGCATTTTACATTTTCCAATAATTGAAGTTCTCCATCAACTATATTTCTAGTGTCTGTAATAAAACTAGATTATCAGAAACGATGTCCTTGAATCTCTGTCTGTGAAAACCTCTAGTACCAGCTTTGGTCCATAAGAAGCCTAACAATGCCTGAAATAATTTTATACAGTACCAGAATATATTTGGACAATCAACATAGACTGCAAAAAAATCCACTTTCAATTTAATCTTGTTACTCAAAAAAATAATAATGAAATGATCATATTGCAGGCCACACAAAAAACTGCTACCACAAAATATATAAAATTTCCACATTGAATTGTTTGTCTTTTCTTATTATGGTTGTTCACACAATCAGACAGATGTTTAGGTTGGATTTGGCATATTCATCCATCTGTTCAGTCCTTTCCAAGGACCTGGGTTAGGCAGACTTCTTTGCTTGATGATATTAAGGGTTTATAAATATAATTATTTCATAATCAAGGAATAACAGTACAAAAAATAAAAATGATCACATTTTTGACAGGTATTTTTGTAAATTCAGATGCCAGTCAGGAAGCTAGGATTTATCCATATAATGTAATTATAAAATGACCAAAAGTGGGAAAGCACAATATACAGGTGAGATATTGAATACCAATAAATATTTAATCTGCTCGTATTCCACCTAATACATCAATACATAAATGAATGTCTTTGTAATAATCTACCTATATTGATAATTACCTTTCTATATCTTATTTTATTTGAATTCTTTTCTTGATCCTGCTGTCCTGGTGTATTGACACATCTACAAAAAATACTTTTTTTCTTTGTTGTATCTGGTGGGTTGTATTTTAGATGGTGATCAGCTTATAAGCAAAAGTCCCACAAATATTAACATCATCATTTCAACTATTTTCTCAATTTTGTCATCATACTACACTTAAGAAACTCAGAAATTATAGTTTGGCATAGATGCCAATGGAATAAAGTGGCTATTCTGTCATAACATCATTTATTACCAGGCTGAGCAATTTTGCAGCATCTATTAAATACATCGTCTGTTTTCATCTTTTTATTTTCAACTTCTGCATTTGCTGCTACATTATTGCCATTGTTGCTTGGTGTGAAAAGCAAGGTCCTACACACAGGGAGGTATTCAGCAGGTTCTGACCAGTTCTGGAGAACTGATAGCGGAAATTTTGAGTGGTTCGGAGAACCGGAAAATACCACCTCTGACTGGAAATTTTATAGTATCCTTCCCCTGCCATGCCCACCAAGCCACGCCCACAGAACCGGTAGTAAAAAAATTGAATCCCACCACTGGTCCCACAACTATGCAGGAAAAGAAATGTACAGGTATAGAATCAGCAGTAACTAAGTCAAGAGTAATGACTGTGAGAGAGAACTAGGTATCCCCAATGGACCACCATCTAGTGAGCCAACAGTGTGCTGCAGCTGCCAAAAAAGCCAATGCAGTCCAAGGCCACCTTGACAGAGGGATAGCATCACGATCACAAAAAGTGATAGTACCACTTTATACTGCACTAGTGAAGCCACACTTGGATTACTGCATCCAATTCTGATCACCATGTTACAAAACAGATGCTAAGCCTCTGGAAAGAGTGCAGAGAAAAGGAACAAAGAGGATAAAATATCTACAGGTTAAACCATACGATGAACAGTTAAGAGAACTAAGTATGGCTAGCCTAAAGAAGAGGAGGATTGGGGGATGACATGATAGCACTCTCATGGTACTTAAGGACTATCACACAGAAGAAAGGTCAACTTATTCCCCAAAGCATCCAAGGGCAGGACAGGAAGCTCATCAAAGAGAGAGCCAACTTGGGACTAAGGAGAAATGTCCCAACAGTGAGAACAATCAATCAGTGGAATAGCTTGCCTCTTGGAGTTGTGGGTTTTCCATTGCTGGAGGTTTTCAAGAAAAGATTGACCATGAAAATATTAATTTCATCTAAGATATTCAGGATAGTTTCAACTTTAGAAACACTTGAGCAAGCAAAAAATAAATTAAAACAGCAGAATAAAGTCTGTGTCAGGATTCCAGCAGTTACCCCAATTAAATCATGAGTCTTAAGCCAAACTTACAAAACTTCAAAAGGATTTATTGGACTTAACATGTCCAGCACTGGCTGAGTGTAATTGACTCATAATTCATTATCACCCTTGACCCTGGTTTTCCCCCACCCCCTGGGTGTATCATAATTCATATTCTCCAATGAGACACATCCATAGCCAAGAGTGATCAATCATGTTCTCTAGTTAGAATTTTGCATGGCAGAAACTTCAGTCACCTAGTTACTATCTTTGAAAACTATTTATGGAATGCACTTTCGATTTCCAAGCTGCTGCACTGCTCTTTCAAACCCCTCCCCCCCCTTTCTGTTGGCAACTCTAAAAAGACCATTGAAATATTTTATGAGTTGACAGTCTGGAGGACCACTGGTGATCTCTTCACCAGAATTCTTGCTCCAAGGGGAAGAAGTAGAATAAGCAGGGAGAAATTTCAGATAAATGTATAGGAAAATTATTAAAGACAAAAACAGTTCATCTCTGCAACAGAAGCTGATGCCAGGAGCTAGTTGTATGTGCATCACTCAAAGTATTTAACTAGATACCAGATAGCTACCATTCATGAATGTTTCAGGCCCATCATATTTTACAGTTTCTCCATTAAATATGTCATCCGATAGGATTTGGGAATCTTTTGGTTTTGCTTGTATGTGATTTTTAATTGCCTCATGCTGCTCGTGTGCCACTGCAGATCACCCCTCACAGCTTCTTCCTGACCATCCATATTTTAATTTGAATACTCTTTGCAAGGGCTTCATTTTGAAATTAGTTTTCTATGCCATTTTTATAGCCATTTTAAAGTGACCCAGAAAGCAGCAACTGGTTTATTTTTCTCTTTGAACTCAGTTACTTTAACGTATTCAGAGGGTCTTAAGGAAACAGTGAGCCAGAGTCATGAGTAATCATGGTGCAAAAAAAGTTTCCCTGGATACATAATTTACTGTTGTGGGAGACACAATTGTGGTCATGCCCAGCCACTCTTTCCATTTGTAAAAACTGATATATACAATGTTGCAAGCAGAGAATGTACAATGTTGCAAAAGCTTTTTAGGCCCATTAATTGACAGTGAGACTGAAACTGATAAAAGTATGTCGACTTAGGAAAAGCAAATACCAGCAACTTAATTATAATTAAAAATAAATCCCTTTCATGATGCAGAAATCTTGAAATTACACAGTGTGGTACCCCAGATACACTCAAGAAAATCAAGATACCCAGTAAGGTGAGAAAATAATGTTTTCACCTTCCGGAATGTCACGTCCATCAGAACAAACACCTTGATCCCACAGCTCACAAAGGACCAACTTTACTATAAATATCACTAGCCTCTGACCTTCCATTTGGTAGTTACCTCAATTGCTGTAACCTATGCTAAACTGATAAACTACCCTCCTTTTCAATCAGCTTGTCCAGTGCATTTCTTTCATAATCTGCTTGGAACCGGAATTTTCTTTTGATATTGTACTAGTATTTTTGCGCATTACCTTCAACTATATCTAGTTTGCACCTTTTCTGTGAGCTTGAAGGCCACTCAAGCATGCTAGCAGCCAAAAGATTAAACTGAAATTTAAGTCTCTGCAATGTTTGTGCTGTGCATTTTCCTCTTTAAAAACCTTTCAAATGTTAAACAGAAAAGATCAATTTTTCAATGGCACTGATTCTTATAAATTCTGGGGATGGTAGATTGTATAATTGGTTCATAATCTTTATATATCTTTTCAAGATTATCATAATCTTTGTAGCATAAAAGAATATGCTTTTAAAATCTTTATATTTTACAAACAGAAATCCAGGAAGGAATGAAGAAGTTTTACTGATAACAACCAAAACTGTATTTAACTTAAAAAGCCATGCATGCAGATGGTCATAGAAAAATAGTCACATTAGTTTAAATTTTATAAGTTAATAATATGAGTAGTTATAAGCAAATCAGCTATAATCTTTCTTCTATAGATTCTTCTATGTATACATTATAGATTTTTTAAAAAAAATATATACTCTCTCATAATGAAAGGTAATAATACATTAATAATAAAATCCATTATATAAAATAATGCCTGTTCTTGATGATGAAGCTTAATTTGAAACAATAGATATATTATAAGATCATGTTGTAATACAGTTACATGCAAAAACTTGATTTAGGAAAGCAATTACTGTTCATGAAGTATAGCTTTTTGAATTTAGAGCTCTATGAAATCTTCTCACCTGACAGATTACATAAATATTCATTTAGCTTTTTAATTAGTACATTCAATCTCTGAATGGGTTGCCTACAGAGTTTCAGTCACTTGAATGCTGGGTTGACTAATTCTCCAGTGGGGATTGTAGCATTTTATATTTCAATATAACATCTCTATTTTAGGGCAATTTAAAATCCCATTATCATCAGTTTCTATTTTATTGATTCCTTTCTTCTTTTTCTACCATTTCCACACACTTGTGTGCATGCAGGTAGTCCAAACAATTTTCTTAGTGCAAACACTTCTAAGGTTTTAACACAAAGACTTTAATTTCAAATATTTATGACAGCACAAAGAGTTAGGGCCAATTATTGTTACTAAATTTGGGTTTCAAAACTAACAAAATACCTTCATGGAAATGTATTCATTTCTTTCCATACATACTCAGAATTACATGTATCATAAACTTTAAGTGAAATTTCTCATGGCAGAAGTGTCATTTTATATTGTCCAAACCAACTATGCATGTTGGTTAAATATTTGATTAAATGGAGAAATGGTCAGCCATTTCATGTGGAAAAAAAACAATGGTTCTCACTTCGTGGAAATGTTGAAATTAAAGAAGTAGATTATGACACTTGCTGTTTATATGGAGGAAAAAAATATGCTTCATTCCAAGCGACTTCATGCATACTTTCATGTTGGTTTCTTGATTAAAGCATCAAATTTGATTACAGGACCAAATAAAGTGACTTATTTATTCCCAGTCTAACCTATAGCTCTGACTGATGCTCCTGTTCTCTCACTTCACTGTGAATTTTCTCCTCATCACTATTGCTTGTCTGCTGCTGCTTAGGGTCTCCAAACAAAAAGGCAACTCAGACACATGATGGATACTTACACCTAAAGAGCTTTCCTAGTTTTAAATCTCAATGTCTTTGGTTCTAAGGGACAGAAGAAGGGGATGGCCTTATTAGTCTAAAGTGGCCAATAGATTAATCCCAACTCTTGAGGGATCACTTGATTACACTACCAACAAAATCATTGTTGAAGGTCATAGGATGATATACATAAGAGGAAAAACACTATTATAACACTACAATAGTGAAATAAGACTTCTGGCACAGGATAGGGACCATATGAAGATAACATTGTGAGGAAATAACATAAAACAATGATTACTGAGACATGTGAAGGGGCCATGTTTAGATTCAAGTTGTGAAAGGCTGCATCTTTTCTTTTTGATGCTTTTGAAATGCTAGCCTGGAAATTGAAGATAAATTTATGCTTTCTCTTCTATCAGTTGAAAAGGTTGATGTGAAATTAGATCTTGGAAATGAATTAACATGTAACATACACTAGACTCCATCCGCATTTTAAAAAGAAAATTTAGAGAAATAAATGCTTTGCTGGAACAAAATGTTTTCAGCCATAGAATGGACAATCACCGGATTCTGCCTATTTTCTCTTCTATGTGTTGTAACCTTTATAGCTCTTAATGTTATAGAATTTCTTCATAGAAATTTTCCTCTACATCTATCATCACTAAGAGGCAAAAATGTACATGCATTCAAAACATTAGTCAGTTATTTGGGGGAAAAGATGAAAATATATTGAATCAGCCTGTTATTCTTGGAGCTCTGAACATATAAACAAAATTGTTGGTATGAATAACCTGCTTAGAGGTGAAGACTGTGTATCAGTAGAATTGGTGCAAGTTCTCTTCCCACTACCCACTTCTTACAATATGTATGAGGAACAAACAAGACAGCAAATTACACATGGAAGGATAATTACATGTACATAAATTAATTAAGAATGCCATGGTTAAATTATTCCAGAAAGAGAGAATGAAAGAAAGAATTCATATAATATGTGGCTTGGTACTACAACGTGCTTAAATTTTAGAGATGATTTGCTCTGCTTGGAATTCAGAAAACTGTTCTACAAATGCCAGGTTTTACATAAATCCATTTCAAAGGACCATTAAAGAACAGGTATGTGCTATATACAATGTTCTACTTACTATTCTACTCTGCTTCATTTCCAGTGAGAGATTTATAATGAATAAGTAAAAAGTGTATCTAAAAGCTACAAGCTTTGAGTTCAATTAATTGATTCTACTGCACAATTGAAAATAGTTAAATCATTTATAGTGAGAAAAATGGGGTTAGGAGATAATAAACAATCCCACTTAACAGAACTAGAACATTTAGATGTACATTAATTTAACTATGAAATTGCTTAACTAGAAAAATTGTTTGAATTAGGGTGGATGTTAACAAAGAGATCGTTTTTGTCTCTTTGCTGGTACCTAGAGATCATCTGGAATTTTGCAGATAACCCTTGTTTGAAAGAAAGCACTCATCCAGTTGAACAGCTTTGTGACAAGCAGTAATATAGCCATTGCCCATTGTCCATTCATACGCCCAATCTGAGAATAAAATAGAACACTGTCAGCCTTATTTTAATAATAACATTATTAAATAGACCTTGTATCATCTGCCTGAATGACATTTTAGCACTATGTAAAGATAAAATGTTAAAATCTGAATATTTTATTGTGATCTGCCTGATTTAAATTTAAGCATCTCCCCTGCCACTGTCAACTCAACCCCACCCCCGGGCACACAGTGGCTAACTTAATCCAAGATCCAGGTCTCATTCTGGAATTTTCAGTTCACCCAATCAGACAAAGGCTATTAAAAAGCAAACAAACCCAAACAGGGCACTCATCAAATTACACTGAGGTTTCCATCTGTTATTTTAACCTTTGTTCTCAAGTAACATTGAGAAGGGATGCTGCAAAACCCACCTTACTAAAGATTTCATTTGAAATTATATTTTCACGTTTTCCTGCATGCCTCATCTAGGATTATATATGCCAGCCCAACAGAAGAAAGTTGTTTTTTGCATAGCGGGTGTGTTCAGTTTTGCTTGTGCTCTGGCCATTGCAGCAGCTATAGGAACTCAGCTATGGATCCAAGGAAAAATTCTTTGCAAAACTGGAGCATTGCTTGTTAATGCTACTGGCCAGGAATTAGATAAGTTTATTGGTGAAATTCAGTATGGACTATTCTATGGGGAGAGGGTTAGACAATGTGGCCTTGGAGGGAGACCTTTTCAGTTTTCATGTAAGTAACAATGACAATCTGAATTATTTAATACTTTGTGCATGCTATCATGGTCTGACAGACAAAGTAAATGAGCTTTCTCCTATTTCTTCTGAAAGAGTTACAAATGAGAAATTATAGCGCTATAATATATATGTATTAATCTATCATTTTTTAAAATTTGAATTGTGTTTGAAACTCTTATACTATATTATATACCTTTGCATAAGATAAGGCAAGCTCAACCTATAGAGATTTGCATGGTAGTAACATCAATTTATTCCATAGGGCATTTTTTCTAAATACATTTGCAGAAAATTGCAATATTAACTTCTCAGCTGCTTCCCCTCCCTCAAGCTAGACCTTTGTCTTCCCTTTTAATCTGCTTAAAATGAGTGAGAAGAAGTGCAAGGAGAACTGGAATGAATCTTCAGTTTCAATAGATGCAGAAAACTAAATGCAGTAGTACAACCCTACCTGTGGGCAATTCCATTTATTGTCTTAGACCGATAGATGTATAAATATAAGGTGAGCCTCCACAAACCTAATTTGGCTTGGCATTTTAAAAAGAAATATGGATTCAGTTCCAATATATGTATTTCTAGATTGAGACACTACCTTAAATGGAGAAATAAAATGTTGCTTGTGCTGCTAACCCCTGCTCTCCTTGATTGGCACAAAAGGAACTATACTTTATGATGCATCAGTTTATCTTCCACACCAAAATATTGTTAAGGCTGCCAGTCACAAGGCTGACTTCTTTGAGCATCACACAAACCATGGTTATAAAGACAACAGCTGATAACATGTCACCTAAAATTTACTTATTTTTTTATCAGCAAGAATTGGCAGGCAATCTGCAGAGAAGCAGTTCTGGCTGCTCCGAATAATTTGTGATGGTCTGAAATCTTTGCAGTGATGGTAACCATATTCATTCAAGTTATTGTCAAGAATAGCCTTGTTAATTAAATTCTACAGCAAGCAGAGTTTAAACTTTTTCCCCCAAAATTTTCTCTTTATTGAAGATCTACTTTTCAAATTGCAGCCTACTATGAATTTTATTAATGCTGTTGTAAAGAATGAAACAAGAACTGGATGTTGTTTTTACTAAAATCATCTTGCTTAACATTCCATCCCCAAGAAATGCTCTACTAAGGGCGCATGAGATAAATTGAAGAAAATGTATTTTACTGAGCCTTACTCTTCTGATACAATTGTATGAAAGAGGATAGCTTTAGATGAATTGGATTAGTGAGAAAAACACAAATCCACAAGTCACATTTAGAAGATTTCAATAATCCAGTTAAATATAACTACAGTTTGCTGTGTTTGAATTTGAGAATTTATTTCAATAATCCAGTTAAATTTAATTACAGTTTGCTGTGTTTGTATAATACAAACTTTGGTTTATATACAACAGAAACAATCTTCTACTCTTTTCACTGATGCCAGAATTCAGACATAACTTAAAATGAGGCAAACTAAGTAAGTTTGCTTTTTCAATATGCCTGGAATTCTTAAGATTAAGTGTTTGGTTATGACAGGTAAAAAGCATCCTAAGAATGCAGTGTTCATCTCTTGTAATATGAGAACTTGGTTACTAATTTATTAAATGCAAAATGGTGACCACTCTAGATTCAGGCAACAAGGTAAGTTTCAGGTTTTTGTTGAAGGAGCCACGATGACAATATAATTGTAACCTGAACATGCTTCTTAAATAGATGCTTCATTGGCAGTGCAGATAAAACCTCTTTTTTTTTCACCCAGCATAAGCCAAGGGAGGATAGTATTGCTTTATTAGGACAGGGGGGGAAACAGCCTGGCTGTTACATTGCTGTTCTAGTCAAATGAGACCTTGCTAAATGGGGCAGAAGAGAAATATGCAGTGGGGTATACATGCTTCAGAAATGATTAAGAAATTCAATCTTGCGCTGGTATTCATTCAAAAGCTGCTTGCAGTTTTCTGTTCAAGGCTGGCAACAGTGTCACTGCTTTTAAGGATCTCAGCCGCTCTGATAAGTGGATTCTACAGCAGCAATTCCTTTCAACCTCACATGGAAATTTTTAAAAAGTATTTCTCAAACTTGGTGTGAAGACTTCAACTCCCAGAATTCCCACGCCAGCAGGGGTAATTTTTTAAAGTTTGAGAAATACTTCTCTAATAGAGAGCTTGCATTCGCACAAAGTTCCGATCATTTCCAACATGTACACTAATCCAAAATTTGCTTCAATAAGTGTAGTGATTTACAGAGACTAGATTACAGGTAGTCCTTGATTTATGACCACAATTGAGCCCAACAATTTTGTTGCTAAGCGAAACATTTGTTAAGTGAATTTTGCCCAATTTTATAACTTTTTTTGCCACAGTTGTTCAAGGGTCTTCAAACTTGGCAAGTTTAAGACTTGTGGACTTCAACTCCCAGAATTCCTGAGCTAACATGACTGGAGGAGGAATTCTGGGAGTTGAAGTCCACAAGTCTTAAAGCTGTCAAGTTTGAAGACCTCTGTAAATAAACGAATTACTGCAATTATTAAGTTAGTATCATAGATATTAAGGGAATCTGGCTTCCCATTCTCTTTGCTTGTAAGAACATAACAAAAAGTGATCACATGGTCCCAGGACATTGCAGCTGTCCAACTAGCCAAATACTGCCACTACTAGCTGATCGTGGTTGCCCAGATTTCACTACAAATTTTTTACACCTACCAGGAGATATTAAAAATTAAGTCTGGTGTTTTCTGACTGCAAAGCAGAAGTTCCTTTATTTCATTACAATCCTTTGATTGGAGATGCTACAGAGCAAATTCCTACTGAGGAGGCATAAGTGTTAGAAAGAGGAGACATAAGTGTTGGAAAGAGGCACAAACCTCTGAAGGACAGACTCCTGTCATTGTAAACAAGCACAACATTATTTTAATGGAATTTAGGCATTGTGTTGCCAAGTGATCATTGCTCAGGCCCTTGGTTCTTTTGGATCCAGGCAATAAATGTACCAGTGGATAAGGAAATTTCAAATTTTATCATTTAACCATAACAGGAAAACTAAATAGAAACACAAAGAAGCATAACATTCCAAGCAAGGTAGTTCCCCTTCAGCTGCAAGGAGGCCCATTTCAAGGAGCAGGTATACTCCAAGGCCAGGGATGCACAGCACTGAGTTTACAAACCTGTGCAGAGGCACAAAGCTTTAGTGTTATTAAATCCTGGCACCAAGACTTCATGGCCCTGCTTCCATGGTCACCAGACAGCAAGATCTGGCCTTGACCAGATAGTGTATAATTCTGGAATGGGAACGATCATTCTGATAAACAGTTCTCGCCTAAACAATCTGCAGCTGTTTGAAAATTCTCTCTTATTTATTAAGCAACAGTGAAAACAAGGAGGTTAAATATAGCTCAGAATGAACTCTAAACTTTTAGAATTTCCTTAATATGAAGGAGAAATCAAAATACAGATAGGCCTCAACTATCTGGGTGGCCCTTGACTGTCTGTATCACAGTTGGGAATCAGTATTTTTCATTGCTAAGCAAGGCAGTTATTAAGTGAATGCAATTTTACAACCATTGTTGTCATTGTTGTTAAGCAAATCATTGCATTATTAGGTAAACCATGTAATCATTAAATCATAGGCTCCCTTTGACTTTGCTCATCATAATTATTTAATGTGGTTCAAACTGACATAAGTACAATTGCCAAGCACCCAAAGTTTGATCACAAGACTGTGGAGATGTTGCAGTGGTCATAAGTGCAAGGACCAGGCATAAGTCACTTCCTTCACTGTAACTTCAAGCAGTCACTAAATGAACAATTGCAGGTTAAGGACTATTTGTATGTCAGTAAACTCCTCAAAATACAAATGTGTTCTATATTGCAACTAGAGATACATGTTAGGAGTAAAATCAAGTTTTAAACAGGCAAATGGGCTAATAACAACAGATGAATAAATGTTTTAAAATGTTGTACCTTATTTCCAAGCAACACCTAATAAACTCCTAATAAACTCTGGGTGGCAAACAGTAAAACAAAACAACAGCAACAGTGCAATTAAAACAAACCACCCACGATACAATAACATTCCTATTGAGGTTTATGCTATTTGGTCTACAACTACTCTTCAAAAAATTGCTGTTTGATGCTTTAGAGGGACATCAGCAAATTTCTCATACAGTCTATGTAAATCCACTGAAACTGGTAAGCAACCTGTGGTTCTAGGATCCAACTCAGCCTTCATGTGCTGTAGGTATATTTGGCAATATGATCAAAGGCTAGAGGGATAAATGAATATCCTTTCTAAATTTGGAATTTTGATTATCTCATTTACAGGAAACTGGGTAAAGCATGCAGATTATAAATGTGTGTAATGTATACAAGGCAGTGCATATATGGTTTTGCCAATACATGGAAAAAATTGTGTCTATAGTGCAATATATATAATCCTTCTTTCCTTGTATATAACGTACATTGTTTTTATACTGAAAACAGGTGTTTCTACTGAAATCTTTGGCAGCAGAAAAGTGTAATTAATCTATGGACAGCAAAAAGCAATGATAGTATAAAATAATACTAGCATCTTTTTGCCCTTTTTATGGATTTAAATTTTTTGCACTGTAGCTTTAAGGCAGCTAAATCCTATGAAAGGTTTAGCACCCATTTTATCATCACTTGCAGCACCACTCATGCAAACTCTATTTAAGTCACAAAAAATGTCCCTGGTGATAGTACCATTTACTTCTGCTAGCTGTGTTTGCATATCAGTGCATTGAGTCCCTGTATGTCATGCTTGAGAAGAAAAATTAAATCATCTGCCCTTTTTAGGCCTATTCTCCAATTCAATGTTTTTCCTATTAACCACTATTATATATATATATATATTTTAATTGTAAAATGAATTTGCTCTGCCTATAAAACCCATGCAGGCATAGAGAGAGCCTTCTGCTTCGTTTCCTCTGACTTTTGTCAGTTTCTGGGTCAGCAGTTCATTTTCTAAAAGGCCATCAGCATTCAGATTTATTCCTCGACGTTTAAAGTGGCTTTGCTTCTAAGGCAACATTGTTGCAGGATTAAATTTTATTAAATGGCCAGCTATAAATTGTAATGATAGATTTTTAAAATGTAAATGTAGCTATGGAGAGAAATAGGTGGCTAGTGTGGCATCAAGCCTAAGTATTGCAATTGCTAAAAAAAAATCTCACCCTAGCTATCAAAACAATCAACATTTTGTGATTTTACATGTATATTATGCACTTTTTTTTTTTGCACAATATGCATTGCAGCTCAAAGCAGGTTTATTCATGACCACCACTGGGTTAATTCACCAACATAGCCTTCCATAATCTGGAACTCTGCATAAACTATAGTAGGTTTATATGTTGCTTTAATTGTATGATAAGACTACAGATGCCACAATGTGCAGTGACCTAAATTGTAGCTTGGTATGATGGGAGAAAATCCAAAGACATTTGGCAGGCCAAATTATTGAAGTCAGTTATTGTATGCTTAACTTGAAGTTTTTAGTGAAGCCATATGTTTTGTGCATTCTGCTACATTGAGCTCATTGCTTATTTCAAAATAAAGTAGAATGTGACAGATCACTGAAATTCCCAACATTATCATAGCATAAATCTTTGGATATGCCTGTAAAGTAGGATATTTTCAAAGATATGTGCTACGTGTTAGATGTTTGATTAACTTAATGTTTGAACAATTATCCTCTATAAGTATCTTTGAAAGGAGTACAATTGCTTAAACCATGAAAGAACAATTGAAATAGATATCATGGTGTCCGACCTTTTATCTGTCATCAGCAATAGCCTCTTTACCCAGTTGCCTTATTTCCAGAGAAGTGTGCATAGGCATATTTACAATTCTAAAATCTTTTGTTTAAACAAAACTTCACCAGCTTTTTATTAAGTCAATCAAAACATTCTTCTGTTTATCCTTACTCACAACAGATAAATTTTGTGACTTTTTAAAATTTATTTCTGCTAGTACAGTACAGAACAGAACAGAATAACAGTTGGAAGGGACCTTATAGGTCTTCTACTCCAACATGCTGCTCAAGTAGTAGACCCTGTACCATTTCAGACAAATGGCTATCCAGTCTCTTTTTAAAAGCTTCCAGTAATGGAGCACCCACAACTTTTGAAGGCAAGCCATTCCACTGATTTATTGTTATACATATATCTTGATTTTAGCTAAGCCATGCGTTTTGTGCATTCTGCTACACTGAGTTCATTGCTTATTTCAAAATAAAGTAGAATGTGACAGATCACTGAAATTCCCAACATCATCCTAGCAGAAGTGGTAGGATAGTGATATTTATTTAAAGAAGATGGTGCTCTTCGGGTTAAACTAAATCTCCCAGAAACCTATAAATCAAATGGGGGGGAAAAACCAGAAACAATTTTCAGAACAAGGAATTGTGTGAAAAAGGAACAATATGGTGTCACACAAATCTTTTGGGGGAAAGAGCATATTTGAAACAAGTATTTCTTCACTTAGCACCTGTCTTGCCTCTTGAAGAGCAAAAGCTTGGAGGCAAAGCTTCGATAATGATCTGACATGTTCAGGCAGGCTTGTCCGGGAAGACATTGTCCTTCTGATAACTGGATCCAAACTTACACAGATTTTAGAGATTAAGATCAGGACAGGACATTGAATTGTGCTTGTAAATGAAAAAGTAATTAATGTTTTTACACCAGTACATCCAAGCCTTCCGTTTGTGGGCAACGATCTAATTTGCAATATTGAAGACTAGAGCTTCATTTAAAAAAAAAGGGAATGTCCTAGAAATCCACATTTTAAGCCCAACAGCATAGTCTACTGCACCATTACTCCACCAACAAATTATAATATTAAGATGAAGTGCTTGAATCTCAAGTCAGTTGACAGAATTAGAGAGTTCAAACGCAGTTGCAGATAATTTATATTATACGTGTTATATAAATTTATTTGCATTACCTACATTGGTTTTTCTCAGCATGTTTTAACCACAGCCAAGCAATTCTAAGGAATTATTAGCACCAGTTTAATCATACCCCTGTGGACTAGGAGCAGTTATCTTGTATTCTACAAATCATTCTAAAATATCTGTTGTGGCTAACTCAGCAGAGGTATTTAAAAATCAGTAGAAAGATTAACCCACAAACTTTTCTGCCGAAGTAGTTATCTACTTGTACATTGCCTTTAGAGCCATTATGTGACTATATATATTTTATATAAATAGAGCATTTCTTACTATATATTAATATACAATATGTTTAGTAATGCTGAACCAAATAAGGATATGATTCACAAACAAAAACTCACCTTCTGTGGAATGCATCCTGTGTTTAAATTATTTGGAAATTAAACTGTACAGGTTTAATTTATGCTCTTACAAGCCTTCAATGAGCAACCATTCAAAGTTATAAAGGCAAAGTTGCAAAAAGTGATTTATCACTGTTTTTTTTGTGGGGGGGGGGGGGAGTGATTGCACTTAGGACTGTTGCAGCATCCCTGTGGTCATGTGATCAAAATTAAGATGCTTGGCAACTGACATGTATTTATGACAGTTGCAGTTCTGTGTCATGTGATCATCTTTTGCAACCTTCTGATATGCAAAATCAATGAAGAAGCCAGTTTGCCTTAATAACCATGTTACTAACCTAACAACTGCAGCGATTCACTTAACAACTGTGGCAAAAAAACAAGCATGTTAAGTGTGTTTTGCTCCATTTTACTTGTTGTTAAGTGGATCACTGTAGTTGTGAACTTAGAAACCAGGTTGTTAAGTGAATTTAACTTCCCCTTGACTTTGCTTGTCAGAAGGTCGCAAAAGATGATCACATATCTCTGGGAACCATCATAAATACGAGTCAGTTGCCAAGGATCTGAATTTTGATCATGTTACCATGGAGATGCTGTAATGGTTGTAAGTATGGAAACATGGTCATGAATCACTTTTTTTTAGTGCCGTTGTAACCTCAAATGTTCACTTAATGAACTGTTGTAATTTGAGGAGTACCTGTACACTAAATAATGGAGAGTAACCTGGAGAAATAAATACTATTGTCCATATATGTTTGGGCTGCTGGTAGTTTTTGTCTAGAAGTCTAGCTCTTCTGGTAGGCACCATGTTAGGAAATGTAGGAAATATACGTGAATGCTGATTGGCAGATTGATGTACCTCAGTAAGTTTGAATTTGTGAGTTTTGCTCCAGTGATGAAACAAAAGGAAACTAAACGTTGCCAAACTGCATTTAATTGCTAACCCTTCTCGAAAAATGTATATGTATTAAAACATAAACATTGACAACATGTCCTCTATTGTATCAGCTTTACTATCTTCATATAGTTGTCTTTTTTATCTGTACTTCTATTTAATGTCAGTCCTCAATCATAAGCAAGTTACGAAAACATCTTGTCTTGCTTATCAAGATTCTTTCCACGTTGATAGTAATTCCCTGTTCCAGCCACAATGATTGATGAGGCAACATGCAATGTCATGGATAAATAAATGAATATTTTTCTGCATTATTTTTTTCAGCTTTTATAAATAATCAATATTTTCTGTTAGTTTTTCCAGAATTATTCAAAATTATGCCTGCAAGTATCCATGTAAGCATCATCCTCTTTTGCTTGGCATTATTCGTCTTTGCACTGATTGCAACCGGCTTCTTCATGTACAATGCATTTGGCAATCCTTATGAAACCTTACATGGCCCATTAGGACTTTACCTGTGGAGCTTCATTTCAGGTAAGTCCAGTAATACTTTGGCGTGTAGATATATCTCTATAAATGCACTGATCAGATTCTCATGTAAGATGAGGTGGACGAAGTATTCAAAGTATGATCCCAGGCTCTTTTTTTTTTTTTTTTTTTGCTGGTTATTCTTTTCTTTCTTTTTTTACATAAAAACAGATTTTTTTTCTTTTTAAACTGAAGTTTTCTACTCAATATATTCATCATCATATGCAATCTAATTGATATTTTGACAGTTGTTAAGTGAATCACTGCAGTTGTGATTGTTACAGACTCAACAACTCCATCTAATGTGAGAGGCCATCCTTCCCTTCCCTTCTCTTCCATTTCTTTTTTAATATGGGTAATGGATTCACATAGTGGCTAGACCCTCAACATAGAACTATGCTTGGATTGAGAGATTTTAGCAACAGTCTAAGAATGACTAGTCCTGAACAGTGAACCCATCATAGCCCTGCTGGAAGTTGAAAATTTGAGTGCTGTAAACATTTAAAATAGCTATTGAAAGAACACTACTCTGTTACATGTGCTAGAGATTAAAATGTAATTTTATACCCAATAATTTTACAAAATGGACAAAATAGCTTATATAAAATTGGCAAAGTACAAAACTAGACAAAATGCAGAACTACAAAATAGCAAGCAAAATCCCTTGAATTTAAAATAAACTGTAGTTTAAAACAGCTCTGAGTCATATTAACTTCAAAACTGTATCCTTAAATAAAACCATTTTCATTGTTTAAATTTTCTAGCACCTGCTTCAGAAGGCATATATTGATTAATGATTCTTGCACATTCTGCATGGAAATTATAAGGCTTTCCACTTGCACAACTATCAGCCACACTATACCTTACCAATAAATCCTTCATTCCCATGTGCATGTAAATCCTTGGTTACATATGCATATAGCCAGGGATCAATCCAAAGCAAGAATAGGCATTGGGAATTTGAGTCTTCATTTATGTGTTTGTTTAAAATATTTATATAGCCACACATCTTATAATGAACTCTGGGTGGCTCCCAAACAAAACAGCATAAAAATCATTTTAAAACTATCAAAGATTGCTAAAACAGAATGCCTATTTGTTTATTTGATTTCTATATTGAGTTCTATGCAGAACAAGTCACTTTGGACAGTGTGCATCATAAAAACAATTTAAAACAATACAACATTAATCCATATAGGGGCAGGAGGCTGACTGTTTAAACTGCTTAGAGAGGGCTGTAAAGCACTGTGAAGCAGTATATAAGTTTAAGTGCTATTGCTATTGCTGTTCTGTACCAGTTGAAGCTTCCTAATGCTCTTCAAGGGCAGCTTCATCTAAAACTCATTGCAGTAATTCAAATGAGAGGTCACAAGGGAATGAATGACTATGAGCAAAGCTTCCTGATCTAAGAATGGATGCAACTGGCACACAACTCTATGATGGGCAAAAGCTGTCCTGGCCACATCTATCACCTGCTCTTCTAGCAAGAGCCATGAGTTCAAGAAAAATCCCAGGCTGCCCACTGATCCATCTGGGGCAGAGTCACCCATCCAGGAGCAAGAGTGGAAAAACCTTATCACTGGAAAGCCCAAATACCCAAAGGACTCATTCTTGCTTGGGTTGAGTTGAAACCTATTGCAACCCACCCAGACTCTTACAGCTTCCAGACACTGAGACAGGACTATGCAATCTTTTGGACCAAGTTGCACTGTGGGAAGCTGATAGCATCATCTAGAGGGGCAATCTTTGAACAGAGATCTGGCATAAATAGCATATTACACTCCTAGTTTTTGCTTTTAGGAGAAAAGGCTATTTATGACTGTCTCAGGCAACAGGGAATAGAATTAGCTCAGCAAGCACACTTGCTTTACAAGCAGTGGGAAAGAAATTACCAAATATTACCATTCAGACAGATTAATAAGTTTTATTTTTCATGCGCAAACAGATTTGGGGGAACTTTGTTTAATTTATAAAGAAGAAAAAAGATAGAGATAGCATGTTCACCTGTAATACATGAATTGGAACACTCATTTTAATCCAAGCAAATACCAAACAAAGCAAGAAAGGGGATCTGTCAGATGAAGCTGGCAGGCTACACAGACCTGGTGAAACTCAGTGGAGTGTGGATTTTAAACTGATATATTTAGAGAAAAGATGGAGAAGAAAATCAAATTATAATTATCTGTTCTTATTAATAATTGGATTCAACTGGGACCCAACCTCTTAAAGAAGAAAATAGATAGAAGAGCTAATTTATAAATGTTGAAAGGCTGCAGAATTAGGTTGAAAAATTGACCAAATATTAATTTTGAATTTCTTTTTTTTTTTCAGTGTCTTGTGGTTTTCTTATTTTGATACTGTTTTCTTCAGAAGTGAAAATCCACCACCTCTCTGAGAAAATAGCTAATTATAAAGAAGGAAGTTTTATTTTTAAAATTCACAGTGAGCAATTTGCAAAATCCTTCTGGATCATCCTGGTGTGCTCATTAGTACACTTTATGAACATTCTGCTTATACGCCTGGCTGGATTTGAGTTTCCTTTTTCAAAATCAAAAAATTCTGAGGCACCGAATGGAGCGATGGATCTAATGTACTAACTAAACATACTTTAAATCTTGATTTATGCAAATAAGACATAAGACATAAGAATTTATTTGTCATTACACTCGCAAGCGGGTGCAACGAAATGAGGTGCTCTTCCACAAGCAAAACTGGACAAACACCACTAAAAAAGAAAAAGAAAAAAAAATTAAACTAAACACAACCAACCATACAATAATCTCTATACAATTTAAAAATGTAAATACCCCACTACTCTCAGCCATTAAGCTCCACAAAAATCTTATGACCCCGCATTCAAACTCAAAACTGCACTTGGATAAAAACTGTTCTTAAATCTGGTCGTCCTTGTTCTTAATACCCTAAATCTCCTTCTCGATGGTAATAGTTCAAAGAGCTGATGTCCCGGATGAGAGGAGTCATTCAATATGTTAAGTATCTTCCTCCTACATCTATTCCTATACAGTTCTTCCAAAGAGGGGAATGAGCAGCCAATGATGTTTTGGGCCATCTTGATCACCCTCTGAATTGCCTTTTTCTCTGCCACTGTGCAGCTCGAGAACCATACACAGAGACAGTAGGATAATATACTCTCAATTGAACTCCGATAGAAGGTAGTCAATAGACTCTCAGCCAGTTGTTGTTTCCTAAGAATCCTTAGTAAATACAACCGTTGTTGTGCCTTCTTAATTAAAGCAGCGGTGTTTGCACTCCAGGTCAGGTCATTTGTAATGATGGTCCCGAGAAACTTACATTCAACCACCTGTTGAATGAACTCCCTCTATATACAGTGGCTGAATGTCTGCTCTTTTTTTTCTATAGTCCACTATAACCTCCTTAATGCATCCTGGCTTTTTTCCAAAAGATGCAAAGAATACACATATTTAAAAGGTTGGTTTTTGCTAATGTACTTTGAGGCTGAAAGATACACAGCAAACAGGATATAATAAGAGCTTTATTCAGGAATATTATTTTCATTAGTGTATCACTTTTCATCACAGCAATACAAAAAGAACATAAAACAGAACACCTGCAGCAATCCATAACAGAATCTGTTTATTTCCTATTTGCAATTCTGTTGAATAGTGTTTGTTTAGAAGTATTGTCAATCCATACTTTGAAATATATTTGAAAGCTGATCAGCTATTTCAATTTTCATTCAAAGAACTAAGGGCTCAAGAATTAAAATTGAAAACATCTAGCCATCTAGCATTTTGTTGGAACACTGACGAAACCATAATTTCAGCAGCAAGTCATTTAGATTAAAAAATTGATCTGCTAAAATTGTTAGAGATGAAAAATTGTGTGCAAAATCAAGAATGAATAAACTTTTCCAATAGAAACAAAAAGTGCCATTTTGAAATCAGACATAATTGGCATCCAGTATTTTCAACTCACCTCAAAGGAATTTTTTTTCACAAAAGAGTTTACTCATAAACAAATCCCTTCTGTAGGTCTCAAGCAGCTTCTGTTCATTGAGTACATCTATTGTGCGCCATCTTGTATTATTTCTATTCTAAAGGAAAGCATTTATGTTAGAAATCAATGTTCTATAATTAATTCCTAATTGAAATACTTTTTATGAACTACCAAAGATGTTTGTACCTTCTGTTTAATGTTGTATTTGAAAGCACTGGGCCCATAAACTATGCATATAATAAAGCTGTAATATTTTTCTTTCTTTATTCACTGTTATCCTTTAGTTTTGGATCTGATCTTTCTCATATGGAATTTTATGCTTCATAAATAAATCTGTTGTGCCCTATAGCTTCAAATAATTGTCAGTAGGAAAAAATGCTCAAAACAGAAGAAAATAAAATATCTGTGTTGGAACTTATTCTAAACTCATCTTGTATGTTAGTATTATGTGTAACAAGAAATTTGGGACATTACATCTCTGACATTTTTATCTTATTATTCTTGTTATTCTGTTATTCCATATTTATTTTCATGTTTACAATTTTAGTTCCAATAGTTGGTGCTATTTACAAAATGCATACAATGACATTTCATATTTTTGTGTATTGATTTATTTCTTCCCCCAGCATATTTCAGTAACTACATCAGAAAATCATCATGCTGTATTATCTTAAATAACTGAGCTATGTAATATAATGAGAATTAGAGACAACATGTCTGAAAAGTACCAGATTTGAAAGATTGTCATATAGCATATCTCAAGTGAAACAATAGTCTGGTTCCTATGGCATGCTAAATCATAATGTCAGAGGCTGCACATCAAACTAAACTAAAAACTAAAAACCAACCAATCAATAAATATTGAATCACAGTCCAAGACTAAATAATAAATGTTAAAACAAATATAAGTCCTAAATATAACCAATACTGATCAAGTAAACTACTTACTTCTATTGTTCTATTGCTTGTCACACAGCAAGCCTTATTGTTTTGGAAAACAATTTAGCCATATGTTGTTTCAAGATGCTTATCTTGTAGTTAACCACTATAGAAAATGATAAATAACAGCAACAAATTTTATTGGATAAAATAGAGATTCTGATCTGAGTGTAGAATTGGAATTCAAAAAAGATGCTGGATTACAAAAAGAATATGGAAAAAGATGCTGTAAAAGATGTAAAAATGGACTTCAAAATGCCAAAGTGATATGACAAAAGATGACAACATGATTTACAAATTATCCCAGATGATGTCTTAATAATTAAATATACTTACAAATAATAAATAATACAAAGGAATGTGGAAGGCCTTCTTATCTCATATTTCTAAAAGGAAAGTATGAAACAAAGGAAACTGTTTCTGAGAGCAGATAAAGAGAAATTGATAAGAAATCAACCTGTGGGACATTACTTAATGCAAATAAGGATCAAGATTTTTAAAGGTAAATAGAACTCTACAAAGTGAATCAATTTGATCAGAGTTAAAATGTATAAGTTGTGGTTTCTGTTATTAGTTATTAATAGGATTTTTCTTTTTACCATGATTGAATGATGAGGCTGTAAGGATCTGTTTATAAGTGGAAAGATTTTTCACTTTGTTTCTTAGAGAACAACATTGGGTTACAAAATGATTTTTTTTGATTAAGGTTAAAATAGTTGTGTTAATATTTATGATAGCTCTTTTGCTGGTTAGAATTGAATGATGAGTTTTTATTTGTTTGATAACATAAAATATGGGAAGAAGAGGGCTTTTTAATTGAAATACTAGAGAAGATGTTAAGTTACTGAAATGATTTATACTTGTCACCACCAACCTTTTGGACCTCAGGAACCACCAAACTCATAATTTTAAATCCCAGGGACTATTAACTGGTTCTGTGGGCATGGCCTAATTTGTGGGTGTGCCTTGGTGGACATGTGACTGGCTGGGCATGGCTTGTATGTAAATATTATAAATATTTATATAAATATCGATTTTTTTATGAAAAAAGAGTAACTTTTACCCAAAAGCAGGCAAAGCAGGCAGGCAGATTGAGTTGCCCACAGAATCATTCAGTGATCTATCTATCTGCTATCAGCTAGCTCAGTCTGTCACATAAAATTTGCTTGCTGTGAGTCTGCACTGAATAATAGAACCTTCAGTCCTAAGGGAGGTTTGGCTGTGCTTAAAAGCAGAGCCAAAGATCTAAAACCTAGCTAGAAAGCAAGAAATCCAACCATTTCTTGCTTCCTAGCTAATCTAAATCTCCCAGCATAGCAGAACAGCTGATGGTCAGAAAAAGGAAAAATAGCAACTTAACAGGCAAGTTTGCTGGGTAAGGAGTGAGTGGGTGGGGAGGGTTCCTGCGGGCCACGTGGGCGGCGCAGCCTTGTGTTTCTGCACAGCCTGGATTAATTGCTTTGGGGTGGGTGCTCTGGGGGTGAGATTTCTCTGCAGCCCACCAAAATTTTCTCACAGCCACGGCCCACTGATTGGCAACTGCTGGGAGAGAGGGGTGTGTGTGTGTGTGTGTGTACCTTTTCATTTTTCATTCACTTTATACTTTTTCTTTTCTTTTTATATTTTCCTTAGTTTGTATTAGTTTTTTTATCTTTGTATTTGCAAACTTCAATAAAACTATTGTAAAAATAATAAAATGTGTGGACTCCACTCATATATTCAGGTTTATGGTTCAATACAGTTGGGTTATTGGTTAAACCATTGTTAATTGGTAAAGAAACATTGGTGCATTTTGGTTAAAGATATAAACTCACTTTCTATTAGAGTAAATCAATGGTACAATTGTGTTATAAAGCTGATGAAATTCTCCTGATCATTCCTCAAGATTTTTGGGCTTATTACAGCCTTAATACCTCCTTCAAAAAATATTAGCTTGCTCTTTACTCACAATAAATGCCAAAAGAATGACTCTTTATAAAAAAAAAAGTAGACTAATAAAAATGTTCTGTCTACCCAGCCTGGAAATATGGAAATATCATTATGTCAAGGTGACCTTCTTTCAGCTGCTCACTAATGCTTCAGTCCCAACATTTTGAAGAGTTTTCAATGCTCAGATGAAAGAAGATCTGAGTTTTGTTATGAATTGAGACTAAAATTGCTAGGAAGTCTAAAGGAATAACAAGCTGAGAATTCTAGAAAGTTATTAGCTGAAATAAATGGAATTCAGAATGAAAACATTTTGGGGTTGGAAGGTCGCATGACAGCTGCAGAAAACATAAGTGCTGGCTTTAAAGATGCAAATTCAATTATGTGGTTCTGGGAAGGATTATTATGCTCAAAATATAAAAACCTACCTTTTGGGATTCTTTCTTTCTTTCTTTATAGTTGCTTAGGATTCCTGCCGGATCATCTGTCATAATTCTTAATAAACTTCATTCCAAAATCTCTAAAACTAGGGATACTGTCCAGGGTCCTGAACCTTTCCCATCCAATTACAAAACATATTTTTAGATTTTTTTTTCATCCCAAGTTTATTCTTTTTCTAAATAATTCAAAGAGGCAAACATACCTAACAATCCTTCCTCCTCTTATTTTCCTCACAACAACTCTGTGAGGTAAGTTAGGCTGAGAGAGAATGACCAACAAAAAGTTATCTTTCATGCCTAAAACAGAACTAGAATACACAATATTCTGGTATCTATGTTGATGTCTTAGCCACTAGTCCAAACTGGCTGTATTGTTCCTACTTTCCTGAGCTACTGTCACAAAATCATGGAAATGAAGCTATTGTATTAGAATGAGGTAAAAAGTCCATGATTCTGTCAAATTTAGTAGATATGGGACTTTACAATGAGGGAATTAAAAGCCCCTATCTCTA
The DNA here is from genome assembly GCF_049901735.1 of Notechis scutatus. NCBI lineage: Eukaryota > Metazoa > Chordata > Lepidosauria > Squamata > Elapidae > Notechis > Notechis scutatus. The sequence goes on along the minus strand of NC_142012.1, from coordinate 142,593,981 downwards.
TTTTAAACATTCAAGTTTTGTCAACTTTCTGTGACTAAACAGTACAGAAAAATAAAATAAATGCTGTGATGAAGTTATATTTTAGACAATCTTGTCACCAATTATTGTCCCATGTCATTAGGCTTATTACCAAATCAGAAGCACTATACTGATAGCAGAACCTTAAAATAGCTGAGGGATGTTCATTTTCTACTGAGGACTGATTTCCCTGAGGATACATTTCTTTATAATGATATCATATGTTAAAAAGGTGTAGGGCTGAAACAGGACCGAGAATAAGAAATAGTGGGAGTATCATTCTCTCCTTTTTTTTGAAATCCATTTTATTTTCCTATTTTTTCTACTGCAGGCCAAGATAAAATATGTTGCTTTAGCAAGAAACTATAATATTTTTTTTGGAAGACTTTTTTTCAGGTGCCACAAAAAAATAGCTAAAATATCACATGTAGTTATATAGTAACAGGACTGGAGGTGATTGTAGCTATTTTCCAATCATATGTCCCTGAAATTGGTTTATCTTTGAGTGGCAGAAATCCCTACGAAATTAACTGAATTATTAATTTTCCTATAGTGCTTCAAGCAGTTGACACTTTATCTCTTCATGGAATTTGAAAAATCATAGCTTGCTTGCAAACAAGATTTCCTGGGAAGCAGTGAACTAAGTTTGAGACTGCTAGAATTTTGAGCTTGCTCTGACTAGAGATGGTTTTATTAGATTATGTTGTCAAACTTTTTTTTCATTTTACAACTGAAATTATGTTTATTTCTCCACTTCTTAGGCATGTTCTTCAAAGAAGACGTAATTGGGAAATGTAACTGATCAGTAATAGGAAACAATACTATTTACTTATTGCTATATTGCTCAATATAAGTCTGAAAGGTGAGAAAAGTGTTGACATTTCCACAGAAACGAATGGGAGGGTGAAAACTCTGCATATGGCCAGACAGAACCTGAGTGAACATTAAAGACTGGTGGCATTTTATGATGAAAATGCAGACATAACTTTTAGCAGAATGGAGATGGATAATTTTGGACCCTTCCTTGGACATCAATTGACAAGTAGGGCAAGCAAAATCAATGGAGTAGATGAGAAAGAAGAAATAGAAGCTAAAAATGAAGAAAGTATGAGTAACTGGTTGCAATGCCACAGTAAACAGCAAATAGAAATCTCCCTAACAGGAAGCAGGAAAAGGACTGTGAGTATAAAACCAATATTTATATTATAGTCCATTTAATTTAAAGGAATGATTGTGTGCTTAGATATAGATTTCTATTATAGAAGTCTTAGTAACAGATTATCAAGAGAATCAAATGGGTTTCTCTGTAAAAAAAATAATTCTTATAATCCCAGAAGCCCTATTTAGCACTATTTATTATTTATGGTTCTTCTATGGTTAATTATGGACTGCACAGGCTTGACAATAACTTACAGATCTCAAGAACTTAAAAATTTAGCTATCACCCACAGGAAGTAGAAGACTCCCAGAGGCACCTTGCCAAGATTAGAACTTTATCTCAGACAAGAATGATGCCTCAGATACAACAGTTGGTTATACACTGCAGTGCAAAGAAACCAGAGACGTATGTAATTATTCCCAGTGGTTAAAACTCTAGGCTTCTTCTTCTAGTCATTCTGAATTCACAGTTATTTACTGAATGTCTTGGTGGCCTTGGGCACTACTTTGACAGCAGCTCTCACTAACCACTTCAGTTCTTAGCATATCATTCAAATATAGGCTAACTGCATTTTAAAATCAACACCTAATCACAATTTCAATTTGGGATTACCCCTGCCCAGAACTGGCAATTGATTTTCTTTCTTACAGTAATTTTATTGCACATTACAATTAAAACCATAAAAACTAATTAAAAAGGAATAAAATGGAAAAAAATAGGTTCAGAAAATAAAAAAGAAAAAGAAAGAAAAAATAAGAAAAAATAAGAACAGAGATATATAAAGAAATTATTTTCCCCTTCATCAGAAGCATAAATAATTTTAGTAATTTATCACCTTCTCTGGGATTAAGATAATTAAATGCACTTACTCCTTTCCACATATATACAGCATAAACAGCTGCATGTATACAATTTTCACAAATAGCATAAATGTAAGAGAAAGAGAGAGAGAGAGAGACAGAGACAGAGACAAAGACAGAGAGACAGAGAGAGAGACAGAGAGAGAGAGACTACAGCATATTATTGCCCTACAGTTGGGAATACATCTTGAATGGTTCTATGGAGAACAACAAGGCATTTATCTTCTTGGCTCTGCTTCTCTAATGTATCCTAGCCTGGTAGCCACTGCTGTCTTGAGGGCTTAAAATGGTCAGGCCCATGTATTTTTTTCAGTAGCCCAGTCTTTTCTTCATGCCTTTCTGTAATTCCACCAGTTACCAACTTCTCTGAAGTTGCCTTGATCTTAGCTTCATTTTATGGAGAGGTATGTGCTGCTGTTCTTCTTGGTTCTGTGGCTAAACATATCCGGGATTACAGTAGCTGTGGTATATACCAGTTTATTGGTTTAAGTTATTGTGGTAGTAGGGATTGTTTGCAATGGTATCTGATGGTACTTCTTTACTGAATTTTGGTAACTGGTTTTATGCATTGATAGTCCCTAGCTTACCTACGATCTTATGTCTCATATCAGCTGTTGTGCTCTGTAATGGAGAGGGTAGCAGATGTTCCAACTTCAGGGGTTGGCTGCACATCCAATTGTTCTTTTTGAATATGGAATGGAATGTGTAGTAGATCTATTTCAAGTTGTGAGAGCATCTTCCTCTTCACTATGTTGGAGCATTGAATAACTAGCTGTTTTTCAGTTAGTGGAAGATACAGGTTTTCTGTTCTCCATAGTTGCCTCATACATTTCATATATCTTCTCTAATTAGCTCTATTATTATAATAGCATTCCACCAATTGTGGGTTCTCTTGTCCATGTATAGCTTGTTTCAGTAATCCATTTATCATCAGATTGTCCTGCTTCCTAAACATCAGATGCAAACCTGGTTAATCAGTGTGGCATCAAATTATATAACTCTCTTATTTTGAGGTAGGCTGATGAAGCATTAGGGGGTTCTGCCAAAGGACTCTACAAGTAAAGTAGGTTAGATCTGAACCCAAGTCTCCCAAATTGAAAGCAGCTTTCTAATCATATCCTATTGAGCTGCATGCAGGGGTGGGTTTCTATCGGTTCTCTCCACCTCTGTAGAACCAGTAGCTCTGAAGAGCAGCAGACATAGAACCGATTCTATGTCTGCTGATGTTTTTGCCCACCCAGGCTTTTACCTGATCTTTATTTCCTGATTTTTCAATTTCAGCTGCCGTACGAGGCACAGCTGCAGTTTAAAAAGCAGGAAAAGAGGGCTGTTTCGAAGGCTGCTTCTCTGCACGCAGCATGCTGATGATGATTTACAGGTGCATGCTCGCAGCGTGCAGGGAAGCAAATCATAAATCACCGAACCTTGTAAATCACCGAACCGGTAGTTAACCCTGTCGTATCCCACCCGTGGCTGTTTGTTATATATACATATGTATATAGGAATGTGCGTGTGTGTGAGTTTTTACCCTAATCCTGTATCTTTCTCAATTTCAGGTCTTCTATCAGGTTCTGTGCAAGATCTTAGCTGTTTCTAACACTGCATTCTTCTGGACAGACAGCTCTGATTTTGTACATTCTCTCTTGTTCTTCCTTCAGGACCTGGTATTTCTCCAGTTTCTCATACTCCTTCTTCCTAATGTTGCTATCAGTTGCCACAGCTACATCTATCACCACTGCTGTTTTTCGGTGCTTTATCTGGTTTATTGGCTGTACCTACTTGTCTGTCTGGATCTGGATCAGGAAATGCCACAGGACTTTAGCTCTCTTATTTCTCACAATCTTCTGTAGAATCTCCTACTGAGACTTAGGATAGCCTATCCATATTCTGTACAGATGTTCCTATACACAATACATCTACTTGTTGTGCCATTCAGTATATAATGTTCCTGCCTCCCACTATATGCAAAGACAACCCAACATAGTAGAAATATGTAAGATATCCATAGAGAGAGAGAGTTAATGGGAAGCAATAGTGAATATCAGGCACAACACTGAGAGCAAGAGTGAGCAGCTCTACATTTGCATATCTTTTCATCTAATTTATGAAGAAAATTTGCAGTAAGTTTATATGCAAAAAAGAAACTAGGATAGTAAGAGCAATTTCTTCTCTCCAAAGTTGGACATTCCAAATTCTCCTGTATTTTTTTTTCAAACAGACAGCAACAGAAAAACAGCTCACCAAGAATTATTTGCTCTCCAATTATTGCTCAGACCTGGGTTTGTAGCATGCTTTAAAACAACTCCAGTGATGTTTCATCTAGATGTTTAGTGAAGCCCATTACCACTCTACTTATTCTGAACTTATAGGCTTTTCTCATAAAGTTTATTTCACTGCTCACCATAATAGTTCTGTCCTGTCCCATCCTATCCAGTCCTGCCCTGCCCTGTCCATAGAAACTCATTACTTGCATTAGATGAAAATAGCATTGTGGCATTGCAGTGCAAGTTCCACCCTTTTAGGCATGTGTGTAATTTAATGACATATATTCCAAACAGACAGCCATAAAGTTGTTGATATCATTTTGACATCCCATTCCCCTGCAGATACTGATTTTTACTTTATTCTTTCCTGTATCAAAATATGTGCCATAAAGCAAACACACGTCTTGTGGATTACCCAAAGTTAGAGACAAGTACACACATTTCCAAGATACCTGATGTCCTGCCCATGCTGTACCATTGGACAGAGTGGGCATACTCCAAATCCCATCACTCAAACAATGTCACCTAATGGGGCCCAGGAAGCAGGCACCTGCCCTCTGGAATAACTTCCCCAAAGAGTTCTATATAACCGAGATCCTACCTTTAAAAAAATCCTTGTGGTTTACTTGTGAAGTGGCTTGTTTCATGTGAATAAAGACTGCATTTGCAGCCGAAGCTTGAAAATAATACCATTACTGTTTCCCCAAACAAAGAGAAAGGTAATAAGAGTAAGTGTCCCTGGGGAGGTATTTGGCAAAATTCTGTCTGGCAAGGTTGAAGAAGTGACGATGAAACAGAAGTTTGGGAGTTGGGTGCTGCCCTGCGCTGGACAGGAATCTGCACCCACATTTTTGGATTAGGTTACTTCATCTGGTACTGGATCACCAGGCAAATGATTAAATCATGGTGGTATCAGATCCAGGCATATTGTATTGTTTGAGGATTTATTTTACTCAGTGAAAACACAGAAAATGTTAGGACAAAAAAAATTGATTAGATAGACGATCAGATGCACCTGCTGCTTTGTTGCCTTTTTAAAATAAAGAACTAAATATGAAATATATTCACAATTTTATAATTAAACATCAGTTTCATATTAGTCATCAGTCACTTGTTTATCTAATTTTTCTGGATGACTCATCTACTAGATAAATCTAAGAACTCAGATGTCACAATACATGTCTGTTTCTAGTTTTGGACTTTTAAATGTACAGTACCATATTTTCTATCATCATCACCAACATTGCCATCACTAAAATCTTACATATGATGACCTATTTAAATGATCAAGCATTTAAACAGTTTTCTTGAGACATCAAAAAAGATCTGACAGAGATGCCAGGTATCTAAAGCTAATCTAAAACAAGGGGGGTGGAATTGCTAATATTTGGAAGTGGAAAGTACAGCATTGTTCACATTTTAACTGTATGTGTGATGTTAACATATATGTCATGTCGAACTGTACATATCATATACTATAGCTCTTTATATGCTAGCTGCCAATAAGGGATATTCATCAAAGACCACATTATCTTCAGGTTAAATTCCTCATTTCCCAAATGTATTATCTTATAAAGAGAACTTTGTGAAATACAATTGTTACTGCTGGCTGTTCATGTTAGGGCACAATTTTGGTTTCATTTTATTCTGCCAAGCATTCTGCTACCAGCAAACTGAATAAAGCATTAACCCTCATATATGTTGCTGCCTGCCCAGTGGTATGAAAGTAATCTGTCAATCTTCTTCACTGGATCCAATTTCCCTGAAATGAGTGTGTAATTGCAGCCTGTTTCTATATAAATCTGTGTCTTGCATTAAACATTTATGCCATATATACAATGGGCAGAAAACACAGGACTATGTACAACTCTAATGAAAGTTTAATTGCAATGCAACAGTATTAAGTTTACAGTAAGTGTAATGAGGATACAGAAAAGGGGGCAAGGTTGTTGGGTACAAACCGAAGTTCAAACCTTTTCTGATAGGTAATCATATAAAAGTATTTTTATGTCTCGGGAAGCTTATTGCTAATGGTGAAAATACATAATTTTGTGCAGCAAACAGATGGACAAGGAAGCATCTAGTGATGTGCGCAGCTCAGTCCAAATGGAGCTGGAAGAGATATCCAGCAAAATAGCAGATCTAGACAAGTGGAGAAAGATTTTCAATGTTCATGGGTAAGGCTTTTTTCTCTAATGAGTACTAAAAATTAAACTACTTTTAAGGTCAAGGATTTATAGAAATAAGACCCACATAATTTATGAAGACTTTTATTGTAAATGTGTTTAGGACTGGAATGTTCCCTATATACTGTACTAAGAGGTAAAGTGGTTTGATACAGAATGGTAATCTTTATGATTATGTATGCATAAGCTATTTGTTGGCTAGATGGTTATTTTCAACTGTGTTTTTCTCCATAGGTTGGAAATCAGTCACAGAACCTTTCAGGTAAGTGTCCTCCAAACTTTTCCAGTATGATGATCAGGTTGATCTTTTGATCTTACATAAAATTGAGTGTATCAGTAGATTAATCTTGCTATCAACAACTACTCATAAAAATAGCTTGTGAACCTAAGGGAGATGATGAGAGTTTTCAATAAATCAAAGAAACTATTTACACTCAAAAATGTTTTCACACAGAGCTGTTTCTCAATTTCTGTAACTTTAAAGGCATTTTATAAACCTTTGCATATTTAGATATCTTATGGATTATTACTAGTGCATTTTAAGAAAAAAAATCTAATCCAGTTTTTCTGTATCAATTTCTAAAGCATTCTTAAAGTAAACTAGACATTTGGTTTTCTAAAAATATAGATATGTTTACATAACTACACAATTCTGTCTTTCCCTTCCACTGAATCAACATGTTTATGGTTCTAGTTTACAAATAAGACAGCGTCTTATTCTATAATATTTGTGGTCTAAGATAAAAAGTAAGCAATGCCCAGTCTATAATCAACAATACAGCAAAAAAAATCCATATGGACATTTTGCATTAAAAATTAAGGGAATCTCATTTTGCGAGGTTTTGATTAAAATTGTATGCATAATTGCTGATAAGAAGATCAGAAGCCACATACACAAACATATAATATACATATTCATGTTTTCTAATTTTTTTATTATTTTCTCTATCCCTTTTTTCTTTGTCTCTTCTTTTCCTCTCTTTTCTTTTTCACATTTATTTTCACATTTGCAATTTATTTCCTCTTTCCTGTTTCACATTTACTTTCCTGTATTTTTCTTTGAATGTAATTCTTATTATGTGATAAAATCTTTTAATAAAATTATTTTTAAAAAACAATACAGCAGAAAAGTAACTGTCATCATTAAAATCAACTTGAAAGTGAAGAAGTGAGTTTAATTATGAATGGAGATACTAAGTTGTATTTCAGAAAGTATGACTTGGTCATTTAGGTTATGCATATGCGTGAAAGTGGGAAATCATAGCTGGTGTGGTTTATATTTCAGTCCTATTGATCGCAAAAAAAGGAAGAATTGGGTGTCTTTTGGGAGAGAAAGTGTAGCACTCTGAATAAATGTGATAAGGAAGAAATTATTCTGTTACGCAATAGAAGTGGATGGGAGAGAAAAAAATCAGAACTTGATTGATAAATATCTGCTTTGTTGTCTGATGTTTTGAAATATTGGTTTAAGTGTAGATCTATTTATGTAAACAAATGAGAAGATTGATGACAAGTTTTGAATATGGGTCAGAATTTTGGTACTGGCAAGAAAGCATCTTGGGGAAATGATATGAAAGAAAGGGAAAGACTCTAAAATAAAAACAAAATGATTGAAGAGAAAGTATGAGGCTTGTATGAGTAGAAAACAGATGAACTGGGTATAAAGAAGGAGGATATGAAAGCTGCTTGAAAAAATGTGAAAAGAATTCTATTATAGAGTTTACAGAAGTGTGTGCAGTCAGGAAGACAAATAGGCATAACTGAAATTTAGCAGAAGGATGCTCATGATTGACACATGCCTTTGGAAGGAACACACTCAACAAAAAAGGTGTTTGTGCTCTACGGGGGGTGGGGAGAGATGGATAGAGAGATAGAGAGAAGGAGGGAGGGAGGGAGGGAGGGAGGGAGGGATGGATGGATAGATAGATAGATAGATAGATAGATAGATAGATAGATAGATAGATAGATAGATAGATAGATATAGACAGATAGATGATAGATGGTAAACAGACAGACAGAAACAGACAGACAGACAGATAGATTTTGGTGAGATTAAAAGAAGAGGGAGAAAAAAGTAATGCCATTATTAAAGACCCCTCTGGACAAGCAAAAAAATGTAGATGAAGTGCATCCAATGCACTTCTTTCAAAGTGGCATACAATAGTGATAATGAGATACATAATCCAAAATGCTGAAGACAAATAAGCCCTTCCTTCTACAGGAAATGGAAGGAGGGGCTTATAACCAAAGATATACTAGGTAGTGTCCATAATATGTAGGAATTTTGTCGAAAAGGCAAATTCCAGAATGAGCTGAGGCCTGTGAAAGATATAGAAAACAACAGAGTAATTTCTGACTAAGTTAGAAACAAATGGACAGCCAGAGACTATAGTTCTATTGTGAGGAGAAAGTATGAATTAGTAATAGGTGATGATAAGAAAATAGAATTTCTTAATTTCTATTTTGTGCCTGTCTTCTGTCTGAAGAAAAATAGAGCACTAGCTTTATTTTCATTCTGCATTGGATGAAGGAGAAAACTGCAACTTAGGATACACAAGGAGAGGGCAAGAGACAACATAGCTGACTTAAATGAAAGAAATAATGAAGATGATCTTGGAATTGTTTTAACTCTTATAGTGTTTGAGAACTTCCAGACAGCTTATACAAACCGCAGATGAACAAAAATAGGAAAAAAGAAGATCTGAGAAAATAGAAATCTATCCGCATATTTGGATGTGGCTGGACAGGCAGGAGCTAGTAAAGGTTTAGCTTCAAATTAATCTTGCTGGATTTACTTTCAGTAGCATTACTACTTTAGTAGATCAGAAAACCATATGTGTATTATACCTGGACTTCAGCCAAACCTTCAGCTGAGTTTCTCATGATATGCTCCTTAATACACTGGTAAAGCATGGCTAGATGATACTGCTGTTGATGGACTGGTAATTGTCTAAGATATTGTACCCAAGCATTCTTGTTAATAGTTCCATTTCAGCTAGGAGGGAGATATCTAATAGAGTGTCATAGACTGTGTAATGGATTCTAAACTATTCAGTATCTTCATCAATTACTGAAATGAGGGAGTTTGTGCAGATAGTACAAAACTGCTGCAGCTGGATAACACTTTAACAGGAAGAGGTTTTTTTTTAAAAAAATCTAGATATTTGAATTGTGGGCTGAAATGAATAGCACGGAATTCAAAGAAAACTGTAAAATTCTTCATCTCGGAAGGAAAAATGAAAGGCAGAAATATGTTAATAATAAATGTTCCAAAATTTATGTATTTATTAAATGTATTGACCATCCATCTTATTACCTACATGGTGATTCTATAGAATGCAGGAGACCCACATTGGCAATAGTGCATGTGAAAAGTATCTGGTGTCCTTATCAACCACAAGTTAAACCTTAGTTTGCAGTGTAATGCAGCTGCCAAAAGACAAGTGCTAATTTGGGGTGCATTAACAAAAACATTGGTCCTGATCATAGTAACTATTCACTCTAATTTCAGCAAGTCAGACCCTATTTCAAATTAATGTCAATTTCTGGGCATGATAGTTCAAAAAGGATAATGACGAATTAGATAGCAACAACAAAAGCACTTAGACTTATATACCGCTTCACACTGCTTTACAATCCTCTCTAAGTGATTTACAGAGTCAGCATATTGCCCCCAACAACCTGGGATTTTACCAACCTCAGAAGGATAGAAGGCTGAGCAGAAGTAGCCTGCAGTACTACATTCTAACCACTAAGCCACCATGACTCATGAATAGTGCTATTACTTTGTGTGTTTGTAAAGACAGGATCCATCCAGTGGTGGGATTCCAATTTTTTTACTGCCGGTTCTTTGGGCATGACTTGGTGGGTGTGGCAGGGGAAGGATACTGTAAAATCTCCAGTCAGAGGTGGTATTTGCCGGTTCTCCAAATCACTCAAAATTTCCACTACCGGTTCTCCAGAACTGGTCAGAACCTGCTGAATACCACCTCTGGATCCATCCCTTTTGTTGGAAGAATGCCATTATTGTTTCTTTGTATAAAAAGGGGGGAGATAATAAGAAGCAATAGAAAAACTATACATGGATTAATTTATTAAATATTCTTGGGCAGAAATTTTGCAGAATTCTGACTTAATAAGTATAAGTAGTGACCAATAACAAAAGTTGGGTGAGCAGTGCAGATTTACACCTAAAAGGAGGTCATAGACCAGTTTTAGTTCTTCAGCAGTTCAGTGAGAAATGTATGAATATTGTATATTTGTTGATTTAGAAAAACATGAAAAACTGAATAGCTTGAATTATGGAAATTTTTGCATGAATTAAACATTGGTTGATGAATGCAATAGGGTAATGTTTTTGAGAGTAAAACAGAATGCCTAGCAAATGGTTTTGAGCAGAATATAATTTATTATGTTACCTTGATTGTTTAATGTATTTATAGATAAATGTATTGGGACTCTCTAAATGAATTATAATTCCTTAACCTATAATAACATTAAACAAACAAGTCTAATATGTTATAATGTTACAGTTGTGTTCCTGGGGACATGAATGCATGTGTACTTTGAATACAGATGATGCCATTTTGCTGGTAAAAAATTCAAATGATTTGCAAACATTAAATGAATTGTATGATGCAATGAGGAATATGGATCTAAAACATAATATATCAAAAGCCATGATAGTTGTTGTTTCTGGGCTTTGTATAATGTAGCTTTCTCTGAAAAGAAATAATACGATGGATATGTATGAGTATACTATATGTATAAATACACATTTCTGCACATATTAATCACTTAGAGATATCTTCAGATTTGATAGATGGACTCCTTATATGAGATCAGGGTAAGTGCATGTTTTTTTTAAAAAAAATCCACTAACAATATTTTGAGTCATCCAATGTTTATGCAAGTGAACAAATATTAACAAAATGGATCTATAAACCATGCATATGGCTGTTTTAGAATAAACAGCAAAATTGAGGTCTACTTAATTCAATAATGCACCTATTACTCTTTATCCATATAAATATATAAATATACTGCATATGACTCATAATCAGCCTTCACCGAAAATCAAATTTTAAAAAAACTATTTAAAATAACTATTAATTTATATGGAGACAGGAGAATCTTTAAAAAAAATGTATAAAGAACTTATCTCTATTTCCAGGATTACTTTGACATTTATTTCTAAATAAGATCATTGTTCTTGAGTAATTCAGAATATTGTACTAAGTCAGTTCTCCTTTTTAAACGCCACCAGTCACTTGATAACTTGTGACATCTTTCATTCTATCCATTAGCTATGGATAGCAGACTAAAACTAAGCCAGCTCAAACGATGGGTAGGTTCTAAGTTGAGTTATATAGAAATATTGCAGGATGAAGTAAGCAGGAATCAAATAAGACAAGTAAGACAAATATTTATCTTTTCTTTCTTAATACAGAAAGTAAAACTGACATGTATGCTTGGGAATTCCAGAAGTTGGTTATTTTTAATTAGTTAAGTTTGCTGTAGACTATAATACATGAATCAGAATATAAATGAAACAATGTATGTAGCTCAGGAGTAATTGTGAATGCTCATTCTGAGCCTCCTAACTCCAAATATTTCAATGGAATTTGTTTCTAAGGAAATTTGCTTAAGCTAACAAAGTGCCCACATTATTATTGTACCGATTGTACTTTCTGCAAAGTTAACAATATTGTTTGCCTTTAAATTACTGTCATTTTTCTTAAAGATGTGCATCTGAAAGAATTGAATTTTCAACCAATGATTGAAATTAATACCAAAACCTTGTTATTACCTTACAGTTAAAATGCTCTCGTGTTTCTGTTTGTCCCTTTCTTCATCTTTTTCAGAAATACCAAGACTGTAAATCTGATAATGATAAAGAAGATGCTTCTGGAACATGTCAAAATATAAACCCTTCAGAACAGGGGAGATTTCCATTTAATACACTATATTCAATTCCCAAAGCTGTAATCATTTCATCAGATCTAGGAGGGCATCCTGTCTCCCTAGAAATGGCTCTGGTAAGCAGATCTTATCAATTAAGCATGAGCTGAAACTTAATCTTGCCAGAATTAAGGAAACATAGAATTCTTATCCAGCCACGCTGTTAGAAGGAAGACTGCAGTATACTGCTGTTAGTAGGATTAAAATAGATGTTTATAGGGAATGATCACTTAAAATACACAAACCTGATACCTCACTAGGCATACAGCATCATAGACATTAGAACCAGATATCACAACAAAAGATGATGTGTCACATCTGAAATTACAGGAGTTATTTTGGTGAAGAAGGGCTTTCTCTTTTTGGCACCCTCTACTACTAACCAGCATATAAACCAAGATTAATGAAATACAACTCTTTTGTTTGCCTAACAAGGGATGCTCAAACAATCAAACCATATTATGATTTAATATGATAGCCTGGTTTGCATAAAATGCTAAGACATAGTCAACTTCTATATTATAATCTAATTTAACCTAGACTAGCAAATCAAATGAACCTAACTACAGTATTGTGATCTCCATGATTTCACATTCCCTAGTTCCAGTGCTATTACCTGTTTGTTCCTGTTGACTACCACAATCTCTGTTTGAAATTGTACATCCAGCACTTCTTAAACGGGCATAACTACCTCTGTTTATTTTGTTGCTGTAGTGTTGGAGACAGGCTGACAAAATTATATTTAATTATCTGCCTTGGAAGGGATCAGTTTAAAGGTGTTTCTGTCAGCTTTGGAAGCCATATTAGCCTCAGAAGCTTCCATGCTGCTACATTCCAGTGTATGGGAATTTGGGAGGGAGGAATTTCATAGAGTGTAGGTAATTAGTCAAAACAACATTCTTATTCTCAGTCAAGGACATGTCGTCCTGCACCTGGGAGAGGAATGGTTCAAGGAAGGTCTCCATTTGGGACAGATGGTCATATGATGGACTGATGGGTGCAGTGGAATGGGAATTTGAAAGTTCAATTACCAAGGGAAAACCCGGAACTCTCAGATTTGGGTTTTCCCAGATGTGCCAATATGACAACTCTAATAAAATGTAACTTTGAGCAAATGCTCGTCTCGGAGTTTATTAGAGTTTGTTAGTTGGAATGCTCTACAGCCAGGACTAACTTGGAGGGTTATTGCCATCCTTATTTGGCTGTCTGGGACTTAAGATGTTTAACCAACCCCCAATTTTCATTGCCAAAGATTGCATAACAAAAGGTTGTAAGGATGGGACATGCCATGCAATTCCTGTGTTTTGGCATGGTTGCTTAGAAGGACTAATATAAAATAGAGGAAATATTCTTTACTCTATGACATTTTAAAAATGGTTTTATTAATTGCTTTGTGAGCTAGTGATTTTACTTCGCTTTTTTCTTCTATCTCTATATAGTTTGGCTCCAGGGATTTTTTTAAAACTTGGCTCTCTTTTTATTATGTCCTATAATGATTGTATATATGAGATTTTTAATATAACTACATCACCAAAAGATCTTTGACTGTTGGCCGACTTAACAGTGTACTAAATGAATCTATTTTTCCCATTCAAAGGAATTGCGAAGGATGTTATTTGGAAACACATTTCAAGTCTTCAACTATGAATGGAAAATATCATATTTCAGGTTTCACCACCCTTTTACTGATTTGGCCTATGCCTTAGAGATTGATAAGGTAATGTCTGCCCAACTTTTTTTTTAATTCATAAGTATTTTATCAGGACCTCCCTTATTTACTGGAAGGTCCAACCAAAGCCACTATCCGTCTACAGATACCGTCTATCTGTCTTTTCTTTTTTGGAATAATAAAAATAAAAATGGATTGCAAGCAATCGTGGTAAAGGAAGATTTATATTTTTAGACCAGCATCCTGTAATAGATACTTGTACAAAGTCTAGTACATATGGAGAATGTCAAGTAGTAACAAACTTTCTTGACTGATTATGTGATTTTTAAGTATTTTGCATTTTCTAGAGAGATAATTGGTAAATCTATGCTATATAGGTTCAAAAGTTTCCAGCTGACTCTAGCAACTTAGTGCACTGTCTGTTGGCAATTTTCATTTTTCACTCAAAACATATTCACAATAATGTAAGTCAGTTTGTTGTGTTGTTTAAGATGCTGGCCTAGAAACCAAGAGACTGAATTCTAGTCCTATGCTAGGCATGAAAGCTGGCTGGGTGACCTTGGACCAGTTACTTTCTCTCAGCCTATTGAGCTTGTTATTTTAGGGAAAATAAGAGGATAAAAGACTATTTGCACTTTGAGATATTTATCAAATATAATAAAGGATAAAAAACTAAATAATACTAATAATACTAATACTAATAGTACTAACACTAACACTAACAATGATGATAACAACAACAACAACAACAACAATAATAATAATAATAATAATAATAATAATAATAATAATAATAATAATAATAATAATGTTCAGAGTATTGCAGCTTAAATTCAGCGCCAGAAAAGTAAACACAGATGACTGAGGCTTTGTTTAACTTCTTTATAAATACAAAGTAAATTTTACAATACCAGTTGTAGATTTCTCCAATAGGGAGCAAACTCAAATAGAAGCAGACATGTTACACGTTCACAGCAGAGCTCTAATTTTCAGCAAGCAAGTTAGTTTCTCTTTCACTTTAGATCTGAGCACAGAACAGAAATAAACCATGCCCAGATTCTCTCTTTAAATTTCAGCCCTCAATTCAGCTCTCATTGGCTAACCTTGTTACTAAGCTCTATTCCAGTTCATGAATATACTCTGACATGAGCAATAATTAAATGTGTACGTCACTCAATTTATACAGTCATGTAAATCTGGAAAACACTAAATATACTCCATTTGTGATATTGTACTTCCTGGGTCTGGCCAGATCTATGCTTTCCAAGACTTCAGCTTGATATCTTCTTCCTGCCTAAGCAGACAGCAGGGAGTTAATAGATTTTTGTTTAATTTCATTACATGGAAAAATGTTTGCCCACTATTGTTCTAAATAAAGCACGGGGGTGTATGTATGTTGCTCAAAGCTCAGTCTCCTGTAAGCATTGGATAAGGTCCCCAATACATTGAATTTGTATCATAGTGTAAGCAAAACACAGAGCAATTCACTCTTGATCTTGTTTTTTTAGGGTGGAGCCCCAGCAATCCAGATGGCAGTTCAGGTTCACATCATGAAACACTTTTTGTTTGTACAAAACAAAGAAGCAAATATCTCCCTTCAAAGGTAAGGAAATGTATACATCTGGGATGGGGGGAAATTTTATTAATTAATTTCTAGATGGAGCAGGAAGAACATAGTACAGGTAGTCCTCAACGTACAATCACAATTAAGCCTAAAATTTAAAATTAAGCGACAGCTGTTAGGTGAGTTTCGCCCCATTTTACAACTTTTCTTGTCACATTTGTTAAGCGAATTGTTAAATTAATAACACCATTGTGAAGTGAATCTGGCTTCTCCACTGATTTTGCTTGTTGCAAAAACTGATCATGTGACCCCAGGACAGTGCGACCATCATAAACATGAGTCAGTTACCAAGAATGTTAATTTTAATCATATGACCATGGAGTTTCTGCAGTGGTCATAAGTGTGAAAAAAGGTGGTAAGTCACTTTTTTTCAGTGCGATTGTAGTTTTGAATGGTCACTAAACAAAGTATTGTAAGTTGAGGACTGCCTGTAGTAGCATTTGCCAATCATGACTTAGAGAAGACTGAAAGCTTCAGTTGGCCTTGTTGAGGTTAGGAGGTTCCCCGTTAGGAGAATGAGCGCATACAGGGAGACGTATTTGAGAGAAGTTTTTGAATAATACACACACAGTACACAGATACACTGTACAGTAAATGTAGGTTTTTACTTCCAGAAAGGTTTAAGCAAAGTCCAAAATAAGCAATCCAAAGTCATTCACAAGTAAATCAGTCAGTTTTCAATCCAGGGATAATCCAGTAACAAAGTCCAGTGTCAAAAAACAGTTCAGTATCAGACTTACATTAAATCCAGGAATATCAGTCAATTAGGAAAAATGGAGCAACTGCAATACTTTCCAACGGAAGGAAACAGAGATTCACTCTCTTCTGAGATTAAGACTAAAACTAAAACAACCCAGGTTTCTGGCTCCATCTTATGGCCATTTGAGAAACCACACCTAATTACAGTTTTGCATTTTCTTAAAGATACAGTTTTAAAATGTTTATCCTGGTTTATATATTTCTAACCCAAATAGCTGTTAGGTGACTTATATTCCTAACAGGCCTTTGAGGGGTCTGCCATGGATCTCAGTCCCCATAGTCACAGGTAATATCTAAATCTGGTTTTATTTCATTTACTCTTGAATTAAATTAAAATTAAAATGTAATTATATTTCTCTCCAGTCATTCATTTATTTCAAAGAATGTGGAGGTCTTGATGACCACACCCAAGGCTTAATGGGATCCCTTGTGGCTCTAAAACTTCAGGATTTGTAGCTATTTTCATGTGAAGGGCACTGAGCTTCTGATCTCCCACTCTTCTCCCACAAGTCCAGAGAGGCAATGTAACCTCCTTCAACGTTCCTTTAATTAACCATATTAGTGGTGGGATTCAAATTTTTTTACTAACAATTCTGTGGGTGTGGCTTGGTGGGCATGGCAGGGGAAGGATACTGTAAAATCTCCATTCCCACCCCACTCCTGGTGGAAGGTTACTGCAAAATCCCATTCCCTCGCCACCCCACTAACCTGCTTTCCAGCTCTTTTCTCTTGTGCAGGGCAACAAAAGAAGACCCAGCCAATCAGCTGGGACTCAGGAGGCAGAGAATAGATGGGGGTGGGGCCAGTCAGAGGTAGTATTTGCCAGTTCTCCAAACTAGTCAAAATTTCCGCTACTGTTCTCCAGAACTGGTCATAACCTTGTGAATACCACCTCTGAATTATATGTAACTTCGTTTTTCAGATAGCACTCAGTCCTAAATTTGAGGAGTGGATTTGCAACAGAACTCCCAAGTAGAATCATTCCAGCATCTATTCAATTCATATACATCTTAATTTGCTGCCATATCTCTGTCCAGTGGAGAGGCATTAAAGGGCAATTTCCACTGTGAGTTATGAATAGACAGGAGCTTTATAATTTGCATTAGGAAAACAATACAGAGAGTATAACACAGAAAAATAATTTAAGTAGTAATAAGGACTTAGTGGGATGAATCTTTATGCACCCAGCAGGGAAGCTTAATCATAGCTAGCACTCCCTGCCCATTACACTGAGCCATCTAAGTTACAACTCATTTCAACAACATCATACATAGTTGAAATGATTCTTCCCACCTTCTTCCACAAATGCCCACAGCAACAGCCATCCCCCTGCAAAAATCTCAAGGAAACAGTCCCCCTCACTCCATTCTGTATCACTCCAAGCTCCAATCTGCTTCTCATCCTCCCAGTATCAAACCTCAAGTTTCCTCCAGCCTATTCTCTTAGCAGTTTCTTCACAAATGAAATCTGCCAGCCATTCTCTCTGTCTCTGTGCATTATCTGGCCTGCTAAGTCACCTCCAAGCTGCCTCCTCTCTGTTTCCAGAAAGAGGAATCCCAGCTGTCAAAATGCTGTATATTTTCATTTATTATCTATCTATCTATCTATCTACCTATCTCTATCTATCTATCTATCTATCTATCTATCTATCTATCTATCTATCTATCTATCTATCTATCTATCTATCTATCTATCTATCTATCTATCTATCTATCTATCTATCTATCTATATATCACATTTATATGCTGTCCACCTTGCCTAGATGTGACTCTAGGTGGCTTACAATCAGTAAAAACAACAGAATATAACACTGAAACATTAAAACAAATATTAAGACTAAAACTGACTTAAAATGGGCAAAGATGGGAAGGGAGCAAGATACACATTTGGAGGAAATGGGGTCTTATCTTAGTCCACTAACCATTTCCAGAATATCATGTGCCCATTGGGGCCCCAAGCCAGTTGATAGAGTCAGATTTTCAATCCCATTTGGAAGGCCAGAAGGGCGGATGCAAATCTCACTTTGGGAGGGCATGATGTTCCAGAAGGTAGAAGCCACAGTAGAAACGTTTCTGCTCCTGGATCCTGACAGCCAGAATTCCTTGACCATTGAGATCTGCTGGCGCAAGGTCCTCAGATAATCTGAATGCATATGAATCTGCACAGGGGCTGCTGGGCAACATTCTGCAAATGCAGGAAGGGTGGAGAAATCATCGTGTTCTGTTGCTCTTATCATCATCAGCTCTCACTCACGTTGGTTGGGTTCACCCCTGATTTCCTCCTTTTAGTTCTTGCTTATTCTCGAGTAGTATTTTTCTCCCCACTGATGTTGATCCTTGGTCACTTCAGGCTTCCTCTGTCTAGGTTAACTTCTTCTTTTTGCTAACCATCCCTCTAGGCTAGTGTTTCTCAATCTTGACAATATTACATATTGGACTTCAACTTCTGAAGTTTCCCAGCCAGCATGTTGATAGGAGAATTGTGGGAACTGAAGTTCACATACCTTAAGTTGCTATGGTTGAGAAAACTGCTCTAGGCTAAACTTCTGCTTATCAACTTTTCCTTTCTTTGTCTATTTGTGTCTCTGCTTATATTCATAGCTTGTTGTCTCCTTTTTTTGTCTCTGAGGTCCATTTCTGGCCTCTTTATACTCTTGGGGGAAAAATCCCTTTCTTCAAGACGTGTTTCATTTCTGATTTTCTTACCAACTCCAAGCTCTCTAAGAATAGCCACTTTTTCATTTTGCTTAATTTCTTTTCACCTTAGCATCTCCAAAGACCTTATTTCCCCTACTTTTGACTTCCTCTGCTAAATATGTGAAAGTAGATGCCCAGCATTCAACTCCTCACTTCTCAATATTATTGCAATCAACAGGGTTGCACATCA
Source organism: Notechis scutatus (assembly GCF_049901735.1). Taxonomy (NCBI): domain Eukaryota; kingdom Metazoa; phylum Chordata; class Lepidosauria; order Squamata; family Elapidae; genus Notechis; species Notechis scutatus. The sequence goes on along the minus strand of NC_142012.1, from coordinate 142,574,594 downwards.
TTTACTGGGCTTACTTGCATTTAACATTAATCCTGGTAAGTTTCATCACCCAGTTTAAGAAACCAAGGTTTGAATCTACCTTGTTGAGCATAGACCAGGGTGTCAAACTCCCATTGTCATGGCAGCGTCACGTGACATATCGGGACTTTTTTCCCCTTCGCTAAACTGGGCGTGGGTGTGGGCGTGGCCAGTGTATGATGAATCCGGCCCACAGGCCAGAAATTTGACAATCCTGGCATAAACTATAGTTTCTTACTCCATGATATATGACATATCAGCAGTTAATAAAAGGAACCATTTTGGAAACCTTTTCTCAGCCACTTTGGAAAAGCCATGGTGAGGGACCAAGCCTTGCATATTTTATTCTAACATCATGCTAAATCATGGTTTTGTTTTGGTTTTTTTTTTACATGTCCAATGCCTTTTGAAAATAAAAATCAAAGAAATGGTTCAGAACCTACTGATTTACTTTCATGGTTCCCTATGACCTCTTTCTGTTTGGCTTTCCAGTATATCTGAAATAAGCCTCAAAGAACAAGAAAAAACTCTTGCAACAGCACTAGCTGATATTCTGTGGACCGCAGGAGAAAGTCAGAGAGCAACTATCTGCCTTATCACAGATGATACTTATTTTACTGCAAATATAGACTATGAAGTGGATCACTTTACTGAACAAGTAAGATAAGTTATTTTAAAGATCTGTAAGAGAGAAATGTTTTAGTTGAGTTTAGACCCAACATAAGAAAAACTCAAAAGTACACAAGCTAAAATAAATACTTAGAATGAATGCCATCCATTTAAAGCCAGAATTTTAAGAATTTGAGTAAAAGTACAGGTGGCCCTTGACTTATTACCATTTGTTTAGCAATCATACAAACTTACAATGGCACTGAAAAAGGTGATGCACCATTGGCCATTTCACTTATGACTGTTGCAGCATGCCCACAATCGCATGATCAAAATTTGGGCACTTGGCAACTAGCGTGTATTTACAATGGTTGCAACATCCCATTTGCAATCTTTGCAGCCAATTTCCAACAAGCAAAGTCAATAGAGAAACCTGGATTCACTTAATAACCACATGATTCACTTAACAACTGCAGTAATTTGCTTAACACTATGGCAAAAATGTCCTCACTTAATAACCACTTTACTCAGTAATAGAAATTCTGGTCCCAAATGAGCTATATATATGTAGTCCAAACATATATACATACACATATATATGTGTATGTATGTATGTATATGTATATATACACACCTATATACATACATACTACATGTTAAGAACTATCTAAAATATTGACAGGTTATTTGGGGAAGACTTAGAGTGCAGTACTGCAGGCTACTTCTGCTGACTGCCAGCTGCCTGAAGTTCAACAGTTCGACTCTCACCAGACTCAAGGTTGACTCAGCCTTCCATCCTTCTGGGAAGGGTAAAATAAGGACCCAGATTGTTGGGGGCAATATGCTGACTCTGTAAACCACTTAGAGATCACTATAAGTGGTATATAAGCACTATAAGTGGTATATAAGTCTAAGTGCTATTGCTATTACTATATGATAAAATAGGAAACCATATGTGGGATGCAAATATTCAAACAACCCATTAGATGCCAGGAAAGAGTTAACTTTTATGTATTACTTTGCTGCTCTTTAGGGGACATGCACATTTTTCTAACCCAGTAAAATCTGGCAGATTTTACTAAGGTGAACTCTAGGATATGCGACATACATAAGTCAAATCAGAATAAAGAATGCTTGTCTGTGATAATGCTGAATGAGGTAATTACTATATCTCACAATGTTTTTCAATATTTTGTTCTTACTGGAATCCAACCAATTTATGGGTATACTGTAGTTCTTAATATTTTTTTGCAGGTTCAACTGTTTGACTTTTTTGAGAAAGAAACAATGCAGCAGTTTATCTTGGATCACATACACTGCGTAAGTAGAAGGTGTACAATTCATTTACAATATTGAATCTGTTCCAATCAATATTTTTCTCTTAAACAATTACTATCTGTTTACTAGAGTTTATTCTTAAATCATCATACACAGGATTGCTGTCTGGTTCATATCCAGAAGTGTTAATTAATTCAATTTTATTCTTATTCAGCTGCTAAACTTTTCATACATTTTGAATAATCATATTTTCTTTTGTATGAAGAAGTTTTCTTCATCTTGTCATCCAAAATCTGGCTGTTTATCCAGCTCTTGGGTTAGAGTGTATAGTGGCTCCTGTCTACTTGATCAGGGGTTGCCAACCTTTTGGACCTCAGGGACCACCAAACTCATAATTTTAAGTCCCGCAGATCGCTAATATAAATTTTGACTGATGGTGACATTGGTGGGAGAGAGAGAGAGAGAGAGAGAGAGAGAGAGAGAGAGAGAGAGAGATCTAACCTCGAGGGAGAGGGATGAGGGTCCCTCAGAGGCAGCCACATTCCTAAACTGCTCCGTTTCGGAGAGAGAGAGAGAGAGAGAGAGAGAGAGAGAGAGAGAGAGATGGTATTCTGTGATCCCAAATAAAGAACAATCAATCGGTAGGAAAACGAAGTGGGGGATTTTCCTGCAGTCTCTGTCTGCAGAGATCCTGGAAAATTTAAAAAAAAAAAAAAAAGTCTGCAGGAAAATTCCCCACCCCGTTTTCCTACTGATCAATTGTTCTTTATTTGGGATCGCAGGATACCATTTCCAGCTCCATTTTGGGGTGGGGGGGAGACTTTTGGCTTCATGCAAGGAAAGCAGCAGAAGCAGCAGAAGTCTTTCTCTCCCCCAAATTCGGCCAAAAATGAGTCTTTGCTGGTGCAGCCTCTTGGAGCAGGATGCCTTGCAGGGTCCCAAAGACTCATTTCTGGTGGAGTTTGGGGGAGAGAAAGACTTGCTGCTTTTCTTTCATGCAGCCAAAAGCAGAAAAAGAAAGAAGCAAAAAGAAGCAGCCTGATGGCTATACGAGGCGCATGGGGCGAGTGGGGCAAGTTCCCCCCTCCACCCTTTTCCCCCTCCCCTCACTACCTCATGTTGTTCGCAATGCAAGTGATGCAAACCTTGTGTTCCCGTGGACCATGTGGGTGGTGCAGCCTTGTGTTTCCGCGCAGCCTGGATTAATTGCTTTGCTTAAATGCTCTGGGGGTGACATTTCTCTGCGGACCACCAAAATTTTCTCACAGACCACTGGTTGGCGACCACTGTACTTGATTGTTCTTCTAGCATTTGGGTTCTTTTAACTGCATTTTAAAATTATTGTTTTCTGTGTACAACCCAGAGCCATTGTAGAATTGGTCAGCCATGTAAATTTTTAAATAAATAAATCTGTGCTGGTGAAGAATTTTAGAAGTTGTAATCCCAATATATCTGGAAAATACCAGGTTAGGAAAGGCTGATTTTGGATAATATTTTAATTAAAAACAAGAAACAACACCTAATTACAATTGTCAGAAAAGTTGGGCAATGTTAAAATCATTGTTTTCTTTAATCTATTTTAATCAGCTGAAGTCTGAGGGAAGTCATGGAGTGATCTTATTTCTATATAGTTTACTTTTCTCCAGGACATTTGAAAGGTAAAATGCTTTCTTCCCCCTTTTTTAAATACTTAGATTTAAATTAAGCAATTATTTACCAATCAAGGTGTATACCTTAAGATTCTGCAAATGTTACTTATATTCATTAGTAAAGAAAGTTTTAGAAAATAAGTTGGTCCATATATTATCAAATGTAAGAAGAAATTACATGAAATGATGCAAAATTAATTGGCCATTTTGCAAAGTTATCGTGTTTTGGTCAAAAAGATTGCTAGGACGCCATGGGCTAAGTTGAGTTGCTCAGAAGACATTAGCAATATTATTTTATTTAGGCATATTGAAGCAAGCCCTACCCACTTCCCCAAATGTCTTTCGTGAAATAGCTGGTCTCTTTCCTACCCTCTGTAGCCTCTCAAAATGGTTCTTGCCATCCTACCCTACTTTTGTGTTTTGTTAGGCAGGTAAGCACATTTCTTTTTTTAAAAAAAAATGCATTCATTGGGCTAACATGCTTATTTTCTAAGGTTGCCTGTCTGGCTTAGAGACATATTCTGGTAAACAAAAATTAAACTGGAGGTTGCCACTTTCAGCATTCCAGCATTTCTTTTTTTATTATTAAAAATGCCATAATTAAACTAAAGGGTAGCAGTGAGATATCTGCAGGCACATTAGTGCTCAGGCATATCTGCCTGTTGTGGTTAGCCAGCAGCAGGTGCAGATGGCTGAGGAGAGCGATGACTTTGAGGCCAGGACCATCAGGGGGTGGACTGCTGCCTTCAGAGATTGTGGGGGCTGGCAGCAGTGACGAGGAGGTTCCTGAGGAGCCTGTGCCAAGTGCACGTGCACGAAGGATTGCTTGGAGGAAAGAACAATTACAGCAGCACAGGCGACTCGGGAGTAAGGCTGCAAGGTAATGGCCCCTCCCCCAAGAGGATAAAAGCCAGGTTTGGAAAAGTGTTCTTTGCAGACAGCAAAGAAGCTCTTAAACTCAACTGGTGGACATCTTAGTTCATGTTTGGAGAATTTTGTAAATTAGTTCTTATCTCTAGGTTTTTGGCAGCCTTGACAAACAACTTGGCAAGGCTCTTTCTTGTCGGAGCTAATTAGTGGAAAGCAGCCTTCAGAACAGAATTCGTTATTAAACCTTAAAAGGTGGGGGCTGCTGCCTTTGTCTGTGTTTGCTCTTTGGGAACCTGGTTGGGTCAGAACACTGCCTAGGTTTGTACAATGATTCAACTTCATAGAAGGGAATATTTGAACTAATAAAGGAGAATATTTGTAGCTCCATTTTGACATGAGGAGTCCTTGGTTATTTCTGAGCTTGCTTGTTTTTGTGCAGGTGTTTCGTTACCCAAACTAGGTAAGATCATCAGTGCTAGTCCCTGGTAGGGATACAATTGGACAGAGGGATATGCCAGATTTGTGTTATTTAGGAGCATCCCTAGAAGCATAATCACTAGCACTGATGATATTACCTGGTTTTGATAATGAAACTTCTGCAAGAAAACAAGCAAGCCCAGGGAGCACCAAGGACCCCAGAATACTTGTAGCTCAGTACTGAACTATGGAGTCCTTGCTGCTTTCTGAGCTTGCAAACGTTTTCTTGCAAACGTTTCATTACCCAGTCACGTACCCAATACCAATTGGCTAATGAAATGTCTGCAAGGAAACAACCAGGCTCAGACAGCATCAAGGACTCCACTTCAGTTCCACAGAGAATCTTTTCAATATATGTGGTTAGCCCCAACATAGCCCTTGTTTGCAAACAGTCCCATTTTTTTCCCTTGGGAAAAAGAACCTTTGGTGTATGGAATCGCTGAATTTTTTTTCCGCTGGTTGCAATGTCACAATAAAAACAACAGAATTATAACTACATACTGGGCAAATTGCAAAGCCAAAACCAAAGTAGGAAAGAAAAAGAGGATCAAGAGAGGCAGGTGATTTTACAAGAAAGGCTCCTCAAAAACAACCTTTCAATTAAATGATCCTTAATTTTCCAGTGTCATGTTTGTTATATCTTTGCTTATTATTTCCATACCCTGCCTCTCTCTTCAAAGGGAGGTTTATTTGATTCTCTTCCTTCCTATTTTATCCATTCCATAACTCTGCTATATAAATTAAACTGGACTGTTATATAAAGAAAAAGGCTGGGCATGATCTTAATAATATAAAATGAAATGAAATGTGCTGTGTGATAACAAATAATCTATTCGCACACAATAACTTTCAAGACTGGATCTGGTCTCCCAGATAGGTCTGATGCTTTAGTTAATATCATACTGATTAATATCATACTGATATCATACTGATTAATATCATACTGCAATGATGTTATCCTTGTGATGTACATTGTTTATTCTCCATCCTATAAGCTTTGCCATTGGATTGCTGAAACAGGATTTTGTGTAGATGGCAAACTATAAATGAAGTGAAGTGAATTAAGAGTTAAGTGAAACCAATTCTGTAGCATCTTCTTTGTGTTTGGCTGAACAGGCTTCAGAAAGATCTCGACTTCACCACAACTCACTTGTTACAATGTAGACAGGGAGACATTAGCTGCAGACAAGTAAGTCTCCAATTGTGAAATGTATAGTCTTTGACTACTTTTCATAAATACATAAACATGAAAAAATAATATTCCACTATACTTTAATGTTTCCAGTTACTGGGCAGGGTTGGATTTCAGGGTTTATAGTCAAGACAAAAGACTTCCTGATGTTTTCCCAGCAGCTGCAGCTGGCAGTTCAGAGGCAAGGTGGTTTGTCTAGCAGACCCCAGGCAAATGAGCAGCAATTTACTGGGCTTTTGTCTTTATAGTCAGATATCCTGATTCTTTATACTACTTGGAAGCATAATGTTGGTCCTTTCTCCCTTTAGGCAATTTTGAATCTCATTTTAACTGGCAGGGCAAGTCCACATGTATTCAATGGATGCCAAAAGCTTGACACTGAAGGCAGTGTGGAAAAAGTACTGCATGGAATTCTCTCCCGCAGTGATGTTGGCTACTTACGATGGAGCAAGGAAGAAGCAGGACAGTACAGATCTCTACAGGTATGGGGGGGGAAGCATTCAGGTGATAAGTATTTGATGGTGTTTTGCTCCCTTGATCAGCCAGTCCAGTCCCCATAAGAAGGTCTCAAAATAGCTTTGAGACATCATGAGCCAACAAGGGTGAGAACAATAAGAAACAACAGCCAGCATATAGAAGAATATAAACAAACGTCTTTCTTGGTGAAATAAAAGATTGCTCTTGTTTAGCATTTGTTCTAACAGGGGCCAAGCAGGGGTTAACAAGAAGCTCATAAGTAGATGTAAGTCCTATATAACCCTTTCTCCCAATAACTGATAGTAATACTGGACATTATATGTGCAAGCAAGATTTTCAGCTTCTGAGTGGAGACATTTGCATGCAGCCTACACCAGGCCTCCCATGGTCTTTCCACCCCACTGAGGCACCCTGCATGCCTTATTCTACTGCCTCTCCACTCATGGGGTGAAAATCCTGAATAGCTTTCAGCTCCCTCTCATCTCTGGAGGCTGGCTGAAAGAGCTCCCTGACATAAAAAAAACAAGCTAGCACAGGGCTGAAATCCTTCAACAGAAGGTTGTTTTGCTCTGAGGGCTGGCTGAAAGTGCTCCTTGCCAAAATCCAAGTAGACTCAGAGCTGAAATCCTTCAGCAAGGAGCTTTCTAAGTCAGACCTCAGAGACAAAAAGGATTCCTTTCGGCAGGCAGCTGGTTTCCCCATTGTCTTGCTGGGGATGCTGGCAGAGAAAACTACAAATGGCAATCACAAGATCATGAGGCACTTGCCAACCAGATGTAAGTGTGAACAGTAAGTGTGATGTAAGTGTAAACTGTGATCATGTGACCATGAGTTGAAGGCACACCCTCTCTTTATCTGGAGAGGTTCCAAGTAACCAGTCTTCTCACCCATTCATTGGTCTTCGCTGCAGTCATTGGCTCCACTTTAGCAGATCTGTCTTAAGTTTGTCATAATTCTCCAGAAGTCATATTTCATGTGTTTGTATAAATCTCTGTTTAATATTTGCTACAACTCATGGAAGATAATGTTATAATTCATGTGTTTTTCTTTTTCATCATTCAGCTTCACTGGATAATTCAGGCCATTTCTTGGACTGCCGTAACTTTCACAGTCCACTTGACAGCATTTTAGAAGAAGTAAAGATCTTAGGGAATGATAGCTTACTATCCCAGACATGGCTAATTAGACAACCCTCAGAAGGATCCAGAATTGTTCCCAGGGTGATTGAAATAAAGAACTATCACCACTTTTCACAGACAACGAATCTCATTTTACTTTTATGCCAGTTTAACCTTTTTAGAGTGAAGTGTTTGCATTTTAAATTTAGAAAAAAGCATGCAAATGCATTTTATTTCACTTGATGCATAACTACAATTTTTATACTACAGGTTGGAAGCATGTTGAAGACACCAAAATTGCCAATTTGGCTGTGCAACATAAATGAAACATACAGCATTCTCTTCAGCTTAAACAGGTTGTTATTGTCTGATTGGAAAATGGAACACCTCTTTGATTTATATTTTTATAAAGGCAAGCCCTCCCAAAAGAAAACTCTTCATCTAACAATAGGTAGGAGTTTACATTTGTTACAAAAGTATTAAAGGAAGATGCTTATTTCTTTTTCTTTTTCCCACAAGTAATGTTTAAATCTATTTTCCTGTCTTTTCTGATCATTGTAAATCAAATTTTAAAAGCGATATTGATTTAAAGCCCCTTCTAATTGTTAACTGTGAAGTGATGAACCCCAGATTAAAAAGTATTCCTAAAAATTCTTAGAAAATCACCCAAACTATAAACAAATTTTAAAAAAATCTAGCACCTCCCTCCCTCTTAAAAGATCCTGAGAATGAACTTGAAAAAAATACAGTTTCTGGGGAAAATTCCAAAAGCATTGCCAGTAAAGGTAAGGAAAATACTCCAATTGTTTCAAGCCATATAATCCATTAAAAGACCAGAACTAATTCTTCACCTAAAGATCATATATATCATAAAACTGCTCTCTATTGTATACAAGAAGTGACGTGCTGAAGTGCTGTAATAAAAAAGTGAAGGTGTGAGAATCATAGTATGGAATACTATGTTAGAATGAGAAGCTACTCGGCAAGAAGGACCTTTTTAAATGAAATGGGACAATTCACTGTAACCAAATTGCCATGGCCAATTCACCATGGAACAATTTGCCATGGCCAATTCACCATGGAACAATTTGCCATGACCAATTCACCACAGGACAATTCAACAGTTGGGTTTAATTGTTTAAAATAATTACAAACAAGTACTTTATTTTTTGTCATTCACATTTCATTTAGTCCCTCTTTTTTTAAATGATTCTATTCTACAATTTCTTCAATATTAGTGTAACTCTTGTTCCACAGCTAATTGTCCCATGATAAGTTAGCCTTGACAAGTTGGTAGCGGCGAGTTGACCATGGTGAGTTGACCATGGCAAGTTGACCATGGGGAATAGTCCTAAGATCCCTTTTTAAATATTTGGAAGGTCTCCATTCAGTGGATAAATAGATGGATAAATAGGTGAATGTGTGAAGAAATTCAAACAATCTAATTATGTAGAATGATAAATGCAATTGCATTTTCATATTTCAAAATATTCTGTGATTCATAGAGTTGGAAGAGATCATTTAGGCTATTGAGTCCAACTCTCTGATCAGTGCAATAATCCAAATTAAAGCATCCTTTCCCTATTTAGCCTTTTTTTGAATATATCCCATGAAGAGAACCCAGTATATCTTTGGATAATTGGTTTCACTGCTGGGAATGTTATTTTTCTAACATTTAACTGATATCTACCTTCCTATGTCTTCTATTTCGTGTACTCTGGAAGTATACAGAACTGTGTTAACTATAGGCAATGGTCCTAATCTGAAATGTAGCTCTGTGAACATAGGGCTCAATCATTTTCTTTTGTATCGTTTCTTTCACAAAAGTTACATTTTGTGAGCTTTATTCAGAGAAACATTTCAAAAAGTGCCTGAGACTTATATGCATTTCTAATTTCAATATATGGCTATATGCTGAATTAATGCTAAATTGAACTCAGGGTCTGTTTTGCATGAAACAGAGTGCATACATGTTTGCTGTTCTCTTCTCAGACACACATTCTCATCACTGGGAAGAAAACCATTGTGTGGATGACAGGGATCCCAACAAAAGAGTGCCATCTCTGGAAATGGCCATTCAAACTAAATGGGAAGGAGCCACCATCAGCTGGAATGGGACAACTCCTTTCTTCTGATCCAAGTGACTGGAGGAGATAATCTTCTTTAAAGGTGCTGTCCACATGAAGGAAGACAGCATATTGCTAATTTAAAAAGTGGCTACTGCTAATTATGGGGGGGGGGGATTAGCATCTTGCGTAATTCACTCAATTGCTGATCAAGATACAATGGATTGTAGCAAGATGAGTATTTGTCTGTACAATTAAAACCTAACATTAAAAGCTTTGAAAATAAACATAAATCAATAACCATAAAATGTTCAGTACATTGAACATATAATTTATTCTTATGAATCAGAAAGAACAAGAGTATGCAAAACTCAGAAGCAATGAATCTACAAACTCCTTTGATGTACAGCCTGCATGTCCCTGCTATTCGCTTTTCCTCTTCCTTTCTCACTCATATCAAACAACAAAATGTGTGATGGCAGAGAGAACAAGGGTATTTAACTGAGAATATTCTCACCGTCTTCTGAAATAATCCAGAAGATGGCGCTCAGAACTACAAATGAACCTTTCAAGTCAATGACATTCATTGCAGTATCAGTGTTTAATCTCCTCAATCCACAGAAAGGAAGAAGCACCAGTGTTGTTTGTGAAACTTTCACCAACAATGGAAAAGTAAATATGAGCTCCCAGTTGTGTGAGTTCTCTAAAAACGCTCTGTACCAACCAACATATTACAAATGTATGAAACCTGGAAAATTCTTTTTTTTTTTATGAAAAACTTTATTAATTTTACCATTAAAAACAACACATCTACAAATTATATACAGAAGAGAAAGCAAACAGGCCTTGGCAGAGGCCGAGAGGGAAAGAGAGAAGGGCAAATGAGGGAGGAGAGGGAAGGGTAAGGGGAAGGGGGGGATATAATGGGAAAAACAGTTAAAATAAAACCATATTTTTGTGACTGTCTGTAAGATCCTTTCTTCTTCTTTTTTTTAAAAAACAAATTTTTATTGATTTTAAAAACAAACAAAACATAAGACATCAAATTATAAAACCTCCTTTCTCAAAAATTACTTATAAGTTTTAACAAGGCAAATAAAGCATTATTTTTAAAGCATAGTTCCACATTATCACATTTCCATTTAAACACATATATATCTTTTCCAAATTTCTCATTGTTTCTCCCTTCACTTTTATTCAATTATATTTCTTTCTATCAAGGTTTTGTTAATTCTCCATCAAGCATAAACACACAAAATACAGAACATAAAACAAGACATAAAAAGATAAAACCTTCTTAATTATTATTTATACATGTCTTTTCCAAATTTCTCTCCTTTAGTTTTATTCCTCCAAGGTTTTATTAATTCACAATCAAAACATAGCTAACCAAAACACAAAACACAAAACATAAAACTTCTTTTGAAAAGTGGCTTAGCCCCGGGTTACATCTTTTTTTACAGACCTAAATCAAGTTCATGCTCACCTTATATACCATTCATATCTTATTAACCATTGTATATTTTCTATATGACTTCTCGCTTCTTTTCACTCTCTTAATTATAATTTGTTTATTTCATCTTATTTCAAAATCATTATGTTTGTATCTTTTGTCCGTTCTTTTCCAATCATCTATTTATCTCTTCTCTTTAGCAAAGAATTTCCCCTGTAATCACTTTTAAGGTGTGACGCCTTTCCCTAAAGTAACACTTAAAATAATACATAATTTCTATCCTGATTCTGCTTAGTACATTCTACATGTTGCATTTTGGGGGGGGGAAAGAATAATAAACTTATAATATAGTTAAGTATATAATTTCCATTCTAATTCTAATTCTATTTAATAGTATAACTAAGCATTAATCATTTTACACATTCTCTTTAATATTTTATTAAATATTGAAATCTATCATTATAAAACATTTTAATATTTTAATATTTTGTTAAATCTTATAGTATTCCAATAGACTATTTCAAATGCAAATACTACAATACTATCTTATGTACTCTTGCAGAATCTTTCTTAAATTATACACTATTCTTTATCCTTTATCTATAAAAAAGATATGTTGTTTCAGACCGTGGCTTTTTTTCCCTTTTTCCCTCCCTTTCTTCTCCAGTCTGATCCTTTTGCCCCCCCCCTCTTCTAACCTCCACCTTTTTAGCTTCCCCTCTCTGTTGTAATTCTCTTTTCAATTGCTTTCTAACATTGTACCTTTTTTTCACCTTATTTTTCTTTTTCTTGGTTGTTTTATTGAATCTTAAATTCTCATTTTTCCTTCCTCTCTTCCTATTTTCTTTCTTAATCAAACTTTTTGTCCATTAAAAATGGCTTCCTTTTCTTCTTCTTCTTCTCCTTCTTCGTCAAGTATTTGCTGGTATGTAGAAACTGCCATTTCTAAAAAGTGGAAGACAGCTCCCAATGAATTCTTGCCACTTTGTTCTCTTAATTTTTCATATTCCATTTTTAGTTGATCCACAGATGGTGCCATTGTAAATTTTTAAGAACAACCCAGAGGTTTTTAGTCTTAAAGTAATTTGCAAATGTCAAAGTTATCAAACAATCCAAACAGCCAGAGATTATTTCCTCTTCTACTCTTTGCCACTTTTCCTCCTGGGGCAAAATCCCAAATATATTTTAAAACCGTATTGCAATTAGTTGTTGGTCTTATAATCTTCAAAGCATCTCCTCCAGTCAGTTTTTAAAGATTTTTTTTTAGTCCTCTCCTTCCCACTTATAACAAAGAGCTTGTTTTTACCTTAAAGAAACAGGTTTTTCTGTGCTCATTTGCTTTCTCCGTAAGGAAGGGGAGTGAACTTTCCTTCAGCACTTTCGCCGCTGTAACAATCTTTTGGAAACAAATCTATCAATCCACAAGTCAGGTTTCCAGGGTGTTTTAAAAGTAACTTAATGTCCCGGTTCAGCCAAGAAAACTTCTCCTTCTAAAAAACTTCCTCCTGCACAGTCTTATCCAGTTGAAGATTCCTTTATGGCTGCCATTTCTGACAGCCGCTCCACCGCCTCAGGAAAAAGGAGTCTAGCCGTCTGGGGAAGGGGGGTGCGATATCCCCAGACCCCTGCCCGGATCTCCTCTGTCTTCCGCTGCCTCTTCGGGGCAGCGACAACCCCCAAATCCAGTTGGATCGGGGGTACCTCAGCGGCGAGCGCAGCAGGGACCCGCAGAGAAACGGATTCCTGCTGCCGCCGAAGCCTTGCAACCAGAAGTTTCCAGATCCTTTCTTCTTCAAGTATATCGTCAGCGGTACTTTTCATTAACTCTGCTTAGGTAGCCCTTGGCTACAGTTTTTCTCAAAATAGTCTATCTTTGATTTAGCCAAATGTACCAAGGATTCCAATTGTTATAATAGGTTGAGGATTCTTTATTTTTTAATGATTGGGTTAGTTTGTCCATTTCGGTGCATTCTAAAATTTTCTGAATGATCATTTGTTCAGTGGGGATAGAAGGTGATTTCCAGCACTGAGCGAACACCAGTCTGGCCGCGGTTAGGATATGAATTATAATATACTTCGATTTTTTGGATACTTGTTTATCAAAAATTCCTAGAAGGAAGGACTCTGGTTTGTACTCAATTTGTTCCTTAGTAATCTCCTCTAGCCAATGCCTAATTTTTTTCCAATGTTTCTGTGTTTCTTTGCATGACCACCACATATGGAAGAAGGTACCTTCTATGTTTTGACATTTCCAACATTTGGGACTCGTGTTGGGGTGCATTTTCGCCAATCTTGAAGGGGACAGGTGCCATCTATAAAACATTTTGTATGAGTTTTCTTTATAAGCTGCTGATTTCGTGATCTTAATGTTCCTATTCCAGATCCTTTCCCATTCTGCTAGGGTGATACTCCGTCCCACGTTTCTGCTCCACGCAATCATATTTCCTTTGACAATCTCTTGTTCTAGTTCCGTTTCCAATAAGTGTTTGTAGAATTTAGATATATTTTTTTTATTCGGTTCTAATAAAATAAGTCTGAAAATGTCTAAACAAATCTATTTTGACATGCAAAGAAGCCAGGGAGATGGTTAGCCCACAAACTCAAAAAAACGAAGGAAAAAAAATGGATACACCAATTAATGGACGAGAGGGGCAACTTGCAAGATGAGATAGAGAAGAAAAAAGAGATCACCCATAAATACTTCGGGAAATTATATAAAAAGGAAGAAGTTAGTGAGGATAAAATAAGGAAATACCTAGAGGAAGCGAACGATAAAGCAATTGGAGAGGAAGAGATAGAACTATTAAACAAAAATATTACATGGTCCGAATTGAAGTTAGCAATAGAGAAGCAAAGCAACAACAAATCGCCAGGACCAGATGGGATACCTGTAGAACTTTACAAAACAATCATAGAACAAATTGGACCACTGATGTTGGAAGTATTTAATGAGGTACTCTTAGCAGCTAGGATGCCGGACTCGTGGAGGGGAGCCTTAATCTCGTTGATCCCGAAGGAGGATCTAGACCAGGGGTGGGCAAACTTTTTGGCTCGGGGGCCGCATTGACTTTTAAAATTTGACAGACAGGCCGGGTCAGCACAAGATATTTTGGGAATCGCCCCCCCCACCCTTTCCCCCCCCCTCTTCTCCTCCTTCCCCTCCCCTCGGAGGCCCCCTGAGTCAGGAGTTGCTACCACCGGCGCGGCTCCGTGCGGCTCCAGTCCCGCGTTGCCTCGGGAAGGGAAAGGCAAAAAGGAAGAGCCGCGGCGGTGCTTTGCAACGGCAGCAGTGGCACCGGAGGCTCAGGCTCAGCGGCTCCTGGTTTTGCCTTTTCCTTCCCAAGGCAACGCGGGACTGGAGCCGCGCGGAGCTGCGCCGGCGGTCAGCAACTCTGACAGCCCCAGCCGGACACCTGAGCGGAGCCCGGGCGAACTTCCTGTTGCTGCTGCCGGAGCACCGCCAGGTCGCCTTCTCCAAGCAGCCCGCCCGCCCGCCGGCTTCCCTCCGCCGCGCGGCTCGGGGCCAGGCGCGAGCGCCCATGAGTTAAAAGGAAGCCGAAAGTTGCTGGGAATTTGCTCGGGTTTCCGGGGCTTCCAGGCTTAAACTTTGCACAGGCAAAGTTTGCAGGTGGGAGCGTCTTCCTGCCGAGGAGCGGGAAGGGTTCCGCCCGGCGGGCGGGCGGGCTACTTGGAGGAGGTGACCGGCGGTGCTCCGGGTTTCCCCTCCGCCCGCGGGCTCCGGGGCCAGGCACGGCGCCCCAGCGAAGAAAAAAGGAAGCCGCAAGTTGCTGGGAAGTTGCTCAGGTGCTGGGAGCAGGCTTTTAAAGTGCCGCCCGAGCAGGACTGCCAAGCCGGGAACGGGGCACCAAGGCAGGTCAAGGCTCCACCAGCAGCGGCCTAACTTTAGGTGGCTCCAAGCAGCCCGCTCCAAGCAGCCTGCTCCAAGCAGCCCACCCGCCCGCCGGGTGGAACCCTTCCCGCTCCTCGGCCGGAAGACGCTCTCGCCTGCAAACTTTGCCTTTGCAAAGTTTAAGCCTGGAAGCCCCGGGAAAAAAAGGGGGATCGGCGGGGACTCACCTTTGGAGAGGTCGCACTCGAAGGTGATTTCGAACTCCCAGCCAAGGCCTTTGCAAAGTTCTTCTTTTCTTTCCTACCCCGAGAGCGCTCCGCACTGTTTTGCAGCTTTGGGGGCCACGCGGCACAGGGCAATACGCCACGCCAGCAATTTTTTTTCAGGGGCGGGCCAGATTGGACAGACCAGCGGGCCGGATGTGGCCCGCAGGCCATAGTTTGCCCACCCCTGATCTAGACCATAGATTCATTAATAATTACAGACCGATTTCGCTCCTGAATGCAGATTGCAACCTGGAAAATTCTAATTTACCTTGAAGTATGAACTTTGTGCACCAACTAATCATGACCCACCCAAAAGCATTTGTGAAAAAATATTGTGCCATGTTGTATCACAATTTAGTACTGTGGTAGTAACAGTCTTGCTAGTAGGTTTCTGATAAAAAGTTAGGTAATACGCCATCCCCAAAATACCTTTTGTCACTCGTGTCCTCAAGATGTGTTAGATTTTAAATCTCAGGATCTCAGAATCCTTCACCTACAGAGAACATGTAGATTATGGTTTGTTTGAAAAGACAACCAACACATCTGGAAGAGACCAATTTGGGGAAAGCTACGAATTTTTTAGCACATCTACAATTCTCTCAATAAATGAATGAGCACTCAAAATTGATGGATTCTCGACCCTTCTGTTTTCTCCAACTCAATGTTTTCCATCCTTCCAACATTTTTACATTTAAAACCAATAGTAGGTTTTTATGTAGTTCATAGACCTTATACGCAATATTTTTCTTAGGGCAATGGAAACATTGAAATCATATCTATTTTTCCATCAAAAATGCAACATAACACCGGGGGAGGGTTCCTCTTAAATTATCTTTGCATAATGAAGACTTTTGGAAACTCAAAAGCTTTAACTCTTAGCTTAAAAGCTTTTAGCTAAAGCTTTTGAGTTTCCAAAAGTCTTCATTATGCAAACTTAGTTTGAACAAAAGAAAAAAAAACCTCTGCATCATTTTGCATTTTGGAAAGAAAAATAGAGATCCTCCGGACAGGCAAATGGTATAGTTATCAGATACAGAGTAGTATTCAACATTTTCTGGAAATAAAAGTGAGATGTGTCTAAATTTCACATCTTAATTCCTCCTTTAAATAACAACCTGTTTCCAGTCACTGGGGAAAACAAGAGAAATCAGCTCAGCAATCTTCCTATTTAACAAGGATTGAAAATACCTTTTATCTGACAATTGCTCTCTACACAGCTGACTAATTCAGTGTATATTTGTTCCCCGAAAAATAATTCAGATGTCTTGGCATCTCGTCCTCATCCATGTTTGGGATATAAAAGTGTGCTGTTACTGTAGGACTACACTATACTTGTGTAGGTCTGACAACATTTTGGATATTTTGAATGTTGGCTTATTATTTGCTCCCAAATGTTATCAGAGTTGATGTGTTATATGATATCCTATAGACATATAAACAATATAACTGAACAAATAAGCCCAAGTCTCATTCTTGTTTCATGTTATTACTTTAAAAAGCATCCAGCATGGGATGGACCTCTTCACTTCAGAAGCTGCTTGCTTCACTTTTAGTTGCAATAACTGCACCCAAATGTTTTTTGTAATTGGCAGTTAATCTCTCTTTACTAGGTAGAAATTTCATCTCACTCCTCCCCTTGGCAACTGCTTCAACGTAGTACTGTTTGAGAATGTATGTCCTTGTTTCAGGTCTTTTTATAACCTTTCTACAGTTTTGTGTTTAGATCTGGCCAATCTAAAACATTTAATGTACTCTTCTCCAGTCTTTTGCAGACTTGTTTGTGTGTTGCAGATCTTATTGCATGACCCATTTTCATGACTCGCATTTCAGCCTCCAACACCTGATGGGCAGGTTTTACAATATTCTGCTGTAGAACTCTCAGATACAAAGCAAAATTCATATTGCGAGTATTTTATCCACTTTTATTGTACAGAACTATCCCGGGAAAAATCCAGAGAACCACTAGATAGCAATAGAAATAGCACTAAGATTTATATACCATTTCATAGTGCTTTACAGCATTCTCTAAGGCAGGGCTGTCAAACTCATGTTGTCCTGGTGGGCGTCCCATGATGTATCAGGACTTTTTCCCCCTTTGCTAAATCTGGTTCCTCATTTTACTGACCTCCGAAGAATGGAAATCGAGTCAATCTTGAGCCGGTGAGAATTGAAGTCCTGGCAGTGAGCTGAATTAGCTTGTAAAACTGCATTCTAACCAGTGCACCAGCAGAAAATTCTAAGTCTTTGCTGTAATCCTGTGCTCATTTGGATTTTTGAGGCCCAGATCATAGTCATAACCAAGGGTACCTAAAAATATTGAGTTCATGAAAGGAAATGTTGTAAGTTCTGTATTGCCTTAGGAATCCATTGCCCTTTAGGCAGGGAAGAGGACTGACAGATTTTTTTTCCACCATGAGAAATCGCTTGAAGAATTCCTATATTGTAGATTTATTGATCTATACCTTATCTTTTCATCACTTTTTGGAGGGGGTGTCAAGTGTCTTGTACCTACAACTTCATGGGCCTTTGGTTTTCCTACTTAGGAATTCTGAGAGTTAACTCCAGACCATCTGAAGAGCATCAAACTCAGCAAGTTGAGTATTTTGTTGGCAGCACTTTTCTAGTGCCCCAGTCAAAGGGATCTTCCTTATCTATTGTGTAATCCTTTCAACTGACCTGTAATTTTCTAAGTGTAAAACATGTACCCTACTGGGCTATTCTCCAGTTTGCTCAATACAGAAAAAGACTGTTACTATGGTGATTTGGAATGGGGTCAAAACATCAGGTAGCAAAATATATATATCCACCCCATCTTTCAAGGTATGCATTAAAGTATTGCTCATTATAAAGGGCCTGTAAGTGGAATGTTGCATTTATGATACAGTTGTAAGGAATGTATTCAAGTAATATAACTTACTTTCTCAGACAAACTTTTCACATATACTTTAAAAGGTAGCAGTTGACCAACATTATTACTTTTTGTCTCTAAATGTATCCCAAGATACTATTCTAAAATGGACTTGAAATTGTCCAACATTATTTTTTGCCTACGTTTAAACTCCCAAGTGGAATTCTAAAATTCATTCTTTATTTCCAGGGTTCAGAGGAGAAAGAAAAAATAAACAGAAGCAGATGCACATTTTGGCAAGTTATTGCTTTTCCATCAGGGGATGCTGTATCTGGGAATATAATGAATTACAAAAACCATCTTCTTTTCTGTTTGTTATCTTAAGATTCCATAAGAATGACAAGCTGTTATATTTATTTTAAAATCTGTCTGTTCTGCAAAGCACTCAAAACATCTGAAGTTGATCTCTTCTCTTATAATGGTTAACTGAAGATTTACATTGGTATTATGCTAATGCTGATGCAGGCAGTTGCTGGATAGGGCAAGACATTCTGGAAATGAGCTATCATCATACTGGATGCTCCAAGTATCATTATTTTAAAGAATGTGTAAGCTCAAATTTGTGTTTGTGTGGATGGATGTGAAACACGTGTCGCGTGTATGTCCTTTTGTGGACACATACTTCTGTATATGCTAGATTAATAATTTCATTCTGACCTGGTTTGCATGACACTGTAAGCCATGGTTTGTTCAACCAGGATCAATTGCATAAGACATTAATCAGTTGTGATTTGCAGAACATGCTATGCATAACCTAGTATTTACAAATCAGAGTGGCTTGATTCAGGCAACATGCAAACCACATTTACACAAATTGTATTAACATGATTGGAAAACCATTTGGCAGTTTAATTTAGTACAGTGATATGTATGATATCAAATTTGTCAGATATAAGTGAGCTATGTGGTACCTTAAAGACTAATGATTTTATTGTATGCATGGATCTGCAGACTAATGCCACAAAGCCAGATTAAATTGCTTTTTTTAAAAAAAAGTAGTCGTTTTGTGGGAGCACCCACAACATATTTTCAAATTTTCAATTGAAGCATAACAACAGGGACAATGGAGTTAGAGAATCACTTAAGATCATTAGGAGACAGTCTGGTGGCAGGGAACACTACTTCCAATGAATGCTTCTTTGCTATCTTTGTATTTAAGAAATGTAAGTTAATAGCATCACATCTGTTGTAATCATTTCCTTATTCTGTCAAGATTACACTGTGAGTCTTACTTATGTAACCATGAAAGCATCACCCACATACAGAAGGATTATCTGGAGGTTTTCAGAAATATGATATGAAAAATATACACAGGAACAAAACACCACATTAAGGATGAGAATCTTATTGGTGTGGGAAAGGAGCTATTACAATTCTGATAGTAATCTCCAGTTTGCAACAATGTATTATGCATTAGCTAGAAATTTCTGATTCTGATGTAATATTTGAAATTGAGCATGGGAACATATTTTAAATAATCCAAAAAGAAAAAAGAAATGCCATCGCTGACCATAACAAAAAAAAATCCATAGAATGTTTTTTGTAAATAATCTTGAGGCAGAGAGAATGAAACACACAACTTTCAGAAGTAAAAACCTATTATAAGAGTGTGTAATGAAAATGATTTCTCTGTTTTATGTGACTCTACGGGTTACAGCAACATATGAGAAAGTTGTGGTAATGACCAATTGATGCCATTTAACTTAAATTGACAGTGCCAAAAAGAAGGGAAAAAAATGTTCAACAGAATATCACATGTCATTGGCAGATACATGCAGGGCACACGTCCCTAAAGTGTAGTACAAATCTATTTTAGTAAACAGATGCTATGGAATCTGCTTCTAATGCAATAAAAGGTACAATTTTCAACTATGATAACCCTGATTTCTCAACCAAAGTTACATCTATCATCATAACTAAATGCTCTTAAATGGTTCCTCTCAAGAGTATGGAGGAAATAACTTCATTTTTCAAACTGTTTTGACTGTTTTCGAGAATTATTACTTTCTTTGTGACTTGCTACTGATTGCAATGTCTTAAATCCTGTTTGGCATGTGATCCATTAGAATGTTATTCTTTATAAATAGGGAAGAATATTTCCCACCTCCGAAATCCATTGAAATGACTCCCAGTGTAATGCTACTTGGATATGTTCAAACACCTACACTTCGAGACTTTTCAGTCATTCAGATCAACGAATTCCGATGTAGCAGAAGGCAAAATTACAAAGGAAGTAAGATGGTTCAAGTTTAGTTGATGATCATACATTTGTGCTGCCTCATTTTCAGAATTATAAAAAGGGCTTGGAAGACATTAGGCTATTCTGTACCATTATCTTAAACTCATCCTGCTCTAGTGACCCCATATCCCATATGATCTGTTTGAAAAAAAATTCTGATGCTTAAGCACTGGGACTGGAAAGGTGTTTACTTCAGGCTGTGATCTAGCATGGATCTCATTGCTGCAACGGTCCTCTGGGATACCATCACATTGCATGGCCTATGGACACACATTCATATTTGTAAGTCCACAATGTTCTACTCTACTCTCCAAATGCTGGAAATCACAATTCTTGGAATTTGGTGATTGCTTATACATTATTATATTGCAAGGAAATCCTATCTCATCCAGACAATAATGTGCTCTGCATTCACCTAGTACTAAAATAAGTAACAGTCATAAAAATCAATTGCACTACTACTGTGATGAAAGAAATAGTACTAGAAACTATCCTTAAATATCACAATTAGATTCTTACTATGTTACAGAGCACCTGATTATGACATCGAACATGTAAACAAGCTAAATACATTACTAACATGGGCTGCATCCTGCCCATACCCTTTTATCTTTCTTGGTGATTTCAATCTACCTCATATTGACTGGACCCTAAATGATTGTACAACTGAAATCATACACACAACCTTCTACAATACTATTACAAATCTGGGACTGGAACAACTAGTAACCAACAACACTAGACTAAACAACTGCCTCGATCTCATCTTCTGCAATAGTTTGAATTTAATTTACGAAATACAAACTAAAGAACCCTTTTCCAGTAGTGATCACAATATGATTGACTTTTGTCTCAACATACGTCCACACAAAAATCACCACAAAGATGTAATCCCCAATTGTAACTTCAAAAAAGGCAACTATGATCTTATAGACAACGATCTCTCATCCCTTGATTGGCAATCTCTATTCACTGGATGCAATACTGTTGAAGACCATTACAACATATTTTTACTTGAAGTCAAACTATATGTACCAACAACAACTCCCAAAACAAAACAAAAAAGCAGATTACCCATACCAATAAGGAAACTTCAATCCAAAAAGAGATCACTCTGGAGGAAAAACAAATCTGGTCACATTGCCAATTTCAAAAACCGATACAAAAATTTATGCCACCAGATAAAGACCGAATGCACCAATTATCACATTAAACAAGAGGAAAACCTTCTAAGCACCAATTCCACCCATGCTTTTTACAATTTTGTAAACAACAAACTAAAAGACTCAAGGTCCATCCCTCCCTTGATAGGACCTGATGGTAAAGACTGCAACGACGACACCATTAAAGCCAACATTTTTAACACATTCTTCGGCTCAGTATTTGTAAACAGCAATGGATCATGCCCAGTATTTCCTAGCCGTACCACAGATAACAATAATGATCTAATACATATCGATTTCACAGAAGACAATGTTGAAAAATCACTACGCAATCTAAAACCATCTCTATCTATTGGACCGGATGGAATATGTGCCTACTTCTTAAGAAAGCTATCCACTGCCATAGCCAAACCTCTAAGCATAATCTTTGAAAAATCTTTCAGGACCAGCTCCTTGCCTAACCTATGGTCACAAGCCACAGTCATCCCCATCTTCAAAAAGGGAGACCCAAGCCTAGTTGAAAATTACAGGCCAATCTCCTTATGCTGCGTCACCTGTAAAGTCATGGAATCAATTATTAACCAATCCATCATCCTCCACTTAGAGAGAAATAACCTACTCTCCAATAAACAATTTGGTTTCAGAAAAAACTATCCTGTAATCTACAACTCTTACACTGCAAAAACATATGGATGACACAACTCGACCAGGGCAAAGCAATAGACGCAATCTACATAGACTTCTGTAAAGCCTTTGATTCAGTGGTACACGACAAACTACTCCTAAAAATAAAATCCTATGGTATCTCTGGACAACTGAATAACTGGATAGAAGCATTCCTGTCAAACAGACAACAAATGGTCAAAATCGGGAGCGTCCTATCAAATCCAGTACCTGTCAATAGTGGTGTCCCCCAAGGCAGTGTTCTAGGACCAACTCTCTTCATACTCTACATAAACGACCTCTGTGATCATATTAAGAGCAATTAGTTCTCTTCGCTGATGATGTAAAGCTGTTCAATACCACAGACAATACTGCTACCCTACAAAAAGATCTTGACTATGTATCAGAATGGTCAAACAAATGGCAACTTCAAATCTCAACAAATAAATGCTCTGTCTTACATATTGGCAAAAAAATCAGAAAATAAAATACAAGCTGAATAGTCAAGAACTTGTTGATGACCCAAGCTCTGTAAAGGACCTTGGAATACTCACCTCTAACGATCTAAGTGCTAGAGCCCACTGCAACTACATAGCCAAAAAGGCATTAAGAGTTGTTAACCTAATCCTACGTAGCTTTTTCTCTGGTAATATCACACTACTAACCAGAGCATACAAAACATTTGCTAGACCAATACTCGAATACAGTTCATCAGTCTGGAACCCACATTACGTATCTGATATTAGCACAATTGAGAAAGTCCAGAAATATTTCACAAGAAGAGTTCTCCACTCCTCTACTCGTTGTAGAATACCTTATGCCACCAGACTTGAAATTCTAGAACTAGAAAACCTTGAATTACGCCGTCTTCGGTCTGACTTAAGCATGGTATATAAAATCATACATTGCAATGTCCTACCTGTCAATGAATACTTCAGCTTCAACCATAACAACACAAGAGCACACAATAGATACAAACTCAAAGTAAACCGCACCAAACTTGATTGCAGGAAATACGACTTCAGCAATAGAGTGGTCAATGTCTGGAATACTCTACCCGACTCTGTAGTTTCTTCCCCAAACCCCAAAAACTTTAACCTTAGACTGTCTACTATTGACCTCACCCCTTTCCTAAGAGGTCTGTAGGGGCGCATAAGCACACCAACGTGCCTACCGTCCCTGTCCTATTGTTTCTCTTATTCTTTTATTTTTCTTATATGTACCCATTTCATGTATTCACAACTATGTATACACTTATACTTATTATCTTGTAAACAATTGGCAAATCAAATAAATAAATAAAATAAATAAATAAAACTGCAATATAGCATTGTAAAAAAAAGGGAACAAAAGGGATTGGTTATCAAGGGGCAAAAAACATCATAGAAACTTTTATCAAAACCAGCTGCAGTCTTATTATATGAATGAAGAAAAGGGTTTGTGCTTTGGAATCAAAACCAGGACTGCATCCTCTTGGGAGCTGATTGGTAGACTTGCTGAAAGGATAAAGCCATGGTTCATCATGTTATCTTCTGCCCAGTGCTTCTTATGTGTTTTAATTAATGGGGGGAGTGATATCGTTTGGGTCCATATGCACCCCTGTATTCCAGGGCACAGCAATAACCAGACCATAGGTCAGTGATGGCACAGGAGGGAACACTTCTATTGCAAGCAAAGCAACCAATTGGATGGAGAGGGTGCTTCAAAGCAATTGAAGTTCATTACATATACCAAACAGGATGAGCCAGGACAAGAAGCAATGAATGGAGATTAATCCAGGAGAGAAGCAACCTAGAACTAAGGAGAAATTAGAACAATTAATCGGTGAAATGACTAGCTTCCAGAAATCATACTGCTTCAACACTGGAGGTTTTTAACAAGAGATTGGACACACATTGTCTGAAATGGTATAGGGTTTCCTGCTTGAGAAAGGGGTTGGACTAGAAGACCTTCAAGGTTCCTTCCAACTCTTTTAAACAAACTTGACTTGACTTAATAACTGTTCTGTTAAAGATGGGTGTCACTATTCCTGACATAAAGCTAGAAAACATGGAAAGATGTTATAGTAGCTTCTCACGAGAGCTTAATTGAGGACATCATGCATTCCAGCCTTCCACAAATGGTAGATGGCTTGTACTCATACTGAAGATAACATAAACCAATGATTTGCTCATGGTCTTCCATTTGCAATACATGAATGTCCTGAAACTTTATCAATCTTATTTATGTACAGAAAATCATTTTTCTGTACCTAAATCCAATTTCTGTATATTATCCAATTTCTTCTTTAGAATCCTCCCAAGAATCTTCTCTGATCTAGATACATTCTCCTGGAAGTTTTGAAACTTTCCCCTTTTTGCCAAATCCACACATCCTGTAATAATAATAAATAACGATGTCATTTTGGACCAAGAGAGCAGCTTATGTTCTGCAAACCATATGCCACCCCCACAAATAAAAATCCCAATTTATGACCTAAGGAGTATTGAAATCTAGCAATTTAATGGCCAATTTTTAGAATGTATTGTTCAGTGAAAAATATCAGTAAACAAACAAACAAACTGGAAAGTCTCTGTGAGAGAAATTGCACTTACTTTCAGTCTTAAAGCCCTGCATAGAAAAAAAAACCAAACCAAAAATATTTGATTCTACACATAGAGACATGAAATATCCACATAAATATTTTTTAATAGTATGGATATAATTCCATCTATTATCACCACCACCATGGTTCATACACAGGAACAAAATCTGGTTGCCCATTTCATATTTAAATTCACATTACAACTATTTTCATTTGATTCATTCAGTGTGCTGGTATACATGCAAATACTAATAAGCAATCCATGGCTTTGGTAGCCAAGATTAGGATAATGTGCAAATGCAGGAATCTGGCTTCACCTATAAAGAACTCAGAGAAAAAGGGCTTACTTTGTTTCCCATTTGCTAATGCCCCTTTCTCTTAACTTCTTTTGAGAGGTTGAAACCAGAACTCTGCCTTCATATATCATGCTACCCTTGACTAATCAAAGCATAGGTGATCTGCTAGTTTGGGTTTAATGTGATGTGCTCATTGCTTTTTATGTTATCACTTTAATTTATGCTTATTTTATTTATAATGTGCATTTATACTATGGATTTTATTGTTGTACTGTCAGCCAATGTTTTACAAGGAATATATTATGATGGGAGTGTAAAGGACTGTCCCAGCCTTAGTTTCATTAGGTTGATTCCTTGAATAGTCTTTCTGTGTTTACTTTCTGTGTATGAGAATTTTGTTTTATCATCAGCAACAAAAAATAAATCTGCACCATGAACGGATGCAGAAAATAAAGGAAGAATTTATACTGCAATCTCTTATGTACGTCTAATCAGAATTAAACCCCATTAAATTTAATCATACTTTGGAG
This sequence comes from Notechis scutatus, assembly GCF_049901735.1. NCBI lineage: Eukaryota > Metazoa > Chordata > Lepidosauria > Squamata > Elapidae > Notechis > Notechis scutatus. The sequence goes on along the minus strand of NC_142012.1, from coordinate 142,548,888 downwards.
CAAGTAAATACAGTAGCTGCATCTAGACCACACTTCTTACCTATGCCAAATGAGTACAATGTTTAGTGGGGGAAAGGTGTGGAAATACTCAATACAGAAAGAATGGGAGCATTTCCACACTCTGGTTCCTTATCTAGCATTCCAGTTCCATTGCTCAATCATAAATCTCCACACCTCATAGCCAGAAGTAGAAAAATCCTTTGCAAATTGGGAAATTGTCCTTTCAACTAAGCAACTCACCTTCAACACATCTTCCAACAGAGTATTTACAAGACAGCACTTTGCTGCATCCATCCAAGAAGTAAAGAGACAATTTTGCACCCTACCTCATCCTATCTCAATCAACACAACATTAAAAATGGAGAACATTCCTGGCCACCACTTCTTAATGAATCAGCATTATATAAGCAAAAAAATGACCCAATATCTACCTAGCATCTCAATGATGTGCTGCCATATTTCAGATGTTCAGCATAATATGATCTTGTTCCTGAATGAAAGTTCAGCCAAAAGCAGTATACTGATCTGCTCATCTATTATATTGCCATTCGTGCTAAATTCACAGGCAGTGTACCAGTGTAAAGTAGTCCCTTAAGACTACTTCAATTAAATTTGATGAAGTCAAAGACCATCTAAATTTAACAACAACAAAACTGGCTCATGGCTAGAATCACAGATGAATCACATGCTCACAAGAAGTCACAAAATCAATGGAACAGCGCAACAACTGAACTCATTCACAAAAATGTAATGAATATATATTTTGTATACAAAGAACAAAGTGATCTGGAAACCTCTGTTTGTAACATTGTTTCATGACTAACTGATACTTGCGTTGATTATCCTGATGGGGTGATAAGAACATTTTTTCAGAAAGAATCCATACTGTTTCTGGTTACTGAAAATCAATCTTGAAATATTTGGTTGCGCATTACACATCATTATCAATAGAATAATAAGAGGGACTATGACATGATACAAAAGTATAATAATATACTTTTTAAAAATAACTCTATTTTCCAAACATATTGAGGTTCCTGGGAACAGTTGTTCGAGCACAACTTTAGAAAGGCTATTTTATATGCCTGACATTTTCTTCCAGAATATATATTAATACATGGTATTCATTTTTGGCTGGAAGCATATTGCTTCTACAGTTATTTTTTATTTTACATCTTCTTTATGGAGATGTAATTTTTTTTCCAGAAAGTCTTTTGACACCGGTGACCATTGAGCTGCCCATTTATTTGTTTGTTTGCTTGCTTGTTTCCAACTCTTTTCTATAATGGAATGCCCTTGTTCAAAGTTCCTGATTAGAGTCTTAGAATACAAGTTTAATAAAATTGTCTTATGGTACAACATATTTGTTCAAGACACTTACCATTCTACTTTTCTGTGCGAGCTCAAAGGCACAATGGCGGAAAAGGACAATCTTCCCTAATTTTATCACAAAAATCCCAGGAGGAGGGAGATTGGGCTGAAATCGATTGGCCCCAAATTGCTCAGAGAATTCCACGGCTGAGTGGGAACATTGCCTTAACATGGGAACCCTGCCTTAATGAACAGCTGCTTGGGTTAATACTGTTTATGCTACCCACCCACAAACTGCTTATCTCCAGCTATGTGAATTGTGGTTTCCAGCAAGGCCACTGATGACAATGCGGAAAGAAATATAGGTCTTTAAGCACATACCGAGTAAAAATACTAAATACTTAGCTGCATTCCATCCAGAGTGCATTGCTAGTCCGTATTTCCAGACAGTTCTGGGTTTTAAAACACAGCTGTTTAAATCTGTGCTACAGATAAACTCTGGAATCATTTTCATCAGCAGTATGTGTTTTATTGAACAGTTAAAGCATTCATAAATGCAGGAAATTGACAAAATTAGTGGACCTGTGCTCTGGTAGTAAATGCTATTCATTTACTATCGCCACTTATCTCAATTGCACACTTTCTCATAAGTGTATAACAGATAACAAATAATCAGAGTTGGAAGGAACCTTGTAGGTCATCTAGTCCAACCCCTGCCCAAGAGGGAGACCCTACACCATTTCTGACAAGTGGCAGTCCAATCTCTTCTTGAAAGTCTCAAGTGATGGCGCTCCCACAACATCCGAGGGCAAGATGTTCCATTGGTTGATTGTTCTCACTGTCAGAAAGTTTCTCCTTATTTCCAGGTTAAATCTCTCCTTGTTCAGTTTCCATCCATTATTCCTTGTCTGGTCTACAGGCGCTTTAGAAAATAGATTGACCTCTTCCTCTCTGTGGAAGTCCCTCAAATATTGGAAGATTGCTATCATGTCTCCCCTGGTCCTTCTAGACTAGCCAATCCCAGTTCCTGTAACCATTCTTCATATGTTTTAGTCTCCAGTCCCCTAATCATCCTGGTTGCTCTTCTCTGTACTTTCTAGAGTCTCAACATCTTTTTATAATGTGGTGAACAAAACTAGATGCAGTACTCTAGGTGTGGTCTTACTAAGGCTTTATAGAGTGGTATTAGTACCTCCCTTGACCGTGATTGTATCTTAGGGGAAGAATTGTTTTGTGATCAGGTCGCGGTTTTTTTTTATGTCTATTAGTACACCTTTCAACTCTCTGGCATGCTGGAAAGTTTAGCAGCCATTTTGCATATGTGAGATTTTTTTTTCTTTTTAGTAAAAAGATAGGTTTTAATAAACCCATTTTTGGGGAGATACAGTGAACTGAAGACAATTTAACTAAAGCAGAGCTGATAACCACAGCAAAGACCAAGCAACAGGTGAGAATGAATGAGAGGTTGCCCACTTGTTGCTCTGGACATCTGGTCCTTGCAAGGAGACTGCAAGTCCGCAATATTGTGCAGGTTTAAGAGCCGAGATCAATCATCTTGCTTACAACTACAGCAGAGTCTTTCAAATGACACCAAATTCAGAAAACTCACTTTCTAATCACTTTTGGAAATTGCCTATTAACCATCTTAAAGCTATTAGAGTTCAAAAAATATTCACCAGGCCTATTTAGCTTTAAAATAAAATTTACTTTTAAGCTTGAGAATATTTGAAATATTAAAATATTTGAAATAAACAGGAGAAAGCTGTTTAGCTTTTTGAGCAAATAAAGTTATAAATGGATCAAGGGTCTAGAAAAATTTGGAATGATATAAGATATTGGTTCTTTTTTTTTTTTCTTTTTTTTCCTCTGAGCTTAGTTTATATTAGATTTTACTATTGTAATTAATTTTATTTTATTTTATTAAAAACAACCCGTTTTATTATTTGTGCTTCCTCCCTCGAGCTAACAGGAAACCATGTTGATTTCTTGGGCAGTCTGATCAAAACAGATCTGGAATCCAGAAAAGACTGTTTGGGGGAATGGCATGTGGTTTCAAGACCACATACTGTATACTTCTAATGGAAAACAGGTGTTGGTATGTGGGCAAGAGCAATCCAACCAGACTGATCTGAATTTATCTAACCCTCACTCTTGATTCTGGGGAAGCAAATTAAGGTTTTCCTGTTACATCAGCATGGCAAGAAAGCTTGCATCAGGTGCTTATGGATGTTACGTCACAGGCATAAATCTTCTAGTCCAGTAGCCAGAGACATCGCGGACTTTCCTGGAAAGGTATTTCTGTCCTTTTTCAAGAGACATGTAGAAAGAGTTAAATTCGCTTGGCCTCTGGGGGCTGAGTAACACAAGGAGGGGATTATTTTGAAAGTCGGGGTGCTGTGAAAAAAACAGTGAGGTAAACACCCAGCAGATGGCGGTCAGGGAACCTCAATCCCGGCTTTGCTATGCTAGCTTAAAACAATAGAGGAAAACAGCTCTCCTGTGCGCGCGTGCCCATTGATTCCTCTCCCGCCCGTCCTTTGCCCCCTTTTTCCCCCCTCACACTTCCTCGGCCGCCGTTTGGATCGCGGGGAAAAACCGCGGGAGGGAAGGGGAAACAAAAACCACCAAAAACAACAACGACAACCCACGAGCGAAACAGGGTGGCAAGAGCCGTCCCCGCCTGCCATTAAGCAAAGGCTAGGGCATGCTCAGTAGGAGCCAACCTCGACTTGGGAGCAGCCTGTGAGTACACACCACCCGCCTGTCTCTTTCTTGCGTCAGATTAATGTTCCGGGGAGGGGTGGGTGGGGGGAGCCAAGAAGGAACCACGCTCGGTTTGTCCGGGGGAGGAGCGGAAAGGGCTGTTTGGGGGCGAAGGACTTGGCTCGGAGCGCCGAGCTGGCCCCCGTTGAGGCTTCTCTTTTGGAAACGTCGGTACACTTTGGAAGGTTCGCGGTTTCCTGCGGCGCCAAGGCGAGGCCCCGTGAGCCGGTTCTCGGAGGAGCAGCGGCTCCAGGAAGACGGGGGCTGTTGTTTTGAGTCCCGCTGGCGGGCCCCTGCGGGGTTTGGGTGAGCGATCCGCTCGGTGTCCGCAGTTCGATGGTTTGTTCCGACCGAAATGAGCCGCCCGTCCTCCGCCGGACCCAGCGCTAACAAACCTTGCGGCAAGCAGCAGCAGCAGCACCACCACACGCCATCGCCGGCTGCTGCTCCCGCCGCCAACCCCACCGCCGCGGCCGCCACCATCTCCGCTGCCGGAGCCGGCTCTTCCGCGGTCCCTGCCGCGGCCGCTGTGATCTCGAGCCCTGGAGCCGGGGAAAGCAGCGGGGGGCCGGTGTCGCCTCAGCACCACGAGCTGACCTCGCTCTTCGAGTGCCCGGTTTGCTTCGACTATGTGCTGCCCCCGATCCTGCAGTGCCAAGCCGGGCACTTGGTTTGCAACCAATGCCGGCAGAAGCTGAGCTGCTGCCCCACATGCAGGGGATCCTTGACCCCCAGCATCAGGAACTTAGCGATGGAGAAAGTGGCCTCGGCAGTCCTCTTCCCTTGCAAGGTAAGGCTGGTGGGAGAAATCGGCGGGCAATGCCACCGAGAAGGAAGGAAGGTGGGCGGGGAGAGGAGCGGCATGGAGCGACGGGGAGCGACGCTGTTGGTCTGAGCACCTGCCCTTGAGGTTGCGGCAGGGAATCGCACCGGTTTCTCTAATAGTGGCTTTATTTTTTTTAAAAAAAAATCCCCCGGGTCGCCTTGAAATTGTAGCTCTTATTAGAAAAGTCTTGGGTTTCCCGTTCTCGGGGAAGGGACAGGGACCTCTCGCTCTCTAACACGTTCGTGAAAGTGAGGTGTAGCATATTTATATCTAGATCTAGATCTATTCTTTCCCTGGCATTCATTCAGAGTAGCTCTTTCGCTTAACAATTGCGTTCTCTTTACTCTTCCTATTGGACTGGGCATCAGCATTTTTCTCGAAACGAAACGATCTGCTCAAGATTTCTGCTCACAAACCATCTGACCAGTGAGAAATGGTTGCTACTGCATTTTCTAGGGAAAGAGACTGAAATGGAGCTATAGGAAGGCAGGCACCGGATATAAATCTCCCCTGGACCACGGATGTAACCAAATAAAAATATTCCTGTCTCAGCTCTTGATCCTTCTTTTATAGGCTATTTAAAGTACTCTCTTAGATCAGCAAGTCCTCAAGCAGGTCGTCTTCAGTTATACTGGGGCTGCCTTTGGCCCTGGTTGTGAAGGGTTCCTGAAGTTGCAGACCTATTTACCTTTGAAGGATACCAAGTTACAGAATGCTGCCCTAAAGAATTGTTGTAAAAAGATTAAATTAAATGTATGTAAATACAGTAAGTAGTCTTGAGGACTTAAAAGAGTAGGGATGCTGTATAATCACTAACTCTATTTCATCGATCTTTACAGCAAACTTGTCTCCGTAGTTGGATTAGGCCGGGGAGGGAGGTGGGTGGAACCAGAACATTACAGGTTTAGTACACCGTAGTCTTTTTTAAAAGTTTGGTTCTTAAAGGTGGTATTGGCTGTTTTTCTCATCATTCCCCGCTCCAATGTTCCCCACAGTTCTTACAAAAGCTATAGTAAATCACTCTGAGATATAAATAGGAAATGTGAGGTTTCTTATAAAGCATCTCAGCCTAAATGAGAGACCCTGTGGATTAGTACTAATAAGGGAAATGGGGGGGGGGAATGAACATTGCTAGTCCAGGAAAGAGGAAGTCTGGCTGATTTGGATAAGGTATGAAATCAGTCTTGGACAAGTTGCATTGCCATGGAAAGATCAGACTGAATGCTTTGTAGGCTCACTACAAAGAATTGCTGTGGCTAGAAAATATTTTTTGCAAGCTTCAGCTTGAACAGCAGTTGTGGCTCTGTGTGAAACAATTGAGCATGGCTTGGATAATATCTTCATTAATTACAAACCAGACAATAGCAAAGTATTTTAAGAGGCAGCGCCTGTGGAACTTCAAAGTGCAACTTTTCTGATGCTGGCAACTTACAAAAAGTTGGGAAACAATTCAGATTTCGTACCAACTGTACTTGATTCTAGTTCAGAAGTGCTATTGTAAATAAACGTGATCCCAAATGATTACAGGCAGGGCCATTTGTAAGCTATAATGTTTTCTTATATAATCTTGCCTATGCTTGCAGAATTGTGTAGTGCAGAGGTGTCTAATTCAAGCCTTCCGAGGGCCAAATCCAGCCCGCGGGGTGCTTAGATTTGGCCCACAGGGCTGTGCTGGAAATAGCAAAGGACCGGTCCACAGTGCCTCTGCTAGTGAAAATGGAACAGCCTTCCTGAGCTCCGTTTTCGCTGGCAGAGGGTTGCAGGAGGCCGTCACAGCCAAAAATGGAGCTCAGGAGCCCGTTTTCGATGGCAGAGCACTCAGCCCATCACATGTGTCCCCCCTCCCCCCGACACAAGTGATGTCATGCTGGCCACACACACCCCAAGGTCAAACACAACCCTGATGCGGCCCTCAGTGAAATTGAGTTTTGACACCTCTGGTGAAGAGGATACTTTATAGCTAAGATTTGTTAGATTGACACGGACAAGAAACAGTGTTGCAGCGATAACTGAAAAGGCCCTATGGTCTATCCCTTTCAGTTGAAATGTTAAGGGAGGGGCAAAAATATTTCTGTTTAAAACTTTCTCCAGTTAAATTCATAGTTAGCCTGCAAATTTAAAATTATTTTTCAAAACTTCCTTTATGTTGATGGGGCTATTGTCCAACAGAACTCTTCTTGATACATTGTTTGATGAAGTTGTAGCACTGAAAAGCCTCTAAAGCACTTTAAATAATAACATGAAATAAATGCTCCAGTTAGTGGAGGGTGGAGAGGAAATATTCTTAAATATCTGGGGAGCATCAGTGTTCAACAGCTACATAGTCATATGACTGGTAAAACAGGAATAAATTGAGCTATTCTAAAGTGCAGGTTCTCACCACTTTGTATTAAAAGCTTCTATAACAACAGTTCCGCGAAATGCATCATAGTTAATGGACGTCCTGCAGTAATTTAACTAGACACTTTTACAGACCCTCTTGGGATGATGCTAATTTCTATGCTGTAGTATTTAGTAGCATAATGTAATATATCATTACAGGGTCTTCTTTTAAGCAATCTCTATCCACCTGGTGACATACATACATGTGAGTATATCCATTGGCCATTTTAGCTAGAAAAAAATGTGCATAGTGATTTATATCTGATTATTTCTTAGTTGGGGGAGGTTGCTTTAAGTTGTTTGTGGCCTGAAGGAGTCCTGTCTGGATTTTTCTTCCTTTTAGTTTACTATTTAATATTCCCTACATCTTAGGAATCTTTCTTTCTCAAATCTTTATCAGATATTTATTTTATTTATTTATTTATTTTATTTATTTGATTTGCCAATTGTTTACAAGATAATAAGTATAAGTGTATACATAGTTGTGAATACATGAAATGGGTACATATAAGAAAAATAAAAGAAGAATAAGAGAAACAATAGGACAGGGACGGTAGGCACGTTGGTGCGCTTATGCACGCCCCCTACAGACCTCTTAGGAAAGGGGTGAGGTCAATAGTAGACAGTCTAAGGTTAAAGTTTTTGGGGTTTGGGAAGAAACTACAGAGTCGGGTAGAGCAGTGATCCCCAACCTTGGGCCGCGCCGGTACCGCATCAGCTGGCGCCGCGCCAGTACCGGCATCAGCTGGCGCCGCCATCTTTTGATGAAGAAGTGCTTCGGTGACCTCACGGGGCGTTTCATCAAAAAGATGGCGGCGCTTGAGCTTTCGGAGAAATGGCTTTCTCCGGAAAGAAAAAGCTCACCGGAAGCACTTTTCATGAAAAAGATGGCGGCGCAGCAGCCGCCGAGGAGTTGTTCGCGACGGTATCGGTCCGCGGACCGGTGTGGGACCCTGGGGTAGAGTATTCTAGACATTGACCACTCTATTGATGAAGTCGTACTTCCTGCAATCAAGTTTGGTGCAGTTAACTTTGAGTTTGTATCTATTGTGTGCTCTTGTGTTGTTATAGTTGAAGCTGAAGTATTCATTGACAGGTAGGACATTGCAATGTATGATTTTATATACTATGCTTAAATCAGACCGAAGACGGCGTAATTCAAGGTTTTCTAGTTCTAGAATTTCAAGTCTGGTGGCATAAGGTATTCTACAACGAGTAGAGGAGTGGAGAACTCTTCTTGTAAAATATTTCTGGACTTTCTCAATTGTGCTAATATCAGATACGTAATGTGGGTTCCAGACTGATGAACTGTATTCGAGTATTGGTCTAGCAAATGTTTTGTATGCTCTGGTTAGTAGTGTGATATTACCAGAGAAAAAGCTACGTAGGATTAGGTTAACAACTCTTAATGCCTTTTTGGCTATGTAGTTGCAGTGGGCTCTACCACTTAGATCATTAGAGGTGAGTATTCCAAGGTCCTTTACAGAGCTTGGGTCATCAACAAGATCTTGACTATTCAGCTTGTATTTTATTTTCTGATTTTTTTTTGCCAATATGTAAGGCAGAGCATTTATTTGTTGAGATTTGAAGTTGCCATTTGTTTGACCATTCTGATACATAGTCAAGATCTTTTTGTAGGGTAGCAGTATTGTCTGTGGTATTGAACAGCTTTACATCATCAGCGAAAAGAACGCAATTGCTCTTAATATGATCACAGAGGTCATTTATGTAGAGTATGAAGAGAGTTGGTCCTAGAACACTGCCTTGGGGGACACCACTATTGACAGGTACAGAATTTGATAGGACGCTCCCAATTTTGACCATTTGTTGTCTGTTTGCCAGGAATGCTTCTATCCAGTTATTCAGTTGTCCAGAGATACCATAGGATTTTATTTTTAGGAGTAGTTTGTCGTGTACCACTGAATCAAAGGCTTTACAGAAGTCTATGTAGATTGCGTCTATTGCTTTGCCCTGGTCGAGTTGTGTCGTCCATATGTTTTTGCAGTGTAAGAGTTGCAGATTACAGGATAGTTTTTTTCTGAAACCAAATTGTTTATTGGAGAGTAGGTTGTTTGTCTCTAAGTGGAGGATGATGGATTGGTTAATAATTGATTCCATGACTTTACAGGTGACGCAGCATAAGGAGATTGGTCTGTAATTTTCAACTAGGCTTGGGTCTCCCTTTTTGAAGATGGGGATGACTGTGGCTTTTGACCATAGGTTAGGCAAGGAGCTGGTCCTGAAAGATTTTTCAAAGATTATGCTTAGAGGTTTGGCTATGGCAGTGGATAGCTTTTTTAAGAAGTAGGCACATATTCCATCCGGTCCAATAGATAGAGATGGTTTTAGATTGCGTAGTGCTTTTTCAACATTGTCTTCTGTAAAATCGATATGTATTAGATCATTGTTGTTATCTGTGGTACGGCTAGGATATTACCAGTTTAGGTTTTTAAAATACGTATCTTGTTATTTACTGATTGCTATACGTCTACCTGCAGATATATACTGACTGCTCCTTATATTTCTTCAGGCGGGGGAACCCATTTTACTTCTCAAATGATAGACACCCAACCATCAAAGTTCATTATTAAATAAAAAGATAATAGCTAATCAACATGGTGAGCATGGATTCCACAATATAGCACTAATCCCATAGGATTCCTTCTGTGCTATTTATTGCTTCTTTTTAAAAAATGTCTCCTTACCTCTTTCTGCTTTCATACTTTTACTGGGGGAAACAGCTACTGTATTGCATCTAAGTGTCAGCTGGCAAGGGGGGCAGCTTTTTTTTTTTACCCTTTTTATCACTACTAATCTCAAGAAGCCACTTTTAACTTGATATCCTGGTATCAGTTTCAAGTGTCTTTTGCTCCCAAGTTAGGTTTAAGATGATCAATATGCACTCTAAACCTTCTAAAGTGTCATTGAGACAGATCTTTAAAAAGCTGATAAAAGCAAGATTGGAAATGCTACTTAAGTTATCCAGAGGAAAGGCTCCAAGGAAGAAAAGAAAGCTGAGGTTGAAGAAGTAGTGTTGTCCTATTGATCCCTAGGTATGAATTAAAGGAGGAGGAGAGAGATTAGATACAATAGTTGTTTTTCTTTCATTTAGGTGGAAAAGCATTTCGGGTTCCATGTTTGGGTTCTCTAATTCAAGGGTGAAACATATTGTTTCCTGAAGATGTCAGGCAAGAAGATTTAAGTTAGAATTTAAGTTGGACATTTTCTGTCAATCATACCCAGGAGTATTGGATTAGATGAACCTATCTATGGTGTGATACTTAAACCTACCGTGTTTCTCACAAAATAAGGCCAGGCCTTTTTTTTTTTTTTTTTGAGCCCGAAAAAACAGCTAGGATGTCTTTTCGGGGTGAATTAATTTCTTCCTCTCCCCCCGTGCACCAGCGCCGTCTCCAACAACAGCGTCTGGGTCACTCCCACTTCCCCCGTCCCTATAACAGCAGGGAAAAAAAGATTTTGAGGTACCAGGGAGCGCCACGAGCTGCATTTGGTTTAATCCCGAGCAGCTGGGTAGGCGTGAGAAGAGCCGAGCGAGCGTCTCTGCTGCTGCTATCCTTGGTGCTCCAGCCTTGGGCTCTGCAAGTTTGCAAAAGTCTCGATGCGCAGCCCGTTCCTGCATTCCAAGCACCTAGGCCGAGTTGCAGCTGTCCCTCTCTCACCAGCGCCATCTCCAATAACAGCGGCAGCAGCAGCGGGAACCGTGGAAGTGTTTTAGCCGCTTCTCGGGTGGGGGAGCCGCCTCCGTAACTTCCACGGTTCCCGCTGCTGCTGCTGTTATTGGAGACAGCGCTGGCGAGAGGGACAGCTGCAGCTCGGCCTGGGCGCTTGGAATGCAGGAACGGGCTGCGCACTGGGACTTTTGCAAACTTGCAGAGCCCAAGGCTGGAGCACCAAGGGTAGCAACAGCAGACACGCTCGCTCGGCTCTTCTCACGCCCACCCAGCTGCTCGGGATTAAACCAAATGCAGCTCGTGGCGCTCCTTGGTACCTCAAAATCCTTTTTTTCCTGTTGTTACGGGGACGGGGAAAAGCGGGAGCGACTCAGATGCTGTTGTTGGAGACGGCGCTGGTGAGAGAGGTGCCAGCACCAGTGGGAACCATGGAAGCTACGGAGGCCTGAGAAGTGGTTGAAATGCTGCCAGACATCCACGCCAACGCCGTCCGCCTGCTGACCCAGGTAGGGGAGGGGTAAGGGAGCCCTCCATGCTCCACCATGGTGCTAGGAGCGGCTGATGGTGAGGCATAGCTGCCCGCGGGGCACTCCTAATGGCAAGTTCCTCCCCACCTTCCCCCCCCCCCCAATTTCGCATGTTTTAAACTAGACCTAAATTTGGAGGGAGGGGCTTAATTTCATTTTATGTCTAGAAAACATGCTGGGTCCTCCTATTGGGGGGCGGGGCGTATTGTTGGAGAAACACGGTAGTTCTGCTCAGCATAAGAAGCTATTTTATATTGAGTCAAACCATTGGCTGAATTAGGTGGCTTGTCTTAGATACTGAAAGGTATGGTTTCCATCAGATTAATTTAACATGGTTTAATTTAACATGGTTAGGAAAGATGGCAGCTGTGATCCAAATCAACTGGAGAACATTGATAGAACAAAACTGTCTTACATTGACTAAGGATAGTTCTCAATGGTTTTAGCTGCAGATTTTTTCCAGATCTATTTAATTTAGGTATCTCCAAATTGAACTGGGAATATTTTTCATATAAGCATGTCTGTTACTGCTGAACTATTGAACTTTTTCCTATTAGGGTACTCAACTCATCATGGATGTAATAAGACCTGTCAGGCATTAATCAGTTGTTTTGTCACCAAGCGAAAAATACTTAGAGGAAGAAATTTGACAATGTATACCATGTCATTCTAGTCAGCAGATTACCCTATAATCTGCTGAGTCTCGGTGATGCAGTGATTGGAGTGCTGTACTGCAGGCCACTTCTGCTGACTACCGGCTGCCTGCAACTTGGTGGTTCAAATCCCACCAGGTTCAAGGTTGACTCAGCCTTTCATCCTTCCGAGGTGGGTAAAATGAGGACCCAGATTGTTGGAAATATACTGACTCTATAAAATTTCTCAGAGAGGGCTGTAAAACACTGTAAAGTGGTATATAAGTCTCAGTGCTATTGCTATGAGGACTGAATGGCATAACATTAAGAAGATAGCTGACTTGAAAATTGTACTAAAAGAGCCCATCAATCAAATTAGAGTGATATCAAGTGGACCATCCCAAAATTCAGGCCCTAGTTTCCATTCTTCAGTATTTTATTAGTAATGGATGGAGAAGTGGAGGGAATGCTTATCAAATTAACTGATTATACAAAACTGAGTGGACTAGCTTCAATACCTTAGAAGAAAGAAATGAAATGTCAGAAAATAACAGAGTAACATCTAACATGAAATGTTATTTAATTAGGAAACAAAAATCTAAAGCTTAATAATAGTATTTGTGAAAAACAGATTCGTAATTGATTTGAAATTAAATATGAGCCAGATGATGTCACATAGAATATCAAGATCTGTTGCCTTTTTATTAGAGTTCAGGACATGGAATAATGGATCTAAGTTACAGGAAGCCAGATTTTGATTGTATGTGAACAAAGCTTTCTCTTCCCATTTTATGGTTCCATGAAATGGCAAATGAGCTTTGTAGAGCCACTATTGATATCTTATGCACACTGTTTGGATTGGCATATTGCAAATTAAACATGACGAAGGTAACTATATGGGAAAAGTGAACCTAATTTATTTTACCTTCAGGCAATAATAGAATAATTTAAATCTTCATTGCCATTTATACTGTAGAGGCCCTTTATTCTGCAGAAGCTTCTGTGTTTATAATTTCTTTTTAGGAGGAATTATATATACTATTAAAAATCAAGCACACATTCAAAATATGTTTAATAAATGCTGGTTTCAGGCTCAGCATATGCTAATAAACTGTTGCTCAAATGAACTGTTGCTCAATTAGGAATCCTGAGAAACAAAAGAAGCCAATTATGCACAATGACCTGGGAATAAGTCTTTTGAACACTGAGTAAATATGGATATAAGCCAGACTAAAAGTTCAGTTATCATTTGAGGAATTGGAAAAATCAGTTCACTTCATAATATTTTTAGCCTGGTCATACTGAAAATATTAAAAGCAAGACAGGCATACACATTAGTATCCATGTTAATTTATTTTACAATATTTATTTAAAAGATTTCCAAAAGGACTTTTCTCACAAGCCAGTTTACAGAAATGAAATGAAATAAAGTAAAGCAAATTGCACAAAATACATACATAGTAATCAGCATGTGAAAGTCCAATTACAATAGGAAAGTTTGCAATATTTAAAAATTAAATATATTTTTTAAATATTTAGGTAAACAATTGTCACTTAAAGATAGCAAAAATTGGTGCCAGCCATACTTCTTGGAGTGAGAATATTCCATATCTGAAGTTCTGAAAAACTTTCGTAGCAAACTTTAGAAATAAGAGTGAGAAATTATTATTATTGTTGTTGTATCTGGTCACACAGACTTGATTCAGCATTTTCATCCACTAATCAAATCATTTCCAAGGACTTAGGATTGATAGATGTTGTTTGATGGTGTTAAAGGTAGCGCCATCGGATGTAAGCTGTTCCAAATAAATAATAGTGATTTTGTCAATATGGATAGTGGTCAAGTGATGTTCCAGTTGTTTTGGGATTGCACCCAAGGTGCTTATTATTACTTATTATTACTATTGGCACTATGTTTGCTTTTTTTTGTCACAGTAGTTCTATTTCTATTTGCAGATCCTTCTATTTTGTTATTTTCTCCATTACTTTTTCTTTTATTCTCCAGGTACTGCCATGTCCACTATCTAGACTTTTTTGGCTTTCTTACTGGGCATTTTTTAAAGTCAAGGATATTATGTGGCAGATGCTTGTTTGTTTAAATTCTAAAGTCCCAGAGCACATTTTCTATTACTTTGTCCATTTTATGGTCCCACCAATTCTTGATTTCAGGCAAATGATATTTCTTCCATATTTCATGGTACCATTGTTGCTACTTTATCATGCCACTGCTTGTAATCAGTCTGTATGATCTTCTTGCAGCAGCTAACTAGGTCCAATATTCTTTTTTATTTTTCAACTGTGTAATGTATTTGCAGCATTTCACACCCACCTATTTTCCTTGTTAAATAGGTCTGTCAACATCACTGTTTGGATAGGCATTAAGGGCATGATTCATTGTCCATAGGATAGGATAGGATAGGATAGGATAGGGCAGAATAGAGCTGAAAGGGACCTTGGTGGTCTTCTAGTCCATGCTCTTGCTCAAGCAGTAGAACCTATACCATTCCAGATAAGTGACTGTCCAGTCTCTTCTTAAAAACCTCCAGTGATGGAGCATCCACAATTTCTGAAGGCAAGCTGTTCCACTGGTCAATTGTTTTCACTGTTAGGAAGTTTCTCCTTAATTCCAGTTTGCTTCTCTCTTTGATTAGTTTCCAATCATGTCTTGCCCTCTGGTGCTTTGGAGAATCATTTGACTCCCTCTTCTTTGTGGCAGCCCCTCAAATACTGGAATCCTGCTATCATGTCATCCCTAATTCTTCTTTTCTTTAGTCCAAATTCAGGTGTTCTTCATTTTTTCAGTCCTCAGGTCTTTGATCATCTTAGTTGCTCTTTTCTGAACTTTTTCCAAAGTCTCAAACTTTTTGTACTATGATGACCAAAATTGGTTGCACTATTCCAGGTGCGGCCTTACTAGAATTTTATAAAGTGCTACTAATACTTCACGTGATCTTGATTCTATGCCTCTGTTTATACAACCCAGGATTGCATTAGCTTTTTTTGGTGCCGCTGCACACTGCTGGCTCATATTCAAGTCATCATCCACTAGGACTCCAAAGTCTCTCTCACAATTACTGTTTTTCAGCCAGGTCTCGCCTAGTCTGTACTTATACCTTTGATTTTTCTTTGATTTTTGTAATGTAAAATGTAAAACTTTGCTTTTTTATATATTATTTTTATAATATTTCTATCTGGGCTTTTAATTATGCTTGAGTCCATTTCATTATTCCAACTGCATGTCTAATGACTGGAATTGCCCAACTGTTAATTGCCCTGTTGGTATTTCCTCCACAGGGTTTGGACTTCACTCTCCTGATGTATTCTAACCTTTTTCTCAACTTCAGTGTACTTGATGTTGTCAGATCAAATGATGCCTCCAGTTATTTGTAATGATGGTCTTTAGCCAGACTCTTGATATTATTTCCATAGGGCAGAGGTCTTGGCAACTTTAAGACTTGTGGACTTCAACTCCTGAGCTAACACGACTGGAGGAGGAATTCTGGGATTTGAAGTCCACAAGTCTTAAAGTTGCTAAGTTTGGGGACCCCTGCCATAGGACATCTTGATTCCTTCAGTTTTCACTATTTCTCCTCTGTTGATGGTAAGGGTGGCACATTTGTCCAGGGCAAACTCCATTGCAATATCTTGACTGTATATACAGATGTGCTCATAAGTTTACATACCCTGGCAGAATTTATAATTTCTTGGCCATTTTTCAGTGAATATGAATGATAACACAAAAACTTTTCTTTCACTTATGGTTAGTGGTTGGCTGAAGCCATTTATTATCAATCAACTATGTTTATTCTTTTTAAATCATAATGACAACAGAAACTACCCAAATGACTCTGATCAAAAGTTTACATACCCCAGTTCTTAATATGGTGTATTCCCCCCTTTAACATCAATGACAGCTTGAAGTCTTTTGTGGTATGTGTGGATGAGGCTCTTTATCTTCTCAGATGGTAAAGCTGCCCATTCTTCCTGGCAAAAAGCCTCCACTTCCTGTAAATTCTTGGGCTGTCTTTCATGAACTGCATGTTTGAGATCTCCCCAGAGTGGCTCAATGATATTGAAATCAGGAGACTGAGATGGCCACTCCAGAACCTTCACTTTATTCTGCTGTAGCCAATGACAGGTCGACTTGGCCTTGTGTTTAGGATCATTGCCATGTTGGACTGTCCAAGTACGTTCCATGTGCAGCTTCCAGGCTGATGAATGCAAATTTTCCTCCAGTATCTTTTGATAACATACTGCATTCATCTTGCCATCAATTCTGATCAAATTTCCTGTGCCTTTGTAGCTCACACATCCCCAAAACATCAGTGATACACCTCCGTGTTTCACAGTAGGAATGGTGTACTTTTCATCATAGGCCTTGTTGAGTCCTTTTGAAATGTAACGTTTATGGTTGTGGCCAAAAAGCTCAATTTTGGTCTCATCCCTCCAAATGACTTTGTGCCAGGTTTGAGGCTTGTCTCTGTGCTCTTTGGCATATTGTAAGCAGGATACTTTGTGGCACTTTGTCTTTCGACTGCAGTTTGTAAAAGGTCTGAAGACAATAACTTTCTTAGTACCAAACTGGAGGGCTCGTAGGGAGAGACAGGGAAACAGCATGGGTGCAATCTTCTATTTGCTTCACAGTTCCTCTTCTCTCTTCTAAAATATAATTCAAATTTCTTGCCTACTGATTTAAGAAGGAATCAAAAAACATCTTTTCACTGTCTTGCCTCAGGTAATATTTATCTTCCCAAGTTACCTGAGATAAGGAGCTAACCACTACAAAGGCTTCCATACAAAGTTTCTTTATTGGATTATATGAGGCATCCTCAAGGTATAACTCACAGTTATGCTGAGATTCATCTAATGTCCAATCTTTGCATTGTTGTCTTCATAGTGTGAAAAGATAGTTATCTTCATCCCATAATGATACAGCAAGGGGAGACTCCAGCACATTGCTGTGTCCAGGTAAGAATGACCAAAACTCCCCCCAACCCAACCTGAGGTCAATTCAGTGACCAATCAGGATTGCAGATGTGACCACATGACATGAACTACATCTCCCATGAGGCATCAACTACATTTCCCATGAGGCATTCCCTTAAGGGGGCAGTTCTCATTCCCAAACTAACTATATACTGTTTAACCAGCACACACTTGCGTAATAATGGCTTTCTTCTGGCAACTCGTCCATGCAGCCCATCTTTCTTCCAGTGCCTCCTTATTGTGCATCTTGAAACAGCCACACCACATGTTTTCAGAGAGTCCTGTATTTCACCTGAAGTTATTTGTGGGTTTTTCTTTGCATCCCAAACAATTTTCCTGGCAGTTGTGGCTGAAATTTTAGTTAGTCTACCTGACCATAGTTTGGTTTCAATAGAACCTCTCATTTTCCACTTATTGATTAGTGTTTGATCACTGCTGATTGGCATTCTCAATTTCTTGGATATCTTTTTATATCCCTTTCCTGTTTTATACAGTTCAACTACCTTTTCCCACAGATCCTTTGACAATTCTTTTGCTTTCCCCATGACTCAGAAGCCAGAAATGTCAGTGAAGCACTGGATGAAAGATGCAACGATCTGTCAGGAGTCCAGGAACTCATTGACCTTTTATATACACACACTAATTACTAGCAAACAGATCACAGGTAAGGATGGTTACCTTTAATAGCCATTCAAACCCCTTTGTGCCAACCTGTGTGCATGGTATCAGGCCAAAATCACCAGGGTATGTAAACTTTTGATCAGGGTCATTTGGGTAGTTTCTGTTGTCATTATGATTTAAAAAAAGTAAACTCAGTTGATTGATAATAAATGGCTTCAGCCAACCACTAACCATGTGAAAGAAAAGTATTTGTGTTATCATTCATATTCTCTGAAAAATGGCCAAGAAATCATAAATTCTGCCAGGGTATGTAAACTTATGAGCACAACTGTATAGACAGTGTTGAATTCTGTTGCAAGTGATGCTTTTCCATAGAACTTCAGATCGTCCATGTAAAAGGAGGTGGGATACTTGCCAGATGTTTTTGATGTTTGACAGACATGGTCTGATTTGTTCAGTATTGTTGTCAGAGGAATTAGTGCAATAACAACAGTAGTGATGATAGTGAATCTCTTTAAAAATTCCTCTCTTTTGTTATTAACCACTCCCAGTCTATCACCATTGACCAACAACTATATCTCTTGAGTTGAATAGCTTAGCCTTTGGCAATCTAGTGCCTTAGAATTTATCTTATCCAGCATGGTCAATATCAGCATTGGTTGGAAATTGGGTGAATTGTAGTGCACCTGGAGGACCTTAGGCTGGAAAAAAATTGAATATAAGAGACAAAGCTTTTAGATGCATAATTATGCTTGCTTTAATATGAGCATCTTGGAACAGGGGGTTTCTCAAGTTGGAGGGGAACAAATAAATACATCTTCTTTCACATTTCAGGTTCAGGGCTTTTCTCCCCCTATTTGCATTTCCTATTCTTACAGCTCTGCTTAAAATCTATATTGCTTGTGGTCTGTTATTTTAAAAATGTTTGTCTTGCTTCTTGAGTCATCTGTCTTCCTGACTATATTTACCTCAGAATTTGAGTGGCATGAGCCAGAAGGCTATAACACTTCCCTCTGACCCTGTCTGTATCTGTGAAAATGATTTTTTTCTTTTTTCATATCTGCCTCAATTAAGGGCAGTGCTGTCAAACTTTTCCAATGGAGTTGGGAAGAAAATCTTAGCTGTTTCTCTTTTCTCCTGCAAGTTTGAACAATCCATATTGGCACAAACCCTATGGGCACAGGAACATTAGCACTTAACCTTCAAAATAAATATGTACTCAAAACACCCTTTAGGATGATTTCCTTGAGCTATTTAATTTTGTTAACAACCTAGATAAGAAATCCCTAATAGAAGGCAGGAATCTGTTACCAGAAAGTTTCTATAAATTGACTTCATGAGATCTTAAAGGTAAACGAAGGATACATATTACTGATTTTATCTTACCACAGCAATTTGGTCAGAAATGTTATACTTTATCAGACAGTTCAGATAAGGCTAGTAGTACAGCCCACTTAGTTTGAACTACAGCTCTAAGCACTATATCCACTTATTTCATTAACACTTTGTGTTTTCAGGTATACAGTTAAAACTTATGAAGGGTGCATCTCAAAATCATTTCTGAAGTGGGCAGTATCAATTGCAGAGGAGTTGGTGCAGTGAAGGCAGAGTTCACTTTTCCTCATCTGACTTACTAAGGAACCCAACCCTAGTAGACATATAGCTAATAAAACTATTTGTGTCTTTCAGAGATATTTGTGGGTATTAAAGAAGAGATAGTTTAATGCAATTGGTCTCCATTGGCCAAAAAAAATCAGTACTACCAGTATTTATTAGCTTTTGTCAGTTGCCCGTTTAAGCCCACCTGTTTGGAAGAATGAGAGTTATTTTTCCAGTTAACATGTTGCCAAAAACAAAGTCAAAGCAGTAGTAATGTCATTGCTTCATGGTCACCCAAAGAGTTAATATTCTCCAAGGAAAATGGGGAAATCATAGCACATTACTAGAAGTACTCGTTTTTCCTGTTTGAGAAGAATATCATGGGAAAAAATGCAGTTCAAATATAATATAATTAGAGCAGATAACTGATCTCAAAATTGTGTTGGTCAACCCATCTATCCTTTAAACTGATTTACAGTAATCACAATACACTAAATTTTTATATTATCAGCCAACTTAGCTATCTTGAGATTTGTCCTAACTAGGTGTCAGGACCCAATTGACTTTGGCTGGTCTCAAAAAGATATATAGACTTGGATTGGCTTACTACATGAATGGAAGACTATTAGGGACTCCTAGGCTAGAAGTTGAAAAAAAATTCCAAATGTAGAACTAGTATACCACTTCTCAAGAAAGCTACATGAATTTTTTTTCCTGAAGTCAACAACTGACAAGCTTCTCTTGAAGGAGCTTTTGCTTTCTTATTCAATCCATTTGAGAGTTTTAGGAGGATACCAGATCATGAAAAGCACTTATGGGAGAAGTTGAGATGAATCCAGAGAACCTAAACTCAATCATCTCCTAAATCCTTGCTTCCAGATAAGGCCTACAAAAGTGCCATCTTCATAATAAGTCAGCATTTATCTGGGGTGAAAGTTAAGTAATCAAATAAAATTAAATTAATGAACTAGTGAATAAATTTGAAGGAGACCATTTTACTTGTAAACTTGAAAGAGAAGGGTTGCCTTTATAGCTAAATGGTCATCGCTAACTTGCTTTGGAAAAGTCATCAACTGTGATTATGGGACTGCTTTAGTGATCCAAATCAAGTAACTTGGAGGATTGGGAAGTTAGGAGGAAAAAATGCTGTGTTTATCTTTTACTTCCTTTCAAATAAAATAAGTAAAATCTGACCCCCTAAAAATGGTGGCAAAACTGCTTTTGGTTTATTGGTTTGGAACAATATAGAATTGTAGTGGCACAATTTTTTTCTGCCAAAAAGAAAAGCTATAACTGATGACCAATAAAGAGGTGATATGGGCAGGGGTGTCAAACTCAAGGCCCAGGATGCTTAGATCTGGCCCGTGAGGCCACCCTGGAAACAGTGAAGAACTGGCCCCCAGTGTCTCTGCCAGCAAAAATGGACCCAAGAGGGCTGCATGTGGCCCTCCCGAGCTCTCTTTTCACTGGCAAAGGGTTACAGGAGGCTGTTGCAGGCAAAAATGGAGCT
The DNA here is from genome assembly GCF_049901735.1 of Notechis scutatus. Lineage (NCBI taxonomy): Eukaryota > Metazoa > Chordata > Lepidosauria > Squamata > Elapidae > Notechis > Notechis scutatus. The sequence goes on along the minus strand of NC_142012.1, from coordinate 142,528,039 downwards.
CGGTCGGGAGCCTGTTTTCGCTGGTAGAGCACTTGGGTCACCACAGGTGCACCGACACAAGTGACATTGAACTGGCCATGCCCACCCTGACCACACCTACCCCAGCCCTCGAGGTCAAACACAACCCTGATGCGGCCCTCAATGAAATCAAATTTGACACCCCTCAAAAACAAGCACTGATGTTCTCTGTCTTCCCTGAATCTGTTTCTTCTCACAATTAGTAGCTTTGGAGGCTCTTATTCATAAAAAGCTGAATTGCTTACCAATCTGTTTGCTCAAAGTGGGCAATCTTTGGAATAGACTTTCAGGAAGAAATATCATCTTGTAGCTCAGGTGTTGATCTAGCATTGAAAAAAACCTAACTTCAAACCTACCTTTGCTACCAAAACTTGCTGTGTGATTTTGGACTAGCTTTGTCTCTCAACCGCATCAACAAGTTTACTGTTGGAACTCCCAAGTAAAAAGTGAGATATTAGTCCATTTTTAAAAGAAATCTCCTAACTTTTGGTTAGAACTTAAGAATTGCCAACATGGTTTTCTTCTTAAACAGGTGATTTTAACATCAGCCCTAGGTGAATGTTTGATTAAGATTTACTCTCTTTTTAAATTTCTGAATAGCAGGCAGCATGATTGCCTCAATTCATGCTTCCAAGGCACCTGGCCATACCCCCACTTCTCTAGTTTTTTTCTATTACCAATAAATCCAACACTGGAATATTTCCAGGGATTTATTTTAAAGGAAAAACAAGCTAGAAAGCTTTAAGCTGGGCAGCACTGGACAGGCGAGAACTAATAGGATGTTCTGGCTGAATGACTGACCTGTGACTGAAAAATATTGTACATATGAAAGGAAATTTCCAGAAAGTTCCATGACACTCCATTTTAAGGGGATGATAGCCACAGAACTAGAGTTTCAGGTTTTATTGATAGGTTGCATTTTGTTATTGCTCAAGGGTAAATAAGAGTTCCGCTTCTGGTTTTTTGAAGATTTAAAGACAAAGGCAGTATCTGCTCAAAGCATATGTTGTTTTTCTTCTCAGTCATGTCCTCCCACAATATGTGTGAAATTAGCACATGCAATCTAGTCCAGAAACCTGAAACTGGAGCCTCTTCTCAGGGGGAGGCAGGGGATTCTGCAGGGGAAATCATAAAATCAATGTTTGCCATGACTATATGATCAAAGTCTTCCTCTTTTTTACAATGGGTATGAAAAAAAGACAAGGCTTCAGTCATGCAATTTTGCCCCCACCCCATCTCAACTATTTTTTTGACTCACTACCATTGCAGACATCCTGGAAGGGCAGGTTATCCATTGTTGTTGTTTTTACTCCAGTCAAATTTCTCCTATGCCTCTTTCCTTGCTTCTCTAGTTTGGTGATGCAGATCAAAATGGATGCAGATCATTCTCAAGTTATGACCACAATTGGAACCAGAACGTCTGTCATTGAGTGAGATGGCTGTTCAGTGAATTGCACCCAATTTTAAAGCCTTTTTAACTGTCATCACTGTGAACCACACAGTCATTAAGCAAACCCAGTTTCCCTCATCAACTTGGCTTGTCAGAAGTTGAAAGTAAATTTGCAAATGGCAATTTCATGGCCCCAGGATGCTGTAGCTGTGATACATACATGTATCACAGCTACAGCATGACCTCACCCCATCCCTAAGAGGTCTGTAAGGGGCATGGATAAGTGCACAATTGTGCCTACCGTCCCTGTCCTATTGTCCCTATTTATTCATACCTATTTCCTGTATTCTTACTCATGTTTATACTTATACCTATTATCTTGTAAGCGATTGACAAATCTGAATTTTGATCATGTGACCATGAGGATGTTGTGTCAGTTATAACTGCAAGGCCTGGTCATAAATCAAAAAAATTTCAGCACATTTGTAATTTTGAACTATCACTTAATGAATGTTTGTAAGTCTAGGGCTAACTAATCTAGGGCTAATTGCTTGAATTGCAGCCACATCAGTCTGCTGGTTCATATTTTGTTTCTGATCAACCGCTATTTTAAGCTGTTTTTCAGTACTGTTATCAAGCCAGGCATCTTTCCAAGTGAAAAATGTTGCATTTTCCTGTGTCAAATTTCCTTTGGTTTTTCTTTAGGACTATCTTATCTGTGCCTTACCAGAGTATATCATTGGACACCACTGGTCTCTGTCAACAGCAGCTTATTCTAATACATTGCTTTGCCATTTCCAAGTTCCTTTAAAATATGCCTGAAGACCTTTTTAGATACTTTTGGCCTGGATGATTGAGTCTTCATTTGCATGGTTCAAGAAGGGAGGGGAAGGGAAGCAATCATATTAAATAGTTGGCTTCTTTAGAGAAGAAGTGCTAATGGCTTATACTACTAGTATAGGCAGGAAATAATTGTGGTGTTGACTTTTTCTAGTCTGGGCTACCAGATCTCCACTGGTATAATAAGAGTTTTCTGTTCCTCTTTATTCATATCCAATGGCATGTAGATTTTACAGCTCACATCCAAAGTCTTTATCAAGTCCTGATGTAAACAGAAGTTCAGGCAATGTCAACTTCAGAAATATAGATCTTGAGGCTTCCGGTTTTGGACTTCCCCGAAGACGGACCACTAACCGCGATTGTCCATGGCTTTGGTCCATGCTTCTTTGTCTGAGAGCCTCGATCGGCTAGATCTGGGGCAGAAGCCCCCTACTAGGGGCGGTGGAAGAAGGGGAGACCATCAGTTGAGTAGAGGGCAGTCGTAAACCCCCTCCCTGGCTTGGCAAAGCTCCCTCCCGAAGATGTCTGAAGCAGTGGTCTAAAATGGCCACCCTGAAGGGGAAGAATATGCTGGAATAAGATTGTACAGGAGAGAGAAAGAAGTGGACAGCATGAGAAATGGGATGCTATAACTATATGAAAGGTACCTCAGGATTAATTTTTAAGAATTTTTTTAAAGTATTTAAAGCAGCGAAGAGAAAGAAAAAAAAGGTGTGAATTGTTTTTTGACAGCGGCTGGGCTTTGAACCAAAAAAGGTGGAAGCTGGAAGAAGAAACTATTTAACTGATTTGGACAAATATATTCTCTTACTATATAAGTACTAGTAAGGCTGAACTTGCGATTATCAAAGAGAAAACTCAATATCAATTGGACTTGATTTTTTTTTTGGAAGACTGGTTTAAAAAGCCCTGAATGGATGAATTAAAAAAAGGAGGGGTGAAAATTTGTTATGATAAAGAGTGCCATCTAATGGTTAAAGTTAACTTATTATTTTTTTTTTACTAAAGGACTCTGTTTCTTAAAAATCTTAAGGAATATTGATACAGTATAACAGATCTTTGAAAAATTGAAACTTTGAAACAAAGAAAGAAGCAGGAAGATTCTGCCCTGGAATTAACTATTGATTTTGGCTGGACTTGGTATTGGACTAGTTATGAGTTAAAAATTTGAGAAGAATAAAACAAAAGCTGACTGTTGGAAACTAACCTTACAGACACTATTTGGACTAAATTACTAGATAGAAACATAAAATGGCGATATCTCTTCTGGAATTAAAAATGGAACTCAGAAACATGAAAGAAATATTACAAAAACGTGGTGAGTCATTGGGTTATATTACAGTTGGAAAACGTGATCTTAGAATATGAACAACAAAGAAAACAAAGACAAAAGATGGAAGATGAGGAGAAGCTGACTACAAAAGAGGCCATTTTCAACTATCATTGAACAAAGAACAAAGAACTTTGAAAAAGGAGGAGGAGAAGAGTGAGAAATAAAAATGAGACGTAAGAAATTAAATAAAAAAGGGAATATTTCAAATAAAAAAAGGTAAACCAAAACAGCAGAAAATTGAAGGGTGGAAGGAAGCTATAAATAGGGAGAGGGATAAAAACGAGTGGCAGAATAAAGGGGAAAATGAAAGGGGGGAAAAGGGATAAGAAGCTGGTGTTTGAAACAAAGAAATATGGGAATTGTAAAAAAAAAATGAAAAGGAATTGTTTATTTAGAAGGCATAAAGACAATGGCTAATTAATATTTCAAAAGGGGATTCTGCAAGGTGAGGAGGGGTAGTTTAAATATACTTAAAGTTATGAATACTGTAGGAAATAGGGACATAAAGATTACTAAGATGGAAAATAGAACTGATACTGTTTAATATTGGAATGTAAGCTGTTTCCTTATATGTATAGAGATGAATGCATACTTAATGAAAGATGTTTATTATATTGAAATAATTGAAAGGAAATATGACGTGGGTTGTAATGGAGTAGACATTTTTTAGTTCTGGAAAACGCCTTTTTGTTTAAAGGTATAAAAATGAATGGAATAATTAATGGAATATGTGTATTAAAAATAATTGAAATGATATAGGAGGAGAGCTGAAATGGAATTAATATCAGAGTTTAGGATTAAAGAAATAGATTAATATGTTTTCTTTAGTTTGAAAGCGTAAATATTTTTTATGAATTTAAGAAGGAGAAAAACCATGCAGAATCTGATTAATATTTTGTTATGTAATTTTAAAAGGATTATTAATTTCAATTTTTTAGGTAATAAAAGTTAAATGTTCACCGGGATTAAAAGGGGAGATAATTAGTGAATATGTAAACTTTAGAGGTGGCACACTTAAAATTGGTTATTTAAGGGGGAAACTAACTTTATAGAATGAATGTATTAAATTAGATTTTATGAATGGATGCAATAAGAATATGTGATGAAATGACATATATGTGATGCAAATATGGCAGTTAAAAGTATCAAAGTATTAAAATATAATATGAAGATATGAGAAATATTGGCGAATTAAATAATGAGGCAAGCATTTGGAATAATATAATATAAAAATTGAATATGTAACTATAGTCATATTTGTATGTGAAGATGAACCTGTAATCATGCCTGTTCACTAAAAAGAGACGTTTTTAAAATGTGGAAAACAAATAAAATTTGTTTTAAAAAAAAAGAAATATGGATCTTAATTTCATTGAATGTTTATTCAACTTACTAATCATCCTTTAGTTCTGGCTTTATTAAAGCATCTTTTCTTAATCTAATTCAGCAGTTCTCTTTTCTGGTCTTAAAATCAAAGCATCTATCCAAATTAATTCATCTTTATTCTTTATCTTAAAATAGTGTTAATTAAAATGGACCAATAGATTCTTTTTGCTCTTTTTCTATCCCTGAGTAGCTTGTCTGACTGAATCAAAAGCTGTTTGGAAAGATCAAATATGAAGCAGAGCAAGATAAAAGGCCAGAAAATGGGCTTTGGTAGAAGTTACCGTGAACGCCCTTTCTATCCTGCGAGAGAGCCCTGGATGGGTTGACTCCTTCCTGTGACATCATTTAGCTGAGTCTGTACTAAGATATAAAAGCCAGCCCCCGCGAGAGACCCCAGCTTTGGCGAAGATACTTGACAGACTGAAAGGTGTCTCTGAAAGCACAAAATGAATACAGAAATATGTCTTACCCTCTCCGGACGAATCAAGGGAGGGGCTGGGCTCTCTCGCAGCATAGATAGAAAGGGCGTTCACGGTAATTTCTACCAATGCCCATTCTCCTCCATGCTGCATCGAGAGCCTAGGATGGGACATACCAAAGCTTGCATGTCCATGGGCGGGTCCTCGTCCAGCTCATCACACCGACTGTTGAACCACTCGTTGAAGCACCCATCTGCCGAAGGCTGCAGTTGCCGAGGCAAAGGCATCCAGATGGTAGTGTCTGATGAAAGGAGATGGGGACATCCACGTGGCCTCACGACAGATCTCCTCCAAGGATGCTTGGGTCGCCCAAGCAGCAGAAGTGGCCGTGCTTCTGGTAGAGTGCGCCATCAGACCTCGGGGAACCGGAAGGGCCGCAGCTTTGTAGGCCTGCTCAATGCAAAACCTGTCCCACCTGCTCATAGTAGGAGAAGAGGCCTTGTGCCCCAAGTGAGAAGGGAAAAAGGAAACAGACATGGCTTCTAACTTCCTGAAGGAGGAAGTGCACTTAATGTATATTCTAAGAGCCCTTCTTACATCTAGCGTGTGCCACTGCCGCTCTAAGTCATGGTGTGGGAGGGGGCAGAAATCAGGCAACACAGTGTCCTGGGATCTGTGAAACCAGGAGTTAACCTTTGGAATAAATGAGGGGTCCAGATGGAGAACAACCCTAACATCGTGAAAGGAACAAAGGTCCTGTCTGATGGAAAGAGCAGCGAGCTCGGAAACCCGCCTGGCTAAAGTGATAGAAACGAGGAACACTACCTTCAGAGTCAGGAAATGGAGAGACACTGTTCTAAGGGGTTCAAAGGGGGGCTTCGTAAGGGCATTAAGGACCACATGAAGGTCCCAGGAAGGATACCTGTGAACCACCGGTGGGTGCAGGTTGGAAGCCCCTTTCAAAAACCTCCTGACTGAAGGTTGATGGGATAAGGAAGGAAGCAAACCCCATGAAAGAACCGAGGAGAGGGACGCAACTTGCCTGCGTAAGGTGTTGGGGGCCAAACCTTTCTCCAGACCATGCTGAAGGAATCTAAGAACTTCTGCCAACTGGGCTGAAGCAGGAGAGAGACCCTCCCTAAGGCACCATCAGGAAAAGGCCTTCCAGGTGGCATCATAGATGTGCCTTGTAGAAGGTTTGCGAGACGCCAGGATAGTGAGGATGACCCTTTCTGGAAGATCAGCCTCCTCTAGCCACTGCTGCTCAAGTGCCACGGTCAGCTGGAGCCACTGGGGCTCTGGATGGAGCAGAGCCCCCTGATGAAGGGAAATAAGATGGGTTGGGATCCTCTAAGGAGAAGCCATCAATAGGTTGACCAGGTCCACAAACCAGGGCCTCCTTGGCCAATAGGGGGCCAGGAGGAGGAGCTCCGTTTGTTCCTCCAACATCTTCCGAATTACTGCCGGAATAATGGGAAGCAGTGGAAAGGCATAGAGGAGACCTTTGGGCCATCTGCACCGAAGGGCATTGGTCCCCTCCGCTCCCTGGCAAGGAAACCTGGTGAAGAATCTGGTGACTTGGGCATTTTGAGGAGTGGAGAAGAGATCCACCTCTAAGGGAAAGGTCCCTGAATAGAGATGGAGGAATGGACCATTCTGCCTGGTCAACTAAGCTCCTGCTGAACCAGTCGGCCTGGGAATTGTCGACCCCAGAGATGTCTGCCGAGGTCAACAACAGGTGTTTCTCTGCCCATAACCCCAACTGTAGAGCCTCTCTCAAGAGGGCTTTGGACCTCATCCCCCTTTGCTGATTGACATGAGCCTTTGCAGCCATGTTGTCCATAAGAACCTAGAACATGAGAGCCGGTCACTGAGTGCCTGAAATGCTTGAGAGCCAGAAAAATGTCTCTGAGCTCCAGCCAATTTATGGGAAGAGTCTGCTCTGACCTGGACCAAACGCCCTGAGCTATCTGGCCCTGCATATGGGAACCCCAACCCAGGAGGCTGGCATCAGTGGTTATTGCTAGCCTGTCTGGGACCCAGATTGACGGGGAACACCACCAATTGAGAGATCTCCAGATTTGTGGTGGGAGCGGGACCTTGAGGGATGAGTGGCTGGTTCCTGCTCATTGGTAGGGAAGCAGGAACCATTGGAGTGGTCAGGAGTGGAGCTGAGCCCATGGGACGATGCCAGTACAGGAGATCATCTTCCCCAGAAGTTTGGACAGCAGCGACAGGGGGACAGTTTGATGTTGCTGGATCTGGCTGATGATCTCTGCAAGGTTCTTTCCATGAGCTGGGGACAGGAAAACCTGGCACGACTTGGTATTGATGATTGCTCCCAAGTGTTGCAATTTGGTTGTGAGAGAGAGCTGACTCTTTTTGGTGTTGATGGAAAATCCGTGGCTCTGGAGATATGACAGGGTAATTTGCAGATCCCGATGGGCCGCATGGATGGAGGAGGACAGAATCAAAATGTTGTCCAAGTAGCATTGGATCCTCACTGGAACAGAATGCAGAGATCCCATCAATGCTGCCATAACCTTCGTGAAGACCCTTGGAGCCGATGAGAGGCCAAAGGGAAGTTTTCGATATTGGTAATGGGTATTCTGATAACAGAAACAGAGAAACTGGCGATGATGAGGCCAAATAGGAATGTGGAGGTAAGCCTCCGTGAGAACATTGGAAGAGAGATCGCCCTCCCTCTAAAATAGAATTCAGAGTCTGCATTTTAAATCGCCTGTATTTTACAAATTGGTTGAGAAATTTTTGATCAAGGATGGCTTGCCACCCCCCCCAAGGCTTTGGGAACGATGAAAAGGTGAGAGTAAAGCCCACGTCTCCATTGAGAGGGGGAGAACAGGTTGAATAGCTCTGATTTCAAGGAGGTGTTGAATAGCCTGATTCATAAGGGCTTGCCTTGAAATGTCCTGAGAGACAGGACAGATCAAAAAAATTTCTGGGGTTGGCGTTAGGAAGTCCAATTGTAACCCTGACCTAATAGTGCTGAGTACCCAGGCGTCCGTCATTGACTCCTCTCATTTGGAGGCAAAGAAGGCTAGACGACCTTGATGGGTGGGGAGAATGAGGGATTACTTAGAGCGACAGAAGGAACGACCCCCTCCCCCCCCTGAAAGGGCCGTTTACCAGTAGAAGGTTGTTGCCTGCCAGATGCTTCCGCACATTGGTCTTGGCATTGGGACTACAGCCTCTGAGAGCGGGGGAAGCAGGATGAGGTCTCTGCTCAAAAGGCAGGAGGGCAATAAAGAGCTGGGCGATAGTCAGCTTTCTCCCCAGAGGAAGAGAGAATTTTACGTTTATCTCTGGTTTCGATGAGATAAGGTTCCAGAACATTACCAAAAAGCTCGTCGCCTGTGAATGGAACTGAAGCCAGCTTCCATTTTCGGCATGACTCTGCCTGCCAATTTTGGAGCCATAATAGTCTTCTTGCTGCTACTGAAGATGCCATGGCCCTAGATGCAAATTTGGCAGAATTGAGAGTGGTATCCGCAGTGACTTCCGCCACTGCGATAATCTTATTAAGGTCAGAAGCAGGCAATCTATCCTGGAGTTGGCGCAGCCACCGTATAGATGCCCTCGTGAAAAAGGATGCTGCTGTTGAAGCCCGAACAGCCCATGCAGCGGCCTGGTGATTGCACTTGAAGGTCTGTTCGGAGCGTTTATCACCCAGTTTCAGGATATCTTCTGGCTCCGTGGAAGTGCCAGAAGATGAGAACGAGGCCAGAACCGGAATGTCAACAGAAGGCACTGCCAGGGCATTGTCCAGGGCTGCACTGACATTGTAGAAACGCTTATCCAGAGAAGATGGGCGAGGACCTGCCGAAGGGGAAGCACACTGTTCCTTGACCATATCCAGGAACAAAGTGGGAGAAGGCAAAACCTCTGCATGCACTACAGGCTTGGAGAAGAGCGAGTCTCCCTGGCTAGAGGGATTTCCTTGTGGCTCAGGAGCCACTTCCTCCGGTGACAGCTTGGCAGTGAGCAAGGCCTTGCTGAGTAATGGCCTGAAGAGAGTAGGTGTGAAGACAGATGCAGAGGATGTCTGAAAGATTTTGGTCAAAAATCTCGCCCTCTTCACGCTCTGAACGAGAGGAGTAACTGTGTTCAGATGGTGAAGGCCTTCTTTCCTCATCAACCTCCTCCCATAAGAATGGACCCTGAGGTCCTGGGGCCTGTGTAAATCAGGGAGATGAGGCAAGGAACTTATAGATTGAGAAGGGAGAAGGGCCTGAACCCTTTCCAAAGGTCGAAGAATTTGCTTGCAGCCTTCAGCCAATCCCTGCCTAATGGCCAATGAGACAACATCTTGGATATCCCCTGGTCTATGCTCAAAGGTACAGGCAGAAGGCCCGTTGCTATGGGAGTGAAGGTGGCTTCAGGCCTAGATTGAGAAGAGGTTTGAGGCCTGAAGGGAGGGGGAGGAGCATAGGGCCCAGAAGCCTGTTGGAAATAGGACCCAGATCTGCTGAGATCCTGAGGATCAGATTGTTCTGCAAAAGCCTCAGGAGACAAGGATGGAGGATGGAAAGGCTCATAGATAACTTCTCCTCCCCTGGGAGGGCTTGGCTGGGGCCCATGGGTATCACCTGAAACATGCTGTAGTTGCACTCCCTTCTGTTGAATAGTTTTGTTGAACTGCCTCTCCAGGGCCACATGTCTGCACTTCTCTGCCCTCAACTCAGCCTGAGTTGCCTTCTTAGGGGCTAGAGCTTTAGTTCTGATTTTAGCAGCCACCTCTCTCTGGACTGATCAGGTGCGTTGCCTATGTCTTTTTCTCTTATTGGGCTTAAGAGACTGTTCCACTGGGGAGGAAAGCTCAGCCTGATCCTTCTCTTGCTACATTGTAGAATAAAGGCTCTTGCATTGGAAAGAAACTGTTTAGAAAATTTTCGTATTAAGTCCTTTAGGGTATAAAATGGCCCCTGGGCTTACAAAATGGCCTCTCACCTTGTGGTGGAAGGCTTCAATCCAAGATGGCCACTGACTAGGGGAAACAGGCTCCGAGATCAAAGAATCGCTCTTAAGGCTATAAAGAGCCCCGAGCTCCTCAGCAAAGGAAAAAGGCAGCCTCTGGCCACACGATCAGCTGGCTGACGCTGTTTATCGGTTTGCCGATCATTTTTTAGAGAGAGAAAGAGAGAGAGAGGAGAGAGAGAGAGAGAGAGCGCCCTGCTCTCCTGGAAGAGCAGCTGCCCAGATCCCTGGGAGCTGCTTGAAGCGAGGAAAAAAGTACTGAAGATCGCTGGTGATTGCTATCTAACAGAACGCTTTCAGAGACACAGCTACTGACTGAAAGGAGCTGTGCCAAAAGCTGGGGTCTCTCCCAGCGGCTGGCTTTTATATCTTAGTACAGACTCAGCTAAATGACATCATAGGAAGGAATCAACCCATCCTGGGCTCTCGATGCAGCATGGAGGAGAATGCTTTATTTTTCACAAAAGTTGATAAATCAGATGGGTCAGAGCAGCTGTTGATCCTGTTTATAGTTGTTGGTGTGTTTCATGGATAATTTATGAATACCTTTGAGTTTCTTATTCACAAGGGTAGGATTTTGGCTGCTCTAGGATGTATCTTTGTATTATTTAAAATTAAAATTAGATTGTAACAAGCATGGCAAGAGCCAGCCACATTTTTTGGCTAATTTGTTATTTTAAGAATAGGTTCAGATTAGCTTTGCAAATATTACTTGGGGGGGAGAGTGGGGTTGTACAGCTATAGGAGACATAACCGGTTACAAAACATTAATTTACTAGAATACTTCTTAAGCAGTGTTTACCCCATCTGGTAGGATATTGTGTACTATTGCTATGTTTTAGGCCAGAGATTCAGTGAAACACATTTATTCAGGTCAGATAAACAATTACAGGTGCAGTTGTATAATATATATGACATTTGATTAGCATGTTAGCCTTTTTATGGCTTAGCACTTGTTGCACAAATCTGCTTGGTTAGCTTAAGGGTTAATTCACTAGCTGGGTTAAACAGGTGATATAACCTAGTCATGCAACTGGGCTGTTATGCACAAACAAGTTTTAAGGAGTAATTAGAGAAAAGAGGGATCTATATCAACAGAGCTTAGAAATCTAAGAAAGGAAATCAAGAACTGTAAACTTCCCAGAGTCACCTTAGAGTGGAGATGGGCAGCATAAACATATAATAAATAAATGAAAGGAAAATCCTGAGCATGGCAGACTGATATTATCTCCAACAGCTCCACAGCTCTTAAGTTCTAAGTGGTTAACTCTATCGGCTCAGCTGTTGCTTCATGAGTCTGGTTCCGAAAGAAGTTACGGTATTTCTCCAAGAGATCTTGACCCTTTGTCCATTCAATTCTTTTTGGACACAACATTGGATTGGACTTGAACAATACTGGAACCTGCTACTGTGGGCAGCTTTCCACTTCTTATTTAAAAAAACCAACGTGCCTACCGTCCCTGTCCTATTGTTTCTTATTCTTCTTTTATTTTTCTTATATGTACCCATTTCATGTATTCACAACTATGTATACACTTATACTTATTATCTTGTAAACAATTGGCAAATCAAATAAATAAATAAATAAATAAATAAATATATTAAAAGATCAAACTGACATAGTTTTATGGGAAGGAAAAAGTCTGGGTAGACACACACATAGGGCTTGTGGGCCTGAAGATACCAAAGGACTGTGTCATACCACAACATTATTACTTTGGTATCACTGTTTGAAAAGCAAAAGATAATGCTGGTAAAAGCATCATAAAAGCTTGTGTTTATTGAAATCCCTTGTGGAGCTCTGGGGAGCCCCTAACACTTGATATTGTAGAAGGATTATCTTCCAAACAATGAAAATGGTAGATAAGATGTTGGAAAGTCCCATTTTAAACTATTTATTGAGCCACGAGTGAATTGAGCTCATTAGTTGCCCTTGGTTCAGTTGCCATTTGTTAATCTCTCTCAAAGGAGTATTATAAAAGAAAAGGAAGAAGAGAGATTAGATAACTCAAACTCCTTGGGATAGAAATGCAATATAGTAAACATAAAATCTTTACTTTTACAAACTTACTTTCTTGGCTGCAGTGATTGGCTCACATGATTTTTCTGTATTTCATATACATTAAATAAATTAATCCAATTTTGAATAACATACCAGTATTCAGATTCATCTTTAAGTGATACTTCCCCCACTTTGTTCTATAGAGATTTTTCTCTTTTAAATGTTTTTTTCTGACTTTTTCCCCAGTTGTTTTCCCACAAGTCAAGGCTATCCATTTGTTGAATCTGAAGTAGGAGAAGAGCAACTCTGCCCATGGTTTTGCAATCCTGCTTGCTTGTTCTGTCATTTTCTGATTCACTTGTGCTTGCTACTTCAGCACTTTTAGTAGCTTTCCTTTCCATTCCTGGTAAACCTCTTTCCTCTAAGAAGCAGCTTGAAGAGGTTCATACATCAAACAAATCTAATGAAACTTCTTTGCTTTTGGCATATTGTGGAAAATCAGCCATTGTGATCTGCCAGTCATATATTTTGCATGCATACTAGACATCTTAAGTTGTGGTTAATTTGATGAGTGAACCTAAAACTTACATAGGATTTCAGCTTTATTATAGGATTGATTTAGTGTTCTTGGCTTATAATTTTCATTGCTCATTGGCAAGGATCATTATAAACTTGGATGTGTATCCTAACTCAGCTTGCTTCCTGCCTCTGACATTTTAAAGAGAAAGGTGGAAGAAAATGTAAATGACTAAAATAATACATTTATTATAAAACTATTGGTTTTAGGGAAAAAACTGGAATTCATCCTAGGAATCCTGCTCATTTTAGAAATTATAAGCCTAGAGATCTACAATTCAACAAGCTGCCACAGGTATTATTTACTTTTGTTCCTCACCCATTATTTACTTTTGTTCCTCTGATTTATGCACACCTGGCCTTCAGGTGAGAATATTAAGTAAACTGCTCAGCTGTATGAACACCTGCATTGTGCAGATGGCACTGCTGCATTACTAGGCAGACTTTTTGCTGACATGATGCACACATCTTTTGCTCTCCTTTGTCTTTTCCCTCCTCTCTAAAATGCATGGTTCAGGTTTACTCAGCTTCAGAACAACTGAAGATCTGCTGATTACCAGTATTGTTTTCCAGCCGCAGATTGCTCTCATCTATTGCTGATTAACAGCTGCTTCATCTGCCTGCAGCTTTGCTCTTGATACAAGCAGAAGCAAAGTTTTCATAGCAGTCTTGGATATCTGAACTGGGAAGGAGGCTTCTGAAAAGATGGATGGGAAATTTAATCACAGAGTTTAACAGATATTAGAGAGGGGTTGTTTCTTCTGGGAGCAGCAGACTTCTGTCTTTTGTCCATTCCTGAACAATAAGATAGATAACCTGTCCTAAAATGAGAATCTGAGACATAAAATGCCCAAAACATTCAGTAAACCAAAAGACTCAGTAGCTCAAGAAGAAAACAAAAACATGAGTCATCTACAGTTTACAGTATAATGACTATAACACACACTATTTGGGACAGACAGGCAGAATACCAGCAGACCACGTTCATGAATATCAACTAGCAATCAGAAGACACATGGAAATACGTGGTCAGATTCAACTCAACCATGGTTTCAGCTGGGAAACTGAGCATCCTAGACCAAGCTAAATCTAAAAATGCAAATGGATTCAAACAAATCAGCCATCAATAGGCACATAGAGATAAACTACACTTGCACCATATTCAAAACAGACAATAAAAAAGCTAAAAAGAAATCTAAAAATCCAGAAGACATCCACTCCAGCAGCCTACTCCCAGATAAGCATGGATTAATATAAGACAAACAATCAAGCAGAAAACAATACCCTAATCAAGGGACTACCAAGAAGAAAATCACACCCTGCCAAAACTGGCAGGGCATGTTACTATACATAAACAGGTAGCAAACTCTCACTCACTTGCACTGATGATGTTATCTAACTGGGTAATAAAATGTTTGCAAGCAAGCAACCAAGTTAGCACCACTGTTCAATACTAAACTATTATTCTCTTCTATGAGATTCTCTTCTAGCAAACAAATAGTGTCCAGAATTTTTCCTAAAATATTAGCAAATTACCCTCTGTCTAAAGTCAGTGCTCAAGCTCTAAAGCTACGTTCAGACCCAGTAACAGAAGTAGGAGATTTAATCAGTGAGATTTTAATGTATTCTCAAATTGTATATAGTTGTTTTCATTTTCATGATTGGGTCTGGTAATAAAAATACCTTCATCCTTTCTGGCAGGGCTACAGTATTATAAAAAAAATGCCATATGTACAAGATTTCTGTGTTCATGTTATTCTGATTTACTGTCCTTGACATTCTTTTTTTTTCTCGTTTGGTATACAGAAAGCAGTCAAGGCAGATCTCTAAATATTTTGTTGCTCTCATATTTCCCTGACCATTGGCTTGTGCTTATGGACTAGAGCAGGGGTCCCCAACCACCGGGCCGCGGACCGGTACCGGGCCGTGGAGCACTCTCTACCGGGCCGCAAAGAATTTTTTTTTAAAAAAAATGGCGGCTTTCATTTTTTTAAAAAAAAAATGGCGGTGAATGCTGCTGGGATCGGGGATCAAGGACACAAATGAAAGAAGGGGAGGGAGGAAGCAACCGAAGCCTGTCCTTCTCTCTGGGTCAGCTCTCTCAGTCGCTCTCTCTCTCCTCCACCAGCCCAGGAAGAAACTGCTTCAAAGAAGCAGGGGGGCTTTTCCTGTCGCCGAAGCGCCCGTTTCTACCCCACCCCGCCCGCCCGCCCGCCCGCAGCGTGCGGGGTTCAACCCAGTGCTCCGTTCTGCCTGCCTGCCTGCCTTCGTTAATGGTTGAATCGGAACAGCTTCGGCTGAGTAAAAGAGGCGAATAGTTATTATTCTCAGCCGAAGCTGCTCCCAAACAACCAGAAACTAAGGCAGGCAGGCAGAACGGGACACTGTGGATTGAAGCGCGCGCGCGCGGGCGGGCGGGCGGGGTGGGGGTGGGGGTGAAACGGGCGCTTCAGAATAGCTGCGGCGACAGGAAAAGCCCCCCCCCCCCCGCTTCTTTGAAGCAGTTTCTTCCTGGGCTGGTGGAGCAGCGAGAGAGCGAAGCCTCCTTCTCTTCTCTCCCCCCCCCGTCCTTGCAAAAATTTTCTGCTTGAAACCGGTCCCTGGTACAAAAAAGATTGGGGACCACTGGACTAGAGCACTAGATTGCATACTCAAGTTTAGATGGAAACCAGGAAAGTTACATCTTTAAAACTGAAACTTTGCCCCAATGCACAATAAAAGATGGCTTGGAAACATGATGCTCATGGTTTCTGAAAATTAAATGAAAACTAAGTTTAATATTAAAATACTGGGCATTTGAGTTCTTTTGTAATGCTAGAAGATTAGATGGCAGATATGTCAATTGATTCTGTAACATTGATTCCTGGCCTTTGCAAAGGTTACTGACCCTGCTGTAAATCAAATACATTTCACATTTGTTCAGTTTTCACAATTCTTCCACTGTTTAAAGAGAGCAAATGATACTCCACCTCTCTCCAGTTTCTTTTTCCTTATAAGTTAAAAATTTGCATCCAAATGCAAATTCTCTACTTGCCTGGACCAAACCTAATGTATTCTTAATCTTAATAAGTTAATTGCAGAATACAATTGCTGCATTTCAAAAGCTCTATTTCTGATTGTGCATCTAATCTGCAGCATTATAATTCACTAATTCAGAAATAATAACATAAGCAAACAATTAACTGTGTGACTAATACAGCATGTGCTAACCTGTTCAGCTGCTGAGACTATGGCTAACCATGATTGTGGGAGGTGAGGTGGGAGTAGCAGTCTCAAATAAAATGTGAAATAATTGGAAGGGACAATGGCTGAACAGATGTCAGCTTTCTGTATTCAAATTTCAAGGATTTAGGTATAACTTCCATAAACCCTAATGATCCATTGATTTTTGGGTGGTACACAACTTTCTTTGTCTGTTTAAAAGGGTTTTCTCACCCATGGCTTTTACATTTGCCTATGGAAGATAGGTCATAACTGTAATCTGAATGGAGCACTTCAGAAAAGTTTAGAAAAGTATTTCTCAATCTCAGCAACTTTTTAAGCTGTGTGAACTTCAACTCTCGAATTCTGCTGAAGATGAATTGCTGAGGTTGAGAAACACTAGATTATAGCATCTTAGAAGATGCTCAAGAGACATCCTTTCAAGGATGCATGTCATACCATTTTGCTATGTCAGTGTGTCTTCCCACCCATACACAAAAAAATATAATAGTACTGTAGAATTGTAAACAATCAGAGGGGAGAAATCTCTTAGCCCAGCTCTTTTTAATGCAGGAATTACACACCTCAAGTATTTTAAAGCTGTCTTCAACTTCTGTTTACAGGCTCCCCTAGAGGAGAACCAACCTTCCAATCTACATTATTGTACAGTAATAAATATTTGATTTGTTTGAATGTATGCAAATAATCCTTTCCCTTTGACAAATGCTCAGAGGATACATTTTAGGCACTTTTCCCATACATACCCATTTCGTTTGCATATGTGTGTGTGTTAACAGGTAGTTATTCAATTACAAATGTAGAAAAGAGTTGTCCTCTATCTGATGCTCTTCGCATGTTGGAATCTGGAATTCTCATCCTATCCGACCACTGGAATCCTGAGAAGTTGTCACTAGAAGCATCAAAATTGATTTGAGTGAGATTATTCTGAAATTTCATAGACCTGCCTTATGATTTCTTGCACTCTCTTTCATTTGTAATCCTGATTTCCCAGCACATTTTTCTCTCTAGGAAAAAAAAAATTCAAAAAGGAACAGATGAAATGGAAGCTGTCAGTTGGGGAAGGAGAGCATCAGACTGAGGAAGGTTGCAAAACATCATAATTCTTACTTATCTAGGATATACAACTATTAATGGATGGAACTCATACAAGCCCTTATTCTTGAATATTAGAGACTTGAAAAAAGATAAAGCTTTAAGGATCAGTCATAGCTTAAAAGTCTTAATCGGGATTTGGCTTATGAAGAGATCTGCATTAATGGGTCATTTCTCCAGCCTGCCAAGACTGACAGGGCCAGGCAACATTTTTTGACAGATTTACATGATATTCTTGGAGAGGGGAGATGAGGACTATAAGGCAAGTATGGCTAATGTTTCAGGAAGAATTTTGAAGATTTTATTTGCTTTTTTAAATGCTTGTTTTGCATCTGTTTCAAAATGGGTGATAAAGTTAAGGTCAGACCACAGGCCTGGCCTAAGAGAAGTGTGAGAGTTGCAGATGAGTCAAGATGGCCACCATTGTCCACCTATCCTCTAGATGCATTTAACTGCTACCATATTTACTTCCTGCCCCCATAATTCAAGAGAACTGACTGAAACATTCAAATGTATTATTGAGACAAATATGACCTAAAGTGCCCTCTTTTTACAGGGAGGAGGTGTCTAGACATTTCCTTCTAGAATGCCTTTCTTGTCAGATGAGTCATGTAATAATCACCACCATGTTTTTAGCTGCCAGAAAGAACCAATAAGAGGCAAATCAAAACAGGCCACTCATGTACATGTTATTAAAAACAATGAATATAAAAGCATCTGTCAATAATCACCATCAGGATGGTTACACAGCTGCAGCATTCTGCTTTCAGCTATGCTCAGGTATATTCCTTACTACATAGTTTTGTTTCTTCTTTGGATTATAGAGATACATACACAAACTTCATAGCCTGAGCAATAAAACCTAAATATTCTTATCGGGATTAAGACACAGTCTTCATATACCGTATATGTAGTATATGGGTCAGATTTATAATCCAAATTACATACACCTTATGCTAGAAATATTTCCATTCCAAGGAAGCTGAAATACTCTGGCATTACAATATTTATGCATATATGTTTCTAAAAAAAATTCTTAGCCTGCATAGTTTGGATCGTCTTTCAATTCAAAGAAGCTGCAATGGTGCTGAGGGAGAAACTAAAATGGACACCAGGCAAAGTTATGAGTATCAGGAGCAATTTTCAGCATCTTTCATGTCTGTTATAGAAATGCTAATTTTTTTCCTTGTAGAAACTTAATAATTTAAGTAGCTCATCCATGAACTTAGCAATTACAGTGGAGTTCAGAATGATTTTTTATAAGAATTCCTAAGTACCAATTAATATAAGTTTTTTTTTCTTTCTTATTTCCCTTTGATCAATATTTATGTAAAATTCAAAATATTCTTGGCTATTTTTTGCAACAGTGTTGTAATAGATCAAAGAGCTGCCAGCCAAGAGTTATTCAGGGGTTACAGGATCACTCCAGTAAATGTCCCATCTGTTCACCTTGCCCAGCCGAAAAAAAATGCTGCATATGACCAGTGAATAAAAAAGCACCAGCCTTCCCTCTTGCAGAGAACATATTATTAGAACAGCACTAGGCAGCTCTCAACACCATCAAGAAACAAACATGTTTCATACTTTTTTGTTGACTTAGCTGTAGTTTTTCTGTTGGGCTTGGTAATATCTCACTTAGCAACCTCAGCAAATCTGATCAGATTTCATAGGTAGCCCCAATTATGAATGCAGCATTCAAACAGCAAAATGCCATGGGAAATGCTTCAGTGCAATTATACAAGGTAAAGTGTTAATCCAAGATAGAATGATAGCTGCTGGGTAAAAAATAAGTTCTGCCTGAAAACCCTTGATGGCAAATGGATAAAATGTATAACCTGGAAGCCATGCCAGTCAAAAGAAGTGATAGCAGAGAAAACTTCTGTTGGGAATTCCCATGCATTCCATCCTCTCATGGTTTCCCATTGTCCCCATAAGTCAATCAATATTCTACAGCCAGTGATCTTGATTGATTGATTGATTTAATAATTTATTGACTTATTTATATCCTGCCTTTATTATTTTCATAAACAACTCAAAGCAGTGAACATAACTAATACTTTTTCCTTGTTCTACTGTGTTTCTCCGACAATATTAACAGCTGCAAGGGTTTTGTACGCACAACTCTGGAAGGAAAAAAGGGTTCCACCGGAAGGCATGGTTATAAAAATAATAATAAATTGTATAGAGATGGACAGGCTAACAATGAAATTAAAAGACAGAGTAGATTCAATTTATTATAGGGCCTGGGATGCCTGGTATGAGTGGTTTAGAAATAAAAATAAAATAAAATGGCAATTAGGAAAAGAATGAGGGAATATGTAAATATGTAAATACACCATGGAGAAGATTGAGATGTAAGGATAAAAGATATTGATTTATAGCAAGAGTAAGATGTAATGGTAAAGGAATAAGTAAATACATATACTGAAAAATGTGAGGAGATGCAAAAGATGTCTTGAAGTTGATAACAATGTATAAAGTTTTATTTTGTTTTTAAAATTTGGAAACTTAATAAAAAAATTTTTTTTAAAAAAATGAAGATTTGCGCTGCATTTCTGCTTCCTGAGCCAGCCGCTCTTCTTTGTCCCCTCAGATAGCCCTATTTCCCCCCAGAGATGTGTATCATCTTATTCTATGGGCAAACTACAGGAATGGAGTGAGGTGGGTACCGTATTTGCGCAAACCACGCCACAGACCACAATGTCTGTGCAGAAGCCAAAACTATATTTGTGAATTACCCTCGCCCTTGTACTGACTGAAAGAGAGACGCCAAAATACCCCACCAAGCACACAAGGGAGAGCTGAAGCCGGACTACACCACCTGTCAGTGGTCGGGCTGCAAGCAAAACCTCGAGAAGAAGGTAGGAGAAAGGTGGGCTGTTTAGCTCGCAGTTTTACGGACAGCAACCTCGAAGCATGCCTTCCCCCTGGAAGACGCTAGTGAATGGCAAGGGGCACAAAGATCCCCCCGACCTCCCTTTGAAACCAGTTGAGCAATTGAGTAAACTGCGAGTTCCCTTAGTTGGCAGCCTAAGCGGAGGGCCCCAGAACTTCCCATTGCAGGTGAAAGATGGAATCAGCTTCTTTAGTGACCCTCCTGCGACCCATTCCGTCCAAGTAGTTGCAGTGGGAAATCGGGGATGGGTGGAAATAGGGCTATCTGAGGGGACGAAGAAGAGCGGCTGACTCGGGAAGCAGAAATGCAACGGGAATCTTGAGATCCTCTGATATTTACTCTGACAACAGTATATGTACGTGATTGAGTTTGCAGTTGAGAACCCGATGCATAGCCATGCCTCGCCATGGGGCCGCTTCTATCGGCTGATAGAAGTGGCCTCGTGGCGAGGTGAGTACGCGTGGTGCTCTAAGTGGGGGTGTGCATGGGAGGAAATTAAGTCACCCCCGAAAAGACGCCCTAGCCGTTTTTTCAGGGCTCAAAAAAAATAAGATGTTTTCCCCACAAAAACGCTGTTGAAATGAGAGACAATATCTGACTCACAGTCATGTAGCTGGCTTTCATATCTAAAGTGGAACTAGAACTCACAGTCTCCTGGTTTCTAATCTGGTGCCTTAACCACTAGACCAGACTACACTATCTTAACTTACATTAGGTTGCCTTGATTTACCCCTCCACAGCCTTTCTCTCCTACAGATGCTGCAGTTGCTCCTTGACAGACATAAGCTGTTCCATTTTGATATGTAACTGATAGGACTTGCAACTTGTACATTATCAGTGATGAACTACTGGAAACAGTTTAAACTGAGTTCTTGGTTAGATGTAATATTCCAGACTAACAATTAAACTTATATTGTGTACCTGATTCACAAACTTAAAACCTTCTTTGAACATACATAGAAAATTATTCATCTTATTATAAGAAATGATTCATGCAATTCAAGTATTGTAAGCAAAGGATATGCAACCCCTTTCTGATTTTTGGAATCTTTAAATTTAGGTAGTTATTTTAAATAACTTTTAGATGAATTATTTGGGGAACTAAATCATGGTCAGTCACTCTGTCTCAGTTCAACCCAACTCAAAGGGTTGTTGTTATGGGGAAGATAGGAGAAAGGAGGAATATTAGATATGTTCACCGCCTTCAGTTATTTATAAAAATAATAAAAGTGAAATAGAAGTAAGTAAATGGTAGTTACCTTTGCTTAAGAACTAGAATAAAAGCTTTGTTGTGTAGCAAATTTAAAAGACTTTGATCTGCTTTGAATAGAAAATAATAAATAATTTGTGTAATGCTTATCGATCAATGCTGCTCCTGTTATGTATTTTTTTTTAAAATTTATACTCCATTTTCCTTGAGGATTTCAAGAGGGATTCATAGCTTCCCTTTTCCAAACTTTCTTTGCATAATAACTGTGCTTGAGGAAAGTTAGGCTGAAAAATGTCAAGAGTGAAGCTGAATCCAGGTTTTCCCATATGTTTTCCTACTTTCACCACATGGCCTCCTTTTCTTTGAATAGGGGGTCTCTGAGAACTGCATTCTGAAGTTAGACTAGATCGGTGTTTCTCAACCTTGGCAAGATGTGCAGACTTCTTGCTCATGCTAGCTGGGAAATTCTGGGAGATGAACTCCACACTTCTTAAAGCCATGGTTGACAAAACATTGGACTAGAGGCATGTCAAGTACAATATATAAAAGAAGGTCCAAAGCAGCATACTTCCATTGCTTTTCTCATCTCCATGCAAAAATAGTCCTTCCTGGTATCAACAAACTCATGATCTGATCTGTAAAAAGCAGATTCTTACGCTTCTCAATGTCATGCCATTCAGCCATCTCATATGTTGCACTCCTACTGTTGTATGTTATTAGGTGATATGAAATAGGAGTGTGGAAACCTGGCATCAAACAACAAAAATCTAAGCAGAGAGGGAATCCTGCTCATTCTGACTGCAAAGATTTAGATATTTGCTGCAACCACTAACATTTACCCAGAGTTACTGTGGAAAAAAAATATATTTGCAATTCTCAGTAAAATGACCTATGTCAATAGCAGAGTACTTTGAAATTGAAGTATAGATTGGCAGAAGAGAAAGAAGAGAAAGGAAGGGGGAAGTAAAATGCTGTGGAATCATCATTTAGATAAATTCTTCTGGACAGAATGCAGTGGGAAGAAAATGAGATCTGCTGTTGAAATCTGAGCAAATTTATATTATACCTATTTTGATTCTGGGGTTTATTATTTTGTTATTATTGCAAACAATCCAAAATATTGATAAAGGATGGGAGTGAGGTATAAAAAAGATGAAGCATTTCTTTTCAAACAAAACAATATAGCAGGCTTGTAAAAAGCCAGATTCTGAAACTAGTAGGAGTTGCATACTGAACTGCCTTTCTGTGGAATAGTGTTTAAAGTTGAAGTGTGCTTATCATTGCACTTGTTGAATCTTATCTCAAAGAATAAATCCATGATAAGACTCATGCAATTAAACTCTTACAAATACTCAGGCATACTCCAATATCTGAAGGGCCTAATAATGCAGCTTTCGAAAACCAATAGGAGGTTTAATTCTTTCCCTCCGGAAAGGCTTAATTACCCCACTGAGACAAAACTCTGAACAGAAGAACATTATAGATGTATATGTGTGGCATCTTAGAGATATAATTAAACAGTAACAGTTCCATGCAGAAAGTCCCTGGTTCTAAACCTAGCATAAGAGCCATGGTGGTGCAGTGATGAGAATGCAGTACTGCAGGCTACTTCTGCTGACTGCTGGCAGCCTGCAGTTTGGCAGTTCAAATCTCACAGGGTCAAGGTTGACTCAGCCTTCCATCCTTCCGAGGTCAGTAAAATGAAGACCCAGATTGTTGGTGGCAATATGTGACTCTTTAAACCTCTTCGAGGGGGCTGTAAAGCACTGTGAAGAGGTATATAAGTCTAAGTGCTATTGCTATCTCATGACACAGAAGCGAGAATATCTGCTTATCAAAATCCTAGGGGAACCAATGATATGTCCTGCTGTAATCCAAGTTTCTTTGTTACTGATCAGGAGAATTTGTTTCCTTTATCCCATGTCTACCAAAATTAAGACATAAGAGTTTTGATATATATCAGAAGGCACAAGCTTTGCACGCAAATAGTCTTATTCCAGTCTGGTTAAACATTTGGGCACCAAAAGAAAGGAAAGATCTCTATCTATGGCTCTGGAGAGCTCTTACTAATCAAATTAGATGATGCTAGGCTGTACAATAGGAAAAATTAGAACAATTTTGCAGAACATGTAGGAGTTTAAATCAAATAGTAAATAAACAATTTAACTTATAATCTTTCATCTTTTCAGTATGCTACCACAGGCTGTTCCCTGACACTCCATCATACAGAAAAGCCAGATCATGAAGACATTTGTGAGTATCGCCCTTACTCCTGCCCGTGCCCAGGAGCATCATGCAAATGGCAAGGCTCCTTGGAAGCTGTAATGTCTCATCTAATGCACGCTCACAAGAGTATCACAACTCTTCAAGGAGAAGACATTGTCTTCCTCGCCACAGACATTAACTTGCCAGGAGCCGTTGATTGGGTGATGATGCAGTCATGCTTCGGCCATCACTTCATGCTGGTTTTGGAGAAACAGGAGAAGTATGAGGGCCATCAACAGTTCTTTGCCATAGTCTTGCTCATTGGCACTCGCAAACAAGCAGAGAACTTTGCATACAGGCTCGAACTGAATGGCAACAGACGGAGGCTGACATGGGAAGCAACACCACGCTCCATCCATGATGGGGTGGCAGCAGCTATCATGAACAGTGATTGTCTTGTGTTTGACACTGCCATAGCACATCTATTTGCAGATAACGGGAACCTTGGAATCAATGTGACTATTTCTACATGTTGTCCGTGATTTTTTTGTGTAACTTGTGAAACCATGTGGTTTCTCTGGGCATAGTGCTTTCATGTTTTGCTGAGTCATTTTTTTAAAAAAAGGTATTCAACTGTTGACCTGTCTTTTCCTTCTCATGCAGATCATAAGTACATGAGGCAGAGCAGGAATTTGCCACCAGTGCCATCACAAACCTATCATTCACTTTGGAGTGATGTATCTGTAGTGTAATCTATATATGTACACTCCCTCCATTATATGAAATCCTGCACAAATGTTAATCACTGGTGGCAATACACCCACATAGGGAGTGTGTATCTTCATAATAATACAAGTCTTACCCTGACATTTTAATAAACTATATTCATTGGGAATTTTAAAATAAAATTTATCATAATAGTTACTAAAGCAAAACCAATGCCCTTTTAATCCAAAAGGAAAGAGATATATTTTTAAGAGGTTCACTGGAGTTTTTTAGAGGGAGAAACAATGTCATCATCTTAAAACAAAACTTCTTTTTTAAACATAGGGAATAAAAAAGGTGGGGCAGCCATCAGAGGTAGTAGATCTTCAATGCCTAAAGAGTCCATGCACTAGTTTGGAAAAATGAATAGATTACAGCACTTCTGGTTACAAGCAGGAAACACAAATTTAAACAATTCCATGCAACAAAAACATGGTACAGCAAAAATAATGTCACTAAATTACAGCTTCTCTCCTATAAGGCTGTGCTACTTAAGGGATTTTTTTTTTCTGTGAGGGAATTTTTGAAAATGTGACCCACAACCTGGAGTCTATTTCTACAATCTCAGTACTTTGATGGTTCACTATATTTCATCTTCAGGAAGGGACAGCACACTGCTTCAAACAACTTATAAAACTCTTGACCATCTTTGTAGCAAAATATTAAAAGGAAAGAATAAATGAACAGGATGTGACAGTGTTGGAATTGCTTTATTTTTAAGCTTTTTACACACAGGAATTAATGGATATTACATTTTACACAGTAATGCACACAAGAGAAAAGGTTTACTTTATCAAGTGAGTTTTCTTGCTTTTTTTCTGGCTAATGAATTGGTTAAGTTTTAATCTTTTAAAAAATGAATGTTTTCTGTTAGGAATGAAGACTTGGATCTCTGCACAGTGGGCCCACTTCATCTACTCATCTTTCTATTTCTACAAGAGTTAAAGAGACTGTGTCAGAGCTTTTTACCTAAGGGGTTGTAAAACACACACGCATGTACACTCAAACATGGCATACTTCACATATACATTAATATTCTAAAAAGGGATCTAGAATAACAAGGGAAATTGATATAAGGGTAGTCTTCTTTTCTGCTATTTAATTTTTTTTTCTGTTGGCATAGCCATATTTACTCTAGTTTTCTAAATAAACCTTTTGCAAAAAAAAAAAAACAACCTTGTGTGGGCTCTTTTACTGAGTAGAAAAAGAATACCTGAGCATCAACTTTGCATTCATATTGTAGCTGCCAAGGACAAATAAATCTCAGTGGGATAGCACATCTTATGCACTGGTCTAGTAAGCTTTTCCTATCACAGAGACTGTCAGTGAACAGACATGGAATTTATTCTAATAGAACTGCATTCCCATGATGTCACATGGTCATGACATTTGTCACAACAATGAAGTCATTCTGCACGACCATTACTGTCACCACAGATCCCCATGCTTCTCATCTAGCTTTCTGACTGAAAATATAGGTGTTCATAATCCATACTAAGAATGATAATAGACTGGGGAAGGTTGAAGTTAACTCTTGGAGTTCAGGAGACCAGTTGCTTTAGTTTTAGACATGTTTGACTTTTTCTCTCTAATAATACATATTGAGTTTTATCAAACATCAATGCAGAAATAAATTAAGAAAATTGAGTGTTATACAACATAAAAGCACCTGGTTTAATCTTTGGTAGTGCTAGGAACTTTCTCCATTGAGCTGCTCCAAGCATCCAGAGAGTGGGAAATAGTCTCTGCTCGGATAGGCTGGGCTTAACTGTTAGGACGCTGTTGCTGCTCCCTGGCTCCTCCCTAGTGTCCCCCAGTTTTAGCTCAGCCTTCGGTGCGATAGACAGCTTATCCTTGGCCGGAGCAGGATTGAAAGGTTTGAATTAGTTTGATCAGAACAGATTTCCAAATTTAGGTTTCTATTTACTAAGTTCCGAATGCAATTGGCAAGAAAGCAGTCGGAACGACAGAAAGCAGATTGCCTTGGCGATCTGGCTGCTTTCCCTGGTCGTGCAGCAGTTGCTTCTCTGGGAGAGAATGCTGTTTTACATTTCTTTGCCAAACGCCTTTGCCTTGCCATTGTGATTCGACCTGCAAGCCTCTTTTAAGAAAGCGTGCTTATTTGTCTCTAATTCATTTTGCCGGTGGTGATTTCCTCCCCTTGGAGAACACAGGGGATGGGGGCATCGAAGCCTCTCTTATCCCCTCCTCACCGCTCAGTCACACAGTAGCTTTTTTATCAGACAGGTTGAGTGGCAGAGGCTGCTACTGTGTTCGCACCTAAAAAAATAAGGCCAGCACCATTTTCCTTAGGGACCTGCAGACCATTTTGGTGCACTTTTTAATGGACACCGCCATTTTTCCACATTGCATCATGGGGCCGTTCACTGGTTCGCCAGTACCCTGTGAGAGGCTTTAATCACCTCTAAGCACACTGTAGTTACAGAGGGAAATAAGGACATTTAACTCCCTTTACTCCGGTTTCGGGGAGGTAAAAAGCTTTGTTGTTGTTGGCTACCGTCACAAGATATATATGTGTGTGTGTGTGTTTTCTTAAGTTTTCGCGGGTGCTTACATATATGGTATTCAGCTTTGTTCGGGTATTTTCCCACATCATTATAGTTGTGCTTTTAAAGTTGTAGCAACGTTTCGACAGAATCTCATTGCCATCATCAGGCTTTTGTATAGTGTATACTATACAGTATACTGTACACTATACAGAAGCCTGATGATGGCAGATGAGATTCTGCCGAAACGTTGCTACAACTTTAAAAGCACAATTATAATGACGTGGGAAAATACCTGAACAAAGCTGAATACCATACATATAAATACCCACGAAAACTTAAGAAAAAACACACACACACACATATATATATACACATATATACACATATATATACATATACATATACACACACACACACACAATTATAACCTACTAGATTCCTCATTGTTGAGGAAATTAAAGAAGTACAATGACAAGCAGAGGCGGCGCTAAGGCACAGACCCATGATAAGTCCAAAAAAGCTAAGGGTCCTTCAAAGGCAGCAGAGAAAGATGCTTCCCGATGCCAAATGGCACTGGAAAGGCAAATTAATAAACGCACAAGAGAGACTGAGCGGTCTTCCCAGCCTCCCCCTCCAACGCCACTGCCTCAGCCTCAACCCACCCCAGCAGCATTAGATCTGTCCATGCCTACTAGGCCTACTAATTTTGTCCAGGCCTCATCAGGAGTTCAGGTTTCACGTCAAGTCCCCGAGGCGACTTTCACCCTGACAGTGGCGGGCCTACACCAGGAGGAATTGCTGCCAGACGAGATTCCAGAAACAATGAAAGCATGGATGGAGCTGGCAATCCACAGGGGGATCGCAACGGAGGTGCAACAATCTATGATGGCCAGGCAGAGACCAGTGTCAGAATGTGACTCACAATCAGTAAGATCTCTATGCAGAACTGACCTGCATTATCCTCAGGCACCTCCTCAAGGGGAGCTTTCTATGATTTCCAATACACATTCACACAAATTCCAGGAGGAGGGAGAGGAGAGGATCAAATGGACCAATTAGAGGCAGTCTCAGTTCATGATAGTGAAGCCTCCCCAGAGGCTGGGCCCCTAGAAAGAGGCATGTCTGATGACAACATCAAGCCTGACCAACCTACTTTTACAGGACTGTTTCACCCCCAACTGTTCAGATCTCTCGTCTTTAAGGCAAAAACCACAGCTCACCTTGAAAAATCTTCTATTCCACAACCAGAATCTCTAGGAGAATTGGATGGTCTGGTTTTCTCACAGCCCATTAATGAGGTTGAGGTTATTCTAGTTCTACAAATGTTTTCAGACCTGATCCAGAAACAGTGGACCTGAGCAGCAGTGTATCCAGCTCCTACAAGTTTCGATAAAAAATTCTTAAATTTAGCTTCGGAATTCTCTGATTCCCTGAGTACCCTGGAAGTAGACGAGCCAGTAGTGACTTTGGCATCCTCCTCCGCTATTCCCACCAAGGTGGAGGAGGCCCTTAAACCAGAGGAGAAGAAAGCTGAGATCGTTCTCAGAAAGGCACATCAATCCGATGCATGGGCCATAAGGGCGGCAATGGTCCTTCACTAGACCATCCCTCAGATGGCTCTGCCAACTAAGGGACACCATACCAAATTCTAATATTAGAGTGCATCAGGACATCGCCAAATTGATTGCAGCTGCAGAGTTTTCGGCGGATGCTATTTTCATTCGGTCAAATTTTCAGCTCAGGCCATAGCATCACAGGTTACAGCTCACCATTTGCTTTGGCTGAGACATTGGCAAGCCAATTCCAAACATAAATGGAAGTTAGCTTCCTCCCCAATTTCAGGTGACATTATTTGGTACTGCCCTGGATCCGCTGTTAATTGAGACTAGAAGTAAGAAGAAGATTCTCCCCTCCCTCCTTCAGCGCTCAGACAGCAGGAACTATCAGCCCTTTTGGAGAGGCTCCTTTCGTCCCTATTATCAAGGTCCATTCTCCCCTGGATTCCAGAGGGTATCAGGATATAGGGGAGCCCAGCAGTCTGATAGATCAGAATTCTCCGACAGACCTCGTGGGGGGGACAGGGGAAGAGACCTTTTAGGGGGACAGGAAACAGGTTTTCATCATCCACAATAAATCTAGCGATCTCGCTCCCAATGGAGGATGATTGAGACTCTTTGCAGACCGTTGGGAATCTTCCACATCAGATTCCTGGGTACGCGACACCATCAGATTTGGCTTGGCTCTAGAGTTCCACTCCACACCCCCAAACTTTTTCATGAAATGCCCTATTTCCAGGAATCCTGTTAAACCGAACCTGATGGAGACAGCGATCAATCACTTACTGGAAATCAACGCCATCCAACTGGTATCACGGGATCAACAGGGACGGGTTCTATTCACTAGTTTTTGTAGTCCCTAAGAGTTTGGGGGGATGGAGGGCAATCCTAGATTTAAAGTGACTTAACCAAACTCTAGTCTATCGCAAATTTAAAATGAGTATGTTACAATCCATTCTGCTTAGCATAAGAAAGGGTGACTTTTTAACTTCCAAAGATTTAACAGAGGCCTAGTTACACATACCAATCAGACCTTCACACACCAAATTTCTCAGGTTCTGCTACAACAACTAGCATTTTGAATACGTCACTCTGCCCTTTGGGTTGTCATCTGCCTCCAGGACTTTTACAAAGGTTCTGGCAGCCCTGGCCGCTCACCTTAGGATCGCTCCTGTGAGACTCCAGTGCTACCTGGATGACATCTTGATATTATCTTCCTCAACCAAGCAGGCAGAATTGGATACTCAAATTACATTGCGAACCCTGCAACATCATGGTTTCTCCATTAATTGGGCAAAGAGTCAATTGTCTCCCTCCACACGCCTAGCTCACCTGGGTTCGATAATAGACACAATTGAAGGAAGGGTGTTTCTATCCCCTGAGAGACAGGAGAGCATTAAGAACTTAGCTTAGCCTATCAGATCTCTCAAATGGGTTCCTCTAGCCAATCTGTCTAAATTACTGGGGAAAATGATTTCCTGTATTTCCATTATTTCCTGGGCCCAGTTCCACGCTAGGTCGCTCCAGTGGTACCTGCTTCCGTTTCAAAGAGTGGGATGAAGCAACTCCAAGACCCGAGTATTGGTTCCAATGAAAGTCCTGCTCTCGCTGCACCGGTGGACCATTCCAGCCATCAACAGGGGTTGTCCACTGCAAGAGCCCCACAGACTCACCATCACTATAGATGCCAGTCTGTTCGGATGGGGAACACATTTCCAGGCCCTCTCAACTCAAGGGCATTGGTCAGCAGCAGAGCAGTCGAACAGCATAAATTGGTTAGAGCTCAGGGCAGTCCACCTGGCCCTTTGCAGTTTCCTTCTGCACATTCGAAGGAAACACATCCTCATTCTTACAGACGTTACTACAAAAGCACACATCAACAGACAAGGGGGGACCCACTCGAAACAACTCATTGGGAAGCAGAGAGACTGTGCCTTTGGGCAGAAAGGAACTTGGGTTCCATCAGAGCGAAACATATCTCAGGTCTCACACATACACAGGCAGACTGGTTAAGCAGGGCCAAAGTCGACCAATCAGAGTGATGCCTACACCTGGAACTGTTTCAAGCGGCAATGCAGAGATTTGGACTACCAGTTATAGATCTGTTCGCTTCTCCTCTGAACGTGCAGCTCCCGAGTTTCATTTCGAGATACCCTTCCCACAGAGTGGAGAATGTCAATGCCCTCCGTTGTCAGCGGCCTCAGGGACTCCTATATGCCTTCCCCCCTCTCCCATTGATACCCAAAGTGGTCGAAAAGATGCTGGAAGAGAAAGTGGAACTGATCTTGGTGGCACCATTCTGGCCCAGGAGACCGTGGTTCACAGATCTGAGGGGTCTGTCCACAGAAGACCAGTGGAAAATTCCACTGCACAGAATTCTACACACCCAGGGATCGATCCAACACCCAGACCCTCAATGGCTACACCTAGCCATTTGGAGGTTGAGCGGAGACACCTAAGAAAGGAGAACCTCTCGACTAGGGTGATCAACACCACTCAACACGCCCCTCAACGAGCCGCATCTATAATGCCGCATGGAACATTTTCTATAAATGGTGTTCAAAATCCAAAGTAGACCCTTTTGCTCCATCAGTGGCATAAGTGTTAGAGTTTCTTCAAGATGGACTCGACAGAGGTTTCTCACCAAACACCTTAAGACAACAGGTTGCAGCTATTGCATCGGTGGTGACCTGGCAGGGTCTAACCTCCATCTCCCACCATCCTCGGATAAAGAGCTTTCTCCAGGGAGCCACAAATCTATGTCTGCCAGTGGTACATCGTTACCCAACCTGGGACCTTAACAAGGTACTCACAGCACTTTCGAAGGGCCCATTTGAACCACTGAAAACTACCAGTCTCCGTTTTCTCACATACAAAGTAGTCTTCCTCATTGCTATAACATCAGCATAACGTATCTCAGAACTAGCGGCACTATAGGCCAAAAAGGACCTCTGTATTGTTCAGACAGGGTTGTTCTGCGGCCAGACCCCACTTTCATACCAAAGGTCAACTCGGCTTCCACAGGGCACAAGAACTGGTTCTCTCAAACTTTTTCCCCAGGTCTTCACAAGAACTAGAGTATCAATGGCACCGGCTGGATGTCTGCAGCGCTCTTCATACATACTTATATCAAACGGCTCCCTTCAGGAAGACTGAAGCCCTTTTTCTATCTTTTCAGCCAACCACTCAGGGGCATAAGGTCTCACCTTCAACTATAGGCAGATGTCTGAAACCCACAATAGTCAAAGTGTACGAGACTCAATTATTACCTGTGCCTAGAGGCGCATTCGACCAGAAGCGCAGTAACCCCAGCGCCTGGGCCACTCAAGCCCCTATATCAGAAATACCATTTTTCTCAAAAAATAAGGCCAGAACTTTTTTTTTTGAGCCCCGAAAAAACGGCTAAGACGTCTTTTCGGGGGTAAATTAATTTCTCCCCCTCCCCATGCACCAGCGCCATCTCCAACAACAGCATCTGAGTCGCTCCCGCTTTTACCCCATCCCCGTAACAACAGGAAAAAAAAGATTTTGAGTTACCTGGGAGCGCCGCGCACTGCGTTTTGATTTAATCCCGAGCATTTTAGTTGCTTCTCGGGTGGGGGAGCCGCCTCTGTAACTTCCACGGTTCCTGCCGCTGCTGCCGCTATTATTGGAGATGGCGCTGGAGAGAGAGGAACAGCTGCAGCTTGGCCTGGGCACTTGGAATGCAGGAACAGGCTACACACCGGGACTTTTGCAAACTTGCAGAGCCCGAGGTTGGAGCACCAAGGGTAGCAGCAGCAGAGACACTCACTCGGCTCTTCTTACGCCCACCCAGCCGCTCGGAATTAAACCAAAACGCAGCACGCGGCGCTCCCAGGTACCTCAAAATGTTTTTTTTTCCTGTTGTTATGGGGACGGGGGAAAAGCAGGAGCGACTCAGATGCTGTTGTTGGAGATGGCGCTGGCGAGAGAGGTGCCAGCACTGGTGGGAACTGTGGAAGCTACAGAGGCCTGAGAAGTGGTTGAAATGCTGCCGGACATCCACGCCGATGCTGCCCGCCTGCTGACCCGGGTAAGGGAGGGGTAAGGGAACCCTCCGTGCTCCACCATGTTGTTAGGAGCAGCTGATGGTAGGCGTAGCTGCCTGTGGGGCACTCCTAATGGCAAGTTCCCCCCGCCTTCCCCCCCCCCATTTCGCATGTTTTAAACTAGGCCTAAATTTGGGGGGAGGGGCTTAATTTCATTTTATGCCTAGAAAACATGCTGGGTCTTCCTATTGGGGGGGGGGTGTATTGTTGGAGAAACACGCTATGTAGAGCAGTGACATGGGTTTCTCCATCGCCCTGTATTAGACATTACAAAATTGATGTCTTTGCATCCGCTGAAGCCTCCTTGGGAGGAGGGTGTTACAATGAGTCCACTCGGACAGTGGGGGAGCTCCTGCCCAAACGGAGACCCTCCCATAGGACAAGCCAAGCTTTGGTATGTCCCACCCTCTGGATGCTCGGAGCAGCTCAATGGAGAAAGGTTGTTGGTACTTACCTGATACGCCCGTTCTCTGTGAGCTGCGACGAGCATCCAGCCCCACCCAGTATCCATCTGGTGGGATCCTGTTCCGGCCAACAACTAATTTGACAGAATACAGAAACCAGTGAATGACTAAATCACCTCATCTTCGCCAAAACTGGGGGACGCTAGGGAGGAGCCAGGGAGAAGCAACAGCGTCCTAACAGTTAAGCCCAGCCTAACCGAGCAGAGACTAAGCACCTCCCACTCTCTGGATGCTCGTCACAGCTCACAAAGAATGGGCGTATCAGGAAAGTACCAATGCCCTTTTTCTGGGTTTTTTTTTGGGGGGGGGCAGCTATTTTCAGCTAACCACAATTATACAAAATAATTATTTGGTATTCTGATTGTTTTTATTTATTTTTTCCCTGGTATGGAGAAAGCCTTTACTTTCTGGAATTGAAATACTTCACTCTTGACCTGTTGAAGATCAACTGGAAGATCAACTGGTAGATATATTTTGATTAATATTGATTACATATAGATTTGCCTTTTTTTTTTTACTATGCAGTCAAAAAGATGTTTTGTATACAGAAAAATCTTTTTGGCCTAAATACTGCTGAAGCTCACTAATTAAACTTCTGAATACTTTTTTTTTTTACAAATCATATTTTATCCATTTCTAACATGTTTTCAAGGACTTTCTTACAATGTTGCCATCAAACAGGTGTGAATATTTAAAAGCACTTTCCTATTGTTATTAACCTATTCACTTTCCCTTTCATCTTTGTATTTGCGATGCCTGACTTACTAGTTTGTAATTTTACTCATTGCCAAATTCTTATTCCCTATTATCTGATCTTTATATGATTCTTATACAGCCAAAAGCCAACAGATTTGTTCTGAAATGCCACAAACAGCTTCTAATAAAGCCCAATAATCCATTTTATTCTTATTGTTCAAACAGATTTAACAAAATTATCCATTACTCATTTGATAAAATCATCTTAATGAATACATATGCTGCTTTTACAAAAGGTTGCCAATCATCCAGGTTACAAATCAAATATATGGCCTAATCAACTTTGTTAGTGTTGCATCAAAACAGTTCTGTGCTGTTTACCAGTTCAACCAATAAATCACATTCAATATGACTTGCCAAATAATAATAGTTATGGCCTATTTGTATTATCTGGTTTCTATTCCTGTTTTAGAGAAATATATCCCAAAGAATTTCAAACATCAATAATCCATTACTGATACCAATGTAAGATTTAGACTAAAGGAAGAAATTATCTTGAGGTGGTATCTAAAATATCCTTTTTTATTTGTATAATCCTGTGGCAATTTGTCTAACACCATAAAACATCAACATCTACCTATCCCAGGTCCTTGGAAAGGACTCAATAGGTGTCCTCAGTAGGTCTCAAATGCCAAATCCAGTCAACATCTGGCAAAGATATCGGCAGCGATCTCAAACCTCCAAGATCTCATGCTGTATCATCGCGACGCCAGCTCCGCCCTCAACTCAAATTAAAAATCCAGGTCACGAATAAGATCAAGTACTTGGGGATACATTTGACAGCAAGATGTAGTACACTAAAAGAGAATAACTATATTAAACTTAAGCAGCAGATAGCGCTAGATTTAGCAAAATGGGAAAATTTACAACTGTCATTAAAAGGGAAAATATCAACAATCAAGATGAATATATTACCCAGAATTTTATATTTGTTCCAAACAATTCCAATTAGGCTTGGAAAAGATTATTTTGAAGATTTAAATAAAATTGTGTTGAAATATATATGGCAAGGTAAGAAAGCGAGAATAAAATTAAAACTTTTGCAAGATGCTAGAGTAAGAGGAGGATTTGGTTTGCCTAATTGGGAGTTGTACTACCAAGCTACAAATTTGATGTGGGTTAAGGAATGGGTAACATTAAGAAATGCTAGATTGTTGACACTAGAAGGACATGGCATGCTTTTTTATGGTATAAAGGAACTAAAACACAGGAGTATTTTAGAAGACATTATATATGGGAGTCTCTGTGGTTAAACTGGGAGAAGACTAAAAGGCAACGTTATTTGAAAATTCCAGTCTGGCTATCGACTATTGAAGCTTTTTCCTATCCGATAATATACAAAAAGGAACAAACAGTTAGATATGGTGAAATATTGAATGAAAAGGGTGAACTTAAATCTATGCAAAAATTAGAACAAGGTATAAAGATGAATTGGTTTTCATATGCGCAAATACATTTAAGGTATGATAAAGATTCTAAAACAGAAGGTTTCTATGATAAATTGGCTGATTTAGATAAGATTTTGACAAGTACTGATGAAAAGGTGATTAAAAAATTGTATGGCTATCTATTAGAAATTAAACTAGAAGAAGAACAAGTTAAAGAAACAATGATTGCTTGGGGAAAGAATTTTGGATATGGGATTGAT
The DNA here is from genome assembly GCF_049901735.1 of Notechis scutatus. Lineage (NCBI taxonomy): Eukaryota > Metazoa > Chordata > Lepidosauria > Squamata > Elapidae > Notechis > Notechis scutatus. The sequence goes on along the minus strand of NC_142012.1, from coordinate 142,492,686 downwards.
CTAGAGAAATGGCAAAAATTGTGGTCTCAAAATTATAAAATGACATTGTCAACAGCATATAAAGAAAATTTGTATAAGATGTTTTACAGGTGGCATTTCCCCGACAAGAATAGCAAGAATGTTCAAGAATAAATCTGAAAAATGTTGGAAATGTCATCAAGTACCTGGCTCATATTACCATATGTGGTGGACTTGTGTGGATGCCAAAAAATATTGGACTAAAATCCACACATGGTTGGAAAAAATGACAAAAAAGCATATAGATTTGAAACCAGAGATATTTTTATTGGGAATTTTACCTGAAATACATAGTAAAGAATTGAAATACCTGATTGTAAATGTATTAACAGTGGCTAGGATTGTATTTGCCAAATACTGGAAAAATGAGAAAGTACCATCACAGGAGGAAATTATTAAGAAAATATTGGAATGTGCTGAAATGAGTAGATTGACATTTGAAATCAGAGAACAAGATGATAAACAATTTTATAAAATTTGGGATCTATTCTATCAATGGTTAGACAATAAAACATAGTAATGAAATATGTAGATTTTTAGAACATAATGAATATATAAAAATGTATTTTTTATTATATCTACAAAATGATTGTAGGATAGATCTGAGATGATAATATGAACTGTCACAAAACAGATTAAATAAAATATGGATTATCTTGTAAAACATGAATGAATAATAGTATAGTCAAAGGTTTGATTAATAATGATATTAATGTATTTAGGAATATTTGATTTGACAATATGAGAATATATACAATGTAATTGTAATTGAAGACTACGAAGTTGAAGCACAAAACAATTTGTAAACCAACAGACACATTGTATGTATATATATTGCAGATGGCTTGATGTTTTTATGTTTTGTCTATGTTTGTCTTAAAAAACAGTAAAACTTTTTTTTAAATGCTGCTAGAGAGCCATTTTAACAAAACTTCAAACTCCTTCAGCTACTAATATTAAAATTAATTAAAATTATTATATTATTTATTTAAATTTTGATCTGACCCCACCTAATTCTTTGTCTTAAGCAGACTCATTTTCTAGATGTTAAAAGACACTGCTTTGAGAGAAAAAAATAGTCTCAAATCAATTGCAATAAGAATTCATGGTCTCTTGGTCTATTTGCAATCCAATTCTTATGTGTTTTAATGAACAATTCAACAATTATCTTCTTTTATAAAGCAATGCTTGTAAACTGTAGCTGAAAGCATTACTGCTTGAAAGAGAGAGAACTAGGATGTTGAAAACTGTTGACTTGAGCATAAGATGTTAACAAATGCAACAGTTTAACACTTCCATAACAGACAAGAAGCTGATTGCAAATATTCTGTCTCAGACAGCCTAGATCAGGCTTAACCACATAGTTTTACAACAGAATACTATGGGAGTAGAAAATCTGGGATAACTTATGTGGATGTAAGCAGTTAGGAATAAATGTAGGTCATGGCTTAAGGAAGTCCTAGTTCAAGTCTTTCTCAGCTTCATGGGAGTTTGATGTCTTCCATTTCTACCCATCTGTTGCAAGGATTTTCTTTGCAACTGTGAACCTTTTGCACTCTACTTGACCACGTTCATATGTTATTTGTCTCATCTGAAATCATATCCTGCACTAAAATGTTAGACTGATCTTTAAAGAATTTGATAAATCTCTTGGAAAAGTATCTATTGTGATGGACAGCAAAACATCTTATTCATGTAGACAGATGAGTCAGTTCTCAGTTAAGAACTATATCAAATTGTTCTATTACATTTAGCACAAATTAAATGGTTCGATAACTACAAAGGGGAAAACCCCTTTTTGAGGCATAGATTTTAATCATCCTGCGTGGGATAGATTTAGTGATCGTTAAGTGTTGAAAGAAGTGAACTCCCAGAACTCAAGAGGTGACTTAAGATCTTTTAAATTGTGACACCTAGATTAGCTACTATGCATTCTAAAAGTGACCTCATCTGGCTATTCAAGCCAATATGTTAGTACAGCAATGCCTACAGCTGCTCTTCCTTGTCACTTCCCGGGATGTTTTTTGCATTCCTCTGCCAGCAAGCCAAAGGGGCAAACATAATCTTTTGACCACAACCATATAGAATTCCATTATGATGAGCAAAGCCTACGGAAAGAGGAAAATAATGTCGCAACTTCTGCAACAATATTTCCAACCAAAATGTAAGCCGTCTCAGCAAGGCGAGATTTTTCCCAGGTCCTACTCAGAGCACGAAATGGATTTTCCCCCAACAGATAATAAAATGGATCAGAACAAAAAGCTACGTTAAACAATGACCAAGGAACTGCCTTCTTCCTTATAAGTAACTATATCTCTGAATTTCATGGTTATGAAAAATTTATCCCAAATACAGAAGAACTGTGACTATATATGTATACTTTTGATTCTGTGATGACTAATATTCAATAAAACTATATAAAATATTGAAATGTTAGTATCCCTCAGTGGAACATTAAAAATGTAATATGTATGATATAAAATATAATCAATTTGTAACTGATAAAACAAATTTACTGGAAGTCACATACTACCTAGATTTCTAGAACTATTTATTCTGAGACTCAATAGTGGAGTAACTATATTTAATCATGTTTTATTTATTTTCATGTGATATCTATATCCTTTTTTTTTCCCTACAGAAACTCACTCTGGCATACAGTGCACTCCTTCCTCCAGTTTTTCCCACAATCACCACCTTGTTGTCAAAGTTGTTGTTACTTCCATGGCTAAGGATCAACTAGAACCTGCATCCTCCCAGGATTGGGATGCCTAAGAACTCCTTTGTTTAACAACCCTGTAATCCAGGGGTCCCCAACCGCCGGTCCGCGGACCGTGCCGGGCCGCAGAACAAGCCTTACCGGGCGCTGGTTGCTGGCGCCGCCATCTTTTTGGTAAAAAAGCAATTTTTCGTCAAAAAAGATGGCGGCGCCAGCGCTGGTGAGCTTTTCCGGGTAGAAAGCCATTTCTACCGAAAAGCTCACCAGAAGCGCTAGCGCCATCTTTTGACGAAAATCACTTCGGTGATGTCACCGAAGTGATTTTTCGTCAAATGGCGGCCAGCAACTGACGCCGAACCGGGCATGGCGCCAGCTGACGCCGGAACCGGGCGCGGCGTCGAAAAGGTTGGGGATCCCTGCTGTAATCCCTTAATTATGAGCACAGTTGGGATGACTGGATGGAGCTGAGCATTTGCCGGACGGATGCTTTTCCTGATGCCATGCAGAGTTTGCAGCAGATATATTTTTTTCTTTGTGCCCTAGGAGAGAATCATCTGCCACTACCTAGGATTGAACTCTCAACCTTCTAAGTGGAAGACGAGCATCTTCACCACTAAGTCACCACGCCGCTCATCTGGATGCCTAATAACAAACCATTAAAATCCTCTTAGCCAACATTAAAACAACAAGAATCAGATTGTTATCCAGAATAGACCATTATGGGCCAAAGACCCATAGAAAAAGAGCAGTGTTCAAGGTCTTCTATAGCAATCAAGGAATAAGGGGTCAGGCATACCTCCAGATATTTCACTGCAAAGATCTGCCTCTTCTCATATGGGTGGAACTCTCAGTAGATCATCTCTGTGTGTTTGGAGTAGATGGGCCAAATCATTATTTGGTAAAGCAGCCCTTGATGTAATAGCATCCTGACATGACCAGAATCAATTATTTATAAGAACATACATACTTATTGAAAAGCAAGTGCTACTGATCATTGTGGGATCGTTTAATGAACACACAATAGTATGGTGATCAGAATTCAGGAAAAATGTTATAGTGTTTTAGATTTTAAATTTTTTTTACATTGTATTTCTTCATATACAAATATTTAACCAGAGTTCTCTTTATATTGTACTGTTGTTATTATATATGAAGTAAAAATATACATTTATAATAAGTGTTAATGCATTATCAACGCTGAACTAAGAATTTAGAGTTGGTCATTACATCTGTTAACACAAACAAACTGCTCAGGAGTTACACATGAAGAAGCATCTGGAGGGGTGGATCTGGATAGTGATCTCGGTACAACCAAGTCAGTATGACAAGTTAGGAAATGGACAAGTTAAATAAATCTCACTTAAACCATTTGAACCAATTCTCAGATGAAGGAGTCATCTGGCTTGTAAAGGAATCAATCAAGAATGGGAAAAGGTCAAGGCAAGAGACATTGAGAAACAACTGAGGATAAAAGAAATGCATTTCTAAGAGAAAGAGAAAATTTCCATGATTGCTGAGCTCAAAGCACATCCTTACCATCTACATGCCCCAATTTTTTGTTTCCTGCCATTAAAATTTACTTCATGAACTACTTAACCCTGAGTTTTAGTTTGCATATAATTGGATAGTGAATGCTTTGCTTTCTATTTATTTTTTCTTTAGTTTTCTAAGCAAATTTAAGTGATTGTCTCTATTTTAACTTCTCAGCTTGCTATCTGGTAGCAGACAGAATTCCATTTGGTTTTCCTATCTTTGTTCAACATTTATCCTTAAAAAGGAAGTGAGCTCACAGGGAGTTTTCAGCAGATGCTGAATTAAATACAATTAGGAAAGCTATTGTTCTCTAACAAAAAAGGTAAACTGGGAAGTTGGGCAAAATAAGCTCTGATAAACTGGATTTTGACAGACTCAAAGTCTTGGGGAAGGAAGAGATGTCTATGTTAGTTTGACTAACTGTCTATCAACCCTGGGAAGGTAGCTTGGGTTTCTTTGCCTCGGTGGCAAATTATTTTGCAATCATTCCATATAATGTCAGGGGTTACTGGTGTAGCACAGAGCATCTGCTTGAGAAAAACTGTACAGGACATAACTAAATAGAGCAAGAGAAGAGGATGACAAAAAAGAATACTTTTTGTGTACTCTTCTCCCTTATAGCCTGAATCAACATCCCATGTTGATTCATAATAATCAGTGGAACTACCCAGTGCAAAAATAACAAAAAAAAAGGGTATATGTGCTTTTGTCATATCTAGTTAAGAATTGATTTCACACACAACAGTGCTTCCACAGTGAATAATTGTGACTAAAAACATTACTCTAGTAGGAATTATTGTACAATAATTGTACAAATGGAAACATTTTTTGTAAATCCTGTTTTTAAAAAAGGCAGTGATTGCAGCACTCCTAATCTAGTAAAATGTCAATGTGATGTGACCTTATTTATACAGGTAGTCCTTGATTTACAACCACAACTGAGCCCCAATTTTTTGCTGTTAAGTGAGACATTAAGTGAATTTTGCTCCTTTTTATGAACTTTCTTGCCACAGTTGTTAAGTGAATCATTGCAGTTGCTAAATGAGTAACATGGTTTTTTTAAATGAATCTGGCTTTCCCATTGATATTGCTTGTCAGACGGTCCCACTGGAACACTGCAAACATCAGAAATGTGACTCGGTTCTCAAATGTTTGAATTTTGATCACATGACCGTGGAGATGTTGCAATGGTCGTAAATGTAAAAAAACGGTCATAAGTCACTTTGTGTAGTGCCATTGTAACTTTGAATGGTCACAAGATGAACTGTTTTAAGTCAAGGATTACCTGTATTACATTTTTACTGATGCAACTAATATTGTTTATTTTCCATGCAGTACTTTGTTTGCTATCATCACATAATGGTTCTCAATAATACAATGTCATTTGTGCATATAGAATACCGCCTTTGCTCATAGAAATGAACATTCTCATAACACACAATCCTGCTTCAAATCATCAGTCTGATCTCACCCTTTTTTTCAAACTTTGCAATCTTATGCATCTCAGGCAGTATCCAAAATAAACAATTTGATTGGGATTGGATCAAGATAATTCCACACATTTTATACACATTCTGTGTATAAAAACACCATATTTTGTCAATCTGCTAAATGCTTATGATGAAGGAAGTGAAAAAATATTTTTAATACCACAATATGTAAACATATTCAGACAACACGCTAATCTATAAATATTATTCACCTGCTTCTGGTTTGCATGTTGGGTAAATAGCCAAGTCACAATAGGAGTCACAATAGCCAAGCTAATAAAATATAATAAGCCAAAATATTTAAGCCCAAACCAACCAAGTTATGTCTTAACATGATTTAAGAATTAATAGATGTATGGATTCAGTCTTAAAATAAAAAATCAAAATCAGTAGGGAAAAGCCAGATTCATTCAATGACCACATGATTCACTTAAAAGTTAATTCACTTAACTGTGGCAAAAAGTCATAAAATTAGGCATAACTCATTTAACTACCTTGCTTAACAATAAAAATTCTGGTCCCAATTGTAGCCAAATGTTGAGGACTATCCATACACTTCCTTTTATTCTAAACTGCAGGATTAAAAGCTTACTAGGGCTGGTCCATTCTTGCAAAAAAGTAACCCACTAACATTAAATATGTGCACTTACTTCTACTAGACAACATGCACAATATTATATCCACTTAGGCCCATTACAGACAATTTTGCACCTGAGGGAAAGAGGACCTGTCTTCTGACATTCTCTGAAGCGCTACACAAACAAGTTCAAATAGTGAATTAATTTTGCTTCAATGCGGATCATGATCTTCAGCCCCCATGATGGCCTGGCCCATCCTGGCCCTGGATGGAAATCCGGGGAGGGGGGATGTAGACCCAAGATACTATGAAAGCCAAAGAAGAAATCTGACAGTTGGGAGCACCAAAGCCCCTGAAGAAAACTAGGGTGGAAAAGATGGGTTCTCGAAAATTCACAGCAGGCCATGTGGCCCATACAGCTTCTCTCTTTAGAAGAAAAGGAGCATGTAGGAAAGGCCCCTCAGCACTGAAGTTTCCTCACTCTCTTAATATCAGAAAACAAGCTGATTAGCCAACAAATCGGAAACCACTGCCCATGTATCCCTTGAAGCTGCAATGTTGCAACATCCACCATTTAATGCACTTGCTATTCAAGTTCTTTAAAGATAAAGAATTATTCAAATTCAGTTTCTGGTGTACTATATGGACAAGTCCCTGCAATCTTCCAATTCACTCTACAGCGTTAGCGTAGCCTTTAATTACTAATCACGACAGATCTGCTTGGCTCTTTTTCCGAGATGAGTTAAGGTCTGCTACATGCTGCCCCCTGCTGAAAACGTATTTTTAAAAAAACAGAGGCAACAGGACTGAACACTTGCTGCATGTGGCGTCGTAATTTACTAGCGTTGCTAATAAACGTGCAGATCAAACACGCCCCACAGAGAAAAGAACCAGCCTGAAAACTTTCTTATCGGTGAACAGGCAAACGGGGATAAAGGAGTTTAACCTCAAAGAGAGGTCAGGATACAAGACACCCACACCCCAAGCATCAAAAATAAGCCACCCGGAATGAACATCTAGGTACGGGTGGAGTTTCTGCCCAGCCGTGAGAAGGAGCGCTTGATCTCCTTCCCTTGAAGTCCCAGGGGAGTCGAGTCCTGCTGCGCCGTCTCCCGAGAGACTAGAATGCAAAACATTTCACGTCACAGTGCACATACAACAGCGGTTCTCCAAGCAGCGCTCGGCGTTTTAAAGGGCTCGTCTGAGATGCAGTGAGAGAGAGAGAGAGAGAGAGAGTTGGCGCGCGGATGATGGAAGGATTTTCTCGGACCTCGGAGAAAAATCGAGATGGAGGCAATAATCCAGGTGCTAGTCGAGCCTTAATGCTCTGTGCCATCGGTGTCCTAGAGAAACACGCGACGAGGTCAACTGAAAAAAGGGGGGGGAGTAGCGGGAAAAAGGCGTTTTCAGCGCGCCGCCCTTCAGGGACTTGGGCGCAGACCGCAAGAAGCGAGGAACACGCGTGAGTTTAGTGTCACGTGCGCAGAGAAGCCCAGCGGTCTCCCAAAGCTGATGTGTTGTTATGTTGGCTAACAAACGCACATCAGCAGACGAGAGTTTTCTTAGTGGGGGTTTAGCGTACACGGAATAACCGTCTTTCCTCTGAACGTTTTTTAAAGTGCAAACTTAGGTCGAGCTTTACGAATCTTCTTGTAAGTGATGAAAGGAAGTTACTCGTTTATATATTACACCCTTGTCCCTCTTTTATTTTATTTTATGGGAACTGAAAGTGGTGTTCTTGGGGCCTTCTGATTTTAATCCCACAGCAACAACTCTGGGGAGTAAGAATTTCAGATCCCTCAAAATTAGAAGGGTGAGTAGATGTGGAACAGCAATGTGTGTGATTGGTATCTATGAAAAAGGTTGGGGAAAGAACTGGACAGCATGACCAGAAGATATTCTCCAGTGCAGAAGACGTCTCTCATTTCAACATAAAAACATTATAAATAATCTGGGAACACTTATTTGTTGGTGTTTCATGTTGTCCGCAGCTGTTGAGCAGAAGAAACGTAAATCATCTTTAAGTGTTTCTCCCTCACTCCTTTTAGTCTCAAGGCTGTTCAAGAATAGCTTAGAGATATATAAAATCTGTAAGATTTCTTGCCCCACACCTAGAAAAGAATCAGGCAATTGCACTGATTTAAATTACGGTAAGTAACAGTGATAGAATAGGAATCAGCAAGCAACTCAGCCAATTTCATCCTAGTTTAGTTTCCTGCAAACATTTGGGCAGAAAGCACTTTGGCTCACTAGTGAAATCAAGGACCAAAGAAACTGGATCCAGTCACCCAATAAGCACTGTGGTTGAGTGGAGATTTGAATCTATGGCTTCCTGGTCCAAGCCCAGAACCACTGACTTGGTAATTTCCTTCCCTTTTTACATCTTCCCAAGGCAAACTTCCAAGATTATGCTTTTCTTCTACAGTGTTATCATGGGAATGGCTGAGAAATTTTTGCTGTCAAAACTATAGACACACTCATACATTTCATTCTTGCATTATCCTGACTCAAAGGAGATTAGGATGGGAGATGAGATAATTTCTGTCAGCGAGATATATACCTCATATGTGAAGCCTATCTCTTGTATTTATATCGTCTAATCCTGTGGGTTTAAACCAATTTGAATTTTACTTTATGTGATTCAAAACCTAATTTTTATGTTCAACATGCAGCATCCATAGATACATAATGCGGTTAATGGATCTCAGTGGTATCTTACTGTAAAAGTATAGTTTCTGTAGTTAAATGCAATCACTAAACAATTCAGATTTTTCCCAACATAGTTTATTCATGATGTATCAACTATGTGGCATGTGTGGAGTAAGAAGAAGTGACAGTATCTAATCTCTTATCAACCACTGTGGAGGGAAGGAAATATGTGTGTCAAAATCTTCAATATGTTGGGTATAATGTTACAATCCAAGGCCTGCACCACCATGTTGCAGATTTTGACCATCCCTTTCTTCCCTACCCCAAATGCTTCTGCTGCCATCCTTTACAAATAGATGTTGTTTATAAACTTAAATGTTGTCTAAGTTACATTTGATTTTTAAAGGAAGGAACATAAGATGAGCAGATGCTTATATTTTTTTTAAAAAGCAGCCCATATTTGTGCATATGCCACACATTCCTACTCCAATTTTGTTATTGTAAAAATGGTAGATTGAGTGATAATGCTTCATCCTTGGAAAATTCCCTCCAAATTCTTTATTTAAATAGCAGAACATTGGGAGACTTGCATAAATTAAAGGTAGGTAGGTAGGTAGGTAGGTAGGTAGGTAGGTAGATAGATAGATAGATAGATAGATAGATAGATAGATAGATAGAATTCTTTATTGGCCAAATGTGATTGGACACACAAGGAATTTGTCTTTGGTGCAAATGCTCTCAGTGCACATAAACAGAAAAGATACATTCATCAAGAATCATAAGGTACAACACTTAATGATAGTCATAGGGTACAAATAAGCAATCAAATCATACTAGGAAACAATTAATATAAATCATAAGGATACAAGCAACAATGTTACAGTCATATAGTCATAAGTCGGAGAAGATGGGTGATAGGAACGATGAGAAGATGAATAGTAATACAGGCTTAGTAAATAGTTTGACAGTGTTGAGGGAAGTATTTGTTTAGCAGAGTAATGGCGTTCGGGGGAAAACTGTTATTGTGTCTAGTTGTTCTGATGTGCAGTGCTCTATAGCGTCGTTTTGAGGGTAGGAGTTGAAACAATTTATGAAATACTGCTTTTTAACGTTAACATCTACAGAGTTTAAACTTTTTTTTCTCCTTGTCTTTATTATTTTTATAAATAACTGAAGGCAGTGAGCATACTTAATACTCCTTTTTCCTTTTATTTTCCCCATAACAACAACCCTGTGAGGTAAGGTGATCTAAGAGAGAGTGACTAATGGAATAATTCCTTTAATAACTTTATAGTTTGTGAAAGAAAATTGTTTGGCCCAAATCCATGTGATGTGTCATGATTTTTAAGTCCCATTTTAAGTCTCAGTCAAAGCAGTGACTGATCCCACAGAGATTTCCTTAGAAATAGATGAAGTTGAACTAAGACTGGGGATATCCAGAATCAAATCCTGAATCATGAAACTTGCTGGATGAGTTTGAGTCAATTTTTCAGCCTTATCTATCATTTAGAGTTATGAAAACATTGGGTGGGGGGAAAGAACCATTTACCTTTTGATCTTTTAAAGAGAGGTCAAATGTTTATTTTATCAAATAAATGTTCTTAACTTTCACCTATGGTTTTCTCTAGCTGGAATGAGGATTGTATTTAACATTACTTTAAAGTTGAAATTCAAAACCTGGTAAATTCATGCATATATTTATAATAAGTGTCTGTATTTACCAGATAGCAAAGATACTGGAAAAGAAAGTTCATCTTCTGAAGCTGATAATTCTGATAAGTAAGTGAATGGTAAAAATTGTTTTCTTTTTCTGTAGTTCATCAAAGTATTGCAAAGTATACTAAGAAAATGAATATCCTCTCAAAGCCATCCAATAAAAATTCATTGATAATAAATTTAGGCAGAAAGTAATTTCTCTGTGCTTTGCACCAATAACTTATGGTATTAGTTGCCGAAGATGTGGCAATTGGAAGATTTAAAGCAACAAGATGAATGGGGTAGTGTTATGGAAACTAATAGAAATATCTCACAGCTGCAAGTAGCCAGCTAGATGCAAACACAACTGTCCCACTTGAATTGCCTGTCCCACAGAATTATCTATATATATATATGTAGGTCTAGGTGTGTTCGGGTCTTTTCCTGTGTAAGATTAAGAGTATCTTTGTGACGTTTCGGCGAGGTCCCACTCGCCATCCTCAGGCTGGTGCTTTCAGCTTCGTGCCAGTGCCAGCTTCGTCTCTCTATAAATACTGGTGCAGGGGGGCTGGTGTGCTGGGTTGGTTGGCTGCGCTGCTGCCAAACGACCCAGGAGATTACAACGCAGGACCCAGGATACCACAATAAAAGAACTCGCAAGCCCATCACACAACCCATTACCCAAGCCATTAAAACACGGGAGGCTAATGGAAAAACAATCACTACAAAACAAACAACCCAGGAGATTACAGCACAAGATCCAGGATATCTCCACAACAAAACTCACAAGGCCATCACACAGCCCATTATACCAACATCAACTCCATCAACCAATCAAGAGGCAGCAGCGCAGCCAACCAGCCCAGCACACACACACACACCCAGTATATATAGAGAGACGGCAGCTCAGATCACACACTGCTTGCACTGGCACGAAGCCGAAAGCACCAGCCTGAGGATGGTGAGTGGGACCTCGGCGAAACATCGCCAAGATACTCTTGATCTTACATGGGAAAAGACCCGAACTCACCTAGACCTACATACCTGTACCCGTGAAAATCTATGAAAACAAATTTATATATATATATATATATATATATATATATATATATATATATATATATATATATATATATATATATATATATATATATATATATATGTTTTCTTAAGTTTTCATGGTACTTACATGTATGGTGTTCGGCTTGGTTCGGAGTATTTTCCCACGTCATTGTAGTTCTTTTAAAGTTGTAGCAACGTTTCAGCAGAATCTCATCTGCCATCATCAGGCTTCTGTATTGTGTCCGTCTGTGGGTCAGACTTTTACAGTGGTTTCAGATTTAAATTTGGGGCAGCCTATTGCTGTGCCAGAATGGTTTTTCTTCATCCTGATTGGTTGGGAGTCTTGGTCTGTGTTTATTGGTCTCGGAGTTTGCTGTGTTCTGCTTGATGGGTGTCTCTGATATCTTCTGTCTGTTTTTGGCTCTTTTTGTATCTTGATTGGCTGGCAGCATTGTGTTACTTTAATGGAGGTCTTTAGTGCAGCTTGGCTTCGGGTAAATGGACGGGACCTCGCCGAAACGTTGCCTAGATACTTTGAATCTTACGCGGAGAAAACCCGAATAACCAAAGATCCACATTATATATATATATATATATATATATATATATATATATATATATATATATATATATATATATATATATATATATATATATATATACATACATACATACATACATACATACATATGTGGATCTTTGGTTATTCGGGTTTCTCCAAGATTCAATATCTACACTGCGAGTCCCACGCCATCTTCAGGCTGGTGCTTTGCTTAGTGCCAGTGCAAGCAGTGCAAGCCAGTGCAAGCAAACTGCTTGCACTGGCACTAAGCCGAAGCACCAGCCTGAAGATGGCGAGTGGACTCGCCGAAACGTTGCCTAGATACTTTGAATCTTACGCGGGAGAAAACCCAAATAACCAAAGATCCACATACAAATACCCGCGAGAACCTCAGAAAACATATATATATACACACACACACACACACACACACACACACACACACACGAGGTGGGGGGAGAGAGAGAGAGGGAGGGAGGGAATGTTTGGCATAGGTTGGTCTTCCCCTTCCGGTCAATTGAGAAATTGGGAACTCTTTGTAACATCAGAACCTAGGCAGATTAAGATCAAATTAGTTTTGGTAGGAGTACAGGTAGTCCTCAACTTATGATCACAGCTATTTTGAGCCCAAACTTTCTGTTGTTAAATAAGCCGAATGTTAAGCGAATGTTGCCCCATTTTATGACCTTTCTTGCCACAGTTGTTCAGTGAATCACTGCTGTCATTAAGTCAGTAACACAGGTGTTAAGTGAATCTGGCTCCCCCATTGACTTTGCTCACCAGAAGATCACAAAAGGTGATCACATGGCCCGAGGACACTGCAATCGTCATAAATAAGAACCAGTTGCCAACCATCCAAATTTTGATCACATGACTATGGGATGCTGCACAGTCATTAAGTGTGAAAAATGACCATGTCATTTTTTTCAGGGCCGTTATAACTTCATACAGTTATTTAATGAATAATCCTATATTAGCATGCAGAAGCGATAATTTTTGTCTCGTGTAATATATTGCTATTTTTATTATTTATCCATGAAAACAATGGTTCTTGATCCCTAGACAGGTGGAACATTTTAAATTAATCTGAATAAAATTAAGGAATTACTTTTTGCTATTTTAACCTCATGGTTAGGAACAGGAACCTATGATTGCCAGTGGTTTCCATTTCTCTCCAGTTCTATTAGATGCAATAAAATCTTCTGAAGCCAATAGATCTATACCAGGATTTCTATGAAACTACATACAGTTTAGGCATGCCCCATAAGTAAGTATAGCAAAAGGGTGTGAACTAGTAAGCAAAAGAAATCACAAATGTAAGAAAAATGAATGGAACTAATAGATAAAACAATTTACCCAATACCATTCATTATACCTCTTCTACTCAGTCTGCCCTTGCAAATCATTCTTCTACCAGATCCATAGACCAATTCATAAATAGTAATTAAAATATTAGTTCCAGCTTCCCTCATTCTTGGCTGGAAGTTTTCAACTTTGTTTATATATTAGAGTCAATATGGTGGAAAATGCACAGTTGCTGATCTAATAATATCTTGGTTCCTGGAGTAATCAGTTGCTTATTTTGCCTTCAATAATTCATATATTATCATTCTGTTTCTTCTAGGTCTTCTAAAGAAATCAAAGCAGAAGAAATTAGTGGTAGTCCAGATATGAGATCAGATAGAGCTTCTTCAGAGAGAAAAATGGAGTTGTCTTCCCCAAGTACCTCAGAGAAATCAACATCAAGCACAGGTACTCTGTCTTAATTTCCTTATAGACGTTCTATAAGTTAAGAAGGCAGAGAGTAAGGAATTTCAAAGCCATCACACTGGTCATAAAGAAACTTCTTAAATGCAGTTGCATGAATTTTTCTACTCCAATCTAATGCTCTCCAGATGTTGTGGGATTATAGTTTCCAGAATTTTCAACCAGCATTACCAAAGTGCTCCAATCCCAATGCATTTGAACCTTCAGGAAGATCATCAGTTATAGGTTCCAAAATTAGGTAGTCATCACATTGCTGGCTATAGTGTTTATAGAAATTTTCCCTACATTATTATGTTAATCTGGCAGTATAAGACCTTCAGCAGTTGCACTTGTTCCTACATAATGCAAGAAATTTTAGACAATGTGGCAGAAATCCAAATAAAATATATCTGTATCACAGAATTACATTAATGTTGACCTTAGAAAGAGCTACAATAGTAATAGCACTAGCACTTAGACTTATATACTGCTTCATAGTGCTTCACAGCATTCTAAGTGGTTTACAGAGTCAGCATATTGTTCCCAACAATATTATTGTACAGAACTCAAAAGGATGAAAGGATGGATCAGCCTTGATCCAGTCAGGATCAAACTCTTGGCAGTGGGCAGAATTAGCCTGTGATACTGCATTTTAAACACCACCACCAATGTAATAACTTTCCTTATTGATGCTGGATTCTCATGTTAACTTGGCAGTATATAAAGAAAAAGTATAACTGGACTAATCTCTTAGCCAAATGAGTACCAAAATGAGGGCATTAAAATGAAATTTAGCAGAGTTACAGTATGTTAGAATACATTTCTCCGTTTTCTGTTTATATGGATGTAGACTAAATTCTATGTGCAGTCAAGTTCTTCGTTCAAAACAACGCTTGTAACAATTTTTGACAGAGCCTATTTGTCTTACAGGATGGAAGGGAAGTCAGTTATAATAAACAATGGAATCAAATCTGATTCCATTTGAAGTATCTGAAAAGGAAGAGGGAGGATAGATTTCATTAAAACAACAGGAGCACAGTTTGGTTCTAGATGCTATTACACTTGGCATAGTATTTTTTCAAAATCAATGGAATTAGTCATATTTAATCTCTTGGTCTCAATCTTGATCCAAATCAGCTACAATAATAGTAAACATGTTATAATGTTTTAAAGACTTAACATGAATTATACATACTATTTCAATATGACAAAACTATAACGTAAGTTGTTATCCTGAGTGTTGCAGATGAAGAGTTGCCTCATAAGCTGACAGCAGATGGTAGATTTTAATGGTAATTTTCTTGATTCATAGTTTACCATGAAAATATCTCAGTTTGAAATAAAGGAAAATACTTGTAGCTTGGGTTTTAGATTTTGGCAGTGGTTTTTTCGCCGAGCTTGTTTCCATTTAGTTTCTGAACATTTCATTACCAAACTAGGTAACCTCAGCAGCAGGATTTTCTCGTCCTAGTTGAGGGCTCACGACCTGCGGGCCAGATGCATCACATGCTGGCCACTCCCACGCCCGGCTTAGAGAAGGGGGAAAAAGTCACAATGCATCATGTGATGACATGAGTTTGACACCCCTGTCCTAGTTAAAGAGGAATACGATAAGAAAATCCTTCTGATGGTATAACCTAGTCTGGTAATGAAACATTCAGAAACTAAATTGAAACAAGCCTGAGAGCAAACCACTGCCAAAATATCTCGGTTTAATTCTATTACTGATTGATTTTACAGGATTTACACCTCATCCTAACCCTAAAAGGCACTGGATATCATACAGCATCAAACAAACAACAAATGAAATTCAGCAGCAAACTGATCAAACATTGGTTCTGTGATTTGGGGCCATGTTTGTTTGCTTGTTTTGCAGTGAGGATATTAAGGATGGAATATTACTAGCTGCCTCCAAGAACAGCTGTTACTATTCTTGTCCCATTCCCACTTAATTCCCATAGAAACAAGCTGAACTCCTTAGACCAAAGCATTGTCTGAAAATCTCAGACATAACCCTTCCAAGTTCATTGCCACATCTGCTGACCTCCTAAAAGTTTGGAGTCTGAGCCAGAGATCACCTGTTGACCATCTTCAGATATTTAGTCCACTTTTCTGCCAAGACAGAAAGGCCTGGGTGGTCACAAGATATTCAAGACATAGAGATGGGCTAGAAGCCATCAAAGCTGTCTCACATAAATGGCCTATAGGAAGATATTTATATTTAAACTCTTCATAGCCAGTACAGAACAAAATTTGGTTTCCATGTGAATGATGCAATTGTTTTATGAACAGGAACAACCAAGAGTTTTCCAAGGATATTGGGAGGAGTTCGGAGAGAAAGTGAAATCAGCAGGTAAGTATTTAAGATGAGTAGCTGTCCAAAAGGAAGTTAATCATGTCGCTATTAAGTAACAATATTCCACACTTTAATGATGTCGCTGTCTGTACATTCCTCTTTTCCAAATGATGATTGGAAAAAGTTGGAAATAACTTACGTTCCTTCTAAATTGTGCTTTAAACAATGAGTATAATTATAGAAGTCTCTTTTTCATCCAGGCAGCTGACATGTGCATTAGTTTATAATTCCAAAATTCGTAGGAATCCAAGGTATCTGTAAGGCTCCAGGTAGTTTGTGAAAGGCTGAACTACATTGTGTACTACACATGGGCACCTGCTGGGGGACAGGAGAATAAAATACAACATTAGCAGGTTGACCCTGTGCCTCAAATTCCACAACATATATACTTGATTCAGACTTCAGTAGATAATGGCGGCATTTCTCGAATGATATAATTGTGCATGTGGTATCATTGTGGTTTCTGTGAGTGTCATTATTTTCAGACTGAGGGAAGTACATTCTAGCTGATTTTTTTTTTATCTTTTAAACTTTGCTATGGCTACAATTTTGTGCTCTGAATTAACTTTTCACGATTGATGTATTTCTTTATCTTGACTGTTCCTTGATATATTTATCAACTTTTCTTGGAAGAGTTCAATAACAAATAAGATTAATTGTGATCAGAGAAATACCTCTCAGAATAAGAAAGTTTCTATTTTAGCCAGCTAATTATACTGGATTTTCACATAAAATGCTGCCTTATCTGTTGGTAAATTCCTTCCGTATATATTGTTTAAAAGCAGTGGGCAACAAATATCATTTTGGGACATGATACATTGGAGTTTATTTGAAGATAATTTGATTGCATGATATCTTGTGTCTGCTAAAAGGGAAATATTGGACACCATTGCTGATATGCCTCAAAGACCCTTAGAAATATCTGTCTCAATGCAGACAGATGCAAGTTGGATTCATGACCACATCTACGAGAGAAAGGGTAAGTAATGAGCTTATTGTAATGTTGGAAATATATATAATTGAAGATATTTTCATTGTCCTGAGGAAGGAAAAACTGCTACTTGTTTATCTGTTTAACTGGAAGCGCTTTGGGGTTCTTTTTCACAGCATTTTGCTGTGTAATGTGTTTTGTTACAGAGATTATACTATTTCAATCTGGAATCTTTGGCATACAAGAATATGCTTTACCAACCATTAATGGTTCTTCATGAAAATAAAATTAGTTGTGTATCCTAGACACAACTTAAATTAATTTGAGCCCAGGATCTCTTGTTAAGCACTAATGTTTAATTCTGAAATTTATCACACTATATATTTAAGTTTTGGAAATTTATGAAAGTCATAGTATTTTTTTTCCATTGTCTGAATATCCCTAGAAACTACCATTTGTTGCTTGGGGATATACCATGGCAAGCTTGTTGGAAAGTTCTTTTGCTCTAAAATTTGGGAGCTGGATTGTTATCCAAAGATAAAGGAATGGAAGATACGTTGCTAATGCTTAAATAACTTCACTGGTTGCCACCATTCTAGTTCTAATTGCTATTTATTTTCCTAGAAAGCCATATACAACTTTAGCGTCTAGAGTTCAGAAGGACAGCCTACTTCCACTCAAATTTGTCCAACTGCTAAGGGCCCTTTAATATAATTTTAATATAATTTGTAGAGCTCAGGTTAATAAAGGCCATTGAATAATCTGAATTGTGGCACCTTGCCTGTAGAATAATTTTCTCTGAGAGGATCTTCTGGCGTTGAATCTGGTTGCTGTGGCTGGTCTTACCCAAAACTGTGTGCTGGTATTGTTTTGGCATCCTAATTGCACTTTTGTATTTTTTTAAAAATTTTTTTGCTTCAAATGTGAATTGTTAAATTGTTAAACTTTATGGCTGAAACACAGAACATTATTTTAGATACAGAAGTATGCCAGCCAGACAAACAGGTGTAAAAACAGCTTTTATCCATGGGCTGAGGCTCCTAAATACAACTACAATCACTCCATGCATGCATGGAAACATATGACTAGTTTCTCCCTAATTACTTGTATAAGGACCATTTTCTATATTATTTATATTGTATTGTTTTTTTGTTATGGATAGCACCAGCAGGAGCAAAATCAATTTTGTTGTATATATGTACAATGACAATAAAGTTATTATTATTACTATTATTATTACTATTATTATTATTATTATTATTACTATTATTATTATTATTATTATTATTATTATTATTATTATTATTATTATTATTATTATTATTATTATTATTATTATCATGTTGTTATTGTTATTATTATTATTATTGTTATTATTATTATTATTATTATTATTATTATTATTATTATTATTATTATTATTATTATTATTATTATTATTATTATTATTATCTTTTGGATAAGAATGCATTAACAGAATTTAAAACAAGTGCCCATGCTCATGACAATCGTGCTTTCACTGTATAAATTATAGTTTAGATCATTATTTTTCATACTTGGCAACTTTGTGTGCATTTCAACTCCCAGATTTCCCAGCCGGCATGGGAGTTGAAGTTCAGATAACATGGGGTTACCAAATTTAAAAATAATGGTCTAGAATCCTCTTGGTTAATTTGGTACCAAATTCTGCTGCACTGCTTGCTACCAGGTGTCATCCAGTTCTAACAGTGGTAATATTTGGAAAGAGTATTTAAATATATATAGTTTTCATTTCATACTTTTATTTTATTTTTTAATGTTTTCTTTCTGGCTTCATCTTCTGTTTGAATTCTGTAGTCCTCTAAAAGCTAAAGTGGAAAGCTGGAGTAGCATTTTCTGAATTAGGAATATCAGAGTTTAAGTTTTGAGGATATTTTTCCTACTCTCTATATATTTTAAAAGAAAATACACAGAAACCAAAAGTGTGCTGTTCCTTGTCAGGCTGAAAGATGACATCGGTAAGGTGGTGACAAAAACGTAGGTGGATGTGGTTTAATTTAATGTGAATGATGAAGTAAAATGAGTTAGCATGTATATGTATGTATTGTGTGTGTGTATGTGTATATACATGCTACCTCTTATTTACAGCTCATTGTCATCTTTGGAAGGGGTCTTATGGATAACCCATAGTTACACGTAGTTTTGGGGGCTGTGATCTCTAGTTTAAAACCCTTGTTGGCAGTGAATGCTGGGTCTGCAAATTGTAATCTCATATTGCTGTGCAATTTTAATTTTTTTTGTTTGGAAAACTCTGCATGGAAGCAAAGGAGCCTACATTGCAGTAGTGGGATTCAATTTTTTTTACTACTGGTTCTGTGGGCATGGCTTGGTGGGCATGGCAGGGGAAAGACTCCGTAAAAACTCCAGTCAGAGGTGGCATTTGCCGGTTCTCCAAATTACTTAAAATTTCCGCTACTGGTTCTCCAGAACTGTTCAGAACCTACTGAATGCCACCTCTGCTACATTGTTCAGAGTGGCCTGTTTGGACATTTATTTTCTGCCCAGTTGCTGCCTTTCTTCATTTTCTATGCAACCTATTTTTGATCTTTTTCAAAAGAAAGAAAGAAAAAAAGAACGTTGATAGAATTGGGCTGCTTTTTCCCCCTTTTCAGCTCCCTTTTCAGCTCCAAAGGAGCAACAAGAAGAGGTTCCTCCCAAGACTGGTAAGTGTCTCCCCAAAACATCTATTATTCATTTTGAGAATAATTTGTATTTCTATACTTTTTGAATCCACAGATTCTTACTGGTATCAGTGAGCTATCAGACTGGCTGTTCATTTGGTATATTATTGCTCTTCAGTCACTAAGCTGCTAAAGACATCTTAGTTTTAATTTCCATTGAAAGCAGAGGCATTTTGATCATTGCTGGTAGATTCTCTGTTTTTTCATTGTATAAAGGCTTTGCTGCAATTTTTTTTAGCGCTGTAATGCCTATATATGACTCTCTTTTAAGTTTTGGCTTCTATTTCAGCATATCACTTTTGCCAATTCATTATGGAAATATAACTTTTAGAGAGGACAGTCATTCTGATTGAACCTAAAGCTATGAGATATGATTGCACAGCTGGTCTGCAGCTATTCCTCATTTACTGACCACAGTTGATTCTGATGACTGTCATTAAGCAGGGCAGTTGCTGAGTGAAAATCACATGACTGTGCTCATGATTTTACTTTAGCTTTCCTAAATTACAAGAGAATAGGCACATAACGGGAATACACATTGAAAGCAATGCAGTAGCACTGGCAGTTTGCCTTAGCAGCTTCAGAGGCAAAAGAAAGCCCTTCAATGTGAAATGGACTAGGTTCCTGTCAGTGTTACCTTAATTAGCTGAGTTTGTTAACTTGCTCTTTAACACTTCTTACAAACATGGACACTATGGAAAAAGGTGGTCAGGAAAAGGTAGCTTCTTCAGGCTACCTCTCTGCAAGGCAGGGAGGAGAGGAAAAAACAGGTCAGGAATTGAACAATAGTATTAACTGTTTGTAATGGTAAACATATGACTGACAGTCATCGTGAATATGGTAAATGTGGGCATTGATTGAAAATTCCTTTTTCATCTCTGTTGTAACTGGACATTGCAATCTGAGGTGGTTGCTAAATGAGAACTAACTGTATATTCTATGAATTATATGCACTATTTTTATAATGTTCTAGAAACAGAACGATCCCGCTCTCCTTAAAATGTAGTAGTTTTCCTCCAGCCTAATTCTACCCAGACTGCTGCCCCAAATGTACTAGCCCTACAGTGCTGAGAGTGCTAATCTCTGCATGTCCAGTGAGCACCAATTTGAAGGAAGACTGCTGGAACCTAAGAATCATATTTACAGTTAGGTTGTTGTTGTTTTTTTAGAATTCCACTGGCTGAATATATACCACATGCTAATCTGATTGAGAAATTTGTGGTTCAGCATGCTGTGGAATTCTAGATAATGAATTAACATGTTAGGCCAACCAGACCATCACATGATGTAATAATATGATTTGGCAGGGAAAGCCTACTATATTAACAGTCATGGTGTTTTGTTAATTTGGATATAATACAATGTGTTGCCTGAGTTCAGTTTTTAAGTATCCAAGTTAAATGAGAACCATATATATATATTACTTTAAGATTCAGTTCATAAAGGAGAACATATCCTTTCCTAACTAATTGTTTATTGATCCCTAGATATCTATGATGTTGTGTCCCAAGATCTCAGCTGCTTAGAAATTTTATGCGACACAGAGGTATTGATCATAAGTGGTCTCTATACAATTTATTGGAACCTATTTTCATTTTAGTTTACCTATCTCCTTTCCCATTCCAATCTCTCACAGTTAAATAAAAATGGAGGTGGTTTATTGTGCAGTGGTGCTGCAGAAATACTCTGGACAAGTGGTTTGAGGTTTGTGATAATTTTTTCCCCTCTTTTTTTAAAGTTTAGAGAAGACTTCTTAAAACTGTTTCAAGAATCTCTGCAGACAATTTCCAGTGTTGGCCCACCTACTATTCTAGCTTATAGACCAGAGTCATCAAGAGCAGATATTCACATTGAGGTAATGGCTCTACCCACCTGTCTCCTATGCGTTACTTTGCACTGTAAATTTATAACTTCTTATTCTTTACTGAAATGGGCAACGCTGTTTACCATTTCCCTTTCCTCCTGGATAGGGAAGAGCACTTTGGAGAAGGAGGGTGAAGCAGGGGGTTAGGAGAGATTTTAAGGAGACTAACTGTTTCTTCCATTTTCACTGGTATTCTGCTCAAAGTCCCAGTTTCCCATAGATACTTCTGCTGAGGAAAGAATCATTCAAATATATCCTATGTTCAGTTTACCTTGGAGGATTAAACTTTATGTTTTCTGAAGAAAGAAATAGTTACCAGTACATGCTTCTACAAGTTTACCACTTCAGAATAAAATTGCCCGACAGAACACTTTTCCTTCTTAAAAATTCTACACTGATGAAAAATTCTGATAAAAAGCTGTAACAGAGAAAGTGACGCATTGCCTTCTATCCAATATATTAATTTTCTCTGTATAGTCAACTTTCTGTCTTTTCAAGCTTACAATGCTGAAGTATTTAACAAAAACACAAATGCAAGCAATAGCACTAAAAGATCAATCCAGCCACAAAAAATTTAAAGTGTAATAAAAGAGAAAAACTAATCCCCTTTTGTAAGTTATGCAAAAACCAAATAACTCCAAGTATTTGGCCATAAAATGAGATTTTACCTTTCTATTTCTGGCCATAAGAATATGAAACTATTCATATATGTGGCCTTCTCGCTTGCAGTCTGACATCTCCATAAGACTACATCATATTTAAGATTTTAGGCTAGCTTAAGTAACTACCCTAAGACAGGGGTTGCCAACCTATTGGACTTCAGGGATCACCAAACTCATAATTTTAAATCCTACAGACCAGAGACCCTGGGAAAATCCCCAAAAAAGTCTGCAGGAAAATTCCCCACCCCATTTTCCTACTGATTGATCATTCTTTATTTGAGATTGCAGGATACCGTCTCCAGCTCTGTCCTTGGAGAGAGAGAGAGACTTTTGGCTTCATTCAAGGAAAGCAGCAGAAACAGCAGAAGTCTTTCTTTCTCTTCCCCAAACTCCACCAGAAATGAGTCTTTGTGAGACTTGCCGTGCCGGCACAGCCTCTTGGAGCAGGATGCCTTGCAGGGTCCTAAAGACTCATTTCTGGCAGAGTTTGGGGGAGAGAAAGAAAGACTTTTGCTGCTTTCCTTGCATGCAGCCAAAAGCAGAAGAAGAAAGAAGCAGCCCGGTGGCCAGGAGAGGGGTATGGGGTGAGTGGGACAAGTTTCCCCCCCTCCGCCCTTTCCCCCCTCCCCTCACTACCTCGTGTTGTTCACAGTGCAAGTGATGCAAGCCTTGTGTTCCCATGGGTTATGTGGGCGGCCCAGCCTTGTGGTCCCACGCAGCCTGGATTAATTGCTCTGGGGGTGACATTTCTCTGCGGACTACCAAAATTTTCTTGTGGACCGCCAGTAGTCCCCGGCCCACTGGTTGGCAACCACTGCCCTAAGATACACAAACAAAATGAGATAGAAGAGCTGTGTGTTTTGGATAATATTGGCAAATTCATTCTTTGAATATGGGATTGAGGAGAATCGTATTCCCTTTCACTGCTTTGCTTGTTATCCTTTAACAGCTTTTAAAAGCCAGTTGCCTCTAAGTTCCCTAATGAAATTGCAAAATGAATCAATTACAGTTCGTTTTAATCCCTGTAGAAAGCAGAAAGAAAAGCAAGGTTTTTTCCTACATCTCAAACAGCTGGGGGTAAGAACAAAAAAGCAGCAATGATGCTTAGTGATTGTGGTGCACAGCTGCCTAAACCACCTGTTCCAAGGAAATTGCAGAAATAAGAGATGAAAAAGCACAAAATGGTTTTTCCACCACCCTTCCAGGGGTGGGCTGCTGGGGGGTCACAGGGGTTCAGGAGAGCCCCTAGCTAAGATTCTGTGCAGTTCGGAGAACCCCCAAACCCCACTCCTGGCTGGCCCCGCCCACCCCTCTCCTCCCAGGAGTCCTCACGCGGGCCATTTTGGATTCAGGTATGTGCAGGGCATGTGCAAAGGCACAGGGAGGGTGAAAAATGGGTCTCCCGGAAGTTCGGAAAGGCCCAAAATGGGCCCGTTTCTGGCTTCCAGAGAGCCTCCGGAGCCCGGGGAGAGCAAAAACGCCCCCCTCCCCCCTGCTGTGGTGCAGGAGGCCAGATAACCCACGTTCATTATGGCACGGCCACCCAACAACCGGGCAGAGAACCCGTTGCTAAAATTTTTGAAACCCACCCCTGCACCCTTCCCATACAGCAGGATTGCTTTCATATACTTTAAGTGTTATTTACTACAGGACAGAGCCAGCGTCATCCATGTGACAACTCATATTTGTGGTTTTCTCCAATCACCCGTTCAACTTTTCTTTAAATTTCACATTTGTTAAGTAAATGAAATTCTCAGTCCTTCTAGTTGTGAGTAAATAAGGTGGCCAGTCTTTTAAACTTTTAATGTACACGTGGTCTATATATCATTCATGACAATCCTCCCAAATTTAATATTGCCTCCCACTGATTTATTTACAGTAGTGATACCCTTAAGATTCTACAATCTCTTTTCCTCCTTCTAAGAAACACTGCAAAGCCCAAGTCGGTGCTCATTTTCCAATACCATTGCTTTTAAATGAAGACCAAAATGTTAATGCCCAATCTGCCATCACTCTTCAGGCACTGGTATTAATCCAGTCTTTAAAATGAGGCTCTTCCCACTCCCCCAGTCATCTGTTATTTGAGCTGCCCACTCTACTGTTGTATCCGGAGAATTTTATGGCCCTGTTTACTCAAAGATGTTTATAATAATCTGTGACTGAGAAGAGTGTTTTTATATCAACATATATGTGCAGTTTCTAATTATCCCTCCCGTGTATTATATCTGTGTTAATAAAATGCACATGTATATATTTTGTGTTTTGCTTCAAGAAGATACAGGAATGGGATAATTTCTGTATCTTCTGTAATTTCTGCATCTAGTCCCATCCATGACAGGATCATGCTAGTGCAAAGGGAAGGTGGCTGCAAAAAAATAATAGACTTTGATCAGAATATCTCACTTCCTGTACAAGCTCAATGCCATTAACAATATGGGTAAACTGTGTTTGGTAACATCAATTGCATATGAGGCATAAAGGCAAGCACTTAATTGAAATAGAACATACAAAGAAGCACATTTTTTCTGTAATTTTATATAAAACAATTATATTTAAAGATTGGTTTTTCCAAGCTAGATACTTGCTGACTCTCAATAAGCATGGCCTTTGCTGAGAAATTTAGGAGCTAAGATTCAAATCCTTAAAAAGCATTCAGGTTGGGAAAAAAGTATAAAGTACTGTATATATAAAAAGGCAGGCACTTTTTACTCTAGTTGTATTTCAGCTGAGAAAAAAACTCAACCCTGGATTCCAAAGCAGGCCAGCTAAGAAATCCCAGGGTGATGTAGAAGTGTGGGCACAGAGCAAAATAGTGGCCCACATCCATCTGATAGGTTTCCCTCCAGCAAGAATAAGTTGCAAGCAGCCCACAAGTCCGTTTTGCAATCTCCAGAGCTCTCTTGCCTCTCAATATTCAGTGGCTCATTTGTGGTTGAATCACTGCCAGTTTCAACACTGAGCTTCAAAAAAGCTTAATATCCTTTAACTGACTGAAACACCCCAAAGTGATCTCTAATTTTGCATTACTTTCAAATGTCACTACTTCACCTAACCAGTCATGAGAAATAACAATAGCAACCTCCCCTTGCAGAGTCAGAACATTCTAACATGGGGAGCCAGAATGGAGTATTTTAGGGGAGACTGTTCTAGTCTGTATAATTGTGCCCTCTATTGATAATTGGATCGCAATGAGAAAATAGAAACCCAGGCTATAAATCCTATAATTTTTGTCTAGATAACTGTTGTAAAACTTTCCAAACACCCCCCCCCCCTTCTTCTCTGCAGGTTCCGAAGGAAACCCTAGAAACCTGTGAATTCTGTGGAAGCCCCATAAAATACTTCCCTTCATTTGAAAGTCTGGAACACATAGCAGAATGGGGAAATGTAAGTAATGAGAGCAATTTCACCACGTGGTTTTCCATTGGGTCCAAGGTTCACCTGTCCAGCTGGTAAGAGCAGGATCTCGCTTTCCAGTTTTTCTGTTGCCAGCAATGCCGGGAGCTTCATGAGTTCATTGTCAGTGAAAAAAATCGCTATCAAAAGAAAATGGAGAAGATTGATGTTGCCCCTCATAAGGCCCATGGAAGTCAAGCTGAGCGAGAACGGGCAAAAGAAAGAGCTCGACAAAGGTATGGCAAACTGGGGTGATACATATTTGAGTCCTTAAGAGGGCTTGGGGGAACACTGAAATCTGGTACCTCAGAACTACCTGCACCTCTGAAAGTTCTTCATCCTTCCTGCAGAGATCTCTAGAAGTTGATACCAAATTGAATGTACAGTGTGACAGAAGGAAAATTACTAATTACACAGCTGAAGACTAATAACTCTGTTTAATTTTAATTTAAATGAAATCAAAGTTTATTTTTGTTCTAGTCTCGCCCATTACTTTTGGGAGTGCAATCTATAGAGCACGGCTGTCAAACTCCTGGCCCACGGGCCGTATGCATCACATGCTGCCATACCCGGTTTAGTGAAGGGGAAAAAAGCCCTCACACATCATGTGATGCTACCGTGATTGACATCCCTGCTATACAGTATGCAGCTTAAAATTAGCTAGCTATTATATCGCACAAAACAGACCACTTTAAACTATCACTTACAGTGCAAGCAGCAAGAAAGGAAGTAGGAAGGAAATGTACCACCTACATTGGATTGTATTCTACCATGAGTTAAGGAAGTCTTAGAGGAAGAAAATTTCTAATTTCTCTCCCTGAAGTTTAAATGAGCTCTCCAAAAGTTACCTAAAAGGAAGATGACTCTCTAGCTTAATACAAGATATAGACCTTGGGATCCTGCAATTTGTCACTTTTAGGATGCACATCTAAGAAACTTTAACCATATCTCCTCCTTGAGAGGGAGGTCACATAATCCAGTAAAGACACTTTGGAGGAATGTACATGAGTAGTCTTATCATTAACATCTTTAACTTACCTACGAGTCCCTATTCTTGGGCTTATATAGGTATTACCAATGCAGAAGAACTGTTCTAATTAATTAATGCTTCATCAGTCTTACGCATATAGTGAAACTCTAATGATCGGGGTTGTTAAAAGATGTTAGGGGAAAAAGAAAAAGTAGAAGAGCTTATTTTTTCTAGACATAGTTATGAGAAGAGCTAAAGAGCATTTAGAGCTGTTAGAGCATTGCTGGGGAAGAAGACATGAAGTCTTTGGCCACTCCTGGATCGGATGTTGCAAAATTCAGTTTTTTTTTCTTTATACCAACATAGGGTCTAATATTCTGACGATACCATAGCAAGATTTGTATTTTGAACTCAGGCTCAGCAGGAAAAGCAGCAGAGAGTCCTGATCCAGGCTGAGATGTGCAAAACAGAACAAAATTTAATTCTAGCAAGATAGTGTTACTATTGATGCTGAAATCCTACAGTTCCATATATTGCTCCATGTTGACCTGCAATTTTGGGGTTCTCCTAGTTCTCACAGATTCTGTGGAATATCGAGTAGAAATCACACCCAAGAAAGTTTTGATCTAGTTTCATCAAACTTGCCAATCTGTTCCTGAATTAGGGGGTGCTGCAGTTGGCACAAAATGCAATGCCTTCTGAACAGCCCTAACCAACTTAGTAACATAATTTCTGTTCAAGAACTGAAGTGGCTCGCAGCAGGCATTTTGGCCCAAATCAAATTGCAGGTTGTAACTCATAAAAACTCTATGGGTTCAATCTCACTACCTACAGTATAATCTTGCCATGGGTGCATAGCCCTACAGAGATGGGGAGTTGGCGCAGGAACCTGAAATATGGCTTTCTCACTGACAACCCACTCACATTGTAACCACTTGTCTTACTGAGGTTAAGCTGGTCCCTTTTAGAAGCAGGTTAAAACCATTCCCTTCCAGAAGGCATTTAGGGAAAAAATAATAATAGATGATCACAACAGGTACTTTTAAAGCTGTTAATTTGATGTTATGGATGTTTTAATGTATGCTGGTTATAAGCTGCCTAGAGTTGTTTGAGTAGGGGACAGAAAACTGTAACAAATAGATTTTTTTTAAAAAAAGTTGACACCCAGCATATTTTAATATTGCAGGCTCAAAGAGAGACAAATGGCAAAACAAATTGCCTTTATGGCAGTAGAAGCAGAAAGGAGTGCATTTCCAATACACATCCCTGAATGTAAGTTGGATTATTCCACAATTATTTATGTTTGTGTTACTATGCACAGAAGGAAGAATGATTCTTATCCCATATTCACTCATAAAGAAGAATCAACCAAATGCATATCAAAACTTTGGCTTAAAGTTACTCAGTTCCAAAGCTGATGGTGGCCTGGAACCTAAATTCCTCTATACTAGCCCACTACCTTAATCACTGCAGCATATTGGCTCTCACGAATCTATTAATTTTGTTTGATCTGATGACCCCCAAATATGGGCAGATCACAGTAATTAAAAAAAATGGAAACAGCAAAATATAAAAAAAGAACTACCAGAAATGCAAAATAATCACAAAATTATCACAACAATATAGCAAGCAGAAAACTCCAGGGGAGGATCATTCCCCCTACTTCCAAGGCCTGGGTAAATACAGCTAATCCTTAACTTACGGCCACAATTGAGCCCAAAATTTCTGTTCCTAAGTAAGACCGTTGTTAAGGGAGTTTTGCACCATTTTATGACCTTTCTTGTCACAGTTGTTAAGTAAATCACTGCTGTTGTTAAGTTAGTAACACACTTGTTAAGTGAATCTGGCTTCCCCATCGACTTTGCTTGTTAGAAGGTTGCAAAAGATGATCACATGACCCCAGGACACTGCAACTGTCATGAATACATGGCAGCTGCCAAGTGTCTCAATTTTGATCATGGGGCCCTGGGGATACTGCAACAGTTGTGTGGAAAAATGGTGACAACTCACTTTTTTCAGTGCTGTTGTAACTTTGGTCACTAAATGAACGGTTGTAAGTGGAAGACTACCTGTAGGCAGATCTTTAAGGCCTTCTAGAACTGCTTCAGGATGGGAGCCATATGGATCTCCGAGTTTCAGCACAACTTTGCTTATAATGCAACGAGAAAATAATTGTGTGTGTATAGAAAATGAGAACAATTGTTTTCAATTTTACACAAAGGAAACATTTATCTGTAGCATGTTCTCCAACAATTTCCATCTACAAAATTAACAGTAGATTAGAACAGGGGCCCCTAAGCTCCGGTCCATGGCACCGGCACCAATCTGAGGAATGACAGAAACCGGGCCATGCAAACAAGCAAAGCCCCATCCCCAGGATGCAGGCAGCACATGAAACCACGTCCCCTCCAGTTCACTGAAAAACCTGTCTTCACAGAATCGGTCCATGGTGCCCAAACGTTTTTGGGGGGTCACTGAACTAGAAGATTGTCTAATCAAAGGAATTGAAAGGAGCCATTTATAATCCAATCATCTGCTTTGTTTTGGGATACAAATTAAAGTATTCTAGATAGCTGCCAAGTCTCTGCTTGAATTCATCCAGTGAAGGATGTTCACATTTTTGGATATTTGGTTTCATTGTTAAATGGAATCATAACCCTACTACAGATGTCTTTAAAAGAGAAAACCTGGGTGATATCACTAACTATTAATTTTGATGATGCCATTTTCAGCAATTGCTGAGATAGCAACAGCACCAAAGAATTAGGGCTGTTCTGTTATTCCTGGAATTTTGCTTGAAGCCTCTTGGTTTTTCTTTATGTAAGATACTGGACTTCATGACCCCTTGTTTCTAAACCAGTATCCCCTTGTTAACATATATAAATGGGTGCTTTATTAGTTTTACTGTTGCTTTATCTTTAAATTTTAATTCTCATTTTGATTACATGTCGCAATAGTTTGCTATAATTTTGAAGTGCTTGGTTTGATTAAATTGTTTTGTTTTGAAAGCAAGTCTCTATCTTCCTACTGAAGGACAGGATTTTAATAAATATCCAGTCAAATTAAAAATAGTTTCCTCTAATAGTATGAATCTCTTACTGTAAAGTTATCAGATCCAATATTTGAATTCTGATGGCAAAATTTATCGAATGTATGGTGATATCAGCACTTCCAGACTAGCCAATACCACTTTGTATTATTTATTGGATGTATATGTTGTCAACTTCATCCAGACTTGTGACAATTAAACAAAACAATACAACTATACAAGAAAAATGCCACTTATATTTTTTCCACTAACAATACCTTAGGTACAATCTTACATGTTGATAGCTGATCACTAAAAATCCAACAAAGTAAGTTTGCTTGTTCCTTTTAAGTCAAAGATCACCACTTAATTCTTGTTTAATATTTTATTTTGTAGACAATAAACAGCTTAAAACAATTTCCTTCTTCCTATCTCAAGAGACACCTACAGCAATAATTTATCCACAAGTAATTAAAGAAACAGAGATTCTGGACAATACATACAGCATCTCTTGCTGTGATTTCACTATTGCAGGTGGAAAGGTAAATAAATGATTTTACACAGTAGAAGCAATCTTTGAATTGCAATAGTAGAGAATATCTGTATGTATGAAATGTAACATTTTTGAATTTGTAAATGTAATGAAATGAAATGTAATTTTTGAATTTTACATCTCCAGCATAAAAATATGCAACTTTTTTTTAGAGCTGAGGGCTAAACTTTCAAAGCAATGTGCTTAATGTATCCATGTCAATTAGATGTGGGATTAATACCAAGGAAAGGCTAGGATCACTTAATTTGAATTTTAAAGATGAAGTAAATGTAGCATTATTTTCACTATATAGTCAATAGTTTCTTTTTATGACATTGATATTACAATCTTTAAAAAACAGGATTTGCCCAGGAATTAATGAATGCAAATAGCACTTGGAGCAATGGCGAACCCATTTCATGGACATGGGTGTGTAACTAACCTTTGAATATAAGAAACCAAAACAATCCATTTCAAATGGGAATTGTAATTCAGAATACTTTGCCTAAAGTACAAGCCCCCCCAAAAAAGCTTTATTTGTTATGGGCCCCACTCATTTTCTCTCCTCCCAAATTAAAGTGGTATACCTCCCAATCTTTATGGTATCTTTATGGTATCAATGTGCTTGGGAGTCAGACTGACGTTGCTGGTCACTGCAGACAAAAATAGGACTGCAAATTGAATTTTTAGTGTAAAGCTGTATCTCTTTTGCTCATTTTCTTGATTTAAGCTTGTCATTTAGTTGCTGCCATACTCAGATTTATCTGTTTTTTCTACATAATAACATACATGTATCTATAGCAAAGCATATAATGCACCATGGCCCTTTGGTAAAAATAAACTAGATTTCTAATTAACTCCATTTTGTATATTAACTTTATTGTTCTCTCTTTCAGTATCTTGCCTTTCTCTTTTGAGTTCCATAGGGAAACTTAAATCTGCATGTTGTTCTTTTTTTCATCAATAGTTGATGAAAAACCAATTCATACAACAGTACTACAAAAATGGTGTGAAGTTCCTTACCATGTTTCCCGACGGCACTGCACAAATATTGTATCCTTTTGTTCAGTTGAACTTGATCAGAATTAGTGGGCTGCAGCAAAATAATCTGCAACTAAGGTCTTCAGGATGACAAACACAACTAATGTTCTGTCCCTGCTATGCTTGGTAGTAACATTTTTAAAAATATAGCCACTTTAATATATAACAGTCACCACAGTTAAGATTTGAACGTCTAAAATGCATTGACCTACAACAATTAAACCTCTAATGTAATGCTTCTCATCCCTGGCATCTTTTAAGATACGTGAACCAACTCCTAGTGTTCTAAGAGATGAACTCCTCACATCTTAAAGTGCCTAAGATAGAAAATAATGTTATAGCACCATAAGCAGAACATGCATAGGATCCCTTCTTGGGGGTTGGAGATAAGACTATACAAGACTACAACTTCACAGGCTAAAATAATCCAGTACCAAAGTCTGCCTACTTATCTCTGTTGTCCTATTTCTGATACCATAAGAGTCCAGTGTTGGGAGCTAACTGTTTTCAGCAAAACAGAAGCAACCCTCCCACATCCAATTTTTTTTTTCACAACTACATGCTTTCTGGAATCCCGGATTCTGCCTGACAAAAATGCAGATGACAGTTACAGAGATACCACATATACACACACATACACCAACACTCCTCCATAGAGTTAATCATAAACTTCCCTGCTGCTGAAAAATGGAAATGCATTTAAAAGTGGTCTTAATACAACTTTTAAACACTTTTTCCATTTTTGCACTGTGTTTTACCAAAGCCTATTAGATGATTTAGGCAGTAGAATGCATTGAAGTAGCCTTTTTCATCATTGGAGCCATTCAGCTTTAGTTGACTTCGTCACCCAGAATTCCCCAAGTAACATGGCTGAAAGTCTGGTTGTGGATCTTCATCCATCCAAATGGGGAGAGGACAAGCTGAGAAAGGCTGGGCTGGGTCTCCTGTAATATTACCATTCTGCAGCAGTTAGTCCTTAACTTACAATCACAATGGGGATGAGATTTTTGGTCGTAAATCACTTCAGTCATAAGATAAGGCACCCATGTGATTGTATCTACTTTTACAATATTATGATGGTTGCTAAGCAAATTACTGCAATGGTTAAGCAAATCTGGGATTTTTAGGCAAACACTGCAGTCATAAGCGCAAGCCCATTGTTTCAAATGAGTGGTTTTTTTACCAGAAATCAGCAAAAAAACAAATCAGTCACCTGACCATAGGATGCTGCAATCGATTGGGCGGGTGAGCAATTGCCAAGTGCTCAAAATGCAGTCACATGATCAAGGGAAGGAATGTGAGTTTTTACAAAGTCCAGAAATGCTTTACAGGCTATAAAACACCCATTCTGGGCCTGTCATAATTTCAAGTGATTGCTAAGTGACCAGTCATAAATTGAGAACTACCTGTGTCTTGTACCCTTAAGTCATGGGTGTCAAACTTGCCATGTCACATTCCCATCATGTGATGTTTTGCAACTTTTTTCCCATTCATGGAGCTGATGCGCATCACCAGTTTGACACCCCTGCCTTAAGTGATTTACAAGACCAAGATCAGCCCCTTGAATCAAGCTGGGAAATGGTTCCACTTTTTATTTTGTAATCAAAATGTTGGCAAACTTGGATTTCTAGACATACAAAGTACTGTATTGTTTTATAAGTGAGATACACCCTGGTGAAGTAGTCATTTTCCTTGTGTACTATTATCCATACTGCTGTACCACTGCAAAATTAGGGAGTTTTGATATTGGTACAAAACAATAATAAAAGTTCTACTTCTAAGGTAGATAAATCTATTCTGTTTAAGATTATTTGTTGCTTGTCTAGACAGGGAAGATTCATACTACATCAGTAAAATAGAACCAAGGAATGAATTCAAGAACTGCAGGTAACATATGTGAAAAAGGGATGTTAACCAAGATTCCCCTCCTTCCCTACAGTCAGAAATTTACTATACCATTCATACATCTGAGCTAGCATGTCTAACAAGTAAGAGAGTAGGGGGAAAAACCTTAGCTACATGTACAGCTATCCATCTGGAAATCTGGCAATTATTGTTGTACAGAATGAAAATGCAGGGTACATTTGTATAGTCCAAGAAGATAAGTGTGAGAAGCCCAAAATCCAGGCAGTATTTGACTCTTGTGGGAAAGGAACTTGTTATCATCCAAACCAAATTGTATGGTGAGTTAATTATAGAGAAAATTTTCATTTTTTGCTGTGGATTTTTTATTTCATATTTTTATTAAATATTTAGTGGGTAGGATTTCCATTACTTCAACATATGCAGTATTACTAGAAACATTATTTTGTGACTGGAACCATGCTCAAGTTGTAGAAAATACAACTATTTCTAAGTGATAGATGGTAAATTCACCATGCTGTAATTTTCTGTTCATTAGCTTTTTCCTTGAAATTGCAAAAATTATAAAATTGCTAGTCATTTCTAAAGTGTGGTTGCTAACATCATGTTGCTTTGCTGCAGGGGTGTCAAACTCACATTGTCACAGCATCATCATCCCCTTTGCTAAACCGGGCAGGGGCGGGGCCAGCACGTGACGCATCTGGCCCACGGGCCATGAATTTGACACCCCTGCCTGCTATTGACAGAGAAGACATGTTAATTCAGTCTTCTCATGCCAATGCATAAACCATGGTTTAGCAATATTACTTAGCATGATTTGTGTTAATTACAATTGTTTTTGTAAATGGTCACATTCTCGGTATCTTGCATTTTATTGTCCACTAAACTTAGCTTATAATTTACATGTTTATTTAAACTCCATACTTATTATCAACTAAATATTTGTAAGCAGCTTATGTTTTAACAAATAAAAGCATCCCTCTTTTTATTATAATGGGCTAACTTAGTTGCCATTCTGGAAACTACTACACATTACAGGTCCTTTTTTATGTATTTGCTTGGAATGATGAGGCAAATGAATCAGATAGATCATAACTGAGCTGAGCCTGTCTTCGTAATTTTTATATAGGATATGTTAAGATTTGTGGTTCAAATATACAGTCAGTTTATTTTTCTTCCTTGTAGGATAAACATTACAATTCGAGGAGGACATTACTCAGATCAGGCTGGCAACAAAGTAAAAAAATGGATTTGGCCCAACAATTTACAGAAGCACAATCCCCGTGTATCATTTAAACCTATCTTTCTGTCCTTGAACCTTAATGTTGGTGTCAGGATACTCGGGCAAGATAAAATTGCCATTTCTTTTCTTGCAATGGGAAAACAAGCAAAAATCAATGTAGGAACCAAAGTGCAGGTACATGTCAGAGGAATTAATGTTTATCTATCCTTACAAGTTACAATTAAGCAAGGCATGGAATGTTGTGTGGAGAACAGAAAATCTTTAGAGAAATACAAAAACTAAAGTTTTATTCAAAATTGATCAAGTTTTCCAACGTAATCTATATAGCCATTTTATCTAATTTAAATTAATTGCAACATTACTTTCATTCCTATGCTGACTGAATTAACTTTTTTTTTCTTAAAGCCACTTGCTGAACACCTTCCATGGCCAAAGTACGTAGCTGAAGATGACCTTCTGCTCTTCGCCAATAGATTAAAAATTCTTCGCATCTTTGCTAAACTGAATAGATATTTAGACTTTCCTGCCAGTGACTGGTGGACTAAACTGCAGCTCCCTTCATTTCTTTTGAAACAGACTTCGAAGTTAATACATCTTTGTAAAGAATGTGAAATAGGCTGTTCTCTGGATAAGTTAATAATGGCAATAGTAAAATCACCAGTTTAATCAACAGCTGATAGTTGATTGATGTTGACTGAAGAGTCTTAAGTCACTTTCTTGTTTAAAATATTTAATATTTATTCATCTGTTGAATTCCGTAAGAAAATTTATTTGTATTATATTTATGTATTCATAAAATATACTATATATGGGTATCTTCTTGAATGTTCTATGTCGCATTAGAAAATATAAATATGAAGCAAACTTCAATAAGAAAATTGAATTATATGCCATAGGATTCAATAACTATTCATAAAACTCTAGATTCATTTTGCTATGGTTAAAAAAATCATAAGCTTTTAAAGGCCATACTTATACTAACTTACATAATTCATCTGTAGTTTTTATTTCTCCACACCTCTTTAAGCAAGATAGTAAATAAAACAGAATGGGTGGGCTGAGGAAGAGGATGCTCAAGCCACTGGCTTGCATTTAGTTACAATCTGGATGGAATTAGATTTTACCAGCCACTGTCATGTTTTCAGATTACATCCAAGTTTTGTAAAAGCTGCTGGAAAAGATTTGTTGTTCCCACTGTCTGAAATCAAATCATCCAGTTGTTACTCAGATTCATCTCCATCTTTAGGGAAAATACCTAATGCATCTTTATTAAGTGTAAAAGCAATAGAGGAGAAAAAGGTATCCTTTATATTAACAATGTTGTCTTGTTGATAAACAAACCTAGTCTTGATATATTAACAAAGTTTTATCTACTACACTTGGAGAAAACTATTTTCTAGGAAGTATGTTCCAGGGGCAGAGAATAAAACTTTCCATATACAATGCTGGTGCTGATATTTTCCAAACCGTAGAATACTTATTATCATAAAAAGGAAATACTCTTAAGCAGCAGTTAGATCATTCCAGAATCTCAAAATAATGAGCATGTGCAATGTTCATGTGCAATAAAATTATTCACGATCACTTGACCCCTATTTCATGACTTGTAATAGTTCTATTAGCATAGGTAAATTCCATTTATGTGTATATGTAGTGATGATTTCTCAATTTTATAGATGATTTTATAGAAGCACTTTCTATTGCTATTACTGTCATTCAATCAAGGCATTGTCTTACAAACCAATTTTTAGACAAAAATGGTATGTGAATTCTTGTTTATCTTCTGATCTCTCCTTTTCCTTTTATGAGTTAATGGACTATTAGAAACAGATGTTTATAATAAATTATACCCTCCAAGGAGCAGATAGGAATTAAAACAATGAAATTGAGTAATATGGTAAAACAGCAGCAAAAGTGGTAGGACATATAATTAAAAGGGAAGCTGGGATGGCCGTTACTTATTTTCCATTTCTTTTCATCAACTCTACCAAGAAATCTATATTAGTAAAGCACTACAAAAGTAAAATTATGCATCAAAATAAATACTTTATATTCCTATGGATGCTTCCCTAGATGTAAACTTCATTTAAATCAATGTGATTTATTTTTGAGTAGGACACACTAGTATGTGAAGTTCAATATTTTATCTAAGTGTAATTTGCAGAGGCTCTTTTTCATCCTAGTTTATTTTATCATCTATATATATACTTAAAAACTGCTCAAAAGCAAATTATATGAATGAAAACATAAAATAGCAAAGGACACAACAATGAAAAAGTTCACTCCAAAATATGCCTATCAAGTAATAAACTTGTCCTAAATGTTTTCTGAAGTAGTAGACCTAAATAAGCAGAACCAGATAGTGTAAATGGACCTCGTATAGAAGAGAATTCACAATCACAGAAATGGATAAATTGTCTCACAGTTAATGCTACATTTCAGAGGCGCTAATTGGTGTGTAACTTAATTAATGCATCATGTTTTCTAAACAAAGTACTACAGAAAAGTTCTCATAGAAGTCTTGATTTTCATATGCCAAGAGTGGTTAAGGCTGAAAAGCTACTTTTTTTGCTCATGGACTAGTTCACAAATTCAAGGTTTAAGTGAGATCCAGGGATATTCAAGTAATTTGAATTTATTCTTGTTGGAACTGTTCTGAAATTAAACAATCTTAATTAAGAGAAAAAAAATGACTATTGAGCTTTTAACTCATTTTAAAGAAAGGGATTTAAATACATACCTACTTCAGGTGTTTGCAGATTTAATTTAAAAAAAAACTGAACATAGATGTCAATCCTTTAAACCATATTCAAAAATACACTGGGAGCAATTATGCAATTTATGACTATTACCAGTAGTTTCCAAAAAAACCACATGAAAACAAATAGATTTACTACTGCATTCTCAATTTTAAAATACTTCATCAGGTAAACTACATCAATACTTACTTATTAGTTTACCTATCTTTGATTATTTTCAAATAACCAAATTATGGAGGAGGAAAGCCTCTCTTAATCAGAGCTGTACTTATCTAGTTTTCTGCACTGTAGATTGAACAACATACTGTTCTATAATCTGAAAAACTGTTGAAGGGAGAAGAGGCAGTAATTAGATCAGATTAATTCCATTTTATAAATCATTCCATATCCCAAAGTTAGAATTGGCCACTGCTAAATCAATAGACTTACATGGCTTTATTTGACCTTTTCTCTTACATTTCATCAGCTTAGCAAACTCAGTCCTTATATCTTTGTGGTACAGTGAATACACAAATGGGTTTATCAGTGAATTGGTTTCTCCTAGAAGGAATAAAAAATCCCTCAACAATGGGCTCAAATTGCAGGATTTACAGGTAGCTTTCACAATAGCAGTCCCATAATAAGGGCCCCAAAATACAATGAAGCAAACAATCACAATGATAGTCCTTAGAGCTTTGAAGTAACAGACATGAGCAGAGGGGATATCTGCATGCAGGCAAGAGCGCTGGATCTGCTTATGCTGTAGATAGGCAATCCTTCCTACTGAGATATGCAAATACACCAAGGTCAACAATGCAGGGATGAAAACACCAAAACAGATTATGTAGAGGTAATCACTTTTGGCAGCAGACAGGAGCCCACAGTTACCTTTCAATTTGTTCTCCCGCAATCCTGAAAAAATAAGTGGCAAGTGTCCTACCAAAAAGGAGATAACCCAGAGGACTACAAGAGAAAGGATTACACGTTTCTTGCTCATAAGGGAGGGATAATGAAGCGGCAGTTTCACTG
The DNA here is from genome assembly GCF_049901735.1 of Notechis scutatus. Classification (NCBI taxonomy): domain Eukaryota; kingdom Metazoa; phylum Chordata; class Lepidosauria; order Squamata; family Elapidae; genus Notechis; species Notechis scutatus. Next base: position 142,454,265 of record NC_142012.1, on the reverse strand, counting down.
CCAAATACTTGTCCAGAGAAACCAGGAGTAAGGTGAGAATAGAACCAAAACAAGGAGTAATACCCATGCAGATCCTTATAAGACAAAAAACCAAATTTGTATCAAACAGTGCATCTGTTGCATCATCCAAGGCGTCCCCAATGCACATCACACCCACAAGTAGATCAGCAGCTGCCAAGTTGAGGATGAAGACATAATTTCCGCTTGATCTCTTCTTCTTCAACCGACAGACGACAATGATTACCAGTAGATTAGCAGATGGAATAAATATACTTAAGATGACATGTAGCACTGCATAAATAGTTGACATCTTGTTTACTGTAAACTGATAAATATATTAGGCTTTGATACGCATTGCATATGCAATCTGTATCGTCTTCAGTAGTAAACATGCTTTCCAACCACCAAACTGTTTAGTCATAGCAAAAAGTGAAGACCTAGTAGCTACAATCCTCTCTGGACAGACGATTTTCTTCAAACTGATGGCTAGTCTGTCCCAACATCTTTGTGGTCAGTTTGTTTCTCTTGCAAAATTGATGATACTCTTCCCTTTGTAGAGAGATATATGAAGATATATGGAGGATCAAAGTTCTGCCAGTTAAAAGCTTCAGACAAAATCAACTAATTGGCTGAAATGGAAGGGACGCACAAATAGTGCGGAAGCAGATTTGTTCTATTTACGAAATTCTCTGATGCAGAAAGATAAGGAAGGAGTTTTAACAAACAAAGAGACACTGCAATCAGTTACCATTACACATCTAAAGGTGTGTGATTGTTTGTCTTCTCCATGCATTAAAATGATCTTATGTGAGGAAGCAACCAATAGATAAAATGTCTCCATGGTGTCCCTAGCCTGTTGGATCCTGGGAAAACTTACGTTATTTCAGAGGTCCAAGAAAAGAAATTTTTTCCAGGTAAGAGGAATGGATATTGGACTTAAAATTGAAAAGTAAATTAAAAAACTATCACTGGAGCACAAGCTTTGTAGCTTGTCTGGGTTCTAGGGTACTGTTAAATGAATGATTGGGAAGATAACATTTTCTAGATTTTCTACATTTACTAGTCGTCCTCAATTGGGACGAAAAATTTCTGTTTTACGTTATTGCAGCATAAGTCGAATTAGACCTGTTTGACTGTTTTTATAATGGTTATTAAGCAAATCACCATGGTTGCTAAGCTAATCACATGGTCGTTCAACAACCCACATTGACATTAAGTAAATCCAGCTTCCCAAGTGGATGTTTTTGTTGAAAATTGGCAAAAATTTATAAACCGCGGTCCCATGACTTCGGGATGCTGTAACCAGCTGTAAACACAAAGCAGTTGCCAAGCACCCAAACTGCAATCACATCATCATAGGGATGCAATGTGATGATCGTAACTGCAAATGCATCCTTTGGCAGGTCCATCTGACACCCCTTGTTGCACTTGTTGCCAGTGTGCTTCCAGATATGATTCAAGTGCTCATTATGATCTATAAATCTCTACCTGACATAAGGCTATTTGAGAGACTTGTATTCAGCAGCTTGTAGTAACAAACTGTTTTTGAAGTGATACATTTAGAGTTACAAAGTACTTCATGCAATGTAAAAAAAAATTAAAATAAAATCTACTATTAGCCTAGATCCTAGATGATTCCAGATTCTAATCATCAGGACAAAAGTTTACAGTTGATCTATTAAATCCAGCCTTTTTTTTAATAATGTGGACCATGAGAATAAGCTAATAGATTGAAGGAACAGTGCAGAGTGGGGTGCATCAGAAGTTAATGTCAAACAGGATCTTTGTTATGGAAAGTTACGGAAAGAAATGCCTGAGAAATATTTTTTTTATACATGACAATATGGTGCAGAGAAAAGTGAATTGAGATAAAATTCCCTTGCCTGAAATGTACATATGAGCATTCTTTGGCTAGCAGAGATTATATAGTACAGTATTTCCCTGAAATAAAGCACACTACTAAGAAGCAGTCAAAATATAAAAGAAAGATGTGGCATGTAAGTTGAAGGTGCAACATAAAATATAATGTGTAAAACATTTTTCTCATGCCCCTCAAATAATAACCTATAAAATGAATCTTAATAACTATAAGCAAAGGGAGATACAATTGGAATTTACAGCACTTTAAAAATATTTTAATAGGATATAATGAGAAAAAACTACCAAGTTTGAAGCAGAACAGGTTTTTTTTTTTTTAGAAAAGACCCTAAATTATGCATTCTAATATGTAGTATGGCATTTTAATGTTACAATCTGGAAGTTAATAAAGCAAAGTTAAACTTAGAGATAAGAAATGATAAATTATAATAAAAATCAGCTGAAAAACTGTCTATATGGAATTCTTAGCTTCCTAAACTCAAAGAGGGGAAACAAATACACAAGGATACACATTTGACAAATGGGGATTTTATAGCTTAGAAGCACAGATTTAGTTGACTGCTACTGTATGTCTTTAATTCTAACACTAAAGTATCCTCTATTCAAACAGTATATCCATTAAATTCACGATTATTGCAGTTTCAGATTTTATGTCAGCCATTTTGAGATAGGTATCACCAATCTTTTCATTAATGGCCGCCAAAAGAGATGCAATAATAGCTCTGCAAACACTATTTAAAGGAGTCTGTACTTTTGGGTTGTTTCAAAGCAATTAACACAGCTTTGTCAAGCTTTTATAGCTTGAAGCATTTGTTTTTAAGAGTAATCACAACAGCTTTCCACAATCAGTGCCTACTACACTTCTGGCCAGTAAGCACTAACATTTAGGTGGCAGGGGCAATAGGAGCTATAATGTATATCTGGAAACCACTAGGTTGGTGAACTCTGCACCAACATCTTCCAGAATTAGCAGCAGGAGATTTTCAGGAATATATTTATGTATTTATTTCCTACAGGCAAAACTGAACAATGTGATGCCTTGCTCTAACATGCCAATCATGTACCTTAGAAATATCCTAACAAAATGTAAATTATATATATATATACTATTAAAATTCTCGTGTTTTATAACTTCAACTGGGCAAAATTATGTATCACAGAGCAGCACTTGTTGAATCATGGGCTCAAGGGGCTAAATTACAAAATGGGTATAAATCTGAAATGATTTCCACATGATTGAGATTTGGCAAATTTGTTGCTGCTATGCCGCCACCTGGAGGTTCGGTAGACCAGTTGCACCCTAGCCCTCTCGCTGGCTAATTAAGTCAATTCTTCCTTTGGCCACTGGAGATGAAGCAGAACGGTCCTTCCCTAGCCCTCCAGATAGCAGGTAGACCAATCCCATCATCAACTGCTGGAGAGCAGTCAGCCGCTGTCAAACTGGCAGGAAGTGAAAAGTCGCTCCCACTCCCAGAGTTTTTGACCTTGGTCGTTCTGTTTAGATATGGAAATATCTCTGAAACAATGAACCAACAGATCATGGGGTGTCTCGTATTATTTAAAATTTATAGCAATTTTATGAAAATAAAATTGTGGAAACAAATCTTATATTTAGAATGTCAAATTCTTAATACAGTTAACATCACCTAATTTAACATTTTCATTCCAAAGTCACAAACTATAACACTATATCAGTACATGTAAATGTGGAGTACTTTCAGAGTTATTTTTCAATGAGATTAAACCCCTCACACACAATAAATGTACATAAAAATGAATTAAATGGGCCTAAGCCGTATTGACTTAGGTTTTATTGAAATCCAACAGTTTTGATATATAATAAAATATAAAGCTGATTATATAAAAAAGCAGAGATTCTATTCTGATTGGCTATAGTGAAGTTAAGCTTTATATATTTATTTATTTCTTCCCTGAGATGAGATTTAACAATTTGGAACAAGACAAAAAGATATGTATTCTGAATGAAATAAACTATAAGAGTGGAATATTACACCAACCTAAATACATTACTATATATCCTATGATTAAACTAGCAATTTTCATAGCAGTAACAAAATATATATGAGGATGCAGAAAATATGTTATTAGCTCAACAAAAGTTATGGTACACTAATTTTTAAAAATACACCCACTATGTATGAACGTATCACACAAAAATAAGTTGTATATATGCCAAGCAATACTTAATCCTGATTTTAAAATAAGACAAAAATCCCAAATGTATTTCAACCTAAGTTTTTATCACAGATAAAGAGTTTATAGTAGGCATCACATATACTGAAAAAACCCAAACAAAACCAAAAGGATTACAAAAATCATGACTGAATTAAGTAGATGTTTAAAAAAAACCCAATATATTATTGGAACTGCCTGATTTTCATAAAATTACTTGAAGTCTGAAATGAGTTGGATCAATATACCCATCAAAAATTTTTTTGGTTGAGGAAGAATCTCAATCGTACTGCAATTTTACTGTCCCATTCAAAAACCCACTAAAAATACTGTAGACGTATGGAAAAATAACTGCAAAAACACTGAACACGTTTTCATTAATGTGTGATGTACTGCCACTCAATGTGTTTAGGTTTCAGAAATTTATTTTTGAAAACATAATTCTTTACAATCAAGAGTAATATTTGTAGCCCCAGATTGAAAGGAGGGGTCGTTGGGCTCTGAGCTTGGTTGTTTTCTTGCAGACGTTTCATTACCGAAACTGATAAGATCATCAGTGCTAGCATGATAATGAAATGTCTGCAAGAAAACAACCAAGTTCTCTGACCATCAAGTTCAGAGAGCACCTCATAATTCTTCAACAATTTTGAAAAATTATAAAAAACAGCTTTTTACAAGAAATTAATTTTGTAATAAGATTAGAAACAAGTATCTGTAAAGCTTGTGCAACTATGCAAGAAGTCAGAACTAATAGTTACAACCCTATAGGCAGTCCTCAACTTACAACCATTCATTTAGTGACCATTTGAAGTTACAACACTGACAAAAGCGACTTGCGGCCATTTTTCAACCTATGGATGTTGCAGCATCCCTGTGGCCATATAATCAAAATTCAGATGCTTGGCAAGTGGCATTTATTTATGACAGTTGCAAAGTCCTGGGGTTATGTGATCACCTTTTGCGACCTTGTAAGCAAAGTCAATGGAGAAGCCAAATTTACTTAACAACTGTGGCAAGAAAGGTAATAAAATGAGACACAATTCACATAACTATCTTGCTGAAGAACAGAAATTTGGTGCTCAACTGTGGTCATAAGTCGAGGACTACCTGTAACTGATGTTTATCAAAGTAGGGCTACTGCAAAATGTCTATTCTATTCTTAAAAATCCGGGGGGGACACACACACACACACACACACACACATGTCAATGCTTTTGCTTTGAAGATATCCTTTTGCAAGAAAAGCTTTATTTTCTACCCCAAACTAATTATGTCACACATGAGTTCTGAATGTTTCCTAATGTAAATTGATATTTGAGAGGAGGGGGAGTAGAAACCTATTTTCTTCAGAAGATGCCACTGAACAACGTTAAATAATAAGATCACATTATACTTTGGAATAGGGAGACCAAATGTCAGCGTATAAAAGACAAACTTGAAAAAGTTCAGTGGCAACATACAGTCTTAAGAATTGGCAGCTTAAGGTTCCCAGATTTTGAGCTAGGGTGGTTAGATTTCCATGTTAAGTATGTTACATGTTTGTTATTCACCATCTTATTTATTGTTGATTGTGTATTTGTTACTTTGTTTTTAAGTTGTGAGCTGCCCAGAGTCATTTGGAGTTAGGTGGCATATAATGCAAATAACAATAATAATACTGAAATTATTGCATTGCCACAATGGAACTCTTCATCACCACCAACTTTTAAACTAAAAGTTCATTTAATTACAATTATAGGTTAACCCTAAGAGTAATAATTAACAACCAAAATAGCAAGTTGTGCTCTCCTGGACTTCCAAATAAGACCATATAATAATAATTAACTTATTTGCCAGAAATAACAAGAGACAAATTTGAAATAGGTATCTAGGTGTTGTTTGCTATCAACAGAATTAGGTTGATCAGATATGGTTAGTACTTGTAGAACCAAATGAAAAGCCAAGAAAGTCACAAACAAGTTCCAAAATACACAATGGCAAACCATTTCAGTATCGTCACAGAAAAAATACCATTGATATATTGAGTTAACACAAGAAAGATTTACCTTTGTAGATGTTACATTTGTAGATGATTATTACTAGGACTTTAAACAGCCTGAAATTAGCATTTATTTATTTATTTATTTATTTATTTATTTATTTATTTATTTATTTATAATCCTGTTAGGCAAAGAATTATAGAAGATCAAAATATCCCAATTTTAGATTGGCCTTAGAAAGATACTTAGAAAGATTATACTATTTTTTTTCTTTTTGTGCCATTTTAGATGACAAAACTAATCATAAAACATCTCCAAACAAGAACTCAAACAAACCTTAAACCCATATAAGAAGCTATGCAAATTCACAACTTAGCAAGTGAAATTAATCATGTCCGTAGATGATTATATGCTTTTTGAATTCAAAACTGTTTATACTGAAAACCCAGATTTTGGGGGGCAACATGATGATTCTGTAAACTGCTTAGAGGGCTGTAAAGCACTGTGAAGCAGTATAAAAGTCTAAGTGCTATTGCTATATACATGGAGGACATTATAGATGGAAAGTACAACCCTTTTTTCTACATTTTTAACCTTACTTGTTACTGCAAGTTACTCAAAAGGGTAACATGGGAACAAATAGAGACTGTAGCACACTTGAAAAAATTGTGACCGGAGCCAGAGTACTTTTTAAAAAAATAAACTTACTCAATGAAAACTTTTTCTTCAATGAATTAAAATTAAAAGTTCACATAGTTCAAAAATATTTTTGTTCCTCAATGTCTGGTCTAAAAATATTATCCTTTAAGAAATTGGGATCACCTTTTGGATTCATATGATAGTTTTGAGTACTTCCAAAGATTATGTAAGGGAGATTTAGGATATCCATAATGTATATGAAATTGCTTTTGCTTCTTTCTTCAATATATTATTCAGACAAGTTTATGAAGTGATTTAAGCTGATTTACTCACAGTAAATGAAATTTCTTTATTTAAATTAGTTTACTTAGTTCATATTTATGACAGCATAAAGGCCAATTACTTGATCGTACAATTTGGGCCAGGAAACAGACTTCAAATTGTTGAGGGAATCTGAACATCACTTGGTCTTCTGAAGTCATGACGTAGAAGGTAGTTACTCTGCATATCATTTGTTTATATAATTTAGTTTTACAATGTACCATTCACTCAGCAATATACCCTGAAAATATACAAAACTTACACAACCAAATCAGTATTGTTCAGCAGCCATCAATTATCCAAACCAGTTTAAAAGACAGCCAGTACTTCTCAAGATTGATTTTAAATTACAAATATTCTATAAAGGCCACATAAAGCAAATCAGACTTTTTTCCAGGAAAATATTAGAATATTAACAAATTTTGCCACCTTAATAGACATGAATACAAAGAGTTAGATCAAGACTCCACTGGTTGCATTTAATCCACACTAAATTTAATAGGTTTGAAATGCAACTTAGTCTGGATCTAATCAAAAGCAAAAATTTGTAATCAAGTAATACCTGTGTTTTTTTCTAAAACTGAACTGGCTAAATTACTTTAAAAAAACTATACAGTATTATTGCACTCCTTGAATGTGCAGTTCTTGGACACATACCAGCACTGAAAGGGATCTTGCATTAAGATTTTCAGAAGGTACAACATGAAGACAAGTAGATCATCCAGTCTGTACCAACAGCTTTCTGTCTTCAGTACAGACCTTCATTTATTTCATTCATGTTGCCTTTGGAAAGTATCACTTAATGTCTGAAAGCAGAATAAATCAAAACAGAACAGTTACAAGATAGCCTCATAAAGTAAACTCTAAGAAAATCTCAACAAAGATATTCAATGATAAAGGATTAAAAATCCCCCCCAAAGTAGGGTTTCTCTGTAAGAAGATTCTACTTCAGTGCCCCCCCCCCAACTTTTGGGGCACCAGGGACCAGGTCCATAGAAGGTGGTTCTTATGCAGACCGGGAGGTGTGGTTTCGTGCATTGCCTAGATCTCACACATGCGTGGATGGGGCTTCACTTGCTTGTGCGAACAAGTTCCTGACAGGCCACTGATCAGTGCCTGTCTGCAACCTGGGGGTTAGGGATCTCTGCTCTACTTCACTGTTTAAATATCCTAGATAGGTACAGAATATGGTCAGAAAGGAAAGATCTATTTCTAACTGTCAGCAAGTTCCAACTGCTCCTTCTTGATCAGCTAAATGCTTTAATATTAAATTATTGTATGATACATATATGTATGTGTATATGTATAGACACACAGATATCAAGCAAATAAATCATTTTAAAAACTTACAAGAAGTGTTCAGTACTGATGAATGGGGCTATGATCTATGATGTGGCATTTGCTCCATATGCACATTGAGTTTCATTTCATTATCAAGGATTTGAACAAGTTGCTGCATGGAAGGAAGATGCCCAGATTCCAGCTTAGACCACACTGGGACATCTAAAAAGCATAAGAAAAAAAAGGATAAAATATATTTAAAAAAGGATAAAATATATAAGGTGATGGAACAGTTTTTATAGCTACCTATATTCCAAATACTTATGCAATCTATGGATACAAGCTTTTGAAATAAAAAAAGTCAGGATATTCCAGTTCCTTCTAACTAAGCAAGAATTCCAGTGCTGAAAAATCCACAGAAAATATAAACATTGCAATTCTGCAAACAAAATTTATTCTCAGTAAGTGTGGAAGAAACTACACACATGCCACCAGTATTGTTGTTCTAATTACTCTGTAGTTCAGTATATCATTCATGAAGATTTGGGATATCAGTGAATATCTAAAGACTACAAATTCAAATAGTTACTTCTGTGTTAATGATTCAAAACATTGAGAGTAAAAAAATTAACACGGTTATTAATATAAAGGAAAACCAGTATTATTCATGCTCTGATTTCATTTCAGTTTCTTTCTAAAATCAAACATTAAGACATAAATTCTCAGCCAACTTTAGCAAGGTCTTAAAAATACACGGCCATTTTTAAAACATTAGTTCAGTACAAAATACATACAAGAAAAAAACCTCCTGTTTCCTTATCTTACTTGGGAATTTCCAAATTGAGAAACACAAAGAGTTTACTCTCTAAATTCAAATGAAATGACCCTACTAATCTAAAGACCATAACTAACATTTTTACCGTGTTAGGATACAAATATAATAAACAAAAGAAGTAAAATAATCTTAGTTTTGTGAAAGTTTAGGGCTCAGATTATCTTTAGAAACCCTATGTCTGATCTTGGGTATCAAATGGAGTTTATATATTGATAAAATTCTTAACAAATAAGAATTTGTTCAAATCAAGTTTGACTCCAATCTGTGTCTTATATGGATACCGTTTTAAACTTAAAGGAAGACAAAAAATTATTGAAAATTTACCATTTAAAGTTATTTCAAATGCACCTGTTGACATACACTGGTTCTCAATCATGTTGCTCAGGAAGAAAACCATCATACAAGCATATACCTAAAAAGAGCATTTATCACAGTTATTAAATCACGCAATATATTTAAGAGTTATGTCATGAATTTGTGAGTTCCCGCAATTAAATTGATAACAATTTTTTTTAGCGTATGGCACGTTAGCCAGGGATCATCAAGGTGGCTGGCTGCCTTTGTGAAAGGATTTTTTTCAGGCAGTGTTATTTTTACCTGCGGGACGCCTGAATGCCGGTAGGCATTTGAGGGAGGCCCCTTTCTTGTCCCTACGCAGTTTATTCGTTCATGGGAATTGAGCCGCCGACCTCAGTGGTGCACAGGCCCAATGTCTTACCACATGAGCCACCTCGGCCCCCTATTGATAGCAATATCTGCTATACATATTTCTTTATTATTCTTTAAGAGGTTTTATTGATTTGCTATTTTTATATTACAAAAGTCATTTATATTTAGAAAAAATACTTATGAATAACATTGGCAACATCAAATTTTAAAAGAAAAATAATCTAAGAAGTGCAATGTATAAATACAGTTCGTGTGTATGTCTGTGTGTGTCTAATAAAAGCTCCATAAAACATTATAGTTTCACAATCTGCTAAATATTCTGCTTCAACCCTAATAACACTTAATTAGCATTTGTTTAGTATTAGTCAAGGATGGGATTATATAAATCTTACCAAGATAGGTCTGAAAATTTTTTAGTCAAACATTATAAAAGTTCTTTAAAAATACATTTTCCTCAAAGAAAGTATATAGCCAGGGTCAAGTTATTAAATTTCAACCCATTCTTCATTCAATTACTTATTTTAAAGTGTTTCACAAATTCTAATTTTGAAGACAAATAGAATTTTAAACACTCTTATATCAACTAGATAGTAATGTTGCTTTTGTTATTATTAATTTAAATTTATTAGCCTTCAAATTCCGATGGACTCTCCAAACTACTTATATCAATCAGAAGAATGTATTATTTTTGGCATTTAAAAGGACCAAAAATTATCATGCCCGTGTGAGAACCAATTTGCTGTGATAGTTAAAGGCACAAGACCAGATGCCATGAATCTAGTCTTGCTTTAGGCACAAAGCCAGCTGAGTGGCATTGGATTGGTCAGTGACTCTCTCAGCTCTAGGAAGAAAATAATGGTAAACCACTTCCAAAAAATATTGCCAAGAAACAGGGACTTGTTCAAGTGGTCCCAAGAGTCAAGACTAACACAAAGGCATACTGTATGTGTACATACATACATACACACACACACACAAAATCTTACTTGCAGCCAAAAAAATCTCTTTACGAGCCAATAATTTTTTCATTCCTAAATGAGATGTTTTAGTTCTATTACTATGCTTGTAATGTTTTTAAAGTACACTCTGTTTCCAATCTTATGAGTAAGAGGATACTCATGTAGTGTGGTTCAATTAACAGTATAAAATCTGCTTCTAGCACAATTAAAAAATAAAATGCTATTAAGAAATCATACCTTATTTTCTTGTCCCCACTGCCAGATACCTGGAGTTTGCATGCCAAATAAAGCAAAAGGATCCTTGCCAACAATAATGAAGCCTATTAGCACTAGTTTGAAGACTGACAAGAAAGATGCTATATGTCTGGTAGGAAAAAAAAGGTAAGTTAATCACCAAAGTACTGATAGAATAAAACTAAATTTAACTCATCTAAAGAAACAAAAGTTATGCCATGCCAATGTGAACACTAATGGATTTTGCTTGACAATATATCTGAAAAGTTGCACATAAATGTTAAAGAACATTAACAATGGCTGAATATTATTCTTTTAAAAATCTTTTTGATGTTCTTTGAACAGCTGTTTGCTTATATTTTGTTACTTTTCAGACTATTGCATTATTATTATTGTACACAGTAATTAAAACTAAATAGGAATGTAATCAAATATTGCTTTTGAGATTTCGTAACATTACAGAGCTAGATATTCCCCATCCATTCAGGTAAGTTATTTAGCATATTTTAACTCAGAACTAACTTACCTATATATAGGTTGGGGAAGGTAGTTTTCCCCTTCAATGCGGATGTCTGGGTACCGCTGGCTAATAACCCGCATGTACTCTTCAAACACCCGCCTGTATCCTCAGGAAACACTGCACAGAAGTATTTTATCACAATTAGTAGTTGTATGATGGAGCATTTTATACATACATAAACACACAAAGTCCTCCCCTCCATCTCACTCTGATAAATTCAATGGTTTGGAAAAAACTCTTCCCATAGAACTCTAAGACAGATAATTAGAAATATCGGCAACAGCCACCTGAGAAAAACAAGAACCAATACTCCCAAAAAAGTGTTTTACTAGTTAGGGTAGTAGTAGTGCTGAAAGTTCTCACCATAATACCAGTTATTTTGTTTAGAAAAATGCTTGATATGTAGATTTATACTGAGGTTGTAAAAACATTTCCCCTGATTATATTATATTGGAAAATGTCTAATACTGGCTTACAATACTGTCTAATGCTGATATTTATGGTTTTATTGTGACATTAGTTTATACTATATTTTTATTTACCATACGGTGTAGATATACATTATATAAAACTATCATTAACTCTAATTCCATCCAGTATGCATTGACCTTTAAAATATTAGCAAAAATGAATAGAATAGCAATTCAGCAAAATTATATATTTTTTGCAATACTATTTAGAATATAAAATTATTACTTTGTTGCTTCCATAGTTTCTCATTACAATTTGTTACAAAGCCTTTCCATAACCAGTTTCTATATTATATTTTAATGTACAACAATCTCTAATACCATGATGAGAAACAATTGGAAAAATCAGAATAGCAGCTTTGGTAGTAAACCAGTCTCTTTGATCCAATAATTAGCATAAAACAAAAAATCCATTTGTTATAGTCTTCTGCTCAAATGACTCCTTCCGAAAGTCTTCATCATAACTAAGGATATTGTAATCATGCAGTCTAGTTCAACAACTAGATATCATCATTTCAAACAGTGTTCTGGAAGCCACATTTGAGTTCAAGAATAAATTTTAGTTAATTATTATTAGTACTGCAATGTTCTACTTCTATTTCTTTGTTTCTCATTTGATTCTTGCCAAATACTGTATTGATTTTCATGTTAAAAGTCATTTTCTGCTTTACAGTTGCTCTCATGGAGATTAACTTTTTTCAACAAACATTTTTAATAAAATTAATTTTAACCTATTTTTACATAAACTTATTTAGTGCTGTGAAAACTGAATTTATACTACAGTTCCTGAGCTTAATGTGAGGAATTGTATATAACATTATATATTTATAAACTTTATTAAATGCTGTTTTAAAAATAAAAACCTTAAAAGACTAATGTGAAATTGTTTTTTAAAATGATCTCCTGTTTTCCCACTTTAATTCCTATGTGTTTTGTTATGCTGATGTAACTCTGATTCATCAGAGACATAACAATGCTTGTTTAAAAATAGCAAGAAATAGTCACAAATATTCTTAATTCTGAAAGTTTCATAGAGGAAAAAAAAGATAAATAATTAAGGGAAAAAATAAAAAGATACTTAGGGCAAAACAAAAACTGAAATATTCTCAAATTTCAAAATCATAATCTTTAATTAATCAAATTTAAGTGGAGATCTAGCATGTTTAGTTTCATATTTGTAATGTTGAAATCTCATTTCCAAAAATATGTACAGGTATGATGTTGTAGATCAGGGGTCCCCAACCACCGGTCCGCGGACCGAGACCGGTCCGCGGAACAAGTCTTACCGGGCCGCTGATTGCTGGGCGCCGCCATCTTTTTTTGATAAAAAAGTGCTTCCGGTGAGCTTTTCCGGGTAGAAAGCCATTTCTACCCGGAAAAGCTCACCGAGCGCTGCCGCCATCTTTTTGATGAAAAAGTGCTTCCAGTGAGGTCACCGGAAGCACTTTTTCATCAAAAAGATGGCGGCGCCCAGTTGATGCCGGTACCGGGCCGCGGCGCCCAGCTGATGCCGGTACCGGGCCGCGGCATAAAAAAGGTTGGGGATCACTGTTGTAGATGACTTAAAATTTTAAAAGATATATTGTCAGTCCATGTTCACCTTTAACAATGATAAAAATTGTGCTATTTTAGAAATATTTTGCTAAAACTGATTGCTAAAAAATTCTTAGAATAGGGCCAAGGAACATTTAATCCAACAATATCTGGAGGATTATATCTCTAGCAGCCATCACATTTGGCTTTCCTTTCTCAGTTGTCTTCAAAGCTGTAGTTTAGCAAATCTAGGCAGCTTCTGGTATCCAATTCCAGGAAAACACTACATATAAATGAAATGGAATGGAATTAAATGTTAAGTATGTTTACTGACAAGAATTCTCAGTCAGCTTTTTAGAATTATTCAATTGTTGTGTCAATTCTATGCATACAAACTCGGGAGTAGGCTCCAAGAGTCTGAATTGCCTACAGGTTTACTTTTACAGTTAATGTAAAAGTTGTTCCCTTAATGAACAACCAATCTTATGACAAATATGAGGGTAAAAACGGATTTGAATAACCTGTATTTTATTGCTTCACTTCTAATAGACTGTTCCTTTATACTGATTTAATTACTGAGCAAGGATTAAGATAACTTGTCTTTTATAAATTTGGGGAAGGAAGGGTGGCAGCTAGGAAAACAGATAAAAAGATGAGCGGGACCATCTACAAATTTTTCTACTATCCCAAGTTAACTGCTTTTTTCACTGTAAAGTCACAACACATACATTACCAGATCAACGACAACACTGTCCTTTTCTCTACAATTTCTGAATTCCTACATCCCACATCCCCACTCCAATCAAAGAAATTCACAGTATGTTAATCACACTATAGGGCTTTCGATACTGCCAAGTTATATTACAGGTAGTCCTTGACTTATGACTACAACTGAACCCAAAATTTATGTTACTAAATGAGAAATTTGTTAAGTGAGTTTTGCCACATTTTACAATCTTTCTTGCCACATTAAGTGAATATGGCTTTGCTATTGACTTTGCTTGTCAGGTCACAAAAGATGATCACATGACTCCGTGACACTACAACCATCACAAACATGAACCGGTTCTCAAACATCCAAATGTAAATCATATGACCACGAGGATGCTGCAATGATCATAAGTGTGAAAAATGGTCATAAGTCACTTTTTTCAGTGCCATTGTAATTTTGAATGGTCACTAAATGAACTGTTGTAAGTCAAAGACTACCTGCACTCATCTACCTTCAAGTTGGATGAAAATTACGCTGGCATGATTTTGCTGTCCCACTGGCTCTATTGCCAGTGCCCAGAGTAACCTCCAACAAGAGGGGTAACAAAATTTAACAATCTGACAGTTTATATACACCTTGGACAGCATCAGAATAAGTGGGAAAATACTGTTTTAATGTAAAACTGTCATATGTGCTAAGGAAAAAGGCAAGCAATATGAAACAAAAAAGGTTATGGCATAAAATCCATATTAATGAATACTTTCCAGCATTATATATTACAAGTAATCCTCAATTTACAACTACAACTGAGCCCAAAATTTCTGTTCCTAAGTAAGCCAGGTAAGTAGTTTTTCCCCATTTTATGACCTTTCTTTCCACAGTTAAATGAATCACTGTGGTTATTAAGTTACTAACACAGTTGTTACTCAAATTTGGCTTCCTTGACTTCCTGACTTTGCTTGTCAGAAAGGTACAAAAGGACATCATATGATCTTGGGACAGTGCAACCATTATAAATACCAGTTGTCAAGTCTCTGAAGTTTGATCACGTAACCACGTAACCACTGGGACACTGCAATAGTCGCAGTGAAAAATCATTGTAAGTCCCTTTTTTCAGTGCTATTGTGACTTCGAATGGACACTAAATGAATGGCTGCAAGTTAGGGATTACCTGTACTGCTCCCAACTCTGTAATACAAAACACGAGCTCATGTTTTGCTGTTAACCACTTAAAGTTGCCCCTCTGACTTTCAAGGCCTTCCAATTCTTAAATAGCTGCCCGGTATTTATCTTATTCCAACATCACTTGGCACATCTCGTTTAGCATAATTTCAAAATAAATAAACCCAGTAATCTACAGAAATGTAAATGAAAGGCAAATGAGATCATTTAAAAACTGGATCTTGCCTGTTTAATATGCCGATTATGGATGTGGCAAGTTTGCCTTTGGTAGGAAGGAGAGTTTGCTTGGCCAATAATTCTTGGGGGAGGGGGGGGGAGAGGCAAAGATTCTAGTACTTCCTAACTATTATAATACTGCATTTTTCTAAGCCTCACAACTGCCTGCATTTTCACTCTATCCTGCCTACTCAGACTGTCTCCTTGCTGTTATTCTTAATATTAGCTGCAACCCAACACCGAAACGAGCAAGCCCCAGCCGGTTTCCCTAGGAAAGAGCCCAACCTGCTGAGCTTTGCATGCCAGTCATCGCCTCCTCTCAGGCACCACCATCTCTCCGCCTCCTTTCCCCGCAGCCTCCAGAGCTTCAGGATCGGCTCCCATCCTATCTACCCCGATTTCCTCCCCACCCGTCACTTCCACTTGGGTTGGTTCCCGCCGTGACATTTCTTGCCTCTTCCACACACCAGCCTCGCCCGCGCTTTGCCCCACTATCCTCCGCCGCCTCCTTAACTCCGAGAGGAGGACGGAAATGAGGAAGCGGCGACGGCGGCCCGGCCTTCGGCACGGGAGTTCAACTTGGCTCCGGCTTACGGTCGGGAAGCTGCGGGCAACCCAACAGGCCTCCGCACTCACCAGATCTGGAACTTGAGCAACGGCCCGGTGGCGTAGGCCATGCGTAGTTTCTTCCCAGGAGGCAGACCGCCTGGCTGAGCCCCAGCGCCGCTCAAGCCCACCGCCACCAGCAACAGCAGCGCCAGGGTCGGCTTCATCTTGCTCCCGCTGCCCTCTGGAGCCAGAACGTCCCCCCCACCGCCGCCGCCGCCGCCGCCGACCCCCTGGGCCCGGGTGTGGAAAGCTTCCGCCGCCCGCTCCGTCGAAAGCGGTCAGGTCACGCGAGCCGGCGTCGTAACGCGCCTGCGCCGGAATGTACCTATCGCGAGCCCAAAGCGAAAGGCTGCTCCAACCGCCGCCGTCCTCCTCCTCCTCCTCCTCCTCAGGAGCGGGGAATGAACGACCGGGCGCTGCTATCGCTCAGGGAGGGTCGTAGGAGCCTCTCGCCTTCGCCTGAGGGGCGGTCAAAATACGCGGTGCAGGATGACCCTCTGCTGTAATTACAACGGAATTGAAATTGAATGCCACCGCGTCTGCCTCAGATATGGTACTGTGACAGTCGTCGTGTATAAAACTGGAGGTGTAATTCATAGTTGCTTTGCACGCTGGAGGTCAACTTTACACGGGGGAGGGCGAGATGGAAGACCCACCTGCCGTGTTGGGCAGAGATGCTTGAACTATCGATGGCTTTAGGTGTGTTTGAAATTGTGGGGTCATCATGTGGGTGTTCTCATAAGGGGATTGCTGTGGGAGAATTTGCAATGGTAAGCATGGATTGTCCAAAAAAACATCTGGGCCGAATATGACCAGCAGGATGTTCTTTACAATCCCAGCTTTTTTTAAAATGTGTATCATAAAAGTACCCCCCCCCCTGCAAAAAAAAAAAAACCTGGGGGTTTTCTTTTTAAAAAAAAAATGTGGGGTGCATAGGCCCATTGGAAAGAAACCATACATAGTAAACCTGGAATTTTAGGGTTCATTATTAGCATTTTAATAAAGGTAATATTAGCATTTTGGCATGACATCCATGCCACCTTTTGAAATACAGGAAACCGTGTTTTCCTTATAGCCAAAAGCATTTCTTTTATGGGCAATAAATAATCCTTTCAGCAGGAGAGGGAGCTTATTCTGGATGTCCTTGAACACCCTTGCAAGTTTTAAGAAAGATACAAGCTCAACTGGAAAAAGAAGATTTAATGTAACCCATAAATTCACCACTTTTAGAATCAATGTTTTCCATTGTTCAGTTCTCACATTTAATCAATGTCTGATCAATTGCTTTCTCACATATATATATACTGAATGTATCATTTATTTCTGTACCCTATATTTATACCCTATATAAAGATTTGATCTCCCTTAATAAATACTTTTTACGAATTACTCAGTGTTTCATATTTTTGGGTGGGTAAAAAAATCCCTTTGTAAAGGTAAAAATGTTTTTCTCTCCCAAATTCAAGGATCAGGTCTTCAGCTCCATGCCAACTTGGGGTACCTGAATTTCAAAGCAACAAAATAGCACTTTAAAAAAAACTGTCAGTTTCCAATTTTATTTTCTTTTATTTAAAATAATATTTTGGGCTGAGAAATTAATAGATGCCATATTTTCTCCTTCAACATTTTTGTCACTGAAGTTTTCTTGGAAACAGGCCTATACCCACTCAGGCATGGCTGGCATAATACTATTTCTGAAGTTAAGAGAATATTATTCCATCTTCCAAAACTTGAAAATTAAGGCTTGGTGAAATTTGACATTCTTTTGAAGAATTATGCTACCAAAGGATCCTGATTTGAAAGAATGGTTATTTCTGTTTTTAAACTATTATGGGTAGCAGTTTGTGTTTATTTTATTAACGCAGCACTGTATATGTAAAACACTTCAACAGCAATACTAACAGTACCTTTAGGCACCCTAAGAACAACATCCTTTTCTCTTTCCACCCCTAAAATGATTCTTCTTCTTCTTGGACCCTATCCATCATTGGATGTTGGCGATCATGTTGGTAATCCTGTTTTTATCAACAGACACATGAAAAAATGTAGAGTTTTGTCCAAGCCAGTTCCTTAGATTTTGAAGCCATGATGTTCTCCCACCTGGACCTCATTTGCCTTCAATCTTTCCTTAGAGGAAATGATTGAATTGGAATTATATGGTCATTAATGAAATTGGGACTAAGACTACATTGGTTGCTAAAATGCAATTCTAAGGTTATGCCTAATAGTTTTGCTATTTGAAGACTGTTAATTTGTCCATACCATGTAATAAGAGCCATTGTGGAACAAATTTATATCTAGCAGTGAAGCCTATTGCATGTTTCTGGGCTGCCTCAGATGAAATTGGCTATTTAAAATTTAGTATGATTAAAAAAAATTTATCTCAATTTTTACAAAACAAAACTCCCAGATCTGTTCTCAAAGATTAAGCCCAGTAATCGTGCTGTCATCCACTTTAATTTGAGACATATAACATAACTTCCACCAAGTTCTTACTAACATTATTTCTAATAGAAAAGAGTAAAACAATTCTCTGAACAAAATATGGACAGAAAAGAATATTTCTTCTGGATAGGAGCAAAGGGATCATGCTACTTTTTTATTTCCATATGAATGATCTCTTCCCCAAAAGTAAGATTAAAAATGGATTATTGTTCATTTTTGAAGGACATTGTTATTTCAACATGTATATCAGACCAAATAATAGCTAATATTGTAGATTGGACAGTGCATCTTGTTTTATTTTAGAAAGTGCAGTGTGTAGGGTTTAGCTGTGTAACTTACTCAAAAATTCAGGTACTATTCAGATACTTCTGAGCTTAGACATCTGCCTGCCACATGGGAGACTAAAAATATTCTTTTTCAAAATAGAAAGCTGAAGTTTTGATTACTATCACAGGTACATTTTCTTTTAGATGAAATTCTGTTACAACTCTAATGCTGCAATCTGCTAGTTATCCTGATCTCTATACCCCTAAACAGTAGCTGTGCTACAATGTACTAGCAAATGTCTGTTTTCCTCAGAAAGATTCTAGATTTTTACAAGCACATTTCTCTAGACAATCCCAGCTATAAGAAGAAAATATTCTTATTGTGATCTTCTGGATTCATCATAAGTAACACAGTTGCATAATTAGTCTCCAAGGAATCCTGCTTCAAAAATAATGATCCTCCTGGGTGTCACTGCAAGATACCAGTCTGTTATTAAACATAAAAATAAGAGTAACCAATGAGGACGTCAAACTGTCCACACTGTATTTTTGAATCACGATTTTCCTTACATATCATTTCTTGCTGGAACTAGGAATGTAGTAGAAGCTGCAGCACCCAAAGAAATGGACCTCACATGCAGGAAAATGGGGGTGTTTATTTAAGTTTATTTGAGCTCTGCAAATGGGGAAAATCAAAATAGAAAAGTTGTGTGGCTATTAAATTTGAATAAATAAATAAAGGTAGACTGCATTGGCACAATATAGGCTAATCATTTTATAGTGGAGAATATTTACATATTTTTTTCAGCCCATTCATTTCCTCTCTGTCAAGCTCAAAAGAGCATCAATGAGAGCTGATGTTTGCAATATTTTTCATCAGAATTAAGAAAAAAACAGTATGGTAATCATAGGTAGTCCTTGACTTGCGATTGGTCATTTTGCAACCATTAAAAGTCATGATAGACCTCCCCAGAATTATTATCACTCCTTGACGAAGGTTAAGGTGCCTAAGCAGGTGGTGCAATCTTTGCAATGGTGGCTCTCCAGAGCCATTTCCAAGGGTCTGTCCTTCAAGATGGAGGACAGACTCATCCTCATGACCGATGCCAGTTTATCAGGTTGGGGAGCTCATCTGGTTCTCACAGGGCTCAGGGCATATGGTCAACTGAGGAACAAGCACACAATATAAATTGGCTGGAACTTAGGGTTGTCCATTTAGCTCTCAGAAAGTTTAGTCAACAGGTCTCTGGCATACATGTCCTCGTCATGACAGACAATGTAGCCACCAAAGCCCATATTAACAGGCAGGGAGGCACCAGGTCCAAATCCCTTATGACAGAAGCTCAGGCTTTGGGTAGATGGGCAGAGCATCACCTCCTGTACATATGGGCTGAGCATATTTCTGGCACGGATAACATGCAGGTAGACTGGCTCAGCAGAGCTACTATTGACCACACGGAATGGAGGCTACACTCTTCCCTCTTTCCACAGATTACTCAGAGATTCGGACTTCTGGTGGTGGATTTGTTTGCTTTGCCACTCAATGCCCAGTTACCAAGATGTTTTAGTAGATTTGTCACCCTGGGGGCTGAAAGAACTAACGCTCTCCATAGCAGGTGGCTATATGCCTTTCTTCCATTATATGCCTTTCCTCCATTGCCTTTGCTGTCGACCGTAGTATGGAAAATTTTGGCAGAAACAGTTGAAATTGTTTTAGTCGGCGCCTTTGGTTTGCAGACTTAATGGGTCTCTCAAAAGTGTTCACTACCATAAAAGAAGCATATAGTATTTCAAATGTAAATATGTCTTATCTTTCAGTATTCAGGTAATCTTCAACTTGCAACCACAAATGAGCCAAAATTTCTGTTACTAAGTGAGACAGATGTTAAGTAAGTTTTGGCCCATTTTACAATCTTTCTTGTCACAGTTATTAAGTGAATCACCACAGTTATTAAATTAGTAATGAAGTTATTAAATGAATCTGACTTCTCCATTGCTTTTTGTCAAAAAGTTGGAAAAGGTGATCACATGACACTGCAAATATGTATTTGCAAGCATCTGAATTTTGATCATGTGACCATGGGGATGCTGCAATGGTTGTGTGAAAAATGATCATAAGTCATTATTTTCACTGCCATTGTAACTTTGAACAGTCACTAAATGCATGGTTGTAATTTGAGGACTACCTCTACTTCCTCTTAGGTGAGTTTTTCAAGTGGATGTTTATGGTATGATCTGGTAGTTGTATTGTTCCTTTAAAAATAGAATTCCAGCTAGATGAAATGTTTATTTTGTTCCTTTCAGACTATTTAATTGATTTAGGGATTTGCAAAAAAAGGACTATTACAAATTGTTGAAAGCTCTGACTCAGGATGATATAAATCAAATAATTTATCTGAAAATGAAAAGCTGTTTTTAAAAAATGATGCATATATTAAATGTATTGCAAAATAATAAATGCTATATTGCTATTGATAGCTTTGCAAATTATTACAAATTCCAGCAAATCAAAACATCCCCTTCCCTAATTACCTTCCCATGAACTGAAAAACAATCAACTCTGTCAGTGCAGTCATAAAACACATAGCAGGTCAAGAAAAATTGATAAAGCTTAAAAGAAGCTCAAGCACAGACTTTGGGAAGTAAAAGGACTATAAGATAAACCCATAAAAGTAACTCTAGAAACTTTTTTGTAGAATACTGCCCTTGTTCTTTCAATAATTACTTCACTGACCTTACTAAACATGTTATGCTATTAACCAATTTAATGTAAATCT
Organism: Notechis scutatus; assembly: GCF_049901735.1. NCBI lineage: Eukaryota > Metazoa > Chordata > Lepidosauria > Squamata > Elapidae > Notechis > Notechis scutatus. Next base: position 142,432,547 of record NC_142012.1, on the reverse strand, counting down.
ATTTTTGTAATTATTTGTATAATCTAATGAGCAAAATTCTATAAGTATATGGGCTTTATCCCTACAAATGCAGATTTGATTATATTGCCTCTGGTATGATAGTACACAGTCAGTGTTGATCTGATCTCTGCTTATAAACAAACTTTAATGGAAAATACCAAGTTGATGTGTTTTGATTTATCTCCTAAAGAGTACATCATCCAGCATGATGTCATAATGCTAATGATGTGTGAGGTTTTATGTCATTAGAAATGATATCATTGCACAAATAATGGACAGAAAAGAAAGTCCAAGGTTTTGTGGAACAGTTTGCAATAATCCCAATCTGTTGGAAAAATCTTAACATTAAAGAATTGGTTCAAACACTGGCATGTATATATCGCAAGACATTCGTGCCTATTTTCTATGGCACACTTGGTTGCACAAAGACAACGTGTGGGAGAACTCGGGACTTTTGCTAGCTGCTTTTCCTGCCACTCAGGTTTAGGAAGTGCTTTCTCCTTGATTTCAGAAAAAAAACATTCTTACAGCTGAGTGTTTCATTTCCTGTGCTGACAGGAAACAACTATGCTATACAATTACTGTGATGAATACTGTATAAACAAACAAAATCTGAACTGGACAGGATCAGGTATGTCAGGGATATGAGAATTTACTACAACAAACTATGTTTCGGCAGCCTATGCAGGACATTACAAGGATAATCTTATCCTTTGCAAATGGACCAGTCTCCATCCTCCTAGAGACAAAAGGCATGGGGTATTAACAACAATAGCACTTAGACTTATATACTTCTTCAGTGCTTTACAGCCCTCTCTAAGCAGTTGAGAGTCAGCATATTGTCAACAATCTGGGTCCTCATTTTACCGACCTTGGAAGGATGGAAGGTTGAGTCAATCTTGAACCACTCAGAATCGAATTCCTGAAATGAGCAGTGAGTTAGCCCTGCAGTACTGCCTTCTAACCACTGCACCACGACAGCTCTTAACCCAAAAACATCAATATCAAATGGCAAAATATAATAGCTATACAAAAGATGTGAGGACCAGAATTCAGAACAGAACAGAATTCAACTGAATTTGTATTTCAGAAAAGGTGAATTAAGCAATTAAGGTGACATGATCTGAATAAAAAAAAAACCAGCAAATGTGAACAAAATTTTAGCTTATAGTAGTGTGAAAGCTAATCTACTAACAGCCCTTTGTAGGGATCTATAACATCGAGTGTCAAATGTGGGGGGAGCTGTTTAGAAGTTATGAGAAAGTTTGCAAATGATAAAGCAATTGCTTGACTTTTCCACTAGAGGGCATTTAAAGCATTTGTTTCTTTTTCCTGTGTATCTGCCATGTGATCTTATTTTGCAATAACTTAGCATAATACCAGAATGCAAGGTCAGAAGACATCTTAGAGATCACCTAGATGACTCCCATCCTGAATGCTGCTACTACAATTAGTGTCACTGATAGACATCCAGCCTGTTAAATGATTCCAGAAAGAGTGTATTACCTCACACAGTAGTGAGTTCTAAGGTGAGCAGCTGTTACTTTTAGGACATTTTTCCCAATGCGAGACCAAAATGAATTTCCTTGCATTTAAACCCCATTATTTCTTTACCAGGCTTTAGGGACAATTCTGAATGATTTTGCCCCTCGTTCTACATAACCTTTTATATATCTGAAGGGAACAATCATGAATCTTCTATTTTTCTAACTTCAGGTATTCTTCATAATCTTTCTTCCAGCCCTCTTATCATTTTAATAACTGTCCTCTGGGTTTGCTCTAGCTTATCCTGGGAGGATTTGTCAAATGTTTTACTGAAGTTAATGTTCTATCAAATTCCCATGGTTATCCTTTTTAAAAAAATCAGTTTTACTATGATTTATTCTTAATAGGTCTAGACCGGCTCTTTTCGTTCACTCTCTCCTAACACCAACTGTAATTATGAGAGTCCACCTTTTTCCAGGACATGCATAACTTTTTAATTTCTATCCTGGCTTCTGGTGAGGATTCATGGCAAATATTCCTTAAAGGATGGGAAATTATATTGCAGCAAAAGATCAAATTATATTGCAGCCAGTCAGTGGATTCTGGTGAAATCTCTCCAGAAAAAGGAGGAAATGTAAGAGACTGCAACAACCTAGTCTTTTTGTGGGTCACTTGTCATGGAAAATACTGTTTTGGATTCTTAAATAATAGGACTCTGAAGACTGGACAATTTAAAAGTGGATTTAATGACAAGTGATTTCCAATATGGAAAGAGATGCTACACTGGAATGAAACTAGCTTGTATCTTAATAATTAAAAGAAATATTCAATCTCCTCCAGCAAAGTCTTAATATAAGTTCTTTATCTCTCCCTTCCCACTTATAGCAAAAAAAGAATTTTTAAATCTTTGATTCCAGTATTCAGAAATCTTTAATACCCCCTTGGTTTTATTTTTCAAATTTAATTACCTTCTGTTGCCAAGATGGGTTTTTCCGATTTCCTTCTGCTATTTCCATAGGGAAGGAGAGTGAAAAAAAAAAACTTTCCCTTTAAACTTTCTTCCGCCGCTTTTTTGCAATCTTCTTAGGGAACAATGTATCTTAAAAGAGTTGAATTTCCAGGGTATTTAGGTGTTACTTATTATCCCGGTTCAGCCAAAAACTTTCACTTTCTCCCGCTTCCTCCTGCACAGTCTTGTCCGGGTGAAAGTTTCTTTGTGGCGGCCATTGCTGACCGCCGCTCCACCGCTTTTGGAAAAAGGAGTTCAGCCAGCTGAAGAGAGGGGTTGCGATCCCCCCGAAACCCTGCTGGACCTCCTCTATCTTCAGTCACCTCTATGGGGTGACTATTAACCCCCAAATCCAGCTGGATCGGGGGCACGCCAGCGGCGAGCGCAGCAGGAACCGCGCACGATCGCGGATTCCTGCCGCCGCCGAAGCCTTTCAAACCGGAAGCTCAATCTGTTAAAATTCTGAAGGATTTTGTGAGAAGAAACAAAGAAAAGTATAAAAAGTTCTAAGACATTACTTGACAGGCTTAAAGATAAAGATTGTTAACCGTAAAAGAAATATAAAGTTGATTTATTTGATGGTTAAACTAGATTTATAGTTTAACCATCTTAATAGTCTGTTGCTGACCAAGACTGAATGACAAGACTTTAAGGATATATATATATTTTCTATATTTTTCCAATTTTGGGGGGAAGAGATGCAGTGATGGATAAACATAAGGACATCCATCAGTATACTATTGTTTCTCTCCATTTCTTATTTTTTTATATATTGTTTTCTACATTGCAAATATATTGAACGAAATTTGCTAAACTAAGAACTTTAACTAAAAATAGTATTTGGATACAAGCCAAGAGTTGCAATCAAACTTGAAAATTAAATGTAACCTAGAAAGTTGCAGTAAAGTAGGGAAGCAAATAAATATATTGCAAACTGGAAGAAGCTGCCACTAGAAGTAAATTAACTCCAGTGCTTACGGATATATTTGCACAAAATTGTAGCTGAAGGAAATAATGTTATTCATTACCTGTATACTACTGTTTGTATAGCTATTGTTTTCTTACTAAAGTTAGTAATAAATTTGTTCTTGTATGTATATAAATAGAGATAAATATTTTTATTAGATTGATGAAATGTGGAATTTCACTTTACAGGTCACCTGATGGCTGAAGAATTGGCAAAAGGCTGGTTTAAAATGAATTTAATGGAAGCTGAAGAGATCCTGCTGGAAGATCCTCCTTGTGAATCAGCTTCTCAACTTAAGACGAGGTAGTGTACTTCTTTAAAACACATAGATATAAACGCTTATTTCTTCTGGTTTTATAATATTAAGTGATGGTAACCTGTTAATGAAATATTTTGTTCCTGAATGTCCAATCCCTTTTTCTTATTTGTTGTGGGAAAAGGCTCTTACATTATAGGAAACTGGTTTCACCAAATACATATACATACATATATACATAAACACACACACGCGTATATGTGTGTATGTCTGTGTGTATATATAAAACCTGTTTTTAAGACCTATGATAAGGAAATGATGAAATAGCTATTGCAACATCACAACCAAACCACAGTATGTAAATCACATGGTTTTCTGCTTGAACTGCAAACTTGTACATATATATGTGCCAAATTTTAAGTCTGTTTTAAAAACAATATACATCAGGGTTACATCTTGAACTTAGCATTTGCCGAAAACAGATGTTCCAACATACTTTATTTTGGATTTTAGCAATACTGTTTTGGAATCAAGGCAACTGATTTATTTCTAAATTATAATTATTTTACATTTTTTTCAGATGGTAGGCAGAAAAAAAGTTTATCTATTTGGGAAGTAATAAAAGTAAGCATTTTAATTATTTATTTTCAAATGAATCCATAGAAGAAAATTGTGATTTTAATTTTCTGTAGCTCAAACACCCAGTTCCAAGTCTTCCAATTCTTTTAGAAGGGTAGCCTCTTTTTGAATTTTCTCCATCTACAATATAGGCATAAGACAATCTTACTTAGTACACATAATGAAACATAATATAAAGTATAATCAGTAATTTACAAATGTATCAGATTTAAGATTGCCTGTTTTCCAGATTCTTTCTATGTTCTCCCAGGTATTCAGATATGATAAATGAAGCCTCTATGCTGCCTGAAAACCAATGAAGCTAGTATTTAACTTAACAGATAACAGATAATCAGAGTTGGAAGGGACCTTGTGGGTCATCTAGTCCAGCCCCCCCACCCAAGCAGAAGACCCTACACCATTTCTGACAAATGGCACTCCAATCTCTTCTTGAAAGTCTCAAGTGCCATTAAGTGAACTTAATGTAAGACAATAGAGCTTGTGAAATTGGGAAAGGGAAAGGGACTAACAGTTTCTTTGAAATTTATGTGAAACAGATCGCATAAATAAAATAAGTCCTTTCTTATCAAATACCCAATTTCATTTATAATTATCACAAGTCACTAGCACTGGCCTGTTTGCTATCATGCCGGTGACTACCCTGTTTCTCCAACAATACGGCCTCCCCCAATAGGAAGTCCCAGCATGTTTTATAGGCATGAAATGAAATTAAGCCCCTCCCCCCAAATTAAGGCCTATATTAAAACATGCGAAATGGTGGGGGGGGCTTGCTGTTAGGAAGTACTTTTGTTGCACACCCGGATATGGTGCTGCCTGCGTTGACCCTGATACAAAGTGCCCCACCAACGCCGAGGTCAACATCCAAGCCGTCGCCGCCTGCCTGCCCGAAGATGCAAGGGGGGGGGGAATTAAGTCACCCCCGAAAAGACGGCCTAGCCATTTTTTCGGGGCTCAAAAAAAAAAAATAAGACCCAGCCTTATTATATGAGAAACACAGTAGAAACTGCTATCTGCTTAAGAAGCAAAAGAAAGTCTTTACAATGAAACTGATTAGAATCTTGTCAGTTAAGAGGCAAAAGCTGCTAGCTGGCTAATTGTTTACAAAGCAAGGCTTTGTAATACATTTTCAGAATTCAGGTGATGTACAAATTATAAACAACTCTGTATCTTAAGAATATGATAAGCATACCTGGTTTTTCTCTAGCTGTTTACCTGCAGCAGCCTGATCTTTTAGCTGTTCAATAGCCTTGAGTTTCTGTAATTCAGAAAACATGGTTAAAAGCAGGGCAGAAACAACAAATTTAATTTTTCTGTGGTGCATGCACATATGTGAAGGATCTTATGTATTTTTTACTGAGCTGAAGGAGAATCCTCCAAGTTACCAATGTTTTTATATTCCTTTCCAATATACACTACACTAAAAAAAGATTTCAATTGGTTTAATGTAAAGCAGATTCTTAAGTTCCTAGAAAATAATATCCAAACTCTTTACCTCTCTTCTTTGGTTGCACAGACATGCATAAGACTTACATATAACATAGAACTCTTTAATTTTGGTTTACTCCCATTTTTGCATCTACAGCATCCAAACTAGTCAAAATGCAGAATTTGGCTAGCACATTTTTTGCAGTTTGGGGACAACATGGAATTTTTATAAGGCTTATACCAAGTTTGGCCCTCGGCACTATCTCAATTCAAAATATCCAGGCCTGTGAGTTTAGTCCTACCCAAACCAGTAACTTTACTGCACCACAGCTATACCCTTATGGCTCTGAGAAGGTAAGACAGATAAAAATGATGACAATAATAGCAAAAGTACACTTCCTGTTTCCCAGGCCAAAAAAGGGCTGGATCTCCTAGCTTAGTATGCTTTGTGAATTAAATTGCTGCAGTTTGTAAACCAGCGAATCTACAGGAATGGAAGGGAGTTCAAAAAATTCAAGATGGCAATCATAATGACAATTCTGGAGGCCACCTTTTTGATGCTGAATACTTGGAAGTCTTTGGATGCTGTACGCAAATTTTCAGAGGCCACATGTGGTCCTAGGGCCTCATATAATGTACCTTGGACATGTAGCTCCAGCTGTCACAATAGTAAGAAAAAGTAAAACAAAGATCACTAATACTATTGTTCAACAAAAGGAAATGGGGAAAGATTCTATCAATAGCTTTTGTTAGGAAAAAACTTCTTACCTTTTTAAGATTTTTTATCTTTTTCTCCAACTCAGGATCTCCTGATATTTCAGAGGATATTGTATTGCTCGATTCATTTTGTATTGGAGGAGATGGAGTGATTTCCTGGTCCCCTTTAGCTCTCGCCTCCTTTAATGAAATGTATCATTAGTTAAGATGACTTTTAAATGAAACCATTCTAGGCACTAATTTTATTATTAAGACGTTTTGAGTTCTCTGGAATTTTTAAGTTTGGCTTATGTGATAGTGAAAGAGAGGACACTTCGATCTTAATACAAAATTCTGTGCAGAATCCTACTAAACAATGGTTTACCAAATACTATCGGTTCAAGTGCAATGAATCATGATTAAGAAAAAAATAAATAAAAACAGCTATACCTGTTTAGCCACCTTCTTGGCTTCATGCTTCTTTTGATTTTTAAGTGCTGTTTTAGATAATGGCTTATCACCACTTTTTGACTGTGTTCTCATGTTCTGGGGTGGCTCATCCTCATGCTGAGGGAGATCAACACAAAAATAATTGATGTATAAATAACAGCTATAATTAACTGGTGCAGAGGCATAGAAGATATAGCGGGTATCTTTTTACACTCTTCCATGAATGGTTACTTACCAGTTTAGAACTAGTTACAGGTTTATTTCTGAGAGCTGGAGGTCTATAGGTTGGGGCAGCCTTTGGTTCCTCATTTAACATTTTGCTTGGAACAGCATGGTATGTTATTGGCTTTGCTGTAAATACTCCATCCAAAAAGGGCTGCCAAGTAACTTGCCAAAGTTCTGCATTTGGCTGAACTTTGTATATGTATAAGACAGAGCCAGTATAATGCCAGATCTTGAATCCATTCCCAACTCGTAGTCTTGGAGAACATGTAGCTGTTACTATATGCTCTCCATCAGGGCACCAGGCAAAGTATGTAGAATCAGAGGCTTGTGGTTTGGAAATAAGTTTGTAGTTTTTAATATCCCATACATCAAGTTGTCCACTAAGATTCCCAAATCCAGCTAATACTAAGATATGTCCTTGAGGACTGTAGTAGACAGCATTGTGGGGACCAGTCCCAAAGTCAAACACAGGATCACATTTTAGATTGAAGACAGTAGATTTAGCAGGCATGAAACCATACACAACGCAGAACTCCGTGGCATTGGGATTCCAGGCTGCATCATAAATTGGACCATTTTTTGCTGTACAGAAAAAAAAACAGCTGAAATTGTAAAACAATATCTAAGTTGTTGAGAGACAAGTAAAATAAAAAACTTAAACCTAACACAAATTACAGTTTACATTTTTTCAATGAAATCATAAATACTCCTAAATTTTGGTAATAAATGTTAGTTAAAAGCCAAATTGGAAGGAAGAATATAGTCTATATTTCCTGTAGGACCAAAAAAGTTAAATATAAGGTCCTAGGGCAAGACAGGCTAGTTTTCTCATTTAGCAAATTGAAAATGGTTTTCTGACCAACTTGAACTGTTTTAAGAAATGCTAAGCTCCTGATCTGTGACTTTAAATAAACTCAAAATTAAATTATACACAGTTGTATCTGTAAACTGTTGAGAATCTATAGACCACAATATGTTTATTTAAGATTGTTTTTAAAATAGCGCTAGCCTGCATGAGACTATAAATGTTTCTTTGCAAGTAAGGTTAGCTAAAGCTCCCGTTTTCTGTTCAGAATTAGTAACTGTGAGCAACCTGGCCAGTGACTGGAAAAATACCTGTCTTCATCAGCCAAAATATTGCCCAAGTCCCTTGCACACATTATCAGTAATAAAAGATTACTGAACAAGGGTTACTGTAACCATTTTTAATACAATTACATTCATTCTCTACTTTTTAATAGATTGAAAAAACCTCAGTAGGTTTAATAATAAGGAAAGTTGCAGAACTCAATCACCTACAATTTTGCAATTTGTCAGTCCTGTATGTAATTGGAACCCCTTCCATGTGGTTATTTTCTTTTAAATTTGGTTATTACATAATCATGATGAACACAACAACTCAAGGTCTAAAATCTAGTTTCATTAAATGTAATCATAAGGAATAAAAGTAATTAAGCAGTTTTTAAAGAGAGTAGTCCTTAAAATTGGTTGGCAGTCCCAGAGTCTCTTTCTAGCGTAATAGTCTAGAAAGAAACTTCTCATATAGAGTTGGTCTCTCTGTCCCATAAACATCTTTTTTATACAATGGAAACTTTCACTTTAAATCTTATACGCTTCACTCCATTTCAATCAGTAAGTACTGGTTGGTTATAAGATCTAAATATGGCTCTTTAAAGGGGATCTTCAAATTCTCATGGGATTCTCTTTCCATCATGTGTTTAAATGCTTTAAAACGTAATATAAATACTACTACAGCCACTTACGTAGTTGTACGACAGCTGTTTCTCCATTGGTTGCTATGTAATGTAGAGTTTGTTCTCCATAATAAGATGCTCCTGTTTTATCAACTTCTGTACTAGCTATTACTAGCATTGCAGTGGCTATTCAGATGAGGAAAAAGAAGATATTTTTAAAAATAAACTACACTGTAAAATATAACAAATAATAAACATAGCTAGATGCACTCTTGCAGTCTGAAGAGCAATATGATTTTAAAAAACTAGCTTCGGATAAAGGAGACCATTTTAACTTTCTTCTAAATCATAATTTGCAGCTGATGCTCTCTGACTGTTGGGCTACAGTTTCCAGGGAATGTAATGGCCGGAAATTATGAAAATAGTTATTTAACATAAAGCCAAAGGCTCCAAGTTAGGAAAAGGTGCTTTGGTTTCTCCTCCAAAGTCTGCACAATTTGAACATTCAGAAATATTTCTCAGTGTATTCTGAAGAGTTAACTTTCAAATAAGCGTACAAGGGATCACTGTATGTTAGAGTTTTACAGAATGGGTTTTACTAGCATAATAGCAAGTATAAATGTCCTTTGAGCATTTTGATTATTCAAGACTATATGCTGACTACTTATAGAAAAAGAAAAGTAGACTCAAATAAAGACAAAGCTTTTTCTAAAAAAAATACCTTTACTATTCCACAGCATTTTCACCCTATCAGCTTTAAAGAAGCTTTTGTTTGCCAATGCAGATTGTGAGCCTTCAAAGTTAGGATATTGGTAAAGCCTTACAAAAGATGGGGCTCCTTTGGTTCCAGGAACATAAACAGCAACCTGCATTAACAAGATGTGAAATATCTGTTAAATAAACATTAAAAGTAGGTATGTTCTAAAATCTGGATGAAATTAAAATTGTGCTGGGAAAAGAATTAAAAAAGAAAGCACCTTGGTTGGCTGATCTCCTGGCGACAACACAAAATCACTGATTTTCTGCAGATGAAGCTTATTTGCAATCGTACCTGCAAAGGTCACCATCCTCAAGTTAAAGTTGTTTATTACTATTTTTTTGTGAATTGTTAGGTAGCATTGCCTATGGGTTTCAGCAAATAATAAGTAAATAAACAATTGTAAAATATATTGTATACATGGCACATTTACTACTTTAAAAGATTTTACATGAATATAAGTATGAGAAAAATAACTGACTATAAATTTTATCTCAAACAGATTGAATTTAATGTAAATCTTGTAATATAAAAATATTTTAAAGCTTAAAATGGCTGCATTTCAGGTAAAACACCATCACATACAGCAAAAGGTTTAGAGGTAAATAAAAAGATAGAAGTAAAATTTCATATTACAGATAGCCCACGACTTACAATAGTTCGTTTTGTGAGCGTTCTAAGTTACAACAGCACTGAAAAAAGTGACTTATGACCATTTTGCATACTTATGACTGTTAAAGCATCCCCTGGACACACGATCAAAATTCAGATGCTTGGCAAGTAACCAGTGATATTTATGACAATTGCAGTCATAAGGTCATGTGATCATCTTTTGCAAGCAAAGTCAACATGGAAGCCAGTTTCACTTATCAACTACAGAATTCACTTAACAACTGTGGCAAGAAAGGTAGTAAAATGGGGAAAACTCACTTAAGTGTCTCAGGAACAGAGATTTTTGGCTCAATTAAGTTTCGTAAGTCGAGGACTACCTACCTATACATAACTGAACTTCAAAACTGTATTAAAGACTAAAGGTGGGAACTGCAGTAAAGCAAGCAGCTGAAAACATAAGAATATCATGAAAAGATTAAACATTGAATGTTTATCTAGAGAACAAGAAAGAACGTGCATACCGAAGTCGTTGTTTTCAAAGAAATGTAGTTCATTGTTAACACTCCTGGCACACAGGCTTTCGTCATCTGACCAGCAAGGACACCTAATGATTATAGAGTGTGGTGGAGTAGAATAAATATTAAAACCAACACCTGGTACTTGTGGCCTTCAGAAAAAGTATTTTTAACAATATTTTTAAAAAGATTTTTAAAAAAATTAACATTAAATGTAATATATTTAAGTTGTAAATGTGAAAGGCAAATTCATAGATTCTAATAATTACTTATTATATTTTCAAATATTCCCATGAATATGTTATTTTCTGAAACAAGTTACATTTAAAATTAAAAACAAATTCAACACTTATAGAATTCTTACTTTTTTACCACAGGATCCATCTTTATCTTTTCTGTACAATGAAGTGGTATGTTATGTCATTTCCATGTGTGTTGCTGTAATTGCTCAGACACATGCACTTGGAAGCACAGGGCAGGATGCATACATTCTCTTCTGGGTCATGTGACCAGGAGGGATAGGTATTCAGAATGAAGCTGGTAGAAACTTTTGAGTAGCTGCCCATACGCATACTGTGGGACAATATATTTAGAATTTTTGTCTCCCCAACCCACAGACCGTTTTCCAACTCAATTTTGCTTTTGCTGGCTTCTCTTGCAGACCAAATTTGGCCTTCTTGTGTTCAGTTTTGTAGAGTTACTGTGTTGAGAGCTAGATATAAGTAACTTTCTGCAGTTGAAAAACTTATTAGAGAATTACCGTGTTTCTCACATAATAAGGCGGGCCTTATTTTTTTTTGAGCCTCGAAAAAACGGCTAGGCCGTCTTTTCGGGGGTAACTTAATTTCCCCCCTTTCATCCTCATCTAGGGCGCCCCGCGGGCAGCCTTGCCACCAGCCGCTCCTAGCGGGCGATCATGGCGAAGCGCAGAGAGCTCCCTACTCCCACCAAACACCTTTGCTGCAGACCCAAGACCTTTGGCACCTGCCGCTGTTGCTTTCCCTTCTGCCCATTCCGCTGCCGTTTGGAGTGCCGTTGGAGCTGCTGCCGCCGTTTGGAGCTGCCTCTGCCGTTTGGAGCCGCCGCCGTTTGGAGTGCCGTTGGAGCTGCTGCCGCCGTTTGGAGCTGCCTCTGCCGTTTGGAGCCGCCGCCGTTTGAAGCTGCTGCTTCCGCGTTTGGAGCACTACCGCTGTTTGGAGCACCACCGCCACTCCAAACACGGCGGCAGCTCAAACGCGGAAGCGGCAGCTCCAAACGTGACGGCGGCACTCAAACGGCAGCGGAAGGCTCCAACGGCGGCAGTGGCTCCACTTCCGTGTTTGGAGCTGCCTCTGCCGTTGGAGCCGCCGCCGCCGTTTGGAGTGCCGCCGTCACGTTTGGAGCTGCCGCTTCCGTGTTTGGAGCTGCCGCCGTGTTTGGAGTGTCGGTGGTGCTCCAAACAGCGACAGTGCTCAAACGCGGCGCGGCGGCAGCTTCAAACGGCGGCGCAGCTCCAAACGGCAGAGCTCAATGGCAGCTGGCGGCTCCAAACAGCAGAGGGCTCAACGGCGGCAGCAGCTCCAACGGCACTCCAAACGGCGGTGGTAGCTCCAACGGCACTCCAAATGGCAAGTCCCCCCACCCTTCCCCCTATTTTGCATGTTTTAAACTAGGCCTAAATTTGGGGGGAGGGGCTTAATTTGATTTTATGCCTAGAAAACATGCTGGGTCTTCCTATTGGTGGAGGCCGTATTTTTGGAGAAACACGGTAGATATTCTAGTGTTTTCAAATACCATGTTAAATAATAAAAATCATTGAAATACTACTTACCAGTTGTGTGACTTTTTCTGGATGAATGACTTCAAGCATTTTCCATTTTTCACACTGAAAAGTTGAAGGTTGGGTTCTCCTGCACCATCTTTTGCAGCTACAACATACCAAATGCATACATTATACCAACATCTCCAAAATCATCTCTGTTCCTCTGCAATATACCATTGATCCAGGTATCATTTTGCTGCAAATCTTTTATAGAAAAGGAGCTTTTTTCCTATTCTCCCTTTTTGTGAAGTACAAAGTAATATTTGCTAACAGTGATAGTTTTCTTCCTCTCAAATCAAAATTAGCTATTCTTGCCACTGTTAAGATGAAATTCACTATACTACTGGGTAAGACAATCCTCAGTTGTCAACCCTTTTGCAGACAGAAAAATACTTTTGTGTTTGAAGAATACTTATACTGTTTTTTTCTGCAATATCATCTTAACTGCCAAAGATAGAGAAGGTAATGGAGAGAATAGGTAGTATTACAAATCACCAATGTCCTTTTTCTGTCTTTGCAGTGAAGCCATTTTGTAAAACAGTGCAGCATAAAAAGGTTAATCACATTCTTCCCACCCCACCTTTAGAAAAAGGAAATAATATCACATATGATTAGGCCTTGGGGGCCTAGATTGTTTGTTAAGTGTAGAAGTATAGAGATACATGGAAATGTGCAGTACACCTTGAAATATTTTTATTTATTAAATTTGTTAAATTTCTATGCTGCCCATCTCCCCAACATGGTGACTGTGGGCTGCACAGAAATTAAATACCTGAAGAATATCGCACAGAAGAAAATCAGTACATCTTCTCTACTGTCCCAGAGTTCACAATATGAAATAATATATTTAAGTCAAGGAAATAGATGTGGGGATTGGTTCTGAGAAGTCAGAAAAAGGAAACATAAGCCAAGTCATGCACATTTCTTTGCTGCTTTGGAATGAATCCTCTTTTCCTCAGAGGTTCCATATTTTCAATGTTCCAATTCAGAACAAAAAATAATAATTACTTGATCATTATATTATTCAAAATTGGCATGGTTGCTGTCATGTTTGCAGTCGCTGGAATACTCACTTGTATAAAGCTGCCATGTCACAAGGACATTGCTCTTTGGGGAGAATTCAAGGCAAACTGCCTTGGGCAGATCAAAAGAATGCAGCAGGTTGTGGTTGGTGACATTTACAATGTTTACTCTGCAAGCAAAAGAGGTCAGCTCAGTCAAACTTGATTACTCTGGTTAATTAATAGCTATTTAGCTATTCCTTCTAAATTAGCTCAGTTCCCAATCACAGAAAACAGATTCATTATTCCAGTTACTATGTTGCTTGATATTTCACCAATACAATAATTCATAAAGCATCAAAACATAATTAGAATAAATTAGAATATAAATATAAAACTCCAGAGTTTCCAAACTTGTACACATGGATGGGGTCCTTGAGAATCAAGGTAGGTAGACATCATTTCCCCTCTGATACACCACATCTCCCCTTTTTTCCCTTGGTTAAAGAAAGCAAATACAGTACCTATAGTATTAGGAAACTTGGATACAATTCTAAAATATCTGTAGCAGCACTTGAAGACCATCAGTCAATTGCAAAAGGCAATTTTACTTGGACAGCTTACATCCTGCTACAATACCTTTAACACCTCAAGCAAAATCTGCCTACCTCAGGTTCTTGAGAAGGGCTCGACAGATAAAAATGCAAAATCTAATCTAAACATCTGGCTGACCAACTATAAATTACGAAATTTATATGCCACCCAATTCCTAGTGATTCTGGGACTCTGGTAATCTACAATTCTGCGATTCTGGTGACCTACAATTATTAAAAATATTTTTACAAATACAAAAACCTATAAAAAACACCATAACAACCTGGGGGGGGGGGAGAGAAAGGGATATCAGTTATCTTTACCAAAGGCCTTGGCAAATAGCCAAAGGCCTTGGCAAAAGCCAGGTCTTTAGGGTTCCTTGAAACACTAGTAGGCTGGGAGCCCTTTGAATTTTGAACTTCATTCCAGAAGATAGGGTGCTGTTGCAGAGAAGATGTCGGGTTCAGAGAGATGGCATTGTTTAATCGATGAAACCCAGAATGCACCAACCCTAATTAGAACTAGCCAGGCAACTACTGTGGGAGAGACAGTCCCAAGCATTTAATATAATCAGTGGAAACTACAAAACCCAACTCTTTATACTTATTACATCATTGTGTGATACATTGAAATCTAAGAGAAGTTTGCAAAATTTATCTTGGTTAATCTTACCGCTGGAATATTTTATGAAAATGTATTTCTTTATTCATTAGTTTATTCATTTAATTTATATGGTCACCCATCAAATTTATGAATCTGAGCTAATAACAATTAAAAATACCATAAAAATATCAGTATAAAAAACCAATGTAATTAGAAAGCAACATAGCCATTGCACAGATTCTGCCACAAATCTGGATCCCCAAGCCCAGTCATCTTGCAAAAGGCCAACAGAGTTGAGGCAATCTAAAATGTTTGAGAGGAGAATGTTCCAAAGGGCAGGTGCCACAATAGAAAAGTGTTTCTTGCTGGGCCCTGCCATTCACACTCCCTGATAGAGGGAGCATCCTCTGTTATCAGACCTAATGGGACAGGTAGACATAATTGGGGAGAGAATACTGTACTACCTATATAAAATTCAGCAAAGAGGTACCCTACTTACCCAAAATATCATAATATAAAAATAATTTGTACTCACATCCCATCAAAGCACGGATAGTCCTCAACTCACAACCAGTCATTTAAAACCTGGCACGAGGCCCTATTGGGATGTCCCATAACTGGAAGTGGTTAGTGAATTAAAAGAAGGCTCCATCTTTACCCTATTTTATATTGGTTCCTTCTTTTGCTAATTTTTGTTAATATTAATATTTGCCATATTTATCATTTCAATATTTTAAATTGTTTTATCTTGTAGGCTACCCAGTCACTTGATAGTGTAAATAAATACTGGTAAATAAATATACCAGTATAGCCAAGTCCATTATATCTTTTCCCATTCCTAATATATCAATTAATAAATGGAAATATCTGAAGCTTGTCAATTTTTAATAAAATAAAATCTTAAAATTCACATTAAATGTGAAATAGGCCTATCGCTAGTACAGAATTTAGGAAGTTTGCCAGGTTTTAAAATCAATCTTATATACACTTCATAAAAGGAAGAGGCAACTGGTTACAAATCTCACAGAAAATGTAACCTTATATGTTTGAAAAAGATTCAATCATGATTCTCGTCCAAGACAAATTCCTAGGAAGCCAAATGAAACAGAGTATATTTTACTGATTGCAAAAGTTGTAGTTACCTGCTTTATAACAGTGAAGAATGTGAAATACTTTCCTACTAGAGGGTGTATCTGGCTAAAACTAATGAGCTTATTTTAGCAATGTTTTTAATATATATTATTAGAAATAGAAACACCCCAAACACAGAAAAAAACTAACTTTTCTCCATTGCCCCATGCAAAAAGGGATCCATCTCTGTTGAAAGTAAACACTTTTGCATTTTTCCCAGAATCCCTGAAAGCAAAAACAAAACAAATTGGAATTCAAATAACTCTTATAAAGAAAAAAGAATTTAGATAAAATATAAAGTATCAGTTTTTAAAAATGCTTCTAACAATTTTATTATTTTGATATAAAAGAAATAAACTTTATGATCAGACAAACTAAAGCAGAGGTGAAATAAGCCAGATGAGATATATCTCCCACTCAAACCAGAACCAAATGCAGATTTAAGTATGCATTCCAGTAACACAATGGTATGTCAATAGTATGCTTATTTCATTTCTGTGCTCAGATATGTGAGCAAAGAAAAGTGCTAATTATCTACGCTTAGATGCCCTTCTTTCAATACATGGAATTGTTTCATTTTCCATTTAATAACCAAAATTGTCCTGCCCTATCCACATTAGCCCCCAAAGTTGTAAATTAATAGTCCAAAACATTCTGATTCTTACAAAAACCTGAGTAATATTTGAAGTAACAACTACCGTAGAAATGTACATTCACATTTACAAAATTTAAGCTCTACTGAACAGTACATCAGTGCATTCCCAATCTCCACATATGTATCTGATTATCTGTTATTATTTTTCAGTAATAGACATCCTAAAATGTATACATTTAATAAAGCCAAAAATTAAAATACCTCTGAAATGTTGTATGCTCTGTAAAATGAGGTGACCCATGCAACATATAGAGTCCTTCAGATCCTCGTACTAGCAAAATAATGAAATAATAAATCATGTTTATTTTGCTCCAAATTAATAAATTAATCCTTAGTTTCGTACAAGAGAAAATGATAACTTAAATGAACATATTTCAGTTTAATAATAAAATATGAATATATATATTGTGTAATAACCATGCCAATCAGTGAACAAGCAAACCTGAAGTCTCATATTTATTTACTTATCAAATATACATTGTGCTCATCTTGCAGTTTGAGGCAATTGTAACCCACTTACAACATAATAAAACAAATGGATGTAAAAACAATAAGTACAAAAGCAGATTAAAATTACAAAAAACTATGGGTTTAGAGTCCACCCTCCTTCAGGCCCTATGCCAACAGGTATATCCAGGTTTTAAAGCATTTCCTGAAGGCCAGAAAGGCCACCTGCAGCAATATGTTCGAGAGGGTGAAGGCTGTGGCAAAAAAGGCTCTTCTCTTGGACCTCACTGGCCGCAATTCCTTGATTGATAGTCTGCAATAGGATCTTTTGCCAGCATGAATGAAGCAGGCCAACCCCAATGAGGCAAGGCAGCTAATGACCAACACTTGAATTGAACCCAGAACAGATCAGCCACCAGTGCATCTCACGTATCAGTGCATGTACCACACTAGGCAACATCAAAACTCTACATTCTGCTGCATACTCTGTAACTGCCTAGAGTTGCTCCAAAACAAGATAGTGGCAAATAAATTGAATAAGTAAGATAAAATAAAATAATTCTGGACCAATTATAGCTTCTGAATATTCTTCAAGGGCAACCCCATGTAGAATGAGTTGTAAGAATCCAAACAGGAGATAATCAGGACATGAAGAACTGAGCAGAGTTTCAGTACAGAAAATGATTCAATTGGTGCTCTTCTAGCCACGACTGCCATTAGCCCCAAGTTGGGAAGTCAGCATGCCTCAAAATACTAGTTATAAGAACAATGGGAAAAGAGTATGTCTCAATTTGCTCCTTATAAGCACCCACAAGCCACCCATCAATCAATCAAATTGTTGTCCCTCTCACAGAATACTCCAAAATAATCCAATGTTTAACATATCACTGTTTCCTTTGTGACAATATATTCTAGCATGATATAAAATGAAAGAGAAACACATTCACTATTTCCACTTAGCGCTTTTATTTTAAGTGCTTTCATACTGACTTAAATCCAGAGAAAACTAGTGACTTGGAATAAAATTACCTTAAGCAAATATTGAAATCTGTACAAATGCATTAATATTACAAATATCATGAAGTGGCACTTACTCTCTAATGTCACTTTGTTAGTTATTTCATTTACATATTAACTCCAGTAAAATAGAAGGTAGGCATTTAAAATTAAATCTAGGAGCATGCCTCTGGCATTAGCTTTGCAGAAATATTTTAAAAGATTACTTAAGATGCTACATAATTGTGATGCAAACTAATATAAAACATCAAAGAACACTGAAAATGAAAAATACAATAAATGTAAAACCAGTTTAGGTTGGATTCAAACACATCTTCACATGAATTTAATACACTGCTTTACTTGAATTCAGAATTACATAATTATACAAATTTCAAGATATAGCTCTGCTTCAGGATTCTAATCTGAATGATTTATGCCAGAGAAAAGCATGGTTGCATACATGACGACTCCACTCTCTAATTTTGAGCTCTTAGGACTTTTGTAGTACTAACTGCTTTCACTGACAAGCTAGGACATTTTCTAAAGAGTATAGCATGAGCCAAAAAGCAGCCTCAGTCATGGATGAATGAGGGATCTTTGGTGCACACTGAGCTTGGTTGTTTTCTTGCAGACATTCCATTATCTACTTTGGGTATCATCAGACTACTAGTATTGATGATGTTAACAAGTTTGGGTAATGAAATATCTGCAAGAAAACAACCAAGCTCAGTGTGCACCAAAGATCCCTCATTTCAACCCTGAGTACAAATATTCTCCTTTATTGGCATGCATGAATATACCAGATGAAAGGCCCCAGCATAATCCTAAGCAGGACTTTAGTACCACAGCAGACATCAAGCATTTCACCATTAGTTGAGTATGCTGCAAGAGAGTTCAGCAATTATCTGATCATCTGGCACGTACTAGTAAATTAGGGCCAGGTAGAGGCTGGGCAGCTTCTGTAATAAGGAGGAAATCTGCCAAACCAAAAAAGAGCCTTTAGGAATTCATGAGCAAGCAATATCATTCTGGGGAGTTACCACTCAAAAAAAGTGGAAGCAGGAAATTATGTAGGTGATAATAAACAGAGGAAATTAAGATGGAAAAGATGGGGAAAGTATTAGCATATTCCAAACCTGGCTTCTCTCTAAGTCTTGGGCGAGTGAGAAGGCATCTAGACTCTTTAGATTCCGAATGAGCACAAATGTGCTGAGTGAGGATAAATGAACATTTTGGGTACATACAATGCATTTAGTAATGTCTGTAGCTTAAAACTATCATTTTTTCAAAAAGTAACTTTTTCCCGTTCTGGTTGAACCCAGACTCTTTGACAGAATAACTGATAGAATGTAAGGAAGTCCGATATTTCAGATACAGCTCCCTCGAGAGATGCTTCTGTCTAAGCCTTTGTATATGCAAGCAACCGAATATTCTTCCCCAACAACTTTTTCCCTTTAGAAGCCTACGCTCGCCATGCACGTATTACCTGTGCACAGGCACAGATCACTGGAGGGAAAACCTCCCCCCAAAAAAAAGTGTAGGTTATATAAAATCCGACTAAAAATTGCCGCCACTTTGTGATATTCTCGGGCCTCTACCAGACCTCACAACAAGCTTTACAACGAAAACCATCTTGACAGAGGATGAGTCTGGTTGATTTATTCTGAACCCACCTGCCAAGAGCGGCGTGGGAGGCGCCATCTTTATCCGGATGCGGCCCTTGTCCTTCCGGGTGGCGCACAGAGGGTCACAGCAGAAAACTGTACACGTCTGCTCTGCCCTCCACCGCCAGCTCAATAGCGAAGTTTTTTCCGGGTGACGTGTTGCAAGCTGAAGGGGAGTGCCTTGGATCACCTGGCCACGAGAGCGCTTGGCCACAGGCTCTTCCAGTAAGCTCAGCGCCCATTGGACAATAACGACAGAGGGCGGGAGCTCTGTCAACTACACTTTTCAGACGAAAGCGTGAAGAGCGGAGGCTCGAGGAGAGTCTCGCTTCCGGGGGTGACGGCGCTCCCGCCAGCCCGCTTCTCCGCCGCTGGGCAACGCGCTTCCGGAGGTGGGATTAGCGTAAAGGGCAGTTGCTGCTTACGCGGCGCCTTGGCTGGGAAGAGCCCGAGAGGCGAGGGGCGGACGGTCCTCCCGTGATCCCCGGCGCGGAGCTTTCACAGCCCGAGAGCGGCGTCGCTCGGCGAGTGCCAGACGGAGGCGGCGGGGACGGCAACAGCAGTCAAGATGGTGGCGAAGCAGCGGATCCGGATGGCCAACGAGAAGCACAGCAAAAACATCACGCAGCGCGGCAACGTGGCCAAGACCTCGGTAGGGGCCCCGTCGCAGCCCTGTCGGGCCGCCTGCTCGCTCCCCTTCCCCGCAGCTCTCGGCGGGCCGGTACCCCCGTCCCTTTCTCCCTGGGGGGGGGGGGAGGAGCCGGGAGCAGCCGAGTCGTCGCTGCTCAAAGCCCCCCGCCGTCTGTCTTAAGGCAGCCCAGCCACCCCGGGAGGCTTCCTCCCGTTTGGCTTCCCTTTGCTTCGGCGATTCCCCCCCCTCCACCCTCCCTCCCCTCTCCGTCTGGGTAATCCCCGGGAGGGTTTGTGGCGGGGCGGGGGCCGCGGGGTTTCGGTCCCTAACCGTCGGTGGCTCTTCCTGCAGAGAAACGCCCCCGAGGAGAAGGCATCGGTGGGTCCGTGGCTGCTGGCGTTGTTTATCTTCGTGGTCTGCGGTTCGGGTAAGTAAGTGTCGGTGCTCGGCTGAAGCCGGGGAAGGTCAGGGTTTCCCCCAGGAATTGAAAGGGGCCCTGCAGTGGTGCTGGCTTCGCTAGAGGGGCCGAGCATGCGAGTGGGTCCCTTTGCAACGTGTGTGGGGGTGGGAGGCGAGGCGAGCGGTTTTGGTTATGATCCAGGCTGCTTCAGACCCAGATCAGGCGGGGATGGGAAATGCTTAAGACTATTTCAGAACATATCTTCGATGAAGAAATAGTCACAAATGGAGAACTCTGGGAAAGCAGCAAGAATTGAAACAAGCGTTTCAGGAAACCAAATGTGACATTGCATCTGACAGGCATTCAGGTGAAGATGTTTGTGTATTTGGGAGGGTGTAGAGAAGATATTGCTGCAATAGTTAATACTTTACAACGATTTGGCAATCAGAATATATGATGCAGATGTGCACTTCTCTAATTTACAAGCTGCTTGACCTAGGGTACTTTCTGATCAAGCCTTTTTTTCAGTAAGCTGACACTGATCTTTTTCTAATTCTGTAACATTTGTATGTGAGCAACTCCTGAAAGTTCATTTCACAATTCATTTCTAATCACTTCATTGAAAATAATAGGCTTCCTGTATACCAGATGGCTCAGGACAAAGCTTTGCAAAAAAACAAAAAAAAAGATGAAAGCTTATGCAAAGTAGCCTTAAGCACTGTTATTAAAGGGGGGGGTGTCATGTGACTATTCACCTGTGCCTTTTATCAGCTTTCAACTTTGTTTACCATTACAAATTATGTAAGACCATATGGGTTTTATTACTTGATGCTAGACTTTATATTTTAATGTGTATAATATTTCATTTTATATTTTTATGACTGTTTTGCATATTTTTATTGTTGTAGACCTCCCAGAGTCTCTTGTGTGAGGTGGCCAACCATATAAATGTGATAAATATATACTTTTAAAATATCTTTACATAAGAAACAACTTGCTGCCTTATACTTGAACTTTAACTGTTAGGGTGATTTGCTCATTCATTAGCAAGATGCTTATAAAAATAGATTACACATAAAGGAAAGTAGTACTGTACTACAAACATCTAAATTTGCAATATTGTAATCTAAACATTGGTAGAAGTTTGTACACTGCAATAACTTGTTTACATGTTATTAATGTGTGAATTGACTTATGTCACATTTGAGGGGATTATTTTATTTCTGTACTATTGAATAAGTTGATAAGCAAATGATAGAGCATTGAAATAGGGGTCCTTTCAGATAAGGGAGCTAAACTAACTAAAAAGGCATGTACCATTTAATGAATGCTAATGTACTTTGCTTAGTAATACTTTTTGATTTTGTTTTATAGCGATCTTCCAGATTATTCAGAGTATCAGGATGGGCATGTAAAAGAGTTGTTCTTTAAACAAGATATTTTCTCCTGTGAACTATGAACTCTCATTCCCAATGTTCAATAACTTGGAATTTAAATTTCCTGTCGTCTTGCTTCTGAAGAACTGTCCATGTTGGCTACATGTCATTCCAGGTTCTCTCACAAATCATTCCAGGTTTTCTAATCCATGCCACAGTGCCTTGAAAAAGCACCACATGTATAAAGCAATAAAGAATTATTGTTAACTTAAAATGGTGGATCTACTTATTCTGTGAATCAAATTCATGATTTATGTTGATATTAAAGTATCATAAAGTATATTTTAAAATATAATCAGTGTAGATAGTGATTGCATCATGTAAACACTGATTTTTGTTAATCTGTATAAATGGAAGTGTTTTATTTAAAAAAAAAGTGAAACTTATTAAGTGGTAACTGTATAACTAGCTTAAAGCACATTCATGCAATTTAGTTAAAGGATGCCTGCTATGGTTTTTGCTTATCTAAATCCCATCTTGCATATGTGTAGCTTAGCTTTAGTGTAGCATGTGGCAATTTAATTACAAATCTAGTAGAATACCTTATCCTTTGCTTCTTTTGGACCCTGTTTTATTAAACAATGTAATGTAAAACCAGTGGCTTAACTGACCCTAATTTACATAAAGGAACAAAGTTTTTCAGTCTTAAACGCACCAGAAGTTTCTCAAAATGCTTAGCTGCTACTGTTAAATTGTATTGAATGTCAGTGTTTCTTATGCCATTATTGCATTGTTGGGGTAAGATAACTGTGGGCACAACTCAGAAGATACATTTCAGATGTAAATACCACCTCTTGATGTGTTCCACATCAACCATATATTGTTAATACAGACAGCACTAACATGCATATAGGCTGAATAGTACCCCACTTCAGCTGTACAAATTAATAGATTAAACATACTGCTGAATCCAAATTTTTATATTGCTGTGACATGAGCCATTTTCTGTAAATTCTACTGCATGTTAATGTAGAAGTCAATGAAACAATGTAAGGGTAAGTGGGTTGCACTTTCACAGGGTAGTAAACGTCAGAGTGAAATGTTCTTACCACTATTAACAGCTTCTTGCAAAGTATATAGCAAGGAAAATGCTAAGTTTGGTACTCTATCAGGGAATGCCTTATAGAAAGGTAACTGGACCACGTACTACTTTTTAAAGGGCTGAGTGGAACTTTAACTAGGAATCTTAATCCTGAAAAATGGGATGATGGGCAGATTACTGGAAGGCTATACTTTGTACTGTTAGCAGTACATTCTGTAAATGGGAAATGCTTGTTTGTAATCTAACAATTTCCAATAAATTACTTTAAAATCTGATATGTGTTAAGTTTTCAAAATCCCTGATTTAATTTGCATGAAGAAAATCCTATACTAGGCAGCGTGTTATTTTTCTGTTCAGTGCCATTTTATGAGCTATAAAGTTCCTGGGCTGGTGATGTACTACCAACTTTGCCAAAGTATTCCCTATATTGATACAAGATTGGTGGTGCAGAACTGAAAATGGGTGCATAGGGAGAAGAGCAGCTTCTACCACAGTCTGACTCTTTAATTACTTCAGAACCCAGTCTTGGTCTTCACGGTGTTCTAAGTTTATAATATTAAAAGGTTTAAGACAATACAACAGCTAAAGCCAATCTTCCATCATAATGGAGCATAGTATTCAGGCTAACCAGTTTTTAATGTTACAATCTATACCTTATGGTCATTTTGAAGTACAACATCTGGAATTACTGATTAGCCTGGCCTGAATTTATTGACACTGCTCCAAAAGCGTGATTCTTTGGTTGCCTATCTCAGGGTAGATAGCATGGACTCTTGTCGTGCATGTTTAAATAATAAAAGTTCTGGTGATCGGAAATGTGGGGGGAAAAAACCTAATATTTTGGCCATCCCATTTATGGGAGTGCAAGCTTAACACAAACAAATGTGGGAAGAGAGGCAGATTTAAACTAGATCTGCTTCAAAGCATTTCCATTGTTCAGTTTTTTTCAATGGTATATTAGCTAACCCTAACTTAGTTTAACATTCGAATGAGCTCTCCTTCAAGTCTCTTGAGAAAAGGTACACAGCTATCAGTGGCTCCATTGCAATCCTGAGAAGTAATAGTTGTAAAAAAGTTTAGAGCAGCAGTTCAGGATATTTCTTATCAGAAGAAGCAGACAATTGAAATAATTCTTTTAAAAAGAGCTGTGAGTGTATTTCTAAAAATTTCTAAAATCGTATTTTAACCTTTTCCCAATTTGCATACAAAAATCTCAAATCACTACTTGTTAATAAAGATTTCAAATATGGCATACTACTTGTTAACTAATAAAGATTTCAAATATGGCAATGCTATTAATGTATATATGTAATATATTAATATATATGGTGTGCTATGTCACAATGTCCAATTCCAGATTATATTCTTACTGAAATATTTTACACTAAGCAAAATTTCTGCATCATTTTCAAGAGTAGCATGTAAAATGCAGTGCAGTAATCTGGATGAACAGTTGCTAGGGCAAGATACCAAATTGCAACTGGCCATCCTATTAGGGTTTATCTAAGCTAGTCAAATGCACTTTGTGTTAGTGAGAACGCTTGTAACTAACGACAGAGATGGAACAAGAAGCACGGTACAACTTGATCTTTAAAAATCAGGGCAGTCTGCCCAGATCAAATTGGTTCTGGATTGGTGGGCCATTTGTTTACAATATTTGTCCAGCTTGATCTTCAGTTTGTCAGCCTTGATTTCGATTGCCTCGCCTGAGTTGAAGAAAGGGATAATAAGAATTGCATAACATTAGTGAAAGGTCTTGGTCATGGTATTATAACTTCTTTGTAAATGACAAAGCAGGAGGTGTGAGGCTTAATGTATATGCGGATCACAATAAACTGGAAAGAGGACCTAGATAAAATCATAGAAGATAAACACAAATACATAGTGACTATGACCATGAATTAAAAGCATTTTAGTGGGGACAGTCATATATACAAATATAAGATCAGTAATAACTGTCTTAACTATAGTAATACACAATATACAAAGAAAAATAGCTGTTGTGACTTACAAAGACTAATACAATTCCAGACTTGGAGTTAGGATTTGGGTCAAGGCTACATAAGGATGGTATCCAGTTCATGAAAAGTATACTTTATGGTTTGGTTCTACCTCATTTAGAATGTTTCGCCCAATTCTAACACAACACTTTAAAAAACCATGGACAAACTGGAACATGTTTTATCCAGAAGAGTACAATACAACTAGCAAGAGGCCTGGAAATCAAGAATAATTAAAACAATTGAATATGTACACATAGAACAAACCCTAGCCATGTTCAATTATTTGAAGAGTTGTTGCATAAACAAAGGCAATTGTGTTTTCTATAATGTGAAGCCAATCCAAACCAACTAATTCATATAATGCTAACATGGGTTTAAATAAGCATTAGGAAAGATTTCCTTACAATACAAGCAGTTCAGTATTGAACCTATTTCTTGAAAGGTAATTGACCCTCATTAGATGTTTAAGCTGGGGGTAGATCTTTCTAGGATGATGTCTAAGTCTGGCTTTATTGGAAATATTTCCTTGACATTTCCAGTAGGAAGCTATATTATAGTTTAAACTTCTTAGGTACACAGATCTGCTTGCCAAAAGATCATTTGATCTTTTGGAAGGCTTTGAAGACCTGGCTCTTCTCCCTATCCTCTACCCTGCCCGCCCCCCAGGTCTCATGCCAGAATGTTTCTTAAGCCCAATACAGGTGCAGTTGTGATGGAAGTTTGCCATGGTGCCTTCGATGCATTATGGTTAACTTTACTTTTGTATGTGTTTTTTTAGGGGGGGGGTTAAAAATGTTTATAGATTGTTGTTAGCTACCCAAAGTTACATATTTAAGACCAACTGTCACATAAGCCTAAGTAGCAATAGCACTTAGACTTATATACCGCTTCACAGTGCTTTTACAGCCCTCTCTAAGCTGTTTACAGGGTCAACATATTGCCCCCAACAATCTGGGTCCTCATTTTACCCACATCAGAAGGATGGAAGGCTGAGTCAACCTTGAGCCTGGTGGGATTCAATCTGCCAAATTGCAGTAGGAGTTGCTTGCAGTACTTCCCTCTAACCAATGCACCATCGTCTCATAAATAAATAACTACATAAATAAATGTATAATACTCATGTGTGTACATATATGTTCTCATTTTTCTGTTTGCTTTATATTTCACCTTTTCTGCAGTAGGTTGAGGCATGAATATAGTACTACGTTCCTCCAGTTCTTCCAATGAAGCAGGTTGAGCTGAGCAAACATGACTGCCTTGAAATCAGCAAATGAGCTTTCCTAGTTGAGACACAAACATGGATCTTCCTAAACCAAGTCAAAAAGTGGATTCTGGCTATTTGAACTAATGATTTCTTTGTTTTACTGAATCACTGATAGATGCTGTCAAAATGTGATAGGGCAGAGGCGATTGGCATATATTGAGCTAATGAGTCATATACATACCTCATAGAGAATCCTCAGTATGAGATACAATATGTTGGTGTTGCTGCCATGGGTAGTGAGGTGAGGTATGGGCAGAGTATGCCAACAGATTTTCAGTAGTCTGAATTGTTTTCCTTTTCTTTGGAAGTTCTTCAATGTTTTGCTAGCTGACATCATAGTATTTTTACTTAAAGGCTAATTAGATCAAATACTAAATAGATCATGTGAATTTGAAGCCCTGCTCTTCTCAGAACTATGTAATACATATACGTATTTGTGTATTTATAGTGAGAAGAGAAATTTATGCCGGATACAAATCCATTCGTACCAGAAACCTGTGGCTAGGTTCCATGACATGCTGGATCAGGGGAGTTAAATTTGCAGCCCGCAGGCTGGATGTGTCATGCGCTGGCCACCCCCACCCCTGATTTAACGAATGGGAAAAAAGTCACAATACGTCACATAACAATGTGATGCTGCGAGTTTGACACCCCTGTGCTGGATGATCTAATATAGACAATTTGTACAGAAAAATTTTCTGATTGGAATTTGTAAATTTTAGAACATTAAAAGGTGAGCGTATTGCAGGCTGGGTGCAACTACTAGTGCTCTGCATGTTACTTAAGATACTTAAAAAAAACTGAAGTATGAAATTCAACACTGGAATCAATTTCATGTTAACCTTAGCAATATACATTTACTTGAGATTAGGGCATTTGATGTGTTTCCTACCACCTTGTGCCTTTATTCTGTTTTCTACAGAATAAAAGGTTTTTTTTCCAATTTCCCATGAACAGGAAGCAGACTGAAGGCCACCTTTATGGGCATCGCTTAGATGAGAAATGACCTGTTTAGGAATTTGTGAAAGCTTTGAAGAAAGACAATTTAAGTATGTGTAACATTTTCCACATCCAGTGAGTGAACATTTTTATAACCTGTCTGCTTTACCCATTCTTTTTGACAACATATAATATCTTGCAGGCTTGTATATCAATCATTCTTCGACCTAAATTCTTTAGTTCCCTCTAGTGTCCAGTTTTTGAAATCATGAAATTGCTCAAGCATGTAAAAACCAAATCAGAATCTATTTCTCACCAAAAAAACTGTTGTACTTTATAATTAATTCAAAAAATCTTTATTTTAAAGTTTCAATATTCCATTTTTATCTGAATATTTAATCCATGTATAGCTTTCTAAAATTAAAAATGTATTGAGCCTTTTGCTGTTTATTTCAGTCTCCATTGCAGAAAGAAACCACCCAGAGCACATGTGGGAAATCTCTTGTCCTCTTCTTGTCCAAAAAGGTTCCCAGGAACCTGTAGAACCTACTCTCTGGTTCTACAGTCTTTGCCATGGTCATCAGCTCTGCTTTCACAGAATCATCTTCAATGTGCTATACCTTCCCCCAGAGTCCTAAATACAAAATATTCCTATATTAGGTCAGCCACATATTATAGCCCATCATATAATATGATGGTCCAACAATATATGATATCCAATTGTTGTTGTTTTGCCCATTTTATCATACAGTCTTTAATGTATTCATTTTCTGTGTCCATTTTCAGTAAACATCTAAACGTCTTAGCAATAATATGCTCATCATTTGTACACAATCCAGTCATCATTTATCATCAGTCCGGATGACACATTTTTAAAGTTAAATTTCGGTATACATGCACATCCATAGTGAACTCCATTTTCTCATCTTTATAATAGATTATAATAGAATCCCAGTTCCCATCTTTATAATAGATTAAGATGCAATAGAAAAAATATCTCTTCTATGTATATTTTGTGATAGACATCACATATATTCCACCCCGAGAGACAAAGAGATTAGATAGGGTTTTGCTACTGATGGGCAACAGAATTTGGGGGAGGAGGAGGTGTCACATCTGACCCCCTCACCCTTTACAAGTGTGAATAGTTCACCAGTGCCCTATACATCATCAATTCTTCTAAGCCTTTTCACTTCAAAGTACTAAATTATGTTGACTAACATAAAATGGTTTCTTATCTCTTCTCCTTCTTCTATATTTCCTAAATGCAGGAAATATCCCCTGAAATAACATGCACTATCTTTGCTTTAGGTTCATAGGACGAGTAAATAACCTTACCGTCCTTTTTTGCTTTATTTGTTTTTTACAGTCTTGCCATTCTTTTCCACCACGTTTTCCACCACTTCAAGTTGACTTTCATGTGATAGGCTGATTGACATGAAGGTCATTATTGGATGAAGAGAAGCTATTATGAACTTTATTGCTTTTTTGGTTTGAGGCTGGATTCTGCATTTGAATGTATAGATATTACAAATGGTTTAACAGTCTGCAGCAGTGTCTAAAATGGATGAAGCATGTGTCAGGTATTAGCAACAGTGCAATCCCCGCGTCCTGTTTTCAACATACATCATCACATTGCATGTACACCAAATCACAATGAACTCCTGCAGACACTGCTATTGCCTGATAACTATTTTTGCTCCAGATGATGAAGGAAAGAAAGAAAGGCAAATATATGTCATATGGAGTATGAAGAGAAATAAAAGCATATTGGAAGAAAGAAAGAAAAATCTTGCACAACAAGCAGTTGCAAAACCCTGAGTACCAGTTGTCTGATAGGCATTTTGGACTAGAGGTACAAAGGTTTTATGCAGTTGTGAGCTCCAGTTTTCTGCAGAAGGACTGAAATCACAGGCATATGTCACTAAGCTCACTCACCCTGTTGAGCTTAGCATCTTATAGGATACCAACAATCATTGTTTGAAAAACAAGACTTTAGTATTTTAAGGTTAAATGGCTATGGAGATTCTCAGTCATTCTAGGTCATGGTTGTCCCAAAGGTGCTTTTTTTTCCTTTTTTCCCCCCAAGAGGCAACTGGAATTTCTGGTTTTTTCTTTGGAGACATTTCACTTCTCATCCAAGAAGCTTCTTCAGTTCTGACTTGGATGATGGGGAATGGAAGGTTTATACTCCTTGCAGACAGCTGGTCAAGTGCATTGTTTTAGATTTAATTCGTGCAAAAAATCCTTCCATTCCTCACCATTCAGTCAGAGCTAAAGAAGCTTCTTGGATGAGAAGCAAAATGTCTTCAAAGAAAAACCAGAAATTCCAGTTGCCTCATGAAAAAAAAAAAAAAAAAAGCAATTCTGGGACTATTTTAACGTTAGTTACTTTTATATCTTACTTTCTCACCAAGAGTTCAAGGTGGATTATATGGGGCCTCCATTTTTCTGCCTTGCTGTAACAACAACAACAAAACGCACTTAGATGAAATAGGCTGGAGTAAGAATGACTGCCCCAAAATTACTCTGAGACTTTACATGGCTGAGGCAGTAATATACAGTAATAAATTTCCATATCACATTGGTTCCATATTGTGCGAGCCCAGCCAATGGAGGTAGTTAGTAAGTCATGGAGAATTGTGATGCAATATGTTATGTGAATTCAGCAAGTTTGAGGTCATTTGCTTATTATTATTAAATCTCACCACACTTAGTTTATTCTATGGCATAACTAATGGTGAACTTCTTAATGGTGAACCCCTATGGAACAGCTGAACTGTTGGTACTTTTTGTTCTAGTGCATTGGCCAATCGCTGCTTAACCTCAATGATTTACAACTGTAAAACTCTAAGGAAAATACAGTAATGCTCCCCAAGAGCACCATCTACTGGCAGAAGTACACACAGGCACCCAAACTTACGTTGGCAATAGCCTCATTGACTTAACTACATCTGTATAAAATTGCTGCAAGCTGTCGAAGTTTCTTAAGACAAATCGAATCACATCTGTGCTAGATCTCATTTGCGGTGATGGAGAGCCATGAAATATTACAGCTGGAGCTTAACGGGTATGGTGAGAAGAACCTCCTCCTTTTAGAAAGAAAACAACTGATACAAACACAAGGTAAACCGCTCCAAACTCAATTGCAGAAAATACGACTTCAGCAATAGAGTGGTCAATGCCTGGAATGACCTACAAGACTCCGTTGATGCAGCCTCAAACCCTCATACCTTCAACCTCAAACTGTCTACCGTGGACCTCATCCCATTCCTAAGAGGTCCTTAAAGAGGGCGTGCATAAGCACACCAGCATGCCTACCATCCCTGTCTTACTGTCCTCATTTATCTATATTTCCTTCCTTGTTCCTGTTTATGTGCATACTTATACTTGTTATCTTGTACATGTTTGACAAACAAATAAATATGAATAAATAAACAAATTTAAAAGAGGGCAACTCCCCTTCAGCTGGGAGATGATTTCCCCTTAGAAAGGGCAATTGCTGCTACAAATGTTATCAAATTAGGCAAAGAATAACGGGAATGTGATGAGCACAACAATCCTTTATTTGTATGAACTTCATCCCCTCCTATCAGAAAGCAAAAGTCCTCATTTAGGGATTGCCTCAGTTAGAAGCCTTTCACAGTTACCACAGCAATGAAAAAGTAACTTTACGACCAATCCTTGCATTTATGACCTTCACAGGTCGGTATAGCAGAGGAAAGCTGAAGCAAGATTGTAAGCTTGGCCGCGGTTTCACTTAGCAACCGTTTTGCTTAATGGGCAAGTGGTTGGTCCTAAACACAGACTCCCTGTATCAGTGTGTAACCATGCAACTGAAGCCCTGCCCCTTTTTTTACCTGCAAGATTTTGATTGCAGGGCTGCAGCTGCCATCTTGGCTAATACTATTCATCTCCTTAAAGTGGCCTTGCTTGAAATACGGTGAAGTGTTGAGTAGCAGTCCAGTTCTGGGATTGTAGAGCACTAAAAGTTCATACGAATTAAAGAATAGTGTTGTTTTTTCTTAAACTGCAATCCCATGCTCCTTGGCTATAACTTTGGAGGGGGAAGCTGGTTGCTCCCAACATTGAAATCTCAGCAAAAAAAAAAAGGCACGTTATAGGCTGAACAAGATTCAGAATGGTTTTGGATCCAAAGAATCCAGAGAAATTTAGCCCCACTCCACATGCACAAAGCACTTATATATTATCTACATGTGATTCTCTCCTGCTCTTTGGAAGAACAAGACAAGGACAGAAGAAAGAAGGCAAGGGACAGAAAAACCTATGAATCTATTCTCCATTCTACCCTGCTGATTTGTCAGTAGCAAACTACTGAACTAAGCAAAAAATAGAGTTTGAAATCTAGCCATAGCTTGCAGTTCCTTTTGCATGCATCATGCAAGATTGTCTTCTTCCTCATTGGACTTTGTAAAGATAAGCAGTTTCTAAGGTATCTCTATATTGGGTTATGTACAAATTTGAATCTCATTCTGAAATTGAACACTTAAGGTTCAATAATTGGATGTGGAAAAGCTTATGGACACACACACACACACACACACACACACACATTGAACAGTATTATAGAAACAAACTATATGCTCTTTCCTCTAATGTGGTGTTCTCTTCTAGATCAGTGTTTTTGAAACTCAGTAACTTTAAAATGGGTGAACTACAACTCCCAAAATTCTTCATCTCTTCCACTCTTGAGAGTTGAAAACCACATATCTTAAAATTACTGAGGTTGAGAAAACTTGTTCTAGATGTATCAGATCTTTGTTCTAATTACCTCCAGATAGCTTGGTCTTTATAGGCTGGGACTTAAGGGAGTTGAAATCACACATATCTGGACAGAATCAGACTGAGTAATGTTGCCAGTGTAACCTGGAAGAGGTTATTAACATTTTATATCCAGCATGGATTGCATAGTCAAACCAAAAGTGGTGTGGAAGTAATATGTGGGATTAGGAATATGAAAAATAAGGTACAGATTTCCAAATCTGGCACTTTTGGAAGGCACCAAGTTGGAGAAAATACTATATTGCCAAAGAAGCAATTTAAGATAAAAGGTCTAGAAAATTAAACCTAATTAAAAACTGTCATCTTATGATACACCATTTCACCAGCTAAAAGTTATGGGAACAAGAATTTTTAATAGTATATGTATTCTTCTGGACAGCAAGTGCAAAAAATTCCATATTTTTATGTCTTTATGGAATCTAAATCCTGGAAATCTAACTAGGAATAACATATGCACCCTCAATGTGCCAAGATCCATCTCCAAGTGATATTAACAAACTTTGAATTTCAGCCTCACTTCTACTAATTGTAGAACAAGCCTAATCCATGTGATTTAATGTTATAGCTCCTAACTTTAATATTCACCAATAATGTCCACTATACACATGCAATTTTCTGATGAAGTATGTCTAAGGATATAGTGCTGGAATATCATAAAAACCTGGCAGTCAATTGTAGAGTATATAGTTATGTTTCTTTCAATCAGTGTCTGGAAATTTCAAGGAAGATCTATTTCCACCAGGAGGGTTGGATTGAGGGTTGATTGCCAAATGGTGAATGTTCAATGATAAATAATATCTATTCACTGCTTCAGTTTTGCACCTAAATTTACATTAAGTGCAGAGAATTAGAGAAGGAAGTATGCAAGCTGTTTCTCAGAAAAGTAGTGCAAGAACATGCATGGTGGAAGTGACAATTCCATGCAAAGTTATGCAACACTAGATACTCTTTCAAATATCAGTTGAGGTGGTGAGCACTATTTCCATACTTTTTCCCTTTTCTTTTTCTGCAAAAGAAACCCAGAGCAACAATTGTTTGACAATATCCCAGCCTTATAAATGATGACATAGCTCATATATTGTGCTGGGTCATGTTTCAGAGTTAATCAGAGTTTGTTGACTAAGCCACTCTCCACTGTCTTCC
Organism: Notechis scutatus; assembly: GCF_049901735.1. NCBI lineage: Eukaryota > Metazoa > Chordata > Lepidosauria > Squamata > Elapidae > Notechis > Notechis scutatus. Next base: position 142,399,261 of record NC_142012.1, on the reverse strand, counting down.
TTGTAATCCAGGTAGCCATAAACAATGGCTTACTACTGTAATCTTAATGGGTTCATGTCTGGGTTTTAAGACTTAACCAATTAAATTCCATTAATAATTAGAGTGACTGGGGAACCTAGACATTTTTAAATGAATATAATAAATGTTTATTCTGCATTCCTCCCAGAGAATGAGTTCTCTGTTAAGGATAGATTAGCTCTGGAGACAATATTTTTCCCTGACACATTCATAAAAACCAGTTGACAGTCTTGTGAGGTAGACCAGGCAGGAAGCATGGCCAGATGAGTTAATTCTTCTTTATGGTAAAGTTGCATTAACAGACTCTTGCAAAACTGAAAGTACATTTTTCTCCACAGTCTCCTCGACAGCCCAAGAAACTAAGCTGCTTGCCCTACCCATATTCCTTCTCTGGGCTAAGTAGCCTTTTATCTGACCATATTCTTGGCTGAAATTCTCCCTATCTTCCAAGGTCATTCCCACACATCATTACACCCATAACACTTCAGGAATTTATATTTGCAATTCTTTGTTCATTCTTTGATAATGGTCTGTGAGAATAACCTTAGGCGACAAGGAGATACACAACCTAGACAAACATCCATCATCAAAAATCTACCTTAGCCCATAGTAGAGAAGGGGGGCATGGGAAGTGACTCAGAAGGGACCCTCCCTAAGCCCTTGAAAATAAAGACAGGGGAGAGTAGAAGTGCTTTCAGACTGGCAAGGTTTTGTTACTATAACCTTACAGTAAAGGTTGTGTTAGTACTCATACAATACAGGTTGGGGAGCAGAGATCTCACATGTACTTGAATTGTGGTACTCATGATTTCTCATGCTGCTGCATTTTTTCATGTTCAGTCCCATGCACTTTTCATGTTCAGTCCCATGTAAAGCATGGTGCAGTAAACCAAGCAGGAGGTTTATGAGTAAGGCCTCCTGGTCTAGGAAGAGGTACAATTGCAAACCAACACAAATCTATGTAGAGGTCCCTCTAGCCACCATTGCTACCTACTCTTCAAGTGAGTTCAGAAGGACCCCCAAATTGCACACAAGATGATCTGCCTGGCTTACATCAAACGAACAAGCAAACTTCACAAATCAAATTCCCAAAGCCATCAAATACAATTTGGATGAGAATATGTACAGTAGTGGGTTTCAGAAACACTTGTCTGAAAACTTTCCACCTGCAGGTGGAGATAAAGTATAAGACAGAACAATAACTTGGAAATTTCACTGAGCAAGAAGAAAAGAAGGTGTCACCTGGGTATATTATGCGATCAGATCTTGGAATATGATCCAATTTTCTTTTCTGTGTTTTTTTTATTGCAGAAGGAAAGGGGGTGTTCAAAAATACTTGGGTTGTGCCAGCTATCAATGACTTTTGTTGGATTCCAGTTTTAAAGGTGCTCAGAGTTCTGCATTAGAAAGTTAAGTTGATGTCAAACTTCCAAGGGCACCTAACAGGAACAGAACACAAACAGTGCATGCACTTTTCCTACTGGCACTGCACCAGATACTGTGGGAAGCAGGGCACTGAATAGCTGCTATTTAAGTCTAGTCCCCACTGCTACTTCAGCTATTTTTATTAAAGCAAACATGCTTTCATACTTTTAATAAACGCTTTGTGTTTTTTGTTTCATTCTTTGATTTGAAGGACAGGGTGAATTTATAAACATTGGATATTGAACTGAAGATGTTTAAGTCCCAATTCCTCTTTCCCATGAAACTCATGTGTTCACCTGTCCAAACGTACCTGTGCTAAGCTGCTTTCATACATCAACTAAGCACCCATCTAGTTTGGGTCTGGCTGAGGCCATTGAACAAAGCATTCCATTGACGCTTATTCAACAAACTGTAGTTAAAGACATGATGGCTTCATGCCTGGAACAGCACTGCTGGGAAGTGATTTTAATCTTTTGAGTTCCTTAGCTAGATAGAGAAGATGGTGATGAAAAGAAGAGGCGAAGAAATTACATTCTAATGATGAAAAATAACAATTTGTTATTTACTTCTCCATCCTTACTCAAAGCTATTCTGTTGAGAATGCTCTTATTTCAAAGAACCTTCAGGTTGTATCCTTAAATGGTTCAGTTTGCCCTTCTTTTGCAATGGAGGGTCATCCTTTGCCCAGGGGTGGGATTCAATTTTTTTAACAACCGGTTCTGTGGGCATGGTTTAGTTGGTGGGCATGGTTTGGTGGTCATGTGACTGGGTGGATGTGGCTTGGTGGTCATGTTATTGGCTGGGCGTGGCCAACTCAATATCACTCACATCGAGGCAGGCATCTCCTCGCCTGGCCTCTCATGACTGTGGAGATGCTGCGACAGTTGTAAGTGTGAAAAATGGTCATAAGTCACTTTTTTCAGTGCCACTGTAACTTTGAATGGTCACTCCACACAAGCAAAGTACCAGCAAAGGAGGGGGGGAAAACTCCAGAGAAGTTCCTGAGACAGGAAGTCTAGTCCTGCCAAGAATGTAATAAGGGTTAACGGAGAGGCAGTTTCTGTAAGCAACACCAGAATGTTTCCTTCCTGCCTTCCTTACAGGATTAGGCCAGTAATTTCTTCCAACAACCGGTTCTCCACAACTGCTTAGAATGTTAACAACCAGTTCTAGTGAATAGGTGCGAACTGGTAGAATACCACCCCTGCCTTTGCCCCACCTCCTTTTCAGAGGTTTTCTAGTTAAGAGGAGAAATGAAGCAAAGTAACTCCAACCTTCGTTCTTCTTGGTGTGTTTCACTTGGGACACCGTGTTTTTACTAAACTCTGTGTGTCCAGTTATTTGAGGTTGCTTTAGCATTTTTATTTATTTATTTATTTTTTGCATGTGCAGGCACTTATCTCATCCTAAATCATACTTCAAAGAGAACCTGGTGAGCAGACTTAGATGCAAGGACAGCTGGCATGGTTCCTCTGTATGCATTTGGAGTGCTGAAAAACCTCTCACACCCCCCACCCCATGTTCAAAAGGTTTTGTTTTCTTTGTTACCAGCTATCATGTGATGCAAACACTGCCTGCAGCAGTTGATTGACTAAGCTGCTGCTGTCACACCGAAAACAAAGAAGGGACTTTGCAGTGATAGGGAACTGGCTCATATAGCACAAAAGACTAGCAACGACATATATAAACAAACAAAGGCATCCCCCCCCCCACCCTGCCTCCTTTCATTAATTAGATTCAAGCAGAGAAAGATTTTAAAATGTTTCTGGGTTGAGATGGAAATTCTGAGCTAATTTTAATTCTTGAGGTCCTTTATCCTCTGTTCCGTTCCCATGTTTATTGGACCCAGTGCAAAAACTCAGAACTTTCCACTTGGTCTTCAGGAGGGGTTAGAGTGACATTAGATTGGTGCAAAGGAGAAGGTATTTGGGAGAAGCTTCGTGTTTAAAAGGGGATCAAAAAAAGCAAAGAAGTCTCAAAAAAGCTCTATGATGCTCTGGGAATTTCTTAGATACTTGGGATTATTCTTCATTTGATTTTTTTAAACATTAATCTTTTGGGGAACACATTGAAGTTTTCAATAATAACCAATCCAACCTTTTTAAAAAGGAAAAGAAAAGGTCTAGCACAGCTGCTATATAATATTCTTGACCTTAAAGATGAGGCATGTCCTGTCTTGGCAATGAATTATTTGTTTCCTTCTAGAATATTTAATATGATGAGATAAATTTAATCAAGCTTGTTATGATTTGCTAGTCAGTTTTAAATCATGGTTTAAAGCTATCTTGGCTAGACATATTTCGGAAAGCAGGTTTCACATAGATTAATCGTTAACCCAAAATATAAGCATAGCAATCCACAGAAGAGTGTGGGAGCGGTTTATCCTCAGAGTAGAAATAAAAAGTTCAGCATTGTCTACTAAAGCATGCTAACCCCATAAACTGAGTTGTTACTCAAGAATTTTCAGCTGACGTAAGGTATCACTCAGGCTTTGGAAATACCATAGTTGGGCTCATCTATTCACATAGGTGAATAAAAATCCACCACACCATCTGTGGTTGCTCAAATTCTTGCTGAAACTCTCATAGCTCTTCCACAAAACTCTTGCTGAATTCTTATTTTAATGTGGCTTGATAAATAACCATTAACTATTTAACGATTGAATAAATCTTAATTTTTGTTCTGCTTCCTGCAATACAAATTGTAAAAGCTCACTGTATATTTCAGGTACAAAATTGTTTAACTCTGGTAAGTATATAGCAGGGGTCTCCAATCTTGGCAACTTTAAAACTTGTGGACTTCAACTCCCAGAGTTGAAGTCCACAAGTCTTAAAGTTGCCAAGGTTGGAGACCCCTACTATACAGCACTCCAAGCAAAAATATGATAAAAGAAAACCTTATTGAACCAAGTTTTTTTTTAAAAAAAATTCCCCTCCTTCCCTCTCTCCCTTCCTTTTATATCCATTTATTCACCTAGAGATTAAAATACTGTATATTCCTTAAATTTCATTCCTCTAACAATTTGTGAAACAGGGTAGTTTGACTGATAATAAAAGTTTTTCATGACTTTGAATTCATGACTATGAATTTGAAACTGGATGTCTGATTTAATACTCTAATCACTAAATCACGTTGGTTCTCAGATTTCTTCTTTTCTGAAGCTCCTTACCTTTATATCAGTATACTTATAGACACTTTGGAAAAGAGCTCTGAAATATTCAACAGATAGATTAATGGGATGTAGTTCATATATTTTTTTTCACATAACAAAATTCAAATGAACCCAAAAGACCCCATGGGAAAAAAGTACTGTTCCAAAAACTTGATAGACCTGGAGCAAGCAGAAGGAAGTCAAAGCTAGAAATGGCCTGTTTCTTTGTACTATTTGGGTCTCAGATAACCAAGACATTTAAACTAAGACCATTAAGCTGAGATTTACATAAACCATAACTTCATATTCATAACTTCTGGTTTCTATAGAGATAGACATTGCCAGCTGCCTTTTAATTCTGGTTAACGGAAGTACCATTTTCCCTTTGCTGTTGGATGATATGGTAGCAGCTGGCATAAAAACAAATGGGACCCAAGCATACAACATCTGGAGGGATTAATCTGACTACCATAAGCAGTTGACTCTGAAATGTGAATATTCCGGAATTTGAACTCAGTTTGAACTCTTGATGGATTGAAGCATCTTATTTTGTTGGTTGCTATAAGCAATGCTTTTACGGACTCTGAGGAAATAAAGCAGTGATGTAGTTTAAAAAAAAAAGGAAAGAGAAAGGTTTCCACTATCTGAAGTGTCCCAGAAATGCCAAGTAAAAAGAAACAATTTAAGCACTTATTCTGAGTCTTTATGAGACATTTGGTTATACATATTCAGTTAGAATTTTATTAAAGTTGCAGTGTTTTGTATTTTATTGGGAGTAGATGGGTCTCTTTCAGAGGTGGGATTCAGCAGGTTCTGACCAAAACCGGTAGTAAAAAAATTTGAATCCCATCACTGGTTTTCCCCCCCAGAAATCTCCTTCTTCTGTTTTGCCTGAAAGGAAATATTGGAGGTTACTTGTATCATTGCCAAATCTGTGTCAAGAGACTAAGTCAAATATAAAAATAAAGAATTGGGTATTTTAAATCTTGGTACCTACTGCTTCATGCTGTCATGTTTGTTCATTTCAGCATATATCTTGTTGTAAATTTCAACAATGCCCTTGACCTACAGAAGCTTTTCTGTTATGATTATTTCCTTTGTCAATCTTCTATACAGATAAGGTACCCACAGCCACATAACTAGTGATGAAATTGATGGCATACAATTGGATTAGATAATATATAACCGGGGGTGTCAAACTCTATTTCATTGAGGGCCGCATCAGGGTTGAGCTGGGGTAAGTGTGGCCATAGGGGGTGTGACCTGCTTGATGTCGGGGGCGCCTGTGGCAGTCCGAGTGCTCTGCCAGTGAAAACAGGCTCCTGAGCTCTGTTTTTGCTGGCAGAGGGTTGCAGAGGCTGTTGCAGCCAGAAACGGAGCTCGGGAGCCTATTTTTGCTGGCAGAGGCACTCCCTCACTGTTTCCAGGGTGGCCCCGCGGGCCAGATCTAAGCACCAGATCCAGCCCACAGGCCTCGAATTTGACTGATATAGATAGATAGATAGATAGATAGATAGATAGATAGATAGATAGATAGATAGATGAATGGATAGATAGATGGATGGATAGATAAATAGATGGATAGATTAAGGAAAACCTCCAAAATGTAGTTTTCCCCCCAGTATCTGAATGTTATTTACATTGACATCTGCATGTTATAAGAAAGATGGCACTGTTTTAAACTCAAACTATTTAAAAATCATATTGCAAATTAATTTAAATAAAAGTAATTTGAAAATAACATTCAGTAAATTAGTGTAAGTAACATCCATGTACTCAGAAATTGTGATCTCTCTAAAGTAAGTAGGGTCCACAGTATGATGCCCTGTGACAAGATCTCTCTCAGCTAACATAGTGGATCCAAGTTCCATGATGATTTGTGAGGCTGAGGGTTGGAGATGCTTTATGCTTCTTTGAAAGGAAGGTAATTAATCTTGAAAGTAGCAGTGATTATCATCCAGCCTTCCATTCTTGGGGAAGCTATTGGAAAAAGTGGTGAGACCTCAGCATCAGAGAGTCCTTGCATTTTCTGATTTTTTACAGCTGGATTTCAGGTAAAGTTGAAATAGTATTAATCTCTCTGATGGGGACTGGTTGAAAATGTACACACCTCTGAGCCCTATTAGGATCTACCTTGGTAGATTTTGATACTGATACCCTTCTGAAGAATTTTGGATTGGAGGAACTGTTTTGTTCTGGTTTTGCTGCTTTTGTAATGGGCAATTTCAGTCACTGCGGTGATGGTAAATGAAGAATGGCTGATTTTATCTGATAGCTGCTCCAGTATAGGATATTGCGGGGCTCAGACGTCTTCATGCCACACAATCATTTGTAGAATGCAGTCAATTATCAGTAGGCTGTTAGCAAATAATGCAGTATCATCCCAGGCTGAGCTGCATGGGAATATTTGTGGACTGGATCCTTATAGGACAGCAATTTTATTTACCAGTGACAAATCTGACTCTAGTTTTAGCTCACTCCTCTAAAGATGCAGATCCAGAATTTGGAGCGTCGTTTTTGCAGTTTCTGTTGGAGAAGCAGGTAGAAAACGTGACCAAGAGGAACATCGCCCAGCAACAGCTGGTGACTATTTGCAGGACTATCTGCATGGGGACAGTCCTGACCACAGTTAACTCATGCCTTGTCACCTCTCAGTGGAATTATCACAACATGATCTATGTTGGGCTGCCTTTGAAGACAATGAAAGTTTCAATTGGTCCAAAGCACAAAACTCCATCTGCTGGTTTGAAGCAGCAAATTTAGCTACTTTTACATTATCAGTATACTGGTGAGTGATTTCTTTCCAGATCCAAGTGTTCCAATTGTGCAGTTGAGCACTAATGATGCCCAAGCCATTTTGTAAATAGTTAATTCCTTGTTTTTGTTTTCTCATATGTAATTTTATTAAAACTTTTAAGCGAGACAATAAAAGCTAACACAAACTAAAAAAGTAAGAAAGAAAAAAGAAATTAAAGAAAAAGCAGAAACGGAGAAAACGGAAAAATTAAGGAAACTAGAAAAGAAAGAACAAAGTGTTAGGAAATGGCTTTGATACAGTATTCTTCACAGTAGTAATAAGTACAAATATATTTTAACCTCTCTTTCTAAAATTACATATTACTCTTATTTCTATAATCTATCCTGTCTAATCACAAAAACCATGTCGAGTTCATAGTTTTTCATTTTTATGGAAAAAAATTTATAAAAGCTTCCAAGAGCTTCCAGTCAGCAATAAATGCCTTTTCTCTAATCAAAATTAATTTATTGTCAGCAAAATCTGTCAATTTCACCAGCCATTCCTCCATAATGGGTAATATTGAATGTTTCCATCTCTGTGCATGCAGTATTTTCACTGATGTGATCATACATTGAAATAATTTTCCATGGCTTTTTTCTAATTGTTTATCCATTAATCCTAAAAGGAAAAGTTCTGGCTTCAATTGAACATTAATCTTTCAGATAGATCATCTGTATCGAAATATGTATTCGGATCCATTTTTTTTAAAAAATGTGCTTGTTGCTTTTATTATGCATATCCCTATTTTTAAGCTATTTGGGATCCCCTAGAAGGGGCACCAATTCTTGTGTTAGAGTCACTAGTCTCCCTGCTACACCTAACTTTATACAGTAAAAAGATGCAAAATCAGAAGCTTTCTGCTGCACAAAAGGAGTCTTTTACCTATACTTCTAGTACTACTCCTACAGTACTATAGAATCCTTTTAGAAAATAAGTGAGTGCAGCTTAATGCTTTATTTGGAGTGTTCACATCATGGACAAAGATAAGAAGGGATAGTACAGTATAGAACTGGAGCGGATGAAAGCAGTATTACATAATTCCTTCAAACTTTCTAAAATATGCAGAGTAGAATCCAGAACTTGCTACAGGTGATCCTCAATTTACAACCACAATTGGGTCCTTGATCAGAATTTCTCTTGCTAAGCAAGGCAGTTATTAAGTGACTCCTATGGTTGTTAAGTCACTTCATCTTTCCCCATTTACTTTGCTTAGTGGAAGCCAGCTAGGAAGATAGCAAATGGCAATCATGTGACCCTAGGATGCTATAACCATCACAAATACCTGTTGCTTGCCAAGCACCTGAATTTTGATCATCTGACAATGGGGATGCCAATAGTTGGGTGAGGACCAGTTGTAAGTCATTTTTTTTTTGCTGTTGTAACTTTGAACAATCGCTAAATGAATGGTAATAAGCAAAGACTTCCTGTTTTCCTCAGAGCCCAAAAATAAATCGGTGCAATGTTGGTGCTTCATAAGTCTAATGTACGACTAAGTAACAGGTTATATTCTGTTTAGTAATCATAATCATGGCCTACTTATTTAGGTTTTATTTAGCTTTTTAGAGAAATAAGCAGTGTCTCATGGGCTTTGATATGTCACTTAGGTGAGATGGACGGTGTAGAAATTTAATAAATAAATAAAAATGTTAAAACCCTTTCCATTGCAGATTTCTATTAGAATGAAGTTTATTCAAAGTTTAATAATTTGTGTGCAACCTATTCTTTAAAATCTAATATACCTATATACTATAACCAGTGTCAGAGAAGTAGCATGTAGGGATAGCAGCTTAAATATTTCTCTAAAACACTAACCTAGGGATCTTCTGAATATATTTACAGCCAGACCTTTCAACAAAACTGCAGTTTAATTTCAGAAAGTGTTAAAATATATTGTACATCAACTTCTGACATACTACTACGTTAGTATACACAAATGGTCTCTTGAAACTGTATTTATGAAATGTACATTTTAATTTAAATACTCAGTATACACTGCACTTAATCTGCATGTTGCATTTATTAAATACATTAAAATCTGCAATGTAACAAAACGTTTTCTGCATACGAAATTCAAAACACCATTTTAAATGAACAAAAGATGGCTCACTTCATTTTTTAAAACTAGTGCATAACACACCAGCTTAGCTCCACCACACTAGCTGTTCTTTCTTTTTTTTAATTTGACATTGTTCACAGACTATTACATATCACAATAAGAGTGCTGGATAAAACATGAGGTACGAAAGTGGTTCAAAGATTATAGGTCATGCAGATCCATGCTAGACAGCAAAGAAAAATGTGAATGAGAACACTAAATAAAAATACATAAAGAATGTGCATTATAAAATAAAAACTCAATTACACAGCTTTGCTTCTTTGGTTACAAAGTAGGTTGAACAATTTCACAGCTTTTTATTCCCCCCCCCACCCACCCCAAAAAATCATACGAAATGTCAAAAAGCAGAGGAATCATGGCAATTTTTCTATTAGAAAGTAGAAACAGAAATGAGCAAAGTTTTCTTCATCAAAATAGCCCATCAATTATTATATCACAATGACTGGCGACTACCTGTACAGATGCACTATGGTCTTCATACTTACACTATACAAAAATTTACATTCAAGCTGGATCTTAACTACTGAAAATAAATACCAAAAGGTAAATTGCCATTAGTGTTAGAAATAGGCCAGGATTCTTTTGTTCAATTATTGCCTAAACATTTTTTTCTATTAAACTCAATCCTGTCTATCAAGTTTTACTGATACTTACATTTATTTTTTTAAAAAATTAAAAGTTCTGTGACATTGTTCATGTACATTATGAATAGCAGCCCTGTAATAAATAAAACAAATAAATGAAACTAATGTAGGCAAATGTTACTTGTCATTGAAAGAACAGTGGCTCTAAAGATGAGTTGTTACTATTTGAAAATGCAAGGCTCGAAGTAATCCATGAGTAATGGAAACCTTGAAGAGCCTTACTAAAGCTCTTAAAGACCTCCACTCATGTGCATCAAACAAATGCAGATTTTTGCATTATAACTCCTTCTACATTTTCCCTTGTGCACTGATGGCATAATTGGACACCAACTGTGTTGTATGACATCTCAATGAGGGAAAGCGCTTGCAGAATGATTGTCTAATACTGAAAAGGCCAAAACACACAACTGAAGCATGGCTACCTGCTTTCATATAAAGTGGAAAGAAGACCAGTGGCACACAAGGACAGATTGCTTTCAGTTCTTAATGAGGCAAGCTTTATGCTGAGGAGACATTCGGCTGCTGTGGAGGTTGCGTTGGCTGTGGAGGCTGTGCTATCACTGTTTGCTGTTGAGAAGTGCTACTTGGATTGGCCTGTTGGGTTGAAAGTTGTGATAACTGATCATTGTTTGAAAGAGATTTTAACAGTGCATTTTCCCGTTCAAGTAAAGAGTTTCTTTCAATTAATTCTTTTATTTGTTCCTTCAGTACTTCCACTTCTTCTCTGACTGCATACATCAAATGGCTTTTCACCAGATCCTGTAAAGGCAAATCAAATAATTAGAGAACTCCACATCAAGCTGTTATTTAACTCCAAATACTTGCATAAAACTCCACTATGAGCTTAAATAAGTAAAATAAAAATATCAAAATATCTTAAACTACACCTATACACATATCACTTATGAATAATACTGCTAAATATATAAAGTAAAATATAAAAAATAGTTAAGGAAAAAACAAACTGTAAACTAGCTACATATTATACTAAATATTTTACTCAAAAGGAATCATAGCTCATGACTGGGATAGAATCCATAGTGAGAAGTTATGATATCTCTGAAAACATAAGCCTATGCATTTTGCTAATAGTTAATGTCTCCATGGATATGAATGGAAACTCTTCATTGAGTCTTGATTTGAATTAAATTCCTCAGGTTTACTTTTGAAGAAATGAAAATAATAAATTAATGTTATATATGTAGCATAAGTTGCTGGCTTTTTACAGGGGGTCCACAGGTCACTTAGCAACTGTTCAAAGTTACAATATAACTTTTTTAAATTTAGCAACATGCAGATAATTACAATAGGAAGAAGAATAAAATTTAAAGTACAGTGGAAAATCAGGTTCCGACCAACAAATCCACCCAATTTTTGAATCGGGCTATGATTCAAAAATCGGGTGGTGAACAAACCCGGCCGCGGCAGATTCCCTTTCCATGCCGATTTCCCCTTCCGCGCATGTGCAGTCCATGAAAATCAGGTTGCGACCATAGTCCTGGAATGGATTACGGTCGCGACCCGAGGTTCCACTGTATATGCATGTCTTTCTAAGAAAATGTGCCATGATTTCAATTAGGCCCTTATTCCATTGGAGCCTATTATTCTTCAGAATGAAAGGTTACTTTGGTTCCTACTACTTTGTAGTGCAAATAGAGAAAAGTATACCATACATCTTTTTATGTATTTATTTTCCGTACAACCTGGCTGTCAAGAGAAACATTTAATTTTTTGTATTTTATATAAATATCATTACTAAAGAGCTGACTAACAAATGAAAGAATTTAGCCTCTGGAGATTTAGCTGGTGCAGAATGCAGCAGCCCAGACCAATTAATGGCATTGGTTTTTCAGCACATGTGACACTACTAGTTTCCAGTGTGCTTCCAGGTGCAATTGACTTCCAGATGCAATTCAAGGTGTTGATATTTACCTTTAAGGCCTTATGAAGTGGGACTGAGCTATTTATTGTCTCTTCCCAATTGTTTCTACTTGTCTCACCAAGTATGGCAGGAGGGAAATGCTCTAGGAGTGTCATCGGCTAATCAGTGAGAGCTGGAATGGCCCAGGAAGAGATCATTTTCTGCTATGGTGCAAGTGGATCAACCACTTGAGTTAGTTGTGACATTGCTAGCCTTTCATAAAGTCTTAAAACCTTGGTTTTGTGCAAGGTCTGGGCCCGGAAGTGTGATAGAGCCCGTCTCTTGGCTTTGTGGATGGTTATTTTATTAAGTTCAAGTGTCATGTGTTTTTATTTTATATTATATATTTTATTTGTTTTTAACCTTTTCACTGTATGCCATGTATGTCACATATATGAAATGGGTAGCTACGTAAACAAATAAATGAAGAAACAATATCCATAATAATTTGAACACTAACAAATATAATTTATAAGTTCACAAACCAAATAGTTAAATGCATTATATTTTCAAAGTAACTATTGTATTTAAATACAAATAATATCCTTACTAATAATATGACTAACAAATTAAGCAATTTTAGACAGAATTTCAATAGTTTTAACACCACAATGTTTTAGATGACTGCAATAACATTAATTCTGCCACAGAATTTAAACTGTATTTGCCCAGTTAAAATATTCAGAATTTGAATATTAATTATACAGCAGCAAGTAAGTATTAGAATGGGCAGTTTTATTGCTAAAAGTTCTACAAAAGCTCCAAATTATTTTAGCATTGGTACTATTTTGCTCATCACAGAATTGCTAAAGAATAAAGTGCAGATAGCCAGAAAACTAGAGCAAATCATAATCTGTGCTGTACTATGCTATTCTTTTGTGATTATTATTCTTTAACTATGAAGAATTTAGGACAGATAAAAAATTCTAAAACATATAGCTATAGCTAAAACATATACAGTATATGATCAACATTGTAGGCAAAATAAAATTGACCAGCAGATAAGTTTAATTAATAAATAAATAAATAAATAAATAAATAAATAAATAAGTTTCTTACTTACCATTGCCTGTTCTATTTTGTTATCAATGGCTACAACACTCCCACCAGATGCACTGTTTAAAAGAAAAGTCACATGTGAGCTTTGAGTTCACTGAAATGCTGTTCAGCAAAAGTGATGGAAAAGCAAAGACTTCCATTATAGTTCCACAAGTCAGCACTTTTACAGCACTTTGCATTCAATGTTCTTCTATATTTTAGTGATCATTACAAACCTCTAAGATTGGCAAGTATTAATTCCATATGCTCAGGAACGAGGAAGTGTGGTATCTTCAAATCATAGGCATTGTATCCCAGAGAAAGTGAGACATATTTAGATCTCATCAAAATCAATGGGAACTGAGAATATTAATATTTTCAATAGAACTTAGACATAACTAGTTCATGATAGTTTGGGCCCAAGTTATTTATGCCAGTTTTTGGCCCTTGTTGAAACTGAGCACAGACCTCCTGAGAGTATAAGAAAAGAAATACTGCCCACATCCTATTGGCTGTTATGAGCTCCCATATTTGAGCACATTAATATGCAACTGAAATAGTTCATAATCATAACCAAGTCAACCACTGTGTGTTTGAAAGTGACATTTTGATCAGTACAGAAATATTAAAAGCACCTTAGTGGCAAAAATTAAGCCAATTCTTTTACAATAAAATGACATAAAACTGATTGTTGGGAGAGTTCCACTTCATTGTAGAATACCCACAAAAGATAGTTGGCTTGATTACCATGTTCCAACACTTTAGCCTTTGGTTCAAGCTGTACTTTTGGAGGTACTTCCATACCATCATTTCCAGCAGATATTTTACACCATACAAGAACCCGGTTTCAGTTCTAGCAAGCGCTAATTATGTTTGTGTTATCCTGTGCCATGCTGATCAAAATGTCATCTCCACATAGTTTAGATTTTTAGTACATTTAATAAATTTACTATAGAAAAAACCCCACTGTATTTGGCATATTTTTCAGCAAAGTATTCTGCATTCACTACTAGAAAGTTACATCTATTTTTCATTTTTTAATCTATTATTGACTAGGGAACTTAGTTTACATGTAATTATTCATGTTTTTATAATCCAGTATAAAAATAAGACAAATTCAGTGCTTTCAACTGTATATTAAAAAAACTTCCTTCCATACTGATTTTATTTTAAATTATTATAATAAATGACTTTAAATAAACAATATATAGTGCAAAATCTACCAAAATTTTAGGATCCATAGTTTATTTTAATAACAAAAATAATCTGCATTAGTATATAACTTCAAGTATTAATACTTTGTTCTTTTGTATATGTATGTATACTACAATGTTTCCTATGACAAAGTATTGGCATTATTAAACAAGAACAATAACCACTGTAATAATTAAAACACTCCATAAATAAATGAAATTATCCTCAAAGGATTTGACTTTTCCTGACTTTCTTCACTGTAATAGTAAGAGCATTGTCAAATTGTGATTAATCAGGTTTCTGGGAGCTGTTGCTGAGTTGTGAGTTGGCACATATGAAAATTAATTCCATTCTCCCCCAAAAAAAAAAGTTTAAGAAATATTAAAAAAACATTGGACTGCTAAACAATGTATCTAAAACAGAAATATGCAATTGTGCTTTGTATTTATGCTTGCTGAAAATTTGTGTCATCACTTCCAAATTTCTCAGGTCCATAAGAAACATACAGCACATAAAGATAAATGATATAAGACTGATATGTTTAAAACATCACTAAGAACTTTCATCACAGTATATTTAATACTTGAATAAATTTTTTTGTTCTTTCTCTGAGTCAGTACAGCTGCTCTGGATGAATCTACACAAACACTAAATATAAATGTTCAACATGAAAAGGTATGTCAATTAACATGCATTCCATACAGACAGGAATATAGCAATTCCAATTTAATTTTCACCACTAGGATAGTACATGAAAATAATTACCAACACTACTTTATTGTAAACTTATTTTCCATTGTTTCTCCCTTTCTATCATATGTAGTATTTAAATTTTCTCTATTTATACTGCAATTGGGATCCACCTCAAAATTCCTTGGTGAAGCAGAATAGAAATGTACTATATATTCATTATTTAACAGCCTTCATTTAAGATTCTTGTTAAAATGTGGACTTTTAGCAAGTTTTTCAAAACAGGTATGAAAGCAAAATGTTCATTTTATTTCTGTTAAAATCAATCAATAATGGAAACATATTTTATAATTCAGAGGTTTTCACTCGCTTCTTTAAAAAGGAAATGCTTAATATTTTATGTTGGTAAGTATTTATAAAGCAGTCATCATTCTAACTTTACACTTGTACAACATCCAGAAAAATATCTTTAATTTTTAAGGTTCTTTCATTTCATTCTTTCATTTTTATTACTAAAAAGCAATAGTTGGTGCATTTAATCAAGTGCAGATTTTACAATTCTATAATACGTGAAACATATTTGTAAATGTCTTTTTCAGGTTGTTTTTGATGATTGCATTAAAACATTACTTAGGAATATAGGAATATAACTGCATTTACTTATGTTATGAAATATTAATATGCAGTATTTTAAAATGGACCAAGTATAGTCCTATTAAACTTTTGGGAATCAGGTAGCATTCTGGACCACATGCAAGGAGTAGGAGAAAAGGGCATTGTTTTGTGAAGGTTCTACTCTTTATTAAGTATGTGATTCTAATCAGTTTCTAGTCAGTAGTTATGGGAGATAAGTAATTGAGCCCTTGACTTCTCTATTTTGGGATGGTACAAGATTCAGTTTTCCCCCTTGCCATTTAACATCTATATAAAACTAACTAAAATAAACCATGTTTTAGTTTGGGATAAGAGCTGATCAAGCTACTGACGATGCCTGGTTATACATAAACCAAGCCAGAGATGCAATTGGGGGGTGAATCTTTATCTGATACCTGGGTGTTGTGAAGGATTAGATCAGTGGTAGTCAACCTGGTCCCTACCGCCCACTAGTGGGCATTCCAGTTTTCATGGGGGGTGGTAGGGGTTTTGTCCCCTACTTTATAAATCACCATTACTGTGAAACTGGTGGGCGATTAGAGAAAACTTTACTACTAACAGAGATACAAAAGTGGGCACTAGGTATAAAAAGGTTGACTACCCCTGGATTAGATGATGAAAAATAATCTGAGATGATGGTTCCTACAAAGCCTAGGATAGGATTACACTCTCTGTGGAAAACTGTTATATGAACCTGCTGGGAGAAATTGTGCATCAGTTTGGGGTGAAATATCAATATGCTGATAAATATACATTGACATCCCTTGCTGAGTTAGGTATGCCGCAGTAATCCTGACATAGAGCTTGAAGGTAATAATTGAAGATTTGGATATCAAGATCAGAGTAGATTCTTGCAACACTGCACTGCAGCTTGTCACTGCTAGATTTGACTCTACCTCAGCTGGATAGCTCTTGATTAAGGTCACACTCCCTCCAAAGGAGCATGCCTGCAACTGGGGAGGGGATTCAGCTCCTCTGAAACTGCAGGTAAAAGGCATAGCCAAACTATCTTTTGCTCAGTGTTGATTGATATGCCAAGTATTGTCCTTTATGGATCAAGATTTTTTTCCCCAACAGTGGCTTATAAATTAACCTTTAGGTTTAATCACTGCAAGGCATTATATTGGGGGCTTTCTTTGAAGAACACTGGGAAACTAAAATTGGTTTGTAAAGCACCTGCCACCTGTTTTGTGATGCACACTGGTTAACAATAGCATTCAAACTGCTGATTCTTATATATAAAGCCATACATGGCTTGGCTCTCAATAACTTTTGGAATCATATCTTCCTAAGAAAAAATTTACAGCTAAGGGGGCTGGAGCCAGAAGACCCACTTTTTCTTTCAGCTGCCTCTTAATATCAGATTCATGCTTTCCCTCTTGAATTTCAGAGAGTCATTTAAAGCAATCTTATTCTGTTGGTGTTTAGGGGGCCTGGTCTGGTTTGCAGTTTTATACTAGTTTACACATATATTCAAAAATTGGTTGCTTAAAATGATTATTTTTAATTGTACTTTTTGTCTCTTTTTATGTTATTTTTTCTTAAAAATTGCATGTGGCCATAAACTGGTATAATAAACAAACAATATAAGGAGACCTATTCTTCAGAGATAGGAGGGAGAGACTGCAGGTAAAATAGTCACACATCTCTTAAGCCCACTTAGAATAGTTGTGACTCTTACATGATATTAGGCAAGAATTCTTCCAATATTTTAAGGGCTTATACACTTAAATTATTCAGTGGCATTATATTACTTCCTGTGCTATTTATTCCATAGTTTGGTATTTTTTATTGTAACTTAACATTTGCATGGAGAAATCTAATATTTTAAAATATTCATTGCACTTTTAACACATACTTAATTTGTGCATTTGTTTTACTGTGGACTACAGAAAGCATAAATTTCTATCTAAAAAATGAAATTCATTTCAGTGTCTGTACTCCAGCCATTCTCTCTCTCCCCCCCCCCCTCTTTTTTTCTTATATAAGGTCATAAGTATTTTTGAGGCCACTTATAGAACTTAAAAAGGAGTGGAATTTAAATGTTGTAACACACTGTATATGTGGACACGCAAGAGCATATATTTTACAACATATTTCTATCATCTAGGAAAAGAGTAAGTCAAATTCAAGACTGACTGGAATAGTGGTGGAATAATGCACACTTTTGTAAAGAGTGGAACAAAATAAAAGTGTGCTTTTCTCTCGAAACAATCTCTATATATCACTAAGGAGGGGTGTCCTCAGAATTCAGCTCAGCCTATTGGACGAGACACAGAAGCACCTCCCATGCCTGGATGTTCTGAACAGCTCATCTGGAGAATTGGCTAATTTATTTCTATTGCTGGCTTTCTAAACATGTACTATGACTAATAAACTTCATTAGGACATTTTAACACACACACACACCATTTTTTTGTTTCACCTTTCAACCATTGCTTAATGAAATGATACATAATCTGAAGCTGGAGAAGCAGAGATTTTTTTCATTCCCCCCTCACCCCCACAAATTTATCTACCTTCTCTCTACATAGATATGTAAGGGTTGTTTTTTTTATCAAATAACTATAGAAACTATCATATTTCTGGACTGTTCCATGATTCTTTGAAACAACCATCTGGAATACTTAAGAATCAAATGGCAAAACACTACATCCAATAGCACTATTAGGTGGACAACTGAACACATTAACTCTACATAGACATGATAGACATGATAGACAGATAGATAGATAGAGATCACTGCAAGATTCAAATGCAATTTAGTGTATGATTGTAAGTTATTTGGATAGAATCTTTGATGTACTGAATCAGATGTTTAGATCAAAAGGCAGTTTGTAACTTTGAAGACTTTAGCAGATTTAGTCTGAGCTCTCCATTGCAGCTTTCCTTTCATATGTAGATAAAGCAGAGGCTTGTTGACACTAATATAGTCTGCTGTTGAGTTTTTCTCACATTTATAATGTCCCTATAACAATCTTTGAAGAAGTACTGGTTCTGTCTGTGTCTCATTTCTCATAGAGTTTGTTTAGAAAAATTTGCTTGGAGACACGGAAAGAAAGAAGAAGAAATATTTCTACTGAACTAAAAATCAATTACACTACTTTTCATTTTCACTCCTACTGTTTTTACCCTAAAAATATTCAGAGAAAGTATTTTATAGATAGCTATGGTAAAATGCTTCACTATATTGGGCTGATACTTGGCAAACCATATCTACCATTGTCAGACCATTTTTGCCAAAGTTAAAGTAGTTAACAAAGTTTAGTAATTTTATAGTTAATATTTTATTAAATTGAACATCAAATCTTTTAAATCAAATATTAAATTCATTTATTCAATTACTCATAAACCCTTAAGTACTATCTAATAATCATCCAACTATTCGGTGAGATGGAAAAGCAGATGAACAAAAGTTTTTAAAAAATAATGAGTCTGAATGAAAGTATCAATGGTAAATAGTAAAGGTTTAACACGGTAAACTGATGTAAGATATTAACTGATAATAAACTTTCTTTGAAAGAGACATTTTACAGTATTATTTTTAGAATTGTTACTGCCAATAAAACATTTGTTTTACTAAGTGAACACATCTGAGACAGAACATGCTGGTGCACACAAACATTCTAGAACATTTGTTAAATACTACATTCTACTTTGGAGAAGTTCAGAATTTAAAGTGGTTCAGAAAGTACAAATCAGAGCAGTTCATTTCCAAATAGAAACTGAATGAACTGCAGAGTCAAACCACTATGTCCACTATGTCAGATGTACTGAGATTGGAAATGGCCACTGGTTCAGAATTCTAGAGGCAGCATTTTCAACACACAATATTGGTCATTACAAAGAAGAGAGCTGTAACTAAACAAAATTGTCAATACCAATGGGCAGACTTTACTTCCCATTTTCTTGCATCATTAACACAAAGTCAGAATATACTACGCCAAGCAGCAAAAATATACTAGGCCAAGCAGCAGTTTGATTGCTCCCTGGTGTGTCCTTTTTGAAGCTATTCTACAATCTCTTTTTCTGAGTAATTAAAGTAGTGAAAGGCTCCTGAGGTTAATGCACCTAGCAACAACTGTTCAAGTGGTAAGGAAAACATGGTGTCTTCCCAAAGGAAGCTTTCACCTGACCATGATGTTTAATTTTTAAAACAATAATTTAGAATACTGTAGGTAAGAAAGAGGTTTCTTCTGCCCAAGGATCCAGGAATGAATTTTTAGAGATGGCTAAACTCAGGAGTATAGTGATCTGTCAAAATCATATGCAGTTAAGAGTCACAATGTGATCAGCAACTAGTTTTGCCACCTGGTCATCTCCAATATGGTAGATAACATCATTATTTTCAGATGAGTGCACAAATTCATTTATAATGCTAAGGAATCATGGTGTCATAAATTTAGAGAACCTCTCTACTACAGGACAATATAGCCTAATTTGATCCTATTTAAACTTCTCTCTTGTCCATGAATGCTACTAAACTTCTATATAAGTATTCACTCCTAATTAGAATTTCAAAGGAAAAAAAGGCTTTTGTTAGATTAAAAGCAGATTTTGTATTCCTTAGGATTGCTTTAATATGAAGCATCTGGATATACTTGTGAATCAATGTTACTTAGATAAAATATTTTGGCACTAAAGTTGTGGTGGGCTCCCACTCTGCTGATCTTCTGAAAGAATGTCAAGGCCTGGCTTTGACAACTGGCATGGGGGTCAAGAGAGAAATGTTGATAAGTCGAAAATACAAAAAAAAAAAAAAAAAAAAGAGTGACATGCATGAGAACACCCCCTCCTCTTTTTAACTTTTTAAACTTGTTTTTATTCCTGTTTTTTAATTTTAATCTTTATCTCTTTTGTATAACCAAATGTTTTTATTTGTAAACCAACCAGGATCTAATCTGGGTTGGTCACCAGGACCAGAATTTTAGTCTTCTCAGCTTTTTGACTTGTGCTGGAGCCCATTGTCAGGGAACTTCTCTCCCACTAGATCAGTGGTTCCCAACCTTTTTTTCGCCCCGCACCCCTAAAGAAATTTCACTCGAACCTCGCACCCCCTGAAATTTAGACTTTAGGAACTACTGAACGCGTTAAATATATGGTAGGATTGAATCTTTTCAGCTATGTATGTGACGGCCACTAAATAACGATACTTAACTCTAAAATGAAAACAAAGTTAATCCATTGCATAATAAATAAAAATGCCAACATATAGCCAATATACTATTTTTTTCCTGGACTTTTCTCGCACCCCCTGGAATATCGTCTCGCACCCCAGGTTGGGAACCCCTGCACTAGAATGTTTCCCTTAGATGAAATAGGTGGTGTATAAATTTGATAAATAAAAATATCACATAATTCTGAGTTACGGATATATCCACTATGCTACAATGTCAATGTAGTTAGATTCAAAAGTCAATAAATTAGATTCAAAGTTTGCTGCCAGTGTCACTGATTCAGCTGCATTCCCTCAAAAAGTCTTGTTTGGTTGAAACTCTTTTCTTAAAAGCTCCATGTGGTTAGATTCCTAACCCTTCCAAAGTAGAGTTGAAAGGACACAGAGGCCATACCAGTGATGGGAGAGGAAAAGTTGTTCTTTCTCCATTCCACCAGTGTCTTTATGGATTGAAGGAGCCTATTAACAAAATGCAACATTTGCACTCAAGCCATAAATTACAAAATAGTATGAACAGAAATGTCTGGGGGGGAAAATCAGCATTTAATAAGTAGGCTATAGTCTATGATCGATTTCTCCCCCTTAACTGTCACATCCATATTTCTACATTTATCAAATTTCAGATTAAAGGAAC
This sequence comes from Notechis scutatus, assembly GCF_049901735.1. Lineage (NCBI taxonomy): Eukaryota > Metazoa > Chordata > Lepidosauria > Squamata > Elapidae > Notechis > Notechis scutatus. The sequence continues at coordinate 142,377,803 of NC_142012.1, read as the reverse complement.
CTGATCCATATCTTAGAATATCATATGCATAGCAATAAAAATATCATACACTGTACATAGCAATATATAAATAATGTCCATCTCCCATGTGAAAGAGAAAAAAAATTCCCATGAAAATTTATTAAAAAGACTGAATTCCTCAATGAAATCTGAGACTTTCCTGAGTTCTCAAAGGTTAGCGCTCTCCAAGAGCTATTTGAGATACTAAAGTTGCCTCAGCTGAGCAAAACAAGATCTGAATATAAGGAAATACTGAAATGAATTCTGCACAAGTTTTGAAAGAACCTGCTATAGAGCATAAGTATCAGGGGTGGGATCCGACAGGGTTAACTACCAGTTTGGTCATTTACGAGGTTCGATGATTTACGATGTGCTTCCCTGTGTGTGCCTGTAAATCGTCATCAGCATGCTGCGTGCAGAGAAGCAGCCTTTCAAAAAGCCCTTTTTAACTGCTTTTTTAACTGCAGCTGTGCCTTGCACAGCAGCTGAAGTTGAAAAATCAGGAAATAAAAGTCAGGTAAGAGCCGAAACTTCCGGTTTGTCGGCTTCAGCAGCGGCAGGGATTCGCGATCCTGCGTGATCCCTGTTGCGCTAGCCGTCTTGGTGCCTCCGATCCGGACGGGTTTGGAGGCTAAGGTTGCCCCGTAGAGGCAGCCGAAGATAGGAGGGATCCGGACAGGGGGTTGGGGTTTTCGCAGACCCCTTCCCCACCCGGCTTAACCCTCTTTTCTCAAGGCGGTGGAGTGGCGGTCAGCAATGGCCGCCACAAAGAAGCTGACAGCTGGACAAGATTGTGCTGGAGGAAGAAGGAGAAAGTTTTGAAGCGAAAGTTTTTTGGCTGAACTGGGACTATAAGATACAAGTATTATCCTGAAAATCCTGATTTTTTTGAAAGATACTTTGTTTCCAGAAGAGATTTACAAGCGGTGAGTGAAAGTGCTTAAAGAGAAAGTTTACTCTCCTTCCACATGGATTTAACAAATGGATATTGAAAATCCTGCTATTTTACAGAAGGTAAAAATTTAAAGCTTTCTGTTATAAGTGGGAAGGGAGAGGACAAAAGGAAAATTTTTATTAAGATTTTGTTGGAGGAGATGCCTGGAAGATTTTGAGATTGGAAGTTAATTGCAATAAGACTTTAAAATACAGATTGGGTTTTTTTTTCCCCCTTGCCAATTGATATTACCCCCAGGAAGAAAAAGTGTGAAGAACTTTGTGCTCTGTTTGGATTGTTTGATGACTTTGGGATTTTGGGGAATTGTTTCAAGCTTTGAATTATCTTGGTTGTTTTAAGAAGAAGAAGAAGAGAAAAAAGAAGAAAAGGTTTATAATGGCTTTATCTGTTGATGAACTGAGAGAGGAATATGGTAAAATAAAAAAAAGAAAGTAAAGACGGTGTGAGAGAAATTTTTCGCTTTTTAGAAATGGCGCTTGCCACTTATCAACAAACACAGCAATTAATGGAGGAGGAGGAGGAGGAGGAGGAGGAGGAGGAGGAAGAAGAAGAAGAAGAAGAAGAAGAAGAAGAAGAAGAAGAAGAAGAAGAAGAAGAAGAAGAAGAAGAAGAAGAAGAAGAAGAAGAAGAAGAAGAAGAAGAAGAAGAAGAAGAAGAAGAAGAAGAAGAAGAAGCCACCTTTAACGAGTTAACAAAGTTGATTAAAAAGGACATAAGACTTAAAAAACATCCAAGAAAGAGAAAAATAAGATGCAAAATCAATACAATGTTAGAAAGCAAAAGAAAAGAGAAATACAACAGAGAGGGAAGCTAAGGGGGTAAAAAGACCAGATGGGATAAGATAGGAAGGAAGAAGGGGGAAAAAAGCCACAAAGGTATGAAACAAGATGTGGAAAAGAAATCTTTTTTAGGGATAATGGGTAATGCATAATTTTGTTCCAAAATGTTTCTGCAAGGTACATGATAGTATTGTAGTATTTGTATTAGAAATAGACAATTAGAATTTTATAAGATTTAAGTAAAGATTAAAACATTAAAGGTTTAATAATGATAGATCTTAAGATTTAATAAAATATTAAAAGGAATGTTTAAAATACTTAGTTTAAGTATAGAGTTTAATTGACTATTGTGTGGATGTGTGTATGAACTTATTATTATGGTATTTGTTTTTGAGATAGGTAATTGGAATGCTATGAGATTTAATGTTTAATTATATATTTAATTACTTTATGGATTTACTATTTTAGTAAGTAGAATGTACTAAGCAGAATTAGATAGGGAACTAGGTGTTACCTTAAATGTTAATTTAGGGGAGCGATGGAAAGGCATCATACTTCGATTAGTGATTTCAGGAGAAAATTTTTTTTTTTCTAATATGAATGAGATAAATGGATAATTGGAAAAGAATGGACAAAAGATACAAATATAATGATTTAAATTAAGATGAAATAAATAAAATAGAATTAAGAAGAGTGGAAAGCTGGGAGAAGTTATAATGAAGATATAGAAGGGTAATAAGATAGGTAATGGCATATAAGTTGAACATGAATTTAATTGAAGTCCATACAAAGAGAGGTAATCTGGGGCCAAGCTACTTTTTAAAAAGAAGTTTTATGTTTTTGTGTTTTGTGTGTGTATGTTTGATTGAGATTTAATAAAACCTTGGGAGAAAGCGAGAAGAATATTTGTAAACAACGCAGAAGGAAATATGAATATGATGAGTATAAAATGGATAAATATAGAAGAAATGTAATTGAATAAGAGCAAAGAGAAATAATGAGAAATTTGCTAAAAAATATTTAAGTGGAAATGGGATATATTAGAATTATATTGTATAAAATAATGTTTTATCTGCCTTGTAAAAATTTATAATGGAAAGAGGTTTAATGTCTTTAATGTCTAATGATGCTTTGTTTGTCTTTAAAATTAATAAAATTTGTTTCAAAAAAAAAAAAAGTCAGGTAAGAGCCCGGGTGGGCGAGTGGGCAAAAACATCAGCAGACATAGAACCGGTTCTATGTCTGCTGCTCTTCAGAGCTACCGGTTCTCCAGAGGTGGACAGAACCGGTAGAAACCCACCCCTGATAAGTATGAATCAGCCTTCAACCAGTTCCATTTATTCCAACATTATCACAGAATTGGAAAGGATATCTAGACCAACTACTTGCTCAGTGCAAAATTTGCTAATCAGAGACAGTGCTCTAACTTTAACAGACAATTTATTCCATAGTTTGAAAACAGTGTTAATAGTTCCTCTTAGAACTTAAGTTTCCAATTGCTTTACCATCTTGGTAGCCCTCCTAGGAACTCAGTTTATTTTTTTCCTTACAGAGACATTTGCTTTCTTCCAGTGTTCTGAGTTCTTGCTAGATCTTTAGGAGTTCTCAACAATTATTCAAAGTTAATGTAATCACCTCAATAGTCCAGGATGTAACTCATCTAGCCCTTGATATTTGAGTCCATTTAAAGTGGGTAAGTGTTCCTTTACCCTCATCTTGCCTAGCTTATGTTGTAGCTTCCTCCTCGCATTAGTGGCACAATAGCCAAGCAGGGGTTTATTTCCTTTCAAAGAAAAAGCATTGAAAATAATTATGGTATTGTGTATTCTCATCTATTATTACTCCATTCCTCTTCCCCACAACAATTCTACATCCTATTTGCTTTTCTTTTTGTTTCTGACATACTCAGGAAGGTTCTTTCTTCACTCTTTGGACATTTGTGACCTTAGCACATCCCAAGCTTTAATCTTTCCGATACTATCTCCACATTTTGGATCTCTTCCTTGTATCCTGCTTTGGTTATATGTTCTTCCTCCAATCTCCTATTATATTATTTGGCTTTTTTAAATACACTGACAATGTCTTTTTTCTATTTGTGGTAGAATATCAGAAATTGAATCAAGCTTCTATCAGCCATGCCCACTTTCATTTTGCTTGCGAAACTGAATCAGTGAGATGAATATTACTAGATTCCTCTTTGATCCCTATAGTGCTTATTGTCTTCCTGGAGCTAGTAGATCTGAGACTCAACACACAAAACCACAGTATTATCTTTTTTTTCTTTACCTTATGGCATGTTGAAACCCCCAAATGTGAAAATTAGCTATTAAGAGTACTTGAGGATCTCAATCTCAATACTGAAAACAATGGCTTTATAAGCTCTTTTGTATCTGTTTTAAATATGAGTTATTTGATTATTGTGATTTTAATTACTGTATTTTTAATCTAAAATGTGTTCTTTAAAATGTTTAAATCAGCAAGCATGTGAATTGAGCAAGCTTTAAGAAAAGCCATTCAGTTTTCTTTGCTTCAATACCACAAATGCAAACAAACAATGCTTAATGTTCAATTAGCAGTAGAAAATATAAAACAGACAAGAACACCATAAACCTGAAAAGCCAAGATTCCAAACTTTTAATATTGGAATCTGCTAATATTGTGAGAAAGCGAATTGCAGCTGTTGAATTAGTAACACAACTTTGACAAGTGATATCCTCAAAGTTGAATTTGTTGCAGTTTCTCGCCAATTGCCTGGCTGTAATTGAATTCTCTTTTAATGCTTTAATTTATCCACGACTCAATTTGTAGATACATGTTATAATTGTTATTTTGTCCAATCAATATAGATCCCATATTTACTGCTCTTAACTCTGAAATTTAAAAGATTTTGATTTCTTTTCAAAATACTTTAGTCAGGCCATTTTTACTACTGATAGTTTTCAAACATTAAGTCTGAACTGTTGATAGCTACAACTGATAGAAGTTCTCATTTTAATATCAATTATCATCTAATTTAAAAATACTCTTCTCCCAGAAAAACCTTGTTATATATGAAATGGAGCAAGATTCCACATGGCCCAAAAGACAAGTTATATAACTAAGAAATTTTGGGATACTTTAATTCCCCTACATGGCAAATAAACAAGGAACAGGAAGAAGATACTAAAACGAACATATTATTTGATGACGAGAAACTTGCACAGTGCAAAGCTCTTCATGCATACTTAAGCACGTATGCTTTCCATACTCAAATATTCATACCTATCCCAGAGGTTCTTTGATTCCTGTAACTTGTTCGAATGAAACACTTGGTAGAAAGTAGTTGAAGGATTCCTATGAGAGCCAGGAAATGAAACAAGATTGAAAATGAACAATCTTTTTGAGTAAAATTATGTGTTCTGGTTTAAACATTTTGATAAGCTAGGTTCAAAGCTTAGCAGATATGTAATAGATAAAAGAGCAACAAAGTGTGTACAAAATATTCTTCTTGGATATTAAAGAGAATCTTGTTCCTTACATCATTTTCAAAATGTGTCAATCAAATGCATCGAGATGCTTACAAGCAGAATACAATGACAGCTTTTATGATTCACCTAGCCCTGATATTTACATGACACTATCTTCTGAATGAAGGGTTGTCTGTTATCACTTTGCACTGATAATATACATGAACAGGGTAATTTCCACAACTTCAAAATAATGAATTTAAAGGCACACAGAGGAATGGGAATCCAAACATAAAACCTGATGCTATTAACCAGAACAGTTCATATTTGCCAAGCAAGTTATTCATGTGTGATTACCTGGAAGAAAAACTACCTACACATTTCCCAATAAGTAATTTTCCCAAATTATCAACCTCAGGCTTAAAAAAAGGGAAGTTTAAAAAAAAAAGACGTTCTAAACTGTGATTATTGAATCAACTGATGTTCTGTGAGCAAAAATGAGAGAGCACAGGAAAAAATTCCATGCTTCTAAATACACAAACTGGATTAAGAATAAATTTCCTCTATCTACAGATAAAGATGACAGGCAATACATCCTTCGCAGAACTTTGATCACAAAAACAGGACATCACTGTATTAGAAAGGCAAGAATATAACTATTTAGGCATTAATTTTTTATGCATTTCAGCTTGCAGAATGATGGGTTTGGCCAAAATCTGAAACAATTTTCAAGTAAACAGCAAAAATGTTTTATCAGTAATTCTTATAATATCTGTACTTAATGGAGCCAGGACAAGGAACTCTTTTCTTAACGATTTACTATCCGATAAGGGAAATCTATGTTTTCAGCTGCAGTCTTAAAAAAAATCCTAACTTACTTCTGAAAAATCACACAGAGAAAAGAATTGTTTCTCATAGCCAAATTTTCAATAGGCCAATATATTATTGATTAAAATTATATTACATTGCAAAAAATTGGTTGAGAACTCTCTATTTTCAATTTCCAAGCCTCTAGAATCATCAAATTGGTACTACTGATAGCCATGGTTTGTGGAAAACGAAAATTTCTGTCTATAAATTGTGAAGTTAATTTATTTCCATCATTATTTACGGGGTTCCACAGGGCTTGGTACTCTCTCCACTCCTGTTCAACATTTACATGAAACCGCTGGGTGAGATCATCCATCACCATGGACTGAGGTATCACCAATATGCTGATGATACTCAGCTGTATGTCTCGGCCCGTGGTGAGTTAAGTGTTGCTGTATCCTCCCACTCGCAGTGCCTGGAGGCTGTTAGGGGCTGGATGGGAAGCAACGGGTTGAAACTAAACCCTTGCAAGACCGAGTGGCTCTGGGTCTGGGGTTCGTTGGTTCAGGGAGAATTACCACCTTTAGTCTTGGATGGGGTGGCACTACCCCAAACAGACCCTGTGCGTAATCTAGGGGTTTTCCTGGACTCATGACTCCTGTTGGAAGAGGCGGCGGTCGTGGCCAGGAGGGCCTTTGCACAACTATGGGTTGTGCACCAGTTATGCCCTTTCCTGGATCAGTGGTCCCTACTCACAGTCACTCACACCCTGGTCACTTCCCATCTTGATTATTGCAACGCTTTCTACATGGGGCTGCCCTTGAAGAGCATCCGGAAGCTCCAGTTGGTGCAAAATGCAGCGAACCGCATGGTTTTATGCAGACCGCGGTGTGCACATGTATCACCTCTCCTGCATTGATTGCCAATTTGCTTCCGGGTGCAATTCAAGGTGCTGGTTGTCACCTTTAAAGCCCTTCATGGCTTGGGTCCGGGTTATCTGAGGAAACATCTCCTGCCAGTTACATCTACCCGACCCATTAGAGCGAGGAGGCAGGGAATGCTACAGGTCCCACTCCTGAGGGATACACCTGGTGGGACCTAGAAGAAGTGCATTTTCTGTGGTGGCTCCGTCTTTCTGGAATATCATTTCCCCAGAGATTAGAATGGCCCCCTCATTAATACTTTTCCGAAAGGCACTGAAGACCTGGTTTTGCCAGTGGGCCTGGGGAACCCAGAAAGGGATGGAACCCATCAAATGGCTAGTGTGATCCGCTGTTGTCGGGGGTGGGGGAATTGGTTTTTGTTTGTTTTGTTTTGTTTTTTGTTTTCCCAAATTTTTTTCTATTGTACTTTATACTAATTTATTTGATTCTTTTTGTTAGTTCTTATTGTTTTTATTTTTATTTGCTTTAAATATGATTTTACATTGTGTAAGCCACCTCGAGTCATCATGGGCGAATAGGCGGCAATATAAATCAAATCAAATAATAAATAAATAAATTATACTTTAGGGTTAGCATGCTAAATGCAGTTCATGTAAAACAGAAAGGAAACAGGCACAAGAACCCGAGGGCTTGCTGGGACTTGTTCTTGTAACACTAAATCATAATTTCATTATTATAGTTGAATGTTGACATAAAAATTTAATGCCAAGCTATACCTAAGGAACTATTACATTCAAAATTCAAGATAGTTATCATAGAAACCAAATACAAAATAGAAACCATTATAAATCTGAAAAATCCAATTTATGTCATATAATGCAATGTTACCATTTTTATTAACAAGAACTACCTATGTATTTTCTCAGGAAACACTAATTTGCAACATAATCATTAGCAGTTTTCCTAGATAACTGCAGCGGTGATTTAAAAATGGAGAGAATGATGCAGTATCTAGTTAACGTGTGTATTTAATGAATTAATTCAGATTAAAAATGTTTCCTCACTCTCTCATCTACAGTATTATTATTCTACATTACGGGTATCCTTTTAACTTGCCTGAACTGCATTGAGTGAATATATAATTAATGTACTGTATATAAATTTCACAATAATGGTAAAAGTTTACAATCTAGTGGAGCTGCATTATTACCAGTAGCTGTCCAGGATTGCATGCAGTCTGTGGGCTGCGGGCTGGATATGTCTGTTCTACATAATCAATAAATATTACTGGTTTGAGAAGGTAAAATTTATAAGTTAACCTTATCAACAGATTCTGATAAAGTCTGGGTTAGGTAATATTAGATTAAGAGAAAGCTAAATTTGATTAATAAAAATATTAAACACAGAAAATAAATTAGGGTTACTTCAAACGAGCATTATAGAATAATTAAGATCTGTAGTACTGTATGCCTTAGTTGCACATTGCTAAACTTAACCAAGACACTAAAGTTTCTTAACAAGAAGAAAACTTCACTGTGTAAATATAGTAAAACACTTATGAAACTAAACAATTAACAAAAACTGTATAACATTATGGTACATATTTTCATAGAGACACTGTTTTTAAAAAAGAAACAAATCGGAACATTTTGTATTTATGTAGTATTCTTACATTATATTTTGTGGGAAAGAGGAGACATTTTAAAGTATAGAATAAATCTATTTTTTTTAAATTTCCAAAACAGTTTAATTGGAGTATTCAACTAAGTATTCAACTGAGCAATAAGTTCAGTCCAACACATTAAAATACTTTATTCAGATACACTGCTCAAAAAAATAAAGGGAACACTTAAACAACACAATGTAACTCCAAGTCAATCACACTTCTGTGAAATCAAACTGTCCACTTAGGTAGCAACACTGATTGACAATCAATTTCACATGCTGTTGTGCAAATGGAATAGACAACAGGTGGAAAGCATAGGCAGTTAGCAAGACATTCCCAATAAAGGAGTGGTTCTGCAGGTGGTGACCACAGACCACTTCTCAGTTCCTATGCTTTCTGGCTGATGGTTTGGTCACTTTTGAATGCTGGCGGTGCTTTCACTCTTGTGGTAGCATGAGACGGAGTCTACAACCCACACAAGTGGCTCAGGTAGTGCAGCTCATCCAGGATGGCACATCAATGCGAGCTGTGGCAAGAAAGTTTGTTGTGTTTGTCAGCGTAGTGTCCAGAGCACGGAGGTGCTACCAGGAGACAGGCCAGTACATCAGGAGACGTGGAGGAGGCCGTAGGAGGGCAACAACCCAGCATCAGGACCACTACCTCCGCCTTTGTGCAACGAGGGACAGGAGGAGCACTGCCAGAGTCCTGCAAAATGACCTCCAGCGGGCCACAAATGTGCATGTGGCTGCTCAAACGGTCAGAACAGACTCCATGAGGGTGGTATGAGGGCCCGACATCCACAGGTGGGGGTTGTGCTTACAGCCCAACATTGTGCAGGACGTTTGGCATTTGCCAGAGAACACCAAGATTGGCAAATTTGCCACTGGCACCCTGTGCTCTTCACAGATTAAAGCAGGTTCACACTGAGCACGTGACAGACGTGACAGGGTCTGGAGACGCCATGGAGAACGTTCTGCTGCCTGCAACATCCTCCAGCATGATCGGTTTGGCAGTGGGTCAGTAATGGTGTGGGGTGGCATTTCTTTAGGGGGCCGCACAGCCCTCCATGTGCTCGCCAGAGGTAGCCTGACTGCCATTAGCTACCAAGATAAGATCCTCAGACCCCTTGTGAGACCATGTGCTGGTGCGGTTGGCCCTGGGTTCCTCCTAATGCATGACAATGCTAGACCTCATGTGGCTGGAGTGTGTCAGCAGTTCCTGCAAGACGAAGGCATTGATGCTATGGACTGGCCCACCTGTTCCCCAGAACTGAATCCAACTGAGCACATCTGGGACATCATGTCTCGCTCCATCCACCAATGCCGCGTTGCACCACAGACTGTCCAGGAGTTGGGGGATGCTTTAGTCCAGGTCTGCCAGGAGATCCCTCAGGAGACCACCCGCCACCTCATCAGGAGCATGCCCAGGCGTTGTAGGGAGGTCATACAGGCACATGGAGGCCACACACACTACCGAGCCTCATTTTGACTTGTTTTAAGGACATTACATCAAAGTTGGATCAGCCTGTAGTGTTTTTTTCCACTTTAATTTTGAGTGTAACTCCAAATCCAGATCTCCATGGGTTGCTAAATTTGATTTCCATTGATAATTTTTGTGTGATTTTGTTGTCAGCATGTTCAACTATGTAATGAACAATGTATTTAATAAGAATATTTCATTCATTCAGATCTAGGATGTCTTATTTTTGTGTTCCCTTTATTTTTTTGAGCAGTGTATTTACACAGTATCTGCCTAGCATACATTTACCCTTAAATAATTAAAACATATAAAAGCATAGAACATAATCTATACTTTAGCATGACTAAGATATATGCACCTAATATGATTTAAGCTATTTAGATTCATCGCTTCATATAGTTGAACAGTTTCATGACTCCATAGTTTTATCAACAATTATTTAAATAGATCATTACAATTCTGAAGAAAATCTACTTCAAGTGGTTAACTTTTTGAAGTAGAATGTCTTGCAACTGAGTAAGATAAACACCAAGGAACAGAATACTAAAGGACAAAAGATACAGGAGACTTGAAAATAAAGTTAATATTCCAGTAGCACAGTAAAAAGTTATTGCCTCAAGGATATGGAAATATTTTTTTTAACTAAAAAATGTCCAAGTACTATGAACCAAAGGAAGTTTATTCAAGGAGTCTTTGTTCACTCTTTTAACCCACAAATGTATCTTCAATGTAGGAAATATGGAGTTGCTCAGAATGGATGACTCAATTATCCATAATCTCTCCAAGGGCCATTGTAAAGTTCTATTACAGTCAAACAAGAGGTATCTTCCCAATTTGGGACAATTCTGTCCCCATCAGTTTACTACTGTTCCAAAGGGCTATTTGTGAAAAAGGCAAGTGTTTTTACATTATCTTTTATCTACCTAATCAAATACAGTAAATTTGTTACGGTTTTTAAAATACATAGCATATAATTACACACAAATATTACACGCCTCTTCCAAAAAAGGCATAGAGAATGACTCTGAAAGACAGTGGAAAGATACATTACCAAGGCAATGATCAGGCAAGCATGGCTTGAGCTCATTCCAAGAAATAAACATAAGAAAACCCAACAGACAGACCATTTCCTAATTCAAATGAAGATAAAAGTGACGGAGGAGAGAAGCATTTGCAAAATTCTATTACTATGGCTATTCTAATAAAAGTAGATTTAGACCTATATGGCATTAGTTTCCTAATTTGGTCTACCTTACTGGGCTGGGATCAAATCTTGAAAGTCTCTTACTCTTTTCTAGAGAGGCAGTAGATCTCTGTATTCCTATTTTCTTAAGGTACACCACTACTATCAGCAAAGCACCACACATTGCAGCATTGTTGGAACATCAGCAGTAAGTGGATATATAAATAACCAATTCACAAAATGCCACAATGCAGATAACACAACATTTGGACAGAATTTATCTCAACCTGCAGCAGCCTGTAGCACAACCAGTATTTCTGCATTTTCATGGGAACTTGCCAGAAAAATCTAAAGGAGACCAGGACTGATTCCTGACTTTCCCAACTCAAATGTGAACTATTTATAGCTGGTAACATAGCAGAGTTTCTCAAAGATTGTAACAAGATCACTTTCATACTGAATTTACTATAAGGAGCAACTAGAGTTGGCAAATACAGCATACACATGGATCACAGACATGCAGGTAAGAAGGGGCTAGTTTGGCGCAGCTTTCTACAGATTTTTTGCTATCTCCCTGATCTTCAAAGAAACTTGACTTGAGGTTTATTGGTCCCTTTCCAGCTAAACTTGTGACCACTGATGTATTAGTATCAATCAAGATTCTGTTTTCCACCAGTCTTTGATTATGAGAGGCACACCACCTACCCTATGCATATTAGGATGATTCCAACTTTGCTCATACTGGTAGATGGATAAGAGTATGAAGTGGAGGCTATTTTGGACTCTAACACAAGGGCAAACTTTTAAAATACCTGATCCACTGAATCGGCTACCCAAAGTAAGAGAGATTACAGGAGGGCTGTGATAGATTCAAATGTTCCATAACTGGTATGCCAATTTCATTGCAAATGCCCAGGGAAATGCTGTTCACATGAATTATCTTCCATTACAAGAATGGGACAAAGTCTCACTTCTTGTAGGGGGCCATAGTACAGATAAATAGGGAAAATACCTTGGTTGTATTTATATTCATGATGTAAGAATGGAAAGGGGAGGGAACAATTACCAGAACAGGAAGATGAAGAACAGGCTTGCAACACGAAGGGGAAGGGATTCACCCCTCAGGGTACAAATGATAACATAATTTGTTAAGTGATCTGGAGGAACTGCTGGCAGAGAAGGGAACAGGACACCTGCATTTTCTTTCCATGATCTGACTCTGTAAATTCTGGGAAGAGGACTGAGGCTGACAAAAGAAGTGATGTAGAAGGCAGAGAGAATGGCCCTGAAGGATAGTGGGAAGATGTGTTACCACAGCAACAATCAAACAAACGCAGCTTGAACCCATTAAAAAAAAAACCAAATGTAAGAAAACACTTCAGATAGGTGCCTCTTTAAATCCCACAAAAAAAAGTGAGGAAGAAAGCACATTGAGACTTGTAAGATTCTGTTACTATAGTTGTTCTAATAGCTATAGCGCTTAGACTTTTATATACCACTTCACAGTGCTTTTCATCCCTCTCTAAGTGGTTTACAGAGTCAGCATATTGCCCCCAACAATCTGGCTCCTCATTTTAGTGACTCGGAAGGATGGAAGGCTGAGTCAACCTTGAGCTGGTCAGAATCAAACTCCTGGAAGTGAGCAAAGTTAGCATGTAATACTGCATTCTAACCACTGCACCATCATGGCTCCTAACAGTAGTTTTAAACCTATATAGCATTGGTTTCTTAGCTAGGTCTACCATATACCAGTAGCACTGGCACCTAGTCAAATAATAGGTTTCAATGAATCTGTAACTGAACAGAAGCTGGCACAATATACTATACTATGCATTTGCAGTATAAAATATTTGTTCATTGCATTTTGTCTTTAGTTATATATTTTATATCATTTCAAATTCACCTAACATGTACAGTAAACCATAACTCAGTATTGTTGTATCTACTATTTTTCCTCTAAAATACTTTTTCCAATTTTATCTTATTAGTGGCCTAAGAGAGTATCTGAGCTTATTTATTATTAATTTATTGAGTGTGTAGCATCTACTACAGAGGTCATGCAATCACTGATATACAACATTAATAAAACATTATACACAGAGACAAATATAAGCTTAAATAATGCACCAGCAATATATACATATGGACACACACACACAACTTTTACAACCCTGTAATCCCTTAATTCAGGATAGAGTTGGGGGCAACTGGATGGAGCAGAGCATTCAATGGCCAAATGCCCTTCCTGACTCCACGCAGTAAATATTTTCTTTTTGCACCCTGGGATAAAAACATCTGCCACTATCTAGGATTGAACTTTCAACCTTCTGAGTGGAAAGTAAGCATCTTCATTACTAGGCCACCACACCAAGTGTATGTGTGTGTACCTATACCAATATACACACATTATATCTATATTAAAATATTAAAGTACAACCATAATAAAATCACCATAATACTGTATATCACCATAGTCACAGTAAGATAGATGCTACAATTCGATATTTAAGAAAGAAAATCATCTAATTGCTTCTAGTGTGGCTATGATGAGACCATCCAAGGTGTCTTGCAATTTCCTGAGAGGATGTTCTCAAACTATATGCATCATCATCTGTTCTGATATGGGAAAGGGGGGTATACTTCCATGATGGTGTGCCCTAGGCAACTTTCTGTTCTACACAGCAACCACAGTTGCTTCACAGTCAAAAACTACAGTTGCAACAACTAGATTATATGAGCTAAAATAATGATTGTCCCATAGTATTTTTCCACATTTCTAACTTCCTGCAAATCTGGAATCCGTAATCAAAGAAGCAGATTCTTTACCAAATTATTTATTTCTTTGAAATCGTAATTTAAGATGCCAGATATTGTTGCCCCATTTAATTTGGAAAAGGGATTTATCCTCTGAATAATCCTATGAAAACATTTTATTGAAAAGAAAGTAACAACAAAAAGTCTTTCAAATTTCAATAAAAAGAAATCTTGCATACATGAAGGATGATAGTAGCTCTAGTAGAACATTATAAATATTTTCCATACAGAAAACTTGGCCTGCCTATTGTTTCAATATGCCTTCTCTATTTGGATTAAAAGTGATTTTACTTGGGGTTCTGCTGGAACGCATGACTGGTTTACTTTTCAAATTTGATATTTATCAAATAACATTTAAGCATTTTTCTTTCACCATCTAAAACAGAAAAATATTCAAGAGTTGGTTTTACTGTTCTGAATCAAGCATTTACTTTCTAAATCAATTAAGATGCCATTGGTTTCTTTCCACTTTTCTAAAAATCTACTAAGAAACACTAGCTTATTGTTGTTGCAGCCTTATTATCAGTCAAGTTTTAAAAGGATAAAATAGTGTGAAAAAACTTCAGTATTCTTATGTCTTAAATGTTGGTTAGAACTTTCATGGCAAAAAAAATGTAAGGCTATAGTTTTCACATCTGAAGTTCTAGATGACTTGGCAATGAATGTTCCATTTCTCTATTTCTCCAATTGATTGGCAAGTATGAGATTCACACATGGAAGTTTCCTGCGAGATCTGGTAAAGTTGGAATGTATATCTCCTTTTGTTTTTAGAGGTTAGAGCTAAACCTAATATTTGACCTATTAGATTGTTATCTAACATCAGTTCTATGGATCAATTTAGATACAAAACACTTACAAAACTAATAATTCTTATCCTAAATTATTGTTAATCTGAAGGAAATAATTTTAATGATTTTCTTCTCTAATTGCAGTGATCTCTAAATGTTCAAAATAGGGTACTTATGTTGGAAAAGTAAAAATAGGATAAACTCTGAATGTCCACTTACATGTTTTCTTTCTTATCATTAAAATGTCATATTTAAAACATAGAACCTGCATGCCTGCTAATGTAGGTAGTGAAATACATTTATTCAGCAAACTTGAGACTGGAATTTTTCCTACTAACTATATAGAACATGATAAGAACATTGAGTTCTAGACCTCCCTTAGGCATGAAAATTGAGAGACTTTGGACTAGACACTCTCTCAGTGCAACCTACCTTACAGGGTTGGTTGTTGTGTGATGAAAATATTAAACAAGTTTGCCATGTTGGCTCTTTCTCTCCCATCCATCCATCCATCAATTTCAGGATAAAATATAATTATGAATTTTGATTTTTTTTAAATTAAAAGGTAGAGAGCTGAAGAGAGATACAAAAACTGAAGTGCAGGAGTTTATAAAAAGCTTCCCATATCATAAATTAGTGAACTAAGATAGACAGGGTATGATATCCTATTCTCCTGGAACAGATCATGAAAGCTTGTTATTCTGTTGGAAGATAAAGCATCATCTGGAAAAACTCTCTAACTAAAAAAATGGCTTACCTCAAAATTATCCCGGTCTAGTTATAGAATAAATAAAAGGAGACTTCTTGTGAACTGAATTTGATGATAGGTGTTTAGTTAATCCATATGAACTAACACTGGCTTATTAACCATATTAAATATATTGTTGTATTTCAAAATTACATCCCTTTTCCTAATTTTAAGTGTTAAAAGACCAGTCCTTTTTAACAAGAGAAAATTCAAAGTGGCTAAACCAGGGCTTCAAATTTGCGGCCTGCAGGCCGGATGCATCACGTGCTGGCCACACCCATGCCCGGTTTCGCAAAGGGGAAAAAAGTCACAATATGTCATGTGACATCCCTGGGCTAGTCTTGTTTTTCAAATAAAGACCTTTACAATAATTTTTAAAAGGAAACCTATTAAGATATCTCATCCAGTCATAATAGACTCAGCTTTAATAGGGATATTTATTTATATAATTTGTCGAACAAAAACAAAAACTCAAATAATATAAAAAGACAGGGATGATAGGCACATTAGTGCACTTTGGGATGTCCCCTTTATGGACCTCTTAAATATGAAGTGAGGTTGACAGAAGTCAATTTGTGACTAAAACTGTGAACATTTGTAACTGAGACAACTGAATCAGGTAGAGCATTCCAGACTTTGACAACTATATTACAAAAATCATATTTCTAACATCTAATCAGATCACAAAGATCTTTTTGGATGCCACTAAATAGACAGCTTTACTCCATTCAACTAACCTAAACCCTAAAAATTTTATTGGACTTAAGCAAGCTACTTCAGAAATGGAACTATATAAAGATTATACTTTTTCCTTTATTTCATTTGCTGATATTTGACCTACATTCGTCATTGCCTTTTCAATGCCATGTCATTTCTCTGCTCCAATCTCAATATATTCTAAATTTATTTTTCATTTGGGGTGATTCTAATTTAGTCATCACCAACTACAGGATCAAATAAATGAACATAAAAATAATAGAGAACCCATTTTTCATTAGTCAGTGCAATAAGTCTATTAGGACACTTACAAGCAAATGTGACGCTCATATTTATTTCAGGGAATCCCTTCATGGGTATAAAGAGCAAGATAACTTCTTTTCTGATCAATTATAGCAGGGGTCAAGTTATTTAGAGATAAATACCAAGCTCAATCTAGCTCTGTAACTCAGTGCCAAAAAATTCAGTGCATAATAGAAAAAGGGAAATTTGCTTATCTAATGAAACAGTATTAGGACAAACTACTACTAACATTTTTTTTAAATCCTTTATGAAAAATATTAAGTATATATCAATAATCAAAATACTTAATATAACTGTTTAATAGAGAGCGGATATATGTGTCACTGATATTAAAAATTACTATTTTTGCTAAATAAAAGACTTGATGTATGTATCTGAACTTGGCAAGATCCTGTTATTCTAATAAATAAGTGGAAGAGTTTTAATAAAATAATTTTAAAATTATTTTTAAAAAGTCTAGAACATGGTTATCCAATCTTTTGACTTGCTGCCTTGGGCTGCGTATAAATCAAATACAGTTAATGTACATAAATAACAAACTTTTTTTATTTGTATTTTTTATTATCTTGGGCTAGCATTAATAGCTGTCAAGGGCCACGTGGCCTAGACACACCTATTCTAGAAAGATAATTATACAAGTTTAATAATATGCCAGGTAACTGCCACTAAAATTTAGGACAATTTAGGACTATTCCTTGCATTCAGTTTCTCCTTTAACTATATCCCAAGAAGTGAGGTTCCAATTCCAGAACATTTAGACCATCCTGTTTAATAATGTAAAATATCAAAAGCTACAGTTACAGCATGTTCTGTGTATCTTATGAATGTAATAGATTTAGAAAGTATTGGAATGACTTTAACACTCATATATTTTGATGAATGTGTAAGAAAATCTGTTGTTATCCCATGCAGTTAATTATATAGAACTACAGTCAATCTCAAAGGATTCACATAAGCCTTGAACTGGGTTGAGAATGAAAACCTGATGGTTATACCTGTTAGCAAGCTCAAGAAACAACTGGGAAGGGGAAATCAATAATAACAGGATGCGAGTAGAGCCTAGAGCCTACTATTTTCAGTTTGTACCATCTTTTTAAATCTAGCCTTCAAATAGAATTAGCATTATATAGCATTATAAAATGCTACGAACAATGGATCAAGAGACCATCATCAATGTTAAAGCTAACTTAAGTTTTTCTTCTATGAAGAAAAAAGCCTCAAAAGGTTAGTTTTACCTTTATAATATTGTATCACAAATTTGGACACTATACAAATACATTTTTAAATATAACACAAAGGTAGTTGTGAAGAAATGTTCAATCATCTAGTGGTGACTACTGAAAGTTCACATTGCAGGCATTCATCAAAATTCTGGGTTGTAGCCCATACAGTTCATACTGATAACTAAATCTTTCTATTCAGTCTATGGTGTTTATTATACCATGTATCCACCAATTGAAAAAGGAGAGTTTAAAATATGTTTTCACAAAAGCCAAAGTATAATAGTGAGCTTATTATATTTCTTAAAAAGTCTGTGGATCTAAAAGAATATAAGTTTAGCAATCTAATATATACTAATTTATTTAACACTATTTTTATTTGAATGTGATAAAGCATTTACTAATTTAAAAAGTAAAAATGTAGCTTCATATATTTATTAATTTGATAGATCCCATAGAGGACATTTATTAAACCAAAGTAGAAAAATTATGTCAGCTTTGGAGCAAGCAGATCAATTTACTTTTCAACTATGTTTTCAGATTTGGAATGTTTGCATACTACCAATTCAAAACCATATACTGTGATAAATTAACTGAATGAATTATACTGTCATAATCTGTTGAACAAAGTTTCCTCTGTTCACATGACACTAAGCCATAACTAAGCAATTATATTACTTGGAATATTTTATGAATCCAATGATTGTGTAATTTTTCTGTTGATGAATATCAGACCCACTCAATTCCCACTGAATTCTGAAGACCATCAATGAGAAAATACATTTCCAATGTCATTTTAAACAATCATGATAATAACAGGGTACAAAATCACATAAAACTGTAATAAACTTTACCAAGTAACAAAACAATGTTAGCAAAAGAATATGTGCTTTTAAATCATTCATATTAAACAAGAAATTCCAACCTATCCCAAATCTTTCAAAAAAAAAAAAAACAACCCACACCAAACAAACAGTATTGTAATACCAACAAATTGTTTCAGAACTAATTCTGGGCACTGATTTGTAGTAGTATTTTACTTCAATAGGATAGATTAAAAACCTGATATTTTGATTACAATGCTGATTTATTTTAGAACTACTTTGCCTCAAAATTTAACTGGAATAGTAGCTAAGCAATATAACATAAGTACACAGAAATAAGTAACTACCTGCTAAAAATAACAAGTTTCTCCTGAGCATCCCAGACTGTCATTTTCGATGGAAACCAATTAACTGGAAGAATCTTAAGTTACAGTAACCATATAAATTTTAAACCAGGCTAATGCTATCTCTTAATTATAAAATACACTTCTCCCTATTTTTTACAATTTATTTCTTGCTTTCTCACACAAAAATCATCCTTCTGCTGTTGTGGAAATTCTATCATAGAAAGGAGGGAAGAGAAAGACATTATGTTTGAACATTATGTACATGAGTACACTATTATCATTCTGTCAGTTGTGAGATGAGGGCTGTGTAAAACTGCAATATCATTTTCATTTGGTTATACACATGACTACTGATTATTTGTGACTGAATGAATTATACTATAAGAATAATCAGAAAATGAAATGAAATCAGTTCAAAAATAGGTATTACACATATATTATTCAAGGATACCGTGAACACGGGACTTTAACAGGCACAATCCAACTGGAAAATCAAGATTGCAAGCTTACGATGGTCTGAAAATTTTAGTGAAACTTGCTTGGAATTATCCTACACATATATTAAACCATTTTATATTGAGACATAATTAATCCATTAACACTTAAACCTTGTGGGTATTAGTAGCAAAGTTGCTATGAGATTTATCTTTTATTGACTTCAAGCTATGGAAATAAGACCAGAAGTTAGAATAAAGATACATAATAATAATATAAAGATGCATGCCTCTATTATTGGATGGTTTATCTTTAATAAATCACAGCAATCATGAATTATATATGTAATATTCAATTGATGATGAACTGTCAATTGCTGTAATGAGAAAAGATTCTTGTTGCATTTAAAAGTGAGTAGATTTGTCCACAATAAGATTTCATACATATATTAGTTTGTTATTTCTCCAAGTGGATAACTTTTATATCATGCTTTCAACTTAAACAGAACAGAATATCCTGGTATAGATCACAATTCTACATGATTGAAAGTTGAAATAAATATTTTAGGGGAAGTTATTGTATATTTTTGAAGAAAAACCAACAGAGTAAGCCTATACATATTAACTGAGAAATCTTGGAAAATATTTCCAAGGTGAATTTTAGAATTGCAAATTTAGATATAAACTATTTCTTGCTCAACATTTTTAGGTTTCCTTGCATTAACTTTTATAAAGCTGTGTCAGAACCAGTCTTAATTAAGAACGTTCAGCTTCACAGAAAAGATCAGCATTTTCTGCATATCCTTTTTTTTAATATGAACTTTTTATTCCCTTACTTTACTTTTGTGATTACACCTTTTACATATAAACGTCTTACTGAATTGTATTTCCTTAAAGCATTTTGATACTTCAACAAATGAGGGAGCTCTACATTTCCAAATTTGGTACTTTGTTCAAAGAAACCATTAAGAAATATTTTATCTATGGAATTCCAAAACCTAGGAAAGGTCTGGTACAATTTATTTCAAACAAGAACATATTGTTATTGGGTTTTTTAAAAAAAATTGCAATTCTAAGCAATTTCTTTTCAGAAAGCCAATCCCATTCAATTTAAGTGTAGCATGCATTTCAGCAAACATCCTTTAAGAAAGAATAGTGTGTTAAGATTTTATGTTCCTTATGAAATACACACATACCTGTAACAATAATAAAAGGTTCCATTAAAAAAGCAAGTCAATGTGGACCCTTCTTTACCTCTATGATCTCTTTTTTCCTAAGTAGTACCTTTTGTTTAATATCTGCAGATTTACAATAGAACTCCTGGAAGGTATATATTCCAGACTATATTTATTTCCTCATGTTTTCTTTCACTTAAAAACTTTTTATGAAATTTGTGAAAATATATAATTAGTTATTTGGTAGAATAAGTCGACAGTCCAGTTAATAAGGCTAAATTTAATTATTTCTAGTTCATGCTAAAGAAAAATGAAATAAAGTATTTATTTTCAAGTTACCAAATGTACTTGATAGATTCAAGAGTTACTGTAACTCTTTTCAGCAGAATAGAAGTTTATCTTTTTTATTTAATGTCTATGATCTCATTTCCTTAAGATCTTATGAAGTTTTCCACATAGTTTTGCAACATAGTTTAGTAATGAACCAGAGAGGTTAAAATTTATCCTACTTGCCTTTCTTATCAGCAAGTACCTTGAAAGAGATTTAACATGTATTTAAACTCAATAAACATTCCAGTAAAATGTGTTTCCAACAATACATTCCATTTAGAAAATATAAAAAATAAATACCTGTCTTCATCACCATCAACAGGAATAGATATGCCAAAGACAGTGCTGGCAAGACTGTTCATAGGAGTAGTTGCAGGTAAATTAAGAGGGTTTGTTAAACTGTCCGGAATAGGTGGCTTCACATGAAGTTTGTTTTCAGCAACAAGAGAAAGTGGTGGTTGAGGTAGGGGTTCAGATTTTCTTCTAGTATCATCAATCTGGCCTAAAGGCTGTGTCTGAAATTGTCCAATGTTAGATTGTGGTATATTCGTAGGTACGCTGCTTGTGCCTTGCATTAATGGAAGGCCAATATGTTGCTGGACAACACTGGAACTTCTACTGACAGTTGTATGGCTGGTCAGCTGAGATTGGACTAAAGTAACAGAGGCATTTGGCATAGTAACAGAAGTTGTAGACACATTAGGCACAGTAGTACCAGGTACAGCTACAGGCACATTCTGAACTCCGGAGACTATACTGTGTGGAGTACCAGCCACTTGACTGCTTCCACCCATTTGCTGCTGAGTCATGGATTTCTGTTGAACAGCCCCTGCATGTCCAATGCCTTGCTGTACCACACCTCCTGGTTGAGAAATTACAGTCTGAAGTGGAGTTGTCAGGCCACCCTGCATTAGCCCAGATCCCTGTCCTATTGTTTCGCCTGCTGGTGAAGCAACTCCCATCACTGGTGCTAGAGGTGGAGGATTCTGACCAACTACCTGTGCTGCTGGAAGACTGGAAGCTCCAGTGCCTGTGACTGAGCCAGAAGCAGCCTGTTGTGTAGTTCCTTGAGACTGCATTACTGTCATATGCTGAATGTATTCTGGCTGACCAGGAGTCTGGGCTGACACCATGTGTACTGGTGTCATCTGTGACTGAGAGTAAGCAAACTGCTGAGTCTGTGCCACTGGTACATTTGCTTGCTGTTGTGGCATAGGCAAACCTGGCTGAGCTATTGCTACATTCGTAGATGGTAAGCCTTTCCCATTAGGCCCAGCTGGCCCCATGCTCTGTGCATTTACCTGTGTCTGCAACAGAGGCCCCATCACCTGCTGGCCTGCTACTGTGGCTCCTGAATAGATTGGCTGAGCATTACTGTGAGGCTGCTGGCCAATAACAAAATTAGGCTGCTGTGGAGAGGGCTGGTTTATTTTCTCTGGCTGGAGTAGCTGTGAAACAGCAGTAACAGAACTGTCAGCTAAGGAGTCAGGGCCATGCACAGAAGTTGCCACACCTGAGACAATCAACGAACTACCAGTAGCACCTAAGCCACTGTCCCTATCTTGAACAACTTGTTCGAAAGTACTGTTGTGTCTAATGCAATCACCAGTCCTGGATAACACAGTCCCACCATCCGAGTCCCGATCATAGTATTCCATACACGTCCATCGTCCCCGTCTAAACGGCTCTCCAGTACCATGGTCTAGCTTGATCACTCTGAAGCGAGAACTGCATGCGGCAGCAGCTGTTAGAGGCATGGCTGGCGGACCAGCAGCTGGTTGCACACTGCTGCCTCCTGTCGCTACTGAGCAGGCTTGGCTGGCAGTCGCTGAAGGCATCACAGTGCTCCTGGGAACCGCTCCTCCATTGGCAACAGGCACAGCAGGAGAAGGCGGCGGCTGTATCCCTCCAGAAGCTGCAGCAACAGCAGCAGCAGCAACTTGGCCATCCAGAAGCAAATTGGGAGAGACCGTCCCTGGAGTCTCAGCATCACCCACATTGTTGAGAGTTTCCTCAGAGGAGCTGCGTTCACACACATCTTCAGGTCCATAGTCGGTAGCACGGGACACATCGAAAATCTCCGATGAAACATCCTCGGTGCGGGATTCATCCGGGTCGTCCAAACTCTCGGTGTCCTCCGTGATGCTGCTAGCCACCTGGGCCGTCGTCACACTTGTGATCTGGAAACAGCTTTTTTTCTTGGCCGGCATCTTGGACATGGCTCCTTCGCGAGAGAGACGCGGGTTCCGCCCACCTGCCCTCGCCGGAGTCGACGAAAACTAGGTGAGGACCTTGAAAGGGGTCCGAGCTGGCCACCACACGAGCCTGGCCGGGCGTAGCGAGGAGGAGGAGGAGGAGGAGGAGATCACGTTCTCTCTACGGCGCAGTCGCTGGCCGTCTCGCACATTCCTCCGGCCTCCCGACGCAGTCCGGGCTCAGCAGGCGGTCACCAGGCCTGGGGTTGGAGACGAGGCAAAAAGGGAAGGGGGGCGGTGGCCGAGCTCCTCCTCTTCCTCCCCTTGAGTAAAGCGGCGGGCCCCTTGGCGGGCAGGCGGCGGCGGTGCCGCCACCTCCTCCTCCTCCTCTTCTCGCCTCTCCGCGAGTTCCGCTGTCCCCTTTCGCAGCTGAGGTTCCTTTCACAGCCGTTCTCGGGTTGCGCGGCCGGGGTGGCGCTATCACTCAAGCCGCTCCGCTGCCGGGCTTCCGGCCAGACCCGGGATTCCCAAGGCGGGCCAACGCCACTGATCCGTCCGCAAGCTTTCGGAGAGGGGCGGCGGCGGCGGCGGCAGCCGGCGAGGCGTCCCTGAGGCGCAGGCCGCCCTGCCTCCCCGCTCTACCTGGAGATCAGCACCAGACGCATCATCTTCTGGGAAGGAGAGAAAAGAGGGGACGAGAACGAGTCCGGTCACAGCGGCCCCCTCAGGCGGGCGGGCCTCCTAGACGCGGCGGGGTCGCTCGCTCCGTGCCGCCAAAGCAATTTCCCCGACTGCAGAGCCAGGTGGCAGCGAGGCGGAGCGGCCGGGCTCCTTTCCCCCTTTTCTGAAAAGCGCCGCGCACGCTCCGTTCCTCTGCGCCGCCGAAGGAGCTGAATTTCAAACTGCTCACTCCCCTCGCTCAAGATGGGGCTCAAATGGAGCCGCGGGGCAGGCTGGGAACTGGAGCAGGGCTGCTACTGCAGCAGCCTCGCTTGTCTCCGCCCCCCACGCAGGGGCGTGCGCTGACATCAGCGCCAGAGGACGCGCCCCTCTCCAACTCGAGCGGGTGAGAAATTTCATCCGGCCGAGAAAGAGGCGGGCGAGAGGGAGGGAGGGGAGCGTGACTTCGCGCTGAGGCAAAACCCCTCCCCTTCGCCATCGTCATGTTAACCGTTTGGAATATTCCACTGGCTCCGCCCCGCCTTCTCTTTCTGTCAGCAGACTTAGTATCTTCCCGGGCGGGGGGGGGGGGTTGGTGGTAAAGCGAGGGTAGGAACGATGTGGTGCCTTTATTTAACGTCCCTGCTTGTACTTCACGTGGAAGTTTTATCTGCCCCGCTTGTGGCACTTTTATCTTTTAGGATGTGACACACCCGACTAAGTTATACTATAACTTTTATAGCCTGCCTCGAGGGTTTTCTAATGTGGAAAGTGCTTCCCTTGCTGCCAGGACTACGTTTATGAGTCTGCTGGGTTTTTAACTGGTTTGAATCCCCATTAAAGTTAAATGTTTACCCTCTTCCACAACGGATTTCACTTCTAATCTTTGCTTTATTTCCCACACTATTTCACCCAGCTTTGGTGGCCCAGTATGGGTGAAACGGCCAGAAAACTAGTGGGCAAGACATTTCCATCTTTAGGAAATTTTGTTTTTTTTCTTCTGCCACGTGGTGTTTTCCAGGATTTGGCAGCCTTAAGTAAGACATGCCTTATCAAACGGGGCACTACCTTGTATTGATGTATGCTTTTGACTAAAGATCCCCCAGGTAACAGATTCTAGGCTGCCAAAATCCAGGCAACCGCTAGATGGTGACACAGAGCTGTCTGCATTTTGGCTGTTCCAACAATGCTGGACAAGAAGCTCTACAGTTTGCTCTCCCATTGAATAGATGTTTGCTACGTGTTTTTTAAAAAGATTTTGAGAGCCAAATTAACAGTTCAGAATACTTGCCTATGCAATTGTAACCCAAGGGATCAAGTGCAATTTGTTTCGGTGAAACAAATGAAAGTGATTAGGACAGAGCCTTGGCCATTCATTCTATCCTTCCAAATGTGTGGTAAATTTCAATGCACAGCCACCTGTAACCCAGCAATCAATGGTAAAGTATATTGGGAGAGGTGTTTTAGGATCTGAAAGGGCACATACTACCTTTTGGTTTATTAGATGAGTTTGCTTGGTTTTTATTTTATTTTAAAGACCAGGCTGCTATCTCAATGTGCAAATTACTAGTGATTTTAAAGGAATTAAAGTTGATGGGAACTACCAGATGACCACAATTTGACTCACTTCCCAAATGTTCAAATTTAAGATTATCACCCTCTTCTTAGCACTAGTGTTATCTGTTGTAAAATACAAAGATTATTTCATCTTTGAAATATTTTTTCACACTTCTTAACTGCTTGTCTCTCAGAAAAGGGCTTTGGGGTGTATGCACAATTTAATCTGCAGCAATGTTATATGCAGAGAGATGGGAAAATTCAGCATTATCCACTATGGAAGAATGGTTGGTGAAATTGACATCTTGCTGAGACAGATAAACTAACTTTGATTACAGAATGATGCTATCTACATTTATTGCTGACTTGAAACCTCTTACGGGATTTTCCCATCAAAATGAATTGTGATTTATGGCTTTGATAATTAGGCAGGATTTTTTCTTATACATTTTGCTTTCTCATTGCTTTCTTGCTTTTTTCTTTTTTCTCCTTATTTATGGTATTAGTTTAAATCCATTTAATGACAATTTTTATCATCTGTTTAAAAAGTTTTAATGAATATATATATATATTTGTTTTCTTAAGCTTTCGCGGGTACTTACATGTATGGTATTCAGCTTTGTTCGGGTATTTTCCCACGTCATTATAGTTGTGCTTTTAAAGTTGTAGAAACGTTTCGGCAGAATCTCATCTGCCATCATCAGGCTTCTGTATTCTGTATCCACAGACAAACACCATACAGAAGCCTGATGATGGCAGATGAGATTCTGCAAAGCTACAACTTTAAAAGCACAACTATAATGACGTGGGAAAATACCGAACAAAGCTGAATTATTTATATATATATATATATATATGGATCTTTGGTTATTCGGGTTTTCTCCCGCGTAAGATTGGAAGTATCTAGGCAACGTTTCGATGAAGTCTCATTCATCATCTTCAGGCTTCTGTCTTCAGCTCTGTGCTTCTCAGAGTGATGTGAGCTTGCAGCTGCTTCTTCCTTTTAACTGCTAGTGGGGTGTGACTTGATTGGGTGGGGGCTTGGCTGTGTTCTGATTGGGTGGGGGTGTGTTCTCATTGGTTGGGGGTTTGGCTGTGTTCTGATTGGTTGGGGGTTGGCCATGTTCTGATTGGCTGGAGGTGTGTTCTGTTCAGGTGGGGGCTTGGTTGTGCTCAGGTTGGTCTTAGTTACTGGGGGATTTGAGCTGGTGAGCTGTGGTCTTGCTGTTTATATATATATATATATATATATATATATATATATATGTATATATATATATATATATATATATATATATATATATATATATATATATATATATATATATATATTTAAAATAGTCAATAAAGTATATGCTGCTGTTCTATTTTCTAACCTCACTGCAGTTAAATCATGTCTGCATCATTGGTTGCATTACTGCAATGGACTACACATGATATTACATTTGAATATCATGTAGAAGTTGTAATTGATTCAGTATACAGCAACCTGATTATATGGCATGTTTTGTTAAGAGCACATTTCACCTATGCTTGGCCTCTGTATTGACTTTCAATGAGTGCAGCCTAAAATGTTTGCTTCGGTCCAATCTAAGTATAGTATATAAAATTATACATTGCAATGTACTACCTGTCAATGAATACTTCAGCTTCAACCATAACAATACAAGAGCAAACAATAGATACAAACTCAAGGTAAACCGCACCAAACTTGATTGCAGGAAATACGACTTCAGCAACAGAGTGGTCAATGTCTGGAATACTCTACCTGAGTCTGTGGTTTCTTCCCCAAACCCCAAAAACTTTAACCTTAGACTGTCTACTATTGACCTCACCCCTTTCCTAAGAGGTCTGTAGGGGGCGTGCATAAGTGCACCAACGTGCCTACCGTCCCTGTCCTATTGTTTCTTTTATTTTTTTGTTTTATTTTTCTTATATGTATCCATTTCATGTATTCATAATTATGTTTATACTTATACCTGTTATTTTATAATCGCTTGACTAAATAAATAAATAAACTATAAAGCCATATTATGACCTAGCACCTATGTACTTTTAAAAAACATTCTTCAACCTGATCTGACCATGTTAACTGAATTTGCATCAAAAAAAGGATTAGGATTTTCCTGGGTCTGAAAGACAAGCTTATATATGCCATTTGTTTAAAAGCCTCAGTTTGATCCTTGTGTTCATTTTAACTTTCACCCATTGCTCCCCCTTCCCTTTTTTAATATAATGTTCTTGAAATAATAGTTCTCAGTTCTTGCTTCACCTTTATACCAGTATCTCTAGGACCCACTCCAATTATGTTTTCATGCAGGAAACTCTATGGCAGGGGTGTCAAACTCATGGCCCGTGGGCCAGATGCGTCATGTGCTGGACCCATACCTGCCCAGTTTGGCAAAGGAGAAAAAAGTCCCGATACGTCACATGACGCCACCGTGATGACGTGAGTTTGACACCCCTGCTCTATGGAGTCCACATTGGCTCATATTAACCTGACATTGGCCGAGGTAAATCATTATTACTACTGCTATTGAAGCTATTTGTTGTTTTTTATACCTTTGACCACCAAATATTTTACTTTAACAATGGCGTTCCCTTGACAAGTATGACATTTCAATAATTGCAATCTTATCTTTCTCAAAAGGTAAATTCTTAGTCCTTCCTACTGTCAGTGAGAGTTTCTCAGGGCTCAGCATTGGATTTCTTATACATTCTATATATTCTCTGATTTCCTTTCAAAGTTAAAAATATAGTATAGATGGTGACTTTTAGATCTATTTATCTGTGTTTACTCAGGATGATATTGTATGTCTTTTCATCTGCCTAGGCAGGACTTCAGATTGGATGTGTTCCCCGTCTTAAACCGAAGATGAATAAACAAAGATTACTGTGTTCTACATTAATCTTATTATCCCTTCCTATTTTCATTGGAGTTTCAAGTTGCTTGTCTTGCCAATTGTTAGGCACCAAACAGTATACACTAGTGATAGATTGTCCTTAAAATCTTTTTATTAAAAATGTGAAAACCTACTATTTCCTTTTAATGACCATTTATAGAATCCACCAGTGTCTCACTACTGAGACAGCCAAGATTTTGGTTCATGCCCTGGTTGTGTCCTGCTTGAATTATTGTAGCATCCTGTTGGCTGGGTTCATAAGACATCTTTTTACAATTTCATTTCTGTTCAGAAAACTGCTGTTCATACTATTCTGGATCTTTCTTATTTTGTCCCTACATGTTTTTATAGTCAGTAGTTATAATGGTTGAGAATTTGACAAAGATACTGGGACAAATTTATGCTGCTGACACTCATGCTCTGCTTATG
Organism: Notechis scutatus; assembly: GCF_049901735.1. Lineage (NCBI taxonomy): Eukaryota > Metazoa > Chordata > Lepidosauria > Squamata > Elapidae > Notechis > Notechis scutatus. Next base: position 142,349,157 of record NC_142012.1, on the reverse strand, counting down.
GGCACACCCATTAGCGAATGATTCATGAACACCTGCTCTTGGCTCAATTATTGGGCCATGGTTATTTGGTTCTATCAAGTACTAAACTAGACATGTTGTGTCTAAGGGTTTTTCTTGTTGTACAGAATAGACCCATGCCAGGATTACATTTGGAACTATAAAATAATAATTAAAAAACACAGCTGCTTTTTTATGGATTCCTATGAGGTTGCTTTAAATAAATAAAGTTTTACCTGATACTTTAAATGTTTAAAGCTTAAACTATAATTAATCTTCTCATTTAGACCTCTCTTATGTTAAGATGTTATAACTGATTGAAATAGATTATCATTTCCATAGTTTAATTCTAGGTCTATATTGCGTTTAGCACATAGTAAATAAAACTATGATTAATCCAAATCAATGGGTTCAAATATCAAGAAAAAATATTTTGACCAGTATCTTCCAACATTTTCCACCATGAAGATTGCTACATTGTTACCAAAGCTTTTAAAAGACCATCATAAAGTACACTAGTCAGTAACATGGCAACAGCAGACACCAAGGCACATATGACTTATAGATGTCATCCACAGGAATCCAAATTTAATTTTAAATATACATAATGTTTAAATATACATAATGAACAAAATTAAGAGTACTAAAATATCATAAGATATTGAGCAAATCATTCAAATTTTGCAAGGTTTCATGATCTCATGAGAGGAATTCATTCTCATTCATTCAGCACTGAAATATATTCAAGGACAAGACCACATTCTTCTGCGATGTCTATTATTCTATTAATTATTCTGTTTTTTTGTTTTATTCTTGTTCTGCTACTCAAAATGTTGGTCTTCAGTCATGTAGGCCAACTCTAAACTAAACCCTACGTTTCTTCTTTTAATATGTATAATTGGCTTTTAGAGGATTCTACTATTAATCAGCTTCTTAAGTTGGTCTTAATGGATACATATCTGGCCCCGAGGCTAGAGATGTGCAGATGGTTGTACTGTAGCTTACCAGCAGGCTGATCTATGAACATAATAAAGATTGAATTTATTTGTTTTCCCAGAGTCTTGACAGACCTGTCATACTACAGTCCCATTATTAGAGATACACTGAATTTAAAATATTGGGGAAATGTCCAAAATAAATCAGTTCCAAATGAACCATGAATCACCTTAAAGATTTACAAGTAATTTGGCATACATGGTAACACAGACAAACAGAGTGCAGAGAGCAGGAAATTAAATGACTTACCCATCTTATCCTAAAATATGGCAAGCTACACCTGTTCGTCCTTTTACATAGTAATTAAAAACAAATGAACTTTATTCTCATTTGGCATCTAGCTACCCTAAGCCTCTTCCCTTTTATTATCAGGTCTGTAGTTATTCTGACACGTGTGTGTGTGCGTGTGTGTGTGTGTTATTCAGCTTTGTTTGGGTATTTTCCCACGTCGTCATAGTTGTGCTTTTAAAGTTGTAGCAACATTTCGGCAGAATCTCAACCTACAAAACAGACAGAAGATATTAGAAACACCAATCAAGCAGAACACAGCAAACTCCAAGACCAATAAACACAGACCAAGACTCCCAACCAATCAGGATGAAGAAAAAACCATTCTGGCACAGCAGTAGGCTAGCTCCAAATTTAAAGCAGAAACAGCTGTGAAAGTCTGACTCACAGATGAACACAATACAGAAGCCTGATGATGGCAAATGAGATTCTGCCGAAACGTTACTACAACTTTAAAAGCACAACTATAATGACGTGGGAAAATACCCAAACAAAGCTGAATACCATACATGTAAGTACCCGCGAAAACTTAAGAAAATATAAATATATACATATCCTGCACTCACAAACAAAAAAATCTCCACACCACAAGCCAGGCAAACACCTGGGCACAAACAGATCCCCCCTGATACCTCCAGCTCAAACACACCCCAACCAGGCACCCAGATGAAACCTAGCTTCCTAATAAATGATAGCCGTCCATTTACTCGGAGCCAAGCTGCGCTAAAAGCCTCCAATACAGGAACAGAATGTTGCCAGCCAATCAAGACAAAAAAAGCCACAAAACAGAAGATATTAGAAACACCAATCAAGCAGAACACAGCAAATTCCAAGACCAATAAACACAGGCCAAGACTCCCAACCAATCAGGATGAAGAAAAAATCATTCTGGCACAGCAGTAGGCTAGCCCCAAATTTAAAACAGAAACGGCTGTGAATGTCTGACTCACAGACGAACACTTTACAGAAGCCTGATGATGGCAGATGAGATTCTGCAGAAACGTTGCTACAGCTTTAAAAGCACAACTATAATGACGTGGGAAAATACCCGAACAAAGCTGATAATCATCACCTTTATTATACCTTGCTTTTTGTGAACTACGCAGGATATGACAGAGATCCTGCAGCTGAACCTGTTCCTGTGTACTTCAGGGGCAATACATTTCTTCCTATCTAGGAACTGTCAAAAGCATAATAGCTCTGCCAGAAAATGGAAATAATTCTGCATATACCAATCAACTTGGGCCAAGCCATGCTTGGGCCAAGCCATCTGTTCACAAGATGGCTATCATTTTAAAGAGAAGACTTTAGTAATGCATAGACCGTTCTTTATATAGAATTCTATTAGTATAACATTATATTTTCCTGTGTAACAAGACTAGAGTAAGCCTTTTATTACCCTTCCCTTATTATTGTATAAGTAACCCAAGTTGGTGAATATATATGGTACTTCTTCCTCTTATTTTCCCCAGAACCTCTTCTGTGAGGTGGGTTGGACTGAGAGAGAGTAACTGGCGCAAAGTTATCCAGCCAGCTTTCATGCCAAGGTGGGACAGTCTTCTGGTATTCATGGTCCTAGTGTTTAGGCCAACACTTTATCAAATTGCTGTTAAAGACATAACTAAAAGGACCTGTTCAAATGTTGGCCAGAGCATCTTATATTAAAAAGAACAATAATCACAGACATGCATTGTTTATTAGAAATATACACAGTATCATAATAGTTATGAGTAGTTAAAATGAATTCAGCTCTGTGATAGTGTTTGTATATTTTTATACACTAGGAATAAGCGTATTTTAAAATAATGTATGAAAAACATAAATCAAACAAAATAGTTTTGTGTTTAGAGAGGGAAAATGTGCATGTACATGATTGAAATAGCCTGGCAGTACTTTATTAGAGTTCTGCTTTGTTAGGGCCCATAAATGGGAAGGTTCGCCAAGACAGATTAGCATAGTGTTCTGCATTTCACACAGAGCATTGCTTTTCAGTCTGAACGTTAAACACAAAAATAATGGATTTCCTAGGATGTGGAACAGTCCTTAAGTTAAATAAGTGTCTTAACAAAAATTAAGAAAGTTGTCTTCCAGTAATATGTTAGGCCCAGGAACTTGAAGGATAATGTGTATGCATTTTTAAAAAATTGAATCAAATACATGTTCTATTATTTTCAATTTTCAATTAACAACTTCAGTTAATATTTTTAGAAAAGGCCTATATATTTTTCACTGAGCATTTAAATTATTTGTTTTTGTCCAATCATTTTATTTCAGTGAGCTTATTAGGCACTAAGATTAGTGTCACAGTAGTGCCCCTGACCACAAGGTTATTGTTGGTTTTTTTAGCATTTGTCCCACATAGTTGGAGGGTCAGCTTGTTTAATAGAGCACTCACCTAGCTCGTAAGCAAAGCTATCAATTTATGATGTAACAGGATTGTCACAGAGGCTGACACTAATTTGGGCTGAGAGGGTGTAACTGGACAAAGGTCACCCAGTTGGCTTCCACAACTAAGGGAAGACTAGAATCTGAATTTAATTATTACACTACACTGGTTCTCTGTTCCCTACCTTTTGGTGTTTCCTAATAACTTACAACTGGCCTTCTTAGATGTATTATTTAATAGAACACCATAAACCTGTTTACTTCAAATGCCTTTTCACTGGTGTCCCTTATTTTGATATCTTGTTTTTATTCATGTTCCATGACTCTGGAATTTTTGAAAACAATATTAATTCTGTAATATTTTCATACAACATCATTGTTTTTAGATTTTTAAGCATTACAATTTTCTGTTTGCTAAGATGGGTGGACTTGGGAAAAGAAAATATAAATATTTAAATTCAACCAAATCCTTTTCTGTTTCCTTCACCCATCTACCCATTAACTCATTTTAGTATGTTTTCACTTTTTTTTTTTTAAAAAAAAAAACTTATTTGGCAAATTCAGCCTTTTAAATTATATAACATATAACCAATGATTTAGGCGATTATCAGCTTAAGAAGAGAAAGTGGGTAAGGAAGACTCTTTGACTAGGTCTGGCCAAACTTCATTATTTTACATTTGTATATTTCTGTCACTGAGACCACCTCAGAGTGTTTCCAGAGATTGGCCCATTAAATCATTACTGTAAAGGAAAAATGCCATCTAAGGAAATGCAGGGACAAGGAAAAAGTTTTATAAGGCAGCCAAGATATTATAAATGAATAATTATTTCTAAAGAAATATTAGAAAATTGTATAGATATGATTTATCCTGTCCAAATTGTTTCATGCTCAAATATTGCCTAACCATGCTAAGGATTGAGAGCAACTAAGAAGCATGTCACAATTTAAGGAGGGGAGAAGGTCAGCCTCGTGCAGATGAACAGAAAGCATTGTCAGAGTCATTCTGGACTCTGTTTCTTATTTTGCTTGTGCAAGACCACAGTGGTCAATTGCAAGTCCAATATGAATATATTAAATTTAATTATTAGAAATAAATGACATGTTTATTTCTTGCCCAACATAAACACTAGTAAAATCAGTTTTGTTCATGGTACCCTCCCCCCAATTAAGGTATTATTTTAGGGTGTTGAAGAGCCACATAGATGGAAAGCTACAGCTTAATGTTATCAGTCAGAATCAAAATTCATCATGAATAAGAAACATAAATAAAAGTGCAAAATAGTTACAGTTGTCTTTCCCACAGTAACAAAATACATAAACAATGGTCATTCAATGGCCATTCATCAACTAAGCTAAAATGTGATTTTATTTGGGTTTAGCATAGCTGTCTATAAACCAAATACAATATTTTGTAAAACATGATGTATCCCTTGGCATACTTTATGAACCCAGTGTCAGCGTTTCAAGTAATGCATCTGCCAAAAGCAGAACTATGAGGCAGGTAGATTCCTCAAAGAACATGTTTATTGGATACATCACATCAGCATAGCCAGTGAAAACCAACTCTAAAAGTTCCTGCAGTTTTTAGCCTAATTAAAAGAACAAATAGTTCCCTCCCTAAATGTCACCAGTCATATTGTCCAATGTAAGTAGCTGGCAGGCTGCTTGGTCACTCCTTTCTTCCTTCAACTACCACCTGTTAGGATGACCTTGGTTCCCACAAGAAAACCTTTTGGGGGGGCTGTTACCAGCCTATCTACTTCCCCCTCCCTTCCCCCTTTCAGAGTTTGTGGCAACTATGGGGCAGCAAAAGATGGATTCAACCAGGTTCACTTCAGAGTTGACATCCAGCCCTCGTGACTTAGCAAACAAACCATGATTAAGAAACCATGGCTTAACACAATATTCTAAATGAATAAGGATAACCTCTTTCAAACTAAGCAGGAGAAAAAGAAAAATCCAATCACTGATGCAGCATGAAATTTCTGTTTTTCATAAAGATTCATACTTAGTCCTCAGCGTTCCAGTTTCCGGATCAAATAAAATCCCTGGTGATGTCCAGTTTAGTCCAACTTAAAGAGTAGGAGAAACATTTCTGGATAACTTATACATAAATGTGTATCATGCATTGTAATTAAATATTGGCAGGAGATGAGAAATTACATTTTTTTTCTGGAAGACTTTATAGATCCTGTAGTAGGATAAAAATATGGCCTTTAATGATTCACTATAGGATTTTTCAAATCCATCATACTCAGTATGAAAAACAATGTTGTTTTCACGGATTAATTTGATAGTATGTCTTATTTGCTCGCCGTATAGACAAATAAAATAAAAAAGTCTGAGTAATCTAGATAAAATAATATAATGAGCACTGTGTCTCATGGAACCTGTTTTTCAACTCCTTATTTTGATAATTAAAATGACGAGAATAAATATGCATAATTATAAGGTAGTTGCATGTCTCTTACTTTATGGAATGAAAGACTAGATGGCCTATATGTTACCAAGCTAAAAGCAGCTGGGACACACTGGAATTGATTGGACAGATTCAGTGAGTGACCAGAGACTGAGCCAACAAGATTTCTGTCAATCATCCTCTCCTGCCTAAAGAGGAAGTGGCAACTCACGTTATATAAAAGAATGGTTAGGGAGCATCCAGTTTTCCTGAATGAATAACTCCTCAGCCCCAAAATAATTCCATCTGAAAGCATGGAAAGTCCAAGCTCTTTTTTCCCTTTAAGAAATTATGGAGGGTTCAAGATGGAACATTTTTCAAGAATGCCAGTCAAACCATTGGAAGAGGGGACTCTTTAACCTTATCTAGCCATCCTATAATTCAAGTCAGTGATCTGATTAATGAGAGTTTCGTAGATGTTTTCTTCTTTGAAAATATATTTTTTAAAACCAGTTTTTTCTCAATGGAAATGCTTGAAAAAATACTTTTAAAATGTTTTGCATAGCATTAGTTATTCTTTCAGCTTTAAACATAGACTACCACTAAATCTCACTTAACAAACAATGCTTCTTTCCTGATTTTCTCCTGACATTTAAGATCAAAGAATGATGTCTATATAATTAAAGGTGTGTGAGACCAGTTGTATGTTAAGTTTAGTATGGATGAAAGAATTATATTACTGGGATTTCCGGTGGTGCCTCCCTTGCTGATGGACCGGAGACCGCAATCGTGCATGGCTTCGATCCGTGCTCTCTCATCAGAGGGCCCCGAGCATCTGCTTTTGGTTCCAGAACCATCCTGTAGGGGTGGTGAAGAAGGGGGAGACCACCAGCTGAGTCGAGGGGAGCTGCATCTCCCCTCCCTGGCTAGGTATACTCCCCTCCAAAGACGGGCTGTAGCGGTTGTCAAATATGGCCAACCTGAAGAGGAAGAGCTAACCGGGTCTAAGATTGTGCTGGAGTGGTGAAGAAGAGGATAGTGTGAAAACTGGGCTAACCAAGCACAATATCTGGACATAAAGGTACCACAGAATTAAGATTCTAAGAAATTTTTAAGGAAGATAGTAACAGCGGCGACCAGAGAAAGTGTGTGTGTATGGGGGGGAATTGACAGCTGAAAGTGGCTTTGAACTTTGAAAGCAGGAAGCCAGAAGAAAATAACTGTTCAAACTGGATAAATATATGGTTTTGGCACTAAATGGGCATAATTAAAGCTGAACTTGAACGTGTCAAAAAAAACACCCAGTAAGTGATATTTGGACTTATTGGAAATTTGACATTTAAAAGCCCTAAATAGAGAAGGGGAAATGGAGGAGGGGGGGAAAGGGCAGAATTTGGATATAACCGAGAGTGCCACCTAGTGGTAAAGGAAATTTTGTGTGACTCTAAAAAAAATGCCTGGCTCTTTTAAAAGTGGAATTTGATTCAAAATAAAAGAAACTTCGTTACAATAAAATAGAAACCCTGGAAAGTAGAAAGTATAAATACAGAACATCAAAATAAAAGAAAGATGAGTGAAGAAATTACTCTGGGACTGTTTGGTGATCTTGGCATAAACTTAAATTTATGGATCTTGGACTATTTGATGTAATAGTACTGCCCTAAAAAGCAAGAAAATATTGGAATAAAATAAGGAAATGGTTGCTAGAAATTACTAGTCTCCAAATAGAACAAGCCTGAAATGTTTCTTTTAGGGATAATTAGAGGAATGTTTAAGAAAGAAATTAAATATATCATAATATATGTATACTAACAGCAGCAAGAATTACATAAGCACAGAGTTGGAAACTAGATAGCAGTTTAATAAAAATTATTATATAAAAAAACAATAGCAGACTTTCATCGTAATGTCTTGGTTCCTCCAACTCCACAGAAAGTAAAATTCTTCCCGACATTCTTTACCAAGAAAGAAGATAAAATAAAGTTACAGAAATCTCAGATTTGCTTTCCTTCTTTAGAATCTCTTAAGACAGAAACTTTCCTTGTCTTTACTCAGGGCTCATGTATGAACAGGTGATGTGGCTGTTCTCTTATCTGATGCTGGAGGAATATTCACATGGTTAGAATATAAATATCTCTCAAGTTCTAGATATACACCTTAGCAAGTTGAATAGAATCACGTTGCCACAAAGTGAGAAAATAGGAAAATACTTTTAGTTCCACTCTCAGCTGTAGTTTCATAGATAGATTTTCTAAAGCTAAGGGAAAACCCCTTTTTTCTGTTAAATCCATCTTAGTAATTGTGGAAGTCTTAAGTATTAGAATGAATACTGCAATGATGTATTATATATTTGTTGAGCTGAATAATTAATCTGGGAAAGTTCTGAATCAATGCATAGTACTGCCCAAAATATGCATATATCTTAAATTTTCAGCACAAGTGGGAGGACAATGTTGAAGAAATGAATGTTAAATTTCTCTTTCCATATTTGATCTCTGCTGCTCTCTTAACAATGTTTACAAATAATTTCTTAGGCAATGCTATTGTGGGTTTTGTTTCTAAACTAAAATTGAGGGTTTTAGCTAATCTTTTAATATGGCTTATTTAGGGTTAGGGTTAGGGTTATGGGATGCCAGGAAAAGTAGAGAAGCAAAGACCTTTAGTAGATACCACGATATAACTGTCAGATGTTGACTAAATCATATTCTATAGCAGTAGTCGCCAACCGGTGGAACCCACTGGTGGTCTGCGAAAAAAATTTGGTGGTCCACAGAGACAGGTCACCCCCAGAGCACCCCCCAAAGCGATTAATCCAGGCTGCGCAGGAACACAAGGCTGTGCCATTCACATGGTCCTTCCTCCCCACCCACTCACTCCTTACCTGGCAAACTTGCCTGATATGTCGCTATTTTTCCTTTTTCCAACCATCAGCTGTTCTGCTGTGCCAGGAGATTAGATTAGCTAGAAAGCAGGAAATCGTTGGATTTCTTGCTTTCTGGCTAATCTTTAGATATTTGGCTCTGCTTTTCCTTAGGACTGAAGCAATGCAGACTCAGCTAGCCAATGGCAGGAACACAGATCTCTAAATGAATCTGTGATTCTGTGAGCAACTCAATCTGCCTGCCTGCTTTGCCTGATTTTGGGTAAAAGTTGCTCAATTTTTATAAAAAAATCAATATTTATATAAATATTTATAATATTTACATACAAGCCATGCCCGGCCAGTCACATGACCACCAAGCCATACCCTCAAATTAGGCCACGCCCACAGAACTGGTTGTTAAGAAATCCCACCCCTGCCTCTGTGTGTGTGTATAGGTTAGATCAGATATCTCTCTCTCTCTCTCTCTCTCTCTCTCTCTCTCTCTCTCTCTCTCTCTCTCTCTCTCTCTCTCTCTCTCCCACCAACATCAGCAAGCCACCGTCAGTCAAAATTCATATTAGTGGTCCCTGGGATTTAAAATTATGAGTTTGGTGGTCCCTGAGATCCAAAAGGTTGGCGACTGCTGTTCTATAGACCCTACAGGATGCACTGAAGGTTAACTGGGTGTGGGATTCTTGGTGTGATAATTTATGGCCACTACATAATATCAATTGAATTTGAAACATTTATTCAATGTATTTATCAATTTACATAGTGAAAAGCAATATTTTAACACTGTAATCCCATGCCAGTTGGATGTAAACATATGCAGACTGAACTACACAGTAAATTAAATTCCACTGAAGTTTATAATTTATTATTATGCTTAAGTGAGATTCCAGTGGTATATAGATTAAGATGACAAATAACAATTGGCCTAAGCCATTCAGTAAATTTCAAAACAGACAATAAACTATTTACTTATCTACCCATAGTGAAGCTGTGTGAAGATTATATGAAACAATATCTTGATTTAAATTCAGTGCAGGAGAAGCCAGCAGCATTAGTCTGAAATGACTAAAGGAAAAATTAGAATGTGGATAGTAAAAAAAGCAAAAACAATCTCAGAAAGATCCTATTAAAATGCTATCAGAAGGATCTAATTATCAATTCAGGACTGTTAACTTAAAAGACTGCCGTTAATAGTTTAGTAGTTCAAGATAGATAACATTTGTGTCAGTCATCTATTCAGATGGCATCTTAGCTGGCATTCTACTTATGTTATGTGAATCTTCCATTTAAGCTATATTTTTTCACTTTACTAGGGTTTAAATTTGGAAAGTGAGATTTGTTTTCTTTAAAAATAGTTTACAAAATCATCTGTTCAACAAATATAAAAGAAGTTACTACCTTTTGTCAGTTCATCCAAACAAACCATAATGCAAACTGCATAATGTATATTAATATTTCCAAAATAGTCTAATTGTGTACTGAAACATCTAAGAGGTAACTGGTCAAGATTAACACTATCTGAACTAAAGTGTAATATAGTGAAGAATGTCATGCTTATAAGAACGCAGAGTTAAGCCGTGGAAAGTCTGGATGTCTGGAACTGTTTCAGTTGAATTCTGGATGAAATGGAAAACATCATAATTGAAAAAAGTGTGATAGGAATACATATTTAAAAGCTATGAGTTATCATATGAATTTAATTTACAAACAAACTGACAATTCATTTCATCTTGTGCCCTAAAATATAATCTTCCACAAAATCCACTGCCAAATTTGTTCATTATTTTTTCCACATTTTTTCTTTCCATTTATATGTAACTCCCTAACCCTCCTTATTAAAGAGAAAAACTAACTACACAATATGTTTTAATTGGTAGTGCTGAGTCATACATTTTAAAAACCCTTTTTTCTCACACAGGAAAGTTTGTATTTCTTTAAAGTTGAAAAAATGCTTTGGACATTTACTTAAATCTGTGGCAGAGTGATTGCTCCCTAGTATATATGCTTTGCATGCAAGTGGCCTCAAGTTCTACCCTGCTGTTTTCAGAAACAGGATGAACAAAGATACTGCTTATTGATCACTGCTGCTTTTTGCAATACCTTATCTGAGAAAAGTTCTGGAAAACAGCAGAACTTGAAAATTTGCAACCTTGTTTGTTATCATTGTGAGATACATTTTGCACTGTGAAAAGTAGGTTAATAGCAAAACAATCAGCTAATAAAGATTCCCTACCTTCACAAAAGAAACACATTTCTTCTCCTTTATGTAAAAAAGCATGAGCAATGGACTAGAATGTCACCTTCTTAAACTACATTTATCTAAGTTTCTTATTTGAGTGTAGAGTATCAGCTAGAATTCTTGTGTGACAAGCTTAACCTTTCTTCTAATAAATATTATTAACCAGAACTCTGAGAGACTCTGAACTCTTTCTGGTCCAGACAGGGAGGAGAGAAGTCTGGCATGAGTTTTGTTTACTTTATTATATACAATATGGAATTTGGATCGTATCCTCCTCTCTTCTAATGTTCTAGCACAGCAATTATTATTTTTCATTTGCACTATAGTAAATAATGTTCTATTTGGAATTCAGTAGCTTTTTACCCTGTTTCTCCAACAATATGGCCTCCCACAATAGGAAGTCCCAGCATGTTTTATAGGCATGAAATGAAATTAAGCCCCTCCCCCAAATTAAGGCCTATATTAAAACATGTGAAATGGGGGGGAATGGTGGGGGGGGGCTTGCCGTTAGGAAGTACTTTTGTTGCACACCCAGATATGGTGCTGCCTGCATTGACCCCGATACGAAGTGGCCCACCAACGCCGAGGTCAACATCCAAGCCATCACCGCCCGCCCGCCCGAAGATGCAAGGGGGGGAATTAAGTCACCCCCTGAAAAGATGGCCTAGCCATTTTTGGGGGGCTCAAAAAAAAAAAAAAAGACCTGGCCTTATTATATGAGAAACACGGTACCATCCTAATTGGGATTTATAGTAAAATATACTGGATACAACCTGATACCATTTTTCTAGGCTTGGCACAGAATAATAGAATAGAATAGAATAGAATAGAATAGAATAGAATAGAATAGAATAGAATAGAATAATAGGGATAGATTTGTTTTCTACATAGTTGCCTCTTAGTACTAGAGCCTTTGTAATATAAAATGGACTGTATTTACATGTATCTAACATAACAGATACAACATACTAAGATGTGTACAACAATTAGAAATACAATTAGAAATAAATATGATAGAATCAATAACTACCTATGTATCTGGGACTGATGCAAGTTTATTATTTAGATTCAAAAGCAAGATAGCTGTCAGAACAGTACATGGAATTTTAAGGTCTGTTTATATTACTAAACTTTTTTATTAATGCCAATGAAGCACACAATGTGAGGAAAGTTGCAGTAGTAGAACAAGTTGTCATCCTTTGGATCTAATACTTGCAACGTGTGGTATTCCAAATAATTTTAGCATTAGGCTAAAATCTTATATAGTATAGAATAAAAAATATAACCTCCCTAAAATCCCATTCTAATTCTAACTCTAACCTGGCAACATTCTTACACTGTAATTTGTGTTTGATACATTAGCCATAGCCAATATTCTTCTTTTAAGTCAAAGACAATGTGGCTTCAAAGGGGAATTGATAAAGAGGATCAGAAACATCAGCTTATAGCTACTATAGATTATTCAAGTGTTCAGGGTGGTTTAAATGTAAAAGCAGATTCATGGCTGCATAACTTCACAAAACAGCTGTAGTAACAGATGCATTAGTAATTACATTCTTTTCCTTCTTCGTGTCCCAAGAGTATCTTTCAATATCCTCACAATGAATAAAATTGACCTGGAAAATGTACAGCATGCCCCAAACTTGCAGATTGTACTGCCTGATCTCTCTTTGTTAAAGCTGAGCAAGTAGCATTAGAGTTTTGGTAAGGATTCCAGAAAGCCAAGAATAACATCTGTATCCCATGCTTGTGTCATTCATTTGCTGTTGCAGCTGGGATATGGGGCATGGCAAGAAATGGTGGTCCTGTGTAGTAAATAACAAAAACAGTACTTTCTAACAATTGATATCAGGCTGCTTTATTTAGTATGCATTTATGCTGCTTTAAGGTGTCAAGTATATTTTTCTGAAAACAAAACAAAACCCTGATTTTAAATATGTCTTGATACTGGAGGAAATGTTATGTATATGTAGCAAATATTATGTATGTGTGGCTTCCAGAATACTTTTCAACTAGCAATACTAGGGTATACATTTAAAATCAATGTTTATTTCGGAAGATGAATGTAGCTTTGATAAAATTGACATATTTTCTTCAGATAACAGAATGGAGAATGTTTATAACATAGGACTGGGATAGGAATAGAAGCTAGCTGAGGATTTAATTACAGAATTCAGAAAATTTGAAGTATATCAGCAAGAATTTCTGATTACCATTTAATAGCAATAGAAAGTCAGTAATTCTTCTCTTCACATTATATTGCTGCCCCTAAAATTTTTGAAATTGGGGCATTCAAAAATAGAACTTTGTGTGGAAGGATTTGACTTCTGTTCATTTTTGGCTGTGAAAAAAAAATCCTGGATTTAGAATGTTTTAATTATGTTTATTTTTTTCATCAAATTCTAGTTAGGAAGTTTCTAATATAAATGATGTATATCCTTCAAACTTAAAGACCATCCAAGATGTAGAAGATTACCATGTAGCAATACAATTTTCCTTCTTCTATGCAACTATTAAAATACACAATTGCATTTTTGGCCTTTTATTTTAGTAGTAATAAATGTCTTGTATTCAGAAACTAGCAATTATTACTCACTCCATGTGTGGGCAATAACAGCATATCAAAGAGGAGGCAAAAGTGTTATTTTTATAGCCCAAAGATCATCTGAGGGCACCATATATGTTTAGCAGCAGCAATTCCTAGGAAATTTTTAAACCAAGAAGACTAAGGAAAAAGAAAGAAGTGATGACATGCCCACTCTCTTAACTGTTGCTCTTTTCTTAATTCTGAAACAGTCAATGGAAATTGCAAATTTCCTAAGGAATATTTTACAGACATATTACATGAAAGTTCAATTTTGATTGGTTTCTGGGGAAGCTTAGTTGTCCGAAATAAAATACTTTGGTAGAAATGGTAGTGGCAGATAATAGGATAAGTTTGAATGCTTTTATATAAAAAACTCATGTGGTGCACCATAAATCTCTGTACAAGTATGTGTGTCCCCCCCCTCTCCCTCTGTGTGTGTGTGTGTGTGTTCCTCTCTTTCAGCCTGAAGATTCCAGCTCCTACATGTATAGGTCAAATACAGTTTTTGTATAGCAGTTGTCAAGCTGAAGGTAAGTGAAACATTCCTGCCAGATGTCCATGTCATTCTTTTTCCTGGTAAAACTGAAAGTATAAAAATATTGGACAAGTGTGCTCATGATTCTCCTCCAGTCCTGGTATTTGATAAATAGTTCCTTAAGTTCATATTTTATTTGGAAAAGCATCTAAATATGTAGTCTGCCTATTTAAACTACAAGTTTGGATACTGTTTTGACTTCCATCAATATTGCCCTAGCACCATCATGCACTCACAGCTTTCTCTCACTTACTCACTTACTCACACTCTCTATTTCTGAAGTCTCAAATTAGATTACTTAAGAAAACAATTCCTTGTCTTTCAAGTTTGTTGAAACTTGCTGAGGACACAGTGTACAATTTGACCTAGTCGATGTTTGCTTGGGTATAGATCTGACCAATTTTGTTCAGAAGGAGAATTTGAATTGTCCTTAAAGGAGCAATAAAGGCACAGTTCATTAACTGGCTTTAAAATGCAACACATGCTTAACTTAAATAGTGGAAGCGAGACACACACTTTTATTTATTTTATTTATTTTATTTTTATTTTATTTGGTTTTTCAATTGCTTACAAGATAATAGGTATAAGTAAAAACATAGTTATGAATACATGGATACATATAAGAAAAATAAAAGAAACAACAGGGACAGTAGGCACGTTGGTGCACTTATGTATGTCACTTACAGACCTCTTAGGAAAGGGGTGAGGTCAATAGTAGACAGTCTAAGGTTAAAGTTTTTGGGGTTTGGGGAAGAAACCACAGAGTCAGGTAGAGTATTCCAGACATTGATCACTCTGTTGCTGAAGTCGTATTTCCTGCAATCAAGTTTGGTGCGATTAACCTTGAGTTTGTATCTATTATTTGCTCTTGTGTTGTTATGGTTGAAGCTGAAGTATTCATTGACAGGTAGGACATTGCAATGTATGATTTTATATACTATACTTAGATTGGATTGAAGGTGGTGTAGTTCTAGTTTTCTAGGTCTAGAATTTCGAGTCTGGTGGCATAAGGTATTCTGCAATGAGTAGAGGAGTAGAGAACTCTTCTTGTGAAATATTTCTGGACTTTCTCAACTGTGTTAATATCAGATACATAACGTGGGTTCCAGACTGATGAGCTGTATTCGAGTATTGGTCTAGCAAATGTTTTGTATGCTCTAGTTAGTAGTGTAATATTACCAGAGAAAAAGCTACATAAGATTAGGTTAACAACTCTTAATGCCTTTTTGGCTATGTAGTTACAGTGGGCTCTAGCACTTAGATCATTAGAGATGAATACTCCAAGGTCCTTGACAGAGTTTGGATCATCAACAAGGTCTTGACTGTTCAGCCTGTATTTTATTTTCTGATTATTATTTTTTTGCTAATATGTAAGACAGAGCATTTGTTTGTTGAGATTTGAAGTTGCCATTTGTCAGACCATTCTGATACATAGTCGAGGTCTTTTTGAAGGGTAGCAGTATTGTCTGTGGTGTTGAATAGCTTTATATCATCAGCGAAGAGAATGCAGTTGCTCTTGATATGATCACAGAGGTCATTTATGTAGAGTATGAAAAGAGTTGGTTGGTAAGATTTTAGTTTTAGGAGTAGTTTGTCGTGGGCCACTGAATCAAAGGCTTTACAGAAGTCTATGTAGATTGTGTCTATTGCTTTGCCCTTTGATCGAGTTGTGTATTCCATATGTTTTTGCAGTGTAAGAGTTGCAGATTGCAGGATAGTTTTTTTCTGAAACCAAATTGTTTATTAGAGAGTAGGTTGTTTGTCTCTAAGTGGAGGATAATGGATTGGTTAATAATTGATTCCATGACTTTACAGGTGACGCAGCATAAAGAGATTGGTCTCTAATTTTCAACTAGGCTGGGGTGTCCCTTTTTGAAGATGGGGATGACTGCGGCTTGTGACCATAGTTTTTTGCAAGGAGCTGGTCCTGAAAGATTTTTCGAAGATTATGCTTAGAGGTTCGGCTGTGGCAGTGGATAGCTTTTTAAAGAAGTAGGCACATATTCCGTCTGGTCCAATAGATGGAGATGGTTTTAGATTGCGTAGTTCTTTTTCAACATTGTATTCTGTAAAATTGATATGTATTAGATCATTGTAGTTGTCTGTGGTTCAACTAGAAATACTGGGCATGATCCATTGCTGTTTACAAATACTGACCCAAATAATGTGTTAAAGAGGTTGGCTTTAATGGTGTCATCATTGCAGTCTTTACCATTAGGTCCTTTCAGGGGTGGGATGGACCTTGAGTCTTTTAGTTTGTTGTTTACAAAATTGTAGAAAGCACGGGTGGAATTGGTGAGTAGAAGGTTTTCTTCTTGTTTAATGTGATAATTGGTGCATTCAGTTTTTATCTGGTGGCATAAATTTTTGTATCGGCTTTTGAAGTTGGCAATGTGACCAGATTTGTTTTTTCACCAAAGTGATCTCTTTTTGGATTGAAGCTTCCTTATTGTTTTGGGTAATTTTTTTTTCTGGTTTTGGGAGTTGTTATTGGTACAAATAGTTTGATGACTCTTTTGACTTTAGGTAAAAATATGTTGTAATGGTCTTCAACAGTATTGCATCCAGTGAATAGAAATTGCCAATCAAGGGATGAGAGATCATTATCTATAAGATCATAGTTGCCTTTTTTGAAGTTATAATTGGGGATCACATCGTTGTGTTGATTTTTGTGTGGACGTATGTTGAGACAAAAGTCAATCATGTTGTAGTCACTGTTGGAAAAGGGTTCTTTAATTTGTATTCCGTAAATTGAATTCAAACTATTGCAGAAGATGAGATCGAGGCAGTTGTTAAGTCTAGTATTGTTGGTTACTAGTTGTTCCAGTCCCAGGTTTGTTACAGCATTGCATGTATGGGGTTCAGTTTTACATTCGTTTAGGGTCCAATTAATGTGAGGTAGATTGAAGTCACCAAGAAAGATAAAAGTGTGTGGGCAGGATGTTGCCCATGTTAGTAGTAAATTTAGCTTGTTTACATGTTCGATGTCATAATCAGGGGCTCTGTAACATAGTAAGAATCGAAATGTGATATTTAAGGATAGTTCACAGACGATGGTCTCAGGAAGAGCAAGCTCTTGGGTAACTTGGATGTTTTTTAGATGTAAGGATTTTTTATAGAAGATAGCAACACCACCTCCTCTACGGATTTCATGATCTGATCAGTAAACATGATAGTCTCTTACTGTGGTCATGGAGTCAATGAGAGATGCATTGAGCCATGTTTCACAGACAAATATGATGTCAAATTTAGCCATATTTAGTAAGTGGAGAAATTCAGGTATTTTATTCACAAGGCTTCTTACATTAGTAGCTTGCATTTAAGGCCAGTTGTAGTTGGAATTGAGGTAGTTAGGGGCGTGAGTGCCTAGTTTTGCGTGATGATGGGTTGGATGAGGTAGGGTTGGATGTGGAGTTGTGGGTTGTGTGACTTACTTTTGATATAATCTGCGCAGTAGTCAATGTAGAGATCCTTCTCTCCATTGTCAAGACGTCTTTTGAGTTCATTGTGGAGTTCATGGGAGCAGATTCTTTGCAGTATGGATAAGTCTGGTCTTGAGCGAAGTTTTCTGTGGTTGGGATTGGTTTTTGCAATGGCGTTTATTGTATGAATGAATATGCATCTGCTGGACTCATTTCTGCAAACAACTCTACAAAATTTTGGAGCCACAGAGCCGTCATTGTATTTGTACCCAGGACCATCTCTGGTTATTTCAATGATATCTTCAGGAGAGATGTTTGTTGTATTTGAGTTGCTTATGATATTACGAACTTTGGTGATGTCATCTGATTCATTGGTGTCTTCAAGACCAAGTAAGATGGCATTTGAACATTTCTGATCAAGTTCTATGGTGTCTCTGGTGAGTAAGGAGAGATCATTTGTGGAGTTATTTGATGGGATAGTAATTATTTGTGGTTGTGGTTTGGTAGTTATTTTTGGTTGTAGTTGTGACTGTAGTTGAGGTAGTAGTTGTGGTAGTGGTTGTTGGGTTGGGTTCCAGAACTTTACCATAAATTCATGTCATAGTTCCCCAGCCATACAGCTTAATCTGCTTTGGACTACATTGTGGACAATAGAATTAGTAAAGGCTACACATCAAGTAGTACCCATTACTGATAATTGTCATGTAAGAGGAATTCTCAAATGAGAATCTCATTTAAGTTTTCTGAAAGCAACTGATAATTTTCAGTATGTAATGTATTGATCCTTTTGATACATACTGAACATTGCCTCCTGCTAAGATGGCAACGTCTCCCATACTACAAAAAAACCAGATTCTATTTGAAAGTAATTCAAGTAATTCTCAGTGGTTTCTTTGCCTAACTGCAAAGTAAGGATGGAGAGCAAGAGCCCTGAAATGACCTTTATACCAGTAAGTATAAATAAGGAAACCAAACAAGCAGGCAGACCACCATCTCCATTCATAGTGTGAATTATATTAAAATTTGTACTAAACTATAGTGATTGATTAGAATAGATGTGTCAAACTCGCATCATCACAGCAGTGTTATGTGACATATCGGGACTTTTTTCCCCTTTGCTAAACTGGGCGTGGGCATGGCCAGCGTATGACACATCCGGCCCGTGGGCTGTGAGTTTGACAGCCCTCGATTAGAAGTTGCAGTATACACAGGCTTGATACAAAGTGATGTACAGTATCTTCTTTGAAGACAAGGCATTTGTTGTGGCAATGGGTAAATTACCCTTCAATATCATGCTATATATAAAATGCACCTGGGCTAAATGAAATAAAACAACAGTGTTTCATTCCCTTCCTTTTTTCCTTTTCCTGACTGCATTCAATGTTTCATCATAGTCAACCAAGATGCTTGTGAAACATGCATGTTGGAACAACAGTGATTTCATATTTACTGTGTTACTCGACTCAGGAATGTAGCCCATGCTTGTTGCACAGCTGTTTATTTGACTGAGGCAATTACATATATACCAACTTTGCAGTTTCTCTTGGCTGTCAGTTCTGCTTAGAGACCAATTAAAGAAGATGACTGTGTAACTGAAGAGAAAAAAGTTATAGGCAGAGCAATGCTAAGTGTTTTCACTGATGAAGTTCTTTGGCCCTTTATACTGTTACAAATCCATAGAAGCCAATTGTAGATGGTCTCCAGTTGTCTTTACTTCCACAGTCTTGAAGTGCTGAACAAAAGGAGCCCAGATCATCACATAAGTTGCTGCAGCAAGATGATTCTTCTCACCCTCACCAGAAAAAAAGAGAGAAAAGAAAACCCCAAAACCCAAAAACCCAGCAGGGCAAATGCTAGCATACAAAGCTCCCTTGTAGAGAATTCCACTTGTTTTCCATTGTTTTCAACATTCAAAATACTGTTTTCTCCTTCTTTCTTGGATGGTTTCTTTCTGTATAATGGAGCTATGCACTCCTCCATCTGATGCTCTTGTGCATTGCATAATTTGCACACAGGGTTGTAGTGGACCTATAACTTGGCACTTTGCATGTAGACTCTTCAGGCAGGTGGAAAAAAAAGTAATGAAACATTTATTTTTTTATTTTTGTTATTTTTTTTCTGGCTCATTTTATCTGGGCAGCTCAAAATAAGTTGTAAAATTGTGAAATTAATGTTCCTCTCACAGAACATGAAGTTTTGGAGTCAAAAGGAAGAATGAAACAGTAGTTCCCACCAGTAGACTTACTTTTCATTTTCATTTCAAATTTATTTTGTTCGCATTTTGAGGTGACTCTGAGCAGCTACTTTGAAATGCTTCCAAACTCATTCAGTATCCTCCTGTGTAAACACCCTGATTTATCTGAAAGTCCAACCATACTACAGGTGAAAGTGGATGTTTGGAGATCTCTGCCACTTCTTGTTTCCTTCCTTCCATTGGAGGAAACAAGAGAGAAATTCTTTAACTGTGATCTAATTTCTTTCTCAGGTGAAAGAGAATTCTCAGTCCTGTGGATATGGAATCCCACCTCCAGCAAATTTCCATTCAGGACTTCCTGAGATTAGAAGCTCCTCAAAGAGCTAAATGGGAAATGATATTCCTCCCTCTGTATGGGATGGCAATAATGATAAAAATGGTTTTGAAGAAATCCCTTGTGGATAAGAATCTTACTGTGGAAAGCAGATTCAATTTCAGATTCCCTCTCCTACCATCCCACCATTTTGGTTTTACTTCTGCACAGCAGGGATTTCATCATGGTGGAGGACATGATCACTACACTGTTATAATCTACAGTCTCTTCCTTCATTAATTAGTGTCACTGGAAAGGAATGGTCTGGCAACACCAATTTAATCAGGTGCACTCCAAATGCTGCCCTTGTTCTCATTCCTAAGTCATAATTTACTCAGCCTCTTCCTGTTATTTTATATTGCTATGTTCTATTTCTATTTTAGACAATCCATAGCATCATTACCAGGTCTTTCTGTGACCAGAGCAAAGGCTGCATTTCTCTATGTTTTTGTTAAGATTCTTTCACCTATATCCTTTTACTTTAAAACCATATGGTCATCAATCTTAGCTTGTCTCACAGTTCTACTGTATCTTTGTTTTATTTTTATAACAAGTAGTATGGTCCCTGTACCATTCATGTAGGAGTCACCCTTTAAAGCACTTCCGGATTAACAGGATTAGCCAGTGGCATCACTGTTGCCCAGGGGATGCCTGTGGGGGTTCCTTTCATGTCCCCATCAAGGTTACATGGTTAGGATGCTGAGTTGGAGGATAGCAAGCCCATGTTCGAGACGTGAGTGCTGCTGTGTGGTAGGTGAACTTCTGTCATCCACTGAAGGTAATACAGTAGAACTCACTCCTACAAATTAAAAAAAAATGTAAAAGTGTGGATAAAAATGTAGATTTTTTTAATCATTTCTTTCAAAAAAAATTGCAGAGGTTGCCAATGAAGGCCAATGGAGAGGGTCACTGTACTAATTTTAACAAATTGCTCAGACAGTTCAAGAAGATTGGACACTTTGCCAATGTTTGTATATCTGAACATTCCTACCTGTTCAAATTCTGGAACTAGTACTGAGTTTTAAAAAGTTTTATTTAATATTATTTTAAATTTTCTTATGTAGTAGAGATAACAGTATCTATTATTGCGATATTGAAAAAGTGCATCTCAAAACATTCTGTGGTTCTTTCCATGTTTTCCACACATAGTTCTTTATCTTCCATCTGTGGCAGGAAGTCTGAACCGATCACCTGAAAAACTACTATTCATAGATGCCTTCATTTTTCCCCCTTTCCCAACATTTTCTGGCAAGTGCAGGTTCCACATTTTTTTAAATCAACCAAGGGATCCATTGATTGTAACAGAAATTTCACATCATGGGCTGAAGAGAATGTCTGGCCCAAAGTCACCCAGTCAGCTTCCATGCCCAAGGCAGGACTAGAACTTACAGACTTCTGCCTGTCTTTCATAGCTACCTTCATTATTGGTCATTTAAGGAAATTACACTACTTATGGATCTTTTTTCCTGTTGAGTCAATTTGCAGCATAAGCTTGTAGAATATCATTCTTTATAGTTTTCCCATTTCCTGCTAGCCATTATAATTTACCACAGTCACCTAGACATCATACTTATGCTGCCATAAATAGATGAGGTAAAGCCATTAGTACGCTTAGATCAACATAAACAGTCTATTTTGCAGTAGTTTTCAGAGCAAGTCAACAAGTTATATTTTATTTAAACATCATTAGGTTACAATAATAAAACTGTGATTTTTAAAGACTACATAATCTTTCAATAGAAAATATTCCACCATTATTATTGAGATAATTTACAATCACTTGGAATAAACAGAACACCAAAAGAAACTTTGGAACAAGTCTTGAAACTTACACATGGCCTTTATGGATATATTCAAAATAGGATTAAAATAGACACTTCCAGCTGAAGTCACCATGTATAAATTCAATTTTTTTGTCTTGAGACTTGAACCTGAACAACATAGTACTTTAATGAGTACACCAAGAATGAGTGCAGCCTTCAATGTGGAATTAAATAGTTCCCCACAATTCTGGCATCTAACTCCAACATTAATACTATGGTTTTATGAATAGAAGAATGATGTATTATATTGTGGAGTCCTTGATGCTCCCATAGTTTGGTTGTTTGCTTGCAGATATTTCATTACCCAACTAGGTAACATCATCAGTATTCATGAGTATGGAGTTTGCTCCTTCTTTATGCACAGTAACTTGTTAGTGGGGGTGTAGTTTTCTCCTTGATAATATCTTGTTTGCTTCCTGCTTTATTGATTGTCTGCTGTTAATCCCTGTTTATCTAGGTGTTGGCTACTGGAGAAGATTGGTCAGCTCTTTTTGCTTCTTTCTTAACTTATTTATTCTCTCTTTTGAATGGTATGTAAATGTGGTTTATTTCTGTGTGTTTACTGATGGTTTGTCTGATTACTAAGCTTCCAAAAGCTTCCTAACATTTTGGGATTTAGCTTGGCCTTCTGTTTTTTTCTTCTTGGACTACTGGGTCTTTTAGTTCTCTTAAGATATTATGGAGGACTTCGGTTGGTTTGTAAACTATGGTGATGTTTGTGGTTTTAATGTTGTGTAGTCAGTTGGTTGTTTCTGAGTTGTTTCTGATGTATGGCACTTTTGCATAGTTTATGCTGGTTGGTTATAGTGAGATCAGGCACTTTTTGATTGCATGTCTGTTTGTTGCATGGCTATCCATTTTGTTGGAAGATGAGGTATAGGTAGTCTGTTTCCCTTTTTCTGGTGTGTGTGGGTTATTGCAATGCATTTGTGTTCATCTCAATAATGTTCTTGCACAGCTCCTCTTGTGAAAGATTGAATACTCTTGTGGGAGGTTGGATATATTTTCTTCTATTGGAATATATTTTACCTCTGTTGAGGGAAAGGGCATAAATAGGCCAATCATCTCTGTTCTTCAACAAAAGAGAATTATGGAGGTTTTTTATGGAGAATTATGGAAACTGCTAGGAGAGCTGAGACTTCAAGGCACCTATTATTTACTGCTCCATCCAGAAGACCGTCCTGACTTGAAATATTTCCCTTCCTCTTACCCCCAATTCCCATTCCAAACTTAAATGTAAAAAAGGCTATGGCACTTATGAAGAGGAAGATGGGAAAGGAAAAGGAGTCTGGGTTCTTCAACTGATTGAAACTAAAACACACATTTGGAACATTGAGGCAAATGTTATAGGGGTTCTAACAAATTTATGCTTTGCCCATTCCCAAAAATATCAGCAATGCTGGGGCTAATATTTGTTAACACCATAAAATAAAAGCTTCACTTATTTAATTCCAACTAGTGAGATTATTCCCACTATAATTTCTAATACCTGAAGATATTTCTTATGACCTTGGCATGTGTTAGTCTATTTTTCTAAATAGCTTTAGACACTTCTATATAAAATTATAGCCACCCCTCATTTATATTTTTTAGTAATTCTTTTGAGGTCCATGTATGTTCCAATAGCTTTCTTTGAAATGAAGTTGCTTCTGCAGCTGCCATCTTGCTTTATATTGTAACAGATTCTTATTTGGTTGAAAACAATGCATAACATTAAAATAATGTACAGTGTATAATGTAATTGGGTCCTGGTAGTCAAACAGAAATTGTCTGTACATGGGGCCCTAACTAAGTTTCGTTTAAAATCACACTCTCAAACTGTTGTAAAAATGAGAGAGTTACTGTAAAGATTGGCCTTGGGAGTTTGGAGACTATGAGAGAGCATGCAAGAACACTTTAGCTACTGACTTGCTCCGCTGATTCTGTCACCCGAATGCCACAATGCCAGCAGGAAATCTACAAGTTTTGTACTTGACAGTTTTGCTAGTAGCATCATTTAAAGAGGCTGTCTTAGCTGACAAGGCAACAAAGCAGTACAATTAGTCAGTTTCAAACGAATTGAAACCTAGGGCAGGAAATACATTCGGTCTTGATGCTTTCTGTAAGGAACTTGCAACTATATTAGAAGCAGAGCAATGTGTGCCAGAAAAAAAAATCAAAATGTGTTTTCAGATCTGTGAAAAATGAATAAATCACATGAGATAAAAACTACAGCTATTTGCTGCAAAAGCAGATAGCAGCTCAAAAATGTTAGTTCCAAATTCAACCAGATGACGTAATTAAATTGTTGTGGATGCTAGAGCAAAAGTGTCTTTATGATACCGGACATTAATATAATTGAATGTGTCCAGAAGTATTTCACAAGAAGAGTACTACACTCCTCTGTTCGCAACAGAATACCCTACACCACCAGGCTTGTGATTTTGAATTTGGACAACCTAGAACTATGCTGCCTACAGTTTGACTTAAGCATAGTTTATAAAATAATCTGCTTTAATGTACTACCAATCAATGACTTTTTCCACCTTCAACTGCAACAATACAAGAGCACACAATAGATATAAACTTAATGTACACCACTCCAAACTTGATTGCAGAAAGTACGACTTCAGCAACAGAGTGGTCAATGCCTGGAACACACTTCCTGACTCTGTTGTCACATCCCCAAACCCACACTCCTTTTCCCTCAAACTAACCACTATTGACCTCACCCTCTTCCTAAGAGGTATGTAAAGGGCATGTATAAGCACACAATCATGCCTACTGTCCCTGTCCTGTTGTCCCCAATTATTCGTACACATTTCCTGTATTTATACTTATGTTTATTATCTTGTAAGTTATTGACAAATAAATAAATAAAAATGATTGGAAATAAATTGGACAACTTCCAGCCTGATGCACCCTGAGTGGATTTAAAGCAGTGGTACCTGGCTTCAACTCCCAGGGCTACCAGCATCCCCCAAAGCCTTAAGTATAATCCTCCAGGCAACTAGCAAAGTTTTTAGCCAAGCTGTGTTTTTCAATGTGATGAAAGACAAAAATTATTACATGCATGAAACCAATCAGATTGATTATATTTAATCTTAACTAAGGTCCAGTCACAATTACCGGTAGAGGCAGGGGATAAAAAAGTATCCAAATACTGCTTGCAACCACACAATTGTAACCCAATCCCTAACTATTCCACTTTGAACATCTTTTGGTTTAAGAGGAAAGGCAGTCAGGTTTTTTTCGTGACTCCATTTTTAAAAAGAGATCAGTTATTGATCTGTCATTCAAAGGTCAGGTATGGTACAGAACAGAACAGAACAGAACAGAACAACATAATTGGAAAGGATCTTGAAGGTCTTTTAGTCCAGCTTCCTGCTCAGACAGGAAACCCTGTACCATTTCAGACAAATGTTTGTCCAATCACTTTTTAAATCCTTCAGTGTTCAAAGCTGAAGAACAGAGCACTCTGCTTTAGGACATAGTTCTGTGTGGCTTCAATCCTCCATGTGTTTCTAATAGTTGTCTAGTAGTTGTCCATAGCTTTTTAGGACATGATTGGGCAGCTTTCCAGTGGCAGTTGGGAGGGTGAGTATTTTTGGCCCCCAAAACAAAGTGAGTAGGTCTAGTTGTCCAATCTCCTCTCTCACACTCTTTTATAGTTCTAAGTGGCATCTCTCTATTTTTTCTGCTTTACAAATATTATCTAGTTCCATAGTTGTTCTGTTTCCCACTTTGGCTACAGAAGGATACAATAAGACCACTCTCAGTTTTGTCACTATAACATTCAGAAAAACTATCTTATTTTAGATTTAAATGTGTGAGACATTATGGGTTTTGATGAAAAAAGCTGTGCAAAGTCTTCAAATGGAATCTTTAGCTATGTGCAACACTACATTTGAACTGATATTTTTGAGTTGCTAAAGTAGCCTCCGAAGCAACTTGAGACTTGTCAAAATCTCCAAAGCAAGTTTTTCTCCCTTTTGTTTGCTTAAGTGAACTCATAATGCACATTTTAAAAAAATGTGGATTTTGTGTTATGATGGTGTGACATTGCTGTCATCACTTTGCTACACACATACAACCTCACATGCAAACACCTTCATAAGCCATACTACTTGCAAGCTGCTCCAAGGTGTTTGCAAATTGCAGAGGCATGTGCATTAACAGCCACTATGCTTCAAAAACAGAAATTTCACATGTGCTTCCATGTGTTGGGAAAGTACTCTTTCAGCCATATTAAATTGAAGGCTGTTTTATTCAAGTTGGTTTACATTCATTACCCATATTAATCATTTTTCTATTAGTTTAACTTTATTCTTTCCATACAAATACATATTTTGGGCAAAACTAATGGATTTAGAAGATTAAAAATTTTGAATGTATTTTTAGGAGAGAAAGGAGCTCGTTTTGCAGAATTCCTGCATACAGCAACTATCTTCCATACCAGGTCAAATATCTTTTCTTACCGCAACTTCCTCAGTAGTGTGTTCTGTGTATTTTATCTTGCTTTTGCTCAATATTTGGCAAGTCCTTCCATAGAGTCAGATTGTAGCTAATCACTTTTTTTAATGATTCAGTCACAAGAAATTCCACTTGTTTTCCATTGTGTGCAATAACAAAGGATATATAAAGGAAATAACCCCTCATCTGGCATAGATCTTAAGTTAGGAAAAGCAAATACAAATCTGAGCATACGTTGCAAGAATCAGATAAGAGTGTGTTATTTTCTTAATGATTCACCTAGTCACTGAATGAGAAAGGGTGCCATGCAGTTTCTTTTGTGAATAACTAAACACAGAGAAGATTTAAAATGATCTGTGTAGACATTGATACTTGTGGGGTTGTGTTAGAAGTAAAAATTGTCAGAGAACTTCTGCTGTGTCCAAGTTTTTGGGAGCTAAGACAAAGCAAGTTTTGAAATCAAACAAAACTGTCCAATAGATAGTATGGAAAACTGGTTTGTTTGGAGACACAATAAAGGTTTTGCTTAATCAAGCCAAGGAACCGTCTAATTTTGCATCTTATTTCATGAAGTAGACAAACAGGTGCTTCTGGGAAGCTCAAAACAAGCTTGCTTAATAATTTTGCAAATAGATTCACCAAAACTGAATGAGTTAAGCAATACAACCAACACAGTATATTGTAAAATCTCATTGCTACAGTTTAGTGTTTTTCAAAATTGGCAATTTTAAGATGTGTGGTCTTCAGTCTCCCAGTGTGCTGCCTGGGGAATTCTGGGAATTAAAATTGCCAAGGTTGGACACCCTTGATCTTGGCTGTCTTCTGCATGGCCTTCAGAGGTTTATCCATTTGTCCTTGATCCACTTCTGATCATCAATGAGCTGAGTAATGGAGAGGCAATCATTCACTACTATTAACCTTCTCCTCCCTGCAACACCTGAAATCAAAATCATTTCATTCCACGAAAACAGCCATCTTAATCAGGATCATTAAGAATTTAGTCTCTAATTACTTAGTAACTTACATTAAGTCTTTAGCTACCGATATTTTTAAAAATATTAAGGTAACACACACTTTGTAATACCTTATTTTGTTTTTAATTTTTATTACTAGATTTACTAGATAAAAAGATAATTTCTCCCATTCCTGCCCCAACAATTATACATGAATATGTTAATAATAAAATGCTTCTGAAAGCAAAACAAAAGAATTGCAAAACGGCTGCAGACCTTCTGGTTGCAAAGAATGGATGCCTTGGAAAATTAGTTACCACTTCAAAAGGCCTGTTGCTGAGTGAATTTAACCCTTTTTATAACATTTAAACCAGGCTTCTTTTTCTTTTTAATTTCTCTGCTCGGTTACCACTTCCTGTGACTTCATCTCTAGCCAATTTTAAATATCATACATTTTTCCTTCCCTTTCCTTCCTTTTCTCGTGAACTTGCCTATTCTTCTTACCCCATCTTCATTCTATTTATTTCCTTCATCTCTCTGTTTGAAGTTTTTAAAGGGAATGTAGGTTTATACCCACATCTTTTTGTGTCTGAGAACATGTCTGCAGAGAAAGAACGATTGAAATATATAGATGGTATATTTTTAAATAGAGTACCTTATGTTGTAAGCAATTAATTTTAATTATTTGATTCAATTATTATTATTTAGTTGACCCTGCCAGTGGTGGGATTCAATTTTTTTTACTACCGGTTCTGTGGGGAAGGATACTATAACATCTCCAGTCAGAAGTGGGATTTGCCGATTCTCCGAACTACTCAAAATTTCCGCTACCGGTTCTGCAGAACTGGTCAGAACCTGCTGAATACCACCTATGGACCCTGCCCTGTTTTGGAATGCTGTTTCTAGAAAGTATGTATGCATGGATACAAATATGTGTATATAAGTGGGTCAAATAAAACTTGAATTGGTTAATGGAAGAATCTCCAAAATCTGCAAATGGCAACCATAGGTTGACAAAGTGGAAGCTGTGCATAGCCCAGGGTGCTTGTCTGTGTGTTTTTTTTTCTTATTTTCTTTCTTATTCTTGCTCTTAAGGAATGGGTGGTCTAAAATTAAGAAAATGGTACAAGCAGAAACTGTTAATTTGATTAGCTGGATGAATTAGCGTGTTTAATGAATTAAGTAAAAACTGGTAGACATTTAAGAGTTTTATAATCTTTTTGCTATAATAAATAAGTTATTAGTGATTTAGATAAATTGATAGATATTTAGGAATTTTGCAATTTGTATTTATATAAAAAACAGTATTACTATATATTAGTAAAGTAAGAACAAGAACTAAAAACTAAAAATATTAAGATAAGATATTAATTTTTCTTTATATGTTTTTCTTTCTCTCTTCTTTTCCTTTTTTCTTGATTTAATAGCTTTTCTGCTTGCTTCTCCTTATTGTAATCTTTGTATTAGTAGGTTAATTCTTTCTCTCTCATTATAAAATATAATAATATATGGTAAGCCAGTAATATATGGTAAAATATTAGTAACTTAAACCGGTAATTATTATTAACAACCCCAGATAAAGATTAGAAAAGAAATGGGCTATCCATAGTAGTAAAATATGTTTTGTTATGTTTAGGATTTTTTTGCATGGAAAATGGTACAAGCAGATGTCTCAAAAAGAGAAAGTGATTTCAGTCTCTCTGGATTTCTGAGGAAGCCTGAATTAACTTAAATCAGATCTACTCATTTGTTTTTGGAGGCCAATGGACACTTTTAACATTTTGCTAACATGTCATAGAAATTCAAAGAAAGAGGCTGATCCAGGAGTGATAGCATATTCACAGAGGGTGAATAAACAAAGAATGGAGCCAGTTATAAGACAACAATTTGCCTCATGGCAAAATCATGAGGTTGCTCGCTGGTGCCCTCATGAGCCTCTAAGATGCTCACTATCAATAGCTAGTTTATGTTCCTCTTTTTGGGAGGGTGGGAGAGGAGGCAGGCTCGGTTACAAATAAATCTGTCCCCACTCATTCTTTTTGTACTCAAAGAAAGTCTATGGAGCCTATGTGAAGTCTAAGAGCATTCTTGGATATGGAAATATTCCAGGGACAAGTGTTTTGCTTTAAAACATGCCAACTTTCTTTTAGGTGCTTAAAATTGAAATAATACATTTTTAAAAGTAGAAGAGAGTTTGGAGAATGCCAATAGAAGTATTTCTAGGCACATTAATACCAGTATCAATCATTGTCTGTAAGGCAGATAAAAGAAGTCAAGATGGTGAAGCTTCAGCTGCAGTCTTCATTGCTATCCTGACTTTTGTTTACTGCCACCCCATGGTCATCCCTGGTATTAAAAGTGTCATATTGTGGACTTGAAAAGAAGGCACAGGATTGGCTTGTATAATTCTGAATTTTGCCTAATTTGTAAAGCAGTTCATGTGGGTTAATGTCACTTGTTTGGATCCAGGTCCAAGGCATATTATACTAGAAGATGAAAAGAGAGCTGCTTGCACTACAGTTCTTATTGTCCACCAGCACAGGGACAGTCTGGTGTAATTTACATCATCGTGAGTGTAAAGCAGCCAGAATCACTTTTATCAGCTCTACAGTTTTCAAACTATTTTGGGTCTAATCTTTAGAATTCTGAAATTTGTAATCCTAGCTCAGACAAATTAGGATTGTCTGAGCTAGGAATAAATGAAAATACAAATATCTGCTTATCAATAGATGCACACTAAGGGGAAGCTAACAAAAAGCAACCATGCTCCCATTTTTGTAATCTGGCTTGATGAACATCTTGTATACCTTTAGGTTGGTTCTAATAAAAGTGTAACTCAGCAATGGACTAAGAGGAAGGATACGCATATCAGACAATGGCCCATGTTTGAACTGGCAGTTACTCACACACACGCAGCTTTGCAATGTTATCTGTAAAGTACATTATGACTAATTTATTTTATAAGCAGTTTCATCATGACCTCTGCAGTACAGGAATGTTTGGCTTGCTTTCAGCTTCAAATCATACTGCATAATTTATAGATTACATAATCACACCAGAGAAGGTTGGATGAAAAAGAAATACACACTTCCTCCGTTGGTAACTCTTAGTACTGGAAATTGCCACTTAAACTCCAGAGCAGTGTATCTGAGTCTATTTGAAGTGGAAAAAAAAGGAATTCTGACTTTTTTTAAAGTAGGAGGAAATACAACCCCCCCCAGGCAATTAGATAATGAATGTTTATCAAGAGGTCACCTAGCACATGTGAGCACCAAAATGCTTATTAAGTCAGTCAGAAGTAATGGCCTGCCAACACAATTTTATATAGACACAACCACATCCTGTTAGGAATCTATGATAGCAGGAGAGTGGTAAAACTAGCTGCATTCAAATATTCAGTTAACATATGCAATGAGATTTCTTCCAGGGTGTATTCACTTGAATATTTGACAGACTCTCATGTTTTCAGCAGTTCACAGGATGCTGTATGTCATCAGCTTATCAAATGGCTGTATGCACATTGTGGTTAGTTACCAGGTAATGAACAAACGTCAGTGCCAACTCAACATATCTTGCTGCCTTAGATAAATTAAGAACTTTGTCTTTCTCCACTCTTTCTGCTTTATTTAAAGCACAGATAGTAACAATAACATAACATAGTTGCAAACAAAACATAACATACTAATTATCAGTTTCATATTTCAGTGTTATACAAATAGGAACAAACCATATGATGGAATTAAAAACTAAATATGAAAGAAAAGGTGGGAAATGTGAGCCGTAGGCAAACAAAAATAAAAGAAACCTATGTTGCTTGCAAAAGTACTTCCTTGCCCTTCTGTTTTAATCTAATGTTTTTTTCAACTGAGAAATAAAGGAGAGCGTTGTCAAATAACAAGAAAACACTTTCTGAAATTAATTTTTTTCTTTTATGTCATTTTTATTATCAGAAAGTTATTGCTGCCATGTTGCTAATAATGGCTGAGCAACACATGCTCTATCTATCATGCTTGCCATTTTGTTGGTGTTAATATCAGCAAAGAAACAGTGACCTGAAACAGGAGTGTGAGTGCAAAGAAGGGAAATGAAATTTTGTCTTCCTAAGTCTGGTTACCCTTTTTTCGATGGCTAAAACAAACCACTGCAGGATTGTAGAAAAGGAAGAAGAGAAATTTATCCTTCCTCAATAATCCATCTGAAAATGATGTATGAAGTGCACAAAAGTTGCAGCGTATGTATTTTGTAGGTACTGAGTTTTGTGTATAGCTTACAAAAGATTCTGTAGTTGATGAGTCCCTTAATTAAAATATATGCTCATCCATGTGAAGTTCAAAACAAATTATTCTATATGCTGCATTTTTGTTTCTTCTGTTTAAACTATATAACTCTATGGTTTGATCACTTAACCTCTAGGTGGCAGCAAGGAGTCAGGTAGGTTTGGTAGCCATCTGGTGGCTATCTGTATTTGTGCAGTGAAGATCAGTCACTAAACAAATGCTGCTGAAGAACTGGAGTTTGAGAACTGGGCTTAGTTGTGAGGATCAGTGTCAGAGTTGATAAATAATGTGAGGAAAGGAAGTGAGAAGCTAAGGCTTCACTGAAAAGCTGGTGGCCACTTGGAAGGGAATTCCTTACCAAGGAATAGGCTACTGAGATAGAAAGCCTCAGTCTTTTCAATTACATTTTCAATTGCATGGGCTGGTCAGCTTCAAGGCTTCACACTCAATCCACTCATTAAAAAAAAGTCAAATAGGAGTGGCTACAGAAGTCGGGTTTCCAGTTTGCCTAGCAGCTAAAACAGGACTGAAAAATAGGCAGAGACCAGGCGAAATAGGGTATCTCCACAGGAAACCAGCAGAATCAATTGGAGCCCAAAAATTGGTGGCATGAAGTGCATAATTTCATATATACATAAAGGAACATTTATATTGCCATCATTTAGCAGTTTCAGGCTGAATGTTAGAGAAAAATTGATGTCAGATTATTGCTCTGAAGAAAGTTGTCTTCAGGCTGTCTCACCTACAAGAAGACACTGAAATAGGTAGAATGTACAGATATGTGCTCAGGAAATGGCTAGTGGATTGTCCTTACTCCAGCACAAGGAAATTCTAGTCTATTTCTATGCCATGTGGGTTAGTTGTCCAAAATGTGCAACATTGTAGTCTTGTTAAAATCATTATTAGGAAATTATCACTACTGGTACTTCCTGCATCTCACTTCTGGCTACTAAATCTGGGCTACAAAAATATGAATGAAAACTATAAAAATATTGTATGAATAAAACTGATCACCAAGACTGTTTCAGATTAGATCTAGTACTCCCCCACCCACCCCCACACACAAACAAACACACATGAACAAAAATATTATGACCCTACATTTATGACATCATTATAAACCTAATTATGATAGAAAAAAATCATATATCAGAAGCACCGGGTTGTATTTTGCAAAATCTTCTACAATAAGAAATAAATTCAATGTTAATTTATTGCAAAATTCTTCATTGTTTTTGATGTATTTCACCTACAAGTTTATCCTTCTGAAAGCCCATAAATTTCTGTCTGAGAATAGGTATAATTACAATCTTTCAGCTGAAATTATTTTTGAAGCACTAAATAACTTTTTCTGAGTAGGTATTTATTGTATGTAACAGGAAACATCTCATCGCTTGTAGTCTAAACCTTTCCTTCCTCAGATTACTCAGTATGAAATGAAATCAAAGCCATAAAGAAAGCATCATTTTAGAAAATGAGCAGTCAGTAAGAAAGTTATGCATTCACAATTATATGTCCCTATTGAACTCTGCATGGTTCCCAATTATCTAAAGAAAAAGTGACTTTTTTGGACAGCAGCACCAGAAAGTCCAAAATTTAGAAAGTATATTTGTCAGTCTTTCAAGGTAGACCAGATTAGGAAACTATAGCAGTAGTAATGAATGTTAATACTACCTTTATCATATGATTATCATTATGGTAGCAGAATCTTTCAAGTCTGTATATGCTCCACCCTCCCCTTCCTTTATGAGATGTAGGATGGGTCTTGTCTGAGACGCTTGCTTGGATTACAGTTTTGCTCAGATTCAGATTTATTTTAACTGACTATTGTCTTGTAGTTCTTCTTCCTGTTCCTCAGGATTATTCTTCCTCCCCATTCCAATATTTTACAATATGAATGCCATGTTGGCACAACTAGAGAAAAGACATTCCATTACCAGAAGCAAAAACAGAGGAGATTTTTACAACTCCTGGAAGTATGTCCTTTATAATTTCAGTTTGCCTTTGATTTCCCCCTTCTAAACAAATGTATGCAGAAGCTTTAAAATAAAGCTTCCCAATATTTCTGCTTTCTCTGAATGCCTTTTGAGCCTCTAGGGCCCAGAGGCATTCTTGCTTTGATTGATACTTTTACTACAGTCTTAGACCAGCATAATTCTTGCTTTGCTTTCCATTTAATTTTTAAAATCAAATATTCTTTTAAAGTACATTATTGCTCTTGGTCTAAGGGATTAGAGGATAAGAAGGTTAGATATGGAGGTATTGCAAAATGTAGAGGATGAGATGGGGGAGAGATGAGGGAGGAGATAATTTTTAAAGGGAATTTTATATGGAAGAAATAATGCAGAAAGAAAAAAAACATTAAAGCTGTTCGTGTTATTTATATTATCAGACCAGAGAACAAATTCTGTGAGAAGTAAAGCTTCAAAAATGTCTTGGGTGAGAGAAAACATTGATTACACAGAGAAACTAGATAGAGACACCCTAAAAACACAAGTAACAAGAAAACAATGTCAAATTATTTCACTGAATGTTAAATGTCTGAGAGATCCTATCAAGAGAAAAATAATTGTTAATTATGATAAATCAATTAAGCCATATATGTTTATGTTACAATAAATATAGCAGGGAAACTTGACCATATCATATTAATTCTAATATTAAATCATCTATATATGCTCCTAATTAAGTAATCAGTTTGGTTGCTCATAAAATATTATGAACAGTAAAAACAAACACATACATTTTATAAGAGGAGGAACGTTAATATTGATTCATTAAAACCTTCAGCTAGAATGCTTAAGAAATTTCAAATTTTAATGCATAATTGTGGATTTATAGATGCACAGACAATTAGAAATCCTGCAAAAAAAAAAACCATTTTAAAATATATTAAGCAGAATAAAATCAATTAATATTCAGTCTACCACATCTAGGGTACAAAAATCCAGAGAGCAAATATTTTCTTACTAACTGATATCTGTAAGACATCACATTTTAATATGGCTATATCTCATCACATGTTATTCAAGTACAATTCCCATCATCTTTTGCTATTGACCATGTATACTATAGCTGATAGAAGATGTTGTCTAACAATATTATTTATTTAATTATTGTTTGTTAGTTTAATATGCCACCTGACTCTCAGCAACTCTGAATGGTTTACAAATTGTTAAAAATGTTAACAACAAAATTACCCTAAAACACAAAACTGAAAAATAAAGATGACCAGGATAATGACAAACCTGGATAGGGAAAAAAAAGAACCACCAAAGTGTAAATGGCGCTTCAGTCATGCTTGCCAAAGGCCTGAGAGAAGAGTCAGGTCTTCAGGGGACTTTAAAACACCAACAGGATAGGATCATTTCAATTTTGGGGGAAATGTCATTCCAGAGGGCAGGCACTACCAGAGAAAATATGTGCTTTTGAGATTCTGATAGATGGCAATTTTAATTGCAGAAACCCAGAGTGTTTTTGGTGGGGGGGGGGGGGGTTTTTTGGGGGGGGGTTGGGGGTGGGTTGGGTTTTTTTTTAAAAGGGGGGAGGGGGGGGGGGGGTTTTTGGGGGGGGTAATTGGGGGGGGGGGTGCTTTATAGGCTTTGACCAGAAGATTGAATTGCACTGGAAGTCAAATGGCAACCAGTGCAGTTCATGAAACAGTTGTTACTTGTTATACTGAACCATGCCAATCACTGCCAGTGCCACTGGATTCTGAACCAGTTGAAGCTTCAAGGGCATATCCATGCTGAGTACATTGCTTTGGATTGGAGATGAGGGGATTTTTTTTAAACTACACAATCAGTGTTCGCACAGGGAGAAGGGCAATGATTTGTTGACATTGATTCTTCTTATTCAGTTGAAGAGAAACAGGAACATTACTAACTGGCTCATGGTGTTCTATGTTTCAGAAGTAAAAAGATATTGCAGATCAATTCTAAACTGCTTTAGAAGAACTGGAGATGTAGAAATACCTGTATCTGCCCTGAATTTGCTTATGAGCCCTGGCAGTGATTCAGTGGCTGAGACTTTAAGCCATGAATATTCTTGTTGGCTTATCTAAACAAAGATCTGCTGTGTCACATGCTAAGCCTCTTAGTCAGCAGAAGATAATAAAGCTATCTTTTTCAGAATGTGAGAATGTGTAATGAGATCATGTCATACTTGTGATATTATCTCAGTGTACGGTGTATATCTGTATTTGGGCTATTCAGAAGGCTCACAGGTGCAAAACATTTTAGCATCAACATCATCATTTTAGCAATTTAGCTTTAGACAGAAAGACTGAAGCTTTTAAAAAGAAAAACAAAAGTAAGACAGAATTGTCCCAATCTCAAAAGGCTCAAATATTCAAATATTGTAGGGTGAAATCAAAGATGCTATCAGATATTTTACTTTTATTTTATTTATTTATTAAATTTATTTGCTGTCCATCTCCCAGAAGGCAACTCTGGGCAGCTTGGAATTTAGAATTTTGATTAGTTCATTGGAACAGCTTTCATTTCATTTTTTTAAAAAATTATTTATTTATATCTCATCTTTATTACTTTTACAAATACCTCAAGGTTGTGAACATAGTTACTACTCCTTCCTTCTATTTTCTCCACATCAACAACCCTGTGAGGTGAGTTGGGCTGAGAGTGTGACTGGCCCAAGGCCACTCAACATTTAAAGGAGAAAAATCATGCCAAAAAGGCTTGAATAGCTAGTCCAATCCATCACTCTTACTTGTTTCCAACAAAGGGGAAATGTACATAAAGAAATTTACACAGCTGGTAGAGATGCTTTACTGCAACCTCAGACAATTTAGCTTTGAGTAATCTTGAAAGGAGATGACTTCACATCCAAATCCACTTATTCTGGAAGGAAGTAGGGCCTAGAATTTAAGGATGTGTAAGATTGTTTAAAAATTCAAGGCTACAATTCTGTGCCTGTTTATTTATATATAAAACTAATGGGAAATGATGGAATTTATTTAAATGCATTGTAGAACAGTACTATATATTTTTCTTGTTAGTACTAAGCAAGCAGTGGGTGGAACAAGCTGAGAGTGGATAGACATGCTCTTTCTCTTTATGACAAGTTTTTTTTTCCTCTGGTAGTCTCTTTTCTAAAAAAGCAAGCTATAAAAAAAAGAGATGGAGTGAGGTCAGCCTGGCTTTCTTCAGAGATCTTCTGAAATTAGCCTTGAGCCTCTGGAAAGCTGGCGACTTACTTCTGGCTTAGTATGTTGCATAAAACATCATAGTCATTGGGATTGACATTTGTCCAATTGGTAGACAATTCTGAATTTAAGAAGGCACTCCAGGAAGATTAAGCAGAAAAAACTAATCTGACACCATTTCTATATTTGAAATGAACTTAAGGCTGCATTCTAATTTTACAGTTAGATTACCTGGGGAAAATAATTTTCCTTTCAGGTATACATAGTAATTGGGCAAGTCAGCAAAAATCCAAACCTGTCATTAGAGTTGTATAAGCAATGCACCTAAGAAGCATAAAATAATCAAATGTATAAATACATTAAAATGTTATAATTCTGGCCTCATGAAAGTTTTATAGTGCCCCTATAAAATAAGAAGTTCATGGAAACAAAGGAATGAGTTTTACAGCTGTGTAACAGCTTATTCCACCAAGAATGTCTTATTCTTCTTTTCATATTAAAATCTTCTTGGAATCAAGCTTGATCCTTACCGGACACATCCATGTGGTTTTCTTGGCAATTACACTAACAATGCAGTCATTTGCCACTATCTATTCTGAGATTTTGTTTTCCAATTCCCCAATCTTTCCTATAGCTAAATAGTCTCCAGACTAAACACAAACTCAGTCAAGATCATCCAGATGCTGTTATTTTCTGAATACATTCCATATAAAATGGGCTATAGACAATAAAAGAATGCCATTTATTGACTTCAACCAGCTTTTATCGATCTTGTACCTTCCAGGTGTGGAAGTGTACATATTCCATACTCCTTACCTAACATGAGATTGATGGGAGATGTAGACCAAAGCTTCTAGAACTCTTCAGGTTTGGAGTTATGAAGAAATTGTACAGTTTTTGTATCCGATAAGAAAAACCTTAGGGTTCTCTATTTCAATGCTTCATTGCACATTGTCCTTGTCAGGGTCTTTCTCCATGATCAAGCATGGTTAGCTGCACTTCAAATTCAAAGCCAAAAAGGATTTTGGAACAAACAAAGGCATACACCCTGCACCTGTCAGCAACTTTAAGAAGCTGTATCTTTGACTGTGTTCATCCAGTTGCCATGCAATCCCAGGAAAACACATATTTGGATTAAGGAGGTGCTGACAGAATGACCACACCTGCTCCAAAGCAGCTTGTCATATCTTATTGCACCTCCTTAATTCAAATGTAAATCTTTTCCTGGGACTGTGCAGCTACCATGTGAGCCCAGAACCCCAACACGGGAGTTGATGAGCAGGCAGAGAACCCACACTTCACAATTTGACCCCTGTAGGATACCATGAGTCAGGGTCATGGGAAAGCTGACTTCAGCAAGGTACTCCTCCCAATGCTGTCATCCCAAAACCGCTCATACCTACTGCATGGCATGGAATTAGATAGATGGATGTGTGTCCAGTAGCATTCTTTTGTGCTCACAAAGCAACGTGAAGAAGTCAGTCTACAGGCAGTTCAACTGTTCAGACTTGCAGAGCCATCCATTCATTGCCTACTCCTCCCCGGACCCCACAAAAGCCAATGGTTTATGGAAGAGAAGGGAAGGTTGCTGATGGCATCAGCCTTACTAGACACTAGGACCAGCCACAGAAAGACTTCAATTTTCTTGGAGTGCCAATAGGAAGCCATGGCTGGTAGAGATGAGGGACCCTGGAAAACAGAAGCAACCTATTGACTAGAAGAAATAGATGTAGCAGCAGTAGCACTGAACAGGCACTCAGAGTACCTAGCTTTGGTGGGAGTATTATAATTGAGGACGCAGACACAGCAACATTCTGTAGAATGTCTAGTATTCTTCTTTGATGTTCAGCTGTTTGCAATTTTGCAGCAGTATTATTCTAGAACTGTCTTTTTCCAGTTCTGGATTAGGGCAGGAAGCACATTGATACTGGGATGCATGATTCTGGTATGCACTGCATTTTTTTAAAATCAATCATGTCCTAGCATAATTTATAGTAGAAACAACTTTAACAAGGATTGGTCAAACTGCTAAAGGAGGTGAAATGGCAACTCAGTCTTGAGAAAGTGAAAAGCATGGGAAAGAAACTCAAAGTAAGCCTCTGAATGAGGATCTATGGCAAGATAGACACCCCTGCATGTGGCTCCACAAGCAGGAACATCATCATGGTGAATTCACCAGCTAGGAGACAGGGGTAGCTAATGAAAATCTTCTCAGACAAAGGAGAAATTGGAGGATTACCCACTTGAACTTTGGAGAGGTGTTCCTTGTAAGGAGAACAGAGGAATTGAGTTTCTTGTGGTTGATTGTAACTTGAGCAGCTTGGTGCTGAGAGAATACCCAGAACTGCAGTGATACATATGTTCAGCAAACATCTCACTTTTTGAAACACCTTTGGATACAGTTAGTTTACCAACCTAAGAGAGATATTGGCCTATGTTGGCCAAAAAGAGATGACTGTGTATTATCTCATTATGGAATATCAATAACTGCATTATCTGAATTGCTACTGCCTGGTTTAGGCAACATGGTGAATCAACATTTTAGACTAGGAGAAATGGATGGTTATATGACTTGGGGGTAATAAGTACACAGAAGGCACTGAACTCACAGTGACCCAAAAAGCTTTTAACAGTCTTTCAACCTATTTTGCACTGACTTGCTATGTCTATTCACATACACATGATCTAGGTCTGCACACCAACAAAAGTGAAAGTAAACAAAGCAAAGAATGAATTCTACTCCTACACACATTGGACTTCTTATACAGAGCAATATGATAACCATTTCTGATGTCAAGGCAAATTGGCAAGGATGGGAAGACACACTCAGAAATTTGGACATGGAGAATAAATGGTTGTGCCTATTAATCATTTGTAAAATGGGCTAATAATTGGAAACAGCCTTTTTCAACACAAAATACCACCTTATACATCCTGTGCATATCCAGTGTAAAGTTTGCCCCAGTTCTGGACAATTCAATAATACACAATCATTTCAAAGCCTAATTTAAAGATATTCAGGCATTCTGGGAAATAAATTGTGGATCTGATCATCACATTGTGGATGTGTAATTGTCCAGTTCCAATTCAAGAAATTCACCTCTAAGACAAAACTTCCATACCATAAAGTTTTGGTTGGCTGATTCTGTCTTCAAACAATAATTCTAACTGGTCCTATCTAACCATTTTACGATGTTTGCACACACAAACACACACGCACACAAACATGGAGAAGCTGCAGATCATTTTGCTAGGCTTCAGGCAGTATAGTCAAAATTATATTTATCAACACTACTTTTTGAAATAAGTTTTTAGTATGATCTGATTGTTTGGTAAAATATATGGAAAACTGATGAAATTATCAAATTGTTTTGGAGTCAGGAAAAGATAATAAGCAGATAAATAAATGGGCAGAAATGTGATATTATGTGTTGATGATCACTCATTCTTTTCATTTTTTAAAATTAATATAGCATTTCCTTTGTGACAAACAATTTACAGTGGAATTCATTACAAAAATTTAAATTTATGTTCACTCAAACAAAAATTCAGAGTCCAGAGACAAACTCTTGTAAGCAATAACTTCCAAAGTATAGCAGCCGAGGAGATGTCAAACAAAAGTATAAATAAACTTTTCCCATTTTCAGTCTTTGGCTTGTGGCTTCAAATTCTGCTTCTGATGTGTCACCTATTCCATGTGACAGGAAATATGACTAAAAAAAATTTGGCAGACTTTTTTTCTGTGAAACTCATAGTGTTTGTAAGGAATTTGCTTGCTGGCACGTGTCTTAAGGAACAGTCATAGCTGGATTGAAAAAACATTCCTTCATTTCCTTTTTCTGTAAGATTAGAAGTTGAAACAGCTCAAATACTACCAGCCATGGCTTTATTGTCAGGACTTCAAAAATTCTTCTCAACAATTATGATACAGAATGAGCCAAAGAAGGCTTGTTTTTTGATTCCCAAAAGGGCAGAACTATTTACTGGAAAGGAAATTCTGGCAGGGCATTGAGAGGTTAATATGAAAAAAAGAACAATGTGAATACAGCACAATTAGCCAGAACACAGGTAAGAATTTAGATTTCTCCAGGTGTTTTAGACTTCATCTGCCACAATTCCTTGCTCCTGGGGCTGACAGAAGTTGAAATCCAAGCTGTCTGGAAGGAATCAGACATCTTATGGTCAAACACAGAAGACTAATGGGCTATGGTTTCCCAAAGTTTTCCAAGCAGGAAGTTGACAGTCATCTATTGAAGATGCTGGTATAATTCTATTCTCTTCATTGATCAAGCATGGGACTAAGAAGCTTGTAAATTCTGTGGTAAAATGTTCTATAAATTAATTTAATGAATGGGCTCAATTAAATATCTACTGATTCATATTGAAAGAAAAGAGTTTCTAATGAATTAGTTTTATGTCTAAGGGCAGATCCATCTCACCAAAATGCACTCACTTCTCAAAATTGTCTGTCCCTCAGAAACTTTGGCACAGAGAAGCTAAAGTCAGTCTTCTTTGCTCCTCTGTACATTGAAAATGTAGACTCCCTTTGTTCATGCTTTCCAAGCATAGAGTGATGATTGATGGGTGGGGCTGGGGGGAGGAGTTTGAGGAATGCATGCCTACCACTTTCACTATCCTACTTTAGTACAAGTCCCAGGAGTTCGGTTCTTAAACCAGAAAATTTTCAAATCTTGATTTAAAAGATTTGTTTGCTTTGCAGTTCAGCTGAAAAAAGCCCCCAAGACAGTTTGCAAAGGTTATTCATGGCACAGTGCTTGTCTTCAGAATTGTAGGTTTATAAAAGATAAAGCACAAAAGTAAACAATTGGGGAGTGAAAAGAAACAACAACAAGTTAAGCACTAATTCTTAATCCTAAATTTCTTGCTGGTATTCTTTTTTCGCAGGAAGGACAAAACTTTTTCAGCTTTTTTTCTAATAGATGGGCCTACTGTGTTACATTTCCTACTTTGTGGATCTATCCCAGAGGTGGTATTCAGCAGGTTCTGACCAGTTCTGGAGAACTGGTAGCGGAACTTTTGAGTAGTTCGGAGAACCGGCACATATCATCTCTGACTGGAGTTTTTACAGTATCCTCCCCCTGCCATGCCCACCAAGCCACGCCCACAGAAGCTGTAGTAAAAAAAATTGAATACCACCACTGATCTATCCCCCTTGTTGAAGGTGTTGCAGAATCTGGCAAGAAAATTGTTCTGTAACAATTATCCCCTGGGTCATATGTCTAGTACCAAATGAATAACATTGTATCAAATATAATATAATGTATTGGCAATAGCAATTGCACTTATATACTGTTTCACAGTGCTTTAGAGCCCTTTCTAAGTGGTTTACAGAGTCAGCCTATTGCCCCCAACAATCTGGGTCCTCATTTTACCCACCTCAGAAGGATGGAAGACGGAGTCAACCTTGAGCCTGGTGAAAACTGCTGGCTGTCAGCAGAATTAGCCTACAATACTGCATTCTAAACACTGCACCACCATGGCTCTTGGTGGTTTATATAATAATATTAAACTTTTTAAAAAATCTGTTTTAATATCCTTTTATTCATTAGTCATAAAATCTAAGAAATAAGTGTCAACCATTGATCAATAACATTAACTCTAACACATTTGCCAATGAGGTGGGGCATGGATGGGACAGCCAAAAGAAACAGTCATAATTGACTGGAGGGCAAATTGATTGGAGGACAAAAAATTCTTGGTGGTAAAAAGGGATCAATAGCATCGCACTGTTTCTAAGTCTTCTCTTGCTGGGGTATAATTTGAAAATGTGTCTGTGTGTTTGTGTGTGTGTGTGTGTGTTCCGTCTAATCCCAAGATGAAAGTAAGGTGGATGAACTCATAAGACAGGGTGGACAGCTTTTCTTATTTTGCAATTACTCAGGAGTATTTTGGTCTGGAGGCCACAGGTCAACAAGGGAGGTTGAAATAACCTTGTCAGCAATACCAAACATGAATGAGTCTACTTGTTCTCTGTTTGAAATGGTTCTTGTCTCTTTTCACATAAATCAACAGGGAAAGGATGGCTAACTTTCAGTGAAGTCCCAGTTGATCACTGTGTCCTTGCAAAAATCAGATAGGTGCCATGTGAAATTAGATCTCAGGGTGTGTTTATTTTTATAGTACTCACTCTCACTTTAAATTTCTTTACTTTGTGTCCCATTCCTGACATGCATGGAAGCTAAAAGAAGAAAAAGAAATTTCACTGAAGTTAGTGGGATTCTTTATTCTAATAGTTTTCTGTGGGAAGAGAGTGAATTAATGATGAAATAGCCAAGGTAGCCATTAACATCCATTTTTCCTTTGTAAAATGGACATGGCCGCAATGATTTAGAGTGCGAGAGACAAAATACCTTGACTAAAATTGGGGAGGAATTGTTTGGGGGGGGGGCTTATGATTTTTCATATGATCTATCATCATTCCCCTTGCCCAATAATTTGGCATTCAAATCAATCTGACTTTCCAATATGGATAAGAATGAATTAAATAAGGAAATATTTTGTTTCTTGGTATGAGAAGCATCTAAATAAAAACGGTATGAGAAGCATCTAAATAAATACAGGACGTTTTGAGCTTAGAAATATTATTTTAATTGTTTGTAATTGCATAAGTTATTTAGGAAAAGTAGATTTAAAAAAAAGCTGATCAGAGAGATATATTTTTTAAAAAGAAAATTGCAAACAACATTTTGGAATCCAGTTTGAATTGATATTTCTGCCTAGGTCAATACAAGTTCAGTCTAGTTTTGGAACAACTTTCCAATATCATGCTCTCCAGAAGGGTTTGGAATTTGAGAAATCTGATCAAAGGGTGATAGAAGAGCTCCTTGTAGTTACTGTTTATCATACTGCAGCTAGCTCCTCCACTGAAGTAAATGGGAAACACTGTGGAACACTAAGTGAAGGGGATGTATATGTCCTTAGGGAATCACAGCATTATGCTAATGAGGAGCCTGTGGATTTTAATTGAACAGTATCTGCACCATTCAATAAGCATACTTTAAAACCATCAAAATCAGTGGGATTAAGTAAAATAAATTACTTTAGTACTGGTATGTCAATCTTCAAAATTCCAATATATTACAGTCTTTGACCAGCCTTTTTAATAAAAGAGTACAGTAAACAAGAAATGGTTTGCTACAACAATTAGTTGTTAAGGGAGGGAAAAATCTAACAGGGCAACAAAACAACTAATTCAAAATTTTTGCACAGTTGTGTAACTTAATAAAAATATTTGGTCACCTTGTATGTGAGTATAAGATTAACATCCCTTAAAAATAATAAACATAGAATTTATCTGCATGGCCCTTGTATTTGGA
This sequence comes from Notechis scutatus, assembly GCF_049901735.1. Lineage (NCBI taxonomy): Eukaryota > Metazoa > Chordata > Lepidosauria > Squamata > Elapidae > Notechis > Notechis scutatus. The sequence goes on along the minus strand of NC_142012.1, from coordinate 142,304,860 downwards.
AAGGTATAGCAGTATTGAAGATAAATGTTCTCTGGAGTCGAAGTCAACTCCTTGTAATTTCATACAGTATATATGCCAAATACAGTATATCAAAGTGGTTTGGAAGGTGATTCCAACTTCTCTGTCTACACTGCAATTCTGGGATTTCCTGATAGTCTCCCATTTAAATACTAACCAGTTTTGTTTAGGTGGGTTTCTTTTTTTAGTTCATTTAAGGTCAATGGAGTGCTACTTCAAACACAATCTAAACACAAACCCTACCTTGCTGGAAAGAATTAGCTTGGGACAAAGTTGCTTTTCTGCTCAACCTCTGAAGAGGAAAAGGAGCTTGGCTTCTGATGGGGAAAAGGCCTCTATGGAAACTCTAGAGACACTGTAGCTGCATAGTGGCTGAGGAATTTTGGAAGTTAAAATCCACACTCCTTAAAGATTGAGAAACACTGCCTGGTGGGATAGCCTGCAATATGTTATTTCAAAAGAAAAATCTGGGCAATTTTGGATCTGGTTAGACCCAAAGTCCTATGAACTCCTTGAAAAGCCTGACTCTTGAATCTCAACTACATCAATTTAGAATTGGCCCAGGAAAAAAAAAATCTTCCTACATTCTTCCTCGGCCAAAGGATGTGGTTTCAAAATGTGGAATGTGGTAGTGGATCCTTGCTCCATTCCTTTCCGGCTTAACTTTGGATGAATCTGCCCATAGTGTGAGCATGCAAAAAGGGGAATATCTTATTTGTTAAATTGATCTCCTGTCTTTACTTTAACAAGGACAAATTCAAGCTTTTAATTTTAGCCCACAAAAACATGGATTCTTTATTCAGATAAATCAGATCATTAGTCTCACTTGGCAAGCGTACATAACATGAGGCTCTATGCCAGTCTTTCCCAGCCTTGTTCTGTCTACATATTGGATTTGCAACTCCTAGAATTCCTAGCCAACAGGTCATGCAGAAAATTGGGGAAGTGTAGATTCATGAAAGAAGAAGACTACAGGCCAGAGCAGTCTGTTCAATGCTGTCTATTGTCTGAAGTAGTCAGATATTTGTCTATTGATGGGTCAAGCTCAAGGGAATGTAGTCAGAACACATTTTCAGCTATTTTCTACCCTTTTCACTAGTAAAGAGGCAGCTCATGCATTTCTTGTGTTCCAATTCATCTTGAAAAGTGACCAAACTGGCATTTGTAGCTGAAAGCAAAACAGTGAAATCAAACATAATTTTTTAAAAAGTAACTCCATCACTCATTTGATATGTCTGTTTACTTTAAGGGGATTAAAGTACTTTTCCTGTTAATTACAAAAATATGTACATGATTTGTATAAATTATTTGCTTTAAGTGACTATTTTTCTTTTCTGTTCCACTTTTTTAAAAAAACCTGCTTAATGTTATTTACAGCAATTTTATTTGTTTTTAACATTTTTGAACATTAATAATGTTTTTATCATTAAAATGTTAGAATATTATTGGCCAGACTCACCATCCTGACTCTTTTTAAAAATAATTTTATTGTACTTTTTACCATGTTTATCTGGGTGTCTCACAGTAAAAGCAGAGTCAGTTTGGAATTGGGCAATGCCTAAGTTGAACAAATCAAATTAAATTAAAGGAGGGAACTCTGACTTTCTATTTTTCTCTCATTTTTTTTGAAATTTCAGTCACAAAATTTAATAATTAGCCACTCTTCTATAAACGCAGACCCTGAGAATTCAAATCAAACATACAAATGATAAATAGATGTGGAATTATGGCAGCACATAATTTTTTTTTCTATATCAATACAGTTGAAGTGTTTTGAGAAATTCCTCTTTATTTAACATGGGTGATTTTATTTCTATCAACCAGCAGGTATTATTCCCCCTACCCAAGGCTTCCCAGGAACTTGGCATGACACCCATGGCTTCTTCCTCTCATTTTACTTAAACTGCTTAATTTCATTTGAGAGGCAAGAAAAAAAGATAGGACTGAATAGTAATGGGCAGAAAGGAAGAGAGAAAAGGTTGCCCTGGATTTTTGTCTCTTGTTCCATTCAGATACTGGCATGCAGCCACTGAAAGATTATGCCCAAGAGACCAACTCCCTTGAGAGAAAATCATACTTAATCTCTCACCAATTGCTTAAACAGCAACCAGTGTTGTGGATATTTATTTACTGAAAACATGTGCATATAATTTCCTGATAAAATTACCTTAAAATAGTTTACAATAAAACTCACAACACTAAGTTAAAACAATTGATAAAAACAAACATTATCTAAGACATGCTAAGTAAAATGAAAAACAAATAACACTGAGCACAAAAGCAACAGTCAAAAGTTTAAATATTCTACGGCATTATCCCATTACAGTATTAAGAGTCCCGGAAAGACAGAAACATTCTGGTGTGCAAAGATAACAAAGAGGATTTCAAAATGTCTAGAAAGCTTGTTTCTGAGTAGGCACTCATTGCATCTCACAGGAGCAAGAATAGAACCCATAAAGATGGACTTAGACTAGGAGTAAGAGAATAGGAGAAGCAGAAGGAAAATAAGTTCCCCATTCAGGAAGGGCCTTTAAAATCCTTAAAGATTGAGTTCTTCCCCTTGACATGACACAAGAAACTGAACTAGGAGCCAATGAAGACCATAAAGAATTGGCACGATGTAGCTTTTATCACCCATTCCAGTCATCACTTTTGCTGCAATATTTTGTACTTATTGTAAAGATGTGAACAGAATTTCCAATCAATTTATATCGTGCTACAGTAAATAGTATTAATGGAATTAGTCACATCCTATTTCAATTTTTGAACCCACATAAATGCATTTAATGTTATAGGTAAGTGTTGGGCTCTTCCTAAGGCTTAGGTGGCTAGTACCAACAACTGGCACTGGCTTGATTTATTCTATGCTTCTCCTTGAGCATTTTACTATTACTTCCTTCACATGCATACCAATGATTGGTTCAACTGAATCCCTTAAGAATTGCTGGCTTTGTTTCTTTGTTGACTTATCTGCTTCTGTTCAGAAACAATCTCCATGGTGGCATAAAATAAAATAATAAACAGAGTTACGCTATAAAATACTAAAGGAATGTAAAAGCAGAAGCAAACCAACCTTGAAACAACACATGCCATCCAGTAGAACAAGTAATCAAGAAGCTGTCATATCTTGGTCACATTGACTCTTCTTTGGATAGTTTGACAATATGAGGAAAGGGTGCATCTTATTGGGGTAAAGACGGAATTGCCCTGGGTAGATCTTTAAAAACATTCAGGAAAGAAAATTAAAAAGTCTTATTAAGAATAAAGGACCAAGAAAAAATAGATTTGAGCATTAAAAGAACCTCTTGCTTTATTTATTTTTATTTATTTTATTTATCTGTCAATTGCTTACAAGATAATAGATACAAGTAAAAACACAGTTATGAATACATGGATACATATAAGAAAAATATATATAAAAGAAACAATAGGACAGGGACGGTAGGCACATTGGTGCGCTTATGCACGCCCCCTACAGACCTCTTAGGAAAGGGCTGAGGTCAATAGTAGACAGTCTAAGGTTAAAGTTTTTGGGGTTTGGGGAAGAAACCACAGAGTCAGGTAGAGTATTCCAGACATTGACCACTCTGTTGCTGAAGTCGTATTTCCTGCAATCAAGTTTGGTACGATTAACCTTGAGTTTGTATCTATTGTTTGCTCTTGTGTTGTTATTGTTGAAGCTGAAGTATTCATTGACAGGTGGGACATTGCAATATATGATTTTATATACTATATTTAGATCGGCCTAGAGGTGGTGTAGTTCTAGGTTTTCTAGGTCTAGAATTTCAAGTCTGGTCGCATAAGGTATTCTGCAATGAGTAGAGGAGTGGAGAACTCTTCTTGTGAAATATTTCTGGACTTTCTCAACTGTGTTAATATCAGATACGTAATGTGGGTTCCAGACTGAATATCGGTCTAGCAAATGTTTTGTATGCTCTAGTTATTAGTGTAATATTACCAGAGAAAAAGCTACGTAAGATGAGGTTAACAACTCTTAATGCCTTTTTGGCAATGTAGTTACAGTGGGCTCTAGCACTTAGGTCATTTGAGATGAGTACTCCAAGATCCTTGACAGAGTTTGGATCATCAACAAGGTCTTGACTATTCAGCCTGTATTTTATTTGCTGATTTTTTTTTTGCCAATATGTAGGAGAGAGCATTTATTTGTTGAGATTTGAAGTTGCCATTTACTTGACCATTCTGATACATAGTCAAGGTCTTTTTAAAGGGTAGCAGTATTGTCTGTGGTGTTGAATAGCTTTACATCATCAGCGAAGAGAACACAGTTGCTCTTGATATGATCACAGAGGTCATTTATGTAGAGTATGAAAAGAGTTGGTCCTAGAACACTGCCTTCGGGGACACCACTGTTGACAGGTACAGAATTTGATAGGACGCTCCCAATTTTGACCATTTGTTGTCTGTTTGATAGGAATGCTTCTATCCAGTTATGCAGGTATCCAGAGATACTGTAAGATTTTAGTTTTAGGAGTAGTTTGTCATGTACCACTGAATCAAAGGCTTTACAGAAGTCTATGTAGATTGCATCTATTGCTTTGTCCTGGTTGGGTTGTGTAGTCCATATGTTTTTGCAGTGTAAGAGTTGCAGATTAAATGATAGTTTTTTCCTAAAACCAAATTGTTTATTAGAGAGTAGGTTGTTTGTTTCCAACTGGAGGATGATGGATTGGTTAATAATTGATTCCATGACTTTACAGGTGATGCAGCATAAGGAGATTGGTCTGTAATTTTCAATTAGGCTGGGGTCTCCCTTTTTGAAGATGGGGATGACTGCGGCTTGTGACCATAGTTTTGGCAAGAGCTCATCCTGAAAGATTTTTCAAAGATTGTGCTTAGAGGTTTGGCTATGGCAGTGGATAGCTTTTTAAAGAAGTAGACACATATTCCATCCGGTCCAATAGATAGAGATGGTTTTAGATTGCGTAGTGCTTTTTCAACATTGTCTTCTGTAAAATCGATATGTATTAGATCATCGTAGTTGTCTGTGGTTCGACTAGGAAATACTGGGCATGATCCATTGCTGTTTACAAATACTGAGCCAAAGAATGCGTTAAAGAGATTGGCTTTAATGGTATTGTCATTGCAGTCTTTACCATTAGGTCCTTTCAGGGTGGGATGGACCTTGAGTCTTTTAGTTTGTTGTTTACAAAATTGTAGAAAGCACGGGTGGAATTGGTGAGTAGAAGGTTTTCTTCTTGTTTAATGTGATAATTCAGTTTTTATCTGCATTCAGTTTTTATCTGGTGGCATAAATTTTTGTATCGGCTTTTGAAGTTGGCAACATGACCAGATTTGTTTTTCCACCAAAGTGATTTCTTTTTGGATTGAAGCTTCCTTATTGTTATGGGTAATTTGTTTTTTCTGTTAATGGTACATATAGTTTGATGACTCTTTTGACTTCAAGTAAAAATATGTTGTAATGGTTTTCTACAGTATTGCATCCAGAGAATAGAAATTGCCAATCAAGGGATGAGAGATTGTTGTTTATAAGATCATAGTTGCCTTTTTTGAAGTTATAATTGGGGATTCCATCGTTGTGATGATTTTTGTGTGTGTGTATGTTGAGACAAAAGTAAATCATGTTGTGGTCACTGTTGGAAAAGGGTTCTTTAATTTGTATTCCATAAATTGAATTCAAACTATTGCAGAAGATGAGATCGAGGCAGTTATTAAATCTAGTGTTATTGGTTACTAGTTGTTGTAGTCCCAAATTTGTTACTGCATTGTAGAAGGTTGCATGTGTGGGTTCAGTTATACATTCGTTAAGTGTCCAGTTAATATGAGGTAGATTGAAGTCACCAAGCATGTGGGCAGGATGCTGCCCATGGTAGTAGTGTATTTAGCTTGTTTGCATGTTCGATGTCATAATCAGAGGCTCTGTAACATAGTAAGTAAGTAAGTATTCTAAGTAGCCTATCTAAGCATACTGCATATTAATAAGGAAGCATTTCAAAAGCTCCCTAAATGTATAATAAGAATCAGTGGTAGTATTCTACCGGTTTGGCCCGGTTCTACCGAGCCAGTAGCGCCAATGAGCAGTGAAGACCGAACCACTTCTCTCAGCCACTCTGATGTTAGACCCACCCACCCACCTGGGCTCCCATACTCACCTTTATCCTCCGTTTTTGAAGAGCAGCTGCTTTGCATGACACAGCAGAGGGCTGCGCGGCAGCTGCTGAAGGGACCAGGAGAGTGCAGGTTTGAAGGAGGTGAATTGCAATGCCTTTGTGCCTACACAAATGCCTCTGAGCCTGTGCAAAGTGTGCATTTGGCACATGCACACACATAAAGTGTGTGCATGCACGCCAAGCGTGCCCACTAAGCCACACCCACCGAACTAGTGGTAAAACATTTTTAATCCCACCACTGATAAGAATAGTTTGTAATTTATCTGAGATTACAGAAAAATGACAGAGTTCATTAAGAGAAAAGTCCATATTTTATCTGTGTGAAGAACCGAAATAAGCAATCTGATATCCTCAAGGTACAGTATTTTGAACTTCCATAAAGTCCAGCAGTGCAGTCAGAAACAGGAGGCTGTAGCAACTGAATTTAAAATATCGGAAAGGCGTCAATCCACTGCTCCTGGTGTAGAATCCTCTGTTTTGAAAACAGAGAAATAAAATGCGCCAAGCCTACACGCTTGGGTTTTTTTTTTAAAGTATACTGTGATTAAAAAGGCCCTTTCCCTTGTTCAAACTCCAGGAGATAGAATTAAACCTATTGATGAATTAAAGTTCACCTGTTTTGTGATGAAATCTGACTCAGATTTCTTTTATTCGTTTAAGATTAGTAACAATACTCTACTCACCTGTTCTTTGTTTTAATTCTTTTATTGGAATGCAGTTTTATAAGTGGCAAGAATTTCCAGAAATGTCATGCTTAGAGATTTCTGTTCAGCTAGAAGATGGTTACTAGAAACTTATGTCATTTTGTAACAAGTGAATTTTTACAAATATAAAGTTAAGCAGAAAGTGCATCTTAATTTTTAAACAAGATCCAGCATCCCGTCATATCCCCAAAGTTAGCATTACTGAATTATCTCTTTGCCCTTTCCCCAAATTCATTCTATATTATTTTGTTTTGTTTAATAGACATCCAGTTATTCTTTTAGTTGGTGAAGAATTGTCCCCATTTGCTCCATTGAGAAAATTAGAAAGGTTCCTTTATCTCAAGGAACCGCTCTAATTGCTATCAGCTTTTCAAACAACTGGAATCATTCTGGTCAAATAACCCTCTCAATCTCAATCCTAAACTCAGGGTTCTTTATTAATCACAATATTACTATATCACAATATAGTAATTTTCTGCAAGAGAAAAGAAGCTTAAAAACATCCCTCTAAATGGCTATATTTTAATTTAATCCTTAGAACAATCATTGGAATGACATTTGCATGGGCCAAATGGACTCTTCTGTGAAGCTAGAGATGAGAAAGAGAACAAGTTATTTAAAAAAAAAATCAGACTATCCCTTATTCTTGCAAGGTGTAGTAATGTGACTGAGAAATATGTCTTATTACACATTTACCACATCACATGCTGGATATATTGCACATTTCTTCAGTCCAGAACTAGTATATTTTTGGTAAAAAAAAACTTTAATTTGAAGAATTACTTCATAAGGGCTGTAATTCCCCAACGTAATTAAACTTCATTTCTAAATGGGAATCATATTGATAGTTTGTTCCAGTCTGGAAGAAGGCAGAATCATTTTATAAAACATGCAGGATACAGCTGCCTTGTATGGAAGGGAGGAGCTATTTATTTCTGTTATAGTAACAAACCAACACATCTTCTACCCCCCAGGCAGGTTTGAGTGGGGGGAAACTGTCTGAGTTCCACTTCTACATATTCTAATGGTGAACAAATCAAGATTTTGGAAAGACAAGGAGGGGGAGAAAGCAAGAGTGAGCAAGAGAGAGATTAATAATAAAAATGCTTCAAGGAAGCAGCATTTTTTTTAAAGAAAGAAAATGTCTCCATGGTAAACTATTGTTCTTTTGGGGATATTAGCTCATTCAAAGCTGAAGCCATTGTGTTCCAGGTGTTTTTATATTTGCTTCAAAACATACTGAGACACTTACAATAAAACATTATTAGAATTGAATTGTTGCACAGCATGCAGGGAGTAAATATGCTTTTGTGTGCATTGTTCAAGATACATAACTTATTTTTAATTTTTAGCTACTAAATGAATTTTATTTTCCCCCCAGAAAATGTCACAACTGCAATGTGTGAAAATGTTTGAGAAAACCTAGTAGGCTCCCAACTCTGAGTAGATTTAAATGTATCTCCCTAACTTCAGATAGAGAATGGCAACTAACTGTGCTTTGTGTCAATGACAGAAAAAATACAGTAAAGTTGCTTGCATGCTACCCTGGCACAGTGACAAAGATAATGTGAATGGACAGAAAATGCTAAATATCTGAAATAAATACAAACTGTGCATTTTTTCCCTAAAGAGTGCTACCTAGGCCTGAAAGTTTATTGCTAGCAATAGGCATTTTTGGAATCTACTGAAGGAAAATATCATTGTTGTATGCAGTCAAAAATCACAGCTGGATATGAAAAGAGTCAATTGCTTTTTCAGCAGAAATTCAAAAGACAGGCATTCAGCCTATAAGGTTACTAGTAACACTCATTATATAGAATGAGATTCATAACAGGTATTAAAAATGCATTAAACCACATACCTGCTGGAACTTACCTCTTTCTTTCTTTTTTTTTTTTTTTTTACAAAAGTGAGCATAAAAACTCTTTTTCGCCTTTTTAAGTGAGGGATTTATTTTTTCATAATTGTTACAGTAAAACCAACATGATTTATTTTAGTATCAAGAATAACAGCAATCCTGCATCTTACGATATATCTAATATCCTTTACAAGAATAGGCAGAAATGAAGCTTGAATATTTTACTTTGGAGTGCATTGAATCTTTGAGATCTATCAACTAAAGGCTGCTAGAAAAATGCACCCTTAGAATGACACTTCAACAATTCAACAACAGTATTTTGTTATTAATGCCATTCAACTGAGAGTTCCTGCCAATTCATTTTAAGTCAGACTGAGATCTACATATAGATTCAGATACCGTATATACTCGAGTATAAGTCGACCCGAATATAAGCCGAGGCACCTAATTTTACACAAAAAACTGGGAAAACTTATTGACTCGAGTATAAGCCGAGGGTGGGAAATGCAGCAGCTACTGGTAAATTTCAAAAATAAAAATAATTAATTTGGGAAACGATCTCACTATCATGAAAGGTTTAATTGATTCACTAACCCAAAAGAAGAAGATGATGATGACAGCGGGAGGCAGGAGTCACTCTCTTCCCCTCCCTCGGAGGCCCCTGAGTCAGGAGTCACTACCGCCGGCGCGGCCCCAGTCCCGCCGCTCGGGAAGGGAAAGGCAAAGCGCCTTTTGCCTTTCCCTTCCCGGCTGGGGCTGTTGGGAGTCGCTGCCGCCGGAGCAGCCCCAGTCCTGCCGCCTGGGAAGGGAAAGGCAAAACGCTTTTTGCCTTTCCCTTCCCGGCTGGGCTGTTGGGAGTCGCTGCCGCCGGAGGCCGCGACTCCACACCATTTTTTTCAGAGGGAATCTGACTCGAGTATAAGCTGAGGGGGATTTTTTCAGCACAAAAAATGGGCTGAAAAACTAGGCTTATACTCGAGTATATACAGTATATCTTCTTTCACCTCTGTATTTTCTTAACTCGATAGAGCCAATCAGTTGTATCAAGCTGCACTCTTCTTCACTCATGGGAAGCAACCTGTTGCTTGTGGGTTCCAAAACACTCCTTTGGTTGTGCCAGGCTCCTTGTCAATCTTTTTTTTAAAGGGGAAAATAAAATGTTTCAGCGTGTAGGGTCATTTTTGTTACAAGAATGTTCCACAAAACAATAAAATATGCTACTTATAAGAAATAAAAAGCTGAAAATTATTGGGCTTTTTTAACCTATTCTAACATATAAAGGTAGGCCACAAGGTAACTAGGGTATAATGAGAGGAACCAGAGGTGGAATTCAGCAGGTTCTGATCAGTTTTGGAGAACCGGTAGCAGAAATTTTGAGTAGTTTGGAGAACTGGCAAATACCACCTCTGACTGGCCCTGCCCCCATCAGTTCTCTGCCTCCTGAGTCCCAGCTGATCGGCTGGGTCTTCATTGGTTGCCCTGCACAGGAGAACAGAGCTGGAAAGCAGGTTAGCGATGTGGGGAGGGAATGGAGATTTTGCAGTATCCTTCCCCTGCCACGTCCATCAAGCCATGTCCATCAAGACACGCCCACAGAACCAGTAGTAACATATTTTGAATCCCACTACTGAGAAGACCCTCATCTGGCAAATAGCTTGAAACTGGAACTTGTGTACTGCTTTTCATTTAAAAAGGCTTGATATAATTACAATAAAATTCAAACTATTCAAACAATGTTAAAACAATGGAAGTGTATTAAATTAGAATAAATAAAACAATAAAACAGGAAATATAAGCACCACTAAAAATTATTATTCCCTACTGGAACAATAATAACAGTCTTCAAAAGCCTGGGAAATAAAAATGTATTTGCCTGGTAGAAGAAAATCAATGACTGAAGCACCAGTGATGAGGAGTTTCCCAAGTCAAGAGGTAACCCTAACCCTAAAACTCTAACCCAGACCATGAAATCAACTCCACAGGAAGAGTAAGATTACTTGTATTGAGAGTCGCTATAATAACAGAGTCCTGCAAGTCTGATTATGTTGCATTTCTTCCCTTTCTGCTTGTTTGAGATTATAGATATAACTTTTTTCCTTCAGTTTGGTAACTTATTTTCCTTCAGACGGTAGGCACGCTGGTGCGCTTATGCACACCCCTACAGACCTCTTAGGAAAGGGGTGAGGTCAATAGTAGACAGTCTAAGGTTAAAGTTTTTGGGGTTTGGGGAAGAAACCACAGAGTCAGGTAGAGTATTCCAGACATTGACCACTCTGTTGCTGAAGTCGTATTTCCTGCAATCAAGTTTAGTACGGTTAACCTTGAGTTTGTATCTATTGTTTGCTCTTGTGTTGTTATTGTTGAAGCTGAAGTATTCATTGACAGGTGGGACATTGCAATGTATGATTTTATATACTATATAAAATCTATACTATAAGTTTTGGTGTCACTTTTTCTCAGGACCGCCTCCTCACACCTGCTATTCAGCACCAGTCTGAACCCTGGGGAGGGGGGAGTGCTGGGGAAAGGGAAGGGAAAGTTACAAAAGTGAAGGTGGCTCTCCGAGACAGTGTTCCAAGGTCACTTTATGATGACAAGAATGCAGCTGTGAGCCATACTACAATCAAAGTGGCCATTTCAAAAACATCTTCTTGGAGATTGATTGGATGATTGGGGGGAGGGCAGCAATGGTAATATTACACTACTAACTAGAGCATACAAAACATTTGCTAGACCGATACTCGAATACAGCTCATCAGTCTGGAACCCACATTACGTATCTGATATTAACACAGTTGAGAAAGTCCAGAAATATTTCACAAGAAGAGTTCTCCACTCCTCTACTCGTTGCAGAATACCTTATGCCACCAGACTCGAAATTCTAGACCTAGAAAACCTTCGGTCCGATCTAAGAATAGTATATAAAATCATACATTGCAATGTCCTACCTGTCAATGAATACTTCAGCTTCAACCATAACAACACAAGAGCAAACAATAGATACAAACTCAAGGTTAATCGTACCAAACTTGATTGCAGGAAATACGACTTCAGCAACAGAGTGGTCAATGTCTGGAATACTCTACCTGACTCTGTGGTTTCTTCCCCAAACCAGAAAAACTTTAACCTTAGACTGTCTACTATTGACCTCAGCCCTTTCCTAAGAGGTCTGTAGGGGGCGTGCATAAGCGCACCAACGTGCCTACCGTCCCTGTCCTATTGTTTCTTTTATTTTTTTATTTTTCTTATATGTATCCATGTATTCATAACTATGTTTTTACTTATACCTATTATCTTGTAAGCAATTGACAAACCAAATAAATAAATAAATAAATAAATAAATGGAAAGTGCCTAATGGGGAAAGGTTTTCACTCAGGGAATTGGCACACAAATTTCAGTTCTGACTTTGCTTTGCTGCAGTTCACTTGACTTCTAATAAAGCTGTTCCTTTTGCAACAAATGGAGCCAAGGATCATTTTTACTTAGAAGTGCAAGCTGAAGCAGGGCTGACAGCTTTGCTGGTGGTTTGTTGTTGTTGGAGTTTGTCAGGTTTACCATCTTGGTCCTTTTCCTTTTCCTTAGTTTGCCTCTGGTTTTTATCAATCGTTTCTATTATACTCTATGTTTTTTTTTTCTACAATTGATCAGCTGGATTATTTTTGGATATAGGTTTAATAGGCATTTAATAAAAGCTCCTAGTCATGTTCAGAATAACTGAATAGAAAAATCAAATCCACCAGCAGTATCTGAGAAGGAAGGCAATGACAGAAGTAGCATCATACTGGTATGATGCAATCTCCTCTCTTTTTGTACATACTTTGTGACATTAAACACATATATAAAAGGGCTGAAGAAAGCAATGGATTCTTCACCTGGACAACTCGAAAGGTGATTAAAATCTTTATCCCAGAGAACTAGCTTCACTTATCCAATGACCAGGACAGTGAAAGGTGTCAGGAATGAAAATAAAACCTGGGGAATCAACCAACCACTTTCTTTAAAGTGACAACAACGACAATATCTCCTGGACAGGTTTTTGATCTCAACATAATTTTATGCTTATTCAACGATTAGAGTAGTGGTGTCAGACTTGATTTCATTGAGGGCCGCATCAGGGTTGTGTTTGACCTCAGGTGGGTCTTGGCCATGGGGGCATGGCCAGCATGACATCACTTGTACTGGGGAGTTCCTATGGTGGCCTGAGTGCTCTGCCAGCAAAAACGGGCTCCCAAGCTCCATTTTTGGCTGTGTTGGTCTCCTGCAACCCTCTGCCAGTGAAAACGGAGCTTGGGTGACCATACAAAGGGCCTTGCAAACTCCATTTTTGTCTGGGATGGCCTCCTGAAACCCTCTCCAAGAGAAAATGGAGCTTGGGAGGCACCCCAGGCTAGTCCTTCACTGTTTCTAGGGCAGCCCTGCAGGCCAGATCTAAGTACCCCATGGGCCAGATCTGGTTCCCAGGCCTTGAGTTTGACACCCCTGGATTAAAGGATCACTTATTAATAAGACCATCTGCTTGTACCCAAGGAACCCTTAAACAGTGTATATCCTATGCTTCTTTTATCTCCATTGCCCTTGCCTATTGCACACTGCAGGTGTTCTTACCCTGCTATTATCTATATACCTGTAAGTCTGCCAAATTAGCCAATAGCTGAGAGTGGAATACGTCTGCCAAATTTACTTGATAAGCTAATCAGCATTCATTCGCCCTTCCTTAGGCATGACAGTTGCTTACTTTAATCCTTCCCTCGGCTCCCTTCTGTCTGTGATCTCATAAACAGCAAAAGGAGAAACAACAGTTTAAACAGAAATTTTCAAAAGTTTTGAGGGCCCCATTCTACTGATCTTTGGATTTTTCCTTGTCACTTTGTGTGTATGTTTCACCGGCAAGCTCATTGGATAAACTCTATGTGGAATTATGACTTCCTTGCCTCCTAGTGGTGTATTATTGCCACAAGTGACATGTTTTCCACCACTGGTAATAAATCTGGTTTGGTATAAATCTTTTGTTTGGAAGTGTTGTATGCTTACTGACTTAGCATTACATTATTCATTATCTCTGGGCTTGGTTGGAAGAAAACTTGAGCTACAAGCAAGAGCATGGCAGGAGTCAATCCTGTTGTAAAACCAAATCCCAAAGATACCAGAAAAAAAATGCACATTCCTAGCAGCCAGAGTATTTGAAAATTGACAGTGCATTTCAGCTCTTTGGCAACCAGAGATGTGCAACAAAAGGGAAGTATCAGCTTGCAAAAGTAGACTATTCCCCAGAATTCTTTAAGGAAAAAATTGCTGGGGAGCAAACGGAAAAATTAAAAATTAAAATGATTGTTCATATTATTCATAAAGTTACATATAAGTTTTTACCTATCAGTTTGGAGGAAAATCATCCCAGGAAGCAAAGGGTCAATAGGTCATCAGGAGATCACACAGCTTTCCAGATATTTGCAGCCTTCTATTTCCAGCACTTTCAGCCACCATAACTAATGGCAAGGAATGCTGGGGGAATAGGGTGAAGGGGGAGGCGTTAAGGGTCTTTGGAAGATTTGATTTAACCTGATCATTGTAGATAGTCCTCCAACGTTCCACCTCTCTGTTAATTGCAATTTCCACATAAGCTCAAAAACTGGTCCTTGGAATAATTGTACCATGCATTGTCTTCATTCTCCATTTCTATACGGCCCCACCCCTCTCAAAGTTCCGATCATCTTTTTGCATTCCAGTTCAACCACCCTCACAGAAAGCAAGCCCATCCTGTTTTTGATCCATGGTTAGGAATTGTTTCATACATTCAACAAGGCCCTTGAACTTGGTAATTACAGGAATGGGCTTGACTGAATTCTTTGTGGTCCACCAACACCTCCCTTTGCTTCAGGCCCGGAGACTTCCTAACAAGTTCTATTATTTAGTCATTTAATTAATTAATTAAAGCAGCACATGAGGATAATCTAACCTCTGAGGTCTCTCATGCCATATGGTTTCTAACAAAGGAAAACAGAATGCAAATCTATCCAGCCCTCATGAGGGAACAACCCAAAATCTCAAGAAAGAAAAAGAAAACCAAATTTGCAGACCCCCCCCCCACACTCACACACACATATTATATATGATATGTCACATATCATAAGATATGCACCAAATTAAAGTCTTATCATTTAATAATATCTTATTTATAGTTTTCTATTTATTTATTTATTTATTTATTTATTTATTTTATTTTATTTATTTGATTTGCCAATTGTTTACAAGATAATAAGTATAAGTGTATACATAGTTGTGAATACATGAAATGGGTACATATAAGAAAAATAAAAGAATAAGAGAAACAATAGGACAGGGACGGTAGGCACGATGGTGCGCTTATGCATGCCCCTACAGACCTCTTAGGAAAGGGGTGAGGTCAATAGTAGACAGTCTAAGGTTAAAGTTTTTGGGGTTTGGGGAAGAGACGATAGATAGATAGATAGATAGATAGATAGATAGATAGATAGATAGATAGATAGATAGATATAGATACATATATGTGTATGTCATACATCATAAGATATACAGTGCTATACTAAATTAAAGTCTTATCATTCAATGACATTCTAAAGTAAATGAGCCAATAGGCTTTTAAAAACTAGACCTGAGAATGTATTAAAAATATACAGGAAGAAAGCTATGCAACATTACAAATATGCATAGATTACCACAGTGTATATGAATGTCATAGGTGTCCAAAACAAACACATATATTACAAAAGACACACATACATATATAATGAAAAAAATATGTGATTTCAAAATACATATTGCAAAAAATAAATGAGAGAACTAGGAAAAATTAGTAATCTATATATAGTACTATATTGTCAATTTGTGTGGAAGGTTAGTACAAAATTATAGTAAATTCAATATTTGTAATCCTTAACCTGGTACTGGTTCATCTCAATGTTTCTTCTCTGAAAATTCCATGGTTACCAAATACAATCCAGAAACATGAATCTTTTATCATATATATATGTGTGTGTGTGTGTGTGTTTTTTCTTAAGTTTGTATGGTATTCAGTTTTGTTTGGGTATTTTCCCACGTCATTATAGTTGTGCTTTTAAAGTTGTAGCAACCATGTTGTCTCTGTATTGTGTGTACACAATACAGAAGCCTGATGATGGCAGATGAGATTCTGCCGAAATGTTGCTTCAACTTTAAAAGCACAACTATAATGACGTGGGAAAATACCCAAACAAAACTGAATACCATATATATCAGCGTCATCTTTCTTCAGGCTTGCAAAGAAGTCTGGGAAAAAAACAGAACTGTTTCTATCTATCTATTTATCGATCGATCGATCGATCGATAGAAACAGTTCTTTTTTTTTCCCCAGACTTCTTTGCAAGCCTGAAGAAAGATGAGGCTGATTTAGTGGGTCAACTCATTAAGAGGAAGACTTTTTTTATGGTAGCATGGAAGCTTGAAAAAAGATGTGACTGCTTTAAAGAAGTGCTAAGGAAATAAATTGCACTCTCACACATGCCAAAGCATCTCTTAGGAATCATTCTTGAAGCACACATAGCCCTAATAAAAATAAAACATTTATATGCAGGCAAAACACTTGTATTTTCCATCTTGGATAAATAAATATCAGTAGCACAAAAAAAAAAAAAAAAATCAGCAAGTCACACAGAGAAAAATTCTATGTCTGGTATAATTTGCAGTATTTCACACTTTGGATTTTCCATATTTTGGATATCCAAACTTAACTTGTAGCATTCTACACTCGATTATTTGTGTGCTTTTTGTTTATTCATCAAGACATTGTTGGTTGAAGTCAGGTGATGTCCAACTAGAATAAAACAAAACAAATACAAAATAAATGTGATGAGTTGCTAATTTGTGAATTGTGAGTATTGCTGCATGGTGTATTTCAGGGGTGCTTTGTAAGCCACGAAGCCCCTGTCCAATCTCTCTACTTGAAGCCCTGAAGTCCTGTATCCTCTTGAAGGCTCCATAGAGCTGCTTCCAGACCTCCTAAATTGTCTGTCTATGCTTTACTTCAGGGGCAATCCTTCTAAATATACATGCACAAAAACACCTTCTATTTATAAATTAGTGCAAATTATTTCCCATCTCAATAAACTTGCTTTTAAAGGCTTTCTCCCAAGCAAAGCTTTAGATTTCAGCCTCAAAATCTTGCCCTGAAGCATTATGCTCTGCTTTATGGAAATTCCCAGAGGTAAGTATTTAAAAGATCATTGGTCACTCATCACATTTTTTTTTTGGTCTTTATAAACATAAAACTAAAAGAACAGAAAGTCAAGATGATGTAAATGCAGCATGTTTCATGTGGCTCTAAGGCTATGTTGTCTTGTTGCAGCTGTCTTATCTTGAGTTTGTGAGTGGTGCTCCAGATTTGCCTTAGCTTGCTTTTTGCATTCACTCTTGCTTATACAGTCCAAGTTAGTGGGATTCCTTTAGAGATTCTTACATGGTCTTTTGGTTTTAAAAGCGCCCTGTGGAATTCATGTTTGATTTATGGATGAGAGGCAAATCCTTTCAGCAACTTGTCAAGCAATTGACCCAACACCTTGTTTTCTTAGATATCTTAGATGTAAAAAATGGATATGAAAGTCTTTGAATGGCAGTAGGTCTGTAGTCTTGAGTCACACAGATTATGTCAGCAGTGAATGTATAACAAACAGAACCATAAAGGGTCTGTTATAGGTAAGCTTCATAAAAAGTTGTTATAAGATAACATATTCAAACCAGCTGTGTGCATATGTGTACTAGTACATTCACGCACACACCAACATTAAAGTATGATCCCAAAAGTGAATTATAAAATAAGAGAAGTGAAGCAGAATCACAACAACATCTGAAGCAAATAGACAATAAAAATATTTTCTTCCACCTCAAGCACAAAATTCGCAAGTGATTTCCAAGTGGAAAAAAATTATTGGATGCTCAGATATAGCCATTTCAAACTTCCACATACAACAGGTAAAGGAAATGGCCCTTCTGTTGCCCTCATCAATGCTGCTTTCCTTGATAAAATGACTTGGTAAGTTTCAGAAATAGACCAAGATTTCAAGCACCAAATGCTCTACCAATATTTTTGGAATACCCTCTCTAGAAATTATCGCAATACAGCATAATGCAGTGGTATTTAATGACATATGCAGATATTTCTATATGTAATTGAACTCTAACTCCCAGATTTTCATATCTCACTTAATGAGAGAAGCCAGGAGTTGTAATTCAGAGACATGTCATTACCTTATCAAGCAAATGTCATCATAGTAATATGTATCCATGGATGGTAGATGAATGATGGTTGGATGGATGAATGGATGGGTACTATAGATCAATGGTCACAAATTGATCAGTTCATTGACCCTTTCATGAATTTTCAGATTGCTCATTAACCCTAAACTTTTTTTAGATGAAAGTAATTTAATGAATTCTACTTTAATTAATAGTACAGCAAATATTATTAATAATAATAGAGTGCAGATTGTGCAAAGAAGCAGAAGAAACAATAGATCATATATTCTGCTCATCCAAGAAGACTCCACAAATGATTACAAACAACAACAACAATATAACATAGTTACCAAAATGATTCACTGCAACATCTGTAAAAAACATGATATGTCAGTAACAAAAGGTGGGAACACAGAATTGAAACAGTAGCAAAAATGAGCAAGTTAAAATATTGTGAGATTACCAACCACAAATGCAAAAATCTTGGTTGATTACAAACCAGATTTAACTGATGAAAAGAAGAAAGTATGGATATGGATAATTAATGTGGCAATACCAGGGGAAAGTGCAATAGAAGACCAAGAATTGGAGAATATCATGAAGTATCAAGATCTGAAAACTGAAGTTGAAAGATTATGGTATAAACTGGAGATGGGGCGGGGTGTCCCAGTGGTTATGGACACATTGGGTGCCATGTCAAAAAATATTGAACAGCACATAGAAAAACTGCACATTGACAAAATTTCTCTCTATCAGTCATAGAAGGCCACACTGCTTGGATTAATATATAATCTGGGCCAATACATTATGACACCCTAAATTCTTGGGAAGAACGTGATGCATATGAAGACCAATATCACTAAAGAACTGGCAACTGTGTTTCTCTGTGATAGTCACATCAATCCCTGAAGATTGATATTGACCATTTTGGGGACTCTGTGATAGATGATAGATGGATGGATGGATGGATGGATGGATGGATGGATGGATAGATATTTCTGTTGGATAATTGCTTTACTAGGACTAATTTAAATTACACAAAGGAATAGTTTTAGTCCTTTAGAATTCTTTTATCAAGCAAAACATTACAAAAAGCAGAAAATGTGTATAAGACAAAAGGGCCAAAGTTTACATTAGACATTTTAACAAATGGCAGTTCAAAGTCAGTCTCAAGATGGAGATTGTATGCTGAATATATTATATAATACATTTTTCAGGCCATTTATGGGCTGTTTTCAGGCCATTTTTCAGGCCGTTTTTGGGGCATTTTCAGGCCTTTTTCAGGCTGTTTTCAGGCCATTTTTCAGGCCATTTTAGGTCATTTTGGGGCCGTTTTCAGGCCAGTTTTGGTCATTTCTCAGGCCATTTTCCAGGCTGTTTTCAGGTCATTTTGCAGACTGTTTTCAGACTGTTTTCGGACCATTTCTCAGGCCATTTTCCAGGCTGTTTTCAGGTGATTTTGCAGACTGTTTTCAGGCCAAAAACAGCCCAAAAAACGGCCTGAAAAAGTCCTGAAAATGGGCTGTTTTTTGGCTGATTTTCGGGCCATTTTCCGGTGCTCCAGCGCTCATGAAGACCAGCTGTCCAGCACTCATGTGCACACCAGGAACCAGAAGAGCAGCTAGCAATGGCGTGCATGCCCACTGAGAAGGCTCTGCATGCCACCTCTGGCACGCGTGCCATAGGTTCGCCATCACGGCACCATGCCATGCTCTGTCTGCTCCCATTCCTCTAGGAAAGCTACCTCTATCCATTTCTTTCTGCTAAGTCTCAAAAGTAATATTTCCTTACTTCAAATGCTTGAAGTAATGCTGCCTGTTCTACTTGCCATGCTTCATTGATTGTATGCAAACATGCCAATCGATTGCTGTCTGCTCAGGTAAGGATGCCCCATTCTCTTTTCCCTTACAAATTTGGCAGTAGAACACTGTAAACCTGAGCCTGACTTGTTTGCAGATTTACTGATGAAACAATAAAAAGATAGACTTGACTTTTGATTTTTACAAATTCATTAAGGAATAGTGGAACCAGATATCATGGACCTGTCTTTGTTCTTTTCTTTAATGTGTTGACATTGGCTACCCTTCTGTCATTTTTTTCTTCTTAGCTTGAATGATAAGGAAAATGGGAATATGGAGGCAGGACTGATAAGAGTCATTCTGCCAATCAGGGCCATGGTAAATGCAGCGTGGAAAGAATATCAAGCTATCACCAAGCCAAATTCAAGGAATGGGTCAAATCCCAGAAATACATGGGAGAGTAGCAACACTGCTGAGCCTGGAAACCTATTGTATTTCTATCTGATGTAGGCAGCCAGGAACTTTCAACCAAAGTTTGTTGAAATATTTTTTTTTAGAAAGGGAAGCGTCCTTGAAACTACCATTTTTCTTTTGTTTTCTTTTTTTTAATGAGAAGATACAGAAAAGAACTCTACTTTGGTGACATCTTTTTTCTTCTCTAAGGCTGACTTGATCCTGAAAAGTAGTTTCTCTGTTCTTGCCCTGAGGGTGTCTAAGGCTGAGACCTTGGGAAGGAAGTAATATTTCCCAAGCCTGGCATATTTCAAAGGGAATAAATTGATGAATATTTCTCCCTCACGTAGGTTCTCTTTCTTCGTAGAATGCTATAAACTAAAAAAATAAACAGTGGATGCAGATTGGACACTAAATACAGGCTATTGAAACCCTCAAGCTGAAATGTCATCCAGATATTATGTTTCATAGACAGAAGTTCACCCTGGCCTAAGTCATATTGTCTGCAGGTCAAGACAAGCTCACCAAATGCCCGAGGTGTTTGTCAATTTAGCATGCCATGCTTTGTCATCCAGATTTCATCAACAAAACTGATGCTTGGATGTTCTTTGTGGAATAGAAACCAAAAGCAACTCAAGGAAATAAATGATTTCTTTGAGAATGTAGGGACATCTGGAACTCATTCTCTAAATAGGTCAGCCATGCTATCCAACATTACTCCACATAATGCTGAGGAGAAGGATGTTAAAACTAGTTTTTAAGCATGAATACCACAGACTGAGTAAATTGACAGCACCACCTTACCCATTCAAATTATCTTCATAATTGAAGCTATTTACCATGTCTATTGCAGTATCAGAAATAATAATGGTGTACAGAGAGAGACAGAAGGGGAAAAACACGATAATTTAAATTTAAAAAATAGTATAATAAGTAAGAAACCTAGTGAATTTTACATAATAATCCTAAGGTCTTCAGATCTTGAATATGTTTAAAGTTTGACTTCAATGTAAAAGCCCCTAAGGATGAATGAATGAACTATGTTTCCCAACATTTAAATATTCAAAATTAATGATCAGGTCATCTCTTTCTAGTTATTTTGTGAAATCATTGTTCCAGAGTTTAATTGCTTCTGAACTTCCTAGCCATACATTCCATAGAGTAATTAACAGATATTTTACTTCTTCCAAGCAACCTATTTTAGTATTACACAAAATAGACCTGCATGTAATTAGCTAAATATTTTCAGGCAAATGGGACTACCTTTCTAGTTCTTCCCATGTTCTGTATATAGTTATAAGAATTTACAGATCAAACCAGTCATGCAAATGTCTTACTAGAACAATAAGTCAGAGAAAGAAATTTCATGTCCATCAGAAATGATTCAAGAGTGAGTCATCCATCAATAAGCAGGTTGAAAGCTATGAGTCTAAGTAAGAGAGAGTTCATTCTGAGGAGCACAAGATCAAATTAAGCAAAAATGTGTATTAATTTGTATGCTTTTATCATTACTTTGGGTAAATGAAGACCTGTTTAGGGTTACTGTTTATCTTTTATTTTATTCTTTTCGTCTGCCGTGGTTTTCTGGAAACAAATCCCTCAATAAAACTTTAATATCAAGCAAAACATTTAAACCAATTAAAATTTCATTTAAAAATCTGAAATGATGAAACAAGAAAAAAAAATCAGTGACAACCAATCAAAAAGTTCGACACCCATACATCAGCAGCTTGAGCAATTAACCATACCAACTTCTGATCAAATCATATGTTCCCACCCTCCATGTAAACTGATATTCCCACTGATAATATTTTCCATAACTTTAGTACATGTATAATCATAAATACAATTACAGATATATAGCTCTTTTTAAATAGAATATACATCAATGCTGCAATAAAAGCAAATTCATGGGTAGAAGTGTCCTAAAGAATCACAAAATAAGGACACATTGGATATATGATCTAAATGAACTTGTTTTGATTAGCAACAATTTGTTCCTCAATCTCTTTAGTCTCTGCATATAATTATCTAATGCTGGCACCACCACCACCAATACCTCAAAGTGAAAGCATCAATAAGAACAAAATGAATTGTTCATTCTAAACTGTAAAAAGATGGGGATTTCTCAAATGCAACTGCGGGTTAGAGTTAGCATACACTCATAAAGTGAAAAGGTACTAAACCTATGGCCTATTTAAGGAAACATCAGTTTGACACTATGGTTAGCAATGCTTTTCTCCAATTTGCGCATCATTAGTCAAAATTCAATTTATATCATGAGTTTAGGTCAAGCAGGATTAATTATTTTTTTCAGGTTTAAAAGATCTGAATTGATTTATGAAAAAAGCTAACATGCTAATTCAGAATAAAATATCTACACTAACAGATTAACACACCGTGTAGGTCTGTGTAGGTCTTCTAGCCCAACCCTCCATCCTACACCATTTCTGACAAATGGCAATCCAGTCTCTTCTTGAAAGTTTCCAGTGATGAAGCTCCCACAACTTCTGAAGGCAAGCTGTTCCACTGGTTGATTGTTCTCGCTGTCAGAAAATTTCTCCTTATTTTTAGGTTGAATCTCTTCTTGATCAGTTTTCATCCATTATTCCTTGTCTGGCCTTCGGGTGCACTAAAAGCAAACAATGCATATTTTTGCTATCAGTAATACCCATAACTAGAAATGGATCGACAACAATCTTGATAAGCAAATTATCGCTTCAGATTCCTTAACCTGTTCTTTCTTAGGAAATTGTGTTAATCAGATGATATATGGAGCAAGCTATGCTGTTGTACAAATGAATGTACTGCAACCCTTAGTGAAAAAATTCCACTAAGATTCCACTAAGATGGTCTTTGATCTTACAAATATAGTTGTTGTCATCTGAACCATTTATACATGTTTACGAGTAAGGCAAACTGATGTACAATAAATTATTGTAGCTTATTTGAAACCACCCCATACTCCAATATATTAATTGCAACCAGAAAATCAGAGTCTGATATGGGTAGGGAAACCAATGAAGTAATCTTCATAATTATGCAAAAGCCACTATCTTCATTTAAAAGAATGAAATAATATAGGAAATGAAATGACAGAAAGGGGAGATAAATGATGGAAGCATAAAAAAGTGTAGAAAAATAAAATGGAGGGAAATCTAGGATAAATAAAAGTGCTGCTTTTCAAAGTAGTATGTCAAGGATTAAAGCTGGTTTGGGATTACAAAAGACTGAGGATCCTTGCTTTAGCTCTTTCCAAAATAAGCTATATAGAGTTTTGTATTTCAGATCCTCTGACTCAGTGTGAAATTTGCAATCATTTAAAATTGCTCAATGTATTCAAAGCAACTATCCAAGCCTTTATATAGCTTTTCTTCATTGTAGCCTTCAGCAGATTGCCTGTCATGCATAAACCAGCAGGAAGTGAAGCTGACTTTAAAAACTTTTCTTGTATTTCAACTCTTTCCTGAACTTTTCTGCACTTTGCACGATGGCCAGGAGTTCTATCCAAGCTGCAATTGATATAGCCTCCATTAGATGGATTCCCATTTCTTTTCCCTTTCCACCATGCCAGGAAAGTAAGCACCAGGTGGCTTCTCTTTTGGGGGTGTGTTTTTTGAGGACTGGTGAAAAAAAAAAAGAAAATATGGCCTTTTGATAGTTTTTCCAGTCATTTGGGCTGCAAAGTTGACAAATCCAGAAATTATGCTGATACCTTTTTACTCTAATCATACATTTTATTTGCATAAAGGACAACTAGAGTATGTAAAAGCAAGCACAAATTAATTGAGTGCTGTAATTTGCAATGGCAATACTACCTTCCTTTTGCCAGTATCACAATGCCTCTTTACAATCTTAGTTGTGTTGAATTGCAGTCTGTAATCTGAAATTACGATAATGTATCTGTGGATATAAAAGTGATGCAGTTGCTCCCAATTTACAGTGTTTTATTAATATAACCAATATACAGTGTGAAAGAAAACTGGTGGAAGTTCCGTTTTACAGCAGAACAATTTTATTTTAAAACCAGAATATTCAGTCTCAGAATACAAAAATAACCATGAAAAGATATGCATAAATAATAGTTGAGAAGACAATCAAAAAATGGTGAAAAATCTACATACTGCTTTAGACCTTCTTCAACACAGCATTTTCACTTCTTATCTATTAAGACTGCTGGCTGGGAGTCTTGGGGATTTTAGTCCGGGCACACAGGAAAAGTACCAGATTGGATAAGACTGATATAAATCAGGACCATCATCTACTGAGAATTTAACTTGTATGAAACCATGTTAAATTGATAAATATTTTAACTGACATGGCATTGGACAGTGTATTTCTTGGGTGTTATAAATTGTCATATATCCTCTGGGAGAATTAACTTACAGCTGAATGAATAAATATTTTCCTCTGTTGTACATTCAGCAGTATTTTATTTTTTTATAGCATCTCATTTCACAGTGACGAGAAGTTTCAGAGATGCTGAGAATAGCCAATAGCTCCCTCAGAAAGTGGTCACTGGAGATTAGGGGTGTTTCCAAAGTTTCCAAGATGCTAGGTTTATATTACAGAGCATAAAATGAAAGTTTACATTCCAGCAGACACTGCTCCTCATCAGATGATTGAGGACAGTCATAATCTTCTAGGATTTTTCAGGGGGAGAAAAGTAACTCTCTCTTCTCTCTCTTTCCACTTCCAGCACAAATTGTTTAAAATAGGCAGGTTTGTGATTTCCACTTCCTTGGCCAAGTAACAAAAAGAATGAGTCATTTGCTAATCATATAATTTTCAGAATACGCCTGGGAAAGATCTGGCCAAATCACTTGTGTTGGGGAAAAAAGTGGGAGCAATTGGAAAGGCGATACACACTCATGGAGATCAGCTGTCCCTTGATCATATCTTAAAGAGACATTCCTTTCATTCATCAAAACTGTATTTACAGGCACCTTTACTTCATAGAATTGGAGAAGAGCCATTCTGCCTAATCCCAAACTTGATTAATATAATAATTATCTTTTCATAAATTACTCATCTATTATGATGACTGTTCTTGGCCTACTGGCACTCTTTCTCTTCCCCACAAGGACAGTAGAATTCACCTTTGCTCTACCCTCAGGGAGCCCTTTCTGTGTTCATGCACCAAAAAAAGAGAGAACCTGCATACATAATCAAGAGAAGGCATGTTTCATCCATGGACTGGACAGAAAGACTTAAAGAAGGTATGTGGCAATAACTATAGCATGCCAAAATTTCCTAAGACTTTCTGCTTCCGAATAGTTTCACTAATTGTGATTTTACAAGCGTCCTTTTCATATCTACTACTGTATATAGTATGGAGAGGACAAGACAGCTCAGCTGAGCAAATTGCTTTAGTCATTACATTGATATAAAACTGACTATATACCTCAGTTTGTGTACATTTTCCTATTGGTTTCTCTCATGAGCAGGGGGAACCAATCAACTGACAGTTACTCGAGTTTAATACAGCATTCAGATACAGGAGCCTAGGTTTGCTATCTATTGCCAATTGCTTTATGAATATACTGTACATAAAGTACAAGAAAAGTAAAGTATAAGCCACATAAAATGTATTTTCCAGTTAAATTCAAGGCACTGTGTTTGGGTTTTTACTGAAAAGCAGAGGTCTCCAAACTTGGCAACTTTAAGACCTGTGGACTTCAACCCCCAGAATTCTGGGGGTTGAAGTCCACAAAATCTTAAAAGTTGCCAAGTTTGGGGACCCCTGCTGAAAAGGAACATTCACTGATTTGGTTCACTTATGTGCAAAACCCTAATGTGGATCTATATATATAAAAGTGAAATGCATCATCACAAAATCTCCAGAACCGCAAAGCCTACAAACTTGAAATTTGGCATGTATGTTGCTCTTGGCTTCTAGGTGCTCACTAAGAAAGGAGTTTTCGAAATGACCATCAGAGCATTTAGAGTGTTTCCTATATTATTATTAACATGCTCTGATGCTAAAGAGTTCTACTCCTCCTCCCCACCTCAAAAGAAATCTGTTCCAAATGCAAAACACAAGAAGAGGAGAGAAGTTTCAGTTTTAGTTTCACAGCACCAAGCAGCTTTAGTACAGAACACTTGAGCTAAGCCATGCCCAGGCTCCTTGCTGTTTCCTTCTTGCTCACATAGCAAATACTGTTTCAGTTTCCAAACAGCCTTCAACTCTCTCACACACTGACAGAACACTAGCCAGATGAATACCAATGGATGCTTGTAGGCAGAGGCAGAATCCCCCCCTTATTTTCCTCCCCAAAAACTAAGCCCAACCACATAGTTTCATAGCAAAGCACAGGTATCGAGCTAGTCTTTAATAAACCATTCTTCATGGCTTAGCATAAGGTCTTAACATTTGGGAGCCAGTTACAAAATCTATGTCATGCCCCTGTCAGAGTCTGAATCTGAGGAGGAGGATGAACAGCTGACAGGGAATGGGAATGTGGCTCCGTTGGCGGTGGAGGAGGCTGGGGAAGGGCAAAGTCCAGCTGGGCAGAGCAGGGAAGAGATAGAACAAGGGAGAGGGAGTTCAGAGACCCCAGGCCCAGAGCTGGTATTCATCAGGTTCTGACCAGTTTTGGAGAACCTGTAGCGGAAATTTTGAGTAGTTCAGAGAACCAGCAAATACCACATCTGACTGGAGTTTTTACAGTATCCTTCCCCTGCCATGCCCACCAAGCCACGCCCACAGAACAGATACTACAAAAATTTGAATCCCACCACTGCCCAGACCCATCCTAGAGCACTCAGGGAGAAACGGAGAAGAGAGCAATGTGGATTGCGTGGCTTACGGGGGAGGAAAGGGCCCTGATTCCCTTCATTAGCCACACCTGGGATAAAAGTTTATAAGAACTGAATGCTGACTGCAGCAGCTGCTGGGAGCAAACGTGACTTTATCCTATGTTGTCGTTGCTTATCTGTGTTCCTGGCGTCTTCCCAACTGTGTGAGTTTTGCCATGCCTTCATGTCTGGAATTCTTGCGCCTGCCCAGCCAAACTAATTACCTCAGTTTGGTTTGATTGGACTTAAAGTTACAGTTTGTGTTGACCATGTTTTGGACTTAATTCTCTGCAGTCAAAGGCTGTTCATGGGAAAGTTTTTCTGCAGCCAGAGGGTAACCTGGACATTGGGGGCAAAGTTGGAGCTAATAAAGGGATTCTTATTGATATATCTGACTGTGTTGCCTTCATGCCATGCCCCAGGTAATCACAATCTAAGCCATAAAACAATCATCAATTTGGAAGAAAGAGAAACAGAACACTATAATACACAGGAATATGTTTTGGGGGTATTTTACTTAAATAGGTGTTATGGGTGATATTCACAACTGACTTGCCACAATCAGTGGCCAGATACGAAGTACCAATTTAAAAGAATTGTGAGATTGCACTAAGGATATTCACACTGAAATCTTAATTTATTGTAGATTCCTTTACCGGATAAATATTTATAAGCAAAGATCAGTGAGGCATCCACTTAATATTTTTTATATCTGAAAGATGCTCTCAGTCTTTTAGAAGATTCTGGAGACTGGTGCTTTGCTTTGAAGCATGATAATTTTTTTGAACATTTTATTTACAATTAAGATCATCTGGTAAAAATGTTAAAACTAGGGTTCGGGCAAAGGATGCAATGGAGGTATTTATGGACACCTGTGCAATCAGCAGGAACCCAAGTTTAGCCAGTTGTGTAAACCTGGGAAATATGAAATAACTATGTCATTGCATAATGTACAGACAGATGGGTCACCAAGTTCAATGCTGCTTGCCTCCATGGAGTAATTTTATAGCTGTAGTCTAAAAATCACATATAACCTGCCTAATTAAAGAAGGGCCTTCTACTAATACATCAACCACCATAAATTCAAAACTTCAACAGAGATTATGCTTCAAGTGCCACCACTCCCAGTAGGGTGTTCTTTTTTCATCAACAATATATGTTTCTCTCTTCTCATCTGCATGAGATCCAACATTAGACTCATGCTATTTCAGTCCATAAAAACCCCCGAAATAATGTAGTAATTCTTCCAAGATGACTGAGAATTGCTTTGTTGTTCTGTCTGTACTTTATTTATGCTCTGTAAATTAGCTTTGTATGTGTGTGTATGTGTTTGTGCCTTCAAGTCAGTCTTGACTCCTAGACACTGTCTGGACATGTCCATGCAGTTTTGGTATGGAGAAGGGCAACAACTGACATTTTTTGCTTCTCAGTCATGAATTATAACATGTTCCTCCTCCTTATGCTCATTAGGACAAAATAAAATATGAAATTATGATTGCTTTTAATTTGCTGCTACAGTCTTATCATAGTTGCCATAGATGCCAAGATGGCTCTGAGATTCAGTCAACCCCTGTATTTCACTGGAATACAGTGTTTAAAGCATAGGCACATTGAAACAGTATTCATTTCCAGAGAATGTGAAGAAACTAACAAAAAGTGACTGCCAACCTTATCTAATATTGGGCAATGATCAGGCTTTCTAAGTATGGTGGGTTTTGCATAAATCGTTATCATCAGGATTTCAAAATACAGTCTCAACACCATTCCCAGAATTCTTGGGAAATGCAGGAGTTTGTCCCAACCACTTTTGGAGAACGTAAGGTTGGGAAATACTGGTTTTTATCCTGACAACTACTTCTTAGGCAGGTATTTTTTAGAAAAAGCAAGACATGCAAATGTTTGCCACCCTGGATTAGCTGCCAAACAGGTATGGCACGATTATAAATAGCTGACATTATTATAGGCAAGAGTCATAAATTCTAGCATTAGCATCTTCCCCATTACAAAGGGATGATTAATATAACACTGTCATATTGCCATATTTCCTGAGAGCAGAGTGAGGTGATGAGTACGACTTGTCGTCTTAAAGTCCAGAGATTGATTTTTGAATTGGGTAATCTATAAAGCTGGCTACACTTTCCTGAAATGCCGATGTGACTAATGAAATGCCAAACTAAGATTGCATTTAAAAGATCCACTTCTCTCCGAATATGCAGTGTGTGGAAAACCTGCATTTGCAACTGTTAGCTTTTATCAGTGTTGAGCCGGTAAAGCTATTCACTAGTTAACAAATGCTGGAAATTAGAGTATTGTTTGGGATTACGCTACTGAGAATGATATCATAAAAATCCCTACTGTGCAAGAATAGTGAAACCAATGGGAGAACTTAAGTACAACTGTCTTTAATGCAGTTTTCAGTAACGGTACTGAATCCTTTGGGTTTTTTTCCGCATTGTTGCCGTTTTAATTTCTCTAAATCAATAGCAGATTTGTGCACCATTCTACAAATGTCCTCACTTCTCCCCTACTTTTCTGACAGCCATCACACCCTCTGGCTTTGATATTTCTCTTGTACTCAATTGGCTTCTTGTGGCATGGTAAAAAAAGTAAAAAATAAAAATGAAGCCAACTGGCCGCTACATAGAACTTCTGAAAAGTTCCAATAAGAGAACAATGATGAAGAGTCATACAGCTCTCACTCACTTCGAGAGGGAAAGGGAAGAGTTTGCACCAGTAGGAAACTTCCACCTTGTAGCTATAGAGAAAATAGAGAAAATATTATAAATAAGTGGGCCTGCTTGTAAAGATAGCTAGACGTTTCATAGCATCATGGGAAATGCAAAGTTGGTACAAAATTCATCTGAGCACAGTAGGTTTGTAAAGAAGAGCTCAGAATACTTCTTCCTCCATGAGATCAAGAAGACAGTACACAATCTTGGGATGAAAACATAGCATTCCCTATCTAGCAACACGGATGGTTAGGGGACTGGAAGCTAAAACATATAAAGAAAAGTTGGTGGAATGGGTATGTCTAGTTTAATGAAAAGAAGGACTGAGGTGACATGATAGCAGTGTTCCAATATTGCTATCATGGGCTGCCACAGAGAAGAAGGAGTCTAGCTATTCTCCAAAGACCTGAAAGCAGGACAAGAAGCAATGGATGGAAACTAATCAAGGAGAGAAGCAAGCAACTTAGAACTAAGGAGAAATTTCCTAACAGAACAATTAATCAGTAGAACAACTACAACTTGTCTCCAAAAATTGTGAATGCTCCAACACTGGGAGTTTTTAAGAAGAGACTGGACAACCATTAGTCTGAAATGGTATAGGGTTTCCTGCCTGAGCAGGGGGTTGGACTAGAAGATCTCTAAGGTCCCTTCCAACTCTGTTATTCTGTTATCTTCTCATTGTCTGGTTTGCCTGTGGCCACCAAGAGCTTGATTTATTATCATGTGTTCTTCTCCGGTTTCCCACCCTTACTGAAATATAAGCAAATTGTATGTTCTTTGATTAGCAAGAGGAAAAGTCATGGGAAGACCATGTAACTAGTAGAAAGATACCTCAGATAAAGATTCTCCTTTATCCCCCCTACCAATTCTCATTCAGTTTCAGAAAAGAATTTTTTAAAGACTTCTTTCAAGGGAAAAAGCGAATTTTTACTCAAGAGAAGAGATGCTCCTACACTAACTAGCAAGAGATGCATGTGAATGTTTTACCTTTCATTCAAACGTTTCAACCTTCCTAGCTTCTTATATTTCTATTGAGCACCAAGGGAACATATAATGAGGGGATTCCTCCCATTGTGTTTTCTCAGATTAGGAAGTGAGAGCAGCCAAGGAAGTTCTTGGAGGGTTGGAGGAAGCAGAGCAGAAGACCATAAGAAAATTACTCCATCACTGCCAATAATAAAGTAAGCTCAGTAGCACCACCAAGAGAATTCAGAAGCATCTTAAGAATGAAGTTGAAAAACAGAAGCCACATTTGCATTGGGGATGTTTTGTTTCATTTGTTTGTTTGTTTTGAGATCTTCCAAGAAGATTTTGGGACAGCTGCATAAAGAAGTAGGAACTAATTTGTGTGACCATTCATTGTCAAACTATGGTTAGTGTATCATCAAAACTTGTCATAGAGGTAAAAGAAAACTTAAAGATACAACACTACAACAAGAACCAAGCTGAATCAGACTAAAGGCCCATCTAGTTTTTACAGTGGCATATCTTCTTTTATTTCTGGAATGGAGTCATGTTGTTGTTTTTTGTTTTTTGTGGTTTAAATTCAGACATGACTAAAATATTTGGAATTCAGATGAAAATTTCTAAGAGTTCTTTCCTTTTTATTAAATCTCTAACAGCAGAGCTGTTTGGTAGCCTTTTACTACTGAGAAGTTAAGGACTCCTTATTGCAACAGACCTTTTGTAACATATAATGACTAGGTTAGATGTTTTTATTGAAATGTATATTTTAATATATATATATATATATATATATATATATATATATATATATATATATATATATATATATATATATATGTATGTATGTATGTATGTATGTATGTATGTATGTATGTATGTATATATTATATTCAGCTTTGTTGATTATTTCCCACGTCATTGTAGTTGTGCTTTTAAAGTTGTAGCAATGTTTGGCAGAATCTCATCTGCCATCATCAGGCTTCTGTATTGTGTTGTCTGTGAGTCAGACTTTTATAAAAGTCTGACTCACAGACGAACACAATACAGAAGCCTGATGATGGCAGATGAGATTCTGCCAAACGTCTACAACTTTAAAAGCACAACTACAATGACGTGGGAAAATACCTGAACAAAGCTGAATACCAAACATGTAAGTACCCGCGAAAACTTAACATATATATATCATAAATATATATATTGAAGGGCTTCTATTCTATTATCAGTGTAAAATTACAATCTCTCCTCTCCCCACTCTAAAACTGTATACTTACAACTAGATTTGTTTAAGATGAGGCATGTCCAACACATGGCCCATAGGTCACATGAGGCCCTAGACAGATAGTAATGCAGCCCCACAAGAAAATAAATATTTAAACAAATGAAGTTTTTATTTATATACATTAACTATATTATATATTTTATATGTGGCTCAAGACAACTCCTCTTCATTCAGTATGGTCCAGGCAAGCCAAAAAGTTGGGACAATCATGGTTTAGGTGTTAATATTTGGAGTTAATAAAGTTCTCAGAATTAGAATTATAAGCAGCTAGCTAAGAATTAAGATGATTAAAATAATGGTGATTGCTAAGATTTATGCCACTGTATATCTTACTTTAACATTGAATCAGATTTCCCATTTGAATAACCATTCTCCCCTTTTGGTAGGATTCTTTGGGAGCTCTTTGCTGTCATTTTAAAAATTATTTTAATTTCCCATTTTATTTCCTCTGAAAATTTAGCTTCCTCACTGTTCATTCTTAACTCCTGGATGAACAAGATATGAAACACTCATCCTAATAAATACTATTGTTATCATTCCATTGTGATAATTATTCATTCATTTCCAGTCTTTGATTAACAACTAGCTCAGTAATTACCAGATGTTTCAAGTGGTTCTTTTGGTTTCTGTTGCCTATGCTGTAAATCCTTCCCTAGGTACTCAGCAAGTTTCTCTGCCACCCAGGCCATTAAATTAGATTCTTTTGATTTTTTTTTAAATGAAAATTGGCAGGTACAAGACATTCCTTCATCCTTCAGTTGACAAATGTTTTTTTGCCCCAGATAAACCAATTGGCATTCTTAGTAAGGAAAATTGGTGTTTGGTTGCGATTTTGAAAAGGAAAAATATGAAAGTCAGTTGGAATGGTAAGAAACACCCAGGGATACTAGAAGATTTGATGAGTGAGGAGCAATATGATAATCGTGACAACCATGGTGGGAACAGCCTCACCATTGATGGGAATGGTGCAGTGGTGGGATTCAAATATTTTTACTACCAGTTCTATGGGCATGATTTGGTGGACGTGCCTTGGTGGGCATGGCAGGGAAAGGATAGTGAAAAATCCCCATTCCCACCCCACTCCAGGGGAATGTAACTGCAAAATCCCCATTCCCTCCTCACTCCTGGGGGAAGGTTACTGCAAAATCCCACCCCACAAACCTGCTTTTCAGCACCGTTCTCCTGTGCAGGGCAACAAAAGAAGATCCAGCTAATCAGCTCGGACTCAGGAGGCAGATAATAGATGGAGGCGGGGCCAGTCAGAGGTGGTATTTATCGGTTCTCTGAACTACTCAAAATTTCCGCTACTGGTTCTCCAGAACCTGCTGAATACTATCTCTGGAATGGTGTTATTATGGTAGTGATTTTGTGATAATTTCAAGCAACCTTTCAACAAAGTTTTTAAAAATTTATGAAGCTTTTTTTTCTCATGTCATTTAGGACCACTTTCATCAACCTTAGCCCAAAGGTTAAGGATGATATTTCCTGTTATTATCCATATCATGTAGTCTGATTTTTCAAAAGATTACCACATCTCTGACAGGAGAATATTAATTGACATACATCCAGAAAAATTGTGATAATAAGTCAGGGTGGGCAAACTTTTTGGCTCGGGGGCCGCATGGACTTTTAAAATTTGACAGACGGGCCGGGTCAGCACAAGATTTTTGGGAATCGCCCCACCCTTTCTCCCCTCTTCTCCTCCTTCCTCCCTCGGAGGCCCCTGAGTCAGGAGTTGCTACTGCCGGCGCGCGCCCACGGCTCCAGTCCCGCATTGCCTTGGGAAGGAAAGGCAAAAGGAAGAGCCGCGGCGGTGCTTTGCAAAAGCAGCAGCGGCACCGGAGGCTCAGGCTCAGCGGCTCCTAGTTTTGCCTTTTCCTTCCCAAGGCAACGCGGACTGGAGCCGCGCGAGCTGCGCGGCGGTAGCAACTCCTGACAGCCCCAGCTGGACACCTGAGCGGAGCCCGGGCGGAACTGCCTGTTGCTGCTGCCGGAGCACCACCGGTCGCCTCCTCCAAGCAGCCCGCCCACTGGCTGGGCTTCCCCTCCGCCGTGCGGCTCAGGGCCAGGCGCGAGCACCCGCGAGTTAAAAGGAAGCCAAAAGTTGCTGGGAAGTTGCTCGGGTTTCCGGGGCTTCCAGGCTTAAACTTTGCACAGGCAAAGATTGCAGTCGGGAGCGTCTTCCCGCCGAGGAGCGGGAAGGGTTCCAGCGGGCGGGCGGGCTGCTTGAGGAGGCGACCGGCGGTGCTCGGTTTCCCCTCCGCCGCACGGCTCGGGGCCAGGCGCGCGCCCGCGAGGAAAAGGAAGCCGCAAGTTGCTGGGAAGTTGCTCGGGTGCTGGGAGCAGGCTTTTAAAGTGCCGCCCGAGCAGGACCGCCGAGCCGGAAACGGGGCACCAAGGCAGGGCAAGGCTCCACCAGCAGCGGCCTAGCTTTAGGTGGCTCCAAGCAGCCCGCTCCAAGCAGCCCGCCCGCCCGCCAGGCGGAACCCTCCCACTCCTCGGCCGGAAGACGCTCCCGCCTGCAAACTTTGCCTTTGCAAAGTTTAAGCCTGGAAGCCCGGAAAAAGGGGGGATCGGGGGGACTCACCTTTGGAGAGGTCGCACTCAAGGTGATTTCGAACTCCCAGCCGAGGCCTTTGCAAAGTTCTTCTTTTCTTTCCTACTCCCGAGAGCGCTCCGCACTGTTTTGCAGCTTTGGGGGCCACATGGTGCAGGGAAATACGCCACGGCCAGCGATTTTTTTTCAGGGCGGGCCGGATTGGACAGACCAACGGGCCGGATGTGGCCCGCGGGCCGTAGTTTGCCCACCCCTGTAATAAGTGGTAACTTTCCCTGATAAGCTTTTATGAGGTATACTGAAAATTTTTGAAACTGGTGTTGTCCAAATATGGATTTCCAACTTTTTAGCTGGATCACTTTGTGAAACTTTATGAATATTGATTGATTAACAACTAGAATTAACTCTTCATTCAGAAAGATTTCATAAGAAACTTGTGTAACATGTATTTTATCTCTTTATATTTTTAATTTAACACTGGAACCCTTGCCAGTTTTATTAAATAGACAAAACAATGATTAGCATAAGAAAAGTAGAGTTAAACACAAAATGATAGCATTTGCCACTTATATATTATTCCACACTGATCTTTTGGAACAATTCTATAATTTTTCAGATAATTTAATAGCTGGAAGACATATACTTCCTATAAACACTAGTTTCTATAAAAATTGGTATAAATTGGGTTTTCATCTATTGCTTGAATTCTCTTAAATATCTGGGAATATGAATTTTAAGGAAATATTTCATTTCTGTATATAAATGTATCACATTTCTTAAGCTATGTATTCAAAACAAATATACATTTTTCTAAGCAATTATTCACCAAACTATCATCATTCTTATTATCATTCATGGATCTCTGAATGACCAATCCTTTTTTTAAAAAAACATCATTTTACTAATCACATTTAATTTACCTAACATATGTTTTATTCTCATGGATTATCAAACAATTTTTTCCCCAGAACTCATGCCTGGTTCTTCCATTATCACCACAAATTAGTATGCAGCTATCATCAACCTATGGATTCCTGTTTTCATACACACCTACAACCGAGATAGCTTCAGTTCAATTTTATGTAAGCAGCCTATAATTACTTTGGAGATTGAAGTATCATAAACATTTATTAAACAAATAACTTCATGACATCCATTTTAATTTTTTTCATTCAGAATTAAAACTGTAGCTTCGTTTCTTTGTATATATATATTCCTCAATTATGCTCCATAGCATGAGATGTCCATATCCAAGCCATTATATCCTTCCCCACTTTGTCTTCCTTCATAGATGGGCAAAGTAATGTAGTTTTCATTTATTTTATTTTAATTAATTCATAATCCATACATTTACTTTCTTACATTTAAAGTTACAATTCTCCCTATGAACTGAGCTCATAGCTTTTGATTTATAAATCCTTCTATTTCCCACCATCCAGTCAGAACTGAAAAAGCTTCTTGGATAAGAAGTGAAACATCTTCAAAGAAAAACCGGAAAGCCCAGTTGCCTCTTGAAAATAACCATGAGATAACCATGACCTGGATAACTGAGAATTTCCATAGACATTCGGGATGAAAGTGATACATATATTCAAAACTGTACAAATCAATCTTCAATGACAGAACACGATGCGTAGGAAAGCCCTTAGCTGCATGTGTTCTGGGAAAGGGCAGTTGTCAGCACAGGTCAGAGTTAGGTTCCACACTGGAGTTTCCTTGTCTTTTGTTGCAAATTCCTAGGTTGGTTTGACTCGGTGTATTTTGCTGTAAATGAAAATGTATTGATTTTATACTTGATTTTATAAAACAACATGCCACATGATTTTGGTTTCATGTGTTTTGTAAATCCAGTCAGTAATGTATCAAATAAAACATGGAATTGTAGGACGGAGTCATAATATTAAGTGTCTGTTGAGACCATCAGTCCTAGAATGCCCAACCAACAAGTCAGTGTCTTCAGATCAGAAGACACCTATCAGAATTAGGTTTGGTGTAATTGCATCCTAATGTCAGTCTAGATCTGGGTAACATAGGAGTCCTGGTGGCTCAGTGGCTAGAATGCAGTATTGCAGGCTGACTCTGCCCAGTGCCAGGAGTTTGATCCTGATTGGCTTAAGGTGGACTCAGCCTTCCATCCCTACAAGGTCAGTTAAATGAGAACTGAGAATATTGGGGGAAATATGTTGGCCCTGTAAACTGCTTAGAGCAGCGGTCCCCAAATTTTGTGGCTTGGCAGCCTGGCTAGGGAAGGACAGGCTGCCTTTTGCATGAGTGGAGCTTGGCGCACACTTGCATGCCAGCCCACCCACCTCTTATACAGTCTGGTTTCGAATAGACCTTGGTTTGGCAGTGGGCCGCAGGGACCCCTGGCTTAGAGAATGCTGTACTGCTATGAAGCAGTATCTAAGTGGTAGTCTAAGTGCTTACTGGTATTGCTACCTTGTCCTGCCAGACTAAACTCCAGACAACCATAATGGCTTCCAAAAGCCCTTGATTTGTGGCAGTGTCATAGACATCCAAATTTCTACAGCCCAGTTCTTGTAGCTCCAATTACCTAAGTTATCTCCTTGGACTTTAGATAAAAAATAACAGATGACAGCGCCTCAAAGGAGGGCATGTATAATTGTCTAGTTTCTCTTTTTTTTTATTTTTGAAAGTCACATACTGAAGGGTCATGACTGAAGGGATGAAGAGGACAAAAAGTAGATGGGAAAAATTAACCTCACTCCCACCATATTTGTGGTTGGAGTTAATCATCTTCCAGTTCTAGGATGAAACAGCTGGCTTTGCTTAAACTTGAAAAAAGAAAATTTAGGAGGAGATGATAGTTATCTTCAAATATGTAAAATATGGAATGGAGTTCTCTGTTGTTTCAAAAATTTGATAGTTTGATAGTAGAATGGCAGTCCATAAATTGTAAATCTGGTACTGATATTAAGCATATATTTCTCTTGTTTTAATTTTTCACATAGTTCTCATTTTGCGTCAGGCTCAAACGCTGTGGTACTATGCATACAGTACTTATTTAGAAGTGAATCCAACAGAGAAACTTCATTTCAAATCTCTTATTCTTTGGGATTTCTCTTGTGGATATCAATCATATCCATGTTTATGTACAAGGAAGCCTTGTTATGTTCAACAAGTCCACTTGCAGATAATGAACATTTTATTGCAATCTAAGGTTTTATTATTAGGCTTACTTAAGGATAGTAGCTAATCCATATTTTGTATTTATGTATGTATATATTTAGAAGTGTGAATTATTAATGGCAGATTTATAAATATGTTGAATTAACAAAACTTTCAGACAGAAGAATTTAAATGTGTCAGTCGCTGTGTGTTTCCTGATTGGGCAATTCATCTCCATACATGTGGGGATGGGAATCAGAGTCAAAAGCCTGTGTGGGGAACCCTGCTTAGTTTTGTTTTGTGTTCAGTCAGAAATTGTGAGAGAAAAGTGCTGGGCTTAGTGCTTTAGAGCTAGACTTAGTGACAGCTGATGGTGCACCCTGAAGAAGGAAGGGAAGGTACATTGAAGATTGGCAAATTAGTCAATTATAAAATTAGAATGTTCTGCTTATATTCAGTTCAGTTTTTAGCATCTATCTTCTTTCTAATGTTTTCTCAGTCTAAAAAAAAACTAGTGCTTCTTCCCAAGAGTTTTGTTTACACACGATAATTAATTGAATCATGGTTTACTAAATTAGCTCAGATCATCTGTGTTGATTGTGCCATAAAATGAACACACTATCTGGGTTTGCATATCATTTCCTTCTAGAAGATTTATAGCACCACCAGAACTGCCTGGCCACCCTCTTTTTTAACCCATTCACATGACACTGATCTTACTTGCCTCTAGACCGGTTGTCAAACTCACATTGTCATGGCGGCATCACATGACTTTCCCCCCACCTCTTCGCTAGACCAGGCATCGGCATGGCCAGCTCATGATGCATCCAGCTTGCAGCCCAAGAGTCTGACAGCCCTACTCTAGGCAATTTACTCTTATGTAGACAAGCTATTATATCTGAGTTGCCAAATTGCCACCAGATGGCTACAAAATAACACGCAATTCTCTTTAACATATTGCCGCCGTTTAGTATTTGGATATTTGAAACCCAAAGTGGTAACTCCAATTATAACTACATTGTGATCTACACACAAAATTCAGCTTGTTGAGAACATAATGACCTTAGCAATGCTCTTTTTTCAATTGTTTAATAGGAGTATATAGAAAACATTATTTCATCAATACCCTGCCCTGAAGCAACCAAAACAAACAAACAAACAAACAAACATCTCCTTACCTGCATTTCACTTGGATAAGAAATCAAGAAAATTGCTAGCATGCCTTCATGTGTGTGGCTTTTCATATGCTACACATCTAACCATTTCAATCAGAGGAAATAGCCTGGTACCCCAGCTAAAAATCCTCCTTATGCATGTGATATGATATGCCATCAATGTTAGTACCAACTACGTCTCTAGCTATGTTTATAGGCTTTAAAGTGAGGGGAGATGGGTTGACAAGCATGTATGCTTTTAAGCTGCAGGAACTAGAACTCATTGTATGAGCATTTCCGTAAGATTATTGCTTCCATCCAGCTGCAGTTAACAAAATTCCTTAACACAGCACAAAAAGAAAACTAAAAATCAAACAGGCTTACATGTTGCAACTTTACTCATTCCTGCAGGAAACTGACACAACCCTTGTCAAGTTAATCTTTTCCTAAATCAAGACAGCTTTCCACTTGAAGGACTTTCTAAACCAGGGGTGTCAAACTCATGTTGTCACAGTGTCATCACGTGATGTATTGTGACTTTTTTCCCCTTTGCTAAACTGAATGGGGGCGGGGGCAGCACATGACGCATCCAGCCCATGGGCCATGAATTTGACCCCCCTATTTTAAGCTCCCAACTGAGAGGGAGGGTGAGACAAGAATCTGATTTGCCCACAAATTCTGCAGAATATCACCCTTTTACAAAATAATATATCTTTTTTGCAATCTGGAAAATTTGAACTGGAAATACATCACATGCAGTGTATAATTGACTTCTTCCTCCTCATTATAATAAATGAAAAAATTATCAATCACTAATCAAACTGGGTCATAGATTTGAAAAAAAAAACATAGTAACAGATAAATTTTATTTCGTCACTGTTGATTAAGAAAAATTAAGTAGACTTGATACATGTTGACACATTACAAAATATACATTTAACTTCTTTCCCTCTCCCATTTTTATAAGGCATGTTTTGATTTCAAAAAAACTATTTTGTAGGATTTCATATCCTTGTGCATTATTTATAAAATTATAAACAGGGACCTCTATATCTCTGTATTTAAGAAACCAGATTACCTAATATATTATAGTTTGACAGTTAATAATTGCTATTTCCAAGCTCCAGGCAGGAAGCATATTAAAAGTTTGGAATATAGAGCATTATTGTTATGATTATATCCTGACTTAAGAATTCTAGATGCTCAACTTCTATATTGACTTAAATTGAATATTTTATTTGGCCAAGTGTGATTAGACACACACGATCATCTGTCTATCTATACTTTTATATTGATATTTTCCCAATAATTTTATCTTATTCTAGTATGGATTGAAAATATGCCCTGTAGTATGTATTCAGACAAAAAAAATGGGAAAAAGTCCCATGAAGGGGAGCCACACCTGACAAGTTATACTTGGCTAACTAAATCTTACAATAGTAATCAGACTTTGGAATTCCCAACACTATTCTAATACCTGCTTCCTCAATTTAGAGTGACTAACAGATTAGACTGTGCATCAAGAATCCAAATTGAGTTTTCAAACACAGATATGGACATTCTTGATGCAGTAAAAGATAACTTGGCAGAAACATTTTGGGACAATTAAATTCTTTCAATTTGTCTCAGTATCTAATGATACAAAACAGCACAGTCTTCCATAGTTAGGTAATATATCCCATTAGCAGACCTATAGTTGATTAATAACATTCAGATGTTAGAAATGATGACTATAGGCTTCCAAAATAACTTGGAGGAAGTGAACATAAAGGTCAACTTAAAAATGAACCTCCAAAGCACCATTCAGTGCTCCAACCTAGCTTTCCCCAACGTGATGACCTTTAAATATGTTGGACCTCAACTCTACAATTCCTGTCTGATATAACTACTATTGAGATTATCACTCATCTGGTAAGATTAACTGCTTCTCAAATAAGCCTGATGCAATCTTATTTATTAAGCAGTCATTCTGTTATTTCTAAAGTTTGTAAACAAGGTCGATCAAGCATCACACTATTAGGGAGGAAATTGAAGACATGATATATATATATATATATATATATGGATCTTTGGTTATTCGGGTTTTCTCCCGCGTAAGATTCAAAGTATCTAGGCAAGCGTTTCGGCGAGGTCCCACTCGCCATCTTCAGGCTGGTGCTTCGGCTTAGTGCCAGTGCAAGCAGTGTGTGACCGGAGCTGCCATCTCTCTATATATACAAGTGGTGGGGGATGGTGTGCTGGGCTGGTTGGCTGTGCTGCAGCCTCTTGATTGGTTGATGGAGTTGATGTTGGTATAATGGGCTGTGTAATGGCCTTTTGTTGTAGAGATATCCTGGATCTTGTGCTGTCATCTCCTGGGTCGTTAGCCTCTTGTGTTTTAACGGCTTGGGTAATGGGTTGTGTGATGGGCTTGTGAGTTCTTTTGTTGTGGTATCCTGGGTCTTGCGTTGTAATCTCCTGGGTCGTTTGTGTTTTGATCTCTTTTCGATTAGCCTCCTGTGTAGTAACAGCTTGGGTAATGGGTTGTGTGATGACCTTGTGAGATTTATTGCTGTGGTATCCTTGGTCTTGTGCTGTGATATCCTGGGTCATTTGCTGTGTTGTGACTTCTTGAGTTCTTGAGGTGTAATTTCTTGAGTTTTCTGATGTGATGTCCTGAGCGGGTGGCTGTGATGTAGCATTTTGGGTTTTTAATATGGCTTTGAGTTTGGGGTCTGGGTCTGGACTAGCTTCCTAACTAATGATAGCCGTCCATTCACCCGGAGCCAAGCTGCACTAAAGGCCTCCAATAAAGTAACACAATGTTGCCAGCCAATCAAGATACAAAAAGAGCCAAAAAACAGACAGAAGATATTAGAAACACCAATCAAGCAGAACACAGCAAACTCCAAGACCAATAAACACAGACCAAGACTCTCAACCAATCAGGATGAAGAAAAAACCATTCTGGCACAGCAATAGGCTGCCCCAAATTCAAATCTGAAACCACTGTAAAAGCCTGACTCACAGATGAACACTATACAGAAGCCTGATGATGGCAGATGAGATTCTGCCGAAACGTCGCTACAACTTTAAAAGCACAACTACTATGACGTGGGAAAATACCCGAACAAAGCTGAATGCCATACATACATACATACATACATATACATATACATATACATATACATATACATATACATATACATATACATATACATACATACATACATACATACATACATACATACATACATATATATATATATATATATATATATATATATATATATATATATATATATATATATATAATAAACAACTGCTGACATTCTTTCTGCTAATTTTACCAATAACAATATAAGAGGCATACAAGAATTCTAGTACAGGTGTTGTTCACTCACCTGCACTAATAGATACCTACTATTTAAAGCTACAGTCTCCTTTTTTTTGCTCATTGATATGACTTTTATGTAGCTATGCTGTATCTAGACATCCCAGGGAAATAGAAAATGAGGAGTCAGGACTAAAACATTCGAGAGAGACAAGAGGAGGGTCCAGAGGGGGATTTCTCTCTGTCTGACAGAAAATAATTACTGTAACATTCTTCAGGTTGACCAGTTTTCTCAGTGGAATAAAGTTTTGGCCTCTGAACTTCCACATGCAATACGAACTGGTTATCCCCAAACTAACTCAGATGTCATTTCAGGAAGAACATAATTATAGTTCAGATAAAATGACATCATCATAACCACCCTAATTTCCAATAGCATTTCATCATGTGAACTCCCACCTGCAGTCTGAAACCTAGACACAAGTTTATTACGGTATGATTCACAATCAGAAGCTTCCAAATAGAAGTGATTAAGCCTCCTGGAGCAGGGATATCTTTCTTTTTCGTGGTTCTCCTAAACTTCCCTTTAATGCATGCACACCTGCATACATCAACCATATGAAAACAATGAATCAGACCCAGATGATAGAAGGGCTTTGTATGAAATTACATATAGCCATAGCCATTTTTACTACAGTAGTTTTTTTTTTAATGTAGGACATATTGCACACTGCTAAAGCAGCTCAACAGTGCCCCCTGGAGTGCCTGACAATTTCCTGGGAATCAGGCCAAATCCCACACTTTGTGGCAGAGAATGTATATTTGTAATTTCAGCTCTATTTTAAAAGGGCCTACTTTATTGAAAGAGCACTGCTACTTTAAAACGTTTTGTTTCTGGTTGCTTAGAAGGTGGATTTCAGCAGAAAAGTGATGCTCTAGTTTATTTGGCCAGACCACAGGCATCAGAAGTAGAGATTGGTACACAAAACATTGTTGGATAGCAGAAGATATTGGAAAGAACAAATACCGGTCTTTGTTAAGAATGTGGCTTTCTTTGATCCAAGAGTCCCATAAGTATGTAAAGCTGCTCCGTTTATCTCTTGAAAGGATGTGAATCAAGAGTACAAAGATTCTTTATTTCAAACTATCCTTTTCCCAAGGAAAGTTGTATTTGCTGCTTTTCTAATTTAGGAAGTAAGAAGAGCAAGGTTTTCCTTCACTAACATTCTACATCTGATCCAGCAAGGTTTTTCTGATATTTTAAATCACAGTTAAAATTAGCTGTTTAGGTTTTGAACAAAAACTTAAATTATGGGTAATTGAAATCAGAAACTGATGTTCCCATTTGACTTCCTTTCTCTATGCTGGAGGAAGAGATGAAAACTTATAGGACGGTAGGATTAAGCTTATCATCATAAATCATGTTTAATTATTTTAATTCCTTTTTTTGATGAAAGAAGACATGAAGGAATGCAGAATTATTTTAAAAATGAACAAAACAAATCACACAGAGACCTAAAATAAAACTTACAAGAAGGCATTCAGTGTAGGCTCTCTCTGTCTCTCTCTTTGTGTGTGTGTTTGT
Source organism: Notechis scutatus (assembly GCF_049901735.1). NCBI lineage: Eukaryota > Metazoa > Chordata > Lepidosauria > Squamata > Elapidae > Notechis > Notechis scutatus. The sequence continues at coordinate 142,261,125 of NC_142012.1, read as the reverse complement.
GTGTGTGTGTGTATGGATTGGCCTACAGATATCACACCAGCCAAAGGAAAAAAGCTGGTTATGTTTCTCTGCAGATTTCTACAAAATCTCTTGAAATTTAAAATACAGTGATAAAATTATATAAATTAACATAGTATAATATAAACAAAGAAAAACCAAACTAAATCTTCATTTCCTATCAAACACAGGGAAAATGTGTTCTGGCATTTGTAGCATATGAATGCTAAACTCCTCCAACATAAGCAACTTTTAAATAAATGGTACAATTCACCATTTATTCTCCAAATATTTGTTTTAAAGCTGCAAATGTGTCTGATGCCACTTGAATGCACGTACTCTGCCCTAAATGGAAAGGCCCTTCTTACATTATCATTGCAAAATCAGGATCACTACACTAAGGAGAAAAAAGTATACAATTTAAAGCAGAAAAAGGGAAACCAAGACTGCTATAACTTACATACCAAGATTGCCCTTTCCCCCAAAACTGATTCATATAGGCATTGGGAGGAACTATCACAAAAACAGAAAATGTACTATTTCTTTGCTTGGCTCCATATAACTCTATTACTACCACCACCAAAGTAGAAAGAACATCAAAGCATGAGCGTAGACTAGATTTTTGTTAAGAGCTTTTTGCAACATGTTGCCACTGTGGATGCATGCAGGTTAATTAAGAGATAATTACTTCCATTTTTTTTTCTAAAGTTCTGAGTTTAAAAAGGTTTCCTCTTTATCTTAGATTTTTGTGGTACTGTGGCTTCCAAGCTTGATTACTCATTCATCCCCACCCCCCCCACGTAATTGCTTATTTAGGAGATAGAGATGACAGCAACCATTCTACACCCCTAATATAAGCATTGTGTATTTTGATAGAACACTTGAATGAAGCAGATCAAAACATAGACTGTAGTGCATTGCTGAAAGATGAAACACAGATAGTATTGGTGTGACTTCAAGGAGACACTGTGTCTATTTTCAGTATAGTTAACATTAATATTACATGTTTCATTTTTCTCTGTGTATATAATTTTTGCTAAAACATGAGCTCAGTGTTCCTTTTCAAACTATGTCATACAAGAGTAATTCTTTGACTACTTATTATTCTGGCAGAATTCTCAGTTCCATTCCTTGTGACTCATAGATGATTTTTTTTGTTCTATATCCTTGGGTTTTGCAATGCTTTGATTCAGTCTCCATAAGGAATTTAGGAGTTCTTAGGATCATGAATTTAGTATCTCCCTGCAACATCTTAAAGAATCTGCACCCTGTCCATGCAGATGCTTGACAGTATTGTAGACAGGTATTATCTTTAGGCTTCCATGCACTCCTAAACACCTTGTGGTGAATGAAACTGAATATTGCATAAGACAATCACAATAATTCATACTTGTCCCTATTTTGTTGTTGTTGTTCAGTTGCTAAGTTGTGCCCAACTCTTTGCAACTCCATTGACTATAGCACTCCAGGCTTCCCTGTCTTAGAGTTTGCCCAAATTCATGTTCATTGTATCAATGACACTAACCATCTCATCCTCTGTTGTCCTCTTGTGCTTTTGCCTTCAATCTTTTCCAACATCAGGGTCTTTGCCAATGAGTCCTCTATTCTCATTAGGTGGTCAAAGTATCTGAGCTTCAACTTCAGTATCTGTCCTTCCAAAGAACAGAGCTGATTTCCTTTCAGATCAACTGATTTGATCTCCTCGCAGTCCAAGGGACTCTCAAGAGTTTTCTCCAGCACCACAATTCAGCACTTAGCTTCTTTATGGTCCAACTCTCACAGACGTACTGTACATTACTACTGGGAAAACCACAGTTTGACTGTATGGACCTTTGTCAGCAAGGTGATATCTCTGCTTGTAATATGCTATTTGGATTTGCCATAGCTTTCCACCCAAGGAGCAAGCGTTGTTTTTTTTTAATTTAATGGATGCAGTTGCCCTCTGCAGTGATCTTGGAGCCCAAGAGAATAAAACCATGACAGGCTTCCATTTCTTCTCCTTCTATTTGCCAGGAAGTGATGGGATGCCAAGATTTTATTTTATTTTTTAATGTTGAGTTTCAAGCCAACTTTTGCACTCTCCTCTTTTACCCTCATCAAAAAGCTCTTTAATTTCTCTTCACTTTCTGCCATTAGAGTTCCCAAATAAACTTGATCACTTGAGTTCCTTAATATATTGAGATCCAAAGAAAAACATGCCAATCTTATTCATTATACTAGGATATATTCTGAGGAATTTTGAAGTTTTACATACCACTCTGTGATAATTTAATTTGGGGGGGGGAGAGATTCTCAGCTGGCTATTGCATTAGCTTCCAAATAATGGTATCAGGTAGTGGTGACTTAATGCTTTGCCTACTGCATGGCTAATGCTTGATATCAGTCTGATGTTTGCCCTAATAGTTGGCTCTTTTCTAAAGTTCTCAAATGTTTTTCAACTTTGTTATAGTAGAGTGGATGTTTGAAAAATTGCAATCTTTGATTTGTATACATTAATTGTCTTTTAGGAACACACGAGCTATACATGTGTGGATGATACACACATGCTATACACATACAGTGTGTGTTGGTTTATGTTGTATTGGCATAGCAAAAATGCTGTCACAGTGCAGAGAACTAAGAAGGAAACAGGACAACAGTTGTCTTGTTCATTCTGATTAATGATGGTCAGTATGAAATTCTTCAGTGCATTATTTCAACTTCTTTTTCCTCTTTTTAAGGATGGGTGGGAGAGATTGCTTTATTTCAATGCTTAATGAAGGGAAATAGGAAATTTCCCAGACAGCCATCCCTTTAATCTCCCCATAATGGTATTCTCTTTGTTCCTACTTTTGGCAGCTTCGTTTGCCAACATATGCTATTAGCAGATGGCATATGTAAAGAGGGTTTTGATTTTTTTAAAAAACTTTTCCACTTAGGCATATTTCCCCATTTTGACTACAAATATGATAATATATACAGTGTCCCTTTTCTGTTTTACAATTTAATTTGTCAAAAGCAGTGTAGTAACTTTCCAAGCAGGATCTCTTTCAGAAATCCACTATTTTCACACATGCTCTTCTTGGTCCAAAAAATGCATTGTTGCTGAGTCAGCCTTCTGTCAGCTTCTTCTCAGGATCAGCTGTTGAACAAGGGGGCAGAATGCAAAAAAAGAATCAGTTTTATATAGCATGTTGCAGCATCCATCTATAACACATAATTAATTCTTTATGACACCAGGGTCTTGTGAACTTTGTATAGACAAGCATGCCTTCATAGTTTTGCTAACACAGATGCAAACTGCTGTCAATGCAAACTGCTGTCATGGGCAATTCTTGAAAATGGTTTATAACTGCTTGATGGACAGATCAACCTGGTCCGCTTCCTTGAGTTTAAAATCACATAGAGATGTATGGTATTGAAGGATAGGGATGTCTAGCCTTGTTCAAATACAAAATTAAACTTCATTTTTGCACGTTTTGTATGTGAATAAGTCTGAATATGCCTTAAACTTGGGTTCCGTCTTTCACTCAAAGTTCAAGCAGTTTAACATAAGGATTGAATCCAGTGAAACTGATTAGTCTTCACTTAGATTTACAGCACTGTGCTAGCTAGTAGTTTTGACCCTATCATGTTACTTCCTTTTAATAAATCATGGTTAAACTTAATTGTGCAAAAGGGTTTAAATGCAATATTGTACAGTGTTGCAGGAATATAAAAACTTCCAAGCACATTGTTTGAGATTTCATCTAAAGAATAAAGAATTTTGGTACCAATTGAAGTGTCACCCAAATTTGCTCATAATGGTAAATGCTCATGCTTCATTGTTAAGCCACTCCAGAAGCACTGGATTGGTGTCCTGTGATAAGCTTTCACATGCTTCCTTTGTTTTTGTTTAGCACATCAGGTGAAGTCACAAAATTATCTATCCAGAATCAAATTCAAGAGAAACCAGTTCCACCTGTTCACTCAAAAAGAAAACACCACACAGCACTGAATTACTGGGTCTAATAATGTCTCAAATTGGTCACACATTTTTGGAACATTTATTGAACTCTTATTAAAGATATTTTCTTTTTTAAAAATAGAAGCAGTGTAAAAAAATATTGAAATACATGCTTTGATTTATACAACAAAAAGGTAACAACAACAACAACAAAAAACCAAGAGTAAGGAACAGCCCAAGATACATATTCTAATTACAGATCAATATGTCTTTTTTGAAGGCTGTGTGCAGACAGGAAGAGGCTCAAATCTTTCTTCAAAAGAGATATTGTTGCCAATGCAGGTCTGAATTCAGTTGTTCTAGAGCAGCTTAACTATCACTCCTCATTTACAGAGTATAAGATGCTCCAAAGTATAAGATGCACCTAGCTTTTGGGGAGGAAAAGAAGAAAAAAATTCTTCCTCTGCCTCCCAGCATCCAGCTGGTATTCATCTGGCCCATTTGCTGTGGCCCATTCACCACTGCTGCTGCCTATTTACCACCGTGGCCCGTTTTAGAACAGCTGATCAATGCCACACCAACCCCCCCATTGCAATATTCACTGTATCAAAAGCACAGACATTTCTACCCACTTTTACTCCAAAAAATACGGTATATATCAAGCTGTAGGATGAAACATAGCTGCAAAAGTAAATAAATCTATTGATGAAAAAGAACCCTAAACCAGAGGTGGTATTCAACAGATTCTGACCAGTTCTGGAGAACCAGTAGCGGAAGTTTTGAGTAGTTCAGAGAACCGGCAAATACCACCTCTGACTGGAGATTTTACAGTATCCTTTCCCTGCCACACCCACCAAGCCACGCCCACAGAACCGGTAGTAAAAAAATTTTGAATCCCACCACTGCCCTAAATATATACATAGACTTAGTCTCTAAAAGTATTTAGACTACATTCCTATACCACTTAATCAGAAAAAATACCTAAGGTTTTCAAACCCTAATTGTTGATAACTGGCCCTGTTACTTGAAAATAAGTTTTCACAGAAGTCGTTTACAAATAAATGTGTTTAGAACCAATATGCAAAATAGCTAAAAGCTTGTGACCCAAATCAAATTATTTTTTAAAATGTGTGCATGCATTTTCATTTCTCATTTTATACAGCAGCATTTCCTTTTCCAAAGTTGATTATTGATTCAGAGATTTAACAGCTACCATAATCATTGCTATCAGGCTTCCAAAGGATTAGTTTCTTTGGCCAAAATTCAAATATGAATATGAAATCAATATGATAGAGGAATTTGATTACTACATTAAAATGCATAACCTGGCACGTGTCTAGGAAATACTAATTGCATAATAAAGTTCTCCAGATGTTGTTCCAGCTATCAAAAAAAAGTTCTCATCCTTCAAGTCTTATGAAGCACAAGGATATTTCTCTTTCATTTGTTAAAAATATTCTATTCAAACTTTTCTCTCACTTGCTGCAACAGCTGATGTTGCAAATGTTTTGATAGGAACCTTAATAGCATCAGATTAAATAGAAAATATGGTAGCCTGTTTTCTTTATTAGCTATGTATTTACTTCCAGAGGTGTGAATCAGTGGTTCTAATTTCAAGTAAATCAATCCCCTAGTACTTTTACTCTGGTAACAGTAAAATAACATCTCTGGTGGTGAGTGTGATTCAATTTTTTTATATGCACCCTCTAAAATGCTAAAGGATCTCCAATACTAACTATTCAGCTTTGAAATCATGAGGTTGGACTTTATCCTTTACCAGCAAACAAATTTACCTCTCCTAAGTTTCCAATAAACCCATCTTGAATTTCAGTTGCCAAGTATTTTCTTTTCAAGCCTTATAGCTTGAAAGATTGTATTTATAAAAGGTTATTCTGATGGAAAGAGTGTAAAAACTGTTTACACAGCTGGTGAAATTTGATGCACTATGCCAGGGGTGTCCAACCTTGGCAACTTTTAAGCCTGGAGGACTTCAACTCCCAGAATTCCCCAGCCAGCTTTGCTTTGCTGGCTGGGAGTTGAAGTCCCCCAGGCTTAAAGTTGCCAAGATTGGACACCCCTGCACTATGCTATAGGTAGCCCTTGACCTATGACCACAATTGAGGCCAAATTTTCTGTTGCTAAGTGAGAAACTTGTTAAGTGGCTTTTGCCCCCATTTTATGACCTTTCTTACTACAGTTGTTAAATGAATCACTGCAGGCTTTAAATTAGCAACATGGTTAAGTGAATCTGGCTTCCTCATTGATTTTGCTTGTTGGAAGGCCGCAAAAGAAGTTCACATGACCCTGGGACACTGCAACCGTCATAAATATGAGTCAGTTGCTAAGCATCTGAATTGTGACATCAGAAAATTGGGTTAATTGAGTAAGTATGCTGGCAAATTGTTATACTTATTCAAACAGGATTTTAGCTAACTATTCTCAGCTGACTATTTCATGAATATTTGAGTGATATTTGCCATATGAACAGGAGGTCTATATTACATGAGAATAAATCACTAACAAATAAAGAAGGATCTTTTGGTCCATATTTAATATTTTTAAAGTATAAGATATCCTACTGAAACAGATGTTTCAGAGCCCATCATGGTCAAATACACATTCCTATGGCTATGTCTAGAGTTCTTACTTTAGAATTAGTCTTTACTATTTTCATTTTTCTCTCAAGTAGAAAAGAATAAAATACATCCATATTCATATGTTAAATAGAGTATTATGAGCTGTGGTGGTGCAAGTCTTATGAGGCTCAAGGTTGACTCAGTCTCCCATTCTTCTGATGTTGGTAAAATGAGGACCCAGATTGTTGGGGGCAATATGCTGGCTGACCCTATAAATATAAACCACTTAGAGAGGACTGTAAAGCAGCATATAAGTCTAAGTGCTATTGCTCTTGGTATTAATCTGTAAGCTATTCAGAAATTTTAAACCTCACATCTCATCATGGGCTATTTAACAATTTATTATAAGCCTGAATCCCTTCCTTCCTTCCTAAATTGAATCAAAATAGTGCTTATATAGTAAGGTCGTCTTTCATTAGATATAGGTGTGATTCACTTGAAGACTGTAACCTAGTACCCAGTATTAAAATTGTGAGTTCTGAGTTTTTAATTGAAAGGAAAAATGCCTTGTACAATAAACATATCAAAGGGTTCTGAATAATTCTGGAGCAACAGTAAATAATTCAAAATTACCATAGGTTATGTATGGAAGTTAATTTTTTAAGGGTGTGTACACAAGATCTTAAAGCAGAAGACTCCTACATAATTATGTTTAATTTGAATACTATTTAGATATAAACGAAGTCTTCATATGTGCATTGGGAAACAAGTTTTCACAGGTAAATTTTATTTAATATTCTTATTAAGGATCTGAAATGCCTTGTAATAATTCATATGTATTTCTCTTTTGATTTCCTTTTGCTGTAGTTCAAGGTGCCAGAAAGGGACATGTGTTTGTCCTTGAAACTAAAGTAAATGAGAAGAATATTTAATTTATTTTCCTCTCTGCATTAATGTTTCCCCTGATTGCCCTCTAGTTTTACAATCACTAAACCTTTCATGCATGGGTTAACTTACAAAATCATTTAGAATGAAAATTAGTTGGACTGGTTAACAAATGACAGGTAATTGTACCTTCAAGGCTTGTTGGTGGATTAGATACACAGAGCATAATGTTTCAGGCTACTTTTTAAAAAGTTTGTAACCATTAAACTCAAAAACCTTGATCCTGCAAAAGAATGTGTGTTTCTGTGGGTGAGGCACAAAAGGTGATTGTTTAATATGGTGGAGGGAGGCTGGAGTTCAATAATTATAGATACCTGCAACTAAGAAAAGATAGCAATTCCTACTAGGGTGGGAAGCTATAAAGTTCTACGCTATAAAGCAAAGAATGATATTTCCTTAGGCAAGACATAAAGGAAAGGTGTCAAGAAAATTTAAAGGAAATAGTTAACTCAGGGCAATAAAACTGAATCTGGTTGTGTTATTCACTTATAGTTCAGTTGATGAATAAGTTTTCATTTTCTTTCCAGGTGTACATCTTTTGCCTTTAAAATACAAGATCAGGAAATCTCCCATTAGACATAAACTCCCTTACATATCAGTGAAGAGCAAATTGTTACCAGATTTGGACTAAGCAAGGAATTTAAAGCAGAATTTGAAGTTATTTGCATTTGGTGGCCTGTACCATAGCTAATAATATCAACTATAGCTGTAGGAATTAGGGGCTGCCTGATCTATTTGCTCAAACTGAGTCTGAAAGAGGAGCTATTTATATATCCCAAAGGCTCTTTCATAGTTTAAAAAGCTTGGAGGATTGGAGAGTAAAATTCCTGTATTTGTATTAAAGGCTAAAAACTGGTTATCTCTAAATTGTAAACTAGTAATGGAACTGCTGTGATAATCATGTTCACAAGCATTATGCTAGGGGAAAGAATCATGACCATTTGTATAGTTGCAGCATAGAAGATTTATTCAACCTATGCACAAGAATCTGGTCAACTAAAGTCCTATGTTAAATAGGCACCATATAAGGGTCAACAGAATTCAGGAGGGGTTGGATTTGGAGCGCTTGTGGGAATGCAATGACTCTAAACTGTTGACATGTTCTGCCCTGAGCTGTGCTTGCTTTTCTTCTATACATTATCAAGGACAATTTAACTGTCAAATGACTTTAACTATTGTCTTAGTTGGAACTACCAATTCTGGGCTGTAAAAATCCAGACAGTTATCCGTGTTCATCTTCCTTCATGCACTTATGCCATCAGTGGTAAAGGAACTACTACTACTAACTACCATTGCTCTGAACTATACCATGGGGAGTGTATATTCACAGTACAGTGACCTTGTGATGGGCTAGTCAGGAACAATAGATCAGACTACGTGCGATTCAACGAAGGAGGAAATGATAATTCAATCCAATACTCTGTCAAGGAAACCAAACAGATTTTCACAGTCAAGATGATGTCTTCCAATGATACTGGATTCCTTCCAACCTTTCCTCTTTGGAAGGAGTTCAATGAGATAATGGGGAAGGATAAGTAACATTGGCATTTATAATATGGCAGAATTAAAGCCAAAAAGACATTTAGCTAATGATGGATTCAGAGGCAAAAAGAAAAGACGATATTGTAAAGATATGTAAAATTGGTATGCCTCACATTAGAACTTTAAACTAATGTAAACCCACATAAGAGCAGAAGTATAAAGCCTGAACATTGAGATTCTTCAAATCATTCATTAGAAATAGACTGGAATGGGTCACTATGCTGTAGAAAAGCATTCACCCTTCTATGGCAGATCAGAAAATGTGAGAATTCGGGGGGGAAAAGAAATGCCAGTATTATTAAAAGCATATAAAAGTCACTGCTTAAACATAACTACCAAAATGACAAAATTATGCTATGGCCTATGGGCATCATGATTTCTAAATAAAAGTGCACAACTAAATCATTTGCAGAATGATGCCATCATTTTGGCATTATTATGTTGTTGGGGAGGACTATGGTGTAGGGTTTGTTAGCTTCTAAATTGGCTAAATTGGAAGTATTAATTCATTTGGCTCTTGTAAATAGGATTTAAATTCAAATAAATTTGATTGATTGTTTGCCATTTAAGTCAGTGTTGACTCTTAGCAACCACACAGATTTTCTCCATGAAGAGTTACACTTATGGATCAGATAGAAACTTCGAATTAGAGACTGAATATTAATCATAAACATATAGGGTGTATATATGTGCATGCAAGTATATGTGTTAAAACCATCACAAGTTTCAGTGGGTTTTTATTTAGGCCACAACACATGTGATATAATTTACTGCTGGTATTTAAAAATTTCTGCATTTACAAAATTATGGGTTAGTTCAATGGATAAAAAAGAGAAAGAAATGCTACCCTGCCTGAGCTTGTTTGGAATGCTATGTAATTCTAGAGTAATTCTATCTAGGCGCTTAGTTCATGTTTATACTGATTAAATAAAAATGACCCTCCCGTTTACAGTCTTTCACCTATTTTTTTTTTAAAGCCAGTCAAACCACATTGCCTTAAAGTGCACGCAAAACCACAAATGGAATGCTTCATGTCTAGAAACGAGAGAGTGGGGGGGCTTTTTTCAACATTACCCAAAAAATTTCCACTGGCTGGAATATACTCAGCAGCAAAAGGGCCCTTTTTGAATGGCTATTGTTTTCTAGCAGATCAAAGGGTATTTGCATAATTTCTCGGTCTGTTTTCCTTTGTTTGCATCCAAACTAAAGTGAAGAGTCAGGATAGATTTTTAAAAAATCACTTCTTGTGTATTTAAATGTGACCCTACATATTTTCACATTTTTGGGTGAGTACCGATACATGAATTGAAATTAATTATTATTTTTAAAAAATCACTTTTCTGAATTTTACAACAGTTTGCCCATATGAAAAATTTGCACTGAGAAAAACTTCTATAAAATGTAGAGTCAAATTAACCAGTTTGCCATATCTCTACATCTAACTTAGAGTTATGTACAGGTAGTCCTTGACTTACGACCACAGTTGAACCTAACATTTCTGTTGCTAAGCGAGACACTTAAGCGGATTTTGCATTTTATGACCTTTCTTGCGATAGTTGTTAAGTGAATCTGACTTCCCCATTGACTTTGCTTGTCAGAAAGTCACAAAAGGTGATCACATGCAACCAGGGCACTGCAACCATCATAAATATGAACCAGTTGCCAAGCATCAAAATGTTGATCATGTGGCCATGGGGATGCAGCAACAGTCATGTGAAAAACAGTCATAAGTCACTTTTTTCAGTGCCATTGTAACTTTGAATGGTCACTAAACAAACGGTTGTAAGTTGAGGATACCTGTATAGTTGGCTCATGATTCCAGGCAACGAAGGCTGAGTAGGTAGCCTTTCCTCTTGAAACAACAGGCTTTTAGTTCTCTAGAGTTTCAGTTAGTGGAAGGGGCAAAGAATAGGTTTGCATAATTATGTATAGTTTATCAGCAGTGCCTGTTCCTGAATTGGTCAGATCTGGTTGTTATTATCCTTGTTTTGATTACATCATAGTTAAGCTATTACAAACATGTGTAGCAAACCTTGAAAAATACCCAGATACTTCAATTAGCATAAAATGTGACTAGGCTGCTAACTGGCCTAGAACACCGGATTCATATCATTCTATAAAAACTATACTGAAAGATCTACAATGATTTCCAATAGTTTAATAAATGAAAGTTAAGGTGAGGTTCTCATTTTTTAAATCTTAAATGCTTGTCTTTCAAAGGCAGAGTCTCCTTGAATGGTCTGACTCCCTCCTTCCCTCAGCCCCTGTTTATAAAGCTACTCACAAAGTACTTCCTTAGCAGTTGATTGTTTCTAACTTCCCTCCTATTATTTTCCCAATGTATCCACCATTTTTTCATCTCATGCTTCCCTACATACCCTCACCTTTGAAATTGAAAGAGAGAGATTTCCTCTCATTCACGCAACTCATCATACTCCACCATGGGAGCAGCAGGAGATACTAGAATGGGTGCCTCTTGCCCAGAGGTGGGATTCTACCAGTTCGGACAGGTTCTATAGAACTGGTTGTTATGATTCTGCACAGTTCGCAGAACCGGCAAATCGTGGCCCTGGCTGGCCCAGCCCCTCTCCACCAACCCCTCCCCTCCCCGCACAGTCAGTCCTTATCATGCATGCGCAACATCGCAGACTGCGTTTTGTATTTTTTCCCCTCCTAACGATCAGCTGTTCTGATGATCAGCTGTGCCAGAATCCCCCCTCGCTATCTTACTGCTTCGCCCCTTTTTGCCTCCTGGGCCTCGGGGAAGCCTCCTGGGGAGGTGTTTTTGCTCCCAGGAAGCTTCCCTAAGGCCCAGGAGGCAAAAGGGGGTGGGGGGGCTATGCCCTCTCCTGCTCTGTTTTTTTGCCTTCCTCGGCCACAGGGAAAGTTCCTGGGAGCAAAAATGCCCCCCAGGAGGCTTCCCTGAGGCCCAGGACACACACACAAAAAAAAAACCCCGGGGGATGCTGCAAAAAAAGAAGCCACGCCCACCCAGTCACATGGCCATGCCCACTTAGCCACGCCCACAGAACAGGTTGTTAAAAAATTTGAATCCCACCACTGCTCTTGCCCTAGCAGTTTGAACATAGAAGGAAACAGTCTAGGATGGAAGGGACAAAAAGTATACATCATCCTCCCTTTTTTGGAAAAGTGAAGCATAGCAGAAACAAACCACTCTTCTGTAACAGAAAGCAAAGTTATACACTTCCATCAGATTCCCAGACAGGCACCTCAGCATCTCAAAGGGCACAACTTTCAATAAGTGAATGAACATATTTATTATGGCCACTGACCAAAACTGTGTACAATGTTATAAAAAGATTTACAGATTCAAGATAAAAATACATTCAAAATACAAGGGTACATTGAGAAAAGAAAGACTAAAATGGAGCAGATTCAAAATATGCTATAAGTATATATACTAGCCATAATCTAATTTTAGAATATTTTTAAAAAACCTCTTAAATATTTAAAGTTAAGTCACTAAGTTGCAAAAAGTACTTGTGGATAAAACAAGCTACAAAAATGCTAAGCTACTAAATTACTAAACTATGAAGTAAAGGAAGTAGCTTTGGACTACTTCATAAAACAGACATTCTAAACTAATAAAATATTAAAATATTTGATATGGCCCTATTAGTCACTCAATAAATTTATTCCAGTAACAGATCAGTGCCAGTGTTTAAACTCCATATAATCAGTGCCATGTATTAAATCCAGTAATCCTTATTTTGCTAAATTTTGTGCTTTTCCTTATAAACAACACTGCATTCAGTCTGCTGCCAGACAAATTTTCACTACGTACTGAGACTCTTTATCTACAAGTAGATATTTTAGCACATGGAGCCATTGGAAAGTTTTGTATCAGGAAGGTTAGCACAGTTTTTTCAACATTGCTATTCAGACTTTATTCTCAATTAACACATTCATTTTTTTCCCCATCTCCACTGCAGTTCATCTGCAAATTATCTCCTGTTTTCCTGTCTAACTATCTGAAAGCTGGATCCTAGCCCATCAGGAAAAAAAAACATTGCTCTGTTGTTCAGGTTCAATAATGTTCCTTTATTAAAGTCCCATCTCTGTCTGCTTAAACATGGTTACCAGCATCAACAAATTCAGCATCCTCCCATTTAAAAGAACAACAACATATCAAGATAATGGAGCAAAAATTGAGTAAAGCATGTCTTATTGTGTAAAAAAAAAACCTGAGTGCATACACAAAGCTTTCTCTAAGATGAAAGATTTCCCATAATTGCCTTGAAATGTATTTCTAGACTGTTTTTACTCATAATTAGAAGCAGCACTATGGATTTATTATTTTTTTAATAACCCAATTTTTGCCACGACACTAAGAATGTTGCAATCGTTTCACAGAGTGCAAACAAGCTGCATGTCCCACTATACCTTTAAATTTTGTGTGATCTCATGTTCTCTGCTCTCTCAACATTTATGTATTTGCTGCTGTAATATACAATCCCTTTCGTTTGTATTTAAGTGGTACTGTGGCAAAGAGGCAATATACTCAAAGCACAGCTATGGGTCTACTCTTGTATTTCAGGTTATCTGCACTGTTTAGGCAACTTTGTCTCATCCCAGAAAAGGTAAATGGTTCAGAGTCTGTTAATACTTGGACTGGGGCCTGCTAGGAAATACCAGATGTTTGTTAGTACTCATCTTCCAGACAGTATTTGAGTCCTGCCAATTATTTGGACTAGTTCTTGTAGGGTTTTTGGCAAGATATTTCATAAATTGTTTGTCTTTGCCTTCTTCCTAGGATTAACTGGTAGGATCTCATAGTCTCTGGATTTCTAGTCTTGTGCCTTCACAACTACACCAAACTGGCTCTCGGGGGTTAAAGTAAAATAAATAAGCTAAACTAAGATATCAAAAATATGTCAGAAGAAGGCAGTGGCAAATCGGCTGTATTTGGATATTGGATTTATGGAATTATTTTTAAAATTATTATTACACGCTCAGTCCATAATTGACACCTTAAATTAGCAAATTTTTCTACCCTGCAGCCTCATATTCTTAACTTTTGGAATATTTTTTTTTTCATTCATGCTTAAGGCCATTTTCCAATATACTGTACAGTGAATGGGAGAGAAATCCAATAATCTGAAATTAATGTCAACTTCGGTATATAGAGAGCACTTACAAGATGCATAGAAGTAATTAAATAATGTAAACAATCAACACTTTAAGATCCTTTCTTTAAGAGCCACATTGCATGTGACAATTTTTCCCTGGTGAGAAAAAGCATGTGATCATCAGGTGTGATGAGCCATAAATTTCTGTTTCTGGCAATTAACTATAGTTTCTAAACAGGCATACACATACAATAGTACAGCAGATTTCTTTGTGTGATTGAGATGCATATAAATGTCACACAAAGAAGTGTGTGTGTGTGTGTATGTGTGTGTAAAAAAAAATGATATCTGTGAAAAATCTACATGTGTGAAACAGTGTGTGCCTGAATAAACCATCTGCTACTTTCTGCTCAAAGTGTGTGAAAAACATAGAAACCCTGAAATGAAAGGAAAACTGGAATAATATTGTCAGTTCTGTCACAAAGGTTTGCTAATCAGCTTTTGGGCACCACTAGATCAATCTTCCTCAATGTGGTAAACTCCCCAAAATGGCTTTCAATCCCATTATATTTAGAAGTTTCTGGCTAAAAATAAAGGGAGAACACTCTGTTGGGGAAAGATGAGTATATGGGGTTTGATGTATGGGTGCTCACAGGGGAGCAAGAGTTCCAAGTCATCACACATAACACAAATACTTGGGTTGTCTTCTAGAGTATGCCACATACAGTATATGCTTCTCAAGCCAACAGAACTTGAACATCTGTATGCTAACTCATAGTAAAGTTTGGTTTTAAGATGCTGTACAATCTAACCACCATGTGTGATTTAGTAAGTGGTATGAATGCAGCCAGTTATAGCTGAGTCACTAAACTATGGTTAAATAAGCTAATTGGAAACCTCCGGGTAACTAGAGACATTATGGTTAGTTCTCACAGGAATTTTGTTTTTGTTTTGTTGTCTCTGCCTCTTACTGTTATTCTTATAATAGTTACATTTTAATTCTCCTTACCATCCTCTTTTTCCTATAGATCCTAACAAATAGTTATAAAAAGGATCTTCTGTAGTTTTAATGCAGAACATTGCAGAGAAAAAAATATTGTTTTAAATTATTCAATTCTTCATATTAACTATTCCCTGTCCAGGCAGCTTTCAAGCATCCTTAGACAGGGTGTCCATTGGGTGGAGTTAAAAACAAGTCAAGATGGCTGCTGTGATGGTGTAATCAAAGCTCTGTTTTATCTGTGACATACAGTCTTGGCTGTCATCTTGACTTTTTTTGACCATGCATTACATACAGTCCTTCTTGTAGAATTCCATTTCATCTTGAGCTGAGATAGCATCTGGCTTTCTAAAAAGATTGCTTTCTAATCTTATGGTTCTATACCTTTCAGACTAAAGTTCTAAAAATAATCTCAATATTTTAAAATCAAAAACTTAAATCCAGCTATACTTTGGAGCAGTAATGTACAGATTTTCAAGAGTGCTTTTGTTTTGATTTGCAGTAGATTATGCATTTTCATTAAACAATGTGAAGTACTCCTGAAAAGCAAAAATAATGTATGGTTCCTCAGCAGCAACCTTTGTGAGTACTTTATCTTTCTTAGGTGACTTCCTACTGACTCTGCTGTGCTTGTGTGCGCGTGCATCTGTGCGCATGTGTGTGGTTTGGCTTGGGAGGTGCACCTTGGAGTCAGTTTTGACTCATGGTGACTGCTTGGACAATCCCTGCATTTTCCGTGGCAAGATTTCAGAAGTGATTTGCCATTGCCTCCTTCCTAAGGCTGAGAAAAAATGACTAGTTCAAAGTCACCCAGCTGGCTTTCTGCCTAAGGAGGAATTACAACTCATATGGTCTCCCAGTTTCTGGGGTCTTAACCACTACCCCAAGCGGGCTCTGCTACTACAGTACTTGGGCACAAATACGCTCCAAAAATGTAAAGCTTTTAGGAACTATGCAGACAGACAAAGCAAACCCTGAACAAATTTCTCATTACATTAAATGGAATAGATTTAACTAACTGATTTCAGAATACAACTTCATGATAAACTGATATATTCTAATCCTTTTTTTAAAAAAAATTAACTGTCAGAATTTTGAATAAACAGTAAAAATTTACAAGAACTAATATTTTGAATGAAAAAAGAGAAAAGGAGAAATAGAGGAAAAAAGCAAAGATGAACATTCAGAAATAGAGTAAAAAAATAAAGAAGTGACTTCTGATTTTCTTTTATAGCAATTGTTAGATCTGAGGTGGATCAGTTCGAAGGAGACACGAGACCATTCTGGTGAGTTCAGCTCTTTATTTAGAATAGGAATAGTCTGAGAGAATGCAAGCCGTGGCAGCCCTTCATATATGGCTGGCTCGCGGCTCGGCGGCCAATGGCAGCTCTTTGAATCTCCCGCGATCGGCACAGCCAATCGCGGTAGATTCTTAGTGCTCCAATCACGGCCGAGGTTTCGACCAATCAGGTCGCTGTCCGTCTGGACCAATCAGTTGCGAGGGTTTGGAGTATGCTAATACAGCACACCCCTCCCCTCTTGGTTTCATCTGTCGGCGCGTCATGACGTAGTCGCGCAGGTAGGCGGGGCTTCGTACCTGTCTAGTTGACCTGCGCAGCTCAGTTCTTGTTTGGTTGTCGACCGGTTCGGAGGCCTTCTCTGTCGCTCTGGTTCCCAGGGATGGAACCGTCTGGAAGGTCGGGCTGGGCCTTTCTTGGTAGCTCCTCCTGGTCTACCCGGGCTGGTTGAGCTGCCGTCTCTGTTGTTTCCGCTGGATCTTTCCGGGCTGGTTGCGCTGGCCTGGCTGCTCCTTCCCGGTGACGATTCTGGGGTTGCCTGTTTGGTTGGTCCCTCGTTTACTGGTGAGTAGGACCGGGTTATTTGCGGGTTATTTGTTCCAGGTGGGGGTTGTTCGGCTTGCGCTAGGGGGGGTCCCTCTTTCTTTATCGCTTTCCGTTTCCCCCCCCCCTTCTAGTTTCTTGTTTGGGTGTATGGTTGTTAGCTATTCTGGACCTTAGTTGGTTAATGTGCCGTTTCCAGTTTTTCCCGTCGCTTGTTTCTAGTCGGTATGATACTGGGCCGGTTATTTGGGTGATCGTTGCTGGTATCCAGAGTGGTTCCCCCGACAGGTTTTTTGCGTATACGGCATCACCTATGTTGAATTTTCTGTGCTTGCTGGAGGAGCCGGGGGTTTGTCAGGGGTGTATGTGGGGTGCATTCTATCTAGTGTTGATCATAGTTTTCTGCCCATCATTAGTTCTGCCGGGCTTCTATTTGTGGTTGTGCTCAGTGTAATATGTTGGATGAGGAGCATTTTATTAATTTTATCTTGTATGTTGGTTGTTTCTATTTTCTGTATGGCTTTTTTTGTGTATTGGACCATGCGCTCTGCTCGTCCGTTCGCCGCTGGATTTGCCGGCGCGGTTAATGCATGGCGTATGCCCTGGCCTGCCAGAAATTGTTCAAACGCTAGTGCGGTGAACTGGGGCCCGTTGTCAGACACTATTATATCTGGCAGGCCGTGTGTGGCAAAGAGTTTGCCCAGTTTCCTTATTACCGCCTCCGTTGTGGTTGATTTCATGGTGCTTACCTCCAGCCAGTTGGAGTAAGCATCTACTGTGATGAGGTACATGTGCCCCTTGGTTGGCCCCGCGAAGTCTATGTGAATCCGAGACCACGGTCCTCTTGGTGTTTCCCATTCATGTATTGGGGCGGCGGGAGGACTGGGTCTGGACTCTTGGCATTGTTTGCATTTGGCTACCCAGGTTTCGATCTGTTTGTCCATGCCTGGCCACCATGCATAGCTTCTGGCCAGGCTTTTCATCTTAACCATCCCTGGGTGCCCCTCATGCAGCATCCCCAATACCCTTTCTTGCAATGTTTCCGGATTACCACTCTGTCTCCCCAAAGTATACAGCCCTTTTCGGTAAAGAGTTCAGTTTGTCTGTTTCGGAAGGGTCTGAATAGTTCGTCCCTGTCCCCTTCTGGCCATCCTTTTCCAACCCAGCTTAGGACTCGCGCCAGCCGCTTGTCTTTATTTGTTTCTCTGGCAATGTCTGGCACGGTCACTAGTGGGTTGGGTATTGTCTCTATTTGAAATACCTCTGTCGTGGGTGCCGGGTCGTCTTCTAGATCGGGCAATGGTGAGCGGCTCAGGGCGTCTGCATGGGTGATGTCCTTCCCGGGTCGGTGAATCAGCTGGTAGTTGTATGCTGACAGGAACTCAGACCACCTTGTCATTCTTGGTGATAGAATGTTCGGTGTGGCCTTATTTCCTGCCAGGATCCTAGCAGCGGCTTGTGGTCCGTGATGATTGTAAAAGTCCTACCGTAAAGGTATTCGTGGAATTTCTTGACGCCGGCGACGACTACTAGGGCCTCTTTGTCGAGCTGGCTGTAGTTCGCTCCGGCTTTGAAAGTGTCCTTGATGAGAAGGCGATGGGTGCTTCCTCCCGTCTGGTAGCTGGTGGCTGAGGATGGCGCCGTTAATGGCACAGTCTCGCTGTACTGGATTAGTACCGCGTCAGATGTTAGCAGTTTCTTTGTGTTGTTGAAAGCGCTCTCCTCCCATGCTCCCCAGGTCCAGGTGGCTGTTTTATCTAACAGCCTATGCAACGGTTCCGCCACGGTCGCCTTTTGAGGTAGGAAGACATTGTAAAAGTTTAACAGTCCCAAGAAAGCCTGCAGTTCCGTTTTGTTTTTGGGTCGTGGCGCTTCCCTTATGGCTCTCAGTTTCTTCTCTGTGGGGTGGATCCCTTGTTTGTCTAGGAGGTACCCTAGAATTCGACCCTCTCAGCCCTTAGCTGGCACTTCCCTTTCTTGACTTTGAGCCCCGAGTCTCTGAATTTCTTCAGTACTTCCCTCAACCAGGCTTCTAGTTGCTTTTCGTTTCTCGCGGCCACTAAGACGTCGTCAAAATAGGGCACCACCCCTCTATGCCCTGGAGGAGTCTTTCCATGAGGCTTTGGAAGACCCGGGTGCCACGCTGACTCCAAACTGGAGCCGGTTGCAACGGAAAGCCCCCGGTGCGTTACGATGGTTTGGGCTTCGGCGGTTGCGGCGTCGACTGGCAGTTGCTGGTAGGCTTGCGCCAGGTCGAGTTTGGCAAAGATCTGGCCTCCCAGCGAGTGCAGAAGGTGCTGCACTACTGGAGCGGGTATGCACTTTGCTGGAGCGCGTGGTTTAGGGTGGCCTTATAGTCCCCACAAATTCTCACGGACCCATCTGGCTTGATGGGGGTGACTATGGGGTCTCCCACCTGGCATGATCGATTGGCTCCAGTACCCCTTGCGCGATGAGCTTATCTAGCTGCTCATCGATCTTGGGCTTGAGTGCAAATGGCACTCGTCTGGGTTTAAGGCGGATTGGCGCGATGTTCGGGTCTATGTTAAAAGAGATAGGGGACCCCGGTACTTGCCTAGGCTGTTGTCGAAAACTTCCCGGAAGTCCTCCACGCAGCGCCACTTCCCAGTCCGACTCTGCGGTGCGGTGGATTCCGGTTACTTCAATGCCTATGGGTGTGAACCACTGTAATCCCAACAGGCTCGGCCGATCCCGGTCGGCGATAGTCAGGGAGTAGCACTTCGGTGTGGTTCTTGAAGGTGACTTTAAAATGGCCTCTGCCAACTACAGGGATGCGGTTTCCCTGGTAGTCTTTGAGGGTTAGTGTTTGGTCTTCTAATTCTTTGCGGCGGATGGAGGGAACCAGGCGCTTGATGGTGTGCCAAGAGACCATTGAGAGGAGGACCCAGAGTCCACCTCCATGTCGCATGGCTGGTCTTCTATCCCCACCGTCACGTATACCTTTCTGGCGTCTCTTGTGGAGGAATGGCCGGCACGATGATGGTCTGGTGTGTTTCCTCCTTTTGCCTTGCCTCGTTGAGCCGCCTGTTCCGACCCTCTTGGCTCCAGCGGCTCTCCGTCTGGCGGTCTCGGTATCTGGTGGGGTGTTCTCTTGCCTGTGAGGGCTGCCATCTCGTCGCCGCGGGCTGTAGTGTTTTTATTTCTGCATACCTTGGCGATGTGCCCCGTTTCTCGCACTGTCGGCAAACGGCATCGAGGAACCAGCAGTCCGAATGGGGGTGATCGCCTCCGCAGCCGGCGCACTGGAACCTTGACTTACGACCTTGGGGTTCCCGTCGCCCTCGTGCTGCTTGCAAGCGGTGGATTTCCTCCTCCTCGTCCTCGGTTCCTGAGAAAGAGTCAATGTCGCTGTGGTGCGTGGTTGCGTCCCGGTGGTTGATCTCGGGTCACTTTTCGGGTTCGGTGTCGTCTCGCCGGTTGCTGCTCGTGGTATGATGCTCGATTGCCGCATCCGAGCTGCTGATTTCTTGACTGCTTCAGCCGCGGCTACCTCTGTGAGCGCATTGGTGAGGGAGATGTCGCCCTTCGCCATGATGCGACTCTGGAGAATGGGGTCTCGGAGTCCCAGGATGACGCGGTCTCGCAGGGCCTGGTCCAGGTCGGCGAACTCGCACAGGCCACCCAAATCTCGTAGTGCCACTATGAAGTCGCCAAGCCCTCGCCCTCGTGCTGGTCCCGCCTGTAGAATTCGTGCCGCCCGGATGAGGATGGGCACGACGGGGCGTAGTGGCTTCGTAGCAGGGGCTCGAGGTCGCCCCTCCATAGTCTTGGCGTCCTCCGGCTTGGCCAAAGCTTTGGCCATCTTAAACACTGCCGGCCTGCAGTGTGCGAGAATACGGCCCATTTCTTGTGACCGTTGGCATCTTTAAGATTGCTACACTCGAGGAACATCTGGAACCTATCGGTATAGGATTCCCAGTCCTCGGTAGCGGGATTGAAGGGGTGCGGGTGGCGAGTTGATGCCGGCCATTCTGCTTGCTGCTGTGTGCCGCCTCGCCACGTGCTGGGTGGTCTCTTTGTCTCACGATCCCACCTTCGTCGCCAGTGTTAGATCTGAGGTGGATCGGTTCAAGGAGACACGAGACCATTCTGGTGAGTTCAGCTCTTTATTTAGAATAGGAATAGTCTGAGAGAATGCAAGCAGCGGCAGCCCTTCATATAGGGCTGGCTCGCGGCTCGGCAGCCAATGGCAGCGCTTTGAATCTCCCGTGATCGGCACAGCCAATCGCGGTAGATTCTTAGCGCTCCAATCACGGCCGGGTTTCGACCAATCAGGTCGCTGTCTGTCTGGACCAATCAGTTGCGAGAGTTTGGAGTATGCTAATACAGCACAGCAATTATAAACAGAGGTATAAGTATACACATATATAACTCTTACTCTTCAGTTACAACATGGTCACGTTTTTCTATAAACTATTATTTTTATTCTAATCCTTAAAATCATATAATGACTTCATTTTTTTCTGCTTCTGTTTCTCACATTTTGAGCATAAATCTAAAGAATCTTTATATAGACAGTTTTTCCTGTGACATGTCCTTGCAATCAGGGGTGGGCTTCAAAAATTTGTAACCAGTTCTCTGCCCGGTTGATGGGTGGGCATGGTCATAGTGGGCGTGGCCTAGTCGGCTTTCTGCACCACGGTGTGTGTGTGGGGGCGTTTTTGTCCCCCCTGGGCTCCGGAGGCTTTCCTCAAGCCCCCGGGAGGGTGAAAATGATTTCCCCAGGCTCTGGAGACTCTCTGGCACATATACCAAAATAATTTCAAAATAATCATGATAACTGAAATAGAAAGTCCATGAATCTCACCATCCTAAGGCAGGCATTGACTAACTAAACGAGGGAGCATGTGCTCAGTTTTACTTCTGGGTGTTAAATGCTGATGGAGTCCCATCTTTGTTCTGGCTGCCCTTTTTTTTAGGAGACTATCTTCAAATGAGACTTTGAATGAGACTGAAAAACTTTCAAACAGAAAAAAAACCCAAACAATAAATAGAGAACTATCTGTTGAGAAACGAAGTAGGTGGATGCTTGGTATAAACAGAACTCATAATTATGCAGCTATTTCCTTAGCTATTTCTTTTATTTCTGCATTGCACACAAAAGTGCTAAGTATTAATTAGGGGCAGAGATTCATAGTTCTGACACATGATGTCATGATGGCTTATACAAGACTCCTGTGGATATCAAGTTCCAAAAGCTAATCCAACCAGCAGATTTGGCTGATTAGTTCTTCCTTTCAAGCAGCTTTCTATTGTCTGCTTACTGAACTGGATTTACTTTTGCTGTTTCACGGCCATATGTGTCTACAGAAATCAGAGCAATAGAAAAAAAAACCACCCATTAAGAAACCTAAACTCATTGGGAGCCTCACACTGCAATGAACAAGGACGTTCTATTTTGCATCTACTACGATTGTTGGCTGAGCAGGGACCAAAAATAGCCAGAGAAATGATTGAAGCCTGGGAAGGATGTCCCTTGTCAGTCAATAGGAGTGCTGATTTACCACCAGCTTATCAGGTACTTAGGAGCCAAGGGTGCAGTGGAACAAGGAAATAACAATCAACAATTTAATAGGCAGCCATTAACAGCCTAATTAATAACAAAAAAACTACACACAACCAGGCACCATATAAATACAACAACCTAATGCACATATTCTGGAGAGAGATAAGTTCACCAAATGCATGCTGGATATGAGTATAACTACCTGAATTGAGGGGTGACGGTTGTTACAGGGAGTTAGCCTTAGGGAATGGTTTGTGGAAAGCAGTCAGAAAGGAGAGATTAGATTGCAAAGAAAACACTAGGTTTATTATTTTCTCCCTCTCCTCATCTCTCTCTGGATAGTAATTCCCTTGCTACAGACCCAGTTTGAGAGGGGATTGCTCAGTCTGAAAGAACCTGATCAATTGTCCTCCCAGGACATGAGCAATTCCACGCTTTGCTGCGGTATTTGCAACAGTTTTGATATCTCACCTTTTCAAAGGGCTTTTACTGGAAGGTGCTTTATTGACTTTTCATTGATATATATGACTTGTCACACTACTGATTCTTTTTAATTGTTTTATTGTTATTGCTGTTGGCATTTTTTTAAATGGCTGAAATCTGTTCTCAATCCTAGTTGAATATCCTGTATTGTTTTGTATTTCAATTTAAATGTCCAAACCTGTTATTGAAATGTTTGCATCTTATTTCTTATAGTTACACTGTATTGTCTACAATGATTGATCTCCAGGTTCTGCAGATGCTCCCATTTTCAATCAGTTTATTGGAATGATTGGAGAAGACTTTTACTCATATTTCTCCCAATCAGTGAATTGTTCTCTTTTACCTAGGCTTGGTAGAGGGATTAATAATTATTTTAGGTATTAATATTGTATGTTTTGCTTGACAGTTGCCTTGATTGCCCTTTGATAGAAGGGAGGAAGGGAGGAAGGAAGGAATTTGACTATCTGATCTGTCAAAGCCATCTATATGTTTTCCATCTATACGTCTTCATGTTTAATGGCATGCCATGCCATACCTTTCAACCAAAATCCACACCATGGAATCTGCTAAAGTCTGTGAATTTTATGAGACTATCTTATATTTCTCCTTTCCCATTTCTCACAGCTCCTTTTGCCGTAAGATCCTGAATTTGTCACAATGCAGATGCCAACCTACATATATCCATAGCCCCCTCTGCATTCTCTCATCATATTGAGGCTGAATTATGCAGACCCAAAGTTTATGCTAATTCCACATTTGAATAATGTATTCTGAATAGCTATTTGTTTTTTCTCTTCATGAAATTGAAATGCAAAGCGCATCCAGCTCTGATTAAAGTTTGGAGTCTGTACATTTGTGGGTGAAACTTTGCTTGCAAAGAACTAGTGTTTTGGGATCCCCTGGAATATACACATTAGGACTCTAGACAATTCTCATTCTATTTTCCTTTCTCCTTCAAAAATGATATTGCAACTTGATAGAAGCAAAGTCTGCACATTTATTATAATGTGGCAATGATAAAGCAGAACAGAGTTGTTTAGTTTGCAGAATTCCAGATTTTTCCTTGGGGTTTCTTTCAGATAGCTCAGCTGGCTAATCTAATAAAGGCAGTAAATCTGTTTGCCTCCTCTGTCTCTTTCAGGCCGGCAAAGTATGACAGTGTAAATATGAGAGTGTGGGCAGAGAACAAGGAACTCCTCATTGAAAGATTTTTTTACTTTGGACAGTCTTCCTCCCTCCCTCCTTCCCTCCCCCCACCCATTTCCCCACCCATGGGAACAAGAGAATAAAGGAGAAGTGGTATAAAGAGCAACATGTGAGAAAGTAGAGGTTAGCCAAATAGATATAGATACCATTTATTTTAAGGAAATGTGCTAATCTACAGAAGAACATAGACTTTTGAGCCAACTTTCATTAATCTGCTGCCCATCAGAAACATTGATCTGCAACTCCTGTCAGTCAAGTCAAAGCCTATGCTAGCTGGGAGTGATAGGAATTGTAATCACCTGGTTATTTCAACATAAGAAAGGATATTAAATCTGAGTATTGTCTTCTTTTATATTACACTTTTCACATCAAGGAAAGATTTTTGTTGGAGATCCTTTGCCTGTTTTATTTAAAAGTCTATAGCAGTGGTTCTTCACCTGTAAGATATATGGATTTCAACCACAAGAATTCCACAGCCATCTTCAATTCTGGGAATTGAAAT
The DNA here is from genome assembly GCF_049901735.1 of Notechis scutatus. Classification (NCBI taxonomy): domain Eukaryota; kingdom Metazoa; phylum Chordata; class Lepidosauria; order Squamata; family Elapidae; genus Notechis; species Notechis scutatus. The sequence continues at coordinate 142,236,491 of NC_142012.1, read as the reverse complement.
CCACACATCTTAAAGTTGCTAAGACTCAGAAATATTGATCTGTAGAGACAGTTGGAGCTCTTCTCTGAGGCACAATATTAGATTGAATGGACATTGAGGACTGGATAATCTTTGGTTATATGCTTATACACTAACAAAATCTGTGGGAATGTGAATTACATGGTAGGGCAGAATCCATTTATGTTTGAGATGTCCCTAGGCAACATTATTTCATTTTCCCATAACGCCTTAGAATTATGCTACATCAAAAGCATGTTTCAAGAAATTGACACAGCTAGACTCAGCTTTTTATACCAGGCCAAATATTTTTAAAGCCAGCCAGAGTAGACACTGTTATGATTGTCCTTACAAGGTTCCAAAAATGTCTTGTGTGGATGCCAGCCGTACTACTGGAAGCTCCCAGTGGGTTCCCCAATATCATTCTGTCTTAGTTCATGTTAGAGATGATGGGTTTCAAACCCAGAATTCTTAGCAATGGACTGGTGTGAAATGTAAGAATTCCAGGAGTTGAACTCTTCACAGAAGGGGCACAACTTGGAAGAGGCTTCCCTATATTATCTATGTTACCCACTTTTTCAGTATACCTCATTTTCAGCACAATGATGTCTGGATATGTTGGACTATAATTTCCATAATTCCCAGGTTTTCTGGATGCTACCAGCTGAAGTCTCTAATATTTGAAAAATCCAGAGTAAGAAAAAACCCAAGCAACACAATAAGCAAAAAAGGTTGGAGAGTTAATACAGAAGGATATAAAAATTAATGCAATAAGAGAAATTCAAGTCCAAATAGAGGGAAGCAAACTCCAAATGAGATGAACAAAAAAAACACCCAAATGCATAAGACCAGAGACTGCATGGTTCTGAATTATTAGGTATTAAGATTTTTATTTCTAATTCTCTTATTCTGTTCTTCTCACTTTGCACATAGTGATTGATCAAATATTTAATTAAAATATCACTGTATATTTAAAGGATGTGTGTGTGTGTGTGTGTGTGTGTGTGTGTGTGTGTATGTATATATATATATACAGAGAGAGAGAGAGAGAAAGTGGGGGGGAGGGAGAGAGAGAGAGAGGAAGAGGGAGAAATGTAAAGGCTTCCATTACCACTTTCCTTCTCCCTGATTAAACATTCCTTTGCATGTATTTTTGACTACATGGGACATGTGGTCACCATATCTTTGTGTCTCACAGTAAGAAGATGGAGCATGCAGAGAAGAATAAAAAAAAGAATATCAAAGTAAGTGGGGGAGAACATTATGACACAAAAGTTTCTGCTGATTTTCTCGAGTCTCTGCTGTAAATCCAAAGGAAAACAATGGAGTTCTATTTATTGAATTAAGAATCTTTTTGCCCAACCGAGTTTCTTTGACTGGTTAAATAATCTGTCACTTCTTTTTCAACTGAATGCTCACAGCATTCTCCAATGCTGTATTATGGAATCCCTCAAAATATCTTCTTACTAGCATTCACCACAAAGGAAGGCTTTAAATCTAAAACAGAAAAAAAACCTCAACCCTGCTGAGATCCAGTGATACAGAAGCCGACACAGAGCACATTTCTAGCAAAGGGAGGGGAGTTGTGCATCTTTATGAGTCTGTGTGTTTGTGCATTAAAGAGAAAAAGAAAAGCATTTTCAGTCTTGGTTAATGTTTCAAAACTGATAGTTTCATAGAAAAGTAGACTGATGTTTTATATTCTTAGCATAGTTGTCAGTACTGATTCATCTATTCATCATGTGACAGATTTATTTAAGAAAACAGATGTTTTGAAAAAGTAGGTATGATTGTTTCTGGTTTCATTTAAAAAGAAAAAAAATGTGGTTGCAGGGGAATCCTTGACAACATAATTGCACTGTACACTATAAGCAATTTCTCAGCTGCACCCACTATGGCAACATCTAAAAGAAGAGTAATGGGCACACCCTTCTTCAGCTTCTCTTTGTATGAGAAGCAGTCAAACATAAAGTGTGCAGGATGGCAGCATCTGAACTGTGCAAATGGAGGAGGGTTTTTTTTTTTTAAAGCTACTGGAAGATAAATAAAAATAGCAAGTCTATAGCAGAGACACTAGATTGTTCAGGAATCAAGAAGGGGAAAAGCAATGGATAAAGGCATGTAGAGTCCAGAATTCAGACACTTTCTTGTCTATACCAGCTTTTCAAACTCACTGTCCACAAAACTGTACATATATATTAGTTGGATATGATGGGAATAGACCAATATTCTGGATGGCGCTAGATTGAAGAAGGCTACCTGATCAGAAAATCACTTACAGTATTTTTGTTTCCCATTCTGTTATCTCCTACAAATATTGGGGTTACAACTCTCAGAATGTCCAAGCTAGAATGTTTCCTGGATGAGTTACCTGAAGAATACCTGAGGAAATTTAAAGATCTCCAGGCTGATGGTAAAAGTATGTCTTAAAGCAGGGGTCTCCAACCTTGGCAACTTTAAGACTTGTGGACTTCAACTCCCAGAATTCCTCAGCCAGCAAAGCTGGCTGAGGAATTCTGGGAGTTGAAGTCCACAAGTCTTAAAGTTGCCAAGGTTGGAGACCCCTGTCTTAAAGGACTTCCAGAAGGATGTCAGGGATGGGGCTATTCCCTCCAGGAAGGTGAGGGCCATGGCAGAAAAAGCCATCTCCCATTTCCTGCCAAATAGAACTTCTTTGTAGATGGGAGCTGTTATTGACTCCTTCTACCTGACTTAATGGGATAGGCAGATGTAATTGGGTGGAGGTGGTTCCTCCAATAACTCCAAGCCATGAATGGCTTTAAAAGTCAAAATCAGCACCTTGAATTGATCATGAAAGCAATCTGGCAACCAATGCAGCTCACAGAGCACAGATGTACATTCTAAAGGCACCTATAACTGCTCAGGAATAACAGTATTAACACAACCAGAGGGCAGCATTTTGAAAAAATTCACATGATTCACACAGAGGCCTTTTCCAGATACAATAGTTGTATCAGTCTGGGATGAGTGACACTCTTCTGATTCCCTCAGATGTCATGGTGCTATCTATATTCTGGATATTTGAGCCAATAAACTTTTGACTCATTTTGCATTACACAAGAAACAAGCATTCATTCTGCAGAGTGCAGTGGTGGGAAAGTTAGTGTCAGAGCTCCAACCTGGACACAACAATAAATCTCTTTCTAGGGATATAAATATTAAGCAAAGGAAGATTCAAGAACAAGGCTCAGATATGTTGCTTTCATTAAAAATATATAACAACAACACAAGAAAGATCAACTAATGCAGAATCTAGGATTCTAGACCTATTGTTTAGTCATCTCCAGGAGTTAAATTCTGTGTCTCGTTTTCCTGGCCTTATAATGGTTAGAGACGGTTGATCAACTTTGGATGCTGATGGCACCTACATGGTGTTTTTAAAAAAGGTCTTATCTGATCCTGGATTCTTCCAGCCTTACCATCTTCAGCCCTCAATAGCACTTGTAGCAGAAACTCTTGTCTTGCTCAACTTCCCACCTCCCAGAATTACCTCCCTCCCATTGCAACTAAGCCTCTCATCATCATTCCTTTGTCTTCACTCACTTCAAGGAGGGAGTCTGTCATAATTCTCAGTCATCCAGGTCATAGTTGTCCCAAAGGTACTTTTCAGGAGGCAACTGGACTTTCTTGTTTTTCTTACAAGATGTTTCACTTCTCATCCAAAAAGCTTCTTCAGCTCTGATAGGATAGTGTGGAATCCTTCCATTCCCCACTGTCCTGTCAGAGCTGAAGAAGATTCATAGATGAGAAGCAAAACGACTTCTAAGAAAAACAAGGAAATCCAGTTGCCTCTTGAAAAAGCACCTTTGGAGGGAGCTTTCAACTTTCCCTGCACTGTGCTTTTTCTTTCTTTCTTTTCATTGGAAAAAGCAAATGTAGGGAGAGAAGAAAGGGTATCAGATCAACTCATTGCTGTTATTTCACATTCCTGTAGCTGTAGTGTGTAAGCACTAGTCAGCTCCATGGGAAGATGAAAGGCAACAGTGGGGACACTTGTGCAGCAGCAAATTGTCGCTGAATATTTAAGCAGGGTGCCTAGTAGCTGTTTGTCAGAACCAGATAACTTGATGGCCTGGTATTTGCTCTTCTGCATTTCAAATCAATCGGAAATCAATCCAGCTAGTGATCTAAAGATTCAAGAATGGGTTTCAAATATATATTGCTGCTTCATGCTTGGTTCTTAAGCATTACTAAGTTGGCAGTGATGTGAGTGATGTTATGTCTTGAGATTCCTTCCTAAGTTCTGGGCTTTATTAAATGTACCTACTTAATAAACTATTATGCAAGAATTCAAGCTAATTGAGTTAATCTTCACTGGATCTTTCCCAAACCGATACCTTCAGATGTTTTGGTTTCAAAGAATTGTGATCTTTGGCTGGAATTCTGAGATCTACAGACCAATACTTCTACATTGTGCTTGATTAGGGAAAGCTGAATTTCAAAAAATTACTGCAGCACTTCTGGTACAAGCCAAGACAGAAGGAACAATGTGCTAAAGCAATGTAAGTATTTTCAGGTGAGACATAACAGAAAGTGATTAATTCATGGCACTGGATAATACTATAAAGCATTTTAAAATGACTGCAGAAAAATAATACACTTTATGATTATATGAGCTCTCATTCCCTTTACATCAGAGACCTATGTTTAAAGTTTATTTCATGTAATGTAGAACAAGGACAAGTTTTTATTTTATCTATTTATTAAACAAATGTGCATGGCTGCCCAACTCACACAGAGAAGACTCTGGGCAACTTACAACATTAAAATCTGCACCATAAAAAAAAACCTATTCCCTATGGCAGCAGCAATGCAATAAAACCAACCTCTTGATCAGCTTCTTCTCCATTTGGGGTCCCCAGGTCCACTTACAAAACAACTTCTTCAAGGCTTTTTGGAAAAGCAGCAAAGTGGAAATCAGATGTACCTCTGTACCTTTGGGGGAATGATGTTCCATACAGAAGGGCCACTACTGTGACCCTTTTTTTCATGGTCCCACCAGATGTCTATCCATAATATATGGGACCTGCAACACATCCTACTTTCTCATCCTGGTGCACCAAGTAGATGAAATGTGGGGTGGGTTTGTCCTTCAACTACCCTGGCTTCCTCCCAAGAAAAGCCATGATGGCACAGTTTTAAGAATGCACTACTCCAGGCTAACTCACAGGTCACTCCAGGAGTTTGATGCTGAATAGCTCAATTTTGACTCAGTCTTCCCTCCTTCCAACATCAGTAAAATGAGGACCCAGATTGTTGGGGGCAATATGCTGACTCTGTAAACCACTTAGAGAGAGCTATAATGCACTGAAATGGTAGATAAGTCTAAGTGCTATGGCTATTGCTATTATGAAAATTGTATGCTCATAGATTCAGTGGAGAAGGGAAGCTGGCTGGGGAATTTGGGCAGTTGAAGTCAACAGGTCTTAAAGTTGTCAAGTTTGGAGAACCCTACTCAGGTATACCTATGTGATTTAAAGAAAATTCTGTTCTACTTTGTCACAGGCAGCATCGGGCCAGTCTGTCCATCAGTGGTGCAAAGCAAGGCTCAGCAACCTCACAAAGAACATGACCTCATCTTCTTTCATCAGCCCAAATAATCAGCAGGAGATCACTTGCAAAGAACAGCCTTCAACTATCATATAAAAACAGCCAGTCATCAGTAATCTGATAAAAGACATGGGCTAATCCAAAAAACCCCAGTAAAACCACAATATTTGGATGAAAGCCAGCTGTTATCCCACTTCACTCATCCAAACATGCCTGGAAGTCAAATCCGGTGGGTTTCAAAAGAACTTGCTTTCAGATAGATGTGATTATAGACACGTCTTTGGCTTCCCTGATCTCATGTCAATTTGGATCTGTTAAAAACCAAACATACCGGCTTAATAAACTGAAGAATTGGGCTGTAAAGAAACTTTTTAATCATTTGTCATAGGCATTTTTTCATTCTTGTGTTAAATGGGATTTTGAAAGGAACTTCACTAAAATATTAGCATAAAAGTTAGTGAATTGCATTGCCATATATAGATCAGACATGTCCATTCCTAGTTTGAACATCCTGGCCATATCACCCACTTAGCCACCGGGTGAATAGGTAGCAATTCATAGCATTGCTTTGGACCTTATTCATAGATGCAGAGCATATGATCACGATGAACAGGAGGATAAAAATAGTCCTGATCTATGTAGCATTGTTTTCTTAACCTGGTCTGCTTCATAGAGCTGACAATAGCCCCAAGTATCTCATCCACCTCAGAATACATTTGCATGGCCATATTGGCTCAGAGCTGCAAGATATTCCAGTTATTCTGCTACTCAAAGCATACACTGCAACAATTCATGTGCTGGAAGGAAGGATAGAATTGGTCTACAGATTGCAAATATTCGTGGACATACAGGGGTGCAGCAGGGTTGGATGTCAGCTAGAGATGGTCAGCACTTTGGTGATTTGAACCCATGGCACCATGTGGTAGAGTGAGCTCCCATTATTTTCTCCTAGTTCCTTCCCAGCTAGCAGTTTGAAAGCATGTAAAAATGCAAGTAGATAAATAGGTACCACTCCAGTGGGAAAAGCTAGCATGTTCTGAGTAGAAACCAGTGCCAGACCTGCCTGGATGCGAAGCACAGCTGGCGGAAGAAAGCCCAGATGAACCAAAATCTGCTATCCAGCTGATACAAAGCTAGTTCGCTCCCCATAGTGTACCATGGATAGCGTGCATGCATGAATAAACAAGCTAGAAACCTGAGACTGCCAAAATGACTCTGTGGTAAAAAGCATTGTAGGCTTCCCCGACTATGTATGCCATATGCTTAAAAAAAAAAACATGCACTTATTCCAGATGCTCTCAAATCAGAACAAGAAACAAGCACCTGGCCTGGCCGCTGGCCACTAACTTCTGATCAGCTTGGAACATAACAGCAGCTAGAAATGCTTTGGAAATCATGCTCCTAAAACATGATAGCCATGATAAAACCAAAAAGATAGTGGTCTTCACACAAGAAACCAACCATTCTTTCTCAGGAAAGCAGGAGATAGATAATGAGGAAAGAGGAAAGGCAGGCAAGCCACATCTGATTGACACATTCAGTCAATCAGTTGCTTATTTCATTTATATCCTGCTACAACATACTCTTGGCAAATTATATGATCTGGCAGAATTTAAAACATGAAAGGTAATCAGAAAGGAGAAAAACATTTAAAAACAAACCCAAACATTCAAATATGAAACAATAGCATAAATAGTTAGTCAACTGCATTGCATAAGATTGGATCAGACATGGTCATTCCCTAGTAAAAGCAAAGAATAACAAAATAAAAGATTAAAACACAGTCTGGAAGAGTTTGGTCTTCAAGATCCTCCAGAATCCTGTCAGAGAAGAGGCTAGTCTGATTTCTACCAGGAAGACATTCCAGAATCAAAGGCAGGGCCCTTTAAAAGGAGTGTGTTTGAAAGAGCTGACTTCAGGTTCATCTGATAAAGTCAGCTGTCTTCTGAAAAAATGTTACATACACCTCCTGATTTTTTTTCTGCCATAAATAAACAGGTCTCCTATAATATCATGTAGGAAAAAAGTATTAGAAGTATCTGGTTATAATCACAATACACAATACCTTTAAGATCAAAGTCAGTATATCTGTGAAATGTGTCTTAAGGCAAATCCAGACTTCCAGCTTTCCCCAATTTGAGCCACCCACTATCTCTGGAAGGCAAGGATTCATCATGCGGTTTTTCACCCATCTTTCAGCCTTTGAAAAGCTTATTCTTGTTGTTTTGGTTTTTAACAAGTTCATTGATGCTGTAAGGATGGACCTCTCCTTGTTTTTTGGAAGTTCATTGCTAGAACAGCACAACAGTGGGCCTTTGGGAAGGAAATTCTTTTAAAACCAGATGAAATTGACCAATAATTATGTCAGTTTCCTCTTTCTGCCCCAGTGACCGAAACAAAAAGTGGTAAAAACTAGTGTTTAGGTGTTGTATATTTAATGAGTCAAGAAGTGTGAAGGAATAGATCCCCAGGACAGAGGGGCTACATACCAGAGGAGTAAGAGGCAACCCAGCTCATGTATTATGTGTGAGAGAAAGAGAGTGAAGACAGCCCCTCCCTAATAATTCACAGAGTATATTATAGATGCAGATAATAGAGTGCTCAGTATGGCAAGAATTTGTCTATAGGTGTGAAACCATAAATCACTCAGTTTGGAAGAATTATCATTGTGTGTTATTCTTGGTCTGACAGGAGGGGTAAATAAATTGGAAACCATAAATCAGGGGTTGGGGTTAAACATGACTCAGACAGAGCATCAGGTCATCACTGTTGCCAAAGCAAATGAAGGGGTTGAAATCCAATAAAGGATTTTTTTAAGCCAGCTTCCTTTCCAGATGGTTCTTGCATAGCGAAGAAGCAGCTGAAGATGTGGGAGCTGCAGGGAAGCGCTAACAGTTGCTGGGAATCTCAGCAGGAAGGGCTAATGACTCTTTGCTGGCGAATTTTCCCTAGGAATGTGGGTAATCTGCTGAATTAACTAAGCCTTAGTTGGGATATCTGATTTATATTATTCAGCTGAATTTATATTATTCACTGGAAAGAGTCAAATGAAATAATTTATCCAGTTAGAAATCATTCAGCACAGCCTGTAAGTCACTGCCAAGGAAAGGGTTTGGGGTGTAAAGCATTTTGTATTTTTCATATGTGCAATTCTTGGCTGCTAAATTGCCCAAGGGTGCAGAGGAATAATGTAACAAATGTTTTCTAGTCTCATGTGACTGGTTATACCATATTCTCTCTCTCTGTCTCAGTCTCTCTATCTCACACACACAAACACAAACACACACACACACACACACACACACACACACACGAAAATATATTGTGCATTTCTGAGGATAATTCCAATGTGGAGGATCTAAAAATTCCCTTATTTCATCAATGTAGTACAGAATCAAAAATTTTACAGCAGTAGTTCTGGGGCATTTAAATCTTAAGATCTTAGCTTTGCAAACATTTTTTATTGGTTTTAACGAGTACAACTAATTGTATGTTTAAATATTCTCTCCTCTGAAACTGATCCATGCACATTAACAGCACGAGATATTGTTTGGAAAGATTCCATTTTAAGATTAGTTGCACCATGAATTCACTAAGCCTTCAGCATCGTACTTTACCTTATTTCATATGTCACATTAACAGTACTTAACTCTAGTCCAAATTACAATTAAAGAGCTGAAAGCATGCACCCAACTCACATTTCTTCCCTCCAACCAACATTTCTTTACTTTCCACTTATCAGTTTGCTGAATTATACTCCTCTTTGGCATTCAAATCCAGCCAACTTCCATGAATCAAAATGACTGGGTCCAGTTGAGCTTCACTCTGTTGGATGAGGGAAAAGGATGCATACAAGCCTTGTATATTACACAAGGCTTTAGATAAACCAGGAAAGGGATGATTATTTTTTTTGTGGTCCCTTGAAATGCCTCTAGTCACAGTTGTCAAAGTTAGTGGTATAATTCCCCAGTTAATGGAGTTAATGGACACAGGTGTTTGTCACTGAGTTTACCATGGGTAAAATAACTCAACTTTTCCTCAATGCACGAGAACAATAATATTTGGAATTCTACCATTTTTTTACATTGATATGGCTTATAGGTTAATATACTCTCTCTCTCTCTCTCTTTAAATCATTGCCATTGCACACTATAATAAGGGTATTCCAAAAAAGTTGACTGACCTTCTAATCACAAATTATTGCCCAGGGACCTAGTGAAAAAAAAAAATAAGGATGTAAGCTTATTTCACATTTGCAATTTTCCAATTACTTGAGTCTATTGACTATTTTGTGCACTGTAGGAAAAAAATAATCCCTGATCATTGGAAAATGTAGATAAATAATAAAGAGCAGTATAGTTTCCAAGATGCTAGATTAATCTGCACTGTATGTATTCTTAAAATGGATGAAGGGATAAAAGCATGCATATATTTGTACAACATAAATTGCTTGGTCATTCTTTCTATGGCTGGGTTCACAGGTTTTTTGCTTCCAAGAAAGAATATGCCAGCCAATATGACATGATATCAACATCCCAATTGTTGTATATAGACATTTGCATACTTGTAATACTGCATTCTGATTGGACTACCACTGCTGCCTATCGATTGGTTGTTTAACAACAGTTGCGATTGGTCCGCCTGACGGCGTGAAGTTCAAAAAGATGTCATTGGCCATGAGCCGCGAGCAGCCGCTATAAAAGAGGCTGCCACGGCTCCGGTTCAGTTGAAGTTACTGAGAGCTAATAAAGAGCTGAATTCAACTCCGGTCTTGAGTCTGATCTTTTCCCGCGACAGAACACCAATTAACTAAGTCATCACATAAATAGCCCAATGTACACATTCTGGAGAGACAAACGTTTCCTAGGATGGGCTCCAGCAAGGCACTGAAAGCTCAGAAGACTAAACTTCTGGTCCTGGTGACCAACTCAAATAGGATTCTGCAACATTATTTGGGAAACATATATTTTCCTTCATTTGCAATATATTTGTTAAGTTGACACACACACACTTAAAAATAGGTTATTTTAGTTAGTGTAATGAATGGGCAGCTAATAGTTATTTTCAGCCTTATGCATAACCTGTCTTTTCAATAGGGAAGCAGGATCTGTGGAACTCCATATAGACCCAATGGCATTCTTAGACAACAAATTGGTAGATGGCTGAACCTGGTACTTTGTTTACTCACATATGTATGTTTTATAACCAATCACATCTACTGTTGCTTTCAAACTTTCAAATGTACTCACTAATGCATAATATGGGGAATCGTTGCACTAAGTAAATTGTTGTCCCAGGACAGTAATAACTTCTGGCCCTTGGGCAGAAGTATTTTCTGAGAATAGTAATAGTATGGTAGTGATTTGGGAGGGAGGGTTAGGTATATTTAGTTGCAAAAAAGAAAAATAATCCTTTCTTAGAGTATTTTAACGTCCATCATAAGTCTATGGATGCCTCAATCTAATCATTGCCCAGCTGCGTCTCCACATTCCTGCTGCCAGGCCAGACCCTTCTTCTCTGTTAGAACTGCAGGAGAGCGGGAGAAGAGGTCAAAAAGAGCTCCCTGGGTCCCCTGCCAATGCCATTTCCCAGAGCTGGGAAGGGGGGTCTGCTATGAGTAGGCCAAAAGGTCTACATGTTCTACAGGTTTTCTTCTACATGTTCTCTGTTGCCTGCAATGCATGGAGAAGAAGGGAGGGAGGAAAACAAACAAACCTGTATAGAGACAATCCAATTGGCAGAATCTATTTGGGCTTCCAAAAAGCGTTTGATAAAATTCCTCTTCAAAGGCTTAGATGTACCTAGTAATTATAGATTAAAGGGATAGGTATATCTCCTGGGTAGATACTGTAGGAATAAATGGACATGAATGAAGGCAAATATCCGTGTTCCAGAATAATGTTGCAGGATACAATCTGAGTTGGTCACTGGGACCAGATGAGGTTTAGTCTTCTGAGCTTTCAGACTTGTGCTGGAGCCCATCCTCAGGGAACTTCTAACGGAATGTATGCTTTGAGCTATTCTGTTTATTGTATACATAGTCATTTTTCAACCGCATATCAGCTGAATACCTGAAATGATATTTACAACTTTCTAGGGTAACTACACTACTGCAAAGAGGTCATTTGGTTCATTTCTATCTCTAATTCTGTTTGTCTATTAAGTGTTGTTGTTTGAAATCATGTCCGACCCTTCACGACCCCATTGGCAACATTCCTCAAGGCCTTGCTATGCTCTACTATCCCCTGGAGTATTGAGTGTTACATAGCAATAACTATTGAACTCTTATTTATTCTGAACCATATGCTATTTTTACACGAGTTCTTCTATCTGGTGTATTTTCACATGAAAATCAAAGCTTACACTTCTCTTAACACAAGCATAATGTCCATTGAAAGTCTTGAGTCATCATTTCTATTTACTTATTTCACTAGTAATTTGCTTTATGATGACCCCAGCTATGAAAAGCATATGAGTTCTGAAAGTTATTGAATCTGGATAACTATAGGCAGGCTAAGTTTCTATGCTACCGTTCTTCTGAAAATGTGGCTTGATAAAGTTATTAATAACATTGTCTAGCTAATGACAGCATTAGAAGTCTCTCTCTCTCTCTCTCTATCTGTCTTTCTCTCTCCATGTGTGTGTATGTGTGTCTTAAAATCATCACTTTGAATTGCTGTTAGATATCTCTGCTCTACCAATTTGAGACCAAGCCACAGGTGACTCATTTCCCAGCTAGTGGGTTACTAGAGTTTGCATCAATTGAAGCTCATGGGGTGGTCTTCAAAGATAGCAATATGTAGTCCAAGCACGTAGCGGTAGAGGTAAATTCATGACCTCCTGCTAGAAGAACATTCTCACAGACACCTGACTTACTCTTATAGTCCAGTTAAAGTTTTAGAAAGCTGCTAAAACCTGGCTGTTTTAGAATTTGGAGAGCCTTACTGGAATTTCTGATTCCTCATAGAGTGAGAGGGTAAGTGAAGGTATTGGCTGCTCTTGAGACTATATGTAAGGTGTATGTCTCTCAGAGTTGAATGTGATTGAAATAGCATATTGATGATTTATCATGTGCCATAATGTAGGTGTTGACTCTTAGCAATAACTAAATAGATTTTCTCCAGGACAATCTGTCCCCAGACTGGTCCTTTGAATCTTCCAGTGGTGCCTTATTGGCACTGTAATTTAGTCTAGCTGCCTTTCTGCTGGTCATTCTCTTTTCCCTCTTTCAGTTCACCTTCCCAACATTGCAGTCTTTGCAAAAATGCTTGGACTTTGCATAATGAGTCCAAAATTTGCTAGTTTGAATCCTGCTTTTATGTCTAAATAACTATATATTGTGGATCCATTTGATTGCCCTAGTCCCATTTTTCTTTACTCATTTGTCCCTCTCTTAAAAATAATTTCACCAATGAATGTCAATGTGTAGTCAGAGGAGCCCATCATCAAACACTTTAAAGGGTCTATCTATGCGGTTTTCTTGGTAAATTACAAGAATGGTATACTATTGCCATGAAATAATGCCTTCTCCATATTTGTAGACAGAGTTATTTTTGTTAGCTCCATTTCCCTAGACTTGAAAATTCAGAAAAGCAAGAAAATTTACTGTAAAATTTTGAGCTCTTTGTAAGTCATATGATCAATGTATTTTACATCTTTGAATGATGTCCATGCCTAGACAGAGAAGAACTAGAAAACTGAGGACAGTGAATATGCCAAGATTATGACCATTATAGCATAATATACATTAAGTGTCATTTAATTTAAATTTATCTCAAGGGTAGCTGAAAGAGTGAAATCATATAACTATTATCTTTAATTTTAGCTTCAAACCTGGTGACTTCATGGAACCATCTGTGTACTTTTCTTGGCATGATTTAGAACTGGCTTGCTATTGTCTTCTGCTGGAATGCTTTTTTGACTTCCAAGTCTAGATTAGAACAAATATATCCTCTGTGTCTCCCATCTTCCAAGTTTGTGCATTGTTTTGAAAATGCTTAATTTTATAGTAATCAAATGTAAATCAAATTTAGTAAAGAATGAATCAGCCCTGCTTGAACAAAAACTGAGAAAGTGACTATGAATTTTCTCTCTGTACAAAATACAGAGAGGAGAAGGGTACAGTGCGTCAGACAGCAGTGACAATTCAGCATATGATTCAACTTAGTCCTTGCTATTCTTTGATCTTGCACAAATTTAAAATGCAACTGTGACTCCTACAGGAGGCAGAAATTCTCAATCAAAAAGAGTGCTATCAGCTCAGGCTTGCCAACGTTTTTTGTGTAAATAAAGGAAGAGCCCTAAGAAAAACTTGCTTTCTTCCAGCAGAACAAGAATTCACCCTCCACTGCTTTATACTTCGACAGAGAGATGGAACAGAGCAGAATCTTGATCCCCATCTCCTCTCTCGCGTTTGTTCTTAAGTCCAGTTCACTCTTTCTCCAGGCAGAAGATATAAAGTCTTATAAATCAAACATAGGCAGACTTTGGGTTGGTATAGAAGACTTTATTTTGCCCTATAGTGTGGCTGGTGAAAACAGATGGAACTAAGACCCTAACCTCTCTGCACCTAATCAAGGCACAAAAATAACTAACAATAGGCATTCTGTTTTTATGACACACTAAAGTATATTTCCCTTTAAACAGGCAATAAGCCATGCTATATATTTGCTCTTTGGCCATTGATCGTTGTCCCAAGACACTAATGACTTCTGGCCCTTGGGCAGAAGTATTTTCTGAGAATCAGCTGGATTCTGGAAGAGCACAATTCCAGAATAGAATTTAAAGCCCTGTCCAGCCAGGCTCCCATTGAATGCATCTCTGTAAAACACTTGAACAAAATAAGAGCAAATTTTGACATGTGTTAAACCCATAAGACTAAGCATCCTTCAAAACTCATCTCCTCTGTAGCCTCATCCCCACTCCATGCTAAGAAAAGTGATTGGTCCATAATTTCAAAAGGAGTGATTAGAAAGAAGGAAAACAAAGCCAAGGAATCCCTGTTTTTGCTGTGCCCTGTATATATAAACAAAGGCAGTATCAGACTCAGAAACGATCTGGAAGGGATCTTGGATGTTTTCTACTCCAGTCTCCTGCTCAAACAGGTGATCCTGTATCATTTCAGACAAGTGACTGTCCAGTCTCTTCTTAAAAACCTCCAGTGATAAAGCACCCTCAATGTCTGAAGGCAAGCTTTCCCTCTGGTTAACTGTCCTCACTGTTAAGAAGTTTCTCCTTAATTCCAGGTTGCTTCTCTCCTTGATTAGTTTCCATCCATTGTTTCTTGCCCTGCTTTTCAGTGCTTTGGAAAATAAATTGACTCGTTCTTCTTTGTGGCAGCCTCTCAAATACTGGAATACTGCTATCATGTCCCCTCTAGTCCTTCTTTTTGTTAGACGAGCCAAACCCAACTCCTGCAACCGTTCTTCATATCTTTTGGTCCCTGGTACAAAAAAGGTTGGGGACCACTGTTTTAGACTACAGGCCTTTAATCATCTTAGTTGCTCTTCTTTGCACTTTTTCCAAAATCTTTTCCAACATCTTTTTTATAATATGGATTACGAAATTGTATATGTATTGTTTGTTGGCATGTGCTTTTAACCAGAATCATTACTAGATGCAGCAAATGTTATGATGATAGCATTTTCTGTTATTGCAAAGACTGGAAGGTAGCACTTTCATTCAATTGTAGGAAATATCTGAGTTAGTGCAAAATTGGGGCTCAGAGAATAAACCTAATTGCCTATTGCATCCGGTGTGAAAGATATAAAAACTGCCTATATTTCTCAATATATCTACTGGGGCTTTGCAGACTTCAAAAGTTATTGGGAAAATTGCTTTGGACTTTGATATAGCATCTCTCTGCTATTCAGTAGAGCATGACAAGCTTGATGCTGCTGCTTTCATGAATACACTCATTTATCCAACTCTTAAAGCAGCAACATCTTTTTTTTTCAGACACATGTCTTCCAGTGATGTTCAAAACATGGACACCTTGATAACTGTGTCTGAATTGCTACAAATCAAGGGTTTCAATTCTGACGTATTCATCTGCACCTAAGACCTAGGAAAAACTATTTTAAAAAAGATACAGTGTAATTGAGAGTTAAATAGCATGGCATAAGACTGGTTTTAAATATGCAATTTGACTTGGTATTGTTCAACTCCTGGGAACTTCTAGGGATTAATTGTATATTACTAACAGATCTAGTTTTTGCCCAATAATTTTTTTTTTCCAAAAAGCAGATATTTGATGCCTGGCTTCCTAATGTTTGCATAGAGTTGTTTATATAACTCATCCTTAGTATATTTGGTTAATAGCTTAGATCTCAAAAGAGATGAAAGCTGCATCTCAAAAATGTGTAATTAAAATGACATATAGATGGAAGCCTTTGCAGATCTCCGCAAAGTCCAATGGAGAGAAGAGAGGCACAATAGGGTCAATCTTTCTACCAAGTACTCCTAACAGTAGTAATTAAAGAGGAGAATGCTACTTGCTAAAAGAAGGGCTTCTGCAACAAAAGAAGCTATTTGGCAGCCTTTCATATCTAACTGTAAGAGAAGCTCATATGCATAGTGCATAATAGCCAAGGCATTGTCTGCTGTTTTCTGTGTATGGACCAATTTTGTCTGGACCCTGCTGACACAGCTGTGATATTACTGTGAATGGGGTCAAAACCTGGCATGGCAACACCACTGAGTCACATTGAATGTGTCACTATATTTAGCCAAAAGAAGAACTGTAATCCATAGCATACCAATTGCTTAACAGATGGAAAAAAGTTGGAGTATTTGTCAAGTGCTTCAAATTACATGCTACTCTATATCTTATTTTCCATATCTTTTTTATTTCTTTATTGTATCAGCTCCCACTGAAAGCCAAAGGTATCCCTAACAGAATCATTTGGAAAGTTCAGCAGATTCTACACACACATACACACACACTTTCATATATGTGCATATATATAACAGTATGTGCACATTTGCATTAAAATTATAATTTATAACATTTATGTATTGCCAAACTCCCAGTGTTCACATAAGAAGAGCAAGGCATCCAAAAAGAGAAGCCACCTTCTGGTTGGGGACTCAATTGTAAGGGATGTAAATTTAGGAAAAGATACTGAGGTTTTGAAAGAGGTCAGGTGTCTACCAGGTGCTACTGCCAGCAGAGACAAGAAGCGTATTCTTAAGATAATAAAAAATGCCAGTAAGGACTGTGATGTTGATGCTATTATACATCTTGGTACAAATGATCTATCCCAGAAGGATGTACTTTCTGTTCAGAAAGACTTGCAGAGCTTGGGGTATGAACTTAGTAATATGGGCTGTAGGTTTATCTTTTCAGAGGTTCTACCAGTATACAAGGAACAAAAAGGAAAAGGGCAGCGTGTAGCAGAGTTTAATGTGTGGCTAAAGAAGTGGTGTAAAAGGGAAGGCTTTGGTTTTATTAGTCATGATGTCTGCAGCTGGTCCAATTAAAAACTGTACAAAAGAGATGGTTTGCATCCATCAAAGAATGAGACTGAGTTACTTGGCATTAAATTCACAGATTTCCTGGATAAACATTTAAACTGAACAGCGGGGACAGAGAATTAATGGATTCAAAACATTTCTGTCCCCAGCAACTTAAAACTAATAAGGATACCAGTGCATGCAAAATAGATGTTTGTGCAGGTAAGATTATCAACCTCGATGCCAACCAAAACCAAGCATTTAATAGTGAGTGCCATACCATGTGCACTAATCAAACAGGTGGCAAGAAAGTAGGGGCAGGCAGGCACAACACAGATTATGTAGACAGTAAACACAGTGTCAAACATAAAGATCTCAAGTGCCTGTATACAAATGCACAAAGTCTGGGGAACAAACAGGGTGAACTCGAACTACGAATTCATGAAGGTAAATATGATATAGTTGGAATAACAGAAACTTGGTGGGATGAAACCCATGACTGGAACATACTGGTAGAAGGATGCAAACTATTCAAAAAAAACCAGACCCCATAAAAGAGGAGGTAGAGTTGCACTGTGTGTAAAGGACCACTATATTGCTACAGAAAGGCATGAAACCAAAGACGAAAACTTCCTAGAATGCATATGGGTCAATATAAAAGAAAAAAAGAATGACATGGCTATATATATTATATATTATAGGCCGCCCAATCAAGCAGAAAATATAGATGTCCTTTTTGCCAGCCAACTAACAAACATATGCAGGAAACATACAACAATAGTAATGGGAAACTTCAATTATCCTGATATCAATTGGAAAACTAATTCTGCACCAAGTGGGAAATCCTTGGTGCTAAGTTCCTAACCAACCTAGCTGACAACTTTGTTGTCCAAAAGGTAGAGGGTGAAACTAGAGGGACAGCCATACTGGACTTACTTCTTACAAACAGAGAAGAAGTGGTAGAGGGAGTTGAGACTGCAGGAACCTTGGGTGAGAGTGACCATGTCATACTAGAATTCAACATAACACAAACACAAGCAACAGAACATAATGACACCAGAGTCTTGGATTTTAAAAGAGCTGATTTCAATAAACTCAGACTTGGGAAAGATTCCATGGATGAAAATCCTAAAAGGGAAAACAACTCAAGAATCTTGGGAAACTCTAAAAAGTATGATCATAGAAGCCCAGACCAGCACAATACCACTGAGAAAGAAAAACAAGAAATCCAAGAAGAAACCAGCATGGCTACACAAAGATCTCTGGCAAATTGAAAAAAAAAAGGAGAAGTACAAAAAATGGAAAGAAGGACATACAACTAAGGCAGAATATCAGCAGATAGCCAGAATCTGCAAAGACGAAGTCAGGATAGCAAAGGCTCAGAACGAACAAAGACTTGCAACAAAAGTCAAAGATAATAAAAAAAAGTTTCTTCCAAGATATAAATAACAAGAAAAAAAATCAAGAAAACAGTCGGTCCTCTTAAGAGAGAAGATGGCAAAAAAGTAACAGGCAATAGAGAGAAAGCAGAACTGCTTAATTCATTCTTTGCATCTGTCTTCACGCAAAAAGAAACTATAGCTCAACCTACCAAAAACATAACTGTAAAAGACAGACCAGAAATAAAAGTTAAAATAAGCAAAAAAATAGTAAGAGAACACCTGTCTGATCTTGATGAAAACAAATCACCGGGGCCTGATGGATTACATCCCAGAGTTTTAAAGGAGCTGGCAGAGGTCATCTCAGAACCACTGCACCATATCTTTCAAAAATCCTGGAGCACCGGGGAACTACCAGAGGACTGGAAAAGAGCTGATGTGGTTCCCATCTTCAAAAAAGGGGGGAAAAAACAGACTCAGGAAACTATAGACCAATCAGCCTAACATCAATACCCGGGAAGTTACTGGAAAAGATAATAAAAAACAGATCTGCCAACATCTAGAAACAAGTAAAATAATAACTAGCAGTCAGCACGGGTTTGTTTAAAAAAAAAGATCATGCCAGGACTTCCAGTTTGGGCTGCTTCGGCAATGGACCGAAATCGCGATCGTCCACGGTTTTGATCCGTGCTCACCACTGGAGCACCCCGAGCCACCCGGATTTGGGGCTGAAGCCACCCTGTAGAGGTGGTGAAGAAGGGGGAGCCATCAGCGGGGTTGAGGAGAGCTGCATCTCTCCTCCTCGGCTGGCCTTACTCCCTTTCCCAAAGGCGGTTGCAGTGGTGGTCAGAAATGGCCACCTCAAAGAAGAACCCGACCGGACAAGATTGTGCAGGAGGAAGTTTAAAGGAGAAAGTTTGACTGACCGGGTTGAATGGAGAACATCTATTTAAGGTACCTGGAACCTGAATTTTAAAGACTAATACTATTCCTAAAAAAGATTTTAAGCTGCGAAAGAGAAAAGAAAAAGAAATGGAATTGGCTTTTTTTTCTCTAACATCGACAGTTTTAACTGACTTGGAACATTAAGAAGAAGAGATTCGAATAAGAAATTGATACTAATCCACTTTGACATTAATAGGCTATTTCTAGCTGAACAGAAAATAAAGTGTCAAAGGGATTAAGATTTTTGGATAATTTAAAAACTTTCTTTAAAAAAAAAAAGAAAGAAAGCAGCGGAGTGAAAAAAGAAAAAAGAGGGTGGAATCTGGAAAGTGGAGGAGACCACAAGGCTGTGAAAGCCTGACTCACAGATGAACACTATACAGAAGCCTGATGATGGCAGATGAGATTCTGCCGAAACGTTGCTACAACTTTAAGAGCACAACTATAATGATCTGGGAAAATACCCAAACAAAGCTGAATACCATAAATGTAAAAAATTGTACCATATACATATAAATACATATACTTCAGAAATATACATATATATACATATACATATACATATACATATACATATATATATATACATGTGTGTGTGTGTGTGTGTGTGTGTATGTGTGTTTGATCCATTAGTTTGATCCATTAGTAATTAAAAGTAATTCCAAAGCAAAGTGTATGGAATCAAATGTGACAATACACTGAGCATTCAAACTTAAAACACTACAAAATTATAGAATTTAAAAAATCATAAAACAATGTGAGACACTCAATAAAGGACACAGCACGATTAATTTAGATAAAAACTTGGGCAAATGGATGGTCTGTACCAGTGGTGGGATTCACTTTTTTTTTATTACCGGTTCTGTGGGCGTGGCTTGGTAGGTGTGGCAGGGGAAGGATACTGTAGAATCTCCAGTCAGAGGTGGTATTTGCCAGTTCTCTGAACTACTCAAAATTTCCGCTACCGGTTCTCCAGAACTGGTCAGAACCTTCTGAATACCACCTCTGGTCTGTATTTGATTCAAAAACCTAACCTCAGCACCAACTACAAAGGGGCAGAGAAGGAATTCCACCATTGTGGTCAATAATCAGAAACATCCATTTATAAGGAAACCACGGATTAAAATGGGGAAATCATGATTAGTATGGTATAGTTTCTTTGTAAGGGTGAAGGATGGTTTTGTATGTGTCGTTTTTTTAATATATATTTCACTCCTGTAAAGATATTGTAAGGTTGAATGGATATCATGCAGCTAGACAGATTGTCTAAAACGTTTCATACGTGAATTCTTCTAAATTTAAACAAGGTCAAGGCAATTTCAGCAAATACAGGAGATATTTTTGGCCAAGTGTACAATGCCTTAATGGCATATTTCTCCTATGAGAGTAAGTCTGGAACAGAGGGCTCCTTTATTGATTCTCTTCTATTTATACAGACTGAAATTATAAGTCCTCTTATTTCATATTAGGAACCAGGCAATAACATATATAAGCATATCCTATGTTTGCACAGTCAATTCCTTGCTTTATATAAACTATGGACCAGGATTCCAATTTCAGAAACTCTTCTCTGAAGTTGAGGTTATAACAACATTTCCACATTCACTTTGATTTTCCTTGCAATGAAGTCTCTGAGGCATATATTGGACTCTGGTAGTATTTCAACAGCCCTCAGAATTTGGTAGTACTTGGGTGTCTGCATGTGGGTGATATAGTTTAGAATCAAGCCTAGTTAATATTGGGACAGCAAACTGGGAGTATAAAATCCGTAGCCTAGTGTGGAAAAGTGAAGAAAAATATCCCAAAGGAGATCATGGCAAACCATTTCTATATCATCTAAAGAAAGTTGCATGTACAAGAAGCTCAGCTTGATTTGAATATATGTTGCTATTATTACTAATAATTAATCAAGTTGAATCAAAGCACAAGTGAAGATTCCAAGCTTGATAGTCCAACTATCACTCTGCAAAAATACCAGGCCTCCCTCAGAAGACCCTCTCCAAGATTGTTTTCCTTTGAAAATAATTTCAAAGGCTTATTTCCTTGCATCAAATTAAATTAGAATTAATAGGGAAATAATTTAGAAGAATTTGTCCACCTGAAAACTTTAATACAAGTTTAATTTGTCTAATTTAAATCAAATCAAATTTCCACTTAATCACTTTTTCAGCTTGTTCACTTAAAGCAGAGGTCTCCAAACTTGGCAACTATAAGACTTGTGGACTTCAACTCCCAGAATTCTCCAGCCGGCCATTTCTCCAACATTCTGGGAGAATTCTGGGAGTTGAAGTCCACAAGTTTATAGTTGCCAAGTTTGGGGACCCCTGACTTAGAGGCATCCCATAAGCCAGCTTTCCTTCCTGCAATTTAAATCCATTGCTTCTCCTTCCAACCAGAGCAGTCCAAGCAAACAAACTATCCTTGTCCTCTTTATTGCAACCTTTCAATACTGGTCAAGAATCAGGTTTCCCATCCCACAGGAAATTCCACATTTCTGACCTGAATTACATTTTTTGTTCTAAATCAGGAAGAAAATTCTGACCTACCTGCTCTGCAAAAGAATCTGCCTCCTCCCAGCAATGCCCCATCACCACCATCAGTGAGACTCACTGTAGCCAAGCTTGCTGAACTCCAAAGCAATATTTTCATGTCTATGCTGGCCCAGAATACACTGAATATTCTCAGAATCCTATTAATGTGGAAATTTTGTCCGTCAAAATGCAGCTCCAGTGGAAAATTCTGGAGGTGGTGTTGGAGGGGGAGATGGGGAGGAGGAGGCAGCTTCTTTCCTGTCAAAACATTGTCATTCTAGGAAAATTATTTTCGTTGTGCAATACTTTTGCAAAGAATTTCCTGCCTGGCCTCAGTGGTAGACTAAGAGGATTCTGTATTGATAACAACTGACACTCAAGAAAAATATGCTGAAAGCCACCATGAATTGCTTCAGATACTAGATGACCAAGAACAGCCCTGGTTCTCATATGTTTTCACTCATGCAGAGTTTCGAAGGCCAAACATCTCTGCACTATTTTGCCCAGATTGACATCATTGTTATACTAGCCATTCCTGACCATGTGTGTGTCTACAAATATGCACATGGTATGCAACCATATTTCTTCTCTCCCTCCCCCTCCCCCATTTTCCTTTTACCTCTTTGGCAATGCATTTGCTTTCTACAGATCTGCAGTCAGAGGTAGTATTCAACCAGTTTGCACCTACTTGGGCGAACTTGTAGTGGTTATTTGGCGTGGGTCGCTGAACCAGTGGCGACCCCTGGCTGGCCACGCCCCCAACCCAGTTGCCCCGTCTCTCACTTGCGATCACTCTCCTAGCTTTCCGTTCCCCACGTCCTCTTTCTCCCCAGGGGGAAAGGAAGAAAGGCATGGATGCTGCAAGTATCGCTTTTCCCATGTGAGTAAAGTGCCTGGAGTGAGAAAGAGTGCAGTCTGACAGAGGGGGTGGGGGTGAATCGAGCCTTGGAGTACTTTTGCAACATAAAATAAATGCATTTTGAAAGCAGGACCTTTGAAAACTTGTGTGTGTGTGTGTGTGTGTGTAAGAGAGAGAGAGAGAGAGGGAGGGAGGGAGGGAGGGAGGGAGGGAGGGAGGAAGGAAGGAAGGAAGGAAGGAAGGAAGGAAGGAAGGAAGGAAGGAAGGAAGGAAAGAAAGAAAGAAAGAAAGAAAGAAAGAAAGAAAGAAAGAAAGAAAGAAAGAAAGAAAGAAAGAGAGATAGAGATAAAACTCTGTGCTATTATTTTTAATTGTTCCGTTATTTATCATGTGTTAATATTTTACACTGTCCCTACACCTAGAGTGATTTTGCCGCCTTTCTTTTGCCCAGGGCTACCACATATTTTTCAGGGTTTACATGCATTCAATGCCAATAGTCCAGAGCATAAAATACACATGTGTTTAACAAGAGTTGAAAGGGACCTTGGAGGTCTTCTAGTCCAACCCCCAGCTCAGGCAAGAAAACTGAGGATGCCAAACTCTGAGTAGAAATCCTGGGAAAGGTGTCAGAATAATACTTAGAAGGGACCTTGGGGTGAACCCTATGCCATTTCAGAGAAATGGCTGTCCTTTTTTTTCTTAAAAACTTCCAGTGATTGAGCACTCAGAACTTCTGGAGACAGGCAGTTCCACTGGTTAATCGTTCTCACTGTCAGGAAGTTTCTCCTTAGTTTTAGGTTGCTTCTCTCTTTTCAGTTTCCATCCACTGCTTCTTGTTTGCCTTCTGCTTCTTTGGAAAATATATTGTCCCCCTTTCTTTGTGGCAGCCCCTTAAAAGCCTGTTGCCTATCACACTCTTGAATAAAGCATGTGAGCCATTTCCTCCTTTCAGTGGTCCATGAAAGTACATCTATAGTATGCAGATAATAAAGTCAAAAAAGGTGAACAACATTTTTACAGAACTATAGATAAGTTGAGGCTGGGTGACAAGGAATGGCTGGGAGGGGAGGGGCCAGGTGAGGCACCCCTTGATGTGAGTGACATTGAGTTGGCCACACCCACCCAGTCACATGACCACCAATCACGCCCACCCAGTCACATGACCACCAAGCCACGCCCACCAAATAAGACATGCCCACAGAACCGGTAATTAAAAAATTTGAATTCCACCACTGTCTGCAGTCCCTTATATTCAATCTCTAAATGGTACTTCAGAGTTTGTACTGCGAGCACAAAGGGAACCCCTGCCTGTTTTGCCATTAGTAATTGCATCTTTTCTCTGTGGAAAAATCACAGGCAGCAGATAACTTTGCACTAGTTGGACAAATGATTAGACTGGATTTCAGGCAACATAATGTTTGGCTTGCTAAAACATTCTGGATTTTTGGAGGAAGTTCTTTTCCCTTGGGCATTAAAATTTATCTAAGCACAAGCCAAATAATGCCTTATTTTCTCTTATTCACAATTTTACTGCCTGTATAGATTATCTCAGATTAACAAAGTTGAGTCATGATTGCATTCTTCCAAACTATTTCAAAATGTCATGTGTGGTACCTTGTGGTTGTTTTTTACAGCAAGCTTTGGAGATCTTTAACCAGAACTTATGGCTACTCTGGGTCTGATAAGAATCACTTTTGCATGTCTGGAGACCCTCCATCATCCAACGAGGTCAAAACCTAATGAGGTCATGGCCCTGAGATCAGCTACATTCCTTCCTTGTTTTTTCCTCTTTTTTTTCTAAGCAACTCATTTAATGAAGAGTTCTCAACTCTCAAAAAATTGCAGTAATTACACGGATCTTCACTTATCTTCACAAAAGTATGTTGTTATATTTTATATATTGCAATTTGTTGCTGTGTGTTATGGATTTCTCAGAAATCAATAGCAGCAGAGAAACTTCTTTATCTATTGCTTCTGATCTTCTCTTTGCAAGACCCGGTTCTTTGACAATCTTAAATGGACATGAATCCTTGGTGCAGATTATGCTGTGCACTGGGTCAGGAATCTTAGAATCTTGTAGAAGATAACCATATCTACTATAGGACTGAAGAACCTTCAACCTCTTACTTAGCCTAATTTCAATAGCTCTCTTCAAAAGATCAATTTAGATCTCTGATAAGATATAATTGTCCTTTTTGCAGGGTGAGTTACTTTACAGAGAAAGAGAGAGATAAGATGGTGTTAAAGAAAACTAGGGGTGGGAGTGGGCAAGAGGACAGATCAGGAATGGGGAAAAAATTGCCAGAGAACTGTCAGATTCCCACTGACAGTAATGGCTCTGACTCCACCTATATACCTTGCTTCAAAATGGCTTATCACAATAATTCCCAAACTTGGTGCCTTAAGTTCTACTAATATTCTGTCAAAGAATCTGAATCTTTCCAAGAACAAAAAGAACAAAAAAAAAAATATTTCAGAGAGAGAGAGAGAGAGGGAGAGGGAGAGACCCAGTTGGGTTACTATTATTACACTGGCAGTTAAAAGATGGATTAATTTTATAAAAATAGGAATAATCCTGTTGACAATAATTTCTCAAAAAAATGAGCGATACTAACCAAGGCTGAAGCCATGTTGCAACTGTGGAAGCAAGTCTTCTCATATGTCCAAACCAAAACCCAAACCCAGATCCCAATAATAAAAACTAGTGGAAAATCTATTTTAGTTTGATTTGTGCGCCCAAACCTTTTAATTGCTGCTTCAGTCCTGGTCTCTAAGAAATTCCAATTTCCCTTTGCTTCAGAATGTTGGACTGGAGATCGCCTGCCCTACCCTTCTTTTCTGATGTCCTCTCCTTCCCCAATTTGGGGATGGGAATGGTATTCCCTGTAGGCTGCTTTTGCATCCTACCAAAGAAAACAATAGTCCAGAGCAAATTATTCCAGGGAGATTGAAGAAGGCTCCAGTATAAAACAATTGCCCATCTTGGTTCTTTATTATCCAGTCCAACTACCATTAATGAAATGAGTTTTTAGGGAGAAAAAATTAGGACAACCATTATTATCTGGAGAACAAACTGAGCAGACACATAAATCACCTGACTGCAGGTTTCTCCACAATTATAAGCTGTTTTCTCTTTCTGCTAAAATTACAGTAATTATGTCTAAATTTATTTCTATGCATATGAATCGACACAGGCACATACTGTATTGTGCAAGATGCTTTTTTGTTGTTGTTGTTTGTTTCAACCACGAAAGTGAAGATACCCAGGATTCTGGATGCGTCTCTGCCTGCCTGGCTAGTGTGTCTACCTGCAGGGTAACCTCTCTGAAAACAGAACCATATAGGACCAAATCTGATGCAGAAAAAGAAGCTGGGAGAAAAAGAATCAAGTGTGAAAGTGGATGGAATTCAATGGAAACTACAGGGGAAAAAACATATCAGAAAAATTGTCCCCAAAGGATCCCCATGGGAAGCACAGTTTATGGGCTTCACTATAAGCCTTTCCTTCCTTCTCTTATGTGACAGTATCTCGAGACTCCTAGTACACAGAATATATGCATACGGATAAAAAGACAATAGGAAGGGAGAGCTAAATCATAGCCACAGATCCAAGCCTCCCCAGGAGTAACATATATGTACCAATTTTGATGAGACCCTCACATAATTGCATATTCCCTGGAAGGAATGTGAATGGATTAGTGGTGGGATTCAAAAGAATTTACTACTGGTTCTACTACTGTGGGCGTGGCTTGGTGTGTGGCGTGGCTTGGTGGGCATGGCTTAGTGGGCATGACAGGGGAAGGATTCTGTAAAATCCCCATTCCCTCCCCACACCTGGGGGAAGGTTACTGCAAAATCCCATTCCCTCCCCACCTCATTAACCTGCTTTCCAGCTCTGTTCTCCTGTGCAAGGCAACAAAAGAAGACCTAGCCGATCAGCTGGGACTCGGGAGGCAGAGAATAGATGGGGGCAGGGCCAGTCAGAGGTGGTATTTGCCAGTTCTCTGAACTACTCAAAATTTCTGCTACCGGTTCTCCAGAACTGGTCAGAACCTGCTGAATACCACCTCTGGAATGGATGTACAGACATATGCTCCTACATGACTCCCAGCTTCACCTAGCTTAAGGGGGTGAAAAGAATTCCTAAAGCCTTGCATTGCCTCCTTTCATAGCTTTTTTTTTTTAATGGTGTATTTTCTTTAGGACATTATTATTTCTAAACTTGCAAGGATACCTGGGGAAATGTTCAAACTTCCATGTCATGTCCTGAGAAGAGCATTTCATGCATGGAATGAAAATATATTGCTCTGGATATAGATATCTGAATAAAATAACATAAAATGAAAAATGGTCAAATGAGGAGATCCAAACTCATTGATAGCCTCACACTGCAATGAACAAGGACGTGCATTCAATGTTGCAGCTGCTAAGATTGTTGGACAAGCAGGCACAAAAACAACCAGAGCAGTGATTGAACACTACATCAAACTGGCTTTAAGCAGTATTATAGACATTGGAACTTTAAGCAGTAATTATTATAGAAATTGAAAAGATTGAAATACTGAAGAAATATTAAATCAACATTACATACGTACACATACACACACACTAACTGCAATGGTAGCATGGACAGAATATTAATTATTATATAATGACAGGTTATATTTTAATGATTAAAAATTATACTTTCTGGTTCCATAAAATATTTTCATAAATTTCTATCTTCAATATGCATAAGTTATTCTATAAATATATTTATACATATAGTGTAAAAATTATAAAATGTTCAGATTACATATTTAACATTAAGACTTTAATTCCTTTATTATACTGTCAACATGTCTCATTCAAAGCTATTTTAAAATGTGATCCCAAATCATAGTAAAAACAAGAAAAAGATTCCACCGTAATTATTCATTTCATGGTTTATTACTGTCATTCTACCTGAAGCCAAATCTTCAAGTCCTGAATTTTTACTTATGAATAACAAATAATTTAAAACATTTTCCTGCTGTAAGGCTACAGGATTTTTTTCATTTTCCATTTTCAGAGCCAAAATGTTGGCAGTTTTCTAATTTCAATCATTTTAACTTCAGCATCTATTGGATCATTAACTTTAAGTTGAATCTATCTTGCCTTTTTCCAATACTGCATAATGTTGCAAAACTTTCAATAAAAACAATTCTACATTATGGATATTTTTTCCTTCATTTTTTTTCTTATTTGCATAGAACGTTATACCCCCTTTCAAGACTGCATTTTTATTTTGTTAGGAGCAAGAAAAGGAATGGAGATGTTGCATGTGGGGAGTATCCAAAATGAAACATTTTATAGTTGGAAAAATGCATCATTTCCCAGAAATCATATCCACAATATTAAGTTATACAACCACAATAGTAGTAGTCCAAGATCCAGAATTTCTGCCCATCTACGACATCAGTTAAGTCAATAACTTTTAGAGAATCTCTATTATTACCTCAATTATTACATTTCCTAGAATTTACCAGTATTGTACTTTGATAAAAATTGCATCAATAAGTTATACATTGCTTTATTTTAAATTTCATGTTTTTAGAGACTGAATACTTGCTAGAACACAGAGGCAGCCAGAGGTTTGTAAAGAATGTTTGAAATATTTATAATGTACATCTGAACCACAGCTTATACATATAGACTATATGTTTCATCCTTTTTTTCTAGAGAGTGGGTTTTTTGTTTTGTTTTTAAATACTCCTAAACTTCAGTATCTTCAGCCATTATTCTAGAATGCTTTAGTTCTGTTGGAAGAAATATCCTTCTGGGTTCAGTTCCATTGTGACTGCTTGGAAAGATGGTTTATTGATGAACAGGATGCATTCCTGGGCAGAAAAAAAAAGGGGGGGAGAGATTCTGAGAGTTCCTTGGTTTTATGCCCTCTGCTGGGATTTGAATTTGAGCTTGTATTCTGATTGGTTGTCAGATTCCCATGGGACCACGCAGGGGCAACTCTGTAGGCTGTCCTGAGTCCCAGGCTTGGTTGAGCCTTGCTGGATGATGATGTAATTGCTTTGGGCAATTTCTATTATGGCTCTACCTGGAGTAGATCTTTTTGTTATGTAAAATAGACTAGCCCAGATCAGAGTAATGACTCATTAGCAAAGATTGGGGGGCTGAGTTTCTGCCTCTCTGAGTTTCTACTTTTCTTTTTAGGGGAAATATTCTGCCTTTTTAATATATCCTAAAATACAGTATTTCATTTTCCTAGGAGAGGGGTGGGTTTTAACTTCCAACAATTCTTAAAAGTCGTGATTATTTGCAAAGTTTCCTCTGTGCCCAAATATTAGCTTTCTTTAAAATTTTATGCATGTTGACCAATCTATCCTTTAGACAAAATACTTCCAACTTTGAGACAAGGCAACAGATCTAGTAGGATAAATGCTCCTACTGCTCAAGACAAGTGGTTCTTTGTAGAGTCCTCTGCCTCTTTTTGAGAAGGAATTATCAGTGCTCCCTCTAGTGGAAAATAGGGAAGGAAACTATGCATGTTCTGAACAAAGAAAGAACTATATATAGCAAAAGGGTGTTTGAAACTTGATTTTACACTTTTTAGGGTGTTGCCTGTATGTGTCCCTAAACTTGTATTTAAAACTTCTTTTGCTAAGGATTGAAGGAAAGTCACCTGGTGCTGTAAAAGTTGTCAATCCAAAGGTTCCTAATAGCTGAAAAGCAGTTAATGAGCAATTTCTGAAAATGATTAGAAAAGGAAATATAAACATTTTTTACAATGTCCTATACTTATGATGTTTGGGAAGAAAGTACTGGATTATGTAAATATGATAACAAATTAATGTCTTGAACTACATATCTAGTACATTAAATTGGGCAACTGTACAACATAAATGGATCAGAAATTATTATTTTTAATAACAGTTTTATTTAAGTTTTCACAAAACATACAAATACAAATAAAATATCTTTTTTGGAGAACAATGTGGCCCTGGGTTATCACTTCTCCATATAGACATAAACTCAATACATATTTATCTTATACATTCTAATCCATATCTTATAACTATTTTTGCAATTTTTTCAATAGCTTTTCCCTTTCTTTACTTCCTATTGCTTTATTTTAAATTATCTCATTCCTTTCTTAATTCAATTACATATCTTTTTCTAATTTTTAAAATCTTTCTAATCAATGTTTTTATACTTTTGTCTGTCCTGTTTACAATTTCATATTCTCTTTTCTCATAAAACAAATTTTCCCTTGCAATTACTAGACTGGAGTGTAACACCTTTGTATCTTTTTTCAAATCTTATTTAAAAATTTAAGTTACATCCTTACAGTTATAACATTCATTTTCTAACCTCTATTTTATAACACATTCTACCAATCGAATTCTGCTTGGTACATTCCCTTAAAATACACACGAAATTCTAAAAGAAAAAAGTATATATGTATATATATCTATGGTATTCAGCTTTGTTCGGGTATTTTCCCATGTCATTATAGTTGTGCTTTTAAAGTTGTAGCAATGTTTCGGCAGAATCTCATCTGCCATCATCAGGCTTCTGTACTGTGTTCGTCTGTGAGTATATATATCTGTGTATATATGTATAACAATAGTAAATGGAATAATTATTCTATTCAAGTACAGCTCTTCCATTAATATTAATAACAATCTTTTACACTGCTATTTCTTTTAACAAACATTACCTGGTAATATCAGTTGTCTTTCACTTTAATCATCTATATTTCATATTTTACTTATTACTGTCTTTAAATAAAAAACCAAACAATAGTTATTAACAATAGTCAATAAAGTTATTATTCTTATTCAAGTTCATCTTGTCAACTGATAAAAATCTTCCATGTTTCTTTTCAATTTTTTTTAAATGTTCTTTTTAAATCATTGAGCCTTATTCTCTTTACAAACAAATATTCCACTACACATCAATAGGAATTTTTTCTATCACTTTAATCATCTAACATATTTTCTAACCCTTTTCTATTTCTAATATAACAATGCTATCCCATGCACCCTTGCAGAATCCTCTCCTTAAGTTAAATTTTAACCATTGTCTCTGTGTCTTTTAAATAGGTTTATACTTTTAATTCTTGTATGTTTTTCCTGTACCTCTATATCTTGTTTCTGTCTTTTGTAGCTTCTTTGCCTTTCCCTCTTCCCTCTCTTCTTTTCCCTCCCCTTTTTATTCTCTTTTCTATCTGATTCTCCCTTCTGTGATCCTCCCTTCTGCTTCTTCCTGATATTATGATTACTTTTCAAATTACTCTTTTTTTTTGGTTGTTGCTTCAGTACTTAAGTTTTTAACTCCCTTTCCCCCCTTTCCCTTTTTTACCCCACTTAAAATTGCTTGGTCATTAAAGATGGCTTCTTCGTTGTCCCGCCCTTCTTGTTCTGCCAGTGTTTCTTGTTGTTTTTCATAGTTCAAGATTTCCATTTCTAAAAATTGAAATACGAAGCCAAAATATCCTCTTCTGTCTTGTGCTTCTTTTTGTTCTTTAAGTCTCATTTTTAACTCTTCAAGCAGTGATGCCATTTTAAAAAAATTTAAACAACCCCCAATTGATTTTATTTTATTTCATTAGGATCCTCCATCCAAAGTTCCAGGAATCATCCAATAATCCAAAACTGTTTCTTGCTTCTTTTCTCACTTTCTCTTTCCAGGGGCTTTGTTCTCTTGTAACAAAGTTTCAGCTACAATGTATCTTTTGCAAGTCTTGTTAAAATTTCACTATCAATTTTTTTTTAAGTTCCAGGTGGTCTGCTCCAATTTCCAGATTCCACCCTCTTTTTTCCTTTTTCACTCCGCTGCTTTCTTTCTGTTTTTAAAGAAAGTTTTTAAATTATCCAACAATCTTATCCCTTTGACACTTTATTTTCAGCTAGAAATAGCCTATTAATGTCAAAGTGGATTAGTATCAATTTCTTATTCAAATCTCTTCTTCTTAATGTTCCAAGTCAGTTAAAACTGTCGATGTTAGAGGGAAAAAAGCCAATTCCATTTCTCTTTCTTTTCTTTTTCGCAGCTTAAAATCTTTTTTAGGAATAATATTAGTCTTTAAAATTCAGGTTCCAGGTACCTTAAATAGATGTTCTCCATTCAACCCGGTCAGTCAAACTTTCTCCTTTAAACTTCCTCCTGCACAATCTTGTCCGGTCGGGTTCTTCTTTGAGGTGGCCATTTCTGACCACCACTGCAACCGCCTTTGGGAAAGGGAGTAAGGCCAGCCGAGGAGGAGAGATGCAGCTCTCCTCAACCCCGTTGATGGCCCCCCTTCTTCACCACCTCTACAGGGTGGCTTCAGCCCCGAATCCGGGTGACTCGGGGCACTCCAGCGGCAAGCACAAATCAAAACCATGGACGATCACGATTTCAGTCCGTTGCCAAAGAAGCCCAAAACCAGAAGTCATAAATGGATCAGAAATTATTAAAGAGCCAGTCTACTTGCCATTTCTTCATTCTATCATGGTTACTGGTTCTGTGTTCCATGGAGTCATCTTCAGTTCACCATTTCTTGCCCATTCCTAGATATCCTGATCAGCAGAGAGCACACGGGCAAAGTAGAAACATGTGCAGAGAAAAACCACCCACACCAACAAAGTGTCTTCACTGCCAAAGGAACAACCCAATTCCCACAAGAGAAGCTGTATAAGAACTCAGTGTTGTGGCCCACTGGCAGCTGGTGGAGCTGGCATCAGAGTCGGACAGTAGCAAGGAGGTTGGGAGGAACCTGGGCCTGTCTTGGAGGCTGAGGAGGGCTTGGACGAGGGCTCTGCATCAGAGGCAGGGATGGGGCCAGGGCAGGCTGGCAGTCATCAGCTGCCTTCAGACTCAGACAGCAGTGAGGCAGGGGAGTCTCTGGAACTGGTTCCCAGCCTGCGCTTATGCAGGGCTACCAGAAGACAAGAACAATTGAGAAAGGAGGGTTGACTCAGGAGTAAGGCCACACCTCAGAGATGATTAACTCCTCCCATAGGACATAAAAGAGGAGCGAACGGGACCAGAGGTGGTATTCAGCAGGTTCTGACCAGTTCTGGAGAATCGGTAGTAGAAATTTTGAGTAGTTTGGAGAACCAGCAAATACTACCTCTGACTGGAGATTTTACAATATACTTTCCCTGCCATGCCCACCAAGCCCACAGAACCAGTAGTAAAAAAATCGAATCACACCACTGAACGGGACATGAGCTTTTGCAGGAAGCAATTAGTTCATCTGGTCGATTCAAGCTTTGAAAAGTTCTGTTTGACTTTTGGCCTTGCCCTGCATTTGGCAATTAGTTCTCTGGCAGCATTCCAAGTACGATAAGGTGTGTGTTTATAAACATTCCCCTGAAAGACTGTTTGTGAAGCCTTGCAGGCTGTGAATGAACGTAATTCACAGCCGTGAAAATAAAAGAGGTTTTGCCAGGACTAAGATTGTGTTTTATGCTTTCTAAGGAAGCTAGGTCATTATACTCAGTGCAGCAACCATGAACAGCAGAAAAAAGGGAACAGAACATCTACATAATGTATTCCAATAAAATGGACATCCATGAAACTTTATCAAAACATGTCTGACTAAACCTGACTCAACCTGATACATTACAACCAACATAAGCCCTATAAAAAGAATGGCACTGCTATATATCAAGAACATCTCAGAAATCACCAATAGACTATTACAAACACATGGAATCAGCATAGCAAACAAGCCAACTAAAGGACTTCAAAACATCCTAAGTAAACCAAAAGACCAGCAGCCCCAGAAGAAGAAAACAGAGTCATCTACAAAATACAGTGCAATGACTGCAATAGCCACTATGTAGGACAAACAGGTAGAAGACTGGCAGAACACTTCCATGAACACCAACTAGCTGTCAAAAGACATGATGAAAAGTCTTTAAATCCATCCGTATGTTGTGAAATAATTGCAGCTAGACCATGCTAAGTCCAAAAATGCTAGGGAATTTCTAGAAACCTAGCACTGACAAATTAGACACATAGACATAAACAAAATCTACATACTATGAAAAAGAGACAAGCCAAAAATTAATAGCCACCAAATAACTTCTATGACCACTCCCACCAACAAGCCACTAGAATATAAACCACGGATGTCAAACTTGATCGTGTCATGTGACATCATGTGACATATCACAACATGTTTTTTGCCTTTGCGGAGCCAGGGTGGCCGTGGCCTGTGCGTAGTGCATATGGTCCACCAGTTTGACACCCCTGAATAAACTGAGAGCAAAGCCCACTCCTTACTAGCACTGATGATATTACCTAATTTGGTTAATGAAATGTCTGCAAGAACCAAGGACCCATCAGAAGAAAGTGTATTTCACCTTTGTTCTAGATTAAAACTCATAGAGGCCCCAGATGCCCTGGTGACCACATGAGTCAGCTGATAGAAGTCCATTGGACTCTGCCAGCTGTCTTTCAACCAAAGGAGATTATCAGCATTTGCTCAGCTCCCATAAACAACTAGCTTGGCATTTCCTGCCCCAGTTCAAGTAGCAATTCTGATTTTCAGTAAGTATCTTGATTACAATGTGATCAGTCATGATGTGTGTTAAGTGGTTATTGTCTTGCTGTAGTGTGATTGAGATATTGTACAACAAGCTTAATTTATAACAAGCACAAACTACTTCTCCATTTTTATGTATGTTGCAGGACTGGCTTTACAGTATCATTAATAGGCAGAAAAATGTGTAATTGAACAGTAATTGAAAAATTGGGCAATCCACTCACAACAAAGTACTAAAGCTGATCAGTATGTAATTATCATCCCATTTGTGAATAATGCTGCTGTACAGCAATCCTATATGTTCCTCCACACTTCAATGGGACTTATGCCCAATATAATTAGGATTGCAATTCTAGACATTAAAGAAAATGAATCTGGTAATGTATGGAGTCTGAAGGAAAATTATGTAGTTTTAACTCAATTTTGGGGGGAAGTGGAGATGCCTTGATTATTAATTCTGGCGTATCTTTGCCATCACAGTCTCTTGGAATGTACAGTATAACTCAGCTTTGCAAATTCCTCCCTGGCTGAAAGTTGTTTTATATGATATCAGTCTTGGGAGTTACTTTTCTGTCACTAATGTTGAAAAACATGTATCAGCTGCCTATTTCTCAAGTATAATAGAATGGGAACAGTGGAAAGCCTGTCTTGAGATATTTGTGTTCTGCAGCTTCTTGCCATTCCCAGGGTGTTGAATAATACAAGTTGAATCAGTTCCTGTTAAGACGTCTGAAATCCTTAACAAATGCACTGAAGGTATAATCTCATCTGGGACCTGTTGGAAGCAGTGGAAATGAATTGGGCTTCTTTTCATTCAATTACCAATAAATTAACTATCTACAGCTGCTCAGATATTTCAGTCAAACTGAAGTCTCAACAGATGTTTTCCATGTGGCTGAACAAGAGGGGGCGTGGATTCTATATATCCCAATCATTGTTATAAAATGGAATTGTATATATTTGATAATTTAGAAAATGTCAATCAGATTGTTAAGAGTCATATATCCTCTTGATATGACCCAAGACTTATTGTGTTCTATCACGTAAGGCCTTGGAAATTCAATTTGTACTTCTAAATAATGGAAACTAACGTCTGTGAATTAAAATAATAAAGTCCACAAAGGAACTACAAAATTTTAGCTTTATGGATTCTACAAATGTTGATTCAAGTTGAGTAATATTTTAGCAAAATCTGCTGGCTGCATTGTGCATCAGTGTTGATGCCAAAAGACATTTTCAATCATTGCTTTCTGGTTTGAAGGGTGAGTTTTGAACTGACCTAGTGCTGGACCAAGCGCACTAAGAACCAAACTACAATTCCAGATAAGAGTGGAATTCCAGAACAAGAATTAAAAGAAACTCAAGTAGTAGCAATTTTAATTCAGAAGAAGGGTTTTCTGTGTGACAAAAAGATTCAGAGACAACAACAACAAAATGCTACAGTAAGGCCATACCAATACCATGGCTGTTGTCCATTAAAAAATTGTCTCAGCCTGACCTGGGAATATTTATTGCTATAGATAAAGCTTTAAAAGTTTGTCACATTAACATAAGGGAACTCCTAACCACAGGAAAGAGGATCAGAAGAAAAAAAGAAAGGTGGTGTTGCAGGAGGAAGCCTGATGAAGAAAGTAAGGAAGAGGACTTTGACAGAGATCTGCTAGTGTTGCCAAGATATCAAGAGGCAAAACATTTGTTAAGTCCAGAACATCAAGGTAATATTTGAATGAAGCTCAAAAACCCAGCTATAATTCACTGAAATATGAGGTAGGAGGGACATTGAAAATGCTTTCTTGGTCTGGTCTACCTAAAAGGATTCACAAATGCAGTGTATGAAGGCAAAGTTTCACTGTATGTAACAAATATATTTAACATTAAAAATGTAAATAATGGAGCACTTAGGCAAGCAATTATGGCTGTCGTTATGATTTTGTCTACAAGGATTGTACATGGTTTACATTAGTTATATTTTTACCATCTCATTCCCAACAAGCAAGATAATTTTGGGCAGTTACAAAACAAAGCCAAATTTAATAAAAGGCGGTTATTCTAAATAATAATGGGGACTATCCTTGAAAAAACTTTTATGCTCATTTTTCAGGCAATCAAAAATGTTAATTCATTTCTAAATGCAGGAAGTTTCCAGGATCCTTTTGCTCCTATGTAGAAAAATAATTAGTCTTGCTGAGATTTTCCTTTGCTGAACAAGCTGGAGTTTGGCAGCAGAAATAAATTTTAATGTAGAAAAGCTTTACACAAAGAACAGTCAGTTAAGGATTAAAAGCACACCTTTAATACATTTAATCTGCAATTTATTCATATGGCAAAAAGTAAAAAATACAGTTATAGACCTGAATTTTAAGACCTCACTCATTTTTTGGTGCTGCTAAAGCATCTAATGAATCATGGTTTAGTTTATGAATAATTCCAAAGTAGATTTTATCTTACCTAATTGTGGTTTGCTTGAATACTTGACATTCCATGGTTTCAAGACTGATAAGATTCTGGGTTCATTCAGACATAACAGACTAATCTCCATTGCTTTTTGTCCAAGCTTCTTATCAATCACTTAGAGATGCAAGGAAAGATTTGCTTTTGAAAAGGAAAGGGGGTCAACCCAATTAATCAAACAAGGTCCAATTCCTTTGCTTGCCTGCAAGGTGGAATCTTAAAGCAAAAATAGCATTATGCATGGAATGAAAGTACTCAATTCCTATTTTAGCTCCCTCAAACTGGAAATCTAAATCCCACACATATGGAGAGTATCAGGTTAACTCACATTCTTTGGTTTTCTTTTGATCCACCTCAGTTTAGGCATCAGCACATTCTACAAATGAGGACAATTTGATTTTGTTGGGTATATATGTGTATATACACCTGCAAAGGATACCACAAATTGGCTGTAAACATCTGTACAACTGCAGCTAGACAGTAGCAAAGGGCTACATAAAACTCTTTGCTGCCATCTAGTCTCTAAAGTCTCAAGATATTTGCAACCCAAGCATTAATTAACTACAGTGGTGGATTTTTTTGTGTCCTCCCCATATCAGACCTTATTTAAAACAATTCATTGTAGGAAATTATATTAAATGAGGTGCTAGGGATTTGCTAAAGAAAAGTTTCAGTTAATAAAAATGTTTTGAGAATTTAAAAAAAGCTGCATCTAGTCTTGACTATGTCCTTAACAGAAAAGAATAAGCCATTGTGGGTGGGAGATGATAGAATTCAAACCTACTCTGAGTTCCAACAGAGGCAGTGAACCTAGACTGCTTATGTCAAGTTGCAAGCAAAAGTTCATAGAATGGAATATTATTTCGATAAACACACAAATCAGTCAAGCCGTTGCATCTCCATAGATATAAAAATCAGGCAGTAAAATTTAAGTGATCTTCTTAACAGTGTCTTATCTTCTCTTTGCAGGCAGCATTTTCTACAAAGGAACAGTTGAGCACAGCAAAGCCTTACCTGAAATGATACAGTCCAGACACAGTTGCTGCTTCTGAGTGAGCCAGAACCAAACCTTGGGTTCAGGGGTGGGATTCTACAGGTTCGCACCTATTCTCTAGAACCGGTTACATTCTAAGCAGTTCGGAGAAACAGTTGTTAGAAGAAATTACTAGCCTAATCCTGTAAGGAAAGCAGGAAGGAAACATTCTGGTGTTGCTTACAGAAACTGCCTCTCCGTTAACCCTTATTACATTCTTGGCAGGACTAGACTTCCTGTCTCTGGAACTTCTCTGGAGGTTTTTTTCCTCCTTTGCTGATACTTTGCTTGTGTTGATGACCATTCAAAATTACAATGGCACTGAAAAAAAGTGACTTATGACCATTTTTCACACTTAGGACTGTTGCAGCATCCCCACAGTCATGAGAGGCCACACAAGGAGATATGTGCCTCAATGTGAGTGATGTTGAGTTGGCCATGCCCAGTCACATGACCACCAAGCCACACCAACCAACTAAGCCACGCCCACAGAACTGGTTGTTAAAAAATTTGAATCCCACCCCTGCTTGGGTTCCTTACTCCTGACATTTCCACAAGGAGCTTGATTTTCCTTCTAGAGCCATGTTGTGCCCTATGATCCCATAGCAAGTCAGTTTCTGCCAGTTCAGCTGCAGCCTAGTTCTAATTGCAAAATGGAAACCAGACCCTGAAGAATTGCACAGAGGGAGCATTTCCCCTTGAGAGAAACTGCTGCCAATCCCTCAATTTCTTAACCCATTTCTCCAACAGCTGCAAAATTGATACCCTAATGTCCTCACACCAAGCTTTGAAGTTATAACTTGTTTAAAAAAAATCAGGTGCAAGGCAAAGATGAATATTGGGATCTTGGTTGAAAACCATTTTCTTCATTTCCTTATTGATGAGCTGGAAGCTTGGTTGGCTGGTTCTGATTAGTTTATCCTGAATTCTCAGAGTGGCTCCAACTGTGATAATTGCAGACTATTTTGAGATGAGTCCATGTGTTTAGAAAGTGTTAGGAAGTGGGATATACTTTAGTTGTCCTAAAAATCTCAAAGACCCAGTGGTACTTATGTAACAAATGCTTGGGCCCAAAATCATTAGCAGTATTACTGATTGATCCAGATGTTTGATATTTTGCCTTTCTGCCCTATTGTGTAGACATTAGACATGTAAAATAAATATAAAGATTTATGAAAAATAAAAATATAAAGATTTGTGAAAAAAGTAAATTGAAAAATGGGAAAATGCAATGAAGAGCAACAATAATAGTCAGTCCTCATGGTTAAGAACCAGTTCCATTCCCTAACTTGGACTTCAGCTCAAACTTAACTTAGAATTTGTACCTTACAAATGAGCTACCTATTAGTAAAAATGGCAGACGATGTTGTCCTTCCTTGAGCTGACAAATTGCTGAAGCTGCACAATGCTTTCAGACACCACTGAAAATTTCTGAAATCAGGCTGAATCTTGAAAATGTGCCGCTTCAGTGGTTCCTGAAAGCACTATGGGTTGTCCTTAAATTGTATATTCTTAACCTGAGGGCTGCCTGTACAGTGTTTTTAAAAAAAATTACACCAGTGTAAATAAACAGAACTAATTGATCTTTTTTTTAAAAAAATACAGCTTCCACATTTTTAAACAGCCACTCTCCCTAAGACCATAGACCTGTTCCAACAGCACTTCAGGACCTTGATCAGAACAAAGCAGAATGTCCTGCTTAATGAGCCATCAGCTGCTTTGCTCCAACAAGGCTCTGCAAACTTGGAAGTTTAAACTTACACCCAAAGCTAAAATTACAACACCAGCCTCACTTGGAAAGTTTTTCAAAAATCTAATATGAAATCCTTCATCGAAGCAACCTAATCTGTTGGCTATAAAGAGAGCAATTTGATAGGAATCAACCATAATACCAGTGACTATTACAGTGATTACCAAACGATATGATCCTAAAGATAGAATTATTCCAATACTATTGTCAAGTTTATTTCCTTCCTCTAAAGGCCAAAGCTGCTTTAAAAGAAGCAAGTTTCCTGTTTCTCTTTGTCACCATTTTCTCATCTGGTCGTTGCAGCTGCTAGAGATTAAAGGGCAGTACAGATTGGCTTATGAAACACAATTAGGCAGTCAATTCACTGTTGTGCGTTCATAGATGCCAGCTGAAAAGAAGGACTGAACTGAACCAAACAACAGAGAAATAGGAAAGTTTATTAAGAAAATCCTGAAAATTAGCATTGCTGGCTTTTAAGAGTAGCATAGCACAGTTAAGAGACAGATGAGAGTTAATTACACTAACCCAAGTTTAATTGAATCAAAGAGGTTTTTCTGGGTATATGCAAGGCTGATCAAAGCATTTTAATTTGTATTGTTCTCCACAGAAGATTTAAACAGGAAACTAACATTCTTTTACCAAGAAGCAATGAAGAACTTTAACTAAATCATAATTTCATATAAGTACTACATAAATGCTCCATCATTACAATGAGCAAGAGGATGAAAAGACACATATTAACTATAAGAATCCCCCACACAAGGGGAAATAATAACTCACAAGGAAACTCTTCAGAGTCCATGTGGAATCTGTCAATTTAGAAGCCACAAGCGATGGTTTCCAGCTGTGATGTCACAATATTAAAAACAGGACTAAGTCCAGTTGTCTGGAGGACTCCCAAATCCAGCACTCTTTGCTTTTTGAAAAATTGTCTTTAGGAGTTGTCCTAATTTGTCCTTCCTTTGCAGCCAAGTCTAATCAATTGCAAAAGTTAAAAGACAAACAAAATATCCACTGTTACTGTTTTCCAAGGAGAGGGAATTGGAGATAAATAGCGTACAGAACAAAGGCTGAGAGAGAAAAGAGGATTGGGAGGAAAGAAAATTGGGACGGACTGCTCAG
Organism: Notechis scutatus; assembly: GCF_049901735.1. NCBI lineage: Eukaryota > Metazoa > Chordata > Lepidosauria > Squamata > Elapidae > Notechis > Notechis scutatus. Next base: position 142,195,884 of record NC_142012.1, on the reverse strand, counting down.
GGAAGTTCAAATTATAGTTTGACAATTGCCATATGTGTGTGACAATTTTTCTATAACCAGATTTTTTGTTTTGATTTATCAAAACCCATTGTTTCATTTCTTTAAAGTACTTGTGTCAATTTTTCAATTAAAAATAGCAGAAAGTTTCTACTAAAAAGATTAAAAAGAAAAAAAATCAAAATAATGAGATTCATAAAAGTGCTGCTCCAGTATTAACCAACTGAATTTTTCAATGGTGTGAGTATGACTTACTGAATAGCATAATATATAGTATACACTATTTAAAGTAGCTCGGAAAATTTGGTTGGTTTTCTTCGGCCCGATTAGCAATTTGATCTAGTGTATCCTGTTTGGGCCTCAAACTGCTGCTGCGATTTCCTTGAGCTTGGAATCTGTAGGGCTAGCTATTCCACAATGACTCATCTGGAAGGAATGAACCTCATCTATACCCTGTTCATCTTCTCTGTGTCACAAATGAAACTCAAATCTTGAGCATTTTGTCTGCTCTATAAAGGGTTGATTCTGTGCTTGGTTTTTACTGGAATCTACTTGAACTGTCAAAACAGTATACTATACAATGTAAATTTTGAGGCCGGCAGATGGTCTAAATGCAGACTACCATATCAATTCCATGTAGCATGTGATTTGAGTGTGCTAATTGATTCTCACCATTTCTTCTGTGCCTCAAACTATACTTTGATCTAGTTTTGCCACATTCCACCCCCCAACTTGTTTTTCTTTCTTCATCTGCAAAACTCCTGACTGTCCTATATTGCATGATTCCCCCACCCCCACCCCTGCATGCTTTCCAAGAAGTTTTTCTAGGAAAAGTAGATCTTGTGACGATGCAGCCACATTGCTACCGTATTAAATGTACAAAACAAAACCATTGGACTGTCACATTCACATGATTTGCTTCTGAACTATGCAGATGTTGAGGACCATCTTAGTTGCACTTAATATTTGAAAGGAAGGCAGGGGCTATGGAGAGCATAACATTGATACAAAGTAGATGTGACTATCCTTCCTACTCTTTCTCCTACACATAAATACACACCAGGATAGCCTAACGCTTTCTTGAATTTTTGAGAGGAAGTTAGTGGGATATTTTTTCCCTCTTTTAGAGTGTTGGAAGAAATATCCTTCTGGGTTCAGTTCCAAGTCGGGAAAAAGACACTGGAAACATGGAAGCTGTTTGGAAAGATAGTTTAATGGTGGACAGGACCACATGGCTTGGAGGTCCAAAGTGAAAAGGACGATCACATGCTTCAAGATGTTGGGTGAAGGAGGACTTCCAGTTTGCAGGGCTTCGGCGGCAGGCAGGAATCCGCGATCGTGCGCGGTTTCTGCCTGGGCTCACCGCTGGAGCACCCCGAGCCAGTGGTGAAGAGGGGGGAGATTGCCAGCAGGGTTGAGGAGAGCTGCATCTCTCCTCCTTAGCTGGTCAAACTCCCTTTCCCGAAGGCGGTAGGAGTGGTGGTCAGAAATGGCCACCTCAAAGAAGCACTCAACCGTAAAAGAAAGTGCAGGAGGAAGATAAGTGAAAGTTTTGGCTGACCGGGATAAAAAGCAACAACTAAGGTACCCTGGAATTTAAATTTTATAAAAGATAACATCACTCCCAAAGAAGAGTCGGAAGCAGTGAAAGAAAGTGAAAAGGGAAAGTTTTTTTTTTCTTCTCTCTCCTTCCTCACATTGACAATGAAGAGAGCTGAATAGGAAATTGGAAAAATCCGCTTTGGCACCAATAATTAAGCTGAAAATATAATTAAATGCCAAAGGGACAATAAAGATTTCTGGACACTAAAAAATCCTTTTTTTATATAAGTAGGAAGGGAGAGGAAAAGAATAAGGGCAGGATTTGGGAGGAGACTTTAAAAGAATCTAAAGTAAAATCTCAATAAGACTTCTAAAAGATACATTTTAACTGGAACTTTGTAACTAAATAGTAACCCCAGGAAGAGAAAGTGAAAAAAGAAGAAAGAAACAGCTTCTGTGTATTTGGATTGATTGGTGACTTTGGGATTTTTGGATATTATATTTGAATGACTAAAAACAATTGGGTGGTTGTTTAAAAAATTCTGCAATGGCATTATCTCTGGATGAACTGAAAATGGAATTTAAAAAATATAAAGAAGAGGCACAAGAAGGGAAGGGCTCTGTTTGCTCCGTTTTTCAGTTCTTAGAAATGGCGATCCGTACCTACGAGAAACAACAAGAAAAGACTGCGCAACAAGAAGATTGGGACAAAGAAGAAGCCATCTTTAATGAACAAGTAACTCTATCTGGGGAAGAAAGGGGAAAGGAGGGAAAGAGAATGGAGAATTTAAGACTTAAAAAAACAACCAAAAAAAGGAAAAATAATTTGAAAAGTGGACATAATGTTGGAAAGCAACAGAAAAGGGTAATACAGAAGAGGGAAATGGAGGTGGAGAGACAGGGGGGTAAAAAGGGGAGAGAGAAGAAGAAAGGGAAGAAGGAAAGGAAGAGAAGTTACAAAGGTTTGGAGCAAGATGTAAAGAAACAGGACTTATTCAGAGATAATGGGTGAAAATCTAACTGAAAAAGGGATTCTGTGAAGGTACATAAGATGGTATTGTTATAATTGTAATAGAAATAATGTTAGAAAATTGGAAACAACATACGATTAAAAAGAGGGATAAAATAGTCAGTGTAATTTAGTGAAACTTTTGTGAACAAAATAAATGAAATAAAATAAATGAGAGAATTGAATTAGGCAGGAACGGGAACATTTTAATTACTCAATGTTTTATAAAATTTAAGTGAAGTGGGGAATTAACTATGGAAAGTTTATAAGTGTTCCCATAGAAGTATGATATTTATCTGAAAAGTAATGTATAAAATGTTAAGATTTAAATGAATATTAATATTAATGATAGAATTGAATTGGTATGGATTGTTGTTTTAATTATATTATACATTTATAATTTTTTCTTTTCTTAAAATACAGTGTGTAGTTTTAGAAAGTACCAAGCAGAATCCGAACAGAAGTTATGTATTATATTAAGTGTTATAATTTTAGGGGAAAGATATAAAGGTGTCATACTCCAATCAGTGATTACAGGAGAAATTTTGTTTAATGAGAAAAGATAGTAGACAGTTGAAACAGGGCAGACAAAGAATATAAGTACAGTGATTTGAACTGAGATGAAATAAATAAAACAAAATTAAGAAAGTTAAAAGAGGGGAGAAGCTATATTGAAAATGTAGAATAGTAATAAGATATGGAATGGAATATAAAAATGAGCATGAACTTGAATTTGTGTCTGTACGAAGAGATGTAACCCAGGACTATGCTGCTTTCAAAAAAGATGTTTTATGTTTTTATGTTTTGTTTGTTTATGTTTGTTTTCAAAAATCAATAAAATTTTCAAAAAAAAAGATGTTGGGTGAAGGAAAAGAAGGGGCAAGATTTTGAGAGACCCTTAGTTTGATACCCTCTGTTGGTCCCCATCTTAGTGTTTCCTGTTAAGGTGTAAGAAATGTATCCCATTGGCTGTCTGACTCCCGGGGGCAGGGGTCTTAGCTAACTTTGTAGACTTTGTCTGGACTACATGGCTTCACCTGAGTGCTGGCTGATGCAATCTTCCCAGGCCATGTGGTGAGATGGGTAGAGGACTTTGTTATGTAGAATACTCTAGCCCAGGCATTAATGGCCCACCCATTAACAAAGGTGGGGGTGAGCTTCTGCTTCTGAGGTGAGTTTCTGTTTCTCAGTTTCTACTTCTCTGTTAGGGGAAATATTCTGCCTTTTTAAATATATCCTAAAGTATTTCATTTTTCTAGGAAGCGGGTGGGTTATAACTTCCAACAAGAGTTGATATTCTCTTTTCTCTTCTATTTTAGAGATAACACCACATGAATGGCATTTTCTATCTCACAATAGCAGGAAGTTACTTCTAATTGTCGGTGATGGGGTCTGAAGGAAGCTCTGGTGATAGACAGGCATTGTAAGGGGATTAACCATCCCTGAACAACAATCAAAAAACCAAGGAGCCTTTCACTGGTATGTGTAGGAACTTCAACAGCCTGTTGTTTATAATGTATTATTGTGTTTTCTGTGCACTGTGAATTTCCAAAGGAGTTTGGATTGCATCTTTAATTATTAGTCATAACTGTCAGTACAGAAAACAAGGAGTAGCTACATGTGCCCAAACTTTTAGAGGTAGATAACAAATTGTTTGCATTCCCTGCATGCCAAGCCTGGGCAATTAATTTTCCCAAGGGGCCACATGAAAAACTGTAACAATGGTGGAGGGCTGCCACTGCCCCCCACAACTGCTGCTAGGTATATCTGTGCAATATAGCCAAAATTACTGTTTGAAATATCTTAGGAGGCTACTTAATGACACCAATCATCTTTTTCTATCCACAGGCCACTCTACTCAACTAACAAATACAAACATATATGTATGTGTATAGGTATATGTATATATTCTGATAACAATATTTAAAATCACTGTTTAAACTGAAGGGGCTGGTTGAATGTAGAACAAAATGAAGCCTATCACACTTATATAGCTAAAAAGGATGGTCTTGAAACATAAACATGGAGCACAGTCCTTCATATTTTGGTGGAAACCAGATGACATCTTTCCCACTTTAATATTTTTCCTAAATACTTAGGTGCAGGAGCTGCCTTTTTAATTTCCCACAAGATTGCAAAAAGATGCTAATTCGGGATATTGTTGGGAATTTAAATATAGCTGTCTGAGGCTCTTCTGTTGCCCATTGTCATCAACTCCATGAGTGTCTGAAGAAAATCCACCTCCTGAGGCAGGAAGATTTACCATCCTGTACTAATTCCTGTCTACCCTCTAAGGCAGGGGTCTCCAACCTTGGCAGCTTTAAGACTTGTGGACTTCAACTCCCAGAATTCCTCAGCCAGCAAAGCTGGCTGAGGAATTCTGGGAGTTGAGTCCACAAGTCTTAAAGCTGCCAAGGTGGAGACCCTGCTCTAAGCAAGTCCTACCGAGCCGCTGGCTTGCTGGCGCCGCCATCTTTTGATGAAAAAGTGCTTCCGGTGAGCTTTTCCGGGTAGAAAGCTCACCGGAAGCCGTTTCATCAAAAAGATGGCGGCGCTAGCCTCGGTGAGCTTTTCCGGTAGAAAGCTCACCGGAAGCATGTTTTCATCAAAAGATGGCGGCGCCAGCGCTTGGTGAGCTTTTCCGGGTAGAAAGCCATTTCTACCCGGAAAAGCTCACCGAGCGTAGCGCCATCTTTGATGAAAAAGTGCTCGGTGAGGTCACCGGAAGCACTTTTTCATCAAAAAGATGGCGGCGCCCAGCTGATGCCGTGCCGGGCCGCAGCGCCAGCTGATGCCGGTACCGGGCGCGGCGTAAAAAGGTTGGGGATCACTGCTCTAAGGGGTCCTTGGTGCTCTCTGAGAAAACAACCAAGCTCAGAGAGCACCAAGAACCATTTACATCAACCCTGAGCTACAATTTTTCTCTTTTGTTAGTACCTCTACTCTTCCCGTAGCATGTTCCCTGACTTTCTCTTTCCTAACCAGCTGACCATATGCCCTTTATGCATCACTCCAGAAGATGTCCTGAGGGTAATCTCACAATGTATTACTCTGAAGAGCCATTAGAATCTAATGATTAGATTGAAAGACTGGGGAGCCTCACTGAAGAGTTTTCTGCCTCAGCAGCTGACACTGCAGGGAGTTGTTTCTACTATTTATTCCGCCTAATAATAAGTTTAGTTAGCTGGTGAACTAACTCATTAGAAGATCATTGAACTATCAAAAGCATTTGAAAACTGCTGTCCTAAAAAAAATATTAGGTTCTTATATTTACTTGCTTACAGTTAGTCTTAGTAACTGCCTTGCTTAACAACAGTGATTTAAAAAGTCACTTTGCAACCATTTACAAAGGAAAGCTGAAATAAGAGTCACAGTCGCAGTTTCACTTAGTGATTGCATTGCTTAATGACCAAATTGACAATCCCAATTGGGATCACTACGTGAGGGCTATGTGTTCTCAAATGTACAATTGAGTATTTTTAATTGCCTCTGTGATTTGCCATTTCAGACAGAGCCCAGAAATGAAGTAGATCTACTTTTGCTTGATATAACTGAGTGATAGTGACATTGCCAAAAAGACAGAGCAGCCTACTCATTCTTCTCTTTAGTCTGGATTATTGCACTAAAAAAGTAAAGCTATGATGACATATAACATATGTTGGAGGTTTTGTTTCTTTTAAAAAATAAACCCTGCCAGATGGTCTATAGTAATGTGCCATTTCAAAAAACAACAACATTACTTTGATATTATAATTCTACAATCTAGGTACTGGTAATTATACTTTAACAGTACATCTAGCTTTTCTAGACTCAGAATTGGGATAGCAAATCAGATTCCAATATGAATGAGAAAAAATTAGTGAAATGTGAAGGACATGATAGAGCAGGATGGGACAAATATGTGCTTCTTAGTCTTTCTTCTACTTACTGTATATACTCGAGTATAAGCCTAGTTTTTCAGCCCATTTTTTGTGCTGAAAAAACCCCTCGGCTTATACTCGAGTCAGATTCCCTCTGAAAAAAAAATGGTGTGGAGATCCAGAGCTGGGCAGGCGCTTCCCTGCTTCCGTGTTTCCTTTGCAACTTTTAAGCATGGGGGTAATCGGAAGCAGAAAAGTTCTTGCATGAGGATATGTTTTTCTTTTTTAACTGTTTTTTTTGGGGGAGACTCACCGTCATGTGAGAATGCTCAGACACGAAATCTATCCGCCCGAAAATAAGTGTGTGTGTGTGGGGGAATTTTAACAGAGGGAAGATGTAGGGAGAAGGCAAAAGCGACGGAAGATCCTTCAGGGGAAACTGAGGGGAGACTCACCCTTGGTCCAGATGAGCCCCCTTCCTCGCCCCTAAGGAAGCAGAGGCAGCCAGCAAGGGCAGGCAAGCCCCGCTTCACAGACTCCGTCCGTCCTCACTCCCACCCACCCACCCAAAGCCACGAAGTCCCCCAATTGCGCAGCCCAGAATCGCCCTCCCCTCAGGGGCAGCAACACGCCCGGTTTTTCCCGAGACAAGAAGCTCCGCCGTGCAATGAAAGCGCCCTGGCTCTGGGCTCGCGGGCTCAGAAAACAACGCGAGCCGAGGTGGCTTCGGCTCCGCTCGCTTCTCCAACATCCAGCACCGCCCTGTTCTATGTGCCGGGCCCAGCAAGTCCGAGCAGCCAGCGCGTGGAGCAGGACGGCGCCGGAGATCGTTGGCTGCCTCTTTCGCAGCACGGAGGCCTCCCCGGCTGGCCAGCTGCTCTCCTCCTTCTCTGCCTGTTTGTTCTGTGTGACCGAGGAGGAGGAGACCAGCCAGCTGGTTGGGGAGGCTTTCTGCGCCGAGGAGGCGGCTGCTGGTGTCCGGCTTTGCTCCGCTTCTCCGATGGTCCGGCGCGGCCCTGTTCTTTACTTGGGCAGCCAGGCGCCCAGCAACGGCGCCCACGGCGGCAACAGGCAGTTCCGCCCGGGCTCCGCTCAGGTGTCCGGCTGGGGCTGTCAGGAGTTGCTGCCGCCGGTGCAGCCCCAGTCCCGTCGCCTCGGGAAGGGAAAGGCAAAAAGGAAGAGCGCGGCAGTGCTGAGCGCAGGCAGAGAAGGAGGAGAGCAGCTGGCCAGCCGGGAGGCCTCCCGTGCTGTGAAAGAGGCAGCCAACGATCTCCGGCGCCGTCCTGCTCCATGTGCTGGCGGGTGTCGTTGCTGCCTCCTGAGAGGAGGGCGATTCTGGGCTGCGCGATTGGGGGACTTCGTGGCTTTGGGTGGGTGGGTGGGTGGGAGTGAGGATGGACGGAGTCTGTAAAGCGGGCTTGCCTGCCCTTGCTGGCTGCCTCTGCTTCCTTAGGGCGGGAAGGGGCTCATCTGGACCAAGGGTGAGTCTCCCCTCAGTTTCCCTGAAGGATCTTCCGTCGCTGCCTTCTCCCTACATCTCCGCTCAGGTGTCTGGCTGGGGCTGTCGGAGTTGCTGCCGCCAGTGCGGCTCCGGTCCCGCGTTGCCTTGGGAAGGGTGGGGCAAAACCAGGAGCCGCTGAGCCTGAGCCTCCGGTGCCGCTGCTGCTGTTGCAAAGTGCTGCCGCGGCTCTTCCTTTTGCCTTTCCCTTCCCGGGGCGACGTGGGACTGAGGCCGCGCCGGCGGTGCGACTCCTGACTCAGGGGGCCTCCGAGGGAGGGAAGAGAGTGACTCCTGCCTCCCGCTGTCATCATCATCATCTTCTTTTGGGTTAGTGAATCAATTAAACCTTTCATGATAGTGAGATCGTTTCCCAAATTAATTATTTTTATTTTTGAAATTTACCAGTAGCTGCTGCATTTCCCACCCTAGGCTTATACTCGAGTCAATAAGTTTTCCCAGTTTTTTGTGTAAAATTAGGTGCCTCGGCTTATATTCGGGTCGACTTATACTCGAGTATATACGGTACTTGTTCTATTATGGGAATTTCTTAGAGGCTACATTCTCCAGATGCTTCCTAACATCAAGACTTAAGGCAGAACTTATTTGCTTCAAAATTCACAGATAAAAATTCCTAAGACTGTGACCAGTTATTTCCACATGCCAGCAAGCAATGAACTTCTTCATGAACTCTCTACCCAAGGTTTTTTTTCCCCTTGGTGTGTTACACAAACCAGCAAATCTTTATCGGCTACTTGCTGCATAAAAGAAGAGAGCCAGAAGATGTGGGGAAAATAAGGTGTCAGGAAAAGAAGAAAATCATGACTCTGAGCCTTTAGTTATTTTTTGCCTTTAAGCCTCACCTCTTGTAGCTCTGATGTGGTGATCAAACTAGTTATTCCTGCAGGAATATTGTTCCAGTGAAAAAAAAAAGGGCTACTCATGAAATACAGCTCCACGGCTACAAAAAACAAACCAAAAAAACCCTCACCCTCCGCCAACCAAATAGAAATTAAGCATTATAAAAGGATAGAAAAACTTAAGTCACCTTGAATATGTAATTCTGAGACCAAAGGCATTCTAAACCTGGATCTTGGTCTCCACTGAAGGGCTTGGAGTCCAATGACTATAATTTCAAGAATTTGAATAATAAATGTTAGATACCGTGTTGCCGGCGTATAAGACGACCCGGCGTATAAGACGACCCCCACCACCACCGGAAACGCCCTCCAGAAATCCCGGGGCTGCAGCGGCAGGGCGGAGTGCCAGGGGCCATGGGAAGAGCAGGAAGGCTGCAGCCTCGGGCAGAGCGAGGCGGCGGGATGAAGCGGAGCGGCGCAGGGGATCCGGGAAGCCAGGGCGCCTTCGCTGCGTCCAACAAGCATCCGAAAGCCGGCAGTGGATATACCGGTGTATAAGACGACCCCCACTTGGGCATGTTTTTCGGGGCAAAAAAGTCGTCTTATACGCCGGCAAATACGGTAGTTATTATGCTGAAGCTCATCACCAGGCATGTCAATCTATCCATTCAGGGATGAACTAAGTACTGAGTACATGGTGCCTTGGAAGACAATTCTAGGGCAGGAAAGAAGGCAGAGACAATTTTGGCTTCTTCCTATCAGGTGCTGTTTTTAATTCCTCCTTTGCAACTTTCAAGCTACTATATATAAAACCAAAGAGAGATGGGGCTGGAAGAAAAAACCCGATCTGGTTTCAATAAATCCATCTTTCAAGAACCATTAAAGTTGGTTTTTTTCATCTTCTCCAGAACCCTCCTCCCCAAGTTTTAGGTTATCTTACAGTAAGATATAATTGTTATAATTACAATATGATAATTTTATACTACAGTATATCATTTTCGTACAACATGGTAGCAACAGGATAGGAGGTTTTTTCTTTTAAAAAATCTAAATAAATAATATATTTAATTGTAGAAATATATTTTGTTGCATATTGCTACCAAGGCGGAATCATACATATCTTGCTCATTAGAAGCGAACAGATTTTGTTATGCTTTTTCAATTCTTTAATTTACAGTGGCAGGCAAGGATACCAGACTTCAGAACCTTATCAGATTCATATGATTTGTTCATTCTTTTTATTCCTTTTTAGACAAATATTCCAAGAATACTATCTTTAATTAGATACAGTTCATGTAGCATGAACCTTCTCCCACAGGACAAGATCTTCTCAGAGGTGGTTGTTATGAAATCCTGCATAGATACCACAATCTTGTCTTTGCACAGGTATTTCTTGAGAAATGCTTTAATTCAATAAAAGGAGCACCATAGTACAATGTTTTTGAAAACATCTCTATGCCTCATCAATCATTAGTAAGTTTCATCATCTGCATGAATTTTTGCCCAAAACCAATGGGAATTGCCTCCATGGTGAAGATCTGAGAGCAATTAAACTCTCTCAATGCTACATGCAGGTGAGAAGCACATGATCTTTTTGTTACCAGGAAACTGCTGAAGGAAGCAAACATATCTCTAATTTAAAGCAGTTGTGCTGCTGCTATATCTTAATTTTACACTTGGCACTTAAAATCTGTAAAATAACAATACAAATACTATGCATGCAACAGTTGACTCTAAGCACAATTATTAAATTCTGACCACGTAGCTCCTGATAACTAATTTGATAACTATTGACTGTTATTTACTACAATTTCCTAAATAATACTCAGATTTTAATAAATATTGCCTTGCTGACCAGGGATGAGAGCTCACCAGAAACTCCTAGGTCTATAGGAGTTTAACACACACTGTCTGTTACTTCAGTACTGCTGTCAAGAAGACTTTACAATCAAGTTCATGAAATTGCCAAGCTGGACTCAAAGAAGGCTTTACTTTAACACTGTCTCTGAATCTATCCCTGATAAGATTCAATTTGCATATATGGGCAGGACAGCTGCTTTTGCTTTTAATTATTTCATATATTTTTCTCAAGAAATGGTTCGAGCCTCTAATATTATTATATTTCTTTTTTTTTTTTTTTTCTTAAGATAGAATATGTCATCTTGACAATTTGGAGCAATAATTTGCATTTGCTTTGCCCTCACTGAGCACTAGATGGCACTCAGTTGTCATCTTTCCTATGTCTAGTGGTTCGTGGGAATAATTGCACCACCAACCTTGGCTATTATTGGTTCCTGCACTGCTTGCCTTTTAAAGAATTGAATCCCAGCCTGTCAGCCGGACAGTTAAGTTCCGTATGATATCCCAAGGAAAACGATTGGTCTATATTCCAAAGGAAAGCAATTGATCCCAGACATTCTATGATATATGACTTTTGACTGGATGCATTCCTGATAATTCTATGATATGAAATAATGACTTGAGGGAACAAATCATTGATCTTCATTTGATTTGCCAGTTCTGGGCATATCTCCAAATGGTTGTAGATACCTATAATTGAGAAAAACAGAAAAAGACCAGTCAGTTGCTTTATTCAACTTGCATAACCAGGGACCCACTTTACTGCAACATTAAATGTGTGTTATTCTTTAATAAGTACTAATATTGGACATTAGTACACTCTCTGTCTTAAGGATATCCTGCAGTGTACTCTTGATTTCAATATTTCAAAGCAAAAGTCATTTATTTACAGATAACTTTGATATATGTGTGTGTTTATGTTTATGTGTATTATGTGTATGTGCATGTATATATATGTATAGCTTGTATAAGCAGAGCAGTTTATATAAATTAATGGGTATGCATTAAGATGGAGGGGATGAGAAGAGTGACAAAACATGCAGCATGGCACCAATCAACTGCAATCCTTACTTGTATCAGGATGCAAGTACATAGAGTTGGGATTTGCCTTATGATTCATTATGTGCATGTTGTCATGTCTCTGCCATTATGGCCTGCAATGGATGCCATTGTATCAACCTGCTAAACTGTAACAATTATACCAAAAATCAATTTAAATGTTCAATTAAATGTACTGTTTAATAGAAGGGTGGGTTCCTTCTATTAAACAGAACCATCTGGTGGGACATAAGAAAAGGGTCTTCTCTGTGTTAGCTCCTGGCATATTGGTTTTCCCTCCTTTCTCCTAAGACCTTTTCCATGTACCATTACAAGAATGTGATTGTTATATGCTGCAATTCCTAGCGAAGTCATCATAATCATCATTTTGGCCATTGTTTAACCACAGCAAGATGAAGGCCTGTTCCACATGTTTCCAAACAATAAGGTCCTGAGCTTTCTTTTGCCAACTGAGCCCACAAGACTGGCAGATGTTGTCAATCCATCTTGTTTTAGATCTTTTTCGTGGATGCTTTTTATCAAGTGGGATCCATTCTATGATTGCCTTGGTCCATCTGCCATCAGTTCTTCTTGCTATGTGACCAGCCCTTTTCCATTTCAATTCGTCACTCTCTTGATGATATTGTATGTTGTGTCCCTGACTAGCTAAGTCTTCAACCTGGTCCGCATTTTGAGCGGGACCACCGACTGTTCCCATTGGTTGGTGCCGTTTGACAGCAGACTATATAAGGAGCTGTCAAACGGCATCAACTGGGGCTTTTGGGGCTCCGGCTCCAGCCAGCCGGCTGCCAGCCCAGCTGGGCAGCCACGTTAATCTGTTACTACTTCAAATAAAGAAACGTTATTCTTTAGCTCCTGTGTCTGCCTGGTGTGTCTGTCCGACCAATACAACACTGGCGACGAGGATGGGATGTCAGAAGAGACACCCAGGCAAGAAGCTAAGTCACTGAAGAAAGAGTTGAAGCCACAGAATGTCTGGAGCCGCAGACAGTCTCTGCGTGCGCCAAATTTAAAGAGCCTCCTCAGCTGAGGGGAAAAAAAGTCTCCCTGAGCTGAGGAGAAAGTCACTGCCTGACAGGCCCTGTTGCGTGCGCCTTTTGAAGGCGCGAAGCTGAAAGTCTCCCTGACTGAAGAGAAAGGCACTCTAGCCTCCCGTGCGAAAGGCACCCCCGTTGGCGCTACCAAGAGCGCAGAAGTCTGAAAGCCTCCCCAGCCAAGGAACAGACATCGCCATCAAGGCCGTGAAGGCCAGCGAAACCCCCGTTGGCGCTATCAAGAGCGCAGAAGTCTGAAAGCCTCCCCAGCCGAGGAACAGACGTCGCCATCAAGGCCCGTGAAGGCCGGCGAACCCCCCGTAGAGCAGGCATAGAGCCGCCTCCTGTGCCAAGGGCACCCCGTTGGCGCTACAAGAGTGCAAAAGCCTACAACTCCTAGCCGAGGGACAGACGTCGCCTCAAGGCCCGTGAAGACCGGCGCGGCCTCCGCTGCCTCCCCCGACTCGGCCGCTGTTACCGCCTGCCGCCGCCGCGCTTCCCGAGCTGCCGCCTCTGCTGCCTCGCTCCGCCACCGCGGCCTCCGCTGCAGCCGCTCCCGCCGAGGACGCCGAGTGCCTCCGCTGCAGCCGCTCCCGCCGAGGACGCCGAGCGCCTCTTCTGCCGCCGCCGCACCTTCGCTGCCGCCGCCGCGCCTCCGCTTCTTCTGCCGCCGCCGCCGCGCCTCCGCTTCTTCTGCCGCCGCCGCGGCCTCCGCTGCTGCCGCCGCGGCCTCCGCTGCCGCCGCCGCGCCTCCGCTTCTTCTGCCGTCGCCCCGGCCTTCGCTGCCGCTGCCGCGCCTCCGCTTCTTCTGCCGCCGCCGCCGCGCCTCCGTTCTTCTGCCGCCGCCGCGGCCTCCGCTGCCGCCACCGCGCCTCCGCTTCTTCTGCCGCCGCCGCGCCACGGCCTCTTCCGCTCCGCCGCGGCCTCCGCTGCAGGCTGTTTCCTGTTCCGGCCACCGCCGCCGTTTCCCCAGCTGCCGCCTCTCTCCGCCGCCACGGCCTCCGCTGCAGCTGCCTCTTCAGCCGCCGCGGCCTCCTCCTCCGCCGCCGCACGGCCTCTTCGGCCTGCCGCCGCGCGGCCTCTTCGGTCTTCTCCGTCGCCTCCGCCGCAGCCCCCGCTGGCAGCCGCCCCCGTCTGGGACACCGCTGCCTCTTCAGCCGCTGAGGCCTTCCGCCGCCGCTGCGCGGCCTCTTCGGCCTCCGCCGCCGCCGCGCGACCTCCGCTGCAGTCGCCTCCCCGTCCCGGCCGTCGCCGCCGCTGCCGCCTCCGCCGCGGCCGCCGACAGCCCGAGTGCCTCCTCGACTCCCACCGGCTGCCGAGCGATGGGCCACTGCCGGTGCAGCTCTTCACCATTGTGGACTGGGTGCAGCCATTGGCTCTGCAGGTCTGCAGCCCCTCCGGGGTTGAGCATGGCTGGTGTTCGTTTCCAAGATTCACTGAGTTGTTTGAGACTTTTCTTCATTCTCTCACTTTTGTTAATTAAAATTCTCTCTGCACCCCCTCCTTCCCAGTGACTCTGGGGGATGGGATCCGGTATTTAGGGGGTGGTGGGTGTCAGGCGTTGAACAAGGAGGTGCGCACCCACCATTAGAGTCCTTCCATGCACCCACCTCCAGGGTCTCTTCCCACCTGGGCTTGTCTCCCTTGACAGTAGCACTACACTCCCCAGGGGGGGCGAAAGCTAGGTAGGTGGGAGGTTGGATGTTCCTGTCCCAAGGGGGGCCAGGAGAGCACAACGAGCCTCCAGCCTTAGGGTTCAGGCACCTCTGCCCTACCCCATGCAGGCAGTCACCAGACATGTTTATTCACCATCTTATCTGGTTCCCCTTCTCAGGCTCCTGCCTTGTGACAGGTGGGGTGCCATTTTTTTTGTAAGCCTAGTGGATAGGTGTGCAAAGCAGCTACTAGTTCAATTTCCTTGTTATACCATTGTATTCCCAAAAGGCTGGGCAGCGCATGCCCTTAGCTAGGGGAAAGGGGTGTTGTGTCCCTGACTAGCTAAGTCTTCAACCTGGTCCGCATTTTGAGCGGGACCACCGACTGTTCCCATTGGTTGGTGCCGTTTGACAGCAGACTATATAAGGAGCTGTCAAACGGCATCAACTGGGCTTTTTGGGGCTCCGGCTCCAGCCAGCCGGCTGCCAGCCCAGCTGGGCAGCCACGTTAATCTGTTACTACTTCAAATAAAGAAACGTTATTCTTCAGCTCCTGTGTCTGCCTGGTGTGTCCGTCCGACCAATACAACATTGTATACTTTCATTTGCTCTCTAATCCAATGTGTGGGTCTTTCTATCTTGCCTTGTAATGCCAAGCATGTATCTTTCCATGGCTCTTTGCACCATGCAAGTTATGAATAGAAAAATGTTAAAGCAGCAGAGTCTGCAGAATCACAGCAACTTTCAATCTTTGTTTTTAATTATTTACATTTTATTTGTATATGTATAAACCTCTTTTTATGGCTGTAAGCCTCCCATATTTACCCTAGGGCAGGGGTGTCAAACTTGCAGCCCACAGCCCAGATGCATCACATGCTGGCCACGCCCACTCCCATTTTAACAAAGGAGGGGAAAGTCACAATATGTCACATGATGACAATGTGATCCATGAGTTTGACACCCCTGCCCTAGGTTAAGATGGGCAGCCAGTAAATTTTATAAATAATAATGAATTCATCCCCTTTTTTTCAAAGTGAACAATGTACCCCTATGTTTGGTAAAATACACATGGTCATATATGGCAACAACAGTAGCAGAGAAATAAAAGCAACATATGAAAATTTGCTGAACAAATAGATTAATAAATATGTCAGCTGTAGGAGCAGCCATTAAGATTCTCATATTTATACCAAGATTAATAGCCAAATATAGTGCACTTAATACAGAACAGTGTTGTCAATATGTCTGAAATTCCAGTTTATCTGACTCCGAACATTCTATAATAATGACATACATACTTGACTCATACCCCACACAAAACTGTCATGAATGCACGCACAGACTTGAGCACCATGCCAAGAGGAACACTGATTTTTCTTTCAATGCAAATCATGAATGCCTAACTCTTAACTGAGATCAAGACTGTGTTGAAAGGGGATGATTACCTAACTGTGCTCCCTCATTTATATATTCTCTAATAGCATCTGCATCCCACACTTAGTAAGTGTGTAACTGGGATCACACTTAAATTCATGATGCTTTGAATGAATTACATATTGTCATCTACTCTTGAATGGACAGTCCTCCTTATAGCTATTATACTAATCACACTTTTTTATTTGCTTATGTGCTCAATATTCAGTGAGATGTGAATTTAAAAAAAATTAAAGAAAATCACACCATATTTATCCAATGTAATATTTCTTAATCTTCCACAAAGTCCATACATCTTAAAGTTACCAATGTTGAGAAACATGCCTGATCTAATGCCTGAAACTCAGAAAAGGGAGGTCTCTATTGGATCACCTCACTTAGAGAAGGCAGCAATTAAATGATTTCTTCAGCTTTGCATAAATAGTTGATTTCCAACTATGTTGGGATTGCAGCTGCCAGAATTTCCCAGCTAATTTTAATTGTTTACTACTGATTGATTTACTGAATGACATCGCTGCAATTTTGCTGATATTCAAACATTATGAGCTTTTTAACAAAATTAAAAGTGAGTCATATTTTAAATTAATAGCAACAGCATTCAACTACTGTCCTAATAGAAAGGACCAGCACTGTGTTGCCCATCCATATATCTTCCACAGACAAGGACAGATTTTTTTAAAGAATTCATTAATCAGGGGTGTCAAACTGGCAACCTGCAGGCTGGATTCGTCATGCGCAGGACACGCCCACCCCAGCTCTGTGAAGGGAAAAAATGTCGAGAAATATCACATGACAGCAATGTGATGCCACGAGTTTGACACTCGTGTATTAGATGAACACTCAATGGATATTAATTTAACTCAGGTAAACTCCCACTTTAGCAATTGGTCAAGCAATTTTAAAACTAATGAGTTATGCAACAAATATCTTAAGCCAGTAATTTAGCTGAGGTACTTCATATAACATCCAAAGTGAGAGAAAGATGGAAAGTATGTCTTCATTCAGAGTGGGTGTAAATACTCTCCTATGTGTCTACTGAGCATATAACTACCACTGTGGAAACACCCAGTTAGAAGGTGCTTGTGCTGGTTTATAACTTTTTTCATCCAATCCAGCATGCTGACAACTGTAGTGAAGCACATTAGAAAAATTAGAAGATTAGAGGAAGATGGAAGAATAACTAGAACTTGCATTACTTTTCTTGTAAACAAAGATACTTCCTAATGTCCCTTGTGGAGATTTTTCTGACATGGTGTTATTGTTACAGAAATGGGGGGGGGGGGGCAGAGAAAAAAAGCAGGTAAAAGGTCCTTCATGATTCTTTCTAATCTTCAGGGAAGGAATAAACGCATGGTTTCTTTCGAACCCAAATATTTATTCACAGAGCTTACTGCTCACAACCACCATTTAACACAAGTTTAACTTTTGATGTATTGTGACCATTTTTTTATTGGATAGGTCATGATTAGTACAAGCTTGAATAGGGTGAAATTTGATTTTGTACAATTCATAAACTGATAGCAGATCACATTTATTTATTTATTTATTTTGGAACACTTTATTGGGTTTATACATAATACCATTACTAATTGAACAATACTGTGACAATATACTGTATATACATTTATACATCCTATCCAATCTTTCAATACACACTATGTATTATCATAACTATTATATACATCATTTACATTTTCTATTCTTATATCTATTGTCAATCTAGATATACCATGTTTCCCATATTGCTTTGTATTCCATGTCAGCTTTCCCTTTTAGTTCCATAATTAATTTATCCATTTCCACGCACTTGAAGAATTTTTGTAATTCATTGTCTATTCCAAATTCCTCACTGTCTTTTTTATATCTTGTTTGTATCTGCATATAAGTCCACCAGTCCAATTTTATTCCCTGTCCTTCCAATTCCTGCCTATTCTTTAGATTCCGTTGTATGTCTAAAATTTCCCTGTACCTGGCCATTTTCTTGATCTTGATTCCCTGTAGTTGGCTGATTTCTTGTATTAGGGTGGACTACTGCTTCCAAGGGGGATAATATTTATTTTAGATCACATTTAATGTAAGTCAGAATTGAGTTAGTGTGAGTCTCGCACACGTGTGGCTGAGGCTAGCACATGTGTTAGCAGTGTCTGTTGGGGTTTCAGACACTATAATCATCATTTGCTCAAAATGGAGTAAAGAAAGGTTCCATTTAGAGCCCAAAACAGCTCAAAAGAGAAGAGGCTAATTTTGAAGAATTACAACAGAATACAGAAGATAGCAAGTATGCATTGGAAATCAGTTATCCTCTTTTACCATTATGCCCTATTTCACTAATAAACATATAAAGTTCTATGTTTAATTTTTTATTTCCCTATTGATTAGCTGGAACCAATCACCCTATTTTCCATAGTAATATCATTCTGGATAGCTAGCTTGCTAGTTTGATAGCAAGACAGACAGATGTCTACTTGTAGTCTTGACTATATATTGCTTCAAAGTCCAAAGGCTGGGAAATGGGATAAATCCTGCTCCTAATCCATCCATCCTGAAAGCCACACAGAGGCATTGTTAATCCATGCAAAGCATGCACACTTCTAGTATGGCACTCTACTCAACCCCACTAGGTGTCTCTGTAGGATCCATTAGAATTGTTTGCCACATGCAGAAATGCCCAGGCTGAAGTATCTCCAGGAAGAAAGCTGGTCAGGTGTTCCTACGCACTGCAATCACCACTTCTAAGCATGCCTTTGAACTCTGCCTCTCGTTCATTCCAACAGCAATGCTGTGCTGCATTCTCAGTGCTTAAACTGGCCCCTAAACTAAACAAAAAAGAATCACAAAATCATTATGAATTAAAATTAAAATCATTATGAATTAAAATTATTTTTAAAAGCCTATCTCTCACATGTCCAATGGATGTGTTTCTTCCTATGGATTGCCTTTTCAGACTCTCAGCTTCAGGAGAAGTTGGCTGTATTAAGTAAAATGATTTAGATTTTTTAGATTTCTACTTTGTCCATTGCCTTTTTTTTAATAATTCACCATCTCCTTTCAAATCTCCTCCATCTCATTTAATTTTATCAAAAATCTACCTGATGAACGTGAAAGTCAAATGATTTGTGCTTATATAAAAGATTCTACAGGAAGCTGCTTGCACGAGCAAGCCTTGAAATGCTCCATATTTCCAGCCTAATGTTAAATAATTAGAGCCCTCAAGGAGCTAAAGGATTATTATTCCACTGCATAGGGCAGGAATGCCACCCAAGATGTGAGGATAACATTCCTGAAATGAACCGTGCCAACCCATTTGTTGTTGCTATTTTTAAGACTGGAAGTCCTCTGGGTTTTCATTCACTCTTAGAAGTCAGATTTTTTGAAATGCATTTGCAAGAGCTAGAGAGAAATCCTTGCACTGTAGTCTGGATAAGCATAGACACACACACACACACCCGCTAGGCTGAAGCCAAGTGGCTGGTTCAAGTTACTACTAGTAAGAAAGATAGAAGCCATTTACAAGCTAATGTCAAGGTTGATCAGTGTCACTCCAAAGAGTAAATGGCAGGCTAAAAAAAGTATCCCATAACAAAGTAATGAAGGAAGCTTTATCTTGTTCACTTTTTGATTTCAGAAGTGTCTACAGCAGGTGCCTGAGTATAAATAATATGAACAGATGCTAAATCTACAGTAAGGAAGAAGACAGAGGCTCCTATGAAATCTTGTAAGTCACAGGACATAATTCTTTTTGCGTTTTCTTGTCCTTTCATCATTACAACATCTTATTTGACATTCATCATACAAGTGGATTGCCTTTCATTGACTCACACTGACATTGTGAGTCAAGGGCAATTCAATGTATTTGGCTTAAGGAAAAGGAGAATAATTTACCAATGACGAGGAGAATATTTGTAGCTCTGGGTTGAAATGAGGGGACCTTGGTGCTCTCTGAGCTTGGCTGTTTTCTTATAGACATTTCATTACCCAAACTAGGTAACATCATCAATGCTAGTGATCAGTGCTAGAGAATAAAGTGCTGGCTATCATCATTTCCCATCTTTCCTTTAAAAAGTACAAGTCTGTGGTTTGGTGCTGTTGTTGTTTTGGTGGAACAAATAATCATCAACAACTTTATGGTGGAAAAATAACATGACAGGGAAGAGTTAAAGACCCTCCTCCAGCTCTGCTTTCCCAATCCAGTAGGAAGTGTCATGATTTCTTTTGCTTCCTTTTAATATATTTTCAAGGGACCTTCTCATCATATCTGGATATTCAGGAGATCTTGCAGACTAAGGAAAGAAAGAACGGAGAAAGAAACAAAACCCAAGCCTACATATCTCCATGGGTCTATGGCTGTCAACCCAACATATGCTAAAAGGTAGCTGTTTCAGATGTACTGTGAATAATGATTCACCCTATCTTCCTGTGTAGAGCTGTTCATCCTCATATCAAATGCTGACAAGCGATAATGCTTTGAGATCAGCTTAAAGATAAATTGCCAGGAAAAAAAGGAAGACAGTAAAACTCACTAGAAATCAGAGCCTTGGTGCACACTCTAGCTTCTCTCTCTGCTAAAAGCAGCTGCCTTCTATTAGCTTGGTTTAGGAAAACCTGGTGATGGCTGCAAATATAGAACATGCTTCCTTAGTTGGTTTAATAGTGGTTAGGTCAGCGTCTTCTGCAAACTGAGATTGTTTGGACACAGCATGAATTGTGCCAACTCAGAAAATGGACTACTTCAGTAGATGCTGTGTGATATATGGAACCATCCACCAATTGGATCCTGAGTTGTACAAGGGACGAGTTTTTATATGTTTATAGCTAGGAATGCATTTGATCTTTAGACAATATGCAAGAGATCACACAATGAAGAGATGGGAAAAGAAAAATGAAGTATGGTTACTGTATGTCTATGGAGATTCAGGTCATGGTTGCCCCAAAAATGCTTTTCAAAGGCAACTGGGCTATCTTGTTTTCTCCTTGAAAACATTTCACTTCTTATCCATCCATTCAGTTAAAAATGAAAAACTTCTTGGGTAAGAAGAGAAATGTTTTCAAGGAGAAAAACCAAGGTAATCCAGTTGCCTTTGAAAAGCATCTTTGGGATATGGTTACGGAAATTATTTCCCATGTAGACAATAATTTCACTTTCTGTTTTATAATCCAGTGGCAACTGGGCATTACGCATTGCTTTCAGGGCCAAATGGAGCCATCTATATCCAGCTTTCCCCAACTATCTTTAGCAATAGCAAGCATAGACTAGACCAGGGTCCCCAACCACCGGTCCGCGGACGGTACCGGTCCGTGGAACAAGTCCTCCGGGCCGCTGGTTTGTGGCGCCACCATCTTTTTGATGAAAAGTGCTTCCGGTGAGCTTTTCCAGGTAGAAAGCTCACGGCCTTTTCATCAATAAGCAGGTGAGCTTTCCGGTGAAAGCCATTTCTATCCGGAAAAGCTCACGCAATAAAAGTGCTTCGGTGAGGTTACCAGAAGCACTTTTCATCAAAAAGACTAGAGGTTGGGGATACCGGGCCGCGGCATAAGAAAGGTTGGGGATCACTGGACTAGACGACTTTTGAGTACAAAGAGAGATATCCAGCTTTTGTGGGGTAGG
Source organism: Notechis scutatus (assembly GCF_049901735.1). Lineage (NCBI taxonomy): Eukaryota > Metazoa > Chordata > Lepidosauria > Squamata > Elapidae > Notechis > Notechis scutatus. The sequence continues at coordinate 142,174,471 of NC_142012.1, read as the reverse complement.
GAGAAGTTAAGAATTTGGAGGCCAAAAACTTTTCTACCTAGTCAGAGCAAAAATATCCTTGTTTTGAAAATGTTGTTTTAATGATGAGAGCAATTTAAACACTGCTTTGGACCAGGACCAGGATTTCCCCCACATACATTACATTTACATTTTTATTGTTTATTATTTGCAAAACAAAACAAAACAAACCCTATGTATGTGTGTGTTTTGGTTAGAATGTGTTTTGGAGCAGTGGTTAGAATGCAGTATTGCAGGCTGACTCTGCTCACTGCCAGCAGTTTGATCCTGACCAGCTCAGGCTGACTCATCCTTTTATCCTTCCAAGATCAGTAAAATAAGGACCCAGATTGTTGGGGGCAATATGCTAACTCTGCAAGCTGCCTAGAGGGGTCTGTAAAACACTATGAAGTGGTATATAAGTCTAAGTGTTATTACTATTAAATTCTGAGTATTGAAATCAGTTTAATTGAAAATAAAAAAGTTGTATATTAAGCCTATAAACCAAGTAAAAATAATTTCACAAACAAAAGGCATTATTTCTAAGAAATCCTGGAGCTGCTAACACCACTCCTTTACAATGATTAAAACAACCCTACTCTTTGCAAAAAAAAAAATTACCTCTATTATTTAAAATATTAGTCTAATATTCCTTATTGTATCTCTTTGCAAAAAATAATTTCCCTTATCTGTTCTTTTGGTCCTAAACCATTTCACTGATTCACTGAGTTTGAATGAGTCATGATCAAAGGTTAGAACTTTAAAGAAGAACATACACCAATATAAATATTACTCTGTCAAAAACATTAAGAACATATTATCAGCTCTGTTGGATCTGGTCAATGGCCATCTCAGGTTTGGTCATACAATGGCCAAACAAAAATTCAGAAGATCGGACCAGAAGGTAATAGATTTTTTCATTATAGCTTCTCAGGAGTGGACTGTTTGTAACTCAGAAGGTTACATAAAGCCCTTGTGACTAGTAACCTTATTCTAGCTTACTTTTCAACTCTACCTAAACTGGTGGTCATCCCTACCTTAAATGATAGCAAATACCACATTTTAATTACAGCACTTTACATCATCCCAGTGAAAGGCACATGAGGATAACACCTGTATGAAATGGACCAAGATCAGCATGGGCACATCTGGATATTTCTTGACGGTAATGCTGAAACACTGCATATTAGCCCTGAAATTGGAGTAATGGAGACATTTGCCCTGAGTCATCCCAACAGGCAGAAATACCCAGCCGATGAGAGGAATGTGACACTTTGCCAACCTATCATGTTTCCTAAAAGTGAAATGCTTCAAAAGGCACCACTAAGTGACTCATGCTTAGGAGCAGTTGCTAGTGATTTGGGGAAGTGACCCAGTGCCCTCAAAAGATCTAGATATATAACCAACTATTTGCAATGCTGCCGTTCCTCATACTGAAAGTTCTCCATGTCCTCTTTTCGTGCTGATTCTAACATTGCATGTTGTTTTTTTCTGAGGTTTCCCATTCTTCTAGGTCTCTAGCATTGTTTTATAACATTTAGGGACACACATGTCTTCTAAATAAAGACCATTTGTCATTAGACCACAGTGTCAGGTGCTCAGCAAAGTACCAGAATAACACTGTGGGGGATTTTGTCATGAATATTCAGACAGGCAGGTTTAGATGGTTTAGATCAAAGCCAAGAGAGCAGAGCCAAAGTATCCGTTGTCTTCCAACCATAACTATCTATAAAACAGAAAAATAAGATATGAAACCCAAATCATCAAATGTTCTCTTCTAGGAATTTGGAATAAGATTATTAGACACTTCTACACCAGTTCTGCTTATTTTTTTACCCTATCTGGAGATGCCAAGAGTCAAAACTGGTGTATTCTTCATGCTAAGCATGTGCTCTATGGCTGATTTATTTCTCTTCTCCCATGGTACTAAGGGCAGGAAGGGAAGGCTAGGGTGCCTGTCAGGAGCACAGAGTTGTATAAAACTGTATTTTAATTAGTAGTAATAGCTGTATCTAATGTGGCTTTCTTTTTTCTGCAATATAGATCTTTTATCTTTCTGCTGGGACTCTGGTTTCATTCATCCAGCTGATTTCTGTAAATTAAGGGTCATAATTCTGGGACTTCATGTTCCCTAACCCTATCTTGTGGGTATGACTGCTTTGAAACAAATCTAATTCTTGCCTCATTTAGCAATTCACAATTATGACAGTGATGAACTTTACAATCATAGGTCTGTAAAGCAAAGGAAAGCTGAAGTAGCCTCATAAGCACAGTTGTGCTTTCAGCAAGTACTTTGTTTAATGGCCAAGTTGCTGGTCCCAATTGTCCCCCATAAACAAGGACTTACCTGTATATCTTTAAAAAATAATAACATCTGAGCACTTGAAAACTCCTTTGCACGTACGTTTCATGTAGAAATTATAATTTGATTGTTGTGATGAATGGATTGGTCCTAGTCAAGCCAACTGTGATATGTGAAGGAATTATCTTCTGGGGAAATTTTGCAACACTACTGCTATAATTGTCCTCCTGCTTCTCAATGACAGTTAATATAGATCTTCTGGTCAATCTGAAAATTGTGACTAAGCAACATATAAGGTTTCCTTTGAAAGCCATTGGGAAATTATGACACCACTACAAAAATAACACACTGAGAGTCTATGTGGGGGGTTTGGGGAGAAAATCCTTTGATTTATAAGCTGTCTTCACTTGGTGCAACTAGGAGATAGCTCTTTCTCAAATATTTGAAAAAAAGGTAGGGAAACAGTATTCCTATATTCATTGCTACTTCTTTCCTTGTTGCTTATTCCTTCAAATTAGACTTTGAGAGTCTTTGCAAGAGAAAAGCAGAAAGAAATTAAAACCTGTTCACCTCTAATGTTCTCTTCTCCCTGCTGCTTTTCAGCTTCTTAGTGTTGACATAACTTCCTAGATTGTTGTTAGATGTCAAGTGTCTAATTCAGTCATCAGAAAGAAGTGCAATACACCAACAATCTCATTTTCTAAAGCTGGATATCTAAAGTTATTGGCACTCCATAAACAATTTACTTTTTGAATAAACATATTCAACATATAATTTGGCACCAGTGTTATTTTCAGTACTCCAAAAAACTTTAAAGCAAAGTTTCTTAAAACTATTGTCTTTTTTATTTGTAGATTTTGATTTTAGATTTTGCTCAGTTCATGGAATATTTTGAAGATGACGTTAGTCCACTGACTTCTGTCAACTAAATTATGTATTCATTCACTCTTCTTTAATATTTTATAGGTCTTCTGATTATTACATGACTGAAAGCAATTCAAATTCACTCACAGTACAAAATATAAATAATACAAGTGAAGCAATATAAAACCATATGAAAAGACAATATATTATAAAAAGGGAAAAAACAAAATTAACATAAATAAAAACAAAATATATAGTATTCAAAGTGGGAAAGGATGATTGAAGAAACAGGACTTTAACATGTGCCTAAAAGTGATATGCAATTATACGCTGTGAATTTTGGGAGGGAAAACATTCCCAATTGAAGGAATCAACACTGAGAAGGCTTCCCTGGTGGTAATAACAGGTTGGTAGCCTGCATCGGTCATCTATCAGTTATTCCAGCTTGAAATTGTGAGGAGCATTACACATCATGAGCAAAACTTGAACATGACTCGGTAGCAAATTGGTAGCAAAATGAGAGCCATTGTAGCAATATATCAAATGTGAACAATATTCTCATACACACCTTGCCCCAAAAGGAGAATTTGGGTAGGGATCAAGAAAATATATAGTAGGCCAAACAATCACAAGCATTTTATTCACATTCTTAAGCCTGAGGTATCCAAATAATTAAAATACTAGATGCCAATAGCATCCAATAGAGATTATTATGCACTTGGAGAAATATTTGGACTTGATTTTTTTGTCTTTGTTTATATTCTATAATTATAAACACAAGCATTCATGAAGAGATACTAAATGAAATAGCTATTAGAGAGGGAGAGGAAGAAGGAGAAGGGAGAGGAAGAGGAAGAAGATTATTATTCTTTTTACTCACCTTCTGGAACCAATGTTTTGGTCTTTCAGGGATCTGTATGCTTAATGAAAAGTTTAATGTTAGCAAAAGACAAGGCTTAATATTAACAAAAGACAAGATCTAATTGGAATGTAATTAAAATTAAGTAATTTCAAAAACCCAGATGGTCAGAGATTCTGTTTGGTTGTAATAAAATACATTTATGATTAAAATATTTTTTTTACTTTAGTGATTTCATCCTGACAGGATAGATAATAGCTTATTCCTCAAGAAAATCAACAGAAAGGCTCTCAGATCCAGCAGGATTTGTTCACAACAGATAATATCTATTACCCTTTAAAAATTGTGTTGATGAGAGTGCAGTCCAGTTTATAATTACCAACTGCTCCTGGGTTCCTAATAATGGAGAAAGTCTAAAGTCAATTTAAGACATAAGGATACACATTTTTCAAGTAGAAAACACATTGCATCTGTATTCCATGCAGTATGATCTATTCCTTATTTCAATTTCCCTCTAAGTTTTAACTCTTTCTCCCTTATCAATGTCATTCTTCGAGCATTTTTATTGGTTTCAATTTTTTAAATCTTCCACAATTTTAAGTTCAGTTGCCACTGAACCCCTCCATAGAGGGGTAGAAGGAAGTTCTACTGCCTTGCAACAGAAAGTTACTATGCATTAGCTACAATATTCATGTCACGTATAAAATTATGCAATGATGATCCACAATACAGAAAATGTTATGACAAAATATAGAAAAGCCATTCTGAGACTGGACATTTTGTCCATAGTGAACATTTTCTTTTCTTCTGACATACACACTATGAACCCATTTTAGATAATACGGAGTTAAAGCGCTAAAATCCCACATCAAGCTGTAACATAGTTGCAGAAAGGGCACATGTCTACCCTTCAGGATTGTATGCATGGAATCCTTGCTTGCACTATCATAGCCTAGAATAGTTGAAGCAGCACATCGCAGACTTCAGTAATGACTGCTGGGAGACAATCAATAAGAGGTTGCTTCGTGTCACTTTCAATCTCTTGTTTTCTGATAAACAGACAACTTGCATCCTGAGTAATTTGTAACCTTTAACATTTGCTTTCAAAGGCTTCTCTTTTCATTCTTTTTTGTTTTTTTTTATTGAATTTTTTTTTAAAAGTATCGAGTTAAAAAGGGAACAGGAAAATAAACAAATAATAGAAATATCTCTATTGTTAATTTTTTTTTCTTTCACACAAGTTTCTGAAATTTTCTTGAAAAAGTTCAGAAATAATTTGCCACTACCTTCTTTCTAGGGCTGAGAGAAAGTGACTGGCCCAAGGTCATCTAGCTGGCTTTCTATATAAGGCAGAACTAGAACTCACAGTTTCTAACTTGGTGCCTTCTAGCTTGGTGCCTATGGATAAATATTAATATAGATATATAATACATGCACAATCTTAAGAAAGGGCACACTATTTTTAAATAAATCGTGTATTCATTCTATAGTTTTATCCAGAATGACATATATACAGATGAAAGTAACCTACTTGAAAAAAATGGGGTTAATCGAGTAATAAATTGTGAAAAAAATAAAATTTTAGTGTAGGTTTTTCTTTCCTTAATTTTTCTGTTGGAACAATCTCCACATATTTAAATACTCTGGGCTAATGGATTTTTTATTTGCATTTTTGCAGTGTTTTGTAATATCTATATTTCTATATAGTTTCTACAGTTAGACAGCTAACTATAGAAATTAAACTAGTTTCTTAGTTGTGCAATTTGAATGCCTTGGAAAATAATGGATAAGTTTCATAATAAATATTCTTAGATGATCCTCCCGAATTCTTAAAAAAGTTATGAACAAAATGACTCACAATTGGTCACTGCCACCAAAAAGTACTAATTTATGCACAAATTTGCTTACATTCATATCAACACAACCAAGACTAAAATTTATATGGTATAAGATCACATTACCTGTTGAAACAAATTTAAATGGTTTTCTGTTTAGAATTGTTTTAAGGTTAAATCTTTAAACATGGTGCATTTAATATGGATTTTATAGGTTACTGTCAAGATTCCCATGTTTTAAGGTGAAGTAGATATACAAGATTCTTCGTGTATGTTTTTATGATGCTTTTTGATGCAGCTGTTTGCAGCTTTCTTTATCAAACTGCTGTTCCTAATCCTTTACTTCTGGTACTTAGTGTTAGGGATAACATTGTTTACCCTAACTGGTTTGGGTAAAAATAATAAATATGGTATCATGGTTTGTTAGTTAAAGTGTGTGTAACTTTAACAGCAAGAATGTAATTAAGGGTGTGGTTGTAAAAACACTATATAAGAAGCAAGGCAATTGCAGATCGCTCTCTCTGGCTTGAAGATCCCTAATTACTGGATGGATTGATGACTGAATTCTTGCTGAAATGGGGAGAGAAAAAGGAGTGTTTGTTTTCTCAACGGAGAGAAGATAAAGATTGGACTGATTTATTGTAAGTGAACTGACATTGGCTATTCAACACGGACTTTGCAAATAGAGTATCCCCGACAAGACTTGACTGAAATTGATATATGACTAATGGACCGTTTATTTGACTATGCTATAATTCTTAAATGGAATAAACTATATTTTTGATAGCACAAGCGTATCTGTATTTTTACTGCGTGTTAACTAGAAAACTTATCTCACACATTTACCTGTCTTCCTATCTGACTTCGCTGCACGTTCTGTTTAATTTGTTTTCCTTAACACCCGTTGGGGAATCCAGGCTTAACACTTAGTAAAACTCAATAAAACTCTAAAAACTAAAACATCAAACAATATAATTGCAAGAGAAAGATAAAAGGGATGGGATTAAAAAAAAAGAGTAAATAGACCTGAATTCTAATTTTTATCCTAATCATCCAGAAAAGCATGAGGATCTTAGGTGAAGAGCTATTTTTCTTACATCATCTTGGCTCCTCCCCCATTCCTATGTGAAAGATATAAACTCTAGATAGCAATAGCAATAGCACTTAGACATATACTGCTTTACAGTGCTTCACAGCCCTCTCTAAGAAGTTTACAGAATCAGAATATTGCCCCCAACAATTTGGGTCCTCATTTTACCCACCTCGGAAGGATGGAAGGCTGAGTCAACTTTGAGCCTGGTGAGATTCAAACTGCCAATTTACGAAGGAATAATTGAATTTGACTCAACCAAATTGGAATTTTGTGACCCATCCGTTTTGCAAAGCATCTTCAACAGTAACAATTGCATAATTATTTCATCTCTCATTCTATTTTCTCAGTATGTTTTGGGAGAGGAGATATTAATTCCTTGTTGTTGGTAAGTGTTAGCATGCGAAGCATTTAAATAGGAATGCTTTTGAATTTCAAATGGCCTGTTTTAAGTTCAAAACAGTTGTTTTGAGTTGAGGACAGCTATTCCACATTTGAAATGGACTAATTTGACTATTTTGAAAGTGTTTCAAGCTTGGAAAGACATTGCCTTGAATTGAAAACATTGTTTGGTGAGCAAAATATTATTAAAATTATTGAAATGACCTATTCTGAATGTAGAACATTTGTTTCAAAATCAAAAACAAGTGTTTGGGGTTCAAAATAGAATGTTCTGCACTTTCTCTTAAGGAGAAATATACAGTGCATTCAGAAAGTATTCAAACCCCCTTCACTTTTGTCAATTTTGTTTTGCTTCCGTGCAGCCTGATTCTACACTTTTTGGAATTCATTTTTTTCCTCATTAATCTACAATCAGTACTCCATAGTGACAAAGTGAAAACAGAATTTTAGAAATGTCTGTACATTTATTAAAAAGGAAAAAACTGAAAATCACATTGGCATAAGTCTTCAGGCCCCTCACTCAAAGGTACTTAGTTGAAGCATCTTTAGCAGCAATTACAGCCTTGAGACTTTTTGGGTATGACATGACAAGTGTTGCACACCTGAATTAGGGGATGTTCTGCCATTCTTCCTCCAAATCCTCTCAAGCTCAGTTAGGTTGGATGGCAACTGTTGGTGGACAGCTATTTTCAGGTCCCTCCAGAGATGTTCAAGACTATTGGAAACAAACTAAGTTTTACAGTCATCTTAAATGCAGCCATTTTACCAAAACCAATATACAGTATGCCTCAGTTAACAAATGAAATTCTAGTGCAGATGTTACCTAGTCAAGTAACAAAATGTCTGCAAGCAAAAAACCCAAGCTCAGGTAGCACCAAGGGTCCTGCAATTGGGACTGACAATTCTGTCACTAAGTGGCACATGACTGTGCCAGACTTCTGACATCAGTCTCACTACAATCACTAAGCAAGCCACCCATGAGTTCATTAAATGCAACTTCATGTGACCACAACTTGCAACTTACTTCTGTCTTCTCAGTTGAGAAGCTGGCTGTGAAGCTTGCAAAAGGTGATCATGTGATCAGGGGAGGGGGTTGTTACAACCATTGTAAATGCATGCCAGTTATATAAAGCAGCCGAATGATGATTCCATGTGTGCAGAGATACTAAGATAGTCATAAGCTTGACGACCAATCATAAAGCTACTTTTTCAGCACCACTGTAAGTTCAAATAGTCACTAAGCAGGGTGGTTGTTAACCAAGGACTACCTATAATGAAATATACTGTGACTTAAATAATATTTAATTTTGAATGAAAGAGATTTATAATTATGTTTTCTTACTGGTACCAATTCTTTTTCATTATCAATTATTACTAGTAATAAACTTCCATGAATCCCCCCCTTGTTGATATTTTTTTAATAGCAGCATCAACAGCAGCACCTGATTTTCAAATTTATAGTACTATGTTCCAAAATTTTCTGTTCATGTCTTCCTTGTTCAGGGATAATAACTACTTATGTTTTCTATTTAAGGCAACAAAATGCAGCATTTACAATTTGAATTAGGCTGTAGCCTTAAAAATATTTTTTGTTGTTTAATCTTTGCTTCTACAAAATTTAACACATTCATTAATTATAATTCTAGCTTACTTGAAATCTTATACAATGCAAGGTTCTGATGTTGCTTATTACTTTAAAAGTTACATTGTATTTGTTTTGAAACTGATATGAAGTCCTTTGTTATTATCTATTTAATACTAAACAAGACAATTAGGTATCACAGTTCATAAATTACTATTGTTTCTGTTGTGCACTTTTCCTTTTGTTTATGAAGTGAGCAGAACTATTTCTAACAGGCATTGTCTTTTCCCAACATTATTATTAGATTTTTTAATATAAAGGGGAATGAGCAAGTGAATGGACAAAGAAGTTTTGCAATACACTGGGAGGCTAATAAATTGGGAGCAAGAAAATTCTTAGGAAAATACAGCCATGAGTGTAGAGGCTGGGTCCTTTTCTTAAGCATTTCCAGATTCTGATCAATTAAGCCTCTAGGTCAATCTCTAATCTGGAATTCTCCAGAAGCACTGATCTACACCACTCATAATATTAAAAATCTGGTAATTATCAGCTGTGAACCATAGAAGTTGGATCCAGAATATCTGAAGGATTAGAAAACTCCTCTAGATCCAATCTGCTTATGATCAATGCTTAGCACCAATCTGAATATGATATAAATGCCTGTACGATTAGGCTGGTTTCACACAACATATTTAACTGGGTCAGTAAACCATTGCAGCATATTGCATGAACCTCCAAACTAGTATGACCTGGGATAAGAGCATTGGATGAAATGTAAACTGCAAAGAGAAACTGTGAGTCAGACTACTCTGCCCAACTCCGTTGTTTTAAGCCAATCCAAAACTCAAACACAGGAGCCAAGCCTAATGCAAGGAGTGGTCCAAGAACCCAGGACAGAGGTGTAGAAAGACTGAAATATAGAACATTCATTGATGAGACTTGATAGCTTTATAGCATGACTCCCAGACATTGACTGGGAACATATTCAACCTTCTTATGTGATAGAGATTGCAAAGGACTGACACTGGGGACTGTCAGCAGATGTGAAGAAAAGACAGAAACATCTTGTTAAGTTTTCTGAACACAGAAAGATGAGATGGAAATAAACTGAGGGCGGGGAGGTGAAACAGAGGGCACTAGCACACCACATTACCTTCAGTATTCATTGACCTAATTTGACATATACCATTAAAGTGCCGGAAGTGAGCGCGTGCACACACAGCAGACTCGGAGAACAGTTTTAGAAAAATTAAAAAAACGAAATCCAGTGGCCTCATTTCTTCCAGAAAACATGATGTTTGAATGTGGCCACAAAAAACAAAGGCAGCAATGTTGATACCAAATGGTCACAGTTTGCACAACCCTTGCAAAATGCCAGGAGAAAAACCTTGATTTTATTCCCCATCAAAAGGGAGCTCTGAAACTTTCCTTGGCAACAAATGTAATTTATTCTGAAAAAACCATGTGCTTGTCTTCCCTTATAAGAAAAAAGCATTTTTGTAACAAGGGCTGAAATTCTTCACAATGGAGAAATAGGCCCCCATACACACATACACAGAGAGACATCAGGTTGCCTTTGATTTCTTTGACCTTGAATTTTGCCACATTCCTAAAATGCGAAGAGAGAGAACAAAGAAAAGAAGAAACCAACTTTCATGCACACACAAGAAGAGAAGCCACTGGGGCAGCTGATCTGTTTCTAATTTTAAAAATATATTTATTATATTTATTTTTGAAATTAGTAAAATCCAAAACTATAATGACTATATAGCAAAAAAAGTCCCTCCCTTTCATAAAACGATTAAATCTTCAGTAGACATTCATTTAGTTAACTTTTGAATTTGTCTAATTTTGCTTTTTCAAACCAACAAATGGATGGTCAACATTTGCAGTTCTATAACTCTGTAAAACAATTGTTGTTCCAAAATTAGAAGTATGTGTGGGATATATAAATGCATAATAAATTATTTATTAAATCTGTGCCAGGTAGACTGCAAACAAACTTGCATATTTTGAAATACATACTGTATACTAAGATTGTATAAATTATATATAGACCTTTCAAACAGTCAGCTTTGACAATCTGAGCTGAGTCCTAAAAATAAGAAATAGTGGAAAACAGATTCAGAAAAAAACAGGAGGTTGAAAGAAACTGGCAAATTCATCTACTTCTAAAAACAATCCTCTCAATATGCCCTACAAACTTCAGATCTCTTTGATGAGCAGGGGGAGAAAAAAAGGGGGGGAACCATTGAGGGAATTGTGTTTAAGCATGAAGTATGAATAAAATAAGGAAATGTAACAAAGAAAGAAAGATGGATGAAAGGATAAGCTATAAATAGAATATTCAATGACATTAAAATGCAAAGTTGTAGTACCACTGAACATCTAGGATTTTTTTTCCCAGATGAAATTGCTTTTATTTTCTCCTACTAGAAGATTCAAGTTATTTTTGCATCGTAAGAACATATTCAGCTGTCCTGCCCAAGAAGTAAACGTACATCTTTTACAATAAAAATCTCCAGAGGCCTCAGCAAGAATTTTTCTGACCACCTGCTATGACAGATTAAGCCTGGAATCCTTTGCACACTATATGCTCTGCCATTGAGTTATGATCCTCCTTCCTATTTTTAGTAACAAAATTGACAGGCAATGTATTTTGTAAATTAATGTTTTTTGCATTAATTCATGGGATCTCCACTGACATTTTTGTAATTACCTGATGCTGTGAATTAACATTATTCCCCTTCACTTTGGGTTTAATATCTAATTTATACATACTTTACTATTCCATATGCCAAGAAAGTAGTTACTGTATTTGGTTGAAAAAATTAGAAAGTTTCATCAAGAAGTTTTTCCCGTCATTTATTACATTGCTTTCCCAGGAGCCGAATAAAGTTCTAAAGTGTTAAAACTGATATTGCATCATTTTACCAATTATATTGCTTTCCTTTTTCCCTAACATCCCTGAGTAAAATATACAGTGCTGATTTAATACCATTGCTTATAAAGCTGGGTCATATTATTTAATTCTTCTGGTTTTGGTCTTCTAACTGGAGACCATTTTCCTCTATTTTAAATCTAGATTAATTCCACCCAGTCCCAAGGGATTGGGACAATATGCAGTTTGCAGATGTTTCTTGCTGGTTGACATATGCATCATTTTCTTGTGATGTGAGTATGCATAGATCCAGGGCAAATTATCTCACTAAGGAGGAAGATAAATCACACCACTGCAGATGCACCACAAAACAACTGCTAGACAACTACAGCTCATCCATGCCATGCTATGTCTATGCAATTTAAAGAATCAGTCAGAACTAGAGATTGAATTACCCTGAGGATAGATGCAGTGAGAAACCATTCTTTTTCTTTTGGGCTGTTGCAGTTGCTTATGCTTCCCTCCCCCGTCCCCCGTCCCCCCAAAAAGTGTAATTATTTTGCTAATATACACAGTGTGTGGGTTAGCTTGACATTTTAAGGGCAGGGAGATTTTGTGAATAAGAGGAAGCTCTTCATGTCTGGGGTGACAAGATCTCTACAGGAACAATTAGTTTTCTTCTTACAGATTTCTGTCCAAATGTTTGAATTAACATCATGAGCCAATACACAGTGTGGGACAATGTTTTATGCCTGCCAGTACTTTGGAAGTTCTGTGTGTGTGTGTGAGTGAGAGGGGGGGAGGGGGGGAGAGAGAGATGTTTCCACTGATACAGAACTTTAGGAATAAATATTTATTTATTTATAAAATTTATTGGCCATCCATCTTACCATAAGGTAACTCTGGGTGGCTTACTGACTACCTCAATTCCAACTACAGCTGGCCTTAAATGCAAGCCACTCAATGAAAGAAGCCTTGTGAATGAAATACCTGAATTTCTCCTCTTACTAAATATGGCTAAATTTGACATCATATTTGTCTGTGAAACATGGCTCAATGCATCTCTCCCTGACTCCATGACCACAGTAAGAGACTATCATGTTTACCGATCAGATCATGAAATTTGTAGAGGTGGTGTTGCTATCTTCTAAAAAAAAAAGTCCCTACACCTAAAAAACATCCAAGTTACCCAGGAGCTTGCTCTTCCTGAGACCATCATCTGTGAACTATCCTTAAATATCACATTTCGATTCTTACTATGTTACAGAGCACCTGATTATGACATCAAACATGTAAACAAGCTAAATTCACTACTAACATGGGCAACGTCCTGCCCACACGCTTTTATCTTTCTTGGTGACTTCAATCTACCTCATATTGACTGGACCCTAAACGACTGTACAACTGAACCCATACATGCAACCTTCTACAATGTTGTTCTAAATCTGGGACTGGAACAACTAGTAACCAACAATAATAGACTTAACAACTGCCTCGATCTCATCTTCTGCAATAGTTTGAATTTAATTTATGGAATACAAACTAAAGAACCCTTTCCCCACACTGACCACAATATGATTGACTTTTGTCTCAACATACGCCCACACAAAAATCATCACAATGATGTAATCCCCAATTATAACTTCAAAAAAGGCAACCATGATCTTGTAGACAACGATCTCTCATCCCTTGATTGGCAATCTCTATTCATTGGATGCAATACTGTTGAAGACCATTACAACATATTTTTACTTGAAGTCAAAAGAGTCATCAAACTATATGTACCAATAACAACTCCCAAAACAAAAACAAAAAAAAAACCAGATTACCCATAACAATAAGGAAACTTCAATCCAAAAAGAGATCACTCTGGCGGAAAAACAAATCTGGTCACATTGCCAACTTCAAAAGCCGATACAAAAATTTATGCCACCAGATAAAGACTGAATGCACCAATTATCACATTAAACAAGAGGAAAACCTTCTATGCACCAATTCCACCCGTGCCTTTTACAATTTTGTAAACAACAAACTAAAAGACTCAAGGTCCATCCCACCCCTGATAGGACCTAATGGTTAAGACTGCAACGATGACACCATTAAAGCCAACCGCTTTAACGCATTCTTTGGCTCAGTATTTGTAAACAGTAATGGATCATGCCCAGTATTTCCTAGTTGAACCACAGACAACTACAATGATCTAATACGTATCAATTTTACAGAAGACATTGTTGTAAAAGCACTACGCAATCTAAAACCATCTCTATCTATTGGACCGGATGGAATATGTGCCTACTTCTTAAAAAAACTATCCACTGCCATAGCAGAACCTCTAAGCATATTCTTTGAAAAATCTTTCAGGACCAGCTCCTTGCCTAACCTATGGTCACAAGCCACGGTCATCCCCATCTTCAAAAAGGGAGACCTCATCCTAGTTGAAAATTACAGGCCAATCTCCTTATGCTGCATCACCTGTAAAGTCATGGAATCAATTATTAACCAATCCATTATCCTCCACTTAGAGACAAACAACCTACTCTCCAATAAACAATTTGGTTTCAGAAAAAAACTATCCTGTAATCTGCAACTCTTACACTGCAAAAACATACGGACTACACAACTCGAGCAGGGCAAAGTAATAGACACAATCTACATAGACTTCTGTAAAGCCTTTGATTCAGTGGTACACGACAAACTACTCCTAAAACTAAAATGTTATGATATCTCCAGACAACTGCATAACTGGATAGAAGCATTCCTGTCAAACAGACAACAAATGGTCAAAATTGGGAGTGTCCTATCAAATTCTGTACCTGTCAACAGTGGTGTCCCCCAAGGCAGTGTTCTAGGACCAACTCTTTTCATACTCTACATAAATGACCTCTGTGATCACATTAAGAGCAACTGCGTTCTCTTTGCTGATGATGAAAAGCTGTTCAATACCACAGACAATACTGCTACCCTTCAAAAAGATCTTGACTATGTATCAGAATGGTCAAACAAATGGCAACTTCAAATCTTGACAAATAAATGCTCTGTCTTACATATTGGCAAAAAAAAAAGCAGAAAATAAAATACAAGTCAAGACCTTGTTGATTGATCCAAGCTCTGTAAAGGACCTTGGAATACTCATCTCTAATGATCTAAATGCTAGAGCCCACTGTAACTACATAGCCAAAATGGCATTAACAGTTGTTAACCTAATTTTTGGATGTAACAGGCAAGATCTGCGTCAGCATTTAAAATAATAGTCATGCCCATTGCATCCAAAATAGTCTGAACAAAGTGATATGATTGAAACAATTTAATATTTAGTGGCAGTGGAAGAACGAATCCTTCCCCACTCCCAAATGAGCTACTGAACCGGGATGTTACTGGACCATTTTTATGAATTTCATTATTTTTTTTCTTTACAAAATTTTCTTTATTAAAAGCAACCTCAAAGCCAGGTAAATGTTATATATTTTATAAAGCAAAGTAGCATATTATCAAATAAAATATAGCTTGTCTACAATAATAACAGATTCTCAGGCACCACTCCTTACCAAGTGGTATTTGATTTTTACATGGAAATTTCTTATCCAGCCCCAAACAATTTGACTTTCTCATTAAGTATTATATTTTCTTATGGCAAACCTATCTGTTGTAACTTAGAAACAGCAGAGTAATGGAAGATGATACAACTTAAGAAAGATGAGCTGGACTGGGTTTCCTTACTAGGCATCCAAAGGGAGACATCCATCATCATTATTGCCTGGGACTCCCAACATTTAATTGCTTCAGTAAATTAGAATATCTCAGGCTATCTGCATCCAAGTGCTTGATCTGCAGCATGGTAGCTCTTGGGAAGAGAAGTTAATTTAGCACTGGAGACCATTTCATTCAGGAAGCATCTGAATTTGTAAAATTAAATGTCTCTCTAGCATGAGACAATGGGAAGTATGATAAAGCTAATTAATATGACATAAATCCACCTATTAGATTCTCTAGAGATTTCAATATATCTGGAAAAAGATCTGTCAGATGATGTCTTCCTATTTCAAGGTGACATAAAATATGGAATATTCATATTTCAATTTCAAAATTGTGCCTTCTAGGTAAGAATAATCATTTTGAGTAATTCATGCACAAGTAAATTCCATCTCTACGTCTCAGCAATACTTCACTTGTATTTGATATTACGTGTTCTTAAATTTAAAAGGGAATAATTGAATTTGACATGTTTTATAATCAGCTCTAATAGTATTCATAAATCAGACTGTTCAATTCCTTTTATTGGAGAACTAGAATTAAGAATTGCACACTGAAAAGGCAAAAATCTAGATCGATTTCAGTCAGTTGATATTGCACATGTAGTTGATCTGTGGCAGAGCCAGGATTGAGGTGTGCTTCTATCCTTGTGCTCCTCGATCTCTCAGTGTCTTTCAGTAGCACTGACCACAGTATCCTTCTGAGTTGGGCCCACAGGCTGGAAATAGGAGCAAGATTTTATCTTGGTTCTGTTAAGAGTTGGTTGGAAGAAGGATATTGTTCCCTATGACCTTCCTTTGTGAGGGGCAACTAGCTTCTACTCTCTCTGCTCTCCAACATCTTCATTAAATTGATGGATGAGGTCATAAGACAGTGTGGAGTTTTGCATCATCAGCGTGGAGTTTTGCATCATAAGAGAGTATGGAGTTTTGCATACTGATAATACAAATTATATATTTCAACTATAGTTAGCCAAGTGAGGCTGTTGAAGTTCTGTCCTAGTGTCTGGAGGTTGTGTAGAGAGATATCTTCCCTAACTCAATCTTACTGCATTGCCACCCATATCTGGGATGTTCCTTCTTTAACATTTAATGGGGAAGCACTTCTCCATTCAAGAGTGACATACCATCTGAGGATCTTCCTGGACTCACAGAAGTGGCAGTTGTAGCCAGGAATTCCTTTGTACTCCATCTTGTGCCCTTTCCTAGATTGGGAGAACCTTCAGATAGTCATTTATGGTCTGTGCTCTACATGGGACTGCCTTTGAAAACTGTCCAGAAAGGTCAACTGGTCCAGAGTGCACAAGCAGCGATGGGCATCTTTGGTAGGCTCATATAATATCTCTGTTTTGTGACCTGCACTAGTTGCCAGTTTGCTTCCAGGTGCAATTGAAAGTGCTGGTCATTAGTTGTAAAGTCCTACATAGCATACAGTTTAGAGAGAAACCATCTATCTCTCCAAATATCTGCTCAGCCTCTGATTAAACAATACCATCTATTGGGATCCTGGAAGTTTGTCTGTCACAATGCCTGCCATTTGGAATGAGGGTCCCCTCAAGATCTGAGGGGCCCCTCCCTGCTAGTATTAAAGGGTCCTTAAGACCTAGTACTTAGCTTAGGCCTTGGCTAAGCTTGGCTACAGGTATAGAAATGGGTGGTTTTATTGTTGCCCAGGTCTTTGTTCTTCACCATCTTTGGTTCCTTGTTTTTATTACTGTATTATTTGGAGCAGGGTTCTATGTTTTACTTGTAAATCACCAGAAAGTTGGAAGTTGAGCAGTGTACAAATTTAATAAATAAAAAATAAATAAGCAAGCAAGCTCCTTCATTCTGAGTTTCCTCTTTTCCTCTATTTAATGGAACCGATGGATTGTTTGGGATGAAATACTTTTACTGCAGGTGATTAGAAACAACAAAAAATTATCTCACTGGGCTTCCTCCCCTCCCCACCATTTCCTGCCTATTTCAACTTATCTTTCCCTTGTCCCATGAGTGTATAGTCAAGGACGGGTGGCTGTGCATGGGTGTGTGCGTGTGTGTGAAAGAGGGAGGGAGGTCCAATCTATAATATATTTGTAAATAAATCAACTGTAAGAGTGCCATGTTGTAACTTTTCACCACTAATGGAAATGAGCCTGACTTGCTTATTCGCCATTATATAAAATTCGTCATTCCCAAAGTTGCCAATTATTAGAACCTGCAGCAGAGTATGAACTTGGCAGCCTGCAAAATAAAGAATGATCTGACAGAAGCAGAAGCTTTCTTTAAATTAAATATTGACACTGTTAATAAAACAGTTTGTCATTTTGGATTATATGATCTCATTTTGTAAGTATTTCTTCTTTGCTTCTCAGCCCACAATGTGCCAAATATAGAATCTGGCAGCATAGAAAGTAGGAAGCTTTTATAATGAAAGTTTAGAAAGCACATACCTGGGATCTTGGAAAGTAGGTGGAAGAAAGATTTATGCCAAGGTTCTTTGATTAGGCAAGATAAATATGAGGTTCTTTTTTTAAAAAAAAAAAAATCTTGCATAAGCATGGCTTAAGAACAATGATACTTCTCACACCATCAAACAATAGTATCACCCTACCATACATTCTTGGGAAGGACTTGATAGGTGGACAAAAATGTCAAATCCAATCTAAACATCTTATTGATTGTATGATGATAATTAGCAGCAGCAACCTGATAATTCATTTTCTTATATTATTCTAATCTGAAGCAGACGATACACTTGAGCAAGCTTAAGTCTTCCAGTTTTGGAGGAGAAGATACAGTTGACTTACTATAGGGAATTCACAACATTTATAAATGTATACATTCTATACATACCCCTTACATAGGCAGTGGTGGTGAATACCATAGTGTGCTATTCTAACTGATAAATAATTGTATTATTCAGCTGGTTTATATAAAATGGACAAGATTCTCTTCTTTCAGTGGGAAACTTTAAGCATTGTTTCTCAATGTGACCCAAGAAATGATTCACTCAATAAACATTTTCCCTATCTTCTAACCAAACATTTCTTTCTCTGTCCTCCTTTTTCTGTCATTCCACACCCCTCCTACTCCTATCCACCTTTTCATGTTTAGTTTTGAGATTTTGCATTCTTATACCGTATTTGAATGGTTATTTCCCTTAAATATGGTTTCCTCCTTATTCAAACCTTGATATTCTCCTGAATCTATCAGTACAGTCCTCTTGCATATGACTGTTGATCCTGGAGAAGTGGAAATGTCTTATCTCATAATAGCCCCATTAAATTATTTAATAAATAAACTAGGAGCTTTCATCATATATTTCAGAAGCTATTGGACTTCCTAAGGAAAAGTTTCTTTGTTTTTCTTGAATCCACAGCTGATCAGTTTAATTAGATGAGTCCAAGTTCTACTATTGAAACAAAGCACAAATAATAGTCAATATCACTGTAGCATTTATAATTTTAATTTTGAAGCATATCCATTCTATGACAGCAAATCCCTTTGCAACCTGATGCCAAATCCTTTCACAAAGTTTGACCAATTAAACACACCACCTATTCATATAGTGGCTGGCTAAGTCCTCAAGTATTTCAATCCAGTATTATAGGATTAATGGACTGTGATGATTCAACAACCAAATGGGCAGAGTTCATGGAAGGTTATTGCAATTTTTGCCATTCTCATGCTGAGCTGCCAATATAAACAGCTCTTTGACCACATGGTCCCTGATACCTGTTCCCATACCAGAGGAAGGAAAACTCCTAAGGTATGTTGCTCCAATTGTGGGAAATTCTGTCTGTCCGTTTGTCTTTCTCACACACAAATACCTACAGACAAACTTTCATAAAAAACAATCATTCTAAAATATTAGTATCTTAATTTGTATGTTTGACAAGTACCATAAATATAAAGAACGAACTTCCTTTCTATTTTAGTTTTTGGTCCTGTTTAAGTGTGATTTTCCTCCCACCAGTGGTATTTGGGGACAGTCTGTATCCCTACTTGTGTTACACATCTTCCTGGGGTTTATTGTCCTTAACAGGTCCTATAAAGGGAATGCTGTCTTGGCAGCTTCACATCTCCCCTTCAGACAGTAGATAAGCAAAAGCAGAATAAATCGGTTTTTTTTTCTCCATTTCTCCCTTTTCTTCCTCACATTTCATGGTTGACAAGCACTATGATGTTTTTTTGAAAAAGTTTCTTCCACTGTTGTGTGAAGAAGGACAGAAAAATTTTGAGTGGGAGTGAAGCTCTGTAGCAACTTGGGGCAAGAAATAATTTTTGCTCCTTGTTCTCATCATATAAAGTTTTGGTGGCAGTGAAAACAATTCAAGGTCATTTTCAAATTGCTTTTGAGAAATAAAAACACTGACTGTGGAAATGTTTTCTGCTGGCTGATGTCAATACAGTTCTGTGCTCAGGTGACATTGATATTTTGGTTACCACAAACATCATCCAAACCATTGATCTGAAATTAAATCAAGGGTCATCCAGTCCACCCTTACCAATGAAGGCGATCCATTGGTATAATATTGCTAAGGGCCCACAGACCAATCTATTCAAAATCTCTAACAACGGACATTCTGCTGCCTTTGAAGCATGTCTACCCCACTGTTACCAGTTCTTGTGGTGAAGATGTGTTTGAAATTTGAATTCTTTGATTTTGATGTGGTTATTCCTTGTTTTCCTCTTCAGGCATTCTGATGCTAAAATAAAGGACAGTGACCAACCAGCAAAATATTGGCGGTGAAAAACAAAGTGTAACTTAATATTTGCATAGCAGCTGGCACCCATCAAAAAGTCCAGTGCAGACTTTTGTTGCCAAATTCTTTTCCTGAAGTATAAAAATAAAAAGGGGAGAGAGGGAGGGAGGGACGGAGGGAGAGAGACAGAGAAAAAAAAATCCAAGCGTATTACAGGATAAACACTACAATAAGTACTTGTGTATTTTGCCCTCTTAAAACACAGTTCTAAAGAGGGAGGAAGATTGCTGAAGTGGAAGGGATGTGACTCACTGTTGTTGCACAAGCAATTGCCTAAAGCAAAAAGTAATAAAATATGGAATATCATAGGACAGAATCATAGCACTTAAGGGAATCAACTGTCTTCCTTTTGTGTTCTGCAGTAACATAACAATTGTTTTGTTCCAAATCAACCATTGGTTCATCCAGCTCATAATGTTGCCCTGACTGGTAGCAGCAACCCTGAATTTTAGGCAGGAATTTTCTAGCCCTTACTTGAAGAGGCTGTAAGTTGCACCTGGGATCCTGCATTCTATTGATGTGCTTTCCATTTGGCTAAAGCTAAGACCTCTTCCACAGAGAGAGGGGGGAGGGAGGGAGGGAGAGGGAGAGAGGAGAGAGAGAGAGAGAAAGAGAGAGAGAGACCCAATGCTTATCTCGGAATGGACAGGAATAAAGGTCCTGATTTCTTTAATTTAGCAGTACCAAAAGCTCGTTTCTTTTCGTCCAGGGGCAGGAATTGGAGTAATCCCCCCTCTTAGCATGGCTAAGAAAGCTTGAAATAAGAAGAGGGCACCACCATTTATCCCTGGAGCAGCTGACCTTGCTTTCCCCCCCCAGCTACTGAAAAGGTGGACCTGCAAAGCTGCAACGTATTTTCTGATTCAGTGCATCACATTGAGTTACATGTCCTCCAGGAGGGTAAATTATAATATAATACAAATAAAACCAAGGACAAATAGGAGTATATTATCTTATGAGAGATTAAAAAAGTCACACTTTTATTCAAAACTCTTAAAATGATAATGGACATTGAAACAATCAAGTATATAAGCATGACTGGCAAATGATAGCATTATAGGGTCATAAAGCTGAAATAAGCCAATCACATACTTAGTGTATGAATCAAAATTAAGCTGCAATAGTTTGCTTGGTTTTGTTTGCAAGTTGGGAGAAATCTAGTTGCTCTAACTGCAAACCTGGATTACATCCTAATATGTTTTGTGAATTCAATCAAACAATTTTAGAGAACTATATACCAATCTTCCTTTTTTTAAAAAAGAAAGGCTGTTGCATTATAATTATGAAGAGCCCTAGTTGAAGCAAATTAATTGGGTTATTTTCAATAAGGATTCAAGGCTATTCTGAAATCAAATTCATTGATCATTCTTATTGATAATCTTTGATAGGACCAAGGTACAGGGAGTATGATTATCCTGGTTCTCTCAGATATCATTGTTTTCAATACCATTAACCATGGTATCATTTTGGACTCCCTACACCTATTGAAAAACACACTACTAGTTTTTCCAGTGTTTTCCTCCTTCATAAGAGGCTAGTTTCAATTGATGATGATAAGTTGGGAGAGGCCAAATCTTTGTGCAATCCATTAAAAGATATCTCAGGGTTCAATCACCTTATGGTTTCATACCTGCATGAAATTTCATCTATTGGCATGGGATGGCATACCATCAATATGCTGAAAATACCCAGGTATATAACTTTGGCCCAAGCTAGAAGAAATGCAATGAAATTTTCACTTGGTACTTGCCAAGTGTTAGGATCTGGATGAGGAAAAACAGTTTTGACTGATTCTTATAATGGCATAGTAGCTATAGATATGAAAACCATCTGAATCCAGAGATAGTTTTATGTTACTTTCAATGAGGTAACACATTCCTAGATTGAATTGGACTACTATTTGAGGTCTCTTCTCGGCCTAGAGAGCCACCAGTTGCAGCTTTTCCTGGATCAATAGGTTTATTCACAGTCATTCATGCCCTTATCTGCTAGTGGTTGGATTATGGAAGTATGTTCTATGTAGGCTGCCCTGAAGACCATCTTATCCATAATATGCAGCAGCCTTAGTAGACATGAGAGTACCAAGGTTTGCTTCTGCAACACTATTACAGAAGCTGCACCTGCCTTCTTCCAGGTGCAATTCAGGGTGCTAGTTATTACTTGTAAAACTCTATATGGCTCAGGGCCTGGGTAACTTTATGACTGCTTTACTACATTTATTGAATGTAGTAAGAACTGGGAGAGAGGGATTGCCGAAGGTCTCACTGCTAAAGAAATGTCCTCTTTAGAGATACTGGACATAAATCTTCGACATGATAGTCACTTCCTTTGGGACACCTTACCCCTAGATATCCAGACCACCTCCTCCTTAAAACTTTCAGAAACCCATAACAACTTGCCTCCTCAGAACGGCATTTGGGGATGAGTAGGACCATGCTAACCCAAATGGTGGCACATTGGACTGATGGGTTATTAGCTGTATTATTTAAGTATAGTATTAATACTATACTCCACGAGCTTCTGGAAATAGATCAACCTAAAAATAGTAAATAATTAAATCAATCAATCCCAGCCATTTGTGATTTATTCAATAGCCCATTCTTAATCAAATAATGGCTTAGAATTTTTTATTAGAGCAAATAAAAAGCATCAACTATACTGGGGGAAAAGTTATATACAGTGGTGAAAGACCTTCAGAGGAATTGGTCAATAATTAGGCTTGATTTTTGATTTGTGGCCTGGTTGCTAAGATTCATTTGGAAGGATGCAATTACCGGGGGGCGGGGTGGAAGCCATATAGATCATGACCTGTTAGTTACACTGTTAATCCCACCAATTTGATATGCCGAAGAAAATGGTTAAGCACACACCAAAGGGGAAAAAAAGTATCACTCTCCTGGCAATTCAAGCATTTATTTGAAGCAATTTAAAATGAATATAGACAGTTTGAAATGCCTGAGCGCTTCATTGCCTGCTGAATTGATGATTTAGCCTTTTAGATTGACTTTGTGGTGTGTGATCCAATGGAGCTGTTTTTAAAAATTTGGAAGTATGAACAAAAGAACAGGTCCTCCCTAGTCCTAGAAGGAGAACATTTTTGCTTTTAACTCAAATCTAGTCTCCAAAAGGAAGTAGTTGAAAAGGAAACCATTTTTTTACAAACCAGAATTCTGTGAAAGCAAAAAAAAAAAACCCCCATCTTTATATATTTCTCTCATGTCCCATTGGCTGTGTTTAATTGAATTTAATTAAGGTAGCAGCAACTGATGTGAAATATTAGCCCAATATACAGAACTCAGTTCTCTATTGAAAAGCTTCTCTGTTTAAGAGAACTTTCAGAATCCATATTTATTATTTAGCATATTGCCTACGATGTCAGGAAATTACACATGCTAGACACACAATGTAGTCCTGACAGCCTACACTGGTTCATGCTGTTCAGCGCTTATATGCCCACCCTTGGTGCACCAGGTGGGTGTGGGAACCGAACTAGCTTTACACCAGCTAACTAGCCACATTTGAGTTGCTGGCTCTTCCAAGTTCCACTTCCGGTCTCACTTCGCCTTGTGTTATGATGCCTTGCATCCATCCAGCCCTGGTCCCGGCTTCTGCTCTCCGCATGCACAATCACTGTTAGGTTTTCCTCACCGAAGTTGTACTTATTAATCTACTTACAATATTGCATGCTTTTGATCTGCTGGGTGAATAGGAGCTAGGAATCGAACAATGGGAACTTACTCTGTCTCATGGAGCAGGGCTTGAACCGCCAGAGTGCAGACCATTTATGGCCAGCAGTCCCAGCATCATTAAGCCTCTGAGTCACCATGTCCCTTCTCAGGATCCATATTTTCAATGTGAAAAAAACCTCTGCATGGTTGCCTCTATCAGAAAGCTCAAGGATTACCTTTGAGCCATCAGTAATCTTCAGCTCAATGCATTGGAACAGCCTGGTATGAGGGGGGAGGGATCAATGGAAGAAAGATGACATAAATAACTAACACTAATTATGTAACTGACTCACTTCCAGTCTAAGGTTGCTTTGATGCAGGATGATTTCCTAGTGGTCTTTGAATTGGAAGGCGTGAAACAATAATTCAAAAGGGAATTTCCCTTGCTACCATGCATGGTCGATCCAGCACAGTTCTCTTTGTGTTCTTTGTCTCCTTTATTATTGGTGACAACAGTTAACTTGGTCAGCTTACTTCTCATTCTTCACACTATATGCTTCATGAAGAAGAAACAATCCCAGTCAAGCTCTTGAACAATGAATCTATCTTCCATTGTTTTTTTAATGGCTATTTGTTTAATCTTTAATCAGTTACTGATTCATGAACTGTCTACCTTGAGATTATTAAATGACGTGAGTTATTAGTGATTGTTGTATCTGAAGAATTACAATAGCACAATTGATTTCCATGATAGCATATTAGTTCTGGTTTCTTGATGCATCTGATCAAGGTTTTTGAAAAGCAATGAAATCCACAAATTCTGTGAGTTGGAAAGATAGGTGGATGGAATACATGCAACTGCATACACAGCATACTTTTGTTTGTTTATATATTGTATTAGGCTGTAACACAAAGTTCTGGAAGATAGAAAAGCCAGATACAAATGAATATCATCGGTATCTTGGCATCTTTTTTTTAAAAAAAAAATGCTTGACAGATGCCTTATTCAATAAATCATAGTTAAAATAAACATGACTTAGTAACTTAGTACAGTATAGTAATAGCCAATAGTTTTGCTGGAGAATTATATGCATTATGTGTTCCACTAACATGAATAACAATATTTACAGTCTGTGGCAATACCTGTAATATTACTCAACAACATCTGCCTATCCTTAGAAAGAACTAGATAGGTGAACAAAATATAAAATCCAGTCAAAATGTATGGCTGAATGTGTGACTAATAATAATTTTACACACCTTTTAAAATGTATTTTGGGTCAACTCAAAATGGCACACATACCTAATACTCCTATTTTCCCAACAACCATCCTCTGTAGAGTTGTAATTGCAGGAATATTCCAATCTCGGATGGCAAACCTCAGATAAAGAATGTTTCCAAACAAATACAACTCAGGCAAACAAAGTCACTAATCTATGGATAAAGGAAGATTAGAGCGGGGAAGTAAACGTATGTTAGACTTTAACTAGAGATAATTAATTGTATGGATTACTGTACTAAACAGTAACCAAAGTTAAGCAGTAACCAAAGTTAACCAATGAGGGAGGATAACTAAAAATGTATATAAATGCAAGACTATACTCCAATAAAGATCATCATGATTCAGTTGTTCATGATCAAACAACTCGACTGCCTCATCATTACAACAATCCTCAGAGGTGATTGGGCTGAGAGTGACTGGCCCAAAATCATCCAGCCATCTTTCATGCCTAAGGGAGGCTTAATCTCCTGGTTTCTAGGCCAGCATTGTGTACAGTTGCATATGAATACATATTATAAACATTTTATTGAATGATATTGGAGACAATATATGCAAAATCTTATTAGCCAATAGTTATAATCCTTATTCCCATTCTATATATAGGCAAAATGTTTCAGTAATGCAAAATTTTCAGATTAAGAAATGGCAGAGCAACATATGACTTTTTGAAATTGGAATGGCTTGCTTTGCCTATGAAAATACACCCTCTGTAATAATCTGAAATACTATCTGCCAGCACTCAATTCCTGTTCTCACCTGTAAACTACAGACTATATTTTTTTGTGCCACAACTTTAAGATGTAACAGTGAAAGTTACTGCTAGCTATGAGGTTTCCCATAATTTACCCACCACAGGTTTAGATAGGTTTAGCTCAATTAATCTCACTCAGGTTCTCACTGACTTTCACTGGAGTGGGAGTTAAAATCAATCCCAGCGTGTTTCACTAGATAATGAAGTTAGCAATGCTCCAACAGGGTCTCAAAGAAATCTTTCTCCTTAATAAAGAACATTTTCCTCACACAGTGAACCACTTTCAATAATGAGCAGCCAAGTGAATGCTCTTTGGACCAAGAGAACTTACCTACTGAAGAAAATAATGCAGATCTATTCTCCTTCATTTGCTCTTTGACCAAGGAACAAAACATCTGAATAAACTTTTTTGGATAAACTAACTTTATAAAAGCTTTTGAATAAAAAACTTCAGTGGGAAGAAAAGACTAGAAGATGGAGCCAGAGGAAACTGTTCATAAGTTAAAAGGTTCAAACAAGAAACAAATATTCCATAATGAAATCTCTTTGATTTTAAAAGTTTATTTATAGCAGGATTATATTGATCATACACTACCTTTTTTACCCTGAAATGGAAAGATATGGAGGGCTCAATTTGCCATATATTTAGCCACTATAAACTATTAAGAGCACTGGAGGTCATGGTCATGTCTACTAATAATTTAATTTACAATATTCAAGGCCTCAATGATGGCATCTCCTTGAAGAGTGCAGTTGAGCAATAGGAAAAACGGCCTCAGGAAATAATGTTTTTTTATTTATTGGAGGTGTGTATTTGCCAACAAAACAGTAAGGATGTGCTAAACACACTGTCATGGATTTTTTTAGTCCCAAATGGGCCATGCCAATCCAATTCTAGATTCTCTGGAAGTAGGTCAAGTTCAAAAGGGGCTGATGCAATGGACGGATTTGATACTTTAAAGTTATAGTTCTTCCAAAACACTGGGTTAGAACAGCCTGTTATTTGGTTGATTTATTCTATGATTTTGTGCACTCCTACGAAGCAGGTTGAAAGATGTTTGTAGGGTATCGTAAACTGCAGCTCCCGTATTGAATAAGGAATTGATCTAAATTAGGGAAGGCAACCGTTGGTGGCCAAGGCCTGCATATACTGTTTATTTATTAAATTTATATGCTACCATATCATTCTATGAAGATATTCTTGGAAGGGGAGGCTGTAGTTGAAATAATGATGCCCTGCAGGAAAGGCATAGCTAGCTAGCACATACATAACTTTGGAATTTGCTACTGTAAGATGTGTGGCTTGGTTGGCCTCAAAGAACAATTGGACCAATTCAAGGAAGTCTTAGGGATCAATAAATATTAGCCTTGATGGCAGTGTGCCTGTTCTGAAGGCCACCAGTTGGGAAATTACTGGGCTTCCTTTGTGCAGTTGGTGGGCTACTGTGAGAAAAGACTGTTGGATTAGATGGGCCACGGAGTCAATCCAGCAAGGTGCTGCTTATTTTCTCATGTTAGTATCTTATTGCAAAGATTTGAATTTGCTATAAACCACTTGTGTAAAATAGAGGGAAACAGGAGGAAGACCTAAATGTGTCTTGGTTAAAGAAGAAAAAAATGAAAATGTTACCACACTATTAATGATTAGGAAACATATAAATCTTCCTTTTATAATTTTTATTGATATCTACATACAGTAGCCAATCTGTGAATGAATCTCATGAAGAACAGAATATAGGCTTTTTTTGTTTTTTGGTTATTGTTACCAAAATTTATTACTTACAATTAATTTTTTTCCAGCAAATACTAATATTTCCTTTACTTTGATGAAATTTTTTAAAATACTATTTTAATTTTGAGTATTGTAATGATAAAGCATGAAGAATTGATGGATGTCCTACAGCAGCGGTCGCCAACCAGTGGGCTGCACAGCCTTGTGTTTCTGCACAGCCTGGATTAATTGCTTTGGGAGGATGCTCTGGGGGTGGGATTTCTCTGCGGCCTACCAAAATTTTCTCAAGGCCCACCAGTGGCGACCGCTGCTACATAAAGTTATTGTATAATTTTTTGAGACATTTGTTCTTAAACTTTAGGTTTACATAAAACACCCTTTTCCAAAATACTATTATCATTTAATGAAGCTCTCTATTACAGTTATATCAAAATCAAAACTTTATCTTCCAATTATGACTCTATCTGATCAAGGTAAATATCAAAATCCTAACAATTCTTTTAGTAAATAGATTGCAAAAGGTGGTATTTTTGGTGGTCAAGAATGATCAAGTTTGGTTTTGTTAAAAACAGCCAGGGGTCAGACAATATTGACCTGGTGATCTGTTTGAGCAAATATAACGCAAGCTACGTTTTTATCACCAGATGCTTTTAAAAAATTCCACAAATTGTATAGACAATATCTTTCTTGAGTAATTTATCTAGGTTTGGATATACTGAAGAAGATATAAACTAGATTTGGGTTTTATATGCAGTTTCTACATCCAAAGTTAAAGATTTACTTTCAGACATATTTCCAGTTTATAAAGGCATCAGGCAAGGATTTTGATTTTTAATATTTGGAACTGCTGGTTTCTAACGATAATGGTGGTGATGATGATATAAACAACTCGTAGGTCTATTATGGTATTAGACAAAATTACAATATTCATTATCTTCTAAATCTTCTACAATATTCATTATCTTCTTCTTTACCTCTTCTAAAAAAAAACCAGTTCAGTGTACTACAGGATATTGTTGTTATTAGGAAAAAATGATGTATGAGGATCAAAACAAAGTTATGACCAGGAGCAGAGATTTTGTGAAACTTTTCAGATCATTTGCAATGAAGTTTGAGTCTCTTAAATAACACACTACAAACCTCCAAGAAACTGTTTTGATGTGGCTGTATTTGCTTTCAAGTTATAAAAGACTGTTTAGATTTCTCCACTGATAAAAACTTTCAAAATCACTCACTGTATCTCTTGCTTTGAAGAAATCTTACTTGAATATTTTTTTACTTGTAGGAAATGGTTATGATGTTGGTTTCATGAGCATTCCAGAGTATGTATTCATGTATACCAATGTTTTCAAAAGGAGACCCAAGCCTAGTTGAAAAATTACAGGCCAATCTCCTTATGCTGCGTCACCTGTAAAGTCATGGAATCAATTATTAACCAATCCATCATCCTCCACTTAGAAACAAACAACCTACTCTCCAATAAACAATTTGGTTTCAGAAAAAAACTATCCTGTAATCTGCAACTCTTACACTGCAAAAACATATGGACGACACAACTCGACCAGGGCAAAGCAATAGACGCAATCTACATAGACTTCTGTAAAGCCTTTGATTCAGTGGTACACGACAAACTACTCCTAAAAATAAAATCCTATGGTATCTCTGGACAACTGAATAACTGGATAGAAGCATTCCTGTCAAACAGACAACAAATGGTCAAAATCGGGAGCGTCCTATCAAATCCAGTACCTGTCAATAGTGGTGTCCCCCCAGGGCAGTGTTCTAGGACCAACTCTCTTCATACTCTACATAAACGACCTCTGTGATCATATTAAGAGCAATTGCGTTCTCTTCGCTGATGATGTAAAGCTGTTCAATACCACAGACAATACTGCTACACTACAAAAGATCTTGACTATGTATCTGAATGGTCAAACAAATGGCAACTTCAAATCTCAACAAATAAATGCTGTCTTACATATTGGCAAAAAAATCAGAAAATAAAATACAAGCTGAATAGTCAAGATCTTGTTGATGACCCAAGCTCTGTAAAGGACCTTGGAATACTCACCTCTAATGATCTAAGTGCTAGAGCCCACTGCAACTACATAGCCAAAAGGCATTAAGAGTTGTTAACCTAATCCTACGTAGCTTTTTCTGGTAATATCACACTACTAACCAGAGCATACAAAACATTTGCTAGACCAATACTCGAATACAGTTCATCAGTCTGGAACCCTCATTACGTATCTGATATTAGCACAATTGAGAAAGTCCAGAAATATTTCACAAGAAGAGTTCTCCACTCTTCTACTCAGAATACCTTATGCCACCAGACTTGAAATTCTAGAACTAGAAAACCTTGAATTACGCCGTCTTCGGTCTGACTTAAGCATGGTATATAAAATCATACATTGCAATGTCCTACCTGTCAATGAATACTTCAGCTTCAACCATAACAACACAGAGCACACAATAGATACAAACTCAAAGTAAACCGCACCAAACTTAATTGCAGGAAATACGACTTCAGTAATAGAGTGGTCAATGTCTGGAATACTCTACCCGACTCTGTAGTCTCTTCCCCAAACCCCAAAAACTTTAACCTTAGACTGTCTACTATTGACCTCACCCCTTTCCTAAGAGGTCTGTAGGGGGCGTGCATAAAGCGCACCAACGTGCCTACCGTCCCTGTCCTATTGTTTCTCTTATTCTTTTATTTTTCTTATATGTACCCATTTCATGTATTCACAACTATGTATACACTTATACTTATTATCTTGCAAACAATTGGCAAATCAAATAAATAAATAAATGATTCCTCTCACAAACTGAATCAGGTAATAGTTGCATCAGCTTTTCTCATTATGACTGAACTTTAGGCCACCTTTATCTAGTAGAGCTCTCCACAATCCAACATTGTCTGGATGTACTGAGACTTCACTTCTAAGAATTATTAGCCAAAACCATAATGTCTGACAGAGAACAGCTGGTCAATTTTGAATGCCACAAATGTCAAAATTATGACAGCTTGCTTAATTATAGGCACTTGACTCTGCAAAATTAGGTGGGCTCACTGATATGAACTGGAATATTACATTATGCCAGCATCTTGGAATGAACAGCAGATAGTCACAAATGTCTTAAACAGGACTGTGAGAATTTGTATGCCTCTCTCTTAAAGGAGTTATCTCCAGCCTATTGACTACTCGTTATTCTTTATGAGAATAATGGTATTATAATCTGACTCCCCCCACCTCTCATCACCTTGATGTAATGAGGGAACTAAGTAGTCCCAATGATGTTGAATAATGCTGGTGAGAATGTGAATTCCAGCAGGACAACCTTTGCCTTCAAAAAGGAAGTTAAGATTAATCTACAATGAGGTTGAGAGCAGATAGGGCTTTACAACTATTAAGAGAAGCCAGTCCTTATAGGAAAAGGCACTCCAAAATCAAACCTGGAAAAGAGACAATGACAAAACACTATAGCAATTACATCACCTTGATATGTAACAATGAAATATCTTGATTGGAGGATACTTCAGTGGGAAAAAAAACACAGAAATCTGCAACAAGAAGAAAGGGCATAATACCCCCTAAAAATAACTGCAGTCCATAAGTTAGAGAAAAGAACATTCTGGAATTGGGCGTTGGTTCTTACCTGATACGCCTCTTCTCGTGGAACTGCGTAGAGCATCCAGAGAGTGGGAGGTGCTCTAGTCTTCACTCTTACAGGCTGAGCTATAATTGAAGGAACGCTCCTCCTCCTCCACGTGACTCCTCCATGTGTTCCCCCAGTTTTACGAAGACGAGAGGACAGCAACGATCCTCTAAACTCAACTAATATACAAACTCAATTACAACAATAAACATCATTGGCCGAAACAGGATTCCCCACCAGACGGACTAATTAGGGTGGGGCTGGATGCCCTACGCAGTTCCACGAGAAGAGGCGTATCAGGTAAGAACCAACGCCCATTCTCCGTAGAACTGCTCCGAGCATCCAGAGAGTGGGACATACCAAAGCATGGCTGTCCTACGGGAGGGACTCCGTCTGGTTCGGAATCTCCTCTGGCTCTCTCGCCACTTGCTGAAGGACTCGCCTGCCAAAAGATGCCTCAGCCGAGGCGTAAGCATCGATTTTATAATGACGGATAAAGGGAGACGGAGATGCCCAGGTGGCCGCCCGACAGATGTCGTGAATTGAAGCCTGGGTAGCCCAGGCTATCGAGATAGCTGCACTCCTGGTAGAGTGAGCGGTTATCCCACTAGGGACCGGCAGAGCTTGAGCTAGATAGGCCTTGGATATGGTAGCCCTAATCCAGCGGCCAACAGTAGACGGGGACACTTTGCAACCCAGCGTCTTTGGCTGAAAGGACAGGAACAGAGACTCAGATTTCCTGATAGAGTGTGTCCGATAAATGTATATACGAAGAGCCCTTCAGACATCGAGAGTGTGCCACTGCCTTTCCCTTTGTCGCAAAGGCTTTGGACAGAAATTGGGTAGGATCAACTCCTGTGCTCTGTGAAGTGCCGAGTTGATTTTTGGCATAAAGACAGGGTCGCAAAACCACCCGATCAGGGTGGAAAATGCACAAGTCTTTTCTCACGGATAGAGCTGCTATTTCAGGTATCCTTCTCGTCGAAGTTATCGCCACGAGAAAACACCACTTTGAAGGTGAGGAACTGAAGTGGCGCCGCCCTGAGAGGCTCAAAGGGAGGCTCAGTCAATGCCGTAAGGACCTTGTTGAGGTCCCAGGTCGGGTATCTGTGAATCACTGGGGGGCGCAGATTGGAAACCCCTCTAAGAAAGGCCCTGATTCGAGGGTGGTGGGAAAGCGGGCCAGAAGAGCCGCCAGCAACCACCTATGATAGAGCTGTGACCTGTCTCCTCAGAGTGTTGGGGGAGAGGCCCCCGTCTAGGCCGTCTTGTGGGAAAGCCAGGATTTGCGCAATTGAGGGGAAGAGCAGATTGATGGAGGATTTAAGGCACCACCTAGAAAAACTGTTCCAGGTTGCGTTATAAATGCGGGAAGTTGAAGACTCCATGGTGTAGAGCAGAATTATTCTTTTACTGGAAATTGAATGGTAGCAACAGAATCAATTCCGAAACTGAAATATTTAATTAGGGGTGAAGATATCTTGATAGTTAGGGATGAATATCTCTTGAGGCTGACAGCCGCCTTGCTGCCAGGATGGTATTGATGACCTGGGCCGACAGGCCCTCTTCTTTCAAACTTTCCTGCTCAACCTCCAGACGGCTAATTGAAGCCACTGAGGGCCTGGATGGTGAAGAGGGCCCTGGGACAGTGAAATTCTGTCTAGTGGAATCCTCCACGGTGGGGCCACTGACAGATTGCGGAGATCTGCGAACCCCGGTCTCCTGGGCCAATACGGGGCCACCAGGAGAACCTCCGTCCTCTCGAGTATTAGTTTCTGAATCACCTTGGGAATTTTTTTTTTGCGGAAGGGGAGAAAGGTGTACAGAAACCCGGAGGGGCAGGGGCAACGCAGGGCATCGTGGTTCTCTGCCCCATTGGTGGGCTATCGTGAGAAGAATCTTGTTGTCTGTGCGTTGAGCGGAGACGCGAACAGGTCTACCAGAGGCTGACCGAATATCACTGCTGCCTCCCTGAACAAGAGTGGATGGAGGCGCCATTCCGCTTGGTCCCGCGTGACCCTGCTCAGCCAGTCTGCGTGGACATTCGAGACCCCCGATATGTGTTCCGCTCTGATGGATAAAAGGTGCGCCTCTGCCCACCGACACAGCCGCTCGGTTTCCCTGATGAGGCGGATGGAATGAGTGCCCCCTTGACGGTTGATGTGAGCCTTGGTAGTAGTGTTGTGTTAGGACCAGTATGTGGCTTCCTCGAACCTGAGGGAGGAAGGCACGCAGGGCTAGGTATACTGAGTGGAGCTCCAGCCAATTGATGCTGCAGCGCTGCTCGGTAGCTGACCAAACTCCCTGGGCCGAAAGGGACCGCATGTGAGCCCCCCATCCGGAAAGACTTGCATCTGTTGTGAGAGTGACCCTTTGGGGCTTCTTGAATAGATGACCTCTGTTGGTAGAGGGTCTTGTCCACTATCGAAGGGAGGCGAGGACCCTTGGAGGGACTTTCACCACGAGGCCGGAGTTGCTCCTTCCGGAACGCTGATACGGCAGGAGGAACCACTGCAAGGATCTGGAATGTAATCGTGCCCATGGGATAATTGATATGTATGAAACTAACTTTCCAAGCAGCTTAGATAAGGCAAGCAAAGAGGCCTTACCAGACCGTCTAATAGTCCTGATAGATGTTTGGATGCTGCTAAATCTCTCGTGAGAAAGGAAAACCTTCTCCTCAACTGAATCAATTACGGCTCCTAAGTGAGCTATACGGGTGGAAGGTCTGAGTTGGCTCTTCTCCCAGTTCACAAGGAAACCGTGATCCTGAAGCACCGAGAGGGTGGTACTAGTGTCACTCTCGGCTTGAATTCGGCTAGGGAAGACAATCAGAATGTCTGAGGTGGGCCGCCAAGGCTGCTAACCCCTTAGTAAAAGTCCTCGGGGCTGAAACGAGACC
The DNA here is from genome assembly GCF_049901735.1 of Notechis scutatus. Lineage (NCBI taxonomy): Eukaryota > Metazoa > Chordata > Lepidosauria > Squamata > Elapidae > Notechis > Notechis scutatus. The sequence continues at coordinate 142,140,163 of NC_142012.1, read as the reverse complement.
AAAGGGGAGGGCCACATATTGGAAATGCTGATTGTTGTAGCAGAACCTCAAATGTTTGGAATACGAGGGACGAATGGGGATATGGAGATATGCCTCGGAGAGGCCAATAGATGTAAGCCAGTCCCCCTTCCTGATGACCTGTAAAATCGATTGAAGGTATGCATTTTGAATTTATGGCGGACAATATAGCGATTGAGCCTCTTTAAATCTAAAATGGGCCTCCAACCCCCGGAATGCTTAGGGACTAAGAAGAGGAGGGAGTAGAACCCCTTTCCCCGCTGCGAGGGTGGCACAGGCTGGATGGCCCTAATATCAGAGAGATGTTTGATAGCAGATGTCATGAGGGCCCATTTAGTCGGGCCTCCAGAGAGGGGAGAAACCATGAAGTGCTCCGGAGGAGCAGCCTGAAACTGAAGAGAGAGACCAAATCTTACAGTGTCCCTGAACCATGCATCCGAAGTGGATGCTTCCCACTGGTCGGCAAAATGCCTAAGGCAACCGCCAATGGGATAAGGGGGCTGAAATTCTACCTGGGTCGGCGGGACGTCTTGTTCCCCGAATACTTGAAAGGCCTCCTGTAACTGCCTCCCCTTCTGGATATGTCTCCCGAGTCGCCCCAGTCTTGGTAGGCTGACCGGGATGACGGAGTACCCTGGTATTTACGGGTGAAGGATGGCTGGAAGGAGGGGCGAAAGGAACCCCTCCGAAAGGATTGGGACCCTCTGGCTTCTTGTCTACGAAAAATCGATGGGAGGAACTTCTTCTTATTCCGGCTGTCCATCAATAATGGATCTAAGGCCGGCCCAAACAGTCTTCCCCCCGAGATGAGAGCTGAGGCTAATTTGGACTTATTTTAATGTCGGCCTGCCAATGCCGGAGCCAAAGTAATCTTCGGGCAGTTACGTGCGAGGAGATGGCCTGGGATGAAAATTTTACAGAATGAAAAAGGCGGCATCGGCTGCAAATTCCGCCGCAGCCGAGAGTTTCGCAATATCCCGCTGGGCCCTAGTGTTTGACGCGGGGACGTTTTGTTTCAACTGTCTGAGCCACCTGATGAAAGATCGAGTGAAAAAAGAAGCGGCTGTGGCCGACCGGATGGCCCAAGCATCCGATTGGTGTGCTTGCCTGAGCGCCATCTCTGCCCGCTTATCCTCTGGCTTCAGCGCCTCCAGAGCGTACGTGGGATTAGAAGAAGAGGCCAGTCTCACTATCGGGTCGTCTACCTCCGGGGTGTCTAGCAAGGCAGAGAAGTCCGGGTCGAGATTAAACAATCTCTTGTCCTGACTAGAAGGGGCGGGGTGGGCACAGAAGCCAATTGCCTTGTGACCAGGTCGGAAAAAAATTGGGGGGGTTGGAATAATCTCGGTTTCAACCGGCTATCTGAATATTGAATCCTCTGGGCCCCCCGGGGTCGCTGGAGATGGTTCAGAGGGTGACTGGGGGGGTCAGACCGGAAACATTTTTTGCCTTAATTAATAAGGATTTAAATAAATGAGGCTTAAAAAGGCCCACAAAAGCCGAACCTTCCTCCTCCCTGAAGGACTCAAATCCCAGTTCGTCCTCCTCTTGGGCCTCCTCCCCTGCCGGGAGTGGCGTTTCCATTTGAGCAGGTACCTGACCATGTTGTGGCGTCGGCCTGGAGAGAGATTTTCCGGATATAGACTTGGCCTCGGCCGCCATACCTCGAGAGCCTGGTCTGGACAGCTGTTGCACACCTTCAGCTATTCCCTGACAGATGGCAAATTGCATCCACTCTTTAATACTGTCCGGAATAATGGTTGTGATCGGGTCTGCAGGGCGTAGGCTCGCTGCAGTTGTTGTGAAAGTCGCTTCGGGCGTACGAGAGTCCTGGCAACTTCGGGCAGTGGAACCGCACCTGAGGGGAGAAGATTGCCCTGACAGAGGAGGGGGTTGGTAGAAATAAGGGAGACTAGTATATAGTTACTTCAAGCTGTTTAGCTCTCATAGGCTAGCTATACTGACCTGGGATCTGAACCCAGGTCACTTACATATTAGGCAGATGTATTAACCTCTAGGCCATGGGCCCTCCTTTGGGAAACCCTGGAGGAGTCCTTGTCCCTTTTGCGTAAATAGTGTGTCTTTGACTTAGCCTTCAAAGAAGGACCACTGATATTACCCTCTGCCATGATGCCAAGGGATAGATAACCAATAAAGGCGGTTGGCACGCCTAGGAGTTCGGTTTACTTTCGCAAACCAGTTTTCCTAAAGTTGGGCCACGTCCCCCTTTTGGATAAAAAAAATTTTGTGCTTGCTTGACCTTTTCCTTTTCCTTTTTTTTTTTTACTAGATATCTATGTCCTATAACTTAGTCAACTATTATACACCTATATACAAAAATTGTTTTTCTTATTTATTGTTTTTTATTTTATTTTATTTTATTTTATTTTTTTAAGGGTGGGCGGAGCCCAAAAAAACACCAATAAGGATCAAGAAATATTACTAAACACCTATATCTATTATCTAGAATCCAAAGGAACCAAATGAACGCTGAGGCCAGAAATTGATATACAGAAAAAAATTCACACAGAGAAAGATAGGCCTCTTGAGGCAGCCTCCCAGCAAAAATGGGAAGTAGGTGTCTGCGCCTCTGAGCGAGCTGCGGTAGCTAACACCAACAACAAAAACAAGGGGAGAGACAACGGAGCACAGAGCCACAGTGCCTTCCCAATTCTGGCACTACGCGGCCTGCCGGTCCCGCTAAGGGCCCCTGCAATGATCGCAGCCCGAAACAACAAGAAAGCAAAAGTTCAAAATGGCGCCGGCCACGAGGCGCGCCCAAAATGGCCACCTGTCTCGGCGCTATTAACTCAGAGACGCACCAGCCCTTAATACAGGGAACAAAAATCAATGAAAGGAGCAAGGGCTGTGAGAGGAAGCAGTCCTTCCTCCGTAAGGCGTTCGTGGGGGGAAGACGCAACGAAAGAAACAGCGCTAAAAATAGCGCAGAGCCAAGCGGCTGGTTTGTAGCAGCGTGGCTTGGAATACAGGCAGAGGGAATAGGAGGGGGGTGGGGGGGGCAAAGGGCTCCAAATCCCCCTATCTCCCCCCTGAGGGCGAGAAACCTCGCTCTTTCACTAAATTTGAGGGCACACTAAGAGCGCAGGGACAAGGAGAACGAAAGAAAGACAAACCTGAACCAGAAAACAGAAGAAACCTGAATCAGCCAAGGAATGATAGAAAAGAGCTGCCTGTCTCTGCGAGGCTGAGCTAAAACTGGGGGAACGCATGGAGGAGTCACGTGGAGGAGGAGGAGCATTCCTTCAATTATAGCTCAGCCTGTAAGAGTGAAGACTAGAGCACCTCCCACTCTCTGGATGCTCGGAGCAGTTCTACGGAGAACATTTTTGCTCTTTGAATTGAGTAAACATAAAAAACAAATTACATTTCTAATGATAATTATTTGTTTATTGCTAGCATCTGATTTAATCAAGCATCACTAGATAGTCAACCCTGAAATCAAGTCAACAACATAAAAGAAATGGAGAATGGAGAATTGCAATCCAGAGTACAGTTTGTGAAACATTAGAAAATTGAATTGAATAAGTTTGCCAACCAAATACATCCAGAACATTTCAAATTTCAAAGAGGAAAAGATCCAAGTGGCTTTCAGAACAAGTTATAGGATGGTCAGGGAAAGATGGAAGATTATAAGAAGATAAGTGGACCCTGCCAGAGCATAGGAGTAACATTAGGAAAAAGAAGGGAAAGATGGAAGATAGAAAGCTTTGCACCATAGGTATACATGGTGACAGAATACAATGCTGTCAATGGCAAAGAAGGATTGGTATCTCAAAGATGTTTAAAAAAGAGGAATAAGAAAACTCCAATGGTTTAAAGATCAGAAAAATCACAAGAAAATTTACAAACACTGTAAAATAATTATACTCAAGAAGAATTAGGAAAGAGATAAGGTATAGACAACTGAGATTAGAAGAAAATGGAAAAGCTAGCTAAACTCTTTAGAAATGGGGATTGTTTGTGTAAAAAACAGATTTGCACTGATAAACTATTACTCAGAAATTGATTCTTCTACAGCATGAACTGCAAGAAGCAACAGACAAGCAATTAATTAGGAAAGCGCCAGGCACAGATAAAATGTTTTAAACCTGCAGCAGAGGAGACAGTTAAAAATCTGAGAAATATTAAGCAATATGGCCTGGGGATTTCAAAATATTTTGCCTGCATTGACTGCAATAGATGCAAGAAAATGTAGAAATTATTGAACTGTTACACTAATTTCTAATCCAACAAAATTAATGATTAATTTGTCATACATAATCCATCATCATAAGAGAAGTGCCAATTAATGGCAAGATTCTAGAAAAGGCAGATACATAGGTTTAGGTATTTAACATAAGATGGATAACAAAGAGGTGAGAGAATACATGAAGGAGCTTTGTTTGCGTTTCACTGACCATACAAAGCCTCTGACATCTGCAGGAAGTTTTATGTTTTTCAGCAGAACAGACAGTTTTCTGGACATATTAAACCTAGGGAGGAAGGCAATAAACTGATCACAAGATCGCAAACATTTCATTTTCAACAAATATCAGAATGGTTTTTTTAGTCATATGGTTGTAAAAGCTGGACATTGACAAAGAGCCAGAGAATAATGTCTTTGAATTATGGATTTGGAGATAATTATTACAAACAATATGGAATGCAAAAAGAATGACAAACAAGCTCTTGGCTGTATCAAGATTGACTGCTCCCTTAAGGCAATGATCAGCAAGCAGAAACTGTCACACTTAATGTAATACAAACAAATTAATTTGGAAAAAACGATGACACTTTATTGTTCTAGGTCACTAGTCACTTCATGTGGATGGGTGGCTTTATATATTTGATAAAAATATTTAATAAGGTATGCTTGTTTACTTATAAGCTTTACAGAGTGGTCCAGTTAAGTGACTCTGAGCACCCTTCACATCCATAGTCAAAAATTAAAACCAGGATCAGGTACCATAATGGCTGACAAAATGGGCGTTGGTTCTTACCTGACACGCCATTTCTCTGGGAGCCGTGAGGATCATCCAGTGTGTGGGAGGTGCTTCAGTCTGCGTCGTTGTAGGCTGAGCTTAATTACTGAGGATTGCTCCGCCCTTCACCACGTGGCTGCCTTGCAATCCCCAGTTTACGCGAAGTCGAGAGTGAATAAAAAATCCTGCTCTCCTCTTACTATGCTAAAGGGTTCATTGGCCGAAAACAAGACCCCACCAGACGGAAAACTAATAAGGGTGGGGCTGGATGATCCTCACGGCTCCCAGAGAAATGGCGTGTCAGGTAAGAACCAACGCCCATTCTCCTGGAAGCCGTTCGGATCATCCAGTGTGTGGGACATACCAAAGCTTGGCTGTCCTACGGGGGACTCCGTCTGGTTCTGTGATCCCTGTGGTTCCTCGAGGACTCGCTGGAGGACTCGTCTACCAACTGAAGCCTCCGCCGAGGCAAATATGTCGATCTTATAGTGTCTAATGAAGGGAGATGGGAAGGCCCAAGTGGCCGTCCGACCAACATCAGCAATTGGAGCCTGGGTGGCCCCAGCTGCAGAGGTAGCAGCACTTCTGGTGGAGTGTGCCGTTATTCCGCTGGGAACCGGCAGGGCCTGGGACAAGTACGCCTTGGAAATAGTAGCTCCAATCCAGCGGCCGATGGTTGTGGGGACACTTTGTGGCCTAATGATGTGGGCTGAAAGGAGAGGAATAGGGATTCGGATCTCCTGGAGGGTTGGAGTACGTTTAATGTAAATGTGGAAGGCCGTCCTACGTCCGGAGTGTACCAGAGCTTCTCCCTTTCCCGCGAGGATTGGGGCAGAAGTTCGGAGTGTAAGTTCCTGTGCCCTGTGGAAGGCTGAGTTGACCTCGGGCAGAAGGTAAGGTCCGGCCGGAGAACTACCCGGTCGGCATGGAAGATGCAAAGGTCCTTCCTCACCGACAAGGCTGCTTTCTCTGATATTCGGCGAGCCGAGGTAATAGCCACCAGGAGCGACTATGTATGTTAGGAACTGGAGAGAGGATTCCCTGAGAGGCTCAAGGGGTGTTTAATAAGGGCCACCAGGACCTTATTGAGGTCCCAGGTAGGGTATCTGTGAACCGTTGGGGGACAAAGTTAGTGGCTCCCCTGAGGAATGCCCTAATGCGAGGTGGAGGAAAAGGACCCCAGATTGTCAACACAATGACGGTTGAAAGGGCTGCGACCCGATGCCTCAGGAGTTCGGAGAAGACCTTTCCTCAGACCCTCTTGGAGGAATGTCAACACTTGAGCAATGGAGGGTGAAGCGGGTTGACCTGGAAACCCTGGCACCACTTGCAAGAACTATTCCAAGTGGCATTGTATATCCGGGTTGTGGAGGGCCGCCTGGCGGCTAGAATAGTATCAATAACGTGGTCAGAAACTGCTCCTTTCTTAGGCGCTCCCGCTCAACCTCCAAACTGCTAACAGGAGCCACTGAGGATCCGGGTGCTGGAGGGACCCTGAGAAAGGGATATCCTGATGGGAGGGATTTTCCGGGAGGGGCCACCGATGGGTTGCGGAGGTCCGCGAACCATGGGCGCCTGGGCCAGTGGGGTGCCACCAGAATCAGTTCTGCTTTCTCGGAGATGAGCTACTGGATAACTCTGGGGACCAGGGCTAAGGAGGAATGCATATAGAAACCCTGAGGGCCAGGGGCAACAGAGGGCGTTGTAGTTCTCAGCCCCGTGGGAGAAGGTACCTCGAGAAAGAACCTGGGGAGTTGTGTGTTGAGGGGATGCGAAGAGGCCCACTAACGGAGACCGCTTGGTCGCTTCCCTGACCAGTGATGGGTGGAGCGCCATTTGGCCTGGTCCACCATGGTCCTGCTCGACCAGTCAGCTAGGGTGTTTAAGACCCCTGAGATGTGCTAGACTTTGAGAGAGAGGAGATTGCGCTCCGCCCAACGGAAGAGGCTCGGCCTCTCTCATCAAACGGATGGACTGGGTGCCCCCTTGTCAGTTGACAAGGGCCTTGGCGTGATGATGGCCGTGAGTATGAGGACATGCCGCCCGCGTTCCTGAGGGAGGAGTTGCGCAGGGCCAGGTGGATGGCGTGGCGTTCCAACCAGTTTATACTGCATGCCCGTCCTACCTGAGACCATCTGCCCTGTTGCGAGAGCGAGTGGATGTGGCGCCCCCTCTGGACAGGCTGGCATCTGTGGTGAGGGTGAGGCACTGGGGCTCCTTGAAGCCATGTCCCTTGTAGATGGCGGGACTGGTCCACCAGAGGAGAGACTTGAGGACCTTTGGAGGCACCTTGACCGTGGTCTTTGAATTACTCTTGCCGGACCGTTGGAGCAGGAGTAGGAACCACTGTAGGGACCTAGTGTGTAACCGGGCCCAGGGAACAAAGGAAATACATGAGACCATTTTACCTAGTATCTTAGACAATTCCAAAAGTGTCACCCTTCCTGAACGTCTGATGTGTTTGACGGTTTCCTGAATGTTAAGGAATGTTTCCGAGGAAGGAAACCTTTCCTCGAACTGAGTCAATGACGGACCCCAAGTGGGTGATCCGTGAGATGGTAACAGTCGGCTCTTTTGCCAGTTTACCAGGAACCCATGGTCTTGGAGGGCAGAGAGGGTAGCTCTGACATGCTTCTCTGCTTGGAGTCTGGAGTGGAACAGGATGAGAATGTCATCCAGGTAACAATGGAGACGAACCGGGAGGTTCCTGAGGTGGACCGCCAGAGCCGCGAGGACCCTAGTGAAGGTCCTCGGGGCAGAGGCCAACCCAAGGGAGAGCCACATATTGTAGAGGCGGTGGTTGTAGCAGAATCTGAGGAATTTGGAATGGGAGGGCCGGATTGGGATGTGAAGATACGCCTCTGAAAGATCTATAGAGGCTAGCCGGTCCCCCTGCCTGATGCCCCGTAGAATGGACTGTAGGGTGCATCTTGAACCTGCGGTAGATCAGGTAACGGTTCAGGCGTTTCAGGTCTAGAATAGCCCTCCATCCCCCTGAGGATTGGGGATCACGAAGAGGTGGGAGTAAAACCACTTCCCCGCTGGGATGTTGGGACGGGTTGAATGGCCTGTACGTTGAGGAGATGCTGAATGGCTGAATCCATTAAGTTGCGTTTGGTGGGATCCCTCGAAGGGGGGATGCCATAAAGAAGTCAGGGGGACGCGCTGGAATTCAAGCGCGAGACCAAGTCTGATGGTGTCACGGGCCCAGGTATCAGAAGTGGAGGGGTCCCATAGGTCAGCGAAAATGCCTGAGGCGTCCGCCCGATGGGAAGGGAGGAACAGGGCCTATCTGGTGCGCTGGAAGGCTTCCCTCCGGGACCCCTGAAGGGCCGTCTGTAGCTGCCGCCCCTCCTGTTCCTGTCATCTGGATCGGCTTGATCCAGGGGCTGAAAGTGGCCGGAGGAGGGGGTCTCAGATACCTGGGCTGGAAGGGGACTGGTAGGAGGGTCGGGAGGAACCTCTCCAAAAGGCTTGAGGGTTCTTGACTCTGACCTCCGAAAAAAATGGGGGAAGAAATTTTTTCTTGTTTCGGGTTTTGGATAGCAATGGCCCAAGGGCGGTGCCAAATAGCCTGTCCCGTTAATGGGGACAGTGGCCAGCAACGTTGTGTTTTATGTCCGCCTGCCCGTGCTTGAGCTGGAGCAGGCGGCGAGCTATAACGTGAGAGGTTATTGCTCGGGCGGGAACTTAACCGCATGGTAGGTGGCGTCGGCCGAGAATTCTGCTGCGGCCGTTAACTTGCGATGTCCTGATGTGCCCTAGTGTTAGAGGGGGGAACATGCTGTTTCAGTTGGCAGAGCCACCGGATCGAGGCCTGGTGAAAAGGAAGCGGCCGTGGCCAATCTGATAGCCCAGGTGTCAGCCTGATGAGCCCTACTCAACGGCAGTTCGGACCTCTTGTCCTCGGGTTTTAGAGCCTCCAAGGGGTCACTGGGGGAGGGCGAGGATACTAAGCCAGCGATGGGTTCGACTACCTCGGGGTGTTAAGCAAGTTGCAGAAGCTCGAATCGAGGTTAAGAACCTCTTGTCCTGACTGGGTGGGGCAGGGGGCTCTTATAGAGTCCACTGGTCTGAGACTAGGTCGGGAAATATGGGTGGGACCGGAATAACTTCCGCCTCCACCACGGGTTGCCTAAAAACGGCGTCCTCTTGTCCCTCTGCCAGGGGGAGAGTGAGGAGGACTGAACAGATAGGCCAGAAATGCTCTTGGCCTTAAATATCCGAATTTAAACATGTGTGGCTTGAACAAACCCACAAGGTGGGTTGATCGGGAGTGAGGCCCTGCGTCCTCGGACATGTCCCCTTCCATCGGGTCTATCCATACCCCTTGGTGTATGGACCCCATTCAAGATCTTCCTCCTTCCCGAACCGAACCAAGTCCTCTATAGCCTTCTCCATTTCCCCTTCTGGGAGGGGCTGTCCCCTATAAAGGTACCTGACCATGAGTGGGGTCCAATCTAGGTAAGGACCTGACTGATCGCAGTCGTGTTCGGGCGCCATCGAGGGGACCAGACCTGGACATCTGTTAAAGGCCCTCTGCTATCCCCTGGCGGATAGCCTGTTCCATCCATGCTTGCATGTGCGCAGGAATCTCGACATGGCGGCCTCCTCCTGGCGCAGGCCAGCGGCCGTGGGCGTGAAAGTGGCTTCGAGAGTTCGTCTGGTCATTGGTTCGGGCACCTGGAGTCCCTGTAAGCTGCGCCTGGAGAGGGAAGAGGAATCTGGAGGAGGGGGTGCTTGGAGGTAGAAGGAAGGGGGCTGGGGGCACTGGTTGTGCCTCTCTAGATCACCTGTCAAATTCTTTCTCCAGTGCCCTATGGCGCCTTAGGGCGTCTCTCTGAGAAGCCTTGGAAGTTTCCTTAGAGGCTTCCTTAGCCTGTCTGCGCAGGTGGTAGGACTGAGATCTGGCCTTCAACGAAGGGCCTCTAGTGGAATTGTCATCTGCCATTATAGAAGAAAGGACTATAGCTCCAATTTAAGGCGGTTGGCTCGCCAAGGGTTCGGCCTACAACAAAGGCCGGGTGTCCTTTCAGCTGGCCCGCACCCCCTTTTGGAATTTAGATATGTAAGTTCTACAATATTATTATTGTTATAATTATTAATATAAATATATATACCTGCTTATAAGCACTGTATATATAATCCAATCGGTGTTGGTAATGCGTTATTGCCATGTACCAATAGATATATATGTATATCTCTATATAATATTTCATTATTATTATTATTATTATTATTATTATTATTATTATTATTATTATTATTTTTATATACAAGAAATGAACAGGGATCTGTTCAGTGCTCCCAAGAGGGAGTGACCTCAGATATAATGCTAAAAATCTCCAATTTGCCAAATAAACGCCTGAGGCTAGAGTGAGGCCTCTGGCAGCTGGGCTCCCAGGCACAAACCGGGAGGGATAGGCTGCGATTTTCTGCTCTGAGCATGCTGCGAAAGCCAACAAGATAGCCAATTAAATTGAATCTGCAGTAGCTCTCATAGGCTGGCAGGCCTACAACAGGAGCTAGCCCCTTCGCAGCCCAACGAGGCCTATTAGAATGACGCCCGTTATACACGCGGCGGCGCCCAAAATGGCGGCCGCCACCTACTCTTTAATCCCGGGCCGCTCAGGCGCTACATAAGCCTCTCCGGCACACCTAGGAGCCGAGCCGAGGCAGCCAAGTAATTTTAGCCCCTTGCTGGGCGATCGGGCGTTTTGGTGGGGGAACACCAGCTGCGCTTATCAGCGCGATCGATAGAGCCGCTATGAGAGCGGCGCGAAACAGGCGGCAGGCAAGGAGCCGGTGCAAGGGGAGGATTGGCGCGGACGCGAAAACCGCCCGCTCTCTATCCCCCTGGGGCGAAGAAAACGCGCTCCCTCTACAGCCACCCCAATTGCGCAGAGGCTAAGGGAGAACCAGGAAATAAAGGGCAAACCTGAATAATAAGGAATCTGCTTGAATCGGCCAAAGAGTGGGAGATACACAGCCTAATCTGACGAAGGCTGAGCGTAAACTGGGGATTGCAAGGCAGCCACGTGGTGAAGGGCGGAGCAATCCTCAGTAATTAAGCTCAGCCTACAACGACGCAGACTGAAGCACCTCCCACACACTGGATGATCCGAACGGCTTCCAGGAGAAATACAAGGACTACTTGTATTTTTGTCCATTCATTCTGCCATTGTAGCCAGCATTTTATAATGTACATTTAATTTTATTCTGGCTGTTTTTCTGATTGACACGGAGTGAGACAGGATTATTATTAACAATTGTCATTTTTCATTGTTGCATTTTTGCAAACCTTGAAGATCTCTAAATCAAGCTGATGCCTCCCAGTTTTTTTTTTTTAATTTAGCCTTGTTCAGTAGCCTATTTTGGAATTCATAAAAATCTGTTGGCTACTGAGACAATTAACAATATGCCATCTCCATTATTCATATTTCCGGAAATTACTTATAAGACATTGCTTTAGGAGCCGAGTTCAAACAAGGCATAAATCCTTTTATGATACTGGATTAAAAAAACCAAAAACTGTGTTCCAGGCCATATATTTTCAATTCTTTATTACAAAAGTAACTAGATTAACTTTAGAGTTTCAAGTTATGTGGTTTGAGGGTGGGGCCCCAGACTGCATCATTTCTAACAGAAGAAAGTTCAGATGATCTGCAGCATTTTTTTACAAATGTATTTTGTATTGCTGTTCATGGATTGTTATCTGCAAATGGAGACCTGAACAGACATGTGACTGCCTCTTGATCTCACTTGACAGAAGCAAAATCTCTCTACTCAAGGCCTCATTAACTAACTAGATGACTCACAGGAGCATAAAATGAATAGATTATTTCATCACCAGATAATTTAAAGTTGGGATCCGCCCAGCCCAAGATCTAGGGCTATAACAAGCCAAGGAAATGCAAGTTCTATAATCACACAGCAATAAGTTAAGTATACTTTGTAATAGCAGGATGTAACAAAGAGCTAAAATTCTGCTCTAAATACATGTTTAACAATAATCATGGCGTGTGAGAGATCGCAACTTCTAGTATATTTCTTTAATTACCTGTAACCTATAATTACAATTATAGATGAAAACCACAAAGTACACAAGTTGACCTCCTTGGAAGTTTGTATCTTAAAAAGGAGGAGAAAATATGGACTGCAAGCTGTTAATAATTACCTTTCCTCATCCTGCCTCCCTGGCAGAGCTAGTCAGTGTTCAGTAGTAAGTGATAGTTGGGGGTGTAATCCAGTCATAAATTCCTAATTGTTCTGAAGCAAATCTCAAGTGTACTTTAACTAGGTAAGTAACCTACTTCAGGGGTATATTTTGTAAATTTCTATCTTTCCAACAATGTCTTTTCAGGATAGCCCCAGAATTCCTCTCTATATACACCTTCAAGATGCTGTCATCCTATCATATTTTTCACAAATGTAATATTTGCATGGTTATATTTATGTGTATTGTCTTCTCTTGCTATTGGTGTTCTTTGGGTCACAGTTTTGATTACTATTATCACAAAGATCACAGCAACTTATCTTTGACAGGCTATTTCCAAAGTATGAAAGACTTGAATGAAATATAGTAGAGAATAAACAAAGTTTGGTTAGGGTTCCCTGAAAAGCAATCCAAAAAGAATCGAACATTTTCAATGGCTGAAAATCCTGAATGATAAAAGCACTCTTTAATTAACAGGTAATCGTCAACTTATAAGCACAATTACAACCAGTATTTCCATTGTTAAGTAAAGTGGTTAAGTGAGTCGCACCCAATTTTATAATTGCAATTTTGCCATGGCTGTTAAATGAATTACTGCAGTTGTTAATTATGTAATCATTAAGCAAATCCATCTTCTCCATTGACTTTGGTTGTTCAAAGCCAACTGAGCAGGTCACAAATGATGATCCCAGGATATTGCAACAATCATCCATAATACTGTTTGACAAGCATCCACATTTTGATCACATGGCTGTGGGAATGCTTCAACGGTCATAAATGTGAGTTTGAGTTGTAAGTAACTTTTTTTCCAGTACTGCTGTAACTTTAAAAGGTCACTAAATGAATGGATGTAAGTCAAAAAACTATCTGCACTAAAAAAATAACTATAGAGACATATTTAAAATGCAACAATTGTTGCAGAACCAACAGGTAAATATCTTGTTCCATCCTGAAGATGATTCTTTCTGTTTTTTCATCTTTTCTGCTCTAGTGTTCAGTCCTAAATCTTGCTGCATCAGCATCAGATCCAATCTGCCTGAATTTATATCCAATAGTTTCGAGTAACAGGCATATTATAAGGTTGCCATAAGGACACTTGAACCTAAGGGATAGGTTTTTTCATGGTTACTCTGTTAAAGGAACTGAAAAGCACAATGTTAAACATTAAATCAGAAAAAAATAAAAGTTCAGATTTTATTCTGGAAAAATGTGCACCAAGCCAGAATGGGATTTGATTGATAATTATGCATTAACAATCTTTCTTACAACATTATCCCACAATTATTTATTTTATTTATACATCACATTCACAGATCATCATACATACAACAGTTCAAATGAGAGATTTCTTATCATTTGCTTTGCCAAGTCCATCTTGAAATTCTAAGGTATGTTGCTCTGTCCGATTCTCAGCAAAAGTAAAATATCTAAAAGAGAACAAAAAAGAAGCGAAGTGAGATGACTGTCATTTAATGGTAGATGCTTAACATTCTCAGCAAATTTGTCACAGCAACAGGTTTGACACAGGTTTTGGGAGTTGCCTCAGAAGATCTGGATTTTATCTCCAGGTTAAAATGTAAGCTACTGAAAAAGCAATCAGTTGACCAACAACTGCAGTGCTGAAGGACACACCAGCAGTAGGGCAGGTAAGTGAAGTGAAGCAGGAAAAAGGTCACAAAAACCTTTCCCAAAGAGGAGAAAGGGTGGGGTTCCTTTCTTTCTTTCTCCTTCTTTCTTTTCCTTTTCTTTCTTCTTTCTCTTTCTTTCCTCCCTCCCTCCCCTCCTAGCTTTCTTATACTTTCTCCACTATCTTTTTTTTTCTTTTTCTATCTGAAACTTTTAATAAAACTATTTTTTATGAAACTATTTCCCAGGGTTCTCCTCTTGCAGCACCCCAAGATTGTTTCAGCCAAATAGTGGACTTATATTTATCCATGAACAAAAATGGAGAGCAGCAAGATCCGTGAGATCTGCTGCCCTTCCACTGACACAATCCCTGGGGGCCCTTTTTGAGACTGGGATTCCAGAACCTTGAATTTGCCAGTAGCAGAAGCTGGCAGGAAGATGCTGAGCCCAACAGCAGATTCTCTGCCTTTGTTTGGGAAACTTCCACCGTCAGACAAATGCATCATGGGGCCTTTGGGACAGGGTTCAAGAGGCCACTGGTGGTGTTTTCCAAAGAGCTGTAGTTCTCTTTCCATTAAGGTAAGTAAAATGACCTTTTCAAAGATGCAGAAGTTTCCAATAGACTATTTCACATTCACCTGAGACCAAACCCTCATCAGGTTTAATCTAATGTATTTCTGAGTAGGCATGTGCAGAAAAACAAAGGAAAATAATGTACTTTAAATACATCTTAATAAAGTTCCCAAACAAGCAGTAGTATGGAAAATAAATATAATCTGGGCTGATATTTATTCTTGGAATTAGCAGACAATGTTGCTGATAATTGATTAAATGCAATACTAATCATATTGTATAAGCATGTCACATTAGTAATTAGCAATATAGTTTTTTTTTAATTTGCAGACAAAAATCTGCAGATTCCAAGTATTTTAAAAACCTGAATTACATTTATTCTTCACTTTCTACAAAGTATACTACAAAAGAAGAAAAGCCTATGAAACTTACAATCAAATGAAGTGGTATAACTAAGTGATAACACTGTTTGCGAAGTGTATGGCCCTCTTTTATTGAGATAACAGTATGGGTTATTGAGATAACAGTATGAGCCACCTTATACAGACATATCTCAGCAACTTTGGACATTTGGAAATAGAGAGCAAACAAGAAGAAATTGTCATTTTACTTCCTCTATTCTGTGCCATTCTCGAACATACCAGAAATAAACCATCTCAACACATTATGCAGAGACCTGCATAAAGTGCATAGAAGCATTCAAAATTTCATCAAATGGAAACTGGAAGAAGATTGAAATGTTAAAGTAAACTGCAGAAGATATAAATTGCATGTCCTTCCTATTATCTATTTGAGTAGCTGAAGATTGGAACTACCTTTAGAAAGCTTTTGTTAATATCTAACCCACATGTGGCTTCGTGTCATTCAAGATCGGTATAATATATCTTAAATTCTCAGTCAGCACAGAATGTCTCTTGGCCTCCTCCTGACACCCCTTCAGGAATTTTAAGAGTCTGTCATATCCTTTCTCATTCTCCTCAAGGCTAAACACACTCAGTTTCCATAATTTCTCTTTTATGGACTTACATTTCTAGTCTCTTAATCATCCTCAGATTTCATTTAGCTTAGTACTGTCCATGCTACACATCAGTTGCTGTCCTGGATTTCGTATCTTGATATCAAGGTCTAAATCTGACATTTTCTGCATGGAAAGCTAATGAGCAATCACTCAATCTCATTTCTAGTCCTGCATAATTCCAGGATCATGAAGGGCTGTGATAGGGCCACCGGTTACATTCACACATATAAACAAATTGAGTACATTGAGGAAACTATGAAATTCTCATGTTTCAATCATTATCATCACAATGATACTACTTCAGCAAAGAAAATTCTGTCTCTATGATGAGAAATTAAATGTGGATATAGGCAGGGGTGGGACCGATTATAACTACCGGTTCTGTGATTTACGATTTGCGCAAGTCTATCATATTATGTTGAATCATCTCATTCATTAAATGTGATTACACCCAATCTTTTTGAAGTCATTATTAAGTGAACACCATAATTGCTAGGCTAACACAGAGGTTGTTAAACAAATGTTGCAGTTGTTAAGTGAACCATTTCACACAATATATATTTTTGCCAGAAACCAGAAGAAAACCCCAGAAATTGACAAAACCTGTCAAAAATTGTGGTCACATACCATAGGATGCTGTAAATGACTCTAAATGTAAGCTGGCTGCCAAAATGCTACCATGAGACTGGGGGTGTGGTAGTCGAGGCGGACAATTTGACCATCATAACTTTGAAATCAGGTCATAGTTCTGGGGAGCTAAGTCATAACTTTGATTGCTAAGTAGATTTGTTAAGTGAGAAGTATCTGTAATTAAAGTAAGTACAGTATCAAGAAATTGATATTTGGATTTGAAACTTTCTCAGTGTTTTTGTTAATGTGAACATTGAGAAAAGAGACATTATTTAATTTTTCCTGGGGGCCTCATTCATTCCATCTTCTCCTCCTCCCACCCGATTTTAAATACACAGAAATAAGCACCAGTAACAAAGGCCTTATTTAATTGTAAATACTTTTATCTTTGAGGAACGAAAACTTATAAAAACTGGGATAGTATGAAAGAAAGGAAGAAAAAGAGTCCCTGTAGATTTTACTCCGCTAGTTGTTGCCAACTATAGGGGCAGCACTCATCTACATTTCAAGTCCGTTGAGCCACCACTCCCTGAAGGCATTTCCACAGTTGTGCATGTCACGGAGCACTGGTACCTAAGTGGTACCTATTTATCTACTTGCATTTGATGCTTTTGAACTGCTAAGTGAAAATGGTTGCATGATGCTGAGGTCTTGAACTCGAGGAAAGGTATCTTAGCCACTTGTACCACCAAGAGATAGAATGAAAGGCTTTCAGAAATAATGTGTCTGCAATTTTTATTTACTATCTTGATTTTTAAAGTGATATATTTCCATCACTTCATCTGACATCACCACTGGTTCTCACTCACTCAGAATAGCCAGCATTGACTCCTCAAACTCCTCAAAGCTTCATACAGCCCTATCCAGAAATATTGACGACTTCTGCCACCTTCTTGCTATCAATCACAAACTCCACTACCAAGTTAAATCTTGTAAAAAATAAGATATGCAAAAGGCACACATTCCAGAGCAACTCCCTTAAGGAAGATGACTTGCTGATGTCCATACAACTTATGTTTTCCAAGATATGCAGGCAGATTATAAACGTTTGAAAAAGTAAACCTGTTTACATTCAGTCTTTGTGTTGGGAAAGCAAAATGTCTCATAAAAATATGTATGGGCTCTTCCCATTTCCTCATCAACAAAACAGTCTGTCATAAGTAAACAGGTATTTCCCAAATAATTTGCAAGTGATTTGTTTATCTTTTACAAAATTGTACTGCATAAGCCATGACGGTTCCTGCTTCTGGGATTGGGAACCACAAGGAAACAGAACTCTGAAATAAGAAACCTGATTGTACTTACAAATTTTAACTTTTTAAAACTGTTTTTAACCAATGCTTTTAGTCATGTATCTATATGGTTTTATTATGCAGTTGTAAACTGTCAAGAGTCACTTAGGTGAGGTGGGCATTGTAGAAATTTAATGAACAACGAAAAATAAACTCCCAAATGAAGTTCATGTAGAAACTTCCTTTCATCAAACACAAGGTTATTATAGAAACCCTTTCCAATCAGTACTGTACAAATGTCTTCTCTCTGTAATGGACTATTGGTGCAAGCAATTAAAGAAAGCCTTCCATTTGCATGGATTTATTATTTCCCTAGATTATTTGCTTTGCTGTCATGATGGAAACTGAACACCTGAAAGACTTGTCCTGAGCATTTCTTTCTTTAGTTGATTAAAAGGTGATTTACAAGAACAATTTTGCAAATCCCTGAACAGAAATAAGCCCCATCATATTCAACAGAGTATTCCTGGATAAATATGCATAGAATTATACAGGAGTCAGGCAAGTTTTCCTGTTGAAGCTAATCGGAATCATTTCCAAATAAGCTTGCATATGATTGGGTTTAACAACTGCTAAAAGAAAAAAAAATTCAGAAAGAACTTAACCGCAGAACATGTTGCTGATTCAAGCAGTCACTGTAAACAGAGCCATGGAGACACTTTTTTTTTATTATGGAGTTCTTCTGATCAGAGAAGATGATTGCTTGTGGTTTCTCCCAAGCAGAGTATTTATTTACAGGCTAGACTTTAACCATTTAATAGGATGGGAAAGCAGAAGAGAGAAGCAGGGCACTTCATCACTGTGTATTCAATACCCAAGGGATTTGAACCATGGCTATAAAGTGGGCTAGAGTTTCATCCCATGAAATTATGTACAACAATATATCTCTGCTCACTTTACTATCCCTTCTTCCCACCCATGTTGCCGAAGGGAGTCAGAGATAACACTGATTAAGCAGTATTAAGCATCTGAGTGGCCATAAAAACTTATTACTGCTGTTGTTCTTTAAGCTAAATGAGGTTTGGGAATACTGACTGATTACAGATGAATTGTTGGTTTCAGCAAGACTGAGCAGAACTACATTAGCCATGGTAATAAATGTAATGATATGCAAAGCTTCCTTCAACGCCCCTTTAATTCTGAACTTCAAGAAGAAATTCCGATTGGAAATTGGCATTATCTTTGTTAAATAACACTTAATTGCACATGCAAGAAAAGCTCTCCAAGCCTTGCATTCTCAGTTAATTTATCAACTGAACAGACGGATATGGGGAGAACAATGCAGCTAGTTATGAAATTGTAAACTAAACTGGAATTCTCTGAAGTATTTAAATTTAATTTCAGTTATACTGTTTGTTGGCCAAAATAATCAAGCTGTTCAGACAAAAGACAAATGCATGACCTATTTATTTGTCCTCAGGACCACAGGCCACTGAAAGGTATACTAAGCACCTCTGAACTGAATTAGTGCAATGTCCTGTGCCCTAACAACCTAGGATGGGAAACTTCTGAAGAATTTCTTCATACATTTGCCAAGCCTATGCTCTCTAGACACGTTGGATGACAACTTGCCAGATCGTTGATCAAGATGGCTGGAAAGGTTTACAACCCAAAGTCTGTGGAGATTCCCAATCATCCGGGTCATAGCTGTCCGAAAGGTGCTTTTCAAAAGGCAACTGGCTTGGCTTTTTCCTTGAAACCATTTTGCTTCTCCTCTAAGAAGCTTCTTCAGTTCTTTATAGCTCAGTGCATTTGAAGTGTACCAAACTCAAGATCAATGCATTTCTCCTGCATGTGAAATGAAAGAATGCGAAGCTATATTATCCTTAATTCTTATTTCTTTCTAGCCTGCTGTTTTTTGTTGTTTGTATCTTAAAAGTAATGAGGCCTAGAAACATGAAGTGTTCTTGCTTTTAAAATGAGAAGGCATTAACATCAAGCACAGGAGGGGAAGGGAATGAAGAGAACATTTGTTTCAAATCTGGGTGCGTTCCATGCCAGAAATCCCCACTAGCATGTTCACTACTAAGTATTCTGAACACTAAAAACATGACATGTGTGGAAGGTCTTCAGGTTGTCTTACGACCATTTCAAATGACAATGGACCTGCCTGAGTGCTACTTACGACCCAGATCTGAAGTTCCAATAGTTTCCCTCCCCACCACGGACACGTGACCAATTGGCACTTGGCAACTGGACCACATTTACAGCCTTTCACAGCTTCTTGTAGTCATGTGACTGCATTTTATGATGGTTTTGCAGAAAGCTGGCCTTTACTTCTGTTTTTTGGCAAAACTACGCCCATGGTGAGCCATTGGTTCACTTAAAAACTACAGTGTTTGCTTAACAACCAGCACAGACAAGGACAAAATCAGGTTGGTCACATGACCAATCAGATTTACAACCAACATGACTTTTGATTAACATGACTTGCAATCAGAATGGCCATGCTCCATTATAGTCAACAATTGAGATGTCCCATTATGCTATGTTATGAGTTATCTTGGTTTCCACAAAAAAAAGCACCCAGTTATATAATTCAAAGCAGTAGGTGTCCTGTAACTATTGCAAAGTGAATGTTGATTGAGGCTCAGGTTCATTTTCAATGTATTTGCCAGTTCCATAAATTTCAAATAGGTTGCTGAGAAACAACTGGCAACAGGACACAATCTAAGAATGTAGCTTTGCATGGTATACATATAATCCTGTTCAAAATTAAATCAAATTAGAAGAGCAACAGATGATTAGAGGACTGGAGTCTAAAATTTAGAAAGAATGGGTGCTGGAATAACGGATATGACTGATTTAATGAAAAGAAGGACATGGAGTGATAGCAGTGTTCCAATATCTCAGGGGCTGCCACAAAGAAGAGGGAGTCAAGCTATTCTCCAAAGCACCTGAGGGCAGGACAAGAAACAATGGGTGGAAACAAATCAAGGAGAGAAGCAATCCAGAACTAAGGAAAATTTTCCTGACAGAACAATTAATCAGTGGAACAACTTGCCTCTAGAAACTGTGAATGTTCCAACACTGGAAGTTTTTAAAAAGAGACTGGACAACCATTTGGGTTTTCTGCCTCAGCAAGGGGTTGGACTAGAACAGTGGCCCCCAACCTTTTTTGTACCAGGGACCAGTTTCAAGCACAAACAGCGGCCCGGTAAAGAGTGCTCCACGGACCGTGCCGGTCCGCGGACCGGTGGTTGAGGACCCTGGACTAGAAGATCCCTAAGGTTCCTTCCAACTCTGTTATTCTATTCTATTCTATTCTATTCTATTCTATTCTATTCTATTCTATTCTATTCTATTGTCTGAAATTAAATACAATTTAAAATAAGCTATCAAAGACTACAAATCAGCTTATTTTTTCCTTCCCTGCTAAATACAGTATATATTGACTAATTCAAATAGCCATGAAACGTTTTGCAACTAAATCACCTAGTTGAATTTAAAAGAGGGATTTTACCATGTAACATACTGTATATCCTACCAACAATGGCTAATGTACTAGCTCCTGCATACATTCTGCTCAGCGTGTCTATGGCAATCATGGCATGGATTTTCCAGTGCTCACATTTACTTTTCACAAAACTGCTACGATCCAAAAGGGCTGGGATTACAATTTTCAGAATATCTAGCCAAAGACCAGGCAGGTATGAAGCTCTATAGCATAAATATATCAGGGAAGGTTGTCTAATCATGATATACAGGCGTGTTGTGATCAAGAGGACATCTTACTGAGCTTATCCTAGAGCACTATATTTTATTAAATAACCAGAATAATTTTGGCATTAGCTATCCTTACAGCATAAATTAAACATTGATGTTTACTTAAACTTTTAATAAGTATACTACTTTACAGTTATTGCATATTCACAGTTCCTAGTACTGACTGGGTTGAGAAAACCACAGACAGCACATAGCTCTTAGCAACCGTTCTTGTTAATAGGCTGCTAGAACAGACTTTCTTGTTGAGTGATGTAAGAGCCTATTTGCATCTTGACCATGTCTCAAAATGAATTAGCAATAAGATGAGAGGCAGGCAGTGGAACACTTTCAGAATACACATCAGTTGCCAAATCATTATCCATGAGAAACGTGGCCTTTAGGTTGCTAAAATAAATACAAAATGGAAACCAGAAGTTTTCCTTTTAAGTCTGATAGACAAAGAACTTGAAAGAAAATTTGGAACTTTGTTATTATATATGTTGACAGTAGCGAGGATCTTATATGTACAAAGGTGGAAAGGTACACTAATTCCCACAATGGAAAAGTGGACGACAAAAGTAATGGAGATAGTAGAGATGGTGAAGGTGTTTTAATTAAAGAGAAAAATTTATCTTGTTTTGTTTCTACTTGGAAATTCTTTCTGGACTTTTTGCTCAAAACCAAAAGAAATGAAACTTTGATTTTAGGTTTTGATGAATAGAATGGTTTTGTTATAGAAATGGCTAGAAATGTGAAATGTAGAGCAAAAAGTTGAAGTGTTTTTTTATTAATCTACACTGAAAACACTTGGGAATCACCACTTTATTCCACTCTTTGTACTTTTTTCTTTTTGTTTCCTAACTTCTGCTTTTTTCTATATTTTTATTTTATAATAAAACTTAAGAAAAATTATATAGAAAAAGAGAAATGTGTTTTTTTATTTAACCCAATTGTTCACTACTTGTTGTGCTTAACACAGCATTACCTTTAAACTCTTTAAGATGTGCAGCTTGTCTGTGTCATTCATATGTATGTTCATACAAAACAAAAGAGCTTTCAGAAGTAACTGAAATGTGACTTATCTCTTGAAGAAGCAGAATGAAAACTGGTATATTTATTCAGAGCACAATTCTATTTTTAAAGTCTAATCCTTAATTTGATTCTTGTACATACTTTCAGAGGGCCAAGAAAAGTTTCATACATACTAGATGCACTACACTACATTGTAATGACAAAACACATTTTTTTAAAATAAGCATAAATATTTTCTTTCCATATATCTGCTATCCATCAGGATAGCAGAATGTTTACATGAAAACTCTCACTTGTCACAAACTAGAAATAGAAGTTCCTGTTCTCATCATATATGGAAAAAGAAAAGTATAAAAAGAAGTAAAGCAACAAATATTTTACTTTATAATTAAATGCAACCACAGCACAAAACCTCTTCTTATCATTATAAACTAAATGAAGAGCTTGACTTGTCCATTTGCAGATAATCCAAGTTATTTCATGGGATTGCTTCATTTAATGACTTTCACAATTATAATGGTGAAAATTCAACTTTATGACCAAACCTCATATTTACAACATTCACAGGTCTATAAAGCAAAGGAAAACTGAAGATCATGGTTCCAATTAGTGAAAACTTTGCTTAATTACTGAGTTGCCAGTCCCAACTGTGGTTGCTAAACAAGGATTATCTCTATAATATAGTCCTAACTCAAAACAAAAACCATCAACTCCGCTCCCAATAAATTTTTAGAGTAGATTATTCACACAAGTGTTAATAGGATGACTGAGGAAAAGTCACTTGAAGAATATATATTATTTCTTTGCTTTTTTTATATAGTCCAAAGCAAATAATTTTATCTCTTCCATTCTGCTTACAGTTCTAATATAACAGCCTTTAATTATGTAATTAGCAGCACGGAATCTTCCTGAATAGTTACAATGTTCTTAATCGTTAATTTTTGCTTGGGATAATGACCACTTCAAAGTAAAACCACCACAGTGAAAACAAAAATGTGTACAGACCCTTAAATATATTTCAACTATTATGGTTTGAAAACCACTTGTGGTAAACAATATAGGAAATAGGAAACAATGTGGTTTTACGAGTATCAGAAGCTACACCACAAACTAATGTAGGAAATGAGGTAAAACTTTTTAAAAGCACATTAGATTCCATGGAAGGGTGGAAAAAAACCCTGTCTATGAACCTAATGCCATCTTGTCTTTTAAAGTTCAAGGATGTTTTAATATCCCTGAAACATTAACAGGTTTTTAACTTATTTCAGTAAATTCTGGGTTTCAAACTTGACATGGGAGGACTGATTCCATGGAAGGAGAATAGTGATGGTAAAAATAAGAATTAAAAAACAAATGGACTACATTCTGACTCAAACCCATGGATATTTGTAACAGGATCTGCAATTGTTTGGTTATCTCAGACCACCTCACATACAGTTCTTAAACAATTTTGCAGCAGCATCTTCACTGTTATGATTTCTAAACTAATCAATATTTAAGGTAAGAAAATTATTGATTTTCCCCCATTCGCCTGGCCCAAAAATGAAGTTATGCATATCCCCAAGAGCAGAATAGTTTTTAACTTCTAAATATGTTTATATTGATTTTCATTGCAGAAATACAAAACAAAGCTCTCAATCACTCTAGTCCTTTTCTTAATTCGTCTCTCAGCCACAAAGAATATTTATAAATACTGTTAAATGCTATGATAAATATTTAGTATCTAAAACCTATGGCAAAGAACTGGAACTTTAATGCCAGAATATTTTAAAAGATATTGCTTTTATTGCTAAATTTACAAGAACAATTCAAAGGTAATATAAATGGTTTTAGTTAATAATACCATGCAATCTATTCAGCACAGCAAAGTCAGATAGTTTTATTTTCTACAATTTTCATTTTTTAAGAGCCACAATTTTATTTCATTCAATTTCTACAGCCAATTCCAAATTACTTAACAAAATTCCAGCAGGAAAATTGCCATATTGATGAATAGTTTTCTTTTAAGCCATGTATTTTTATATGCAAATTTGATTTATTATACATGATTTTGTAAGCATTTTCTCTGATGTATGCACACATTTGTGCGCTCACTATTTGAGTGGAAAACTGTGATGCAAAATAAGAAACAAATGAGAAAACTGGAATGAATTAAGTTTTGTTTCATGCATTTATCTAGAATGTGTAAATTTCTTTCCAAACCTAATTAAAGCACAACAAAGCACAACATGCACTTATACTTTAAAGGTACAAAGCAAAAAAGAAAAAGAAAAAGAAGGGTCTAATTCTTATTATTTTAGACTCCATTTTACAGGGAACTCAAAAAACAACATACCCAGGCTGGAATCATATACGTTTGCAAGAATTTCAATCATTAGGAATACTATCCCACCTCATTTAATGCACAGTTGCAATTATCATCCATCCATTTGCTTATTTTAAATATATAATGAATAAGCAATTTTCCCATTGTTTTAATTTGGATGGTGAAGAACAGGGTCCAGTGACTCACAATAACTATATTGGCTACTGTAACCAAGTTCACATATTGTGCTATGCGAGAATTTTACCTGGCTTAGAGCAGGGATGAGCAATTTGTATCTCTGGAACTGCACTGTACATTTTGGATAGCCATCAGCCATTACAGTGGATGATGATACAAAATAGGCAGCACCCACTTTGGTTTATTTGTGTAAATCCCTGGTAGTCTCAAGTTCCCAATGACCTCTAAGAAGGATTAGTATCACCCACCTCTCTCCCTCCAGGCTTCCAGAAGCTTAGAAGACAAGCATATCAATTTCATTATTAAATTTTGGTTCCTCCAGTTATTAGTGAAACTGACAAGAGTTTCCCACAATCTTGACTTTCAACAACATGAACCAGAAATTGAGGAGTCTGTAAACAGACAAAGCACCAATAGATGCTCACAAATAGGGATAAAGGAGCAATATTATGTCTATTTAGAAATACCAAATAATATTTTTACACAAGGAGGAAAAACAAAAATGCATGTAATTCTATGAAAAACAATTAAATGTTTCCTTCAAAGACAACACATCGGTTCATAGCACTAAAAGTATATGGTGAATGAAACAGTTGAAAATTCACCATCCTTCAGGATCTTCAGTTCTTTATATGCTTGAAATAAATCCAGATCTGGATTGCTATGCTTTGTCTTCCTTCATTATCCCACTTTTCTGCTGTAGGTCTAGGAAAAAGGGCTGACTTGTTTTAGGTTAATAATAGCCGTGATATAGATCTGCAAAACAGCTATCTTTACAATACCACCTTTCCTTCAGGCATAAGCGCTTGAATACATCTATATGTCTATGCATGAATTCATCTAACAGAAAACCAACCAGAGAAAAACAAAGATGTTGGGAAGGATTTTCTTACAACAAGGAGCTGGAAATATGACAATTATTAAACTGTACATAGATCAGATGGAAAAAATTGTAATACTAAACCAAGTTGACAAGCAGTGAGATTATTTTTATGTAATATATTAACTTAGGGAAACAAAACAAAAAATGTTGACAGCCACATGTTTTGATGATTTAAAAAAGGATTAAATTACAAAAAGGCCTAATTCGCACAGGGAAATCTAGGGAAGTTTCATCACAGAATGCTCAAAATAGAAAATGCTTAGAATGGAATTTGAAGGTTAGAATAGAACATTCAAAAACATAATTTCTGCACAGTCCTACTCAATTAGCAACTGAGGGTTCTTATGATCAAATGATTTAACATTGGGTGGGGGGTGGAATCTCTCAATGTAGACAACCGAAGTTTCCATATAATATTAGTCTACAATTTATAGTTAAAAAGACATGGCAGTCACCTTCCTCTGACTGGCCAAAGTGAATACCCATTTATGATTAAGCACAGCTTATTGTAGCTCTTGAATCTTAAACTTTGAAGTTTTTTTTTTTTTTCCAAAGACAAGATTTGTTTCGTAAGTAACTCTGGATGTGTTTCATTAAATGGTATATAAAAGAACAATAAAAAATAGAATTGAATACTTCTGTTGTTGGATTGAATGAAAAAGTACGATACAAAGATTTGCAGAAGTTTACTTTGTAACCTTAATCATTGTTCGGCATTTTGGACAAACATGTTTCTATTTTAGGGAGAAGAATTCTAGTTTAACAGCTTGGTGCACAATACAGTAACTACATCAGAACCAGCTTTGCATGCAAGCTCATCAGTTGTTGGAGAGCACCAATCTACTCAACCAATAGGCATAAAACACTAGAGGGGAGAAAAAGTACAATTATGAAGGTATTAACAATATTTGCTTTTGAATAATCCCAACAATTAATTACTCTTAATAACCGGGAGAGGAAAGAGCAAGGAAAATTACAGTGGATTGCAAACCTTTTTTGCTCTGAGATAAAACTGGTTTTAAAGTAGTATGCCATGGATCATATTTCAACAAAAAAGTAGGAAGGGCAATGTAGTGGGTGGAATCAGGAAAAAAAATAAATTTGATTAATTTTAAATAGTTATGTTGCTCAATTTAAATAAGTGTAGTTAACACAATTATTCACCAGTAGTAAACAACTTTTTTGTTATAGTAAAAACTGCCATTGAAGAGTGCATTTCTGAGCTAAGGAAAGTTTTAATGGGAAACAGATAAACTACCTTCCCTAACCTCTGAATGCTGCTGGGGCCATCTTCAGAATTGTCCAAAGGCAACATTCTACAGAGAGGTTGCTCACACACAATGAGGATGGCATGAGTCCAGTCTTATATACAGAGGAAGAATATATTTCAACCTAGAATTCGGAAATATATTTCGAATCTTATTTGGAAAAGAAAAAAGGCCCCCAATTTTCCATTATGCATTTGGAATGGAGGAATCTAGGAAAAGCGACATAGAAGGCAAATCCAAATACTGAAATAAGTAAGGGGAAGGGAATGATGACTGATCAGGTGAGAGATCAAATGGAATAATATATATATCTTAAAGGTGAGCCTCCCAATCCCCCCCCCACTAATATCCCAGGCTCCACTTAATGACTACCATGGTCACTTAATGACCACAATGGGGACAGTATGAATGGGTATTGTTAAGTTAGGCAATCATGTAGGCACCTTGCTTAATGGCCATCACAACCTGAGATCATAATGGGCAGGATTAATTATGTTCATTAGTTGAGAACTACCTGTATCCTGACGTACTATACATCCAAAGGGGTGGGGTGTGTACTACATCAGTGCAACACTGCTTTTGTCATTGCCCCCCTTAACAACCCTGTGGGATCCTCTGGCCATGGATGCATGCACTACAAATTTCACAATGACATAATTATCCAAATGCCACAACTTGCAAAACTTGCACTAGACTTCGCAATGTGTGTGCATCATTGGGGTACAAATACTTGTCAACTTACAACCATTCTTTTAGTGACCAAAGTTACAATGGCACTGAAAAACATGACTTATGACTGGTTCTCACATTTATGATTGTGTCGTAGCATCCCCAGTCACATGATCAAAAGTTGGGCACTTGGCAACTGGCAAGTTTTATGACAGTCACAGTTTTGGCAAAGTCCATGGTAATTCCGGATCTGACCCAACCCGGAATTATCCCACAATATTAGAAGTTAGAAACAACCCCCAAAAGTCACATTCTCTAATAGAAATAATACGTTGCTTGATGTCATAAATCTCCACCTCCAAGAGCCCAAGCCCGGACAGCTCGTTTCCCACAGGAAAGAAGATCACCTAGCCATAACACTCTCTTTATCTCTACTCCTCCCCCTTAGGAATGTGTCAAGCCCGCAACCCTTCCCCCCATGACTGCCAGAGAAAATAAGAAAAAGAATATATACTAAGACAAACTAAAATGGCTACACTTATGACAATTTCGGGCTTGACAGATTGTGGCAAAAAAGTTGTAAAATTGGATGTGACTCACTTAACAACTGCCTTGCTTAACAGAATTCTGGTCCCATTAGTGACTGTAAGTCAAGGACTACTTGTATTTACATGATGATGTCATAGGTGTGGTCATTTTTGTATGCTTGCAATTTGTTTTAGTCATCATCAGTTTACAAAAGCTTAATCGGCACGACTACAAACCTTGGGATTCTGCACAAGCCAGCAAATTCTAATTGATGTAGGTGGCTGATCAAACATAGCATGTACTAGTCATAGATTTCAATATATTATTGGATGTCCAAATAACCACACAGTAGCCAGGTTGTGAGGATTATGAATTTTAACATCCACTTTATACATGCCTAGAATAAGGCTGTAAATCAGGTAGTGGAAGAAATCACAGTGGGCATCTATGCTGGTTATCTTGCCTTGTGCTTTTCATATCTCTCAGGAGAAAGAGCCACAGAGGAAAAACTGGCTGGAGGCAGTGTAATGCTACAATAATGCAGTTGTGAAACATACACAGACTGCAGGGAAATCAGTAACCTAAAACAATTCTTTGAATGACGAATTTCCTGAATTCTGTGAATTACCATCCTTCCCTTCCAATGCTGGGATCTGGTGCTTTTTCCAAGCCCTCCCTATAAATGCCTTAGGAGAATCAGCAGAAAAACACATAACAGTAATTAGCACACATACATAGGATAACAAAGCCTTTAATGTAATATTTTACACACAATATCCATTGTGGATATATTGTATATATATTTTGAATTGTATCTCCTGCCTCACACTGTTTGGTTTTATTTTTTAAAACCAGCTTTGAAAGCAGTCCTGTCTTATTTCGCTCTACATCTCCTGTAGAAAAAGGGTTTTAGCTCATACTTCTAGGCTGCCTTTTGTTTTCCTTAATTTAAATGAAAAGCCAATTGACAACACATATCTTTTATTAAAATACATTTTTGGATTTAAAAAAATATGCAGCATGGGTAGGCTTCAACTACAATTACAGCTCTAGAATATTTTTTGTTGTTTGTTTTAGTGAAATCAAAAATGACCACACCCAGGGCCTGTATTGATGGCAAACATAGCTGAGCTATGACCTGAGAGCAAGATTATGACAATCTACTCCTAAGGAATAACTTTTCAAAAGCATTGATGAAGTAAGTATGTCCATGTATAAGAAATAAAGTCCGGAGAATTCATTCTTTCTGTATACATCATTTAATATACTTTTGCTTAATTTTTTAATACAGGTACTCCAGATTTACAACATTCGTCTTGTGACTGTTGGAAGTTATGGCACTGAAAAACCTGACTTGCAACTCTTTTTCACACTTATGACTGTTGTAGCATCTCCATGGTCACATGATCAAAATTTCGATGCTTGGCAGCTGGCATGTATTTATGACTGTTGCAGTGTCCTGAGGTCATGTGATTACATTTTGAAATCTTCTGACAAACTGAATCAATGGGGAAGCCAGGTTAACTTAACAAAGGTGTTTCTAGGTTAATTGCAGTGATTCATTTAACAAATCTGGCAAGAAAGGTCATAAAGTGGGGCAAAACTCATTTAACAATTGGTTTGCTTAGCAGCAAAAAGGTGGGGCTGAAGTAAGTTAAATAAGTTTTTATTAGACTACTTAATCCTGTTAAATTTACTCTGAAGGATTTTTTTTTAGATAATTAAACTTCTCCTTTTCCTTTTTTCTACTCTGTCATATATTTCTGGACTTGAGTTCTATGCGTATTTTTGGACTTTCTCCTATATAGCTAGTAAGCTTTTATTTTCTTACAGCTCTGCTAAAGTGATTTTTATGTGATTTTTAGATATTTCCTACCTGCCTTCAGAAGGAAAAATTAGAAATTGATGTTGTGCCAATCAGTCTGTAAAAGTTTAGCAGTAAACCCCATTCCAAATGGCTGTTTTGGCCCCTTCGATTTATTTTATTTGTAAATGTGTAAAAAAGAGCTTATCTAAACCACTGAGCTGCCCATAACTTCCACAGGGCTAAATGCACTATGTTATCTAAAGCTACTTTTTCTAAATTGGTGCCTTCCTAATGTTTTGATCTAGAACTCCTTTCAACATTCTAGAGGAACTTTGGAAATCATCACAACATATCTGGGTGGCATGAAATTAGGAAAAAAAGCCTTAACATTTGAAATAATTTCTTCTGGATGTGCAAACGTTTCTTCTCAAGAGATTCCAACCGATACTTTAAATGGTTTTCTCTTTCCCTAGTAGCCCTTCGTCCCTTTCCGGTTTCAACTGTAACACCTTGAATGAGTTTCAAGTTTTGATTTTTCAAGCTTTGTGTAATGCTTTTATTGACTTACCTTTGAATTGCTGTGCTTTACATATCTGTATTTTACTGTACAGTATTGCTTAACCTTAAAATCGCTGACTGATCACAAGACAAGCTGTTTATAAGCATCTTAAAGATACCACATTGTGCTGTCTGTATTTGTACACTGCAATAAGCCATACTGCAGTTTGCTCAATGCTGGCTTAAAATATTGGGTGTACCCAGCCATTGTAAATTATTCAACAAATCAGTTTAAATAAACCATGGCTTAAGTGCAGCATGTACTAGATAAAATATTGGATCACTCAGTACTTCCAACTGATAGCGACCCTTGAAGTATGTGAAGTAGTCTTTCTGAATTCTACTTAGAAATACCAAGGATGAAACCTGAGGCCAGAAAGTGTCTATAGAGATTTTCAGTCATCCAAGTCATGGTTGTCCCAAAGGTGCTTTTTCAAGACGCAACTGGACTCTCTAATTTTTCTTTGAAGATGTTTTGCTTCTCATCCAAGAAGCTTCTTCAGCCCTCTTGAAAAAGTACTTTTGGGTGCTGGGACCAGAAGCCTCATCTTCTTCAGGCAATGTGTTTAGAATCCAGAGAGGCAGCACAAAGAAGCAGAAAGTTCATGTGCATGGGTTAACTCTCCTGTCCACTTTGTCTATATTGTGTAAGAAGTTATTCACATCCTGGAGCTACATCCTGACATAGGGTTCATACGGTGCCAAATATACTGTTAGATGTTTCTAGATTTCCTGCTCTAGTTGATTCTTTTACAGAACCTCAATGTGGGAAGTCCCAGAAACTTTTAGTTTCAAGATTCCACAGATGTGCCAGGAGCTATTCTAATGAAGGTACTTTTGAGATTATACTGTCTTGGAGTTACTGATTGGAATGGAGGTTTGCTGGAATGCTGACATTAGCCTGTTGCAAAGCAACATGCTAAAAAACCAATTTTGTTTCCAATTTCTAGGTCTTGCAGGGCAGCTATGTTAGTACTTTGTTGGCAACTGTGCTCATCTGTCCAGGAAAACCATCTTCCTAATGGACACCAGGACAGGTTCACAGAATTTCAGATGTAGTTTACCTTTTTGGGGAGATCATAAGCAACTTGCATGGAATTTTGCTAGAGGACAAAATGAAGATATATGAGGAACATTCATTGAAATGCGCAGTGTGTGCAAGTAGTAAGTAATCTATCACTTTTCTTTTGTGTCTGTTAATTAAACAAAAGCTATTAACATGACATGTCAAAATACCTACCATTTATAGAAGACATTTATAGTTTTCAAGCACTCCATGTCTATTGTCTTAGCAATTCTTAAAACAATCTTCTAAACTATGTGACTGTTGCCTCCATATGGCAGATTGGTGAGGGAGGATGAGGCCTCCCAGAACACAAACTTCTCTAGCATGCAATACAAAAAACAGTATAATTATACAAATTGCACTGTAATTGGCAGCTGTGTCCTTTCTTTTCAGGGTAAAGGAGTAGGTCTATCAGCATTTTATCCAATGATAGAGTGGAAAAGAGTTTGTCACATCCCCATCACTAAATGTGAAGTTATGACTATTGAGGGTACACGGTGCAGAGTATCAAACTCTCTGTGCTTTACCACAGCAAGGCTTATGGTTCAAGAAGCGGCCCCATGTTTAAAGGCAGAAAGACCCAGGTTACATTTGTGGCAACTCTAAATAGGGAGGTAAAATATATGAATCAATAGTTTTGAAAAGACAAAAAATTACAAAAATATAAAGAAAAGAGGAAAGAACAAGACAAAAATGCAAGACAAAAGGAAAGGATGAAAAGAAATAAAACGTCCAATTTGAAGTACAAATGCAAACTAATCTCTTATTCTTTAGTTACAAAAAGAAAAAACCCTCTTATTTCCTCTTTTTTCTTTTTTCTAATAATCAAAAGTATACATCATATGTTCGTTTTTTTTCTGTTTGAGCAAAATGTCCATAGGGGATTTCTAGTCAGCAATATTCAGCCATATTGTCTTCTCTGTAATCAAGGAAGGTAATATAGCTACTTCCACAAGATCCATTATCTTCGTCAACCATTCCTCCAGTGTGTATAGTGCCAAATCTTTCTACTTTTGTGCATATAATCTCATTAAATTTATACAGATTGACCAAGAACTAGCTATCTGATCTGGGCTGCAAGAATCCAGAAAACCCCAAAATAGAAGCATCAAGTTTTCTCTGTGCTGAAATCTAAGGGTAGTCCAAATCTAGTAACCCTACTCTTGTAACTTACCTCTGATAATCTCTCAATTTAGTGTTCTAAATACTTGCTTTCATGAATAGTATTGGGAACTAGTGCTCATAAAAAACACACAGTAATTAAAAAGAAAAAAACTATAATTGGCACGCTAATGTATATAAAATAGTTTTAGCACTTAAAAAGGCAAGAAAAATCAAAGTTTGGGAACCCTTGTTAATTCAGTCACAATAATAAAACTTCCAGTCCAAACAGAATCCACAATTTGATATAGGTACATGTACATTAACAAGACCCTCTCCCTCGGTAGCACCCATTATATTTTTTCCAACACTTGTCTTCTTTCAATATACTTCTCGTTGTTTTAAATGCTAGTGTATCATGCATTTATATGTCATATGCAGCTTGCATCCCAGAACAAATGATGCAAAATCCATTGTTCAAGTTTTATCTCGGCCATCAATTTAACAAATGGCCTCAGTGGTAAGTTAATGATTCACAACAAATTGTGATTTCCTTAAGATTGTTTGGTTTTGTTCTAAAGGTAGGAAACAACACCTAAGTAACCTTGGAGAATCTCAAATGATGACAGTAGCATTAACTGCAAACGCTGGCTCTTTTGTTATGCTTCAAGTGGACAGAGCTTGTGGCACACCAATACACTACTGTTGTTGCTTGCCCCCCTGCCCATCCCTGCAGACATACCAACTAGTTAATGTATGAATGGAAGCCATCAAGAAAAGTTAGGCTAGGCTAGAAAGATGAAAAAATATCCCAGAAGGTGGCAAAGGCAAAATCATTCACACAGCAAGAAAACAATATGGCTGTGCCCAGGCTCACCAGGTTTGACTCAAACAAGTCTGTCACTTCTTCTAAGTGGGCTTGGTCAGGAAAGAGGCAAAAATTTCTTCTTATCCTCTCCTGTATTTCTGGTCTGAGCTGTAATTATTGTTGCGGATCTTCTTGAAAGTTATCTCCATATTACGTTTTTGTTTTTAGATAATGTGATGCACGCCCTATAACAGCTCTTCTCAATTGGCATTCTGCAAGAGGGCCATAGGGGTTCTGTGGGACAGTGTAATTAGAGGTGAGGAAATTATTTTTTTTAACCACCATGCAATGCTATTGCTCAGTGTGATGGGACGTTTTATGCACACGATCCAGCAGCTGACCTTCCACTTTGCTATAGCTATAAATGTTGCTTCGGTCCTAATAGATGGGTCAGACCATGAAACCCAACTACACAGGAAACCTAAAAGCACCACAAAACCTTGCAAGTCTGATTCTGTTATCTTCTCCTCATCCTTGTAGTTCAGCCAAATAGGGAGGTGTTTGCCTGTGTCCTTTCTGAACGTTATCTGGACATTTGGGGTTTTTTTTAAAAATGTTTTCGTCTTTTTTGCTTAGGCAACAGCTTCTACCTATCTCCATCAAGGTCACCTTCACTACTTTATACATATTGTAAAATGTACATTATGGTGAAGTGAATGATTATATTTGGGGTTTTTGTATGTCTGAAAACATAATTGTTATTCGTTTCTCAAGACCTGAAAATTATTTTAAGGATTCCTTCAAAATAAAAACATCAAGAAAGGCTGTATTATAATATAGCATTACTTGTGAACCACACTATAGATAGCTCAATCAGCCATGCATTTTTTTAGAAACTCTGAATTGAAATTGCTCTTGCCTACTTTGGGGACTAAATACCAGTCCTATCTAGCTTTCTTCTTTTACTGCTATCATTTCTACTGACATTTGTTCTACTAGATTCTTTCAGGTAACTGAGTCAATATATGTAGTACTTCTATTCTGCTGGTATAATATTAAACTTGTTTTAAAATTATATTTTACTGATAATGATTGCTTACAGTTGTACCATTTCTGTGAATCCTAAATGTATCAGAGTGCTACACAAGGAAAGTGATATAAAAATGAACCACCCGGAGATTTCAAATGCACCACTATTATGTGATATTATTGTTACTGACTCAGGAGAATATGATGATTTAACTTTATGAGTAATAAGTCTTGGCCTAACTAACAGAAGCTAATTATAGTAGCTGAAATTGATGGCATATTTGAAGGAAAGACTCAGTGTAGTTTGATACTTTACTTACTTTACTTACGCACTAGTTCCCACCTTAAAAAGAACTGTTAGAAAAATTAACATTGGGAAATATACTGATCATTTTGGAGCACAGCATATCTCTCACATCTATGCTTTTATGTGCTCTTTGTATATCAGTTTAATTACCAAGTCACATAAAATCTATTGTGTGATAAAACATTGCACAAAACACAGTATAGACAACAAATTGTGTATTTTTCTTTTCCTCCTTGAAAAACATTTGAAGGAGAAATATTCAAAATATTTTGCTGTTTGAGACAAGAGTGTCTAAGTTAAATCCTTTGTTTTTACCATCTGCAGGATGGTAAAAACAAATAAACAACAGGATAGTTTTAATGCCTCAATCTGCAACATAGGGTGCAGTCAACTTCCACTTCTTAATAACAGGATCAGCCTTGGCAGACAATCTTTAATGTTTCTAAATGAGAGGCAAGATATAGTGGTTAAGGTATCAGGCTAGAAAGCAGAAGACAGTCTAATCCTGGTTTGGGCATGAAAGCAAGGTGAGTGACTTTGAGCCAGTCATTCTCTCCCACCCCAACTTACCTCACACGGTTATTGTTGTGCAGAAAAGGTGTACTAGATATGTTCACCACCTTATTTATAAAAATAATAAAGGTGGGATTAAAAAAAACTTTTAAAAAAGCAAGCCTAACTAGAAATTAGTCTATGAAGCTAGTTGTGGTCTTGGCATTCAAGCAAATAGGCAGATTCCTATTGACTTGCATATAAAATTCTGCCTTTCATCTTCAAGACCCTTCTGAAGAACCCTCAAGTTATCTACTTATGATTTCCATGCTCATGCCAAAATATAACCCTAGATAAATATATAATCTACAAAATATTCAATGGGCAAACATTGTTCATGAAATAACTGCAACCTTTCTGAACTGGGTTACGAAATCTAAAGAGTTCTGATGCTGCACTGAAGAGACAATGAAAGCTGAAATCCTGTAGCCTCTTAATTTGAAAGTAAGTTGCTTGGAATAAAGGAATTTATTTCTGAGCTGGCAGATATAAAACTTCTCTGCATCCATGTCCAGTTTTGGTTCAGCAGGGTGGGTATGTCCCATTATGACATCTTGTAGGACTAAGGAAGTGTGCCTATTCAGTTAAAATTCCTTTCCCCTGAAGAATTCATGTGATTCCCACCCTTATGTTATTTAGGAAATTATTGAAGACTTGATTGTTCTCAAAGACCTGGGTACAAGGACACTGTGGAATCCCTTTTAGTTCTTTAGGCCATTTTGTTTTAGTCTTGTTATGAATCCTTTGCTTTTCTGGTCATAGGATAAGCTGCATCAAGTGGAAACCTTACATGCCAGTCTTTTGGTTTAAATGGTTTGTGGTTCTCACAAAGTTATCAATCTAATAAAGACTGAGGCCTAGATGCAATCTCAATTAATTGCAAAATAGGATGTACTTCCAGCCAAGTATAACAGCTTTAAAACCACAATTTGCTTAAGTACAAAGTATTTAAGTTTTCATATCCGACTAACACTCTTTCGCAAGCATTGATAGTACAATTACTCTAAGGAAAGTTGGTATAAGAGAAACAAATCTACAAATGATTTGTTCATACTTTAATGAGAAATTGAAATGGGAAGTCACAATAATATGGGATCAATCAACATGTTATCCCACAAATTTTATACACAATTTTTGTTAATATACAATTTTTGTTAATTGTGGTGTGGGTGGGTGTTTAAGATATGAAATGGGAACATTGGGTCCCTCCAAGACTTTAGACACACATGTTTTACCTGCTGTACCCGCCAAATGTTGGCCCTACCTATTCTAGGATTCACAAAAGGAATGGTGGCAGGGCTTATGAAGGTCCTCTGCATTCTGGAAATCCTGGGATACATATTTTACCATTTTATAAGGATTCAGGTTTGGTTCCTAATTCAGGCTGAAAATTTAACCAGTAACAGTAAATAAACAATCTAGTCTTTCTCTCTCATTAGAGGTTCCCCAATTTTTTATGGAGGAAAGTTAAGAAAGTAAAGAAATCTCAGAATGTATGTTCTTTAGTTATTTCCAGGCTCTTGAACCAATCATTTATGGATTCTGGCTCTTGAAAGACAATATTTCTGAAGAATTTATTTTGGGGGCAATCTCCTTCCAAGCTTTTCAAAAAGAAATCCACATTGGGATTTCCTCAGCCTGCAAACATACCCTTTCAAACCCTCACATATACACTTTCTTGAAAGCAAGCGCCTCACCTGAAGTTGAATAACTTGTTTCAGAGAGCAATAAATTTCAAGTCCATATGTTTTTTACAGGATTAACACGAATAACAAATAGATTTAGAAATCAAAATATCTTTTCTTTAGTAATAGCTTTTGCATCACCCTAAGTAACGGATTTACGAAAAGTGCCGCTGCATACAAAGACTTCCTATGCAGAAATCCGCAATATTGCACTCTCAGTAGTTACTCACTGTTCTTACTCGGATTTAAGAGCAACGCTTCCCCCCCCCCCACAAACGCTTAGTCAGAGCGTTGTTAACTGGAAATAGCTGCAAGAATGCATCAAGACCTCCAATGCCACATAGAAACCCAGCAACAATGGAAGTTTGGCCGTCCAAGGGCAGCAAAGCTCTTACAAGACCACAACCAACTTTAAAAAGCAGCGCTGAAAGGGAGGAGGAGCACTGCACAGAAAAGCCCGAGATCAAATCTGATCCAGGTAGCGTTCCACACACACACCCGAAGCGACCACCCCACCTTTTTCTCCAGTCCACGTTACTCTCTCGTTCAGTTGCTCTGCAGCTGCCACGAATCCTCGCCCTCAGAAGCAGTTACCGTACAGACAGCGTCAGCCGGGGTCCGGCAATCCCCTCCCCACTAATAATACCAATGCAGCAGCTACTTCTCCTCTCCCCCCATGCGTAGTACAGCGTATCCCTCCGCTCCAAACCCAACGTTCGGC
Organism: Notechis scutatus; assembly: GCF_049901735.1. Lineage (NCBI taxonomy): Eukaryota > Metazoa > Chordata > Lepidosauria > Squamata > Elapidae > Notechis > Notechis scutatus. The sequence continues at coordinate 142,102,586 of NC_142012.1, read as the reverse complement.
AGCAGCGGCAGGAGCGGGCGGCGGAGGGATCCCCGCGAGCGCAGGCTACGCGGTACAGCAAAGAGCGAGCGGCAGCCCGCACTCTTTCGACTGCTCCCCCCCCCCCCTTCCTCCCCGGCCGTCTCCCCCTCCTGCGCCTCCTCCTGACGCCGTTCTTTGCTGCGGGGCCGTTTGGGCGCTGCCTGGTGGCCTCGGCTCCGGCTGTCTGTGGGGAACGGCCATTAAAAAGCGAGCGAGCGGGCGGGCGGCCATCGCGGCAGTCGCCAGCGCCTCAGGTGGACCCACCCCCTCGGTCCCCTCCCCCGCTCCCTGCCTCGCCGCCTCCCCGCCGCCGCGCAGAGAAACTGTCCGCTGCGGGGCTCCTCGCTCCGGCTGCCGCCTCCGTCCCCCCTTCTCGCCCGCCCGCCTCTGCCGCCGAACCCCGCTTCCGCCCCCCGCCCCTCCACCCACCGAAGATGGCAGGCTGGCAGAGCTACGTGGATAACCTGATGTGCGATGGCTGCTGCCAGGAGGCCGCCATTGTCGGCTACTGTGACGCCAAGTACGTCTGGGCAGCGACGGCCGGGGGCATCTTCCACAGCATTACGGTAAGGAGAAGCCCGCGGCGCCCGGGAAGAAAAGAAGGAGCCGTCTCGCAGGGGCGGGGGGTGAGGAAAGGCAGGGAGGCGAACCCGGGGTGGGTGGGGGGGCTTCCTCAGAGATGCTGGGCTTTGGATCCGTATCTCGTTGGCCGAACCGGGAGCCCAGCTCTGCGGGTGGGGTGGAAAGGGCTGCAACGGAGCCGGAGCTGCGGAGAGCCGCCGATCCCCCAGAAAGCCCGGGAAGGCACCTTCCCATCTTCTCGCTTCACACGCGTCCGCACCACTACCGCTTGCGGAGGGGGCTCGCCGCTCTTCCCACCGCCGAGCCGGGGTGGGAAGGGCCGCCCGGCGCCCCGTCCGGCGCTTCCCTTTCTCTACTTCCCCTCCCCCGCCCCGTCCTTTAGAGAAATCCTTGGAAAGTGGCGAGGGAAGAGGCGGGAGAGGGGAGGGCGGGGAGTTCCCTCGTGGAAGAGTTTTGCTCCCGGCCGCGGCGTTGGCCTCTTCCCGCGGAAAGCCGTTTCCCGAGAGACCCAGCGGGATTGAATGTGTGAACTGAAAGCGAGTGTCGTCCCCCCCCCCATTTTTTTTTATTCCGCCCCCTCCCGGCTTAGGGGCTTGCAGGGAAAGACTCCTCGAGAGCTGGGCCTGGAGGGGATAGTCGTGACTTGGGGGGGGGGAATAAAGGCCCCCCCATATTGGGAGGTTGGGGAAAGCTGCCGTTGGGAGTTTCGCCACAGATTTCAGGTGCACGTGGGGCCAGGTGAAGGTAGAAAAGCCCGGTCCTCCTTGTGGGGGGAGCACCCTTTTGTACGGTAGGGTGCGGGGGCGGCTTTACTACCAGCATTGGACTCAGTCATGCCCGGCAACAGAGCGGGAGGAAGAAGAGGGAAAAGGCCGGACCCTGGAAAGGGCGGGCGGGCGGGCGCGCGCTTGCGCTTGCGGATGATTCAGAGGGAGTTTAGCGTAGGAATCCCTTAGTCTGCCTCGCGCTTTTGGGGAGGGATTTGCGAATGCAGCGTAGGAGGCTTTTGTGAATCCGTTCCTCGCCAGTTACTCCAGGTTTTTCGCCTCCAAGATGGCGCATTGCCGCTGATTTTTTTTTTTTAACCCCTCCTTTTCTCACTCCTCTCCCGAGATATTAATCACCTCGGTTCCTGCACTGCAGTCTTCGTCTTTTCGCCCTTTCCTTCTCTCTCCCCCCATCCTGGCTTTCGGACTTATCCTAAAGTGCCCTGGTCCATAAAAGTAGAGCTGATAAAGAAGAGGGATGATCCCTCTAAGAAGGTTCCGTATTGTGTGCTGATCAGCCGGTGTTTGCAAGGCTGAAACACCGCAATTATTGACGATATAAATATTTGTACACATAATCTTCGTCGTGCCAATGCATTCGAAGTACAATTTGATGTTGCATTACAATTCTGATCATGGCTGGCTCTTTTTCTCCGGAATGCCATTTTGGCTAACTGCTTGCCTATCAGTACAAGGCATGTACAAGAATTGACAAAGTATTGAAATACGTTTTCCTCTTTTGTTAATAATCTATTCCAAGTATAACGAGGATTTTGCTTTAGGCATCAGCAATGTTAAAATAAGGCTTAAAATATTTTCTTATCTGCAGCAGGTATATAGGATGGGTTAAAAAAAGCAGTGCCCTTGGTGGCTGCTGAGGTTTTTCTCTATTGTTGAGATGGTGATCATGATAGGTAGACTCCTGGCCTGTACTTGGGAATGACTAGGGCCTGCTATGACTCTGCAGTTCCATTGGAAGGAGACGCCTTCCAATGGAAAAACGTGTGGGAAACACATTTTCTAGCTGAGCTGCCTCTTCTATTATTGTCCGTATTGTTTGAACAAAATGCTGGCCTGGGTTTAGAGAAAAAAGACTGATTTGTAAGCAGCTTGCTTATTCTATTTTCAGCTGTTAAAACAAGCCATGCTTGTTGCTTCATTTCCCTCTTCTGTATAGCTATCCCATGGCAGTTCTGAAAACTTACCCATTTTTATCTGAGCAATTCCAGTAGCTTTGGACTTGCTAAAATGCATTATATGTTTGCACAAATTTGCAGTAATAGGAGTAAGAACCCTGTGTGCTTTACATTTGAGAAACCTGGTTTAAGAAGCCCTAAAGTTAACATTTAAGGATATTCTGCATTTTGTCCTTCAGTATTTAATGTACACTATTAATGACTTAAAACTGTTGTTACATTGCATCTAAGAGGGTTTGTGGTGAGCATAAGGCTGTTGATGGATTGGTTCACCTTCTGTCTCAGATCTATGCTGAATTTAAAGGTGGTGCCTATTCATATAGTTAAATGTCTGTGGTGCCTATTCCTATACTTCTCTTTGATATTTATTTAAGAAATATCTCCTTAAGCTACATATAACTTTGTTAGCACTCAAAATAACTTTTATACAGTAAAGTTCCACGCAAAGGTGCATGACTTAACCACAAGTATTTCATGCATCCCATGAAAGGATTGGATATAATCGTAAGAGTCTAAACAAAAGCTGGCATCAATTTGTAAATTTTAAAACTACTAAGAATTACTGAAAATACATAATAAAGTAAAATTTACATTACTCTTTATTTATTTAAATTTTTGCTCTGGGTTCACCTTTTTAGAGTGCAACTGTGACATGTCTTTCAAATCTAAATGTGTTTTCTCCTTAGAGATTGTAGTTCATAACTAAAGAACAATCCCTTGAATTCAGATTTCCACCCTTATATTAAATTGCTAGAGAAGTTGCTATTGAACTTCTAGATTCATAGATTCTTCAGTATGCAGCATTCAGCTAAAATTCTGGATTTCTCTCTTTGACAGCCTATAGAAATAGATATGATTGTAGGAAAAGACCGTGAAGGTTTTTTTACCAATGGTCTGACTCTTGGTGCAAAGAAGTGTTCTGTGATCCGAGATAGCCTCTATGTGGATGGTGACTGTACAATGGACATCAGGACAAAGAGCCAAGGAGGCGAACCAACATATAATGTTGCTGTAGGCAGAGCTGGACGAGGTAAGCTTTTTCTTCAACTATTGTTTGATTTGCTTTTTTGTTAAATAGAAAATATGCCGGCAATAAATAACATAAATTTATGTCCAATAAAATTTGTTCATAAAACTGTTTTGTCAGTATTGGTAATACAAGAATTCACAGTATTAAGGCTTAATGCTGAGAATGTAAATGAGTTGACTACATTACTTTCAAAAAAATTGTGGCATATGTATGTAGCAATAAAGAGCAGGGGTATCATGAACCATTCAACTGTCCATTTAAATAGTTTACAAACTTATATTAAGCTCATAGGCATTCCATTAAATCATTTTCTGAATTTGGAGTGGGTACAAGTAGTTCTCAATTTATGACTACAGTTGGGAACATAATTTCCTTTGCTAATTGAAGTGGTTGTTAAATCAACCTGGCTTTCCCCATTGACTTCATTTGTTGGACACCCCCTGGGAAGGTCAGAAATGGTGATCATGTGATCTCAGGGTGCCACAACCATTGTAAAACACATGCCAATTGCCAAGCACTCAAATATTGATCACATAGCTGTGAGGATATTGTGATAGTCATAAGTGTGAAGATGGTCATAAGTCTTTTCCCCCCAGCACCATCATAACTTAAAAGTGGTTATTAAATGAATGGCTGTAAGTTAATGATTACCTGTATTACTTTTGGCTTCAGAGTTCAAAAGGTCTCCAAACATTTCTGTGGATTGTACTTACAGCATAAATAAGAAATGGAAGTTCAGGTCCTATTTTCCTCCAGTCCTCTAGGGTAGAGTAATTTGAAAAAAAAAACAACTTACCAATGGTCAAGTCACTGCTCAGACGTGGATTTGAATATGGTTCTTTCAGATACAAATTCAGCATCTTAACCAGCTGAGACTTTTAAGTATGCAGTGTATAGAAAAAGTAGAACAATATATACATGGACACTTTTGTAGTGAGAACATCTTGAGAACAGAATTACTATATGTTTTAGTGACATCTGGTGGCATATAGGAGAACATGCAAATACATTCTAAATATTTCTGAACTATGCTATTCTGAGCTATACTGCAAATAATTTTGATCATGTTTAAACCAAGTGTTTTGATATATTTACTGTAGTTATTTCAGCTATAATTCCCACATAAATATGCTACTTCTCAGACATTACAGTTTTATCTGCCTGCACTTTTTATTAACTTTTGAAAAAGAAACATTTGAATAAAGAATAGTTCTGTGTAAATGATTGTTTTAATGTGAAAATCTGAGTATTATTACAGTGCTTAATTAACACTATAATTGTTTTCTCTTTCAGTCTTGGTCTTCGTAATGGGCAAAGAAGGGGTCCATGGAGGCGGATTGAATAAGAAGGCATACTCAATGACAAAATACTTGGGGGACTCTGGGTTCTAGTTGCTAGGCAGACTGTTAAGTATTAGGGAAAATTGCTATTAAACTTTCCTGACAGTAATCTACATTGTGGAAACTTTATTAGCAATGCAGGGTGATGGGGAATGAACCTGTGTCTCCTTTGTATCCCTCTATTGGTGGGGAAAGGTGTTATTCTTTCTTTATTTCTGTTCATCCTTGTTTCCTTGTGTACTCCAGCACTGGTTATGGTTGTGGGAAAGAGAAACTGTCCAAAGAGGGACACTCAGTAAGAAAGCTAATGAACTGGCTTTATACCTGCAGAGGTTTGATATCTAAACAACCTCTCCCCATTCACATAGCAACTCTCATCACAATCCTCGTGTTCACCGTACTACTAGCCTAAAGATGGCCATTTATTTACACATCTTTTCCCTGATGTCATGGCTTCAGTTACTCTTTATGTTAATCATTGTTGTATCCATATTCTGTATCTGGCACCATCTATTGCAAACAGATGATATGCATGATACATTGAAGCCTTGGGAAAAAAAATCATGCTAAGTCCAGACTTTGCTTTGTCTTAGCAAATAATGTGACATTGAGAACTAAACCAGTTTAAATGAAGTGAAATAAAGGTGCCGATTGTACAATCAAGATTGATCAATGCCTCTTCAGCACTTTGAGCATTTACACAGCTCATTAGTCTTCCTTTGTAGAGCATGGTTGGGAGGGGTAAAATGCATGCATATCTCTACTTTCTTCCCCCTTGTCCTCATCCACTTTTTTGTTTCTTTGCTTTCATCTTCTATCTATAAATACATTTTTTAAAATACAGTGCCTGGTTTGTTTAACCAATTTGCTGCTTGAAAGCTGTTAAAATTGTTGCTCTAGTTTTGTTGTTGCTCTTCTGTGTAGACTTGCAAACTCTTCATGATGTCTGAAGCACATCCTGCTTTAAAAGGGTAACTGCAAAACTATGAAAAGGTGCCGATGCACTTCTCCCATCACCAAACCACCATCACCATCTTGAATGAATCCCCAGGGACATTCCATCACCACAATAGCTCAGGCACGTAACTTTTTTTGCCAGCTCCTGTTCTGTAGTTGAACTGTAAAAAGGCTGCCATCATGGACTTTAGATATCCCAGTGTAACCATCTGGAGTGTGTCCAGTTTCATTTTTTTTCCATAGGACCAATTTTGATTTGCAGCTTGGGTTTTATATGATACTGCAGTGTCACCGTCAGCAAACTGCCACCTTTGGTTATATAGGTAGCACCTTGACTGACATCTGTCTGTTGGAACGTTGAAAGGATATTAAGACTTGCTACTTTGATACCAGTGTATGTTTTGAAGGTTGGTAGTTTAAAATAAAAGTCCAAATAATACCATTTCAAATCTAATTTTCATTTGGCCTGTCATGCCCTAGCTGCAGAAATTGTGAAGTAAATTGCCTTGTGCATTAGTCATCTGAAACATGTGTAAACAAATTGTCAGTTTGAGCACGGTACTAACATGTATGTCCATTTAAAAGAGAACTGCAGAACTCTGTATACAGAAAATGAAAGATGGTCTTGGTTGGAATAACTGAGTTGGCTGTCTTGTGATAAATTTTTAATATGTATTCTGTGCCATACTAATGTTTAAAAAAAGGATCTGTTGCTATTGTGAGATGGATTTTAACTACAAGAATGGCTTCTGAATGGCACTACTTTAGGGACACTCTAGTATTTGCTTCTATTGTTTGAGCCTTGTGGATAATGTACAGACTTAAACAAATTCTTGTTGCTGATTTGTTCATTTATTTCCCTGCACTTTGTTACATCTGGGATACAGTCTAACTCATCTGATTTAATATGCATTTCAAAAAATGCCATAACTATTAAACACCTTGTTTACAGACAGATGAAATAAATTTATTCCAACCAAATAAATTTCGAATTAGTGTGTTATGTGGGTTTTTTTCTTTTGCTTCGTTTCCCTTGTGGATTATCTTATACTATTTTTTTCCTGTTAAGATCGGTATAAATTTAATTATCATGCAACCTGTTGAATTTAGTGAGTAGGCCAGCTCTGAAGATCCTTTAATAAATATTGATCACATTTTTCAACAGATCAGGAAGGGGGAACAAATCTTTATAATACGTCAACGTTATTTTTGCTGTGCAGCAATTGAAATTCATTAAAACCAGTTTGATCAACAGAAAAAAGCTGATAGCCAAATTTAGAGCTATTGATGAATCTGGATTAATATAGCTATACTCTAACATTTAGTTTTTTGTCTTTTTGAAAACTGCCCTACTTCGGTGGAAGATCTCAATTTCTAGCATTCGTCCTCCCAATGCTTTTATTCAATCCCAAACACTATTTCTTAATTTTTACTGATTTCTGGTAAATAACATTTATTAAATTTGCTTGTCATCCATCTTGACACAAAATGACTGGGTGCCGTAGAACATTAAAATAAAATCATGAATATATAACCATTTACAAGTTGGTAGCTTTAAAATTAAATTATATTACATTTGGAAAAAGTTCCAACTATTATGGTAATACATAGATGGATGTGCAGCCTGATATTGTACAAACCTTTGTATGTTCAAAAAAAAAAAGTTTTCTAGAAAGAAACTTATAAGAAGCAAGTCCACCTTTAAACAATCCCCAGTTTCTAAATCATATTAGATAATTTAAGAAAGGAAATGGCAGTTATCACCCAGATGGGACTTAAGACTTAATGCTGGGATGTGCCTCAGGATCCCAAGCAGCAAATAATTTTAAAGTCTATGCCTGCCATGTGCAAGTAAGCAATATTCTTAAAAATATTTTTTAGGATGAATATTTGACAATTTGTTTTTGTTTGTTTTTTACAAATCAGGTGTAAGAGTTACAAATTCAACTAAGGAAGTTGTTTCAGACAAATGACAAAGCACAGACTTCTTAAAGTATAAAAATAAACAGCTACTGAAAGAACCAAGAAAAAATGTGATCGTTAATTGGGTGAATTGAAGAGCTTGCAAAACAATTGAATAAATTAAGAATACTTGCTAATTCTAGTTCTGCTCATAGGCAATATATAAATGGGGTTCCACATTTTAGATATCAAATATTTAAGATATCTTGAGCCCTCCTTTACAAGATACAGTACTTTAAACGTATGATGAAGTATATAAGGTATGCGTGTGTTGATGACTCACAGTAAAGGCTTTTTTATTGATTGTATAAATAATGTGAAAATTGAAGTGATTTATAAAGAGTTTATGATTTTTTTCCCCTCTTGTTCACTTTCTTGAACCTTATATAGGCATGAACGCCAGCTGGGTGACTTTGGCAAGCCACTCTCCTTCAGCCCAACTCACCTCATAGCATTGTTACAGAGAAAATAGGAGGAGGAAGAAGTACTAGATATGTTTGCCATCTTAGTTATAAAAATAATAAAGTCTTGATTAAAATACAATAAATATGTGAAAGAGAAGTTATTTCTTGTTCAGAGAGGCTTAGATAGATAAGGTAGATAGTTACAAAAATAAAGGTTTGATAAAAATAAATATGAGTTGTGTGTGTGAGAGAGAACTCTGTTCAAGTCTGGCTGGCCTAAACTGCATTCAGGAAACTAATACGATGCATACATAAGCAAGTATTTTCCAAAGCTTCTTACTATTATGCTAGTTCACAGGTCTCATTCAGATGCAGCTTTTTCACAAAGAGAATGGCATTTTTTAATTTATCATAAAAATCCATGACAAGAGTGTTTTATTGAAATTTCTGATAATCTGCTACCTAAACACCAGCCATGCAGGAAAGGGGCATTACCATTTTTGGAAGGAAAAAAAATTCACACAGCCTGTTTTAATGTAGATTTGCATATACTGGCAAAATGGCTATTAAAGTGGAAAACGTATTTATTAACATCCTTTCAAACTTTCCTGTACAAGGCTATATAAAAAACCCCTGTAATTTGACTTATACAGAAGCATGGCTACATTTTTTACATAGTTATAACACTTCTATATAATGAAGTTCTTTTCATGATAAAGTGTAAGTAAAATCCTGTTAAGCTATGAGCACTCATTTTCAAATTCAATATGTAGTTTGATTTGTTTCGCTGCATAGTTTTTACCAAGCTAATGTAGGATCAGACATTCTTATTACAAGGTATACCTACCTCCTTTATGAATCTTTATGAAGTACTGCACACAAAATTGTTTCCAAATATGGCATAAACAAAATTAAATGTTCTAAACTGTGTGCTTTAAAGTTGCCTTTCTGCATTGGTCCCAATCCCTGTCTCAAAGCGGAGTATTAGTGAAGTATGCCAATGAACAGGGTTATCCTGTTTATTTCCTTAAAGATGGGTTAGGCTAAGCCATGTTGAGATTTCTTTGCCAGGTGCTTACAAATGCAATAGGATAATGAAAAGACAGTCAAAATCCTTCACAGAGTTCAAAGCTCCAATTCCTCTTTGTTGGGAAATACTCTTGGCAGACAAATACAGAGAACAAGTATATCTTGTTCTTTAAAAGGTGCTGGTTCTTGTAGAGAAAGCCTTCACAGACATTAACACCCATACATTTTTGGTTGGTTGGATGTTTAGAATAGTACTTACCATACATTTAACAACTGAATATAAGTCCCTGCTTACTTACACCCTTGTCGCAGGAAAAACACATGTACGGTCTCGGTTCAACTTCATTTAACAAGATGCTGTTATACCTCTTTTGTGGGGGTGCATTATATTTAGTGGTGGAAGCCCCATTACTAACATTGTGAAGTCCTGTTAAGATGCTTGTCTTCAAAAGACAAATCAAATAAACAAAAAGAAAAACCTGCAATGAGATTAAACTATAGAATGCTAAATGAACAGGTGCTTCTAGTGAAGCAATGGAAGGTCTGCAATGCACTTCTCTTACGTACAGGTACATAAGGTGAGAGGTCTCGGGACAGGAGTTCATGTAACACTGTCCATTTTGCAGTTCAAACAGCATCTGCTGCTCTGTAATCCTTTTCATCATTGGGCTGTAGCTGGACTACTACACTTTCTTCCGTAACTCCATTCTCTGCATCACTACTGTCAATATCTTCATTTCCTTCTTCCTCCTCCTCCTCTTCCTCATAGTCTGAAGATTCTGTCATATTGGGATGAGAGTATGACTCTGATAATGCCCCAAAAGACTGAGTGCTAGCTGAAGCAATCGGCCTAAGCAAAGGGGTATTCTCAGAGACTTCATTCTCCTGACTGCTGTCTGTTTCAGAATCGGAATCTCCCTGAGAAGGGACCACTTTCTGTTTACAGACAGGACATGTTTTCTTCGTTTTAGTTAGCCAAGGATCCACACATTTGCAATGGTAGGCTGCCAGAAAAAGAAGAAAAGAAGGGAAAGGAGAAAGATGTGTTTGAAGGAGACTGGGGAAAATAGGCAGTTATAGGCAGTTTGAGGATAATTTTACATGTTTTATGATAATACACAAGGCATTCTGTGCCACCCACCTTCAGACCATTTTTTTCCTATAGCAGCCAGTTTACTTCTGAAGAAACTAGATGCTACTTGTGGTGTGAGTTTTTTTTAAAAGTTCTTGCTTACATATTGTCCTACTGCAGAGCAGTAGCCAACGAAATGTCATTACTGAATTTAAGAACTGAAATAATGTTGGGCCTCTGAATAGTCAGGAGACAGTTATTAGTCTATTATAATGCCCACTATAATCATAAGATGCAGTACAAAAAATAAAGGTTAAACTGGCCTTTCTAAGTCTGCAATCAAACATTGTGCTCCCTGTACTAATTTCTACTACTAATAGTTGAATTTCAACTATTATGAAAAATTAAGTTTAATAAAAATCTGTGTTTGTCGAAAGCTGTAAATGTGGAATTGAGCGCAAACAACACAGAATCCACTACAGGAAATGATTTAGCTACAAGCAATGTCACATTTTTAGCTGTAAGCAAGCCACTGATCTGTACTTTTAAATAACACTCATGACTTGGATCTCCTTGGATTATCATTTCAAAATGCAAACTGAAAATAGCATAATTGAGTTTTTAAAAAGTAATAAATGCTGGCCTGCTGTATCAGACAAAGTCCAGTCCAGCTATTCTATTAATCTCTTTAAGAAGGTACAAACTGTCGGCCAGTACATAACATTTTATAAATATGAATTTTGAATACAACCATTTAATATTAATATTTAAAATGTCACCTGTTTCAACAAATTTAGGATACTGAGACCACTGTCAAAATTCCTACAAATATGGGACTGTTTCTTCTCCTTACATGCCATACACCGACCTTATTATATTCTAAATTGTTTCTTGAAATAACAGTAATAAATTTCATTATATGTCTTTGCCCAAGATGGCTGGGAATTCTTGGAGATGTAGTCACAATTCTGTAGGAACCAGTCTTATTTTAATCTGATAAAAAACAACTGCATTTACAAATGAATAACATTTGGTTCTTTGTCTATAAGAAGCAAAAATATTGTATCCCTCACCAAAACAAGAGTTCAGTAAATAATCAAATGTAGCTACTTACCATGAGAACAAGGAAGAATTCTGAGTTTATCTCCATCCTCATATTCATCCAGGCAAATGGCACAAACATCATACTCATCTCCTGAAGCAGAGAAGTTTGAAATGAAAGAGACAGTACAGAAGCAGAATTAAGAGTATATGTAGCAGAATCCATGCCCTGCAGAAATTTATTCAGAGTGCCTTTGGGTAGCTGTTTAAGATCTAAGCCATTATAAGTAAAGTGAGTCATCTAGAATTTACACCTTCCTAGATTACAATTCATTGCCTTCAACCACTATATGAAACTGGCTCTCTTATATAGAGTATTAGCATTTAAATAGTTATATTAAGAATTCAGAACATCTGCTATGCAAAAGTCCTGACTTACAACTGATTTATAATGATTGTTTTAAATTACCATGGCAAGAAGAATACTTTATGGCTTATAAAACACTCTTAGCTGTTGTAAAATGTTGCACATGTGTTGTGTGTCCCCCATCACCTGACCACATTTGGGGAATTTGGCAACCAACCCACATTCATGACTGTTTGCAGCATTCCGTGCTCATATAACTGCAATCTGCAACATTTTTTGCATTTCTCTAATAAACAACCCTATTCAGAAGAAAGGATTCACATTTACGCATATGAGTCTCTTAATTATTGGCATAAAAGGAGTAATAAAATTAGGTCCAGTCTTTTGGGTCCCCTAACTTGAAACAGTCATGACTTACAACCAAAAATCCAGTCCCAATTGCAGTCTTAAATCAAGGACTACCTGTGGCTCAATGAAAAAAAAAGTGCTTTATAACAGCTGCTATAGCCATTCCTTGTATCTTTTAAATTAAGATTTGTATCTGAAAACCTGAAGAACTGCTGCCAATTTAAAGAGTTTACTGGATTACTAGAAAGCGACAATTATAAGAACATGAACAAATTTATAATTATTTTAAAACTTGCCATATCTCTAGATAAATGAGAGCTTAAATGTTTAGCTATTTTTGCTGTTTCGTAATATTGTAACTTCTCCCATGTGTTAAAATGCTTCTTATGAACCCAGCCAATTGCACAAATTACAGGAGAATTTTATCATTGTATATAATTATAACACTTAGTGTAATAGGATGGCAGCTTCAATACAAGAATAGAGCACTTTTGGTGAAAGATATTTCAAGATATATGGAGCATCAATCAAGAAGCTACCTGCAACTTCTTATACCAAAGATCTCTTTTCCTAGTGGGGTGCTGCAAAAACCCAGGAAAGACGAAGTACTAAACTGTTTACAGAACCATCACAGTATCTTTATTCTTTAAAAAAAAATATTCAGTTAAAATGAAAACATTTGCTTTCTTTGAGTTATGTGCCTTCAAGTCAGTTTTTTGACTCCTGGCAATGGCTTAAATGAATGCCTGCAGTTTTCTTGGCAAGGTTTTTCAGAAGTGCCTTGCCTCCTTCCTGGGGCTGAGAGAAAATGACTGGCCCAAGGTCACACAGCTATCTTTGCATCTAAGGTGGGACTAGAACTAATGGTTCCTTCCTTAGCCATTACATCAAGCTGGCTCTCTGCAAATGATATTTAAGAGGGAAAAATCTCCCTCATAAATAACTGATTTTTTTTCCTGGAGGAATGTGGCATAAAATTAGTAAGGTTGGTCAAGAATCTGAGAAACATTTCAATTTTTCATTTGCTGTGGCTGAAGGATCCTGGCTAGATTTCCAAAGCAATTCCCAATAAGAAATATAGAGTATTCTAGTCTTTAAGCACTAAAATGAGACACTGTTGCCAGATTTGCTTTCAGGAGATACAGATAAAGCTGGCAACAATAAAGGTTTGCTGCCATCCTCAGTATTGTTCTGCTAACAGACTATAGGGCTATCCCAAAGTGCCAGAAATTTCATTATTAGTCAGCTAAGTGACTGATGAGGGAGTAAATTGTGTGGCTACTGAATCTGCAGTTGTCATTAAGCCAGGAGAGTGAGCTCACTGTACAGAAAACTGAGACATGACTCAAAATTATATTGGCAGGTTGGAGCAATGAGCTGAAGCTAGTGTGAGTTTTAATTGAGCTACCAAAAATTAAAAATGGAAGTCAGACTACACTTGCATTCATGAGCTGGGTGGCCATAAACTGATTTAATAAACAAGTGGACTAAATGAATACATGTCACATGGGGGTCTTGACAATATAGATGGTCTTCACTTAACAACCACTCATCTGTAACTGTATTATAATCTGTAACTTATGATGGTGTTGAATGAAGTTCTAATCATCACAGCATCCTGTGATCATATGATTGCCATTTGTGATCTTCACTCCTGGCTTCAGACAAGTAGTCAATGAGAAAGACAGCAAGAAGCTGCAAATGGCAGTCATAATCATGTCATGCTTAAAAATGTCTTAGGATTTGTTTAAGGGTGGCAATTCGGAATGCCAGAATTTCTGTTGCTACACTTTAATGTGATATCACACTTTAGAACCATATTGTTTAACCCTGAAAATTCCAGTCTCATGTTAACTGAGATCCACCAGTAGACATGAAAATGATTTAAGATATTCTAAATAGAACATGATGTGACTCTGTTATTAATTTTCATTGATTAGTGCAATCACAGGCCATATTTCATGGAAAATACAGGAATCGGGCTTCAGGCAGAGAAATATGTCAAATTTACCACACTGAAAGTAAGATACTGATATATTGAAACATGTCACAAACAAGAACCTTGATGACCAAGCCCAATGAAGACTCGGAAAGATATGGATATCTCCAGGCATCTTAGCTCTAAGATGTTAATTCGTCTTTGTTGTTACAGAGGACAGGACTAGAATCAGTAGATAAAACTGTAATAAACAGATCTAACAAAACATTAGAAGTACTGTATTAAGGAGGAAAAGAGCTGCAAATAATGAGACCAAAGAGTTATAATCAGAGGCAGGGTGGCTATTTCTCCGTAGAATGAGTAATCTAATTATTAAGATATTTGCATCCCACCAGAAGCAGAGCAGAAACTGTAGTGCTAGTACACATATAGAAAAAAGGTTCACCAAAATTAATGCTGGTAACAATTCAGACTTTCTCATCCTAAATACTAACAATGCTCCAGTTCCCTCATCTCATTACTGTGATATAACTGTCAGGACATTTCCCCATTCCACCCACAAGGAAAGCTAGTTTTTATGCCATACAAGAAGTCTCAGTGTTGTCAAGATACAGCCTAGAACCTGTTGGCTCAGATTTAACACAAAAATTCAATTGGGAGATGAAAGAATCCCTCTCTTTTTCTAAAAGTTTCACTAATTAGTCTCATCTGAATGCAAAGAATGGCATAAAATTTGCAGGCAATCAGAATGTGTTATAGTTGAAAGAAAATGAAGGAATGCCTAACACCAAGATTATACTCCAAATCTGCCCTCCAAATATGAAATATAAAAGCAGAAATAGTTAACCATTCAGTGTCAATAGGATTTGACCAGCTGTAATTGGTGCTAATGGATTTTGCATTAGTGCCCTGGGAAATCTTCATCTTCAACAAATGGCAATTCTGGCTCTTCTCTTGCCAAATACTGTATCACAAAGAGCTAATTCTGAACTAGGTTTTCTAAGGTACAACTTCTTCGTGCCAAGAACTACAGGGATTATGTAGGCTTGCTTTGTTTAGATGCTGTCGTTCTCATAGCAATGCCTTTGATTAAAGAAGCTTTATAATGCTTTTTGTGTTACATTTTTCCACAATCACATTTGTTTTCCTCTGGGAGGTTAGTATACACAATTTTACAAGCAATTTAGTTGATATTATAGCACTGACAACTGAACTATTAATGGGAGAGTAAGTTCTGTCTTGATGCTTTCCAATTAAAACTGTTGGGGGGAAAAAACCTAAAGATTTGTTTTTTTTAATTAAGTACATGTAAGTCTGTAAATACTGTGAAGTGGCAAGAAATTTGGCTAACTATACATAAGAGAAAAAAAATGCTTCACACACCATAGGCAATTAGGTCTGTAAGCATCCAACAAAGCATATTAAGATTATAAACCACCAATATTATTCTTGTAGCTCTTTTACACACAATATAATCAATCTATTTTCACAGTAAGTAATGTGAAAATGTTAATTGAGTATTTATATTTAAAAGCTGGGAATGGTAGAAATGTGCAAGTAATGTCGAACAAGATGACCTTTAGTTTAATGCAATAGAAATCAAGTTATATTTGAACTAGGGTGTTACACTTTGTGACATATCCTGCAATTTGTTAATGATATATAAATTATAAGGGGTACCTATAAACCTGTAAGTAGTTAATTAGTTTCCATTTTTCAGGGAATTATTTCTGTAAAGTAATAATAATATCTGCTCTGCCCTTCTATGTCAGATAAATTGAAGAATTATAGTGTATATAGCCATTACTTTTAAAACAATTATCATGTTATTAGAATGTTTGTTTCAGGAGATTTGAAAAGAGGCATTCTGGAAACAGAGGAGTCCAATCAGTTCAAATATACTAATATACAAAAATATTTTTATGAAAGAATGGATTTATTTGAGGCATAAAACACTATTAACTTTAGAAGGGCATGGCCTTCAATTAGGTTGGTATGCTTTCCTATGGTATGAGAAGAACAAGATACATAGTTATTTTCAAACACATTATGTTAGAAATGTGTTATTATCAGTATGGCTTAAAATTAAAGAACAACACTACCTGAAAATACCAGTCTGGCTTTCCACAATGGAAGCATTGCTACATTCTAATGTTATTAATATGGAAAAAATTGTAAGATATAAAGATATTTTGAATGGAAAAGGGGAATTAAAAACCAAGGAACTTAGTAGACAAGGGATGGACATTGCATGGTGGCCACAAATGCAGATACAATCTCAGTACGAGAAACATGCTAAAATATATGGTTTTAATAAAGAACTAACAGAATTGGACCAGATATTAACTGGAACAGATGAAAATTTGATAAAGAAAACATATTTTATTATTTATGTTATTTATTGGGTATTAAACTTGAAAGTGAGCAGGTAAAGGAGACAATGATTGTTTGGGCTAAAATTTTTGGATATGCAATAGAATTAGATAAATGGCAGAAACTGTGGGATAGAAATGTTAAATTGATTATGTCAACTGCATACAAAGAAAATCTGTATAAAATGTTTTATAGATGGCATTTTGCACCAACAAAATTAGTGAAAATGTATTAGTGAAAATATTAAATGTTAGAAATGTAATTAAATGTCTGGTTTATATTACCATATGTGATGGACATGTCCACAAGTTAAAAAATATTGGATGAAAATACATACCTGGTTAGAAAAAATGATAAACAGCATTTAGATATGAAACCAGAAATATTTTTATTGGGCATTATATCAGAAAAATATGATAAAGATATTATATACGTGATTTTACATGTACTAACTGCAGCTAGCATATGCTCAACAATGAAAGTGTGATGAGATCCCAACAGATGAGAAGGTAATTAAGAAAATATTAGAATGTGCAGAAATGGATAGACTAACACTTACTATCAAAGATATAGAAGAAACTAAATACTTTTTGACATGGGACTTAGTTTATCAATGGCTAGACAATAAAAATAGAAGTTAGAAAGAAAGGGACATAAAAAGGATAAATGTTAAAATGGAAATTTGTTAAAATGGACAAACAAAATGTTATTGTCACCACAGTATTAATGTTATTGTGATACATGTTATTGTAAACACTCTGATTATGATTGCCTAAAATAATTGTACCCAGACAACACACTGTTCGATTGAAATGGAATTTTTATATATTATACAAATAAAACTTTTAAAAATATTTTGTTTTCACACTCAAAATAATTTCTTCAAGGGCTCTGTACTCATATTACAATCTGCATATTTCAAACATTTTATTTTGAGAACAGAACAAGATATCTGTTTCAAAGCACTTAAAACGTTTCCTGAAATTGCATTGTTCTGTACAGCAATATGATTGGTGGCCTCTTCTGCCTCTTAACTGGAGTGTTATCTTTCCAGTTTTCCTGCCTGGACCAGGACAGAACCAGGAGCCAGTTATGGTCCTACTGCTATTGGTTAAGTTTAATAGCAATGGCATTTGTATACCGCTTCATAGTACTTTACATCCCTCTTTAAGCAGTTTACAGAGTCAGCATATTGCCCCCAACAAATCTGGGTCCTCATTTTACCAATCTCGGAAGAGTGGAAAACTGAGTCAACCTTGAGCTGGTCAGGATCAAATTCCTGGCTATAGGCAGAGTTTACCTGCAATACTGCATTCTAATGATTGCACTACCATGGCTAATAAAATCATCTGAAGGGTAGGAATTTGGAACAAAGCAGCAGGCATTTAAAGAACACAGGAGCCTTTGAGGGAGCTTCTCTAGAGCTCATGAGCACCAGAAAAAGACCTAAGCAGGGAGGGAAAAAAATCAGGAATTGCTACAAGGAAGTAATGTGTTAATGCTTCTGCTGCCAGTGCCGTGTGTCGGATTGTTTGCTTACTTCTGAGGCAAAGTATACTTTCATTCCCATTGGGGGAGGGGAAGGTGATTTTTTAAAATGGATTTTATGTTGTGGATTTTTAATGCTATAAGTTGACCAGTGTTACCATGTATGAGTCGGACGGTCATATAAATTTGTTTAATTATTATTCAATGAATGAAAATAATGAAGTATGGATAATTGATGTGATAGTACCAGGTTATAATACAATGCAAGACAAAGAATTGGACAACATTTCAAAGTATCATGAACTGAAAACTGAAATATTATGGTATAAACCAGCCATGGTGGTTCAATGGTTAGTGGCACACTGGGTGTCATACTAAAAATACTGGATGGCATTTAGAAAATCTGTGCATTGAAAAAAATTTCCATCTGTCAATTTCAAAAGGCCACACTACTTGGATCTATACATATACATTGATATATGATGACATCTTAGGTTCTTAGGAATAAATCAAGGTGAATGAAGACCAACACCAATTAAAGAACTGGCAGCTGTGACTATTGTGAACAGATAATATTTACAAGTGAGTCTTGCAACTGGAATTACACAGAAAATATATCAAATAAGATCAAGAAGTAGTTAGCTGTAACTAAAGTGGGCAATCCTTGCTTAATGACTCTTTGCTTAGAGAATGTTTGAGGTTACAACGGACCCCGAGAAAGATACTTATGATCCAGATTCAGAGTTCAAATATCCACACACACTCAACATGTTCACGTGAGTAATTTTTGGTGCTCAGCAACCAGTCCGCATTTATGACCATTTGCAGCAATACCATGGTCACAAGAAAGCAATTTATAACATTTTTTTTTTTACCAGAAATGAACATTTACTTCTGTTCTCTGGCCAAAAACACCCGCTGTGAATAACTGGTTCACTTAATGACTCTGCCGTTTGCTTAACAACAATGATGTTCACTTAACAACTGCGGCAGTCACTTAACGATCACCACAAAATACGTAGTAAAACCAAGTCAGTCACATGATGACCACTTAATGACTGGCATGACTTATGATTGCAATTCTGGTCTTAATTACAATTGTAAATTGAGGGCTACCTGTACAATTAAAAATACTGGAGTCCAGAAAGTATCTTAGAATTAACTTAGCTTGTAATGTGAAGACTAAAAAATATTCACCCCCAGATTCAAAATCTCCTTCAAATCTTGAAAGATGGATGAGTGTAAGTTCTACTGCTAATTCTATTCTGTACCATCAAAATGAAAAGCTCTGTTTTACTGACTCCATTAATAATGGATTCAATGTAACACTCACCCTTGATCAAATATTTATAACTGTTCCAGCTGCCTGTAGCTCTAAACAATAATCTGGCAGTGATTTTGAATTCAAATAGACTGGACGTTATACGTTAAATGTTGAATATTGGAAAATCCATGTATAATTAACAAGTATTAGAAATTATTAAAAATAGTTTCAATTTAAAATACAGTACAATTCAATAATTTACAAATCACCAGGAAAAAGGTTTTCTTAATTTGTGCCCTGGGACTTTCATCTGGCATGCAGGTTTTTTTTTAAATATACAGCCGTGGATGTGTTAATGGGAAAAGCAAACTCAACAGTTTACATGAACCTGAAAGGAGCATCCTGCCAAGAACAGCTATTCCCACCCACCTCAAATTTAATCCAATCAATTGCAGTAAAAGAAAAGTAGGAGGTAACTCTTTCTGAAAGTCACATTTAAAAAAACCATTCCAAATCTACACCAAAGAAACACACCACTCCCAGTGCCCAGGAGCTGAGGCGGTGGTGGTATCTGGTTTAGGGGGCTGTATCTAGTCATCCATTTACTTTAACAATCAAATGATGGGAAAGAGGCAAGACCTCTGATGTCATCTACTCTATATGACAACGCTTTTGTCCATGTCAGGTGTAGTGGAGAACATGTTCCTCCTTGTTTTGTTTCGTGTAGGCAAAAGCAATCCTTGTATGACCAATTTAAGACTCAATGCAAGTCCCAGCTTGCTCTATATTATTTGTCTGAAGTGATGTAGGGTTTCCTGCCTATGCAGGGGGTTGGACTGGAAAACCTCCAAGGTCCCTTCTAACTCTGTTGTTCTACTCTATTCTACTCTATGCTACGCTACTCTACTCTACTCCCATTCCCATTCTATAACAAGGGTGTCTAAATTTGGCAACTTTAAGACTTGTGGACTTCAACTCCCAGAATTCTTCAGGCACTAAAGTCATTGGGGAAGCTGGCAGGGAAAGTTGCCAAGTTTGGAGTGCCCTGTTCTACAGTAAGGAAAGGGCAAAGTAGCCACAACAAGCTTCCTTTCCAGCAGTCCAGGTGGTTCCCTACTAGAGCAGCTCTGCTCCTAGTTGGCTGCTCTGCAATTTTCTCCTTTTCAGCAGCAACCACACAAAGGCTGATTAGATAGAGTAGTTGCTTTTAATTACAACTTGATGAGAATGATTCTTCAGTTGTCTGGGACAATTTCCTTCTTTATAATATGAAACAAATTCCCTCAGCTAAATAATAAACATTTATAGAGAAAACTGACTAAACTATTGCACTACAAAATTTATAGTTACAGAAAGGAAGCTGTAACATGCAAATTACTTCTATTTGTGGGGTTGCTTCTATTAAAAGTAATTAAAGGAAGGCCAGAAGTATATGTATATATAAATTATATTTCTATAAATATAAATAAATAAAAATAACAAAAATTTGAATGGTGCTAACTAGAGATTTTAAAAGCAGCTTGGCATAGAACTGTTCTGGAGTGACTCCTATGCCAACTACTTTCCCTTTAGTGTCCATGGGCATTGACTCTAATTTATGTCCACTTTGTAAGGACAGAAAGGTAGAATTTTCTCCAAAGGACATCAATAGAGGGACTTTTCCACTGAGTGCCAAAGGCTCCCATTTTAACTGCCCTCCATATTTGAAAGGAAAATAGCATAGTGGCTCTCTAAATTAGGACGTAATAGCAGCACAAGAAGTCAACAAGCAGCAGCTGTTTAAATACTTGATAATGTGAGTCCATGGGCACTTTTCAACTTACAAGTTGCAATGAAACAAACAACATATGATTACTTTAAGCATGTACAATTTTTTTTATCTCACTAGGGCACTATAAAAAAGATAGCGTATGTGCATGTGTACCCTATGAATTCAATGCAATGTAAGACACATAGTTTAACATAAGAGCAAAATAATATTTATTCTTCGCAGTGAATGGGCAGCCAACTCCTTCCCCTACTCACTGACAACCAGATACACTGGAATTTCAACCCGCATTCATTCATTTCAGACATACAATTTCTGTATGAGGGACAGAAGAGAAACAGTTTGTTCTTTTGAGGACTGCAGACAGTTCTCCAGATAGCAGAACACAATCAAAAACCTGGTACCAGGGCTACCAGGAAAGATCATTCTGGAACCTCTGATAATATGTGGTAATCTATAAGCAGCTCCAAAAAAAGCCACAAGAGAAAGGAGGCATTAGCTTCAAAGATCATTCCAAGAAATAAGCAACAGTCTGCTATAATAAGCAGCTATAACAATTTTAAACAAATAAATAACAGCAATATTATTGTGGCTGGTTGCACAATTAGCCAGATGTTTACTCTGGATTTGCATTTTTATCCACCCGTTTTTTCCCAAATTTTATCTATAATTCAAAGTGACACACATACCTAATATTCCTACTTTCTATTTTTCCCACAACAACCCTGCAAGGTGCATTGACTGATAGTGATTGGCCCAAAGTCATCCAGCCAACTTTCAAGCCTAAGGGACACCTAGAAACTCAGTTTCCTGGTTTTTAAGACACTCTTTAACCCCCTCGGATAGCCCCGACCCATGATCAATGGTGCTGAACAAATGGTGGTTACAACTACTCTTTTGGTGTTCCAGCCATTCCAGCACCCCCATGGTCACTTGTTTACAATGTGGGAGCTTGGCAAACCATTCACACATTTGACTGGTTGCTAAGCACCCTTGATCATCTGATTGCCATTTTTATCCTTCTCTGCCAGTTTCCCCAGAGAGTCAGTGGGGAAGCTGACAGGGAAAGTTGTACACCAAACTGACCTCATAATTGAGAGCTAGTAATACTGCATAAGATTACTGTAGCTGTGTATGATGTTTATTGTTTTTGATGTAAATTTTCTCTAGTTGTATATCTTAGAGAAAAGACCAACCTAATCTTATGGTTAACATACAGAGTCTTATAGTTGTCACTCCATTTTTCTATTGGAAGTTATCCAGAAATCCTGCCTATATTTTTAGTACATGTATTCTTTCCTCCATTTTACTGCAGCTACTTGAAGTTAAAAGTAATATTTATGTTCACTCATTTTAAAAGAGAAA
This sequence comes from Notechis scutatus, assembly GCF_049901735.1. NCBI lineage: Eukaryota > Metazoa > Chordata > Lepidosauria > Squamata > Elapidae > Notechis > Notechis scutatus. The sequence continues at coordinate 142,080,273 of NC_142012.1, read as the reverse complement.
TTTGATTCTATTTATTTATTGTAAGATTAGTCTCCTTACATAAAAGTAGAGCTGATTACCCTTACCACATGCCTATAAAGTCAGAAGAGGTGGTATTATGCCATTCATTTTCTTTTATCATTTCCCCCCTTTTCATTGTTCCCAGGTGATGTGATCTTTTACATGCTGAGTCATGTGGAGAACAGGTAAAGATATCGTTCTGGAAGATAGGAAGTGGCCATGAAAATTTCGAAGCTGCCACCCTGACTTAGGAATTGGACCTAGGGTGTGTAATGCTCAGTTCTGCTACTATATTTATGTATTTGTTGAAAAGGGGAAAGAGGAAAGGGGAATGAAACTTTAGCCTGTTTCATAATCCTTTATAGTCCATTTCAAGCCCAGTGAAATAAAATTATTCAGCAAAGATCACTCAGCTTTGCATAGTGAATTTCATTATCTTAGAAGAAATTAATTTTGCACATCATGTCAAATGCAGTTTCAACCAAATATCTGCTTTGCAGTACTACTACTACTGACAATATCATGAATAATGCAAGATATTTATCAAGGGCAAACAACATGCAGGCTAGGGTTTTGCCTTGAACTCATATAATGTCTTATATATTCCTTCTGTTGATCATGGCAGCATGCAGTTATTATAGCTCTGTTTATAAGCTACAACAAATGGTTCACTGAATTATGCCATGCAAAAACCCTCAAAAATTAACATCCTCATTCCTCCCTGAACAGCACACAATGAAGAAAAAGTACAAAATACAATGAGAGCACATGTCAAGCACATGTCAAAGGAAAGATCCTATTCAGTTTTTTTAAATGACTAATTTCTAACAACTTAATACAGTATACACTTTCTCAGTAAGATGTCCTTCAGATATGTGGAAGCATATTCTTTGAAACTGCTGGCATACTAGCTGGAAATTCTGCAAATCAGAATCCCAAACAGTTGTCAAACCACTGGGGGGAAACAGATATAGTGTATACAGCAAGCTTATTTTTTATTTTTGACAGCAAACATCAAAACCTTTATGTCCTGAAAAGATATCATTCTGTACTTGAAATACAGAAAAACTACTTTATTTCTTCTAAGAGCTGTTATTGCATGACTGCTGACAAATAACTGCTTTTGTAAGCTATTTATGATTCATATAATGTAGGAGGGCAAATTTCATTGAATTAAGCTGTCATAAACCATAGAATAAAAAGAAATCCAGTATCTTCCTTCTTGAAATTACAATATTTATTTTGAAACATTTTTATGTTTTATTTGTAGTACATTTACATCCAGCTTTCTTACATCATGGAGCTACATTCTAAGTAATTATTAAAAAAAATATCAATTCCAGTGATACATCAATGACTCATTAGTTTATAAATAATAAATTCAGATTACTAGCAGATCTTCATACTGGCTACAAAGTAATATTTTAGTGCTCCTGTTAGTTGGTGGTTTAAATAGAAAACTTAAAGAGATTAAATACAGAATGTTGAATAAAATAAACTGTTCCCACCGGAAAATAAAAAAAGACTATTTTTTGCTGATTTATGCCTCTTCCAGATGCCCACCAAAGTGCTTTTCTTTCTATATGACTTCTACAGAGTAGTTTTTAATTGAGGAAGTTGGGCCAGGGGGCTGAAAGGGGCAACTATATTTTTCATTCCAACATGCTCTTGTCTACTCTAGACTTCAAGTCAGGAGCTTTGCATACCAATCTTATATTCTGAATCAAAGCTATCCCATGTCTGAAAGCATTAGTTTGTCAATGTGTGAAACATCCAATTGTTTTCTGCAGCTGTTAACACAGCGTTTAAAACTGGTCAGAGTAGAGATTATTTTAAAAGTTCTAAAACATTCCACTTACCTTTCTTGAATTTATGTACTGGAAGCTTCTTAAGTTGATCCTTTTGAAGGCGATTCCTTCTTGCTCTGTGTCTGTCCTGAACAAATTTTGTTATCTTGAAAGACAGGGAAAAATAAAATAAGAAAAGTATAGGACTACTCAATTTGTTTTTGAGTTACCTAAAGAAGGATGCATATTAAACGATTTATAAAATACAACAGTAGGACTCCTACATGTAAAATTCTTATCCAAATCCTCAGTTAACATAATACGATAATGCTTAAACTTTCAGCAGTTATGGACTACTAAGAAAAACATTTGTAAGAACCACCTACTTCCACTGTTCCCAAAGATGTGCAACAGACACTTACACAGAATTTCAGATCATTTTTTAGATCTCGAAATGGTTTCATTTTTGTTTTTATATATTATATGGTGATATAATGGGAGACACCTTGATTCGCAGAAGTTCAATATACCTTTAACCCAACAAATGTCTCCTTGGGATAATCTTACAAAGTCTACCATAAAAGCCTGCTTGCTCTTTATATTCGATTTTTATAAATTGGTAGAAAAATAGTTTTATTACAGTTTTAGTAATAAGTTGTAATGAATATTTTATAGTTGTTATTGTTCTGTGAATCTATGTAAACTGCAAAGAATTGGTGGTATACAAATAGGATTACATCCCGTATAGCAGTGATCCCCAACCTTTCTTATGCCGCGGCCCGGTATCACCAACCTTTTTTATGGCGCGGCCCGGTACCGGCATTAGCGGCACGCCATCTTGATGAAAAGTGCCGGTGACCTCACGGAAGCCATCAAAAGATGGCGGCTTTTGAGAAATGGCTTTCCAAAAAGCTCACGCGCGCCTTTGATGATGCTTCCGGTGAGCTTTCTCCGAAAAGATCACCGGAAGCACTTTTTCATCAAAAAGATGGCGCGCCTAACAAACCAGCGCCCGGTAGGACTTGTTCCACGGACCGGTACCGGTCCGCGGACCGGTGGTTGGGGACCCCTGCCATATAGCAAGCAGATTCAGCTGGTCACCACCTGGCAACTTTTCTACACTAAAGGCCATTTCTTTGAGTCCTGGCAACTCTTTTCTTATGGTTATGTTCCAGGCGGGATACAATGTCATGTTGAAACTGGATGCATTACTAAGAAAATCTCCACTACACATTCTGATGGATTCCCCTTGCAGCCAGGATGTTTAAATGAATGTGAAGGGCTGCAATATGAATATAAATACTACCCATAAGGAAGCTCTTCTTAAACCAGTGAATCCATGGAAACCTCAATTGGAGTGATGACCCAAACGGCTTTTTAAAGCTAGCTACAGATTCTAATGTACAGTTTACCTAATGTCAGCAATATCTTTCACAAAGACATACACTAAACAATAAACATTAAAATAAACTGACTTCAGCAATTTAAAAAAAGTGTTTATATGGGTAGAGAAAATCAAAAGATAGCACAACGAAAGAAGATTATACCCACCATGAATATAACTATAAGGATGAGACAGATTCCCACAATTATTAAGAATGGGATTAGATAATATTCCAAAGGAAGGCTGAATTCTGGGATTAGCACGATATGGCCTCTGAAAGAAAGGAAAACCAATTTTATTGTAAAAATTCTTCTAAAAAAGTTGTGCAGAGAAGAATATCTGTAATACTGCATATGATAAAAAAGGAAATCTAAAAATACTTCATTCTTTTTCTGCTAAGACACTTGATTGTTATATCTGGTTGTATATTTCTTTGAAGTTCTAAATTTACACAGATCATTTTTATATTGTATATGTTCCATACAATGACCATAAAAGCCACCATTATTTTTAAATAAAATCGTATAACTTTAGAAGATAGCTAACAGAAAAACCTTTGAATAAATTTGTTTAAAATTTGAACACTTATGTCTACAAATTTCGTATAACTATCACAAGAAAATAAAAGGTTTTGAAATATGAAAAGATACTTAAATATTTGGCAATTTCAGCGTCAAAAGCAAGAGAAAGCATATCCTTACACTCAAACTGAATCTTTCATTCTGTATATCAGTAAATAAAAAGTTTGTGAGGTATCTTATACATACCCTTTTTCGAAAGTAAATTCTTCTTTAAGAGATTTCGCGGATGTTTCACCAATGAAAACTGATGGAATGTCAATCTTCTTTAAAATTTCAACTGTTTTTTAAAAAAGAGATGATAACTAGTAATCACTAGTCCAACTGTGATATTTATTTATTAAATTTATGCGCTGCTCATCTCAGCAATGAAGCGATATGCTGCTTCCCTAATGTGGCCTGCATAGTGCTGCAGAAAATGCTGAAGCAGAGCAGATTGCTTCATCACTGGGCTACATAACCACATCTTAAGTGGCTGCCATTTTAGTGCAGCCGCAAGGAATATGCTACTCTAAATATGGTGGCCACTTTCAGGACCCAGCCATGCAGCCCAGGGGAGCTAAAGGATGGAATGGTCTGCCTTCCTTCCCCGATGTGAAGTTCAGAGACATTCAAAAGGTAATTGTGTGATAGGGGTGGGGAGGAGCCCAAGCCCTTTGGGGACCTGGTGTGTGTGTGTGTGCGAGGGAAAGTCTGCGGGGACACATTGGGAGGGGGGCCCAAGTCCTGCCTTCTCTAAATGTTTTGATTCCTTACTTAATTGGGCAATTTTCCCACATTAAACCTTCTATTTGTCATGGCGTATTACAGATTTTCAAATCTGTCCCAGTTATAGTTTTGTGTTTTTTGAACTGCAGTTCCTTTAGAATAGAATAGAATATTTTTTATTGTCATTGCATTCCACGAATACAATGAAATTTGAAAGCTACTCCAGCACAGTGCCCCAAATACCACATGACAATCACACTACAGAGTATTTAAAAAATATAATAATAATAATAATAATAATAATAATAATAATAATAATAATAATAATAATAATAATAATAATAATAATAATAATAATAGGACTAAATCACAAATGCACTTTTTGATTCAAGACAATTACTTCCTTGGAAAAGAAACTGTTTCTCAATCTATCAGTCCTCATTTTAAGACACCTATAATGCCTCCCTGATGGTAACAGTTCGAAATATGAGTGTCCAGGATGGGAACGGTCTGTGGAGATTTTTAGTGCTCTAGAGAGGAGTCTGGTCTTCGCAATCTCTTCCAAAGAAGAAAGAGAGCAACTGATGATTTTTTTGTGTTGTGTTTATAACTCTCTGGAGCATCTTCTTATCCACTGCAGAGCATCCAGCATACCACACCGTTACCAGGTGGCTCTCACTTAACAAGCACTCATTCAGCAACCATTCAAATTTACAACAGTGCTGAATCAGTGGTACTCACAACCAGTGCTTGAAGTTCTGGCCATCATAGCAACTCCATGGTCATATGACTGTGATCTCAGAGTTTGACAACCAGCCTGGATTTCTGACTGTACAGCATTCCATTATCAATTATGATTTGCTACGTTCCCTGCCAGCTTCCCACAAACAAAATTAATGGAGGAACCATCATGAAACTGAAAGTTGCAGACTCATGTGACTCAGGGAGATTCATTTACCAATAGTAACTGGGGACTGCTGGAACTGCTGTATCAGCGCAATCACGTGGCATTATACATTATGACCACATTGCTCAATGAAGGAAACCCCAGTCCCAACCCCAGTCTTAATTACTGTTAAGTAAACTATCTGTATTCACAGGCTAAAAGAGAGAAGAGCATCTTTGTGTACTTGGCATGTTACATCTGATTTTATGTTCCTCTCATTTGACTGTAATGATCTGTCCATGAAGTTCATATTTTTTAAAAAAAATATTTTGTTGGAATTCTTAGTGGGAACCAAAAGATGATATGCCATCACCACTGAGAAACAGGATAGTTTTCAAACAGAATTAATACCTGTACTTACTGTCTTGAGATCCCATGCTAATGAGGTCATCAGAATCAACATTGTGAACAATTGCTGCCTTAAACCCAGCTCTCTGTGCATTCAAAACCTGTATGCCAAACACACTTGTAATAAGTACTCATTAGAGATATGACATTATTTATTCCTGCCACCCATATATGCTGCGTAAAAGTATTGTCATCTTGAATTAACTTGTTTTATTTGTGTACTATGCAAACTGTGCAAAAGAAAGTGGGTTATATATATCTTGCCTTTTGACACCCTGCTAACTATGACTCTTGATACTGGAACTTCAATAAACGTAGTACCACTGAGCACAATGCTTTCTCCCATTTACCTATATTTATATGTAGGAACACCTCTGAAACCTCTTTTTGCCCCCAAACAACTTCAATGTGTTCTACAAAAGACAAATTAGTTGTTTCCAACATCAGTTTTTTTATTTTACAATTTAATCCAGAATGTAATAGGATCCTGAGAATTAAACTTGATTGGTTTCACAGTCCCATCCTGTGTTCACTAGATCATGCTCAATATTGAAAGCAAATATTTCTATAGTAAATTCCACACATCCAATGCTATTTAAAATTTATGCAGATTTCTCCACAAGCATTATCTTAAAGGGTTAATAAGCTGCTTTAAAGGACAACTGAAACTTACAATATATCTTACTAGGTCTGGTCTCTCTTAAATGGGACAGAAACTCAGACAAGTTTGTATAAGATATTAGCCATTTAGATAAGTCTGCAAAGTTACAGAAATTGTATATCTTTAGCTTAGTGTTCATATGACTGTTTGCTGTTCTTAAACGGGTACAAAGAGACAGTTTTAAACCAGGACAATACTACAGGAGTTATCTAGTTAATGACTTGTTCCAGAAATGTTTCAAACAACCTAACCATGTGCTTTCAAAATTAGTACATTTGAGAGGGAGAAGATCAAGTTAGCTAAAGTCTGTAAAGATAACCAATCATTTGTTTACAATTTTACACAATTTTATCTAGAAGTAAATCTGAGCTATTCTAAATTATCTTACTCAGGATTTAGTGTATGTTCCTAGGCAATACTTTCTTGACCTCTCCCGCATATCTATCCATGCCATTTCTTTTAATACTAGATTTAAGGGAGTATTACTTGTAATGCAGAAGAAACAATTATTATAGAAGGAATTGTGCTTGCTCAAGTCTCAAGTTTGTCATCAGCAGTCTGCAAAAAGCCCAAAGGTCAATCTTTTAGTTTCAAAAGATAATGTGAGCTGGCCAATATATTTATTTATATATTTGTTCAGTGTTACAGAAGCAAGGAGGGAAGACCTTGCTCCTAAATCTTAAAACTAAGAAAAGCCTTTCAACAGGCAATGACTATGTGCAAAACATTCCCAAGCATATTTACTCTGAAGTAAATATTATCAAGCAGTTTAATAAGCTTTATTCCCTGGTAAACATATCTGTTTTGGATAATTACTATAGCTCACAAGTTTAACGCAGATGTATTGAAGATTTCAACTACAAATTGCCATTTGCAAATTTTCATAAACTGTATAATATGTTGTTCATTATATATAGCTTCATAAATAGAGAAAACAGATTATTTAACATTTGACTATGTTGTTTAGTTCCTCTTCCTCAGTAAACATTTTATTAGATCCACAGCGTGTTGAATATAATCTACAAAGCTGCCTTCCACATTGGGCTAAATCACAGTTTAGAAGTTCTACACTTCCTATAATCCATAAGGCTTGTTCCTTATTCCACTGTTGTCAATCAAAAGAAATACTTTAGCAGCATTAATTTCAGTTTTCAATATAATAACAGCTTGCACATAGGAATTGCAATTTAAAACAGATAATGAATAGTGATAGTGAATGAAACTACCAAAGTTTGCAGCTTGGGAAGTGATCAGGATTTATTTCAAACTATACTATCTGATTTCTATGCAACAAGCCAACTGCTCTAGAAAATAAAGCTAAGCTATATCAAAAATTATTCTGGCCATGACAATTCATGCACTTTCTCCTAAGCAAAAGTTTAGTATTGCAAACACAAATATATATTTATTGGAGAAAAGTATGGTTTTCATACACTGTATTAAGACCAACATATTCAGTAGTAGTATTTTGACTATACTGCTTGAGATAGTAAGGAAACAAAAGAACCATTCAGGTAAAATAGTATGGACATTGGGCAAGTATAGAATTTTTCCTCGATTGCTATTTTTTTCTTAAATGTTAAAAGTTTCTAAGAAAAGTTTCTAAGTTTCTAAATATTATTCTCCTCTAGCAGTCAGATGAAGTTACAATTCTGAATGCAATTTAGTGCAATTTAACATATGTGTAAATAGCAGCTATTGGAGAAGAGCAAACTTCTACAAATACTCTCTTTTGCATTTGTGGAGTTCAGCTCTCCCCATCCCACCTCCAGGCTGTTTAGAATTCCTGAGAGAAAATAAAAACAAGACAAACACGCACTTTTAATTATGCACATACAACCGTTTTGTTCAGTATAGCATCCTATTAACTGTGGTGGGAGTACACACTCTTTTTGCATTCTACTTTTCTAGTAACATTACTGGTCATCTGCCAGCTTGCTATTTTATTAGCACTGCTCTGAAATATGTGAATGGCACATGGAAGGCGCCATCAATTATATGAACACACTATCTGTGCACCTAAGTTTTATAACACTTGTCATTTTTCTTTTTACACTTGCTTTAGTTTTTAAACCACAGCAATAGATTTTGTCCAAACCGCAATTCTAGGTGTTAGCAATTGTGATATACTTAGAGGTTAGAAAAATTGGAATTAAACATAATTTCAGATCCTGGATTATTTTTACTTGAAACAGGAAAGTAAAGTTGGGGAGGGGAAAATAAGCCTAGAACTGGCAAATGTGTTAATTTTAAGAATATATCACCTTCACCATCTCTCTTCATTAATCCCAGAAAGCCATGTGCATGTTCAGCATGAACCAGCTGTTTTAAATTCTATCTAAATTACATATTTTAATGTACAATTCATAAAGTCCTCAAGTGATCTTATTTCTAGGCAGCTGCATTTTACTGTAGTTTAAACTCCATCTCAAGAAGACCAAAATAATGAAGCAGTTGCATTCTGGAACAAAGTCTAGTGCCAACTCTTACACTTCTCAAAATGTAAAGAATGTATACAGTTCATGTTGCTGGTACCCACAAGAAAAAAAGTTGCAAGCCCTGCATTAAAGACATTCAAATATTGCATATTAAGTGATTGCAGAAGAAAACCTCCAGAAAAAGAGTTTCCTCCCACAATGTTTAACATATAATTGCCACAAACAAGAGAAATTGATAGCCCCCAAACCATTCAATTAAAAGTAGGCAAAGGCTTTTTTTTTTTGGGAAAGGGAAGACATTTAATATTTTCTGGCAATATGAATGCTATTATGTCTAGAAAGAAACGCAAAAAAGATAGAACTGTTTTCTGCTTTTTTAAAAGAATAGGTTTCTGTTTATTTAAAATTGCACTGTCTACTAGTTTTCAAGGTGTTACCCATCTCAAAATACTGAGACATAGTTCCAACAATCTTCAGCAAGAAAAAAAAAATGGGGGGGGGCAACTTGCCCAAATTTGATTTATGCATATGGATTCGACAGTGTGACTCTTTTCAAGTAGCGTATTTAAACATAATTTTGAAGCTTCAGAAACTCCATACTTGTCTGAATTGAAGATGTGAAAGGTTACTTACCTTTATATCAAAATTACAATCAAGTCTTCTGATTAATACAATGAATTCATGGGATGAGTTATCCTTCAGAGGTGGAGGAATTATAGGCTCACAGGCATTCTCAGGTTTTGAATTTATTAGGAACCCCTGAAAGCCATTTTCAAAAGATATGATTAGCATTTTGACATAACATGGGAAAATGTACAGATTTTTTTTACAGTTCTGGTGGGTTATGCAGTATAAATAAAAATGTAATATAATTAACAGGAACTATAAAATAGCAGTGCTGATCCCATATCCATTTCGAATGAAGTAATTTTGATGACTGCAGAAAGATAATGACATTTCCTTGCAAGGAAGGTATTCCAAAGCCTGAAGAAAGATTGCGACTGTGCCTCCTCCCACAATCAGGCTAATAACTTGCACAATAACTCACCTGGTAACAAATCACAGGCCAGGAAAAATCATTCTGAACTAGCCAGCCCCTCCAATTACCGAGTGCTGCGCCATACAACAATTTTGGAACAATTTAGATTGAGCTTGGGACTTTATAAATAATCAGTGCAGCTAAGAGTAAGTATGACTCTGTAAATGCTTGACTGCTATAGTCTCTATCAATTGCAATTTCTCAATTTCCTTCAATAGTACCCTTATTTAGAGTGTATTGCAGAACTGGAAATATACAATGGGAGTATGGTTGATTTCCATCAGGACTTTATGATCCGGGAAGGGCAAGAGCCACAAGTCAAGGAGGGCTTAATTACTTTTGAGCAAATGAGGAAGCTTGGCGCAGAGCTACCTATCACTATAATTGAATCAGAGCTAGAAGTTCCTAAAAGTATGGTACTTCCACCTTGCTAGGATTTAATCTGAGCTTGTTTTATCCCATCTATTCCCTCCAAGTTCTGAGTACTAATTCTACACCTTCAAATAATCCCTATCCTATCCTAGCCCGGCCTGTGATGTACAACTGAATGTCATCAGTATATTGATAATTGTAACAATTAACATGTTATACTAAATCTAAAATGCATCAGTCAAATATAAACAGTCTAAGAAGGTAACATAAAAGTAACATCTCATTCAACATATCTGTATTGGTTTTATTTCACAGAAGTTGCTATGATACCCTCTAGTGGATAGTTTTAGATAGTTAACTGTCAATAGTTGTTAAAAAGGCAGTAGCTCTGGCTTATTCTATCATGGAATTTCAGCTCTTGAGATATAATTTCTTTTAGTATTACCCAGTTTGGAAAGAGAGCAGTAGAAACAGAGAAAGCCATCTGACAAATTTGTTGTACACTCTCTGTACAGAAAGAAAAAATATTGTGCTAGAAGGAGAACACTCCTTGTACTGTATTCTTGTACTGTATAGGGGCCTTCATTGTGCTATCAATTACAGAATGTTTATAATCCAAACTGTCATGGCCAGGAAACTGCCTTTGCAACACTTACCAACTGTGTGATTCCCCAAATAAGCACTAACATTATTTAATCTTTAGTACCAGTTGCTGGGAAGAGATGCTCTTCTAAAGATTCCTTCATGCAGAGCAATAGAAGAGAACTCATCCTATCTGTTTTGCAAAACTACATCAACATTTCAAAATCCAAATTATAAAACTTCTAATACAAAACATGGCAATTAGTTCAGTTCACTTATGATTGCCTGTTTTAAATTCTTCTATTTGAAATAAAAAAAATGATGGAAGTTTCATCTAAGTCAGTCAAAATTCTTAATGGGGCAAAGATGACATTACTGTTATCAGCATCCTTTGGCAGGTAAGGACAAAATCAGAATCCTAATATCCTAAAGTCCAATACAAATTAATCAAATATCAAGGTACAATATAACTTATAACAACAACTTTCAAGTGTAACTGAGCTATGCTTCCAACTCTTACTTCACATGGGCATTGATCCAGCAAACCACTTAAGAATGTACTTAAATACACAGATAGGTATAAAAGTTTAAGTTTTAAGCATATATTAAAAAGCTTTTGTTGCAGCCTGCCAATTTTATAGTATTTTAAGTACCTTTTGGTTAATGCATTTTAGGTACTTTCATCAGGAGCAGAATAAGAATTTTATTTAATCTTCATTTTATATCTTGAGAAGGGAAAACATAGGCCCTCTCAGGATCTTTGGCCCTGTTGGGTGTAATCACCAGAGAAGGAAATAGTATACAATACAACTATGATATAGACTTTTTGAATCAAAGCTTAAATAGAGTGGTCCCTTCACAAGTAGTCCTCAACTTATGACAACTGGAACTGGAACTTCTATCACTAAGTGATGCAGTCATTAAGTGAGTCTCTCCTAATTTCATCACCCTTTATGCCAGTCATTAAGTGAACTTTAACTTTCTATTGCCTAATTGTTCACAGGATTCAACTCCTGTCAGATAATACAGTTCAAATGTGCCTGTCTTTCAGATGTATTTAATTATACCCCCAATATGTAATTGCTAGTTATTTAGTTACTTCTGTGACACAATGGACATCAATTTACCAGGACTGTCCATCAATAAGTTCTCCTTTCATTTCTTGTAAGCTCAATAACAGTGTATTTTCCCATCTTGTTTTCTGTCAGCCTTTTCACTAATGGTTTCTGATTCAACAAGCGTTGGGTCTTCTCCAGTTACTCCTGTCTTCATGGTACAGGCCCAACATATTTAACCTTTATCTTCATCTTCCTGTGAGTTTTATGGAGTATTGAATTATTTGTTCTTACAGTCCAAAGTATTCTCAGTTTTCCCATTACCACAATTCAAAGGCATCACTTTTTCATTGTTCAACCTTTCTGATAAACAAGCTTTCAAAGTACATGTTTCATCTAAAAAAAACATCATCTTGACAAAATGTAATTTTGCTGTTGGTGTGATATTTTTGCACTTTAGCATTTTGTCTAGATTTGCCACAGCAGATGTCACTTTATTTTATGAATACCATGGTGCATCTTTGAGCCTAGTTTCCTTATTATCTGTTCACATTGGGCTTCATTGCTTGTTGACAGAATCAGAAATATTGACCAGCAGACTGGCTTTTGTACTCTTTTACTTTCAATAAGAGTAACTTATTGTAGTTACTTCCACTTTCCTTTTAGTCATCAAAATGGCATCATTAGCATATCTGAGGTTGCTGATGTTTCTCCCAGCAACCTTAATTCCAGTTTCTGGGTTTTTTTCCTCAGGCACTCTGCATAAACATTATTTCTTTGAGAAACCACAGGATACAATCTTGAACCATGTAGTTGCTCCATATTCCTTCTAACAGTTATTTCCTGGTGATTGCATAAATTATTCAACAGGTAGATGAGGTAATCCAGTATTTTTAAGGGTTTTTTTTTGTTGTGGTTTGCAGTTATATAATTAATAAAGCAAAATATAATAATAATGTATGCTTGAAAGTCCCTTGTCTTTTCCATTATTCATCAGATGTTTGCAATATAATATCAGATGCTTCTGCCTCTTCTGAATCCAACTTAAACATCTTGTAGCTCTTTCTGTGCATGCTAAAGCCTGGATAGGAAAAAAATTGAGCATTTTCTTACTGCCATATGAGATAAGTGCAATTTGTGCTTTGAACATTCTTTAATACTGTTCTTTTTAATATCGGAATAAAGGTTTTTTCTTTCTATCAGTCTGCAAGCAGAAAACTCTTAGCATTTCAACCATATCATCTTAAAGTTGCCTTCAGCCAGAAGATAGGTGGCATATAAATTTAATCAATAAAGTAAGAAAATAAGCTTTAAATAGTTGATGATATTTCATTAAATCTCACAACTCATTGTTAGCAATATTTCCTGTAGTCCATTTCACTTCATTTTCCAGATCCCTGGCTCTAGTTCAGAAATCAAACTACACACCCATACACACACACACAGAGAGAGAGAGAGAGAGAGAGAGAGGGAGAGGGAGGGAGGGAGGGTGGGGGGGAATATCTCATCAATGGGGATGCTCTCATACAAATTTTTCCATATATTTTTATCATGTTCTTTATCTTTTTTCTTCAATAGATTTTTGTCTTGCCTTTTACAATGTTTCTTCTGTACACAAAATTTGCACTGATTTATGTAAACCTCTTAAATAAATTGCACTTCCAGAATAATTATCCTCAATTTATTTGCACTGCTTATTTAAATATATTTCCTTACCTCTTGCTCCTCTCTGTGTTTAGTTTGGCAAGTTTTCACTATCACCTTCTACCTTTTTGCCACTATACTAGCAAACAGACATTTCATCTTCTTTTTGTTTTGTTGTTCATTCAATGTATTTTTGTTTATTTCATCTTTAATGATGTCATTCATTTCAAAACATAGTTCTTCAAGCAGTCTATTTATCAAGTCTAGATATTTTTTTTATATTCACTGCATTATCATGCAGACTACTTACTGATAAGATTACCCTATCTTGTTGGCCAGTATTTTTTAGTTTTGTTTGTAATTTTCTAGTAATTATTTCATGATCTGAACCACAATCAGCCCCAGACCTTATTTTTGATGTCTGAAGACAGCTCCTCCATCCTTGCTTTGCACACTACACACTTAAGTTGATTCTAGTATTGTCCATCATGTAACAAATGTATTCATTCATCTTGATTTGTAACATATTTTGCTACTGTAAACTGCTAAAATTTGGCAAAACACTGTTTTTCCTGTTAGTGCAGATGCTATTTGATTCCAATTTCAGCATTCCATTCTTCTATAATTAATGTAATATCATTTGAGGATGTTTTTGCTAATAGTAGAATGCCAACATGGTGAATCCTGATACTTTTGTCTGACATTCGCCTTAATTCATGGTTTTGACACCAGCAGCTGAATGTTCATTTAATTTGAATCCAGGTACATCTCCAACATAAAAGCTATTCCTATTTGCCCTTTGTTCTTTGCAGTGGAATACTTTCTCATTGAATGTTCATTCTATACTTAACCCATGGGACTCATCTTCCAGTACCATATTGACATTGTCCTCGCTTTGAAAAATCTATGTGGTTCTCTTGGTAGAATTCTGGAGTGGGTTTTTCAAATGGATTGTATTCTATTTGCTGTTTTCAGTGACTGGACTAACATGGATACCCTTTTGAAAGTATACAACACTAATGGTATAGCTGAATGTCACTGAGATGTGCACAAGTCCATTCATTGATACAAGGCAATGTTCCCTTGATTGATTGATTATGTGCCATCAAATGGTTTTCGATTCCTACTGACCATACAGATTTTCTCTCCATGAACCAAGATAACATTTTCTCATGTTCCAAGAGACGGCCTATATATTACTTTATTTTAAAAACAATTAGACCAGTAGACAATAATTCAAGAACTCTTGGTACAAGCTAACACATTTTCTGATGCATTTTACAGCATTAGCAGAAATACAACCTGACAACTAATACATTATATTTACCTTAAGGTGCTAATTTGCCAAATTTCTTGCAATTACATTTGAAAACAAGTGACAAAGATCCCAGTCAATACCAAAACCAAAGCATTCTCAGAATACATCACTCTAGAAATTTATGTACAACATTCTGCAATTCCTTTTGATCTTGGCATTAGCTATTATCGCATATTAAGGCTATATAGAACCAAATGTTTCTGAAAACAAGCATCATGTTTTGATTGTAAATTGGCAATTTAGATGACAGAATTCTCAAGCAGTTTATTCTAAGAAATACTGCCATTGCAACTGTTATCAAAGTAAGTTAGTAGTGCAGACTGTATAATAACTAACTGTTCCACTCAAAGCAAGAGAAAAATGAGTGCAACGGAAAGTTAGATGCATAATTTGTTGTTAGTTGAGAATATGATATTTGATAGGAATATCACCAGAACATATACTGACCTAATGCTCATTACAGCCCTGAAGACACTGCACAGGAGCTGAGAATTCCTAATCAACAGACCTACATTCAGTCCCTGATTTGAAAAGTACTTATGTAAAAGACTGTAACAGGTGCCATGTTACCAAGGTCTCTTCTCTAGCTGGAACAGTTAGATTGCTTGCTCACAAAGGCAAGGTGATAAAGATTACAGGACACTAGAGAAAATTATAAAATATACAGCAGCTTATTATTTTCCATTTTTCTATGATGATCTGCGCTCAAAGTAACAATCCAGTGAGAGAATCAAAATTTAACACAAATATGCTGAAGATGTTCATTAATACAGAGATCTAACAGAATATTTAAGGTTAAAAGATGAGGTACTCAATTACAGATGGATTAGGTTACCTCAAAGCGCTCAATTAGTATTTCAAATGGCAAGAACATTATGTTTGTTTAAACAAGAATCCCCAAATTTTTCTTTCAACAGCAGATGATTATTTGTATATTCATAAATTACCATCAGGTAAATTACCATTTAATAATCTGTTTCAAATTATTCCTTCTTACCTTCAAACCTTCAGTAGGCAACCTATAACCAAATCTTGCTGGTAAGTCATCAAATGTCTGTGTTGCATTTTCAAAATTAAACTATAATACACAAGAAACATATATCATATATTAAACTGCAAAATTAGCCATATGACATATTATTACATAACTGTACAGTAGAATTCAAATAACATACTCTTAAGTTAAACAGCAATATTTGCAAAAGGATTGTTACAAAGTACAGATCAAGACACTTCTAATTTTGAAAATTTAAAATAGCCCAAATATAAGATTCGTTTTGCTTTCATCTATTAAAACTGATATTTAAACCAAATCCATGAATAACTGTAGAGACTGTAAACTAATTTCCTTTTATGGAAAGTCAGAAAGTGCCAGAAAGAGAGAAAAACTCAACATTTAGAAATTTAGTCAGCTTTTTGCTTCTATTCTGTTTGCTACACCAAAAAAAGGAAGTAACAATCATATAAAACTTACTTAAATCTTATATATGACTTTTTCAATGTGAAACTAACTTAAACATAAACTAGAGCAAGTTAAAATTAATATTACTTACAGTACATTTACAGAACTGAAAACTTATCAGTGGAGAATAAATGAAATGTGGAGAAATATAAGCACTAATTTTTGTTGAGAAATACTGAAAACATTTTATTAAATAGAAATATTCTGTACTAAGAATTGGCTTACTTAGCAGTCATTGAAAAAATAAAGCACAGAAAGGAGCAATAGAGATTCTTTTTGGCAGAAAGAGACTTCTGCAGAGGTTGCTTAGTAAAATATGGGCATATACTTTGACCCACAGATTGCTCCCTGTGTGGCTCCCCAAGTCATTACTCATATATCATACGTTGGTCATAAATTACAATTTAAGACTTTTAAGACTTAAGTTGGGAGAAGATGGAAGGCAATTTATGAAAAAAAAAGGATATGAGCTGAACAAAAATATGCTTTTCTGTGGATACATTCACCTGCTGTAAGCAAGCACAGTTTCTACTTTGCCCTAGTAGCAAAGAGGCCCTCAACTCATTTTTCTAAAGCTATATTTGGCCACTGACAAGTTTGTGCATCTATGGAACAAGGCTTTGGAAAAGCAAAATTGAACTGAGGCCATAATTACCTTTGAATAACGCATTAGGGTTAAATGCTAAATGGGATACAGCCATTCTGCAAATGAGTGAAGTCATATCAGATTCAAAAGACGGGCACATAGTTTTATTTTTTTATAGTTCATAAAAAGAAATGCAAGAAGGCGGGAAAGACAAGGGAAATAATAGCAAAATAACAGATTATTGCTTAATGGGAAGCAAGATGAGATAATGAGGTAGTGGGTGTTATAGATAGTTGAGATAGTACAGACCAGTGGGAAATGTAAGTTAGGGTATGTGCTATGAAAAATTTAGCCATAGGATCTGGTGAAATACTTGAGTCTGTATCTAACATGCAACTAACCTAGGTTTAAAAGGTTGAGTATCATTTTTGAGGAATATTTTATGCTATAAAATAATTATAAAACTTACCGCTAAGATATCGGCTTCTACTGGCAATAGGTTTAAAAAAGCAAACAACTGAACTGTGAGAATAGTATAAATCTGAGTGGCAGACAACATTAACATTCCTACTGATAGTAGCATCTTAATGAAATTCCTGAAAAGAACAAAAAAGAGAATCGAGATATGAAAAAAACATTCACTTCTCCTTTTTCTTTTCCCGTTTTACCCCTTTGGGTGTCGAAGGAGATATAAAGTTCTGGCTCTTGCTCTTCTGGCAACCTCAACCATTGTTAATTGATGTCATTGTAAAAGCATTCACACTCTGATCTAATTGAAACATGTCATCACTGAAGTATAAGAAATGCTTTAAGAGGTGATCTAATTATAGCCACAAGTTATAAAAGCAAGCTAAATATCCGGTTGTTAAATAAATAGCACACAGTCTAAGAAGTTATTGACAAGGGGTATTCTAAGAAGCACAGGGTGATTTTAACACCCAGAGACCAGACCCAACACGCGCACACACACATGACAATCCCTAAACATATACCCACCCACCGCTGCCCTTAGCTCTCCACCCCTCTTGGCTGGAGGTGCTGGAAACACTTTTTGCTAAGCCGCTGGGCCATTCCTGGGGAACTATGGCCTGTATCACTCTTTTCTTTCTTTTAATCGCTGCTTTTGATCCTTTTTTAAAACGAAATAAGTCTACTTCAGTAAACTGAAATTGGAGCTTTCCTGAACAGGTCCATCCTGGCTGGGACTGAGTCGAAAGCTGGGGCGTGGCCAACAGTGCAGGGTGGAGCTAAATTCAATTAAGCAGACTCAGTCCAATCAACGAGAACAGGAGTCATCCCCACTCTCTCTGGACTCTCGTAGCCACAGAAAGGAGAAGAAAAGTTGAAGCAAGTTCAGAAAGCGCAGTCATAGTGTCAATTAGCAATTGCTTTGCTTAATGACAGAACTGCAGGTAACAGTTGTGGCCATTAAACAGGGACTACCTGCATGTTACTATTCCTGAATTATAAGGAAAATGTTATCACATATTTTGTAAAGGCTAAGGTTGGGAAGGTGGGAAGCAAAAGTTTCCAGGCTGGAGATGGTCATTACGCAAGCATGGGGGAATTGCACAGACCACCAAGTATTAACACCAAGGACCAGTCAATTCATGAAGGTAAGGAGAAGAAGCCTACGTTTAAAACCCTAAAAATATATCTTTGCACTGGCAGTGAGCGGGCAATCATGTGTTACATATGGTTTTGTCTGGAATAAGCATTCTAACCTAGCCAAGATGCATTTATTTTACAAATGTACATGGCTACCAATCTTAATTAAATAATTCTAAGTGGCTAACAAGTAATAAAAACAAGCATATTAAAAACAGCAACAATAACAATAAAAGACTTCTGATAAAATAACCGATTCTTCAATCATGACAGAGCAAAACACATACATTGGATTCCACTATAATCATGATTCCTTTTTTAAGGACATCTGAAAGGCCAATAGGGCTGAGGCCTTAGCAGTGGGAATGAGTGCTGTTCCACAAGGCAGGCACTGCAACAGAAAAGGTCTCATAAGATAACGTTGTTTCACAGAAGGGATCTGGCACATGGCCATCTTTTCAAATCAGGTAGAACAGGGAGAGAGAGGCAGACTACCAAGTATCCTGGCCCTATGCTTTAAAAGTGGTAACTAGCATGCTGAATTGTATCTAAAAACCTACTGAAAGTCAGAGCAGCCCACATAACAGTGGTCTTACATGCACATAATATGATACACCCAAAATGGGCCACACTGCTATATTCTGGATAAGCTGCACCTTCCAAATGCTTTAAAAAATGGTACCCCGTGTAGTGTTCACTGCAACCATTCGATTGGGAATTGGGTAAAATGATTAAAGTATGAGTGACCACGAGCAGAATCTCTCAATCGAAGAATAGTCACAACTGATGCACATCATGGATTTAACCAAAGGCCCTCTTGCCCCTGGCCAATTCAGTTTAGGAGAATGCTCTTACACCTAGAGTTAACAAAAGACACCCTCCAGAAATGGGGGTGGGTGACTGAGTGGGGGAGATCACTGAACCCTATTTTTGTGAAGGTCATCTTCCTTATTCTCTACAATAGTTTGAGTCCAAACCTGTTCCGTCTCATCCAGTTAGCTGCCAGGCACTGTATGACCTAGAGCAGGGGTCCCCAACCGCCGGTCCGCGGACCGGTACCGGGTCCGCTGGAACAAGCCTTACCGGGTCCGCTGGTTGCTGGCGCCGCCATCTTTTTGGTAAAAAAGCAATTTTTCGTCAAAAGATGGCGGCGCCAGCGCTTGAGCTTTTCCGGTAGAAAGCCATTTCTACCCGAAAAGCTCACCGAAGCGCTGGCAGCATATGATTTTTGACGAAAATCACTTCCGTGACGCCACCGGAAGTGATTTTTCGTCAAAAAAAGATGGCGGCGCCCAGCTGACGCCGAACCGGGTCGCGGCGCCCAGCTGACGCCGGAACCGGGCGCGGCCGAAAAGGTTGGGGATCCCTGACCTAGAGTACAGTTATTTAACTGAGTCTCATCAGCATACTTATCATTGTGGGGAAAATAGGAGGAGGAGTGCTGGATATGTTCTCTGCCTTGAGTTATTTGTAAAAATAATAGTCAGAATACAAGTATAAATGAACAAATACTGATAACACTTAATCCATTGCCAACAGATTGTCTCCTAGCTTCATGTGGATATTAAATAGGAGTGGGGGGGGGAAGGCTCATAGCCCAATCTCTTCCCCATCCCAACACCAATTGGAACCCGCCTCAAAGGAAGGCACCTGCTGAAGAGAAGGGCACCCACCCCAAACCTCCTAAACCAATTAGAAAGATACCAGTATCAACAGTATCTTTTGATCAACAGTATTAAAAGCTGCCGAAAGATCAAGAATAGCTAGACACCATTCTCCCTCGAGCCGCTCGGAGCATCCAGAGACTGGGATGTGCTTCAGATATAGATATAGATATAGATATAGATATATATATATATATATATATATATATATATATATATATATATATATATATATATATATATATATATATATATATATATATATATATATATATATATATATATATATATATATATATATATATATATATATATATATATATATATATATATAATTTTTGTTTTGTTCAATAATATTTTTTCGTAGATATATAAATATATACGGATAACCTGTATATACATTTGGCACAAATAACCTAATAAAGAAAAACAATCAAAAGGAAAAGAAGAATTACAAATTAGAGTATCTATTTTTCTGTACATACTATATTTCTTAGGTACCTTACTGTTATCTCTGTACTTATCAAATTCCAAAAGGGGAGAGGGCCAGCTTCACCTTCACCCGGCCTCATCCAGGCCTGCTCTGGGCGAGCCAACCGCCTTTGCTAGTATTTGTTATCTAACATGGCAGACGACAATCCCTCTAAACGTCCTTCTTTGAAGGCTAAGGCAAAGTCCCACTACTTGCGCAGGCAGGACAAGGAACCTAAGGGATCTAGACAGGACAAGGAACCTTCCAAGGCCGCCCAACGTGACGCCTTAAGGCGCCACAAAGCGTTGGAAAAAGAGTTTGACCGGCGTTCAAGGGAGTCCCGCTCGGAGCCGTCAATACCTCCTCCTCCAACCCCTTCTACCTCTGCTCAACCTCTCCCCTCAGACCCCTCTTCCCTACCTAGGCGCAGTTCGCTTCAGGGTCTTCCGACCCCCGGACCTCCGACTAGACGGACTCCCGAAGCCACCTTTACACCCACAGCCGCTGGTCTGCGCCACGATGAACCCTCTACCTCCGAGGTTCCACCTCACATCAGGGCCTGGATGGAATCAGCCATCCGCCAGGGCATAGCAGAGGGACTACAACACATGACCAGATCAGGCTTCTCTCCCCTGACCTTGCTAAAAAAAAAGTCAACCACAAGCACATACAAATACTGTTTCTTTGCTCCTTATGCAAGAGGGACCCAGGTGCATCCAATACAAGGCATTGGCTGGCTATTTGGGCAGCAATAAAAGTGGAGCAACAAGTTGTTTTAACACATGGTAATCCCTAATAAATGTTCTTATCTTTGCCCAATTGGATTTTCTTTTCAATTTCCTCTAGTGATGCTCCAATATCTCTTGCTGCTAAGGAAAGGTTGATAATACACACTAGGTCAGCCCTTTCATAGTCTTATCACAGATTGACTTTGCATTTGGTTGCAGCATCTGAAACTCTACTCCAATGACCAGGCCTTGGGACCAAGTGCAGAGGCTGGAAGGGTAAGGAAGGTTCTTTGAGAGCATACATTTCCTGTCATAAATCTCCATACTTGCCATCACAATAGCACTGCTTGCACATTTACTTCTAATCATTCCCAATTTTTGTCCCTCTTTTCTAAGTCAAAGGATTCCATCACCCACTAAAAACCACATTCCACTAAAGCGATGGACCAATTCAAACACCAAGAATGCTTCTGCAAAGCATTTGATCAACAAGCCATATAACCCCCTTCCCATTCACTCATCACACCCATAAGTGTTCAGCAATAACCCTGAAGAACAAATCCAAGAACTATTCAGTAAATATCAACTCTATCCTGGGAGAGATGAGGCATGAAACAAACTCAAGGCAAACTCAGCTTTATTCTGTTTTGTGTGAAGGGAGACAGAGGGATATTCTGGGAGTCTTTCAAAAACCTGTTATTATACCCTATAATAATAAAGCAGAGTCCTAACCAGATCTACCCAAATACCACCTTCACCATCAATCCTTGTAAATCAAGTTTAACAATCAAAAATCTGCCAGCTACCACTTAATCTTGTGTTTTTTCCCAAGCCAAGCCAAGATGTTGATCTAAGCTATAAAGTAACATCTTATTTTACTGCCTATCTCATATTGGGAAACCTGACAGGTTTATCTAATTACAGCCTAGATTCCATAACCTTTGTCCCATAGGCAGATCAAGAATTCTGAAAAGTTAATTTGGGTGCCCTTACAAAATGGTTATAAGTGCCCTTACAAAATAGATTTCTTGATTAGTCACAAAAGATGCACTTACCCAAAAGCAAGTTGGCGAGAATCTCTTGAGCCTTTTCTTATTAATATTTCATTTATCTAGGCAGACCGTCACAGAACTAAACACTAAACTACAAAGGTTCTGCGGGCCTGTTGAAAATTAAGACAATGCTAGAGACCAAAGCTTTTCTCTTGATATTTAAATATGGACTTCTTTTTTAAAAAAGGAAGTACTCCAAACATGATTCATTAATCTGAAAAATACTGTTCCATAATTTGCTAGTCCAAATAACAATATCTTCAAACTTTCAAACCGTATATTGAAGGCAGTCAGATACTTAGGTCCCTCTTTTACCTGATTGAGATTGTAAACATTCCTCTGGTCTAAAGATGCAGACATTCTGCAGCTGGTCTAACAGGTCTGATATTACAGGAAGTGGATAATGATCCCATAACATGTCCTAGCTAAGATCCTTGCAATCATGAATGGTGTGCACTTTTTCATTTTTTTTTCAATGAAAAAGACTGGGGCAGAGACTGGGGATTTAGGGGGAAATCTTAAAAAGAGATTTAGCAGACCATCAAGATATTCCTTTAAAATACTTTGGTATACATGGGATAATGTCTTTTGCCTGGAATTTTTGCTCCAAGTTTCAGGTCAAATTGTGCAATCACAGCCCTTTTGAGGTAGAAGTGCGGTGGCCTCCTCCTGCTCTCCAAAGACATCTGCAAAATCAGCATGCTTAGTAGGTATTCCACATACTCTGGCTGGACACTCACTATAAACACCAAGGAGAGCATGGAAGTGGAGAGGAAAAGCAGATTGCCCAAGTCGCCAACTCACTCATGGTTTATAGAGCCACAATCAGGAAGAGTCTAACACCATAGGTACTTGCAAGGAAGCAGTTACATAAAAGGGCAAGAATTCAATTTGCAGCGGTACTAGAGCAATGAACTGCAAAACAAGAACCACCTTCAAAGTCTGGCCATCTACAGTCTCTTCTTCTACAAGTTTGGTAATTTTACTGTGATTTATGCACTACCTCTATATCTATAAAGTTTGTGATGTGAAAGCTTCTATTACTACCATACAACCCAGTTCTAATGTTATAGTGACAGGAGTAAGAAAAAAATATTCTTACCCCCCTTCGTCTTGAGCTCTCTTTATTTGTTGGCTGGTTCCTTCCTGTGAACTCTCATGATGGAGGCTAGTGGCGTTCCCCTGGTTAGCACCTGTGGATGACAGTAGGTACTTGCTGGCAGGTTGTTCAGATGCTCTAGTTTCCGCTGTTGGTTTTCTCACTATATAGGTCCTGGCTATATGCCCTGAAACTCCACAGTAAAAACAGATGTACAGATCTCTTTGCCTTTCCCCATCTCCTCCTCTGAGACTGACTTATTGACAGTTCCAATTTGCACTGGCTTCCCTGTCCGTGTCTGGAGATGCGACTGTTAGAAATCATGATTACCAACTTGCAGGCATCTCTGCCTCTGGTGTCCTTGCTCTGCTTCAATTTTTCCAAACGAGTATCAATTAATCAAAAAATCCTGGATCATCTAATGAGGCAAAAACAAACAAACAAACCCTGCCATACCAATTCATCTCGAGTGTCATCACTCAACCCCATTCTAAATTGGATAAATGCCACTTCATTCCATCCACCATCCGAGGCCAACAATTTAAACATTTGAGATGAACAAGCTTATTTTCTTATTCCTCTGTTTGAGTTTCCAAATCCCCCAACTGACTGTGATTCTCTGAATGGTATCGCTGAAATTGTGTCTAAATCTCGTGAGGAAGTTCTGGTAGTTGTCCAGTATCAGGTCATTGCCTTCTATCATTGGAATGGCCCATTTCACAGCCCCGCTCTTTCAGCAAATTCAATAAAAAGATTACACTAATGTGATCTGTTCGGCATTCCACTGCTCTACTATTGTTGAACATTTCATTGTGAGCCAGAAAGATTCTTAGTTGGTCTATAACTACTCTGTATTTCTCTGGTAAGTTGTCATAGAGTGCAAGATAACTTGTTGCACAATTGCACTACAGCAGCTTGTAAATTATTGATCTGTACCTCTACCTGCTGGTGGTGCTGGAGTAAGGATGCTGCTAGCTGCTATGGCGTTACTGGCACACTTTTGGATCTGTAGTCATGCTTGAAATTTTCCTGCTCCTTACTAAGAAATAAGAGTTCGGTAAGATTGATTTCAGGATCAACCTCAAGGACAACACAGCAAAATCCTGATTGAAACCAATCCTTTATTTGCTTGCACCTAGTGGACAGAAAATCTTGCAAAACTAAAGCTGTAACCTTTTAATACTAGGTATATCCTGAGAGATTCTAGAGTGCAGCTACCTGAACCTGTACATGTCTCCCCCCACAATCCATCTTGGGACTTCATAGTCTCTTAATCTGGGCCTCTCTCTCATATTGCCCAAACTCCTCCCCTCTGCTTCTTCAGGTACAAGTTCTACCATACTTGAATTCTGCCCTGCATGGCAGCAGCCACTCCTGGACCTGCTACATTTACACTACATAACCTGATGGCCAGGCTGCTTCTGAGCTATCTGGGAGTAGTTTAATGATGCATGATACTCACTTAACAATAGCAATGGGAAGTGTCAAGATTATTATGTCAATCTTTATATGACCACATTGCTTAGTGACAGATATCCAACCCCAATTATTATTGTTAACCGAGAACTACCTGTTTCTTGAAAATGGGAAAGAGAAGATAGAAGATAGATAGAAGCTGTGATTGTTCCTAGTATGGTAACTGCCCTGCTGCTCAACAGCCCTGGATCTTTGAGTCATCTTGCTGCTGATATTGTAAAAATTGAAATATGTTTTTGGGAGACTAGAACTTCCATGCATTGGTACAGGAAACTGGGTCAACTAGAGATTTCACAGCCTACATAGGAACAATGGGCTTGTCTTAGATAATTTTAGCCCCAAATCATAAAACATATGTTAGAACTCCTTTTTAATCTAGAGTAGATGAGATATAATTTGATTATAAAAGCTGCTGATATTTGTCTTCAGATTGTTTTCACTTAGGCAGTAAAAATCAAAGGTACAAGTATAGATTAGGCGAAACCTGGCTAAGAGGGACCTTGGAATGTTAGTGGACAATCACTGAAATGTGAGCCAGCAGTGTGCGGCAACAGCCAAAAAAGCTAATCTAATCCTTGGTTGTATAAACAGAGGGATAGAATCAAAATCACGTGAAGCATTAGTACCACTTTATAAAAACTTAGTAAGACCATACCTGGAATACTGCATCCAGCTTTGGTCACATTACAAAAACAATGTTCAGACTTTAGAAAAAGCTCAGAAAAGAGCAACTAAGAATGATTAAAGGTCTGGAGACTAAGGCATATGAAGAATGGTTGCAGGAATTGGGCATGGCTACTCTAGACAAAAGAAGGACTAGGAGTGGCAAGATAGCGGTATCCCAGTATTTGAGGGCCTACCACAAAGAAGAGGGGGGTCAACTTATTTTCCAAAACACCAGAGCCAATACAAGAAACAATGGATGGAAACTAATCAAGGAGAAAAAACAACCTGGAACTAAGGAGAAGCTTCCTAACCAATTGCTTTCAGAAGTTGTGGGGGCTTCATCACTTGAGGTTTTTAAGAAGAGGCTGGACAGCCACTTGTCTCAAATTGGATAGGGTCTCCTGCTTGAGCAGGGGGTTGGACTAAAGGGATACAGGCTTCTCTCAAACTCCAATGGAAGTTGTTAGGCACAGAAAGTACCATGTTATTTTAATTTATTATACAGTTACCGCATTTCCAGTACTATAGTTTTAGTTGTAAAATCCACCTCATTTTAGGGTGATAAAAACTGAATTAAAATTATCCCTGTGTAGTTATGAAATTTTGATAAGCTATTTATCCATTCATTTTAATCCTTAATAGAAATTGTGTAATACTTAAGAGGAGCCCAGACGTTATCAAATTTCTAAGCTTGGCCCTGATAAGAAGGCAGAAAGGAAAGAAGGGCTTTCTTATTAAGTATTATATTTAGAACATCAGCACTTAATAAGAAAACCCTTCTTTCTTTTCTGCTTATCTGCCTTTCTAGCAGGGCCAAGCTAAGACATTTGATAACGCCTGGGCTCCTCTTAAGTATTATACATTTTTTCTATTAAGGATTAGACGAATGGATAAATGGCTAAACAAAATTTCGTAACTATACTGGGATAATTTTTATTTATAAGCAATATACTACAATATAGAAACAATTTAAATTTCTTTTAAGAAAGCACATGAGAGAAGGCAACCACTCATTTTTTGATCCCAGACTATTTATTAATAGTCTATGGGACTCTAAACTATGACTTTTAGTGAAACAAGAAGACAGAAAATGACTTTCACAGCAATCACACCAGGAGTATGTCCCAAGATTTGACAGCATATCTGCCAACCCTTCTACCCCTTGGTCCAAAAAGACTTTAGCCTCTGGAGCTCAGCAATCTGGAAACACCAACTTAGGGGAAACTGCATTATAGCTTCCTCGATGGGTGGGGGGGTAGAACTAATCTGAGATTTCCCAAGATATTAACTTCAAACTTTTGTAGAGCAGTTTATACGGTATTTCGGGAACGACTCAATCCCTTGATTGGAGTAAACACGCAGATTAGTGACTGTGTCTTCAAAAAGCCACTCCCTATATGTAAACCTACACGAAACTTTAGAGGCAAATAACTAAAGAGCTGCATGACCACATCCAAACTGTACTGAATTTTTTTTTTCACTCGTTCTCGATCCAACGTGACCAAAGTTGGAGGCAACCCACGTCTGCTGCCACAACTAAACAATGAGGCAGTAAATGATTTTCTACCCCTTTCAATGCGCTATTGAAGAGCACGCATAAATTCTGCCGGCGCCCGCTAAGCCCAATAGAGGGCCCTAAAAAAAAGAAAGAAAAAGCTCGTGTCATCACAAACATTCGCTGCATCACAAAGACGCCAGAATCGCCGCCCCGTGTGCGACTGGGTTCAGCTTCTGCTTACTGTGGGGAGAAAAACAGGCGTGCACCCCACCCACTCGCGCCTGATGGAACTTCACTAACCCCAAGCGGGGCGATTTTCAAGGTTCTTCCATCCAAGGCGCTGCGGAAACGACGTTGCGACAAAGCCCGTGGGAACCTTATCCACCCGGGGTACGCGGTCAAACCGACCAGCCGCCTAAAAACCGCAAAACGAAGACGGAAAGGAAGGAAGAGAGAGAGGGGAAAAAAACAAGCCGCAAAAGTCAAACGAAAGTTACTTTATTGAGAAGGTGGGTGGAAAGAGTTGGAGAAAGCAGTCCTGCCCCCCCCCCCCGCCACTCTTTTTAATCTTGCACAACCCGAACCGTGCAACAGAAGCTCCGGCGTTTGCAAAGGCCAACAAGGGAATAAAGGGATCAACGGGGGTGGGCAGGGAGGGGGGAGAAGAGACAACAAAATCACGCCAGGGAAGGCAACAGCTTCCCCGCCTCTCCCAACGACAGGCCCCTACGCTCAATCAGAGGAAAGAAGCCTAGGCGCTACCGCGACGCCAAAGCCTTTAGGCGGGAAGGAAAACCCCCTTACCGAGGAAGGAGAGACTCCCAAACCAGACGAAGGACCGCAGCGCAGTTTAGCCAGAAGCCATAATCGAACCCTCCCTCGGTCCGTCAGCAAGCCAGCTGAGAGCTGCGGAAATCCCACCTCCCTTCGCGTATAGGCCCAGAGGACCAAGCGGTTGGCGTGGATTGGCTTCCTCTACCCGTCACTCACAAACTGGACGGTGTGTTTGCGCACGGCTGCTCGCACGTGACGACTACTGGGGAGGGGAGGGGCTTTGAGTGAAGCGGCCACCTCCCGAGGGATGCAGGATTGGCAAGGAGAGAAGGACGGTGAGGTTAAATGAAAGATGGGCAGGCGATTAGGTTAATTGAGGGTGTCTTGGAATTTGTTGTTTCCTCTGTGTCAGAATTTAATTCTGGAGGACAACGATAATAATGAATGTTATTTTTTTTCTATTGAGGGCAATCATTGGGCTAAGGGTAGTTTAATCCTAACTTACTGATTAAAATATAATTGGTACAATTCATGCAACATGTTAAACTATAAACTGAAGTTGACTAGCAAGATTAATGAGTGTAAATGGCTGTGTTTACACAGCATGCACACCTATGATTGGATCATGTTTCATTGGGTTCATATATATACTTAACTACAAACAAACCACAGAGGCTGGTTTTGGACACATAAGTCAGCAGAGCATCAATTCACACATCAGGCTAAGACATATCTGGTTTTATTAAAAATAAAATGACATAAATAAGCAAGTAATAAGTTATATTTATTAAATAAACTATAATTAGCTGCATTCAAACATTAAAAATTCTCCATAATATTATGAACTGAGTTTGTATTGCACTAAATCCTAGAAAGGTTTCTGCATATCGCATCATATGTTCCCAGCCAATATACTGTAATTATGTCATATGTTCTGTATTAGTAAATATCTTAAGAATTTTAACAGTATGCCTTGAACATACAGGGACTATTTTTCATCTTCAATATTAAGAATATCTCCTCCCAACATATCAAAGATTATAGAGTCATGCTTTGGTATGAGAAAGAAAGGTATGGACATTTTGTAGAAATTAATAGACATTTTGTAGAAAGTAAGCCTAGTTAAAAGAAGGATTTTACTAATAAGGAATAAATGTTAAAGAGGTCCTTTCCAAATCTTATACTTTCCATTAAACAATTCCTTCATTTTGTCACAAACTGGAAATTGAAATACTACAAGTTTGGAGAGCATCAGGTCAGGGCATTGAAGATAATGAAGTTCATTTAGTGATTAAAATGAAATATACCTTAAGAGGCAGGAGATCAATAATAGCAATATTAGTATGAAATTAGTCATTATTTTGTGAATTATTAATTTTCTATTGAATTAGTACTCTTTAAAGAACATAATGTTCAGCTGTGCAATTATTTGTATAGAGTATTTAATTCAGTTCTGTGACATGCTTTTAATGCAAATACCTCATTCAGATTATCAAAACAACAACACAATCAAAATGCACACGTGCTAAAGCCATTACAAATTGTACAATATCCTGATATTCCTGTTAGGAAGTATAAGAACAATCTATGAATGAGTCATTGCTAGTCTGAGCCATGAAAAGTGTTGCTTACCTTTTATAAAATTTGAGGCCCATAGGATACAATGTTGCTCAAAATATGCATATGTTAATCAATTAGACTGAATGTCTATGGAAATTATCAGTCATCTAGGCCATTCTCAGTCATCTAGGCCATGGTTGTCCCAAAGGTGCTTTTTCAAGATGCAACTCGACTTTCTGGTTTTTCTTTGAAGATGTTTCACTTCCAAAGAAGCATCCTGGATGAGAAGTGAAACATGTTCAAAGAAAAACCAGAAAGTCGGATTGTCTCTTGAAAAAGCACCTTTGGGTCAATTAGATTGACTTAAATGTATTGTTGAAAGGTGTCAAAATGCCTTTCTTTCAAGGATTCGATTTTCCCGCTGGGAGAGCTCCGGCGCAAGGATATGGACAACTGCTTGAAAGCTGGATCTTTTTATTTTTCAGGAAGGCGGAGAACAGTGAGAAGTCTGCGTTCCTGGGCTAGCTAGCTTCTTATGGTAAGTCCCTGGTTTTTTATACCCTTTTCTCCCTTTGTAAGTTGATTTTGTGTGAGTGTTTGTATTTGAGCCTAATGTTTCAAATCCAGTTTGAGTTTGTCTTTATTCTCGCCAGAGGGCAAACTCCGCGGGGTGCGGAAGGCAAACTCCGCGGGGGTGGCCAGATTGTATCATTGGTTTTCTCTAATCTCTTTTAGCTTTAAGATAGTTTTTCATATTTGTTCTGTGGCAATCTCCTGTCTGTCCCTTTTGTAATTTATATTTTGTGTCTTTTGTCTGTTTGTTTTGCTTATTTGGTATGTCCTGTGTTTGTAAGGGTTTTCTAAATTATCTTTTGTTTCCTTTTCCTATTTGTCTAGTTTTCTTAATTACTTAGGCTTTTGTCTATAGGGATTTTTTAATACTTTTTATTTGATTCCTTTTCCTATGTAAGTTTGTTTTCTGGCTGACCTGATGTTCTCCTTGGGCTTTTCTTGTTTTTGTGGCACTACTGTCTTTGTGAAGTTCCCTTTCCACAGTATTTAATGTCGCAGAAGGCAAGCAAACAAATTCATTTCCTATCATGAGATACAACGTGATCACTTGTTCAACTTAAAACTTCCCTGTAAAAGGAAGTAATCTACCATCCGTTTTCTTACTTCTGTTAGTTGTAAAGTAGCTTTTTTGGGGGGGAGGGGGGATGGCTGTTGAAATAAATACTTTCAGTATCCAAAGAAATATTAAGACTGCCTACATATTCTTTCCTTTCTTAATGGCAAATTAATGTTCAAATTGTATATCTTTGCACAGGAATAATTGGTGTCAATAGACCATGACAGCCACATGCTGGCTTATACACAAAGCTAGAACAAGGAGTTTGTTGTGAATCAATAAAAGTGAATAACCTAAATGCAAATTAGGGGTTGAAAACCTGCACACTTGATTGGTCCTTGTACAACAACTTGGGATTGGGCCAGAACCAGTCCCTGATTGGCCACTTTTGGGACTGTCCTTATTGGTCAGTAGTTGGAACCTGTTGCACATTTTCATTGGTTAGCAAGGCAGCAGCTAACCCTATAAAGGGTTGCTGCTGCCCTAGCTTGCTCTGTTCCATTCTGATTCCTGTTATTATTAAAGAGTTGAAGTCACTGGTCAGATGTCTGGTCTCTTTATTCTCCAAACTTAACAGAGTTTATTTTTATAAATAAACTGGAGTTGCAAGAAGTGATTTTAAAATTTTTCCTTAATATTGTAGCTTTATGCTTGAATCCTTTTTTCCAGTTAGCAAAAGGATGAAGCAGGAAATGCAGAAAAAATTAACATTGCAAGAAGTTCTATGTTCTTGTTTTCTTTCTACTTCTCTTTCAGCAACAGTGAAAGCAAATACTTAGCGTTGTTTTGGCTCCTTCTGGAGATCAAAGAAGGAATGATTTGCAACTAATTCTAACACACATTTCATTATTTAAAGCCTTATATTTAAGGCTGCAGATAATTATAATTAGAAATAATCAAACAAGTTTGCTTTTCACTTAAAGTTCTCTCTCTCTCTGTGTGTGTGTGTATTTAAATCCTTAAAATTTGGAAAAAAACAAGGAAGTCTCAGATATGCTCAGGGAAGTATCTACAGACACAGTAATAATTGTGGGATCTATATCAGGAAGATCTGGCCTAAATATTAGCAAACTTTTTGAAGTGCAATAAGGATGGCTAGCAGAAAAATCCTGCAAATTTGAAAACCACTCATTATTTAGCTCTTTCTCTAGTGCTAATTAGAATGAATAATTTTTTTGGCAAATTTTGACATTAGGAAAAAAAGTCCTTTCAGTCATTGTCAAATTCCTTAAAATATTCCTAATCTCTTAGTGAATGGGTGAAAGAACATTTGTTGTTTTGATTGAAATGTTTGTTGTGGTTAATTTATTAAAAATAAAGAGCATTATAGATCTTGTATTGTTTAATTCTTATAAGTGACCAAACTGGATAATAATAATCCTAAAAGGATTTTAGGATGTAAGAGGGAAAACAGTTCATGCATATTTTATATTAAATAATTATGTTTTATTTAACTGTATCTTCATTCCACTTTTTATATAGATAATAGTTTTTACAACAACAATAAAAAGAATGAGAGAAATTCTGTTATTAGGGTTCCAAATTTAAAAAAAATCAGGATATATAAAGAAATTAGAGTTAAGTGAGAAAGTCCCCCTTCAAACAGAGGGACATCTAGACTTACTTCCAGAGCAGTGGTGGGATTCAAATTTTTTGCTACCCTGTTTCTCCAACAATAGGGCCTCCCCCAATAGGAAGTCCCAGCATGTTTTATAGGCATGAAATGAAATTAAGCCCCTCCCCCCAAATTTAAGACCCGGCCTTATTATATGAGAAACACGGTACCAGTTCTGTGGGTATGGCTTGGTGGGTGTGGCAGGGGAAGGATGCTGTAAAATCTCCAGTCAGAGGTGGTATTTGTTGGTTATCCAAACTACTCAAAATTTCTACTACCAATTCTCCAGAACTGGTCAGAAACTGCTGAATAACACATCTGTTCCAGAGTATAGAAGTAGAAAGGTAATCAAGGACAGTTTTGGTTTCAGCTTTTTAGAGGCAAGATGTACAGAAAATATGCTATAAAGTTATACTGGGCAATAGACTTTACGGAACAATAATAACAGTTCTAGAAATAAATGGAACCATGAATCAAAATAGTTTCATTCTCGAGGTTTCACTTCAGTGTTTCTCCAGCAAACTCCAATTCCTGTTGTTTTTTTTTATAGAAAAGGGAAAAAAATTGTGCTTCCCTTTTTCTCTCATTGAGGGAAGTCAAAACTATTGTACTTCTACTGCTATTCATTGAAGGGAAATCAGAACACAGCAATTTTCAACTTTTTTTACTGAAGGGAAATTTATTTATTTATTTTAAACAAATTTTATTAATTTTCAAAGACAATACACAAACAAAACATAAAACATAAAAACATAAAACATCTTTTCTGAAAGCTGCTTGATCCTGGGTTACATCTTTTCATACAGACACAAATTCAAATTCATGTTCATTTTATATACCATTCCATATCTTACTACCATTTTCCATTTTCTATATAGCTTCTCACCTCTTTTAACTTTCTTAGTTTTATTTTATTTATCTCATCTCAGTTCAGATCATTATGCTTATTATTCTTTGTCTGTTCTGTTTCCAGCTATCTATTTATCTTTTCTCTTTAAATAAAATTTCTCCTGTACCCTAATTGGAGTGTGACTCCTTTAACTCTTTCCCCTAAATTTATAACACTTAGTATAGTACATAACTTTCATTGGGATTCTGTTTAGTACATTCTAAAGTTACACATTATATTTTTAAAAAAGAAAAATTTATAAGTATGTAATATAATTAAAACAACTATCCATGCCAATTCAAATCTATCATTAATATTAATATTCATTTAAATCTTAAACATTTTACACATTACTTTTCAATTGAATATCATACTTTTATGGGAACACTTATACTTTCCATAGTTATTTCCCCCCACTTCAGATCACTTATATTTTAAATCATTGTATCATTAAAATGTTCCCATTTCCTCCTACTTCAATTATCTCATTTATTTCATTGCCTTCCTTTTATTCACAAAAATTTCACTAAGTTACACTGAATATTTTTATCCCATTTTTGATCACATGTTGTTTCCAATTTTCTAACATTATTTCTAAGTACAAATATAACAATACAATCTTATATACCTTTGCAGAATCCCCTTTTCAATTAAATTTTTCCCATTATCTCTAAATGAATCTTGTTTCTTTACATCTTGCTCCACACCATTGAGGCTTCTCATCCCTTCCTTCCTCCCTTGCTTCTTCTTCTCCCTGCCCTTTTTACCCCCTTGTCTCTCCACCTCCCTTTTCTTCTTCTGCATTCCCCCTTTCTGTTGTTTTCTAACATATCCACTTTTCACCTTATCTTTCTCTTTTTTGGTTGTTTTTTTAAATCTTAAAGTCCCCTTTTTCTTTCCCTCCTTCTCCCTTTCTTCCCCAAATACAGTTACTTGTTCATCAAAGATGGCTTCTTCTTTATCCCAATCATCTTGTTGCGCAGTCAGTTTCTCATAGGTGCAAATCGCCATTTCTAAGAATTGAAAAAGAGTGCCAAGAGAGTCTTTCCCTTCTTGTTCTTCTTCTTTGTATTTTTTGAATTCAATTTTCAATTCATCCACAAGTGAAGCCATTGTAGAAAGAATTTTTTTTTCCAAAACAACCACCCAAGTGTTTTTAGTCCTTCAAAGATAATTTCCAAAAGTCCCAAAGTTACCAAACAGTCCAAATAAGCTATTTCTTTTAGCACTTTCTTCTTTCTTCACTTTCTCTTTCTGGGGTTACTGTTTAGTTGCAAAGTTCCAGTTAAAATGTATCTTTTAGAAGTCTTGTTAGTATTTAATGATTCTTTAAAAATTCTAGGCAATCTCCTCACTTCCAAATCCTGCTCCAATTCTTTTCCTCTCCCTTCTCATTTACAGCAAAAAAAATTTTTTTAAATGTTCAGAAATCCTTATTATCCCTTTAGCATTTAATTATCCAGTTTACCTATTGATGCCAAAGCGGGTTTTTCTGATTTCTCATGTATTTCTGTTCGCTGTCACCGTTAGGAAGGAGAGTGAAAAAAAATAACTTTCCCTTTTAACTTCCATTCGCCGCTTGTAGATCTCTGGGAACGATGTAACTTGCACAGATTTTAAGTTCCAGGATACCTTCGTTGTTGCTTTGTCCCGGTCAGCAAAAAAAAACCTTCTTCTTAACTCCTCCTGCACTTTCTTTTCCGGCTGAGCACTTCTTTGTGGCGGCCATTTCTGACCGCCGCTCTACCGCCTTCAGAAAAGGGTGTTTAGCTGGCTAGGGAAGAGAGGTGCGATTTCTCTCGACCCTGTCAGATTCCCCCTATCTTCACCACCTTCTACGGAGGTGGCTAGCCCTGAAGCCAGCTCAGGGCACTCCAGCAGCGAGCGCAGGCAGAAACCGCGCACGATCGCGGATTCTTGCCTGCCCCGAAGCACTGCAAACCAGAACTCCAACTGAAGGGAAATTTATTAAAGGGATGATTTTTGAACCAAAAAATAGAGTATTGTGCTTGACTCTGTAAATGAATTCAACCTAAGAAAAGGGAAAATACTAGAGTTGTTAAAATATTTGCATTTTCAATGTTTCACTGATTATATATATATATATATATATATATATATATATATGTATATATGTATATATGTGTATATGTATATATGTATATATGTATATATTATATATGTATATATGTATATATGTATATATGTATGTCTTTGTTATTCGGTTTCTCCGTGAAGATTGGAAGTATCTAGGCAACGTTGAAGTCGAAACCAATAACAAAGATCCACATACAAATACGGAACTGTATATATATATATATATATATATATATATATATATAATATATATATATATATATATATATATATATGTGTGTGTGTGTGTGTGTACACACACACACACACACACACCATAAATTAAAAATGAGGTATATTTATTAAATGTACCTGGAAAGATGTTTGGCAAAAATCTGATGGAAACAATATAAACAATATATTGTTTATATAATATAAATATAAACAATATATAACAATATAGCAAGAGGCAATATTTAGAAAGCATTTTATGCTAGACAAACCATGTTCGTACTTTTTAGTAAGTCACTGAGTAGTATATGAATGCAAAAAGGCTCATTGTATATTTTCTGCTTCAGAATAAGCCTGAATTATGGAATGTTTGAAGTAAAGCATAATGAAAGTAAATGAAATGCTTTGTGAATGATTTACCATTGAGAAACTGATGTCTTATGGGTTGTTGAGTGTGTTTATTGATATATATTCTGTCACTTTCCCACCTGATGACCAGGGAGGCACCAAATCTCTTGGCCTTAGCTGTGGAGCCTGGAGTCCTCCCCCAGAATCTTTTCCCTCCTTATACACAGGAAAATATTTCGCTTTCCTAAAGGAAACGATAGAATACAAGAATATAAAATATACATTTCTTTTTCCCCTGGCTATCATCTTACTTGCTTATATGACCCTGAAAATCTCAAGCTGTTGGCAGATCCTGTTGATTTCCAAGCTAAGCTGGCAAGGTTAGTCACATTAACAGGTTTACAGAGTTGTTATGGTAACATGAGTACAAAGCTTAGATTTCTTTACATAAAGTTTGAAGATTGCTATGAACAATTGAGTAAACATATACTAATTTAAGTCAAGAGACTGTATTTTGAGCTTAGATAAATGTCATTGAGCAAATACTGCTGCATGATTGGCTGGGAACAGCAGTCTATACATGCTGAAATCTTGTTCATGCTTGCCTTGGTCAGTACGTGCTTTGAAAGATTAATTAGGTTTGTAAAGCAAACTTTTTTTCTTTTCAACTCAGTCTGTGATCAAATTCTTCTTACTGTTTTCAGATTCCATGGACTGGCTGCTTCAGAGGATTTTCCAGGCTACCTTTTGCTTTTAAAGGAGAATATGCAAGTTTAGACTGGATACTTTAAAAAATTGGGATTCCCTCCCCCCCACACACACACATACACACTTCTATTGTGGTAAGATGAAGCTTATTAAAGTCATTTGAAGAATGTAAATAACATCTTTCAGAATGAGGATATTTGTCGCTTTTGAAGGGCTCTGTGAATCTTTTGACATTTCACCAGAGAATACTGTACAAGACGTAAAACTGATGATAAAGGTAAGAAGTTGATCTTTATCTAATTGCTTCCTTTTTTGAACTTTTGATTTTCTCTCCCTGTGAAAAATTGAAATCAGTAATAAAGTTCACTGCCAAAATGAAGAAAAATCTCTTTTCCGGTATATACAAAGCTTTTTGTGAAACAAGGAACTGTTGCTACCATGCTTCTAATTTAAGTTACAATCACTAAGTTATATGAAACTAGAATTGTCTTATGACTTCCTTTTTTCCTTTTGAACAGTTACTTTCTAGAAAATCAGTCTGCAAATAATTTGAAAACTCTCTCTCTCCGTACTTACATTATATGGGAGGGTTGTTTATTTTGTTTGAATGTGAGAGGTTAACAAAGAAAAAACTAAATAACTAGTAACACAAGCTACATGACTAGCATATTTACACAAAATTCATTGGAGTTAAGTACATAGGGCTGCAACCTAAGGATTCATGTGTTTATGGTTTAATCCTATTTCCTTTAATTGCAGTATACAAATGGGGTAGAGAAAGCGTGCACTTTTGGGATTTTTTTTTCAACTCCTTAATAGCTCTGGTCTGAGTCATGTGAGAAAGCAGGCTTAGAATGAAACAGTTGGCAACATTCTGAGCAACTGCCCAACTGCTTCTCTTATAGAAATAAGGGATTTTTTTTCCTACATGTTTTTCTCTGCAGCCCCAATCTTGATCTGGCCTGATTTCAAACTCATTTTTTTTTCCAGATTCTCCCCTCCAAACTTTGTCATGTTCTATTCAGTTTTTGCAGAGTTACCTTGCTGATAAACATACAAACAGATGAACAAGTCCTGAGTCTCTTTACACAATCCCTGTCCAATATTCTGTTGGGTGGAAAAGTAAAACATTCTTTTTCATCTTCATAATTTAGCATACCACCATTAAACCCATATCTATATAATAGTGTGAATTAATATGGTAAAGCAAATACAGTAGCTACATACAAAGAGTATGGACACTCTGCATTCCTTTTAAAACGTTTACTCTAAAATGATGTCCTATTCAATTGAAAGGGACTCCCAGTGAAGGAGATATAAGGTCTGAAACTAGCAAGGAGTGGACTTCTGAAGCTGAAGAGAATAATTATGTAAACATCCCTCAGTTGCAGCTGCCTTCCATGACCTTGAAGAGAATCTCAAAAAGTAGAAGGAAAACACATCAAGGACTTAATCCTGGAGTATAGAGCACACACAGCCACATACACATAGCCAGACACACGCATGCACACACACACACACACGGACTTTAACTGCTGTGAATTGCAGATGTTTGTGTTGTTTGTTTGTTGAGGACTCTTTTCTTCTCTGCAACAAAACTATTGATCACACTGTGATAAATAAATTGTAAATAAAACAACTCAGTCCTATGTAACTTTACTTATAGGGTAGTAGAATCCATTGAGTTAAAAACAAACAAACATAGATTTAAAAGAATGCAAATAAAAAAATTCAGACAACTAATACTACCAGAACAGAGCCTGG
The DNA here is from genome assembly GCF_049901735.1 of Notechis scutatus. Classification (NCBI taxonomy): domain Eukaryota; kingdom Metazoa; phylum Chordata; class Lepidosauria; order Squamata; family Elapidae; genus Notechis; species Notechis scutatus. Next base: position 142,042,008 of record NC_142012.1, on the reverse strand, counting down.
TGCTAAGATGCTCCACAAAGAAACAATGAAGTACAGGATCTGGTACTGCATCTTCCACTGCAAGTACAATAGGATTGTTCACATTGAATCCAGTGCAAGAGCAGAAATCATTTGTTGTTACTGATTCAAATTTTTAGCTAAATATTATGTAATCCTAGAATATTATTCAGATAATTTTGAAGATAGAGCAAAGCTGGTAAGCATGTGGGGTTCTTGACAGCCGTTGTAATCCATTGTAAACTGGTGAGTTTATCTTTTTTTTTATTTTTGAAAATTTTATTTGGGTTTTCACAAAAACAAAATATAAACAAAACATCTTTTTTTGAAAATAGTATGGTCCCAGGTTATCACTTCTTCATACAGACACAAACTCAATTTCATGCTCATTTTTATTTTCTATTCCATATCTTATTACTGTTTTATATTTTCTACATGGTTTTTCCCCTCTTTTAATTTTCTCAACTTTATTTTAATTATCTCATCTCATCTCAATTCAAATCATTATATTTATACTTTTGTCTGTCCTGTTGCAATTTCATATTATCTTTTCTCATTAAACAAATTTTCCCCTGTAGTTACTAATTGGAGTATGACACCTTTATATCTTTTAATTTTATCCATTCAAACTCTTATTTAAGCTTCAACGTATACCTTTAAGATTATAACATTCAATATAATACATAACTTCCAATCAAATTCTGCTTGGTACATTCTTAAAATACACACTATATTCTTAAAAATAAAAGGTTATGTATATATATAAAGAACAACTTATATATAGTTATATGACATAAAATAGCCGAACAAAGCAATGTATGTATATGAAAACATATATATATATATATATATATATATATATATATATATATATATATATATATATATATATATATATATATATATATATATATATATATATATATATATATATATATATATATATATATATATATATATATATCACACACTCCATTCCAGTTCAATTCTATCATTAATATTCATTAAAATCTTAACATCTTTAACATTTTTTTTCAATTAAATATCATACTTACTTGTGAACACTTATAAACTTTCCATAATTAATTCTTCCCCCCCCCATATTTCTCACTTTTATTTTTATAAATCATTAATAATAATTAAAATGTTCCCATCCTTTCCTAAATTAATTATCTCATTCACTTTAATTCATTTATTTATTAACAAACATTCCACTACATTACAGTGAATATTTTATCCATCATTTTAGTCATATTTTCTAAAATTATTTCTATTTGTAATATAACAATGCTATCTTATGTACCTTTGCAGAATCCCTTTTACAATTAAATTTTCACCCATTATCTCTAAACAGGCTTATGGTTTCAATCCTTATATCTTTCCCCTGTTTCTCTATATCTTGTTTCTGTCTTTTACAACTTCTTTTCCTTACCTTCTTCCCCCTCTTCTTCTCCCTCCCCTTTTTACCCCCTCGTCTCTCATGTTCTAATTCTCTCATCTGTAATCCCCTCTTCTGTTGCTTTCTAATATTATACTTATCTTTCAAACTCTTCTTCTTCTTTTTGGTTGTTTTTTCTAGTCTTAAACCTTTCACTCTCTTTCCCCCCTTTCCTTTTTTCCCCCACTTAAAATTATTTGATCATTAAAGATGGCTTCTTCTTTGTCCTGATCTTTTTGTTCTGCAAGCGTTTCTTGTTGTTTCTTATAGTTCCAGATCTCCATATCTAAGACTTGAATACGAAGCCAAAAGAACCTCTCCGTTCTTGTGCATCTTCTTTCCATTTTTTAAGTTCCATTTTCAGTTCTTCTAAGAGTGATGCCATTTTAAACACTTTTAAACAACCACCCGATTAGTTTTAGTCATTTAGATGCAAAAACCAAAAATCACCAAGTAATCCAAATAATCCAAGGCTGTTTGTTCTTGCTTCTTTTTTCCACTTTCTCATCCTGGGGTTCTATTATTTTGTTGCCAAGTTTCAGTTAGGATGTATCTTTGGGGAATCTTGTTAAAGTTTCACTGTAAGTTCCTTTAAGTTACAGTTCCATTTCTTAGTTCCAGGCAGTCTCCTCCATTTTTCCAGATCCTACCCTTTTATTCTTTTTTTTTTCTCCTTTCCTGCTTTTAAAAACTTTTAAATATCCAGAAATCTTTATTATCCCTTTGACTTTCATTTTCAGCTTAAATGCCTATTAATGTCAAAGTGGATTTTTTTTTCAATTTCTTGCTTAAGTCTCTTAGCTGTCAGTATATGAAAGGGAAGAGAAAAAAAAAACCTAATCGTTTCCCTTTTTTCTCTCCTTTGCTGCTTCAAAATCTTCTTTGGGAACAATGGTATTTAGTTTAAATTCCAGGGTACCTTACGTTATTGCTTTTTCAGTTTAACCTGGTCGGCCAAAACTTTCTCTTCTTATCTTCCTCCTGCACATTCTTTTCCGGTTCAGTTCTTCTTTGAAGTGGCCATTTCTGACAACCGCTGCAACCGCCTTCGGGAAAGGGAGTAATGGCCAGCTGGGGAAGAGAGATGCGGCTCTCTTCGACCCTGCTGGCAGTCTCCCCCCTCTTCACCACCTCTACGGGGTGGCTTAGCCCCGAAACCAGCCAGCTCGGGGCGCTCCGGCGGGGAGCACAGGTCGAAACCGTGCATGATCGCAGATTTTGGTCTGTCGCTGAAGAGACTCAAACCGGAAGCTTCTAAACTGGTGAATTTATCTTGTGGAAGATGTTACGCTGTCTACTGCAGCATACATCCCTGCTTGTACCATATTATTGTACCATATTATGGCATGTAAAGGGAAGATCAGGCACTGGAATAACTGTACCATAGAGCTGATATAAAAAAATCCTGCCTCATCAAGTGATTTTAAGCCAACCTCCTTGGTTCAATGGTAAATTGAGGGGTTCTTGGTGCTCTCTGAGCTTGCTTGTTTTCTTGCAGAAGTTTCATTACCCAAACTAGGCAACTTTATCAGTGCTAGTAAGGGGTGTGGTTTGTTGTCAGTTTATATTAATAGTAACCTATTAGGGGCTGTTCTAAGAAGAACAGCACTATTGAAATAATGTTAAATATCAACCAAACTTCTAACCTCTAAGCACTTGGTAAAACAAGACTAGGAAACCCTATAACTGCTGAGTTACAACTCTTGGTACTTCTAAGAAATTAGTAACAAAATCAGTGCATGCTAATCATTATGTGCCTTTGCTCAAGGTACATGTTCTCTTATTCAAGCTTCTAAAAAGTAAACCATCTCTTTAACTATGTATTCACAATATTGACACTTGCCATTCATCCTATGCGAGAGTTGCTTTTCACCTTGCTCTGCTTAAATTGTGTTTAATCTCATGGTGGACTTTGACATGTTTATATTAGTTATGGACATAGGAAAGTACCTTACACCAAAATAAATCACTGATTTATCTAGCTTAATATTTGCATTAGCTTTCTTCAAATCCTTGCCCTCTGAATACATTGGACTTTAACTTCTATATGGGATGTTGTCTGAGATAATGGGAATTGAAGTCTAGTGCAATAGAGAGTGATGGGTTGAGGGAAACTGGTTCACACTCACTGATAGTTGTTTTACATAATTCAGAAAAGGGTTCTCCAACTCTGCATTTACATGCCAGGGAAACAGACTAAATATCCCTGTTATTGAGGTCCAGTCCTTCCCCCTAGTTCCTACAACTATGGTTATTGAATGATAACTTGGATATTTACCTTGAACTTTTAGTGTTTATGGTTTTTTTATTTAAAAAATCTGTTTTCTTCTATTAAGGATTATTTTCATGTTCCACTTTCTGAAGACAAACAAGGGAGGAGATACTTGGAGCTGATATATGCAGGAGCAGTGCTAAAGGACAACTGGGTACTTGCTGATGTAGGCATTACAGTTTCTTCCTCAATTAAATGTGTCATCAAGGTACGGTTTAAAAAGAACAAAAAGACTGCCTAATACAGAAATTCTCTACGTTATTGAACTTGTGCTAGCATCATTACTCTTGAGAAGAATTTACAATCTACAAATGAAATACAGTAATCTTCGAATAATAAAGCAGAATGCATAAAGACCGTGAGAATCCTTAGACTCACTCTGATTGCAATGAACTTATAAACATTTTAAGAAGTTCTTTCAAATGAACAATTATATGTTTTATGTGTCTTAGTATGCCATGTATTCTAAAATTTGACTTGTTCATTAGTTCTTATCCATCAGCGTCTGTAGCACATAGCATGAGACTATGTCTAATAAGAGTGATTGAGAACGGTGGATGGATGTGTATATCAAGTTTAATTTTCAGCAAATAAAACAGTCTTTGGTAGAATCTGACAGACTCGTACAGTATGGTGGCAACAGCAAGAGTAAATCAGCCAAGCAGACAAAAGTTACTATTTTGATTTCCAAAAAAACTAACAAACATAGCTCAACCTCACATCCCTTAAGTGTAGCATGAAGATATCCACTAACTGTTTTTAGAGCTTTTTGAAACTGTCCGCATTCTACAGTCTTAATCTCATGCCCAGCTGATAGGTTTCAGTTACAGTCAAGGTTTTGTATTGTAAGGCAGAAAGCTGCACACCCAAAACTATCTTTCACAATCTTTCCTCCTTCCCTGCAACCAGTCCTTCAAACAATGTTTGAATATAATTTTAAACATAGCCCAGTGAGATGGATGCTGGCCTGGGGATGAACGGGTCCAAGTGGAAGGATGACGAGGGGAGAAAATGAGGAAGTATATATAATGACATTACAACACAAATCCCATAATAGTGGGGATTGTGTACTTGTGTACAACATTGAGAAACAAGTACAAAGGGCATATTTCAGCTCTTTTTGGCTGTCATTATGGCAGTTCATACCAAGTGCTTATGGGAGGGGGCTTTCCTGATACGCCTTGTGAACTTCCTTCTGCTTCCCCCAACAACTCTCTGTTGCCCCACCAATCTTGAACTATTTTTGGACATGGTTTAACTGGTCTTACAAAATTAATTACCATCATACTTTTCTGCCTCCCTAAGGAACAGAAGGACACATACATAATTTTGTGTAAGCTAGAACCTTTAGTAAATCATAGTTATACAATGACTGCGCAGTGTGAAAATGTGATGTGTGACTTATGTGCTAGAATTGCACATTATTTTTTAAAAATGTAAATAAGGAATTCTATGCCATGATAATGCCTTTTCTTGAAAGAGAAAAGAAAATAAGAAATTCTCATTGTTTCTTTGAAGCTAATATATAAACAGGGAAGGGAAAATTACTTGCAACTAAATTGAGAAACCAGGAATTATTGCTATCTTGCTTATTTTATCAATTCAGGAGTTAGTTAGACAAAATTATTGTTCTTGGTGCAGCATTACGTGGTACATAGGACATAAAAATAAGAAAAGCATTAGAGCTGCTGTCTTCTTCTCAATCTAGTCTTTGCACTTAGCAGGACTTAATTTCTAAATAAGCAGGCAAAAAAAGTTAGACTGGAAAGGAACTGCATTCATACAAGTTCATTAGTAATTACATAAGGGCATAGTCAAGCTTTAGATCCCACATGAGAAACAAGCACTTCCATTGCTATAGCTCTTTTGATTGTGGAAAATATTCTATATGATTTCTTTCTGTATATTTTAATTCTGAAAAGCATATTAGCGATTCTTTTCATTCTGGAGATGGAAATTAAGCCAGAATAAAAGAATGTTAAAAGTTATCCAAAGACTACCACAACTGATCTTAAGAGGGTGTAATTTTAAACCTAATTCTCAGCATATACAGCATTTTTCAAGCCTAGGGCTGCATTTGTTTTTTGAATAGGATAAATAAGGATATATGTCACAAGGTGGGTAGAGTTAGGAGAAAAAAAAGACAACCTCATTTATTTTAATTACAGTTAATAACAAACTGTTACCTCCTGTAACAAATTGTAAGATAAACATTAGCTATCAGCTATATACGTGAGGGAGGTTTCTTGCACATACACTTAAAATTGCCTTTGTCAAACCAATGTCCACCAAATATTTGGACATTCTGACTAGGAATTTAAATTTTGTAGTTCAATAATTGTACAAATGTAGTATTGCAGTTCAACAAATCTGAAGGGAACTAAATTATTTAAGACATGTCATATACATTATGTTTCTTTTTCATTAATGTTGTTTTCTCCACCAGGAAGAAGGCAAGCCAATTTTCTATGTATACAACCCGGTCACTCATGAAAGATTGCCCATAATGGGAAGGATTTATCTTCTTTCATCAAAGGTTTCAGAACTGAAAACTTTAGTGACATTGAAATGTGGTTTTCCAAGTAGCATTTATTGTCTCAGGACTCCAGAGGGCAGGGAGATGTTTGACTGCAATACTCCGAATGATTATCACTTAGATATAGGTATAAGACTGTTTGCATGTTATATCTGTTTTTAGCTGATAAGTATAGGACCTTTGGATCTTATTTCGGTGACTCAAAATTGTAGTCCAGATTTCTTTAGCTGAGACGGTTAATGAGTCTCAGTGAATCTAAAGCAAGCTATTTTTGAGTAGACATACAGAACTATATTATAAGAAATATTTACACTTACTGAGAGAAAATGAAATAAGGTTTTCATATTTGGCAGTGCCATTTTACTATCTCTTCAGTCTTCAAATCCTAAATACCTGCACATGGTTGACGATTTAAAAATGTTAGAACATAAGCAACTGGTAATAAGCAAATAAAATTTAACATTTTTAAGGATGTTTATGGTTAGATAATTTAGCTATTCTTCTGAATTAATGTTGATTCAATTTTACATTATGTCCATAATACTATGTAAATAGGTCCTTTTCTAAATTTAAATTTCACTTTTCCTGCTACTGTTCATGAAATGAAAATCTAGTACTTCAGAAGAGAATGAATAGTACCTTCTAGCCAACAAAGACAGAAACAGAAATAAATGACAATATTTTCTGTTAACAGGCACAACTCTTCGTTTAGATGTTTGGAATGGATGGAGAGAATTCTTAACCAGTTGTATCCTGGGAAACAAATCAAAAATCCAGTATTATCTGTCAAAGGAAGAACCAATACTCAGGTATGGAGGTTCATCATACATTTTTCAAAATCCAGTTTTATTTTAGATTAGAATGTTTGTTCCAAGATGGTCATTAAGTAGCGAGAACTGAAGGATAGAGGGAATAGGCAGAAAGAAAGTGAAAGTTAAAATCAAGAAGGTCAAGTCTTCTATTGAAAATTAAACCTATTTTGCCTTTGCTGCATTGGTTACTATAGGCTTCCAAGATCGTTTCAGGGTGCTGGTTGTTATTTATCAATCTTAGTGCTGGGTTATATGAGATACTGCTGTATGTAAATCCATAATGCTTCTCTAGTGTAATTTTGATTACACTTGTGATTTTAAAAATACTATTCTTTGCATGGCTAATCATTATTATTTTTTTGCACACATTGTTTCAGATATCAAAAGAGAGTAGCTCTTTATATAGCAGCCTTTTTCGGACACCTTCAGGTTTCAATCTGGCTCTTGAAAAAGGGAATGAAGCCCACTGAAACAATTGGTGTACATCCTTATCGTGAATGGTGTCAGGAAGACGATCATTCTGACAACATGAAATGTCCTGTTCATGCTGCAGCAGAAGCAGGCCAACTTATGATACTGAAAGCATTTGTTAATTCCAGTGCCTTATCCCTTGAATGCCAAAATTCTGCAGGGCAAACTCCATTGCAGTTATGTATCCAGCACAGGCATAAAGATTGTGTATTGTATTTAGTCACCAAGTTATGGTCGGTGGTTTCTTATCCTACATTCTCTCTGCCCATGAAAATCTATATTAAACTAAAGCTGTGGCTTCTTAAATCTCAAAATAACATCAATTCAATCAAGAAGGGAAACCCTGCTGCAGTCTTCAGAACACAAGTTGGGGACGCTGTCTTTGTGGATGGTTTCACAAAACCAGAAATGACCTCCAAAGGTTTTTGCTCAGCCAGGATCAAACATGCAAGTAGCAGAGGTTGCACACTGCCAGATTTAAATAATCGGTTTCAACCTGAGCAATCTCAGTACCATTTGACCATATCTGATATGTACCTCAAAGCGAAAAACGTTAGATTACCTCCACTGGCAGGTGCAAAGAAGAGAGGTAGCAAAGATGGACACTGGCAAAAAAGGAAGCCTGCAAAGAAGAACACACGGCTTGGTGAAGAATATATGGACCAAAATATGTGTTTAGCAAGAGTTCCTCTACCTTCTAATTCTCTCCTCAAGCCAGCTTACTATTATTCCATACCTAATGTAGAGTTTCTGCTAAATCCTTCCCTGGAGTCATTTTCACAATACTGTGGAAGAACTCCAAGAGAGAATGCAATCTACTGCTTAGCCATAGCCAGGTATGTGTTGGTCTTTAGTCAGAAATACATAATTTGAAAAGCAGCATTAGAAGTTTTTTTCTTTCTTATGGAGACCTTATTCTTCCATTCACAGTCTTAAAGAGGTGCCTCAATCCCAAAATTAAACTTAAAAAATTGTGACAAAAATAGCGATTAGTTTCCATAATTGACAATGTGATTTTACAGTGCCAGGGGACACTAACCTGAATGCTGAGAGGCTGCATGTAGGTTACAGTCTACCCAGCCCTTGAGCCTTTTTTGTGTGACAGAAGTATTCAAAACATTTTCCAAATGATACTGAGTTTATGGGTCACCTATCCCAGCAGTTTCATGTAGATATTAAAAGGAAGTGAGGAGGACTTCATAATAAATCATCCTGTACAATTGCCAATTATAATGATCCTTTGTAGGAGCTTCTGAAAATATAAATATTCTGATGCATAGATACTGCCATCAAGTGGCAACAGTAATTTCAGTAAAAACTAATCCCCTTAGAAGAGAGTAGGAGTCTAGGTCAAGGCTGAGCAAGTTGATTTTAACTGATTTGCAGAATAACGAAATATATTTTTTAAAAAACTATTAAATAAAACTAAAGTGTGGATTGTCCTGTCCTGCAAAAAATTTTTTTTGATCCACTTCATTAGGCAACATCTCTGTCAAGTTTGCAACATTCTGTTGGAAGAAGCTTCTGAGAAGAGTTTAGGGTATCAAATACAGGAGATGTATTAGTTTGCTCTTTGATGCAGTATGTCAAATTCAAAAATACATTAATTTAGCAGCCTTTTAAAATTTTATTTTATGAGAAATATATTGAGGGGATGCAATGGCTCAGCAGTAAAGACACTGATCTTGTTAGCTGGAAAGCTGACAGCTCCAGTATGTGAAGGGTGAACTCTTGTTACTGGCCACAGCTCCTGCCCACCTAGCAGTTTGAAAGCATGCAAATAATAAATAGGTATCACTTCAGTGTGAAGGTAACCTTTACCTTTATGTACTGTCTATTTATCAAACTCTATGCAATTACAATAGCCAACTGTATCATTTGAACACAAGCATAAATAACATATCACAGAGTAGTCTTCTCCAAGGTACTTGTCTATATGTTTTCTATTAATAATATGTACTAAGCAGTGGTGGTATTCAACCGGTTCTGCCCAGTTCTGGAGAGCCGGTAGCGGCGATGAGCAGTGGAAACCGATCCGGTTCTCTCAGCTGCTCTGTGTTTGGCCCACCCACCTGCTTTTATGGCCAGAATTCAAAGTGCAGCTGCTTTGGGCGGTGCAGAATAGCGCCGCGCGGCAGCTGCTGCAGCAACCGGCATTGTGCAGGCTCGCAGGAGGCGAGTTAGAATGCCTCTGCGCCTGCGCAAAGTGTGTGTTTGGTGCATGCGTGCACACAAGTGTGTGCATGCGTGCAAAGCAGGCCCACCAAGCCACGCCCACCGAACCCGTGGCAACTTTATTTGAATACCACCACTGGTACTAAGAGTCTGGACATAACATTATCACTTTGTAAATGATGGAATAGTTGGGGTGTACTTGCTTTTATATGTACGTATAATTAATTGATACCTTATATGTGGCTGCAAAAGTAACAAATATCTATATCTTTTATTGCAGTGAATTTAAAGAGAAGCCTTGGTTGCAACAATTGGACATTGCAAGAACCCTAGCTAGAAAAAGTATACGTAAACCCACATACTAACTAGATTCAGATGAAATAGACTATATAATACCGTAGTTAGACTAACCCAAAAGGTTTACGGAAACAATGCATCCTGGCAAGCAAAGTTGCATTGGGCTACCTTCATACATATTCTGAGGATCCTGGAATCTTCTTTTTTCAACTGCTTCCATTGCTATTGAAATGCCATTCACATTCCAAAAGGATTATCACAATTGGTTTATATAAATATGAAACGGTGATACGTAATTTTTGAACATTTTGGAGGACTCCTATTGAGGATTCTTTAAACAGAAACATTGTACTCAATCAGCAAACTAATTTTTCTGAAGCTCCAGCAATGGGACTGAAATGGAGTGGGTTGGAAACCTTGAAAAAGATTGTGGTGGACAAAGAAGTTGGTATTCAGAAGAATCATCTGAATATTAAAAATGATCTTTGCTTACATGCATGTAAAAAAAAGTACTATTATTGGAGGAGTGGACTCTCTTATCCTAATTTGGAAAGAAGACTGACAGTCTGAATTATAATGCCATTCCCAAATTTGTCAGATATAATTGATCCCTATTTATAAAACATTTTAATGCTTTTGAAATGTATTTCTGCCACTTAGAATTCATACATTCTTATTTATTAAATCATTAACATGTCTTAATATAATTATCATTTTGTACTAATTTATTGAGTTGAATCTGCTTGGAGAACAATAAGTTATAGCTGTTACAGGACTGAGGCGAAATATGTTGGAACATTATTGCCAGAAAGACTGCTATTTCTATGACCTCTTACAGCAAGAGAGAAAGGAAAATCTAATAAATGAGGGCTGGAGGTTCACTTATTCGGTTTTCAAGGTTTTGTATCCTACCCCTTTTTTGCTGCTATTAAACCTAATGAATGAAGTTCTACAGCAGGGGTGTCAAACTCAAGGCCCAGGGGCTGGATTCTTAGACCTGGTCCATGGGGTCGCCCTGGAAACAGTGAAGGTACTGGCCTGTGGTCCCTCTGCCAGTGAAAACGGAGCTTGGGAGAGCCGTGTGTGGCAGAGGGTTGCAGGAGGCCATAGTAGCCAAAAATGGAGCTTGGGAGCCTGTTTTCTCTGGCAGAGCACTCAGTTCACCATAGATGTTCCTAACATGAGTGACATCACCTGGTCATGCCCACCTCTGAGGTCAAACACAACCCTTGTGGTCATAAGTGTTGAGGTAATTCCCCGTTAGGCGAATGAGCGCACACAGGGAGACGTAGTGAGAGTAGTGAAGAATAATACACAAACAGCACACAGATACAGTAAATGTAAGTTTTTACTGCCAATAAACGTTTAAGCACAGTTCAAGATAAGCAGTCCAAGTCATTCATAGGTAAAGCAGTCGGTTTTTAGTTCAGGGATAATCCAAATATCAAAGTCCAGTGTCAAAAAACAGTTCAGTAACAGACTTACATCAGTTCAGTAACAGTCATTAGGAGGAACCGCAAAACTCTCCAACAGAAGGAAACAGAGACTCACTCACTTCACTGAGACTAAACAATCTAGGTTTCTGGCTCCATCTTATGGCCATTTGCGGAACCACACCCAATTACAATTTTAGCATTCTCCTAAAGATACAGTATTAAAATGTCTACCTTAGTTTATATATTTCCAACCCAAATAACTGTTAGGTGACTTACATTCATAACAGTCAAGGACTACTTTTATTGCCTTCTTTGGAGGTATTTAAATAGACCAGGTGATCACTGGTAGATATGTTGTACAGTGGTCATAAATTTCAACCATGGGTAAAGAAGCGGATTAGATTATTTCTTTTTTTAATTAAAGCAGGTATTGATTACTAATATGATTTCAAAAATAGGAAAATGTATACAAATATGTTTAAAATATAGAAAATATGGGGGGAAAGAAAGGGAGAGGAAAAATAAAATGCAGTTGGGTAATTAACAAGGATGCAATATTAGTTTTGGCACATCTGAGCCAGTATATCAGAAGTGTAACTAAAATCTGGTTTTATCTAAAGCAAGCTCATATTGCTCTATACAATCTTTTTCTTTTATGCTTGCTTTTAATGTTTTTTGTTTGCTTTGTCTGATATTTCTAACTCCAGGACATCACATGATGCATTGTATGCAATACTTCACTGAGTTTATTTTTAAGGAGCCTGACCAAGAACAACTTCTTCAATAATTGTTCCTTACTTTTCTTTCCCTCCTGCCTTTTTTGGAGGAGACAAGTATGCCTTGTATCTTTGCAGGTGGCTACAGTAGGTTCCAACACAAAATTTCAATCTACCTCATATTGACTGGACCCTAAATGATTGTACAACTGAAATCATACACACAACCTTCTACAATGCTATTACAAATCTGGGACTGGAACAACTAGTAACCAACAACACTAGACTAAACAACTGCCTCGATCTCATCTTCTGCAATAGTTTGAATTTAATTTACGGAATACAAACTAAAGAACCCTTTTCCAGTAGTGACCACAATATGATTGACTTTTGTCTCAACATACGTCCACACAAAAATCACCACAATGATGTAATTCCCAATTGTAACTTCAAAAAAAGGCAACTATGATCTTATACACAACGATCTCTCATCCCTTGATTGGCAATCTCTATTCACTGGATGCAATACTGTTGAAGACCATTACAACATATTTTTACTTGAAGTCAAAAGAGTCATCAAACTATATGTACCAACAACAACTCCCAAAACAAAACAAAAAAGCAGATTACCCATATCAATAAGGAAACTTCAATCCAAAAAGAGATCACTCTGGCGGAAAAACAAATCTGGTCACGTTGCCAATTTCAAAAACCGATACAAAAATTTATGCCACCAGATAAAGACCGAATGCATCAATTATCACATTAAACAAGAGGAAAACCTTCTAAGTACCAATTCCACCCGTGCTTTTTACAATTTTGTAAACAACAAACTAAAAGACTCAAGGTCCATCCCTCCCTTGATAGGACCTGATGGTAAAGACTGCAACGACGACACCATTAAAGCCAACATCTTTAACACATTCTTCGGCTCAGTATTTGTAAACAGCAATGGATCATGCCCAGTATTTCCTAGCCGTACCACAGATAACAACAATGATCTAATACATATCGATTTCACAGAAGACAATGTTGAAAAAGCACTACGCAACCTAAAACCATCTCTATCTATTGGACCGAATGGAATATGTGCCTACTTCTTAAGAAAGCTATCCACTGCCATAGCCAAACCTCTAAGCATAATCTTTGAAAAATCTTTCAGAACCAGCTCCTTGCCTAACCTATGGTCACAAGCCACAGTCATCCCCATCTTCAAAAAGGGAGACCCAAGCCTAGTTGAAAATTACAGGCCAATCTCCTTATGCTGCGTCACCTGTAAAGTCATGGAATCAATTATTAACCAATCCATCATCCTTCACTTAGAGACAAATAACCTACTCTCCAATAAACAATTTGGTTTCAGGAAAAAACTATCCTGTAATCTGCAACTCTTACACTGCAAAAACATATGGACGACACAACTCGACCAGGGCAAAGCAATAGACGCAATCTACATAGACTTCTGTAAAGCCTTTGATTCAGTGGTACCACGACAAACTACTCCTAAAAATAAAATCCTATGGTATCTCTGGACAACTGAATAACTGGATAGAAGCATTCCTGTCAAACAGACAACAAATGGTCAAAATCGGAGCGTTCTATCAAATCCAGTACCTGTCAATAGTGGTGTCCCCCAGGGCAGTGTTCTAGGACCAACTCTCTTCATACTCTACATAAACGACCTCTGTGATCATATTAAGAGCAATTGCGTTCTCTTCGCTGATGATGTAAAGCTGTTCAATACCACAGACAATACTGCTACCCTACAAAAAGATCTTGACTATGTATCTGAATGGTCAAACAAATGGCAACTTCAAATCTCAACAAATAAATGCTCTGTCTTACATATTGGCAAAAAAAATCAGAAAATAAAATACAAGCTGAATAGTCAAGATCTTGTTGATGACTCAAGCTCTGTAAAGGACCTTGGAATACTCACTTCTAATGATCTAAGTGCTAGAGCCCACTGCAACTACATAGCCAAAAAGGCATTAAGAGTTGTTAACCTAATCCTACGTAGCTTTTTCTCTGGTAATATCACACTACTAACCAGAGCATACAAAACATTTGCTAGACCAATACTCGAATACAGTTCATCAGTCTGGAACCCACACTACGTATCTGATATTAGCACAATTGAGAAAGTCCAGAAATATTTCACAAGAAGAGTTCTCCACTCCTCTACTAGTTGTAGAATACCTTATGCCACCAGACTTGAAATTCTAGAACTTGAAAACCTTGAATTACGCCGTCTTCGGTCTGACTTAAGCATGGTATATAAAATCATACATTGCAATGTCCTACCTGTCAATGAATACTTCAGCTTCAACCATAACAACACAAGAGCACACAATAGATACAAACTCAAAGTAAACCGCACCAAACTTGATTGCAGGAAATACGACTTCAGCAATAGAGTGGTCAATGTCTGGAATACTCTACCCGACTCTGTAGTTTCTTCCCCAAACCCCAAAAACTTTAACCTTAGACTGTCTACTATTGACCTCACCCCTTTCCTAAGAGGCCTGTAGGGGGCGTGCATAAGCGCACCAACGTGCCTACCGTCCCTGTCCTATTGTTTCTCTTATTCTTTTATTTTTCTTATATGTACCCATTTCATGTATTCACAGCTATGTATACATTTATACTTATTATCTTGTAAACAATTGGCAAATCAAATAAATAAATAAAATAAAATAAATAAAATATGACAAGTTTACTCCTTAATTGCAGACCCTATCATAAACTCTGGAAAATATGATTCATAGCCCTGAGTGGCTATGAAAACCAGCTAATTGTGGGGTGTTCAATAAATTTATTTCAGTACTAAAGATTTTAATTCAGGACACCAAAACGCTTCCCTTCACATTTTCAAAAGGGGACTCTCTAAGCGAACCTGTTAGTAGTAAGTATTGTACAGTCATGCTTAATATTAAATCTGCATTAAAATGTTTTAAAGATGGTTTTAGACACGTTACAGAAGAGAGCGAGTAGGAAAGTTCTGCCAGGAGGCAGCGGCAGCAGCAACGCCTCGACTTAGATCCTGAACTCCACATAAGGGCTATATAAATAGAGTAGAGCGCGTTCGCCTTTAGCGAGTCCGAGTAGGAACCCTTGATGAGGGAAGCTGCCTCTCGGCGGAGTACTATCTCGGTAACACCAGCCGGGTGGGAAATTTTGCGTGGCGGGTAGCGAAGTTGGGAAGTGCCGCTTGTGTCGGTGGAGGGCGCTAGGCGAGGAAGATGCTGCTGGTGCTGTCGGAAGAGCACAAGGAACACCTGGGCTTCCTTCCCCAAGTAGACGGTTCAGGTAGGAGCATTTCGAGGGCTTGCAGGGCTGCGTGCCGCTCGCCCCACTTATGGCCTCGTCCACTCTTGGACCTGCGTGGGTCCGGGGATCGCGGCTCCTTCCTAGCCCCCATCCCGTGGGGTTGTGGGGGAGATGGAAAAGCGCTTGATGGAATGCGCGGAAGTAATCCTAATACCAACAGAAGCCTTTGCCTGTTTATTTGGGAATGTTCAGTGGGGAGTATCGGATTATTTAGGGCTGCGACCTTCAGAGCGCCCTGGATACCTTTGCTCAGCTAAAAACACCCTTTGGATATCCTTAGAATACGCTTCCAAGGAAGTGTGGCTACCCTCGCAGTTTAAAAGGATTTTGTTGCCAGCAAATACGTTTGTAGCAAAAAAAAAATCAAGTGCCCAATAAAAATAACTTTCCTGCCCCTGCTTTTGTGGTAAAATTATTTATTGCAAGTAAGCATAACAATTCTAATAGTTGTTTTATTGATGCCTAGGGATATGGTCGTCTTTTAAACCTCTCCATCATGTGTTCACTTTATTTTCTATGTAGACTTATGATTCATTTTGACCTTAAGCTTCAAGAAATGCAAACCTACTCTATAATTTGACCTATGTTAATTCTCCAGTTTTAACATGAAAGCTTTGCAAAGACCTTTAGAACATCTTGCATAGCTTACAAAGACCAAACAGACTATATAACACAGTGTCAGGAGTACTTTGTTCTGTATCTTCAAGATCAAAAGTTCATGTAAATATTTTTAAATGAAGAGCACAGACTATAAATCTAAATGATTCCTATGAAGTTTACTCATATATCTGAGTATCTTTGTTAAATGTAAATGTTTGCAAAAATTCTAAGAGAAAAAAATTGTGAAACTTTCAGTTGATCAAAAATTGTATTGGGAATGACTTTGCCTTGGTTATTTTGTATTTCACTTTTTTACAGTTAAAATATTTTTACAGTGAAACAAGTTATTTTTTCTTTGTTCACATATTTGATTAAGATGTGATTTGATTAACAGTTAAATGAAGCATAATTAGCTGGTTTGGTGTAACAAATTAAGCAATAAGCCATAGTTTACAAACTACCAGTAGTAACTGAGCACAGTGGCTGTGATATAATGTGATTAACCAGCTTATAGAAATAAACTTTTTAGGTTTATACAAAACACTGAGGAATGGAATAGCTAAATGGCCTGGGTTTGTGTAATATGCAAGTGGCTAGTTAACAAAGTTAACTAATCTATCTTAGGAAGTTTGTGATTGCTTCTGTATTGGGTAAACATAGCAAAGTCTACCAACATTTTATTCATTGAGTAAATTGAACCAAATTAATCATATAACCTGAGTTCAGATTGTATACTGTGTGATGTTTGGCTCATTTTGTGATTTCTTGTGAATATATATAATTTTTGAGCTAGGGACTTCCCTGGTCACATTTGAGTTTAAGTAGATTGTAATATTAGGAAGCACATTGTGGCTGCCACTTCAGAAGCACTTCAGAAACTGCCAAAGCTTCCCCACCCAGGTTCAGTTCATATGCAGTTTAATATGCAAAATTGATAGCACTACTTCTATACCCAGTTGTAGAAACTTGTATAAGTAGAATCATATACAGATTAATATTACGTATACCAACTGATTAAATATTTAACAATTTGATTTATGTCCACATGTGATTTATGTTCTCATTAGTAGACTAAATAAAACATAGAAGTGCTTTATAAAATGCAGAAAGGTACATATAGCATTTATTTTTGAACTGCTACTAAAGCAGCTGTGTATTTTCATCCCAGTAAAGTGATTCATATAGCGATAGCCAAGATCAGTTTTTAAAGTAGCAGTAAAAGCATTGCAAACCATAATAACTGCTTTAATGTTCCCCAAGGAGTTGGAAAGCTTCATTTTTTTAATGCTTTGCAAAACCGTCTTCACTGTTACTTTCATTCATGTTTGAATGAAGCACCCTTCATAGATTATAATTGCAGTTATAGATCAACTAACTATTCTTTTTGGATAATTGGAGTCCATAACAGACATGTTGCAACTATGTAACATTTGAGCAAACCAAAACATTTTTTCTTGTTACTTTGCTTATTTTTGTCTTTTTGGGATTTGGGGAAGCCAAAGAATTAAAACAAAATGCTGCATAAATTGGAATAGAATAGAATAGAATTCTTATTGGCCAAGTGTGATTAGACACACAAGGAATAATAATACTTTTATTATAAAGTATGGTATATTAATACTTTTAAGAGGAGTAAGAGTTCCTGGATCATATGACAAGGAAAACCACAGACCTAAAGGTAAATTGGCTAACTGTTGACATGCAGTTAGTTGTGGCAGTATTCTGGCTTATCGTTTCAAAGGAACATGGTCATTTTGTGATCCAAATAGTCTTTTTATCATATGACAAACATCATTTATCATATAACAAATATTTCTAACATAATTTTTGAGGAATTCTGGTTTTCTCCGAAAAAGCAGTTTTGGGCACTCTGCTCTGTTGCTGCAACTTGGCTGTTGCTCCTAGTTAAACTCCTATGCAAATTGGTTTAATGTTATAAACCTGAGCCCTGCCTTGTTTCTTAACATCAGAAATCATGGATTCTTTTTCAATTATGGTTTATTGAGAGAAGGCAAAGGCACACATACTAAACAAACCAGAAATAGTACCATTCAAGTTCATTTAACCGACAGAATGAACTGTACATAAATGTTTGAATATTGTGCATTAGTGTAATATTTATTCCCAAACCAGAATTTTTTAGAATCTAATTCACTGTTATATGGAAAATGTATAAGTGAAAAAAAGGATTGAAATTTTACTCTGGCAGTCAATAATGATTTGCTACTTCCTTTTATTTGTCCATTTCTGTCCACATTCATTATTCTCTAAATTTCCATCTGTAAATTCAGAAGCAGATTCATAATTTGCCGTGGATAGAGATATATTGTATTCAAATGGATTACTTTTAAAGGAGGTTCTTCTATATCCCAGCCATAATTCCATTATGGTGTTTCTTTTTTCAGTTGTCAATGAATTTGGTCGTATTGCTATTGAGTTCTTAAGAAAAGGCACAAACCCTAAAGTCTACGAAGGAGCAGCAAGTAAGTATAAGGACATTATGTTTTCTGGCTATAAAAGCAACAGACAGAAATAGATGACACATCTATTATTGATATTATCTATTGATGAGAAATAATGTTAACCGAACAAACAATTAATTTGAACTATGTATAAGATTTGTACCTTGGTCCAAAATAGTTTAAGATCATGGTTACAAAAAATTGTAAACTAACTCAGCAGAGTAATAGGCATAGGAAACAATGTTGAACAAGTTAAAATAAGAAAATACAACTTTTTTCAGCTTGAGGGCTTTGTATAGTATGCTAAAGGCCATCATCCAAAAGAAATGGGATAACTATTTTTTCCTTTGATTAATTTTAAAGCTTTTATTAATTTATTGTTAAGGTTAGGATTTATTTAATGTTTAAATTTTATTGGGAAGGGAGTAATAACAGAATTTTCCTTACCATAAGCCATAGCTGATTCTCTTCATCTATGGAGACTTGTTTCATTGTTAATTTTCCCTATTGATAAAGAGAAGACCTTTTTTTAAGTGAAAGTGCAGAAGGGAAATCAGAATAAGCAAGTCTATTTGTTTTTTACAGGGAAACAAAGATTTGCTTGGATTTAGTTTTAGACTATGGGGGGTGTTTTTAAAGGATACTTTTTCTCCTTTAAAAATCCTAAAATTTGAAAAGGGGGGTGGGGGCTTTTAGCTTTCCCATCTACAATCAAAACAATAAGCTTTGAATTCAGATATCAATGCCTGTGTTAAGCATAGAAGAAAAACCAGTAAGACATTGAAGGAGAACAATAAAGTTACAAAGGTAGTGAGAAAAGGCCCGATTCCACTCTTGCAAATGAGACCTCTGAAAGTACACATGTGCAAATGTTTTAATCCTTTAAAAAAAATCAGAATTTTATTGAACATGAGAAAGGAGGAGAGAATAATTGATTTCATATTACTTGATTTCATATTACTTGATTTCCTCTGTAATAACCTGTTCGTTTTTCTGTTCAGTTTGGAGAAAAGATGAGGCATTCTTTGACTTCTTTGATCAGCCTGTTTACTTATTTTTCTGCAATTCCTGTTTGCTAAATTAGTGCTTAAATATGAATCAGGTTTGATGGGCTCTGTACATTAGAAATTATCAAAATAAACCGTTAAGCAACTTTCTAATGTGCTGAAAATCAGAAGCAATTTAGAAAATAAAAATTAAATATGAATGCATGCTTACATCTATAATTTCAGAAAAAAATATGTTCATATAATTTTATTTATATAGTTTATTACTCTGGGTCCTGAAATGGTGGAGTAAAGCTTGCTTGCAAATGCAAAGCAACAAGGAAATTCTGAAATCACATCTGTAAATAATGAAAGGTGTATCTCTGATTAATGTGGTCAAATTCTTTTTTCAGTTCCTTACAAAGCAGGAACCATGTTTTTTTCAGCTATTGCTAAACCACTGCACTTGTATTGAGATTTCATCAGAATTGGTATAGCAGTTTCAGAATTGGATTTAAGTTAGGAATGTATACTCTGAAAAAAGAGGTACAATTAGAACATATAGCATGTTATGGAGATGTCACGTATGGTAAACAAGCGCGTTTTCCATAGGCTTGGAATATTTGACAAAGCATGTAAGCAAGATATTTGCAGTTTGCATTCTAAACAGCAAATGCCTGGCTTTCTAATTTCCTTATTCATTTTATTTTCTGATAATTCATGAAAAATGGAAGCATTAGCTTTAGAAGAAAAACATTTATTGAGCTCTGATTTCTAGTAGACATTCATATGAATTTCAGTTGATACTGTAAGCCAAAGATCTCTTTGTGCTTCTTTTCAATCATTGTTAATCATTTACATGCAGAATTCAAGAGAGCTTGCTTTTAATAAATACATTTGAAACCTAGCTTATGTTTTCTAGCTATGTATTATGATTTATTTTTATGATTTATTTCCTTTATTGGCCATTTATATGTTGTATTTCTGTGGACTTTTTCATTTTTTAGGAAAACTTAATGTTAATAGTGAGACAATTCAGCATGGAGTAGAAGGATTAACATACCTTCTCACTGAGAGCTCAAAACTCATGGTAAGTGGTTACACAATGTGTACTATTTAGAGAAATAAGCATATACTTCAGATTGTTTTGTGGGGGAGAATTAAGCATGTGTCACTTCTATGAAGGTGTGGTGTTTCAAATGAAAGTTTAAACATTCTTCTGGTTTTGGTGCATTTACTATTTAGTTATTAACTTTTTCACTTATTCAGGTTTCATTGACTTTAAGAGCACTTATTGATGATTATCTGCATGTTTTAAATTTTTTATATGCTTATTTCTACTGACCAATCGTATTTCAAAGTGGGAAGTGTGATCATTGGAACAAAAAATACATTTGGAGCAAGGTAAAATGTGATAAGATCCACTGGAAATTTAAATGTTCTGCATTTTACTATTTTTTAGATATCTGAAATAGATTTTCAAGACTCGATACTTGTATTACAATTTCCTGAAGAATTGAATGCCTTATTACTTCAGCTGTATCTTGACAACAGAAAGGAGATCAGGAATATTCTGAGTGAACTAACACCAAAGTTTCCTAGTTATCATAATCTGGAGTGGAGACTAGATGTGCAGGTAAGATTACAAGCATTAGTAGATATTCACTGATTCATTTCAGCTTCAGTATGAACCAAATTTGTTTATTTCAAATTAGTAAATATTCATTCTTTCCAGAAGATAGAGGTAGCAGTATTTTGAAATCATGCATTTTGTCATATAATTATTCACAGAAGGATACAATAAAGTGAACTGTATAAATTATCCATTTATTCATTAAGATAATGCAATTTTCACCTTTATTCATATTAAGAAAATACTTCTATGAAATTCCATCATTCCCATTTTACTAGTGCAATGGTGGCAAATTATTGGAATTTTATTCAAATTACCTTTTATTTTTCAATAGAAAATTTGGAATAAATGTCATTTTAAATGGCAATGTAATAAATTATTCAAAGTAGCTTCATGAAAAAAAATTAAAGGTTCTAGTGAAAATAGACATAGTCTAATAAAAATTAGACACTAAATTGTTTATCAGCCCATTCTTGAAATTAGAACTAGGGTAACATATTTACAACATTGTAATGTAACACACACCATAAATGTATGTGTTTGTGTGTGTGTTTGAGAGGAAGGGATTATCCAATTGACAGGCCCTATTGAAGTCTCCTAGAAAGATAATGTAATAGGTCAGAGGTCCTCAAAATTGGCAACTTTAAGACTTGTGGACTTCAAGTCCCAGAAGTCTTAAATTTTCCAAGTTTGGAGACCTTTGTAATAGGTTCACATGGGAGCCAGTTTGGTGTAGTGGTTAAGGCACCACGCCAGAAACCAGGACGCTGTGAATTCTAGTCCCACCTTAGACACTAAAGCCAGAAGGATGACCTTGGCCCAGTCTTTCTCAGCCCATGACAGCTTTTAAGAGTCAAGCTAGTTGTTGAATTCCTGTCATAATCAAATCAACACTTGATTGATCTGAAAAAAGTAAAACCTGATCATGCCTGGAAAACAGTAGGCTTGAATGAACACACACACACACACACACACACACAAACAAACAAACAAATAAATAGCATAAATTGAAACAAGATGTTTGGATTTAATAGGCATTCCCTGCACCCAAATGGGTTATATTTGGACAACCATGATATTTTGATTATTTGACTTTTATAAAATAATTCAATTGCCTTTTTGTTAAATGTAAAAAATGTGTTAGATTACAGAAAAAGGAATCACAATATATTTTGGCTGCCTTAGTTATCCATGAAGTTTTAAAGCAACCAAATAACTGCAGAGAATAGACTGTGTATGAGGTAGTCTTTGACTTACAATCACAAGTGAGCCCAAAAGTTCTGTTGCAAAGCAAGACAGTTAAGGTGGTTTTGCCCCATTTTACAACCTTTATTGTCACAGTTGTTAAGTGAATCATGGCCCTTGTTAAGTTAGTAACATGGTTGTTAAGTGAATCCGGCTTCTCTGTTAATTTTGCTTGTCAGGTCGTCACAAAAGGTGATCCCATGACCCCTGAAATACATGTCAGTTGCCAAGCATCCAAATTATGGTCAAGTGACCACAGGGTTGCTGCAATGGCCAAAACCATTATTTGTCAGTTTTTTCAGTACAATGGTAACCTCAAACAGTCACTAACCAAATGGTCGTAACTTGACTATAGAGGTAGTCCTCAACTTACAACCATTTGTTTAGCAACTGTTCAAAGTTAAAGTGGCTCTGAAAATAGTAACTTATAGCTGGTCTTCGCATTATGACCATTGCAGCATTACTGTTAGGGTTTTGGGGATTAACCCCTAGCATAGTATTGCAGCAGTAGTCAAGCCAGGAAGGGCCCCAGAGTATACACACACTGAACACAAACACTGTTTGTAGTTTAAATAGTTTTTAATCCAGTTAGAGTTTAAACATTGTCATTCAGTCCATTAAGTCATTCACAGTATTTCCATCCAGTAAGACTCACTAGTATAGTCCAAGTTAAGAGTCCTTGCAATATCTTTATCAGCCGATAAAGATATCTTCTCCTCCTCCGGTTTCACTCTCCAGAGAAACAAACGCTGGATATTCAGTAGAATTACGCAGTAAATCAGCAAACAGTAGCAAACAATAACAGTTCAGTCACAGGCACTCACAGTCAGTAATCACAGTTAGTCGCAGCAGCACACAGTTACAGCCAGCTCACAGTCAGTAATCACAGTTAGACACAGTTAGTCGCAGCAGCACACAGTTACAGTCACAGCAGCACACAGTTACAGTAAAGCTTTCCAGCTTCTAATGCTTCCTTATATTGTAACTTCTAACCGCACCCTTAATCGGCTAATTGCCTGCTGCATTGTGCTTAAAGTGATAAGCACTTAAACCATGATATCTAAGTTTTATATATTTATTCACCCAAACCATATTTGGTATCAATGTTATACCTAACAATTACCATGGTTATGTAATCAAAATTTGGGGGCTTGGTAATCAGTATGTGTGTATGATAGTTGGAGCATCCCAGGATCCCGAGATTGCCATTTGTGATCTTCCTAGCTGGCTTCTGACAAGCTAGATCAATTTGGGAAGCTGGGTTGCTTTGATAAATATGGCAGAAGAGAACCTTAAGTCAGGTGTGACTCACTTAAGTGCCTTGCTTAACAATGGAAATTCTGTTTCCAATTGTCCTAAGCCAGGACAAACCGTAATAAGACAATAAAAAAAAACATAGTCTACAGATGTGCAAAAAACGTACTTTACATCTGCCTTCTTGAGCATACAATATACACAACTGAATGCCCAAGATGATATTTAGTTCTGGTTAAAATTTTCAAACAGCAATGAATGACTATCAGTAAAACTGGAATATTCAGTAATAATGAAGAAACAGGTATGTACTGTAACAAACTTACATTTTTGTAAACATTTGTTTTATGACTTTATGAATATGGCTGCTCTTGATTCACCCTTATATTTATCACTTTTTCCATCTCACAATTTAAATAGCTTGCCAGCAGAAGTCTGAGGCAACAAATTAAGCCAGCTGTAACTTTGAAGCTACACCTTAATGAGAATGAAAATCAAACGACAAAAATACTACAAACTGATCCTGCCACATTGCTCCATCTAATTCAACAAATGGAGCAAGCACTGGGGGAAATGAAAACAAACCATTGCAGACGAATAGTGCGCAACATCAAATAGTATTTTCGTTACAGTAAAATCTGCATAATTATAGGAAGCAGTGCATTTGGACCAGTCAGAGCAGTATTCCAAGAACATAAAACAATGTTTACTGGTTGAAGTTGATTGGGTGTTATGTTGATAATGTTGCTGGATGCAAGTTAGAATACCTGTCATAAACTTTAATCATGCATAAATAGTTGATTATGTGAGCTTTTTCTGTTCCATGTATAACAACATACAATGGTTTTTGACCAATTGTTTCTTTTTCCATTGTTTAAGAATAAAACATGTATATTAACATTTTATATGTTTTTGGACTTCAGACTTGTTTCTTACAGTTACAGTATTATTCTTCAACAAATTACTGGTTAATGAAATATAACATTTTGTCATGCTGTAACTGAACTGATACTGTGTAAAAAGCAATATTACAATCATGCATTCTAAAAATTCATTAAAACAACGTTCACACATGTTACTTTTGTTTGTATATTCACATGTGTATAATTTAGGCAGCTGGGCTTAAAGAAAAAGTATAAATCAGAACAAATAATGGATCCTTTAAAAATAATTGTTGTCATGAATGTATATACATTATTTTAGTGGAAATTGTCACAAGTTTGTGTTTATTTTAAATATTTGGTATGGAGAAGTCCCAGGTACCCAAAGACTCTGTCTTTTCCAGATACAGGAGAAAAGTTAATCAAGGGGCCTTGGGCTGAAAACTTGGCGAATACTGGACATGCTTATGTTAAACAAATTAATAGTCTGATTTGGGGATTATTGAATATGATGGCTGATTTTAGGGTTTAAGATGGGAGAAAACATTTCTATCCTTTTCTAAGAACATACAAGGCTTGTTCCTCATTATGTAATATGTCCAGTCTCTTTCTCAAGCTGCTCACTGCCTTTCCAGGCTATAATCTTCATCTTAACTAGCATGACTCTTCAGTGAAAACTTGTTTAAAAATTAACTTGGTTAAGACAGGACAGCAATATAATCATAGATGTATTTACTTAAAATTAGCCCCCCCATGCTCAGTTATTCCTACTGAAGTCTGTTAGGGTTGCAATCCTAAAAATACCAATTGAATATTTCTGAAGTAGGCAAATTATAAAATTAAAATAATTGCATAATTATTTTTATCTGGCAGAAGACTTCCCTCTACTGTAATTGTACTGACCATCCTATTATACATCTATCACAATTAAAAACAAATCAATTTATTTGCTCAGCATATTAAATGTGGCCAGTTTTAAGCCTCATTGGGGTTTTTATGGTTTAATCTTACTCATCTGGTAGGTGTCATAGCTAAGCAGATACTTAAATCTGATTCTAATTTAGGCTTAAGTACTATGAGTGCTGAATAAATAGTATTTAACTGCTATGTTCCCATTGGCTCTCATTTAGCAGGGTTTTTAAATAGAATTTTGATGAACCATAAAGTCTCAAGTGAATATTAAAGTATATATGATGGAAGAGATTCTCTTTTGAAATGCAGCTTCTGGAATGCAACCAAAGGCTCATTGATGGCTCAGTTAATGCGTCTTGTAAGGTGTTGCTGAGATTTATACTCAGATGTGTCACCTATAAGAAAAGAAAGCTGAAGAACTCTGAATATGCTGGCAAATCTGTGGCTCTGTAGTCATTTTGTTCAAATTGAACATGTAAGCATGGCCAGCAGAAGTCATCGTTTAATATTTGAGATTTTTTACTCCTAAACTAAATCTATCCACTAGGGATATTTCTTTGACTGGATTCACACATTATGCTAATTACGGTTGGTTTGCTTTGTATTTATACGTGGCATGAACCTGCTATGTTAGCTTTATTTTGGGCCCACTCAATATGCATGGATCATACTAACCCAGTAACCACTATGCCACTTCACTCAAGTTGGGAGCAAGATGCAGATAAAGTGGAAATTTGTGGTGTGTAATGGACATAGTGGGACTAGGGCCTGGGAATGTTTGTTGCCTTACAGCTTGGCAGTGCAATACAATCAAGTTTTTTTCCCCCAGTTGAAAACAATGAAGTATAAAAACGGATTTGGCATCCAGAAGAGCCAGTGGACTATGTAGACAGTTGGCTGTCTCGGTCCTAAATCCGTTGCATCCTGGCTCTGGATTACTTCTTAGCTGAAGCTCCAAAAGGAGCAGCTGGAGGAAGCCGTGGCACGCGTTTTGCCTGATTTGTTCGTCAGAACCCTCCTTGATTTCCGTCCGAGATTCCCGTAAACTCCCTCAGCCCATCCCCAGGAAGCTCCTGTTTCCCAGTCGAAAAAAACCAACAGGGTCCGGCTCTCTAAAACAAGCTGTGGGAGGGAGAGCTGGCAAGTGGGTGTACCGTGTAATCGGACTGGTCCCAGACGCTGAGCTCATGAATAATGCAGCTGCCAAACTTTCTGCGCCGCCCTAACTGAGAGTTTTGGGTAAGTTTGTTTAGTATAGTCGATCGTGGCGGCGGCGGCGCCACTGTGGAAGCACTCAGCCCTTCAAGATCTACAGGATGGGTATGTAAAACGAAAGAAAGAAAGAAAAAGAAAGAAAGAAAGAAAGAAAGAAAGAAAGGGGACCGACTACCCTCCGTCCCGCAAAAGTCGCTTCTTTTAAGACAGAGAAATAATAGTAGAAAGTGACTGAGCCGGGCCGCCCACTGCACCCGCGAAGGGGACGAAGAGGACGCCAGGCCTGGAACAGAGCGCGGCTGAGATTTCAGGGGGGGCGTCCTAAACCCGACCGTTCGCTTCTCAGGGTTGTAAGTCGGACCGGCCCTCCCGGCGGGATCCCCCTGGCTTCGAGTCCCAGGCCCTTTTTGGAATTCCTGCCTGCCTTTCGTGACAGCCGCGGGAGAAGCGCTCTCTCTCTCTCTCTCTCCTTAGTCCTTTAAAGGAGCTGTTTTCTTAGGGGGAGTTGTAGCAGATCTCCGAAGTTCTGGGGGGAGGGGAGTTGCATAACTTTCCTCCGGGCCTTGACTTGGATTTGCTTCAACCGTTTGGGGAGATTCTGCGAGATAAAGATACACTTTGGGGAGGGAGGGGATAACCGCCTTGGATTTTCTGCCTTGAGGCCTTTTCGCAAACGAAGGGGTGGAGGGGGGTGTGGGGGAGAAAGGTCGAGGAAACTTTGCTTAATTCGCCGCAGACCGATTCTAGCTCCCGGGAATCTTGTCCTGGTCGGTCGGAGCAAAGGAGGCTGGAAGTTCTGCAAGGCAACTTTCAAAGGAGAAATCCTGGCCTGCCGGCTCTGATTGATTCCTGCTTCTAGCCCCCTGCCCCTCTCCCTCTTTGCGAGGTCCCGCGGCAAACTTTTCTGGCTCGAGGTAGGAAAAATGAATCCCGCTGCCGTCCCTCCCCCGCCGGGACAGCAAGTGATCCATGTCACCCAGGATCTGGACACTGACTTAGAAGCTCTCTTCAACTCGGTCATGCCCAGTTCGTGGAGAAAAAAGATCCTGCCCGAATCTTTTTTTCAGGAGCCCGATTCGGGATCACATTCCCGCCAATCGAGCACCGACTCGGGCAGCCACCCACCCCGGCTGAGCAGCGCTGCCGTCGGGGTCCACCACGTCCGCTCTCACTCTTCGCCAGCTTCCCTGCAGCTGGGCACCGGGGCGGGAGCCACCCCGACTCCGGCTCAACAGCATGCCCACCTTCGCCAGCAGTCCTACGACGTGACGGATGAGCTGCCGCTTCCTCCCGGCTGGGAGATGGCGCTCACGCACACGGGTCAGAGATACTTCCTCAAGTAAGTAAAGGTGTACGGTGGAGGGGAGGGCCAGGTGCTAACCTGCCGATCGGTGAATAACAAAAGGTTGAGAGTAATTATTGAGTCTGGGAAAGGGAAAGAGGCCCGGAGGCGACTCCAGGTAGGCCTAGTTGGCATGCAAACTTGGAAAGCAAAGCAGCAGAGGTGCCGTGCCCTCTCATTTGAAAGGAGGCCATTTCCTTTCATTGCAAAAACTTTCCTGCTGAAAGTTGGATAAGTGGTAGTCTCCAGAAAAACTTGCCTGATCTGGAAAAACTAAGTAGGATCTGCCCTCTTTAGTATTTGGATGGGAGACCACAAGACAATCCTGGGACTGTAGACCAGATTTGGAAGATTGGATCAAAACCACTGAAATATTTCCCAAGAACAGTTCAGAGACTGTTCCTGAAATTAAGCAAAGATCAACTTTCTCTTTGATGAAAGTGCTTTGCCAAGGAAGTTCAGAGAATCCCATCCTATTTTGAATTGTGTTGGAGTGTACTTGTAACTCTTCTTTTCATATCGAACAGAACAGTGGTGTTAGGCACCTTTATTGCGTCTAATAAATTGTACAGACATTTCAAGGAATGTCTTGCAAAACCCATTTTGGACGGCATAATGTGGCTCACTATAAAGAAAGATTTTGTATATGCTCAGAGGAACTTTTTCACTCCATTGTTGGGTTCGCATAACCATATCAGCTAAAGATTTGATCTCTGCATTTGCACAAATTATCAAAGCTTGAAAAGTTTTAGATTTTGTTAGGTATTTTTAGGATTAATGCATTGTGTGAATTCAGGCTGTTGGATTAGTTAACTGTTCACTACATCAAACAAAAATGGGTTAATTCAGTTACAAAGTTATTATCGAACACAGCCTATGTGTATTTTGCCTTTCAAAGGTTAGTGTACAAAATTGTATTCATAACATCTTTCATTTTATCCTCTCAACATTAACCTATGAGAGAGGTTTCAATTATGATAAAGTAACTGACCACAATCTCCATCAGGTCCCTGGTTGGGAGAGACTTGAACAGAAGCATTCCAGTTCACTGTTTACACTGACTTTTCAGTCCACCAGACCACGCTACCCATCTTTAGTATCCAGATAGTAGCCTGTTAGCTAGCCTAAGATACAAGTTACTATGAGGTTCCAAGTGAGCTGTATGGCTGAATGAGGATTTGAACCTGGATTTCCTCTGGTTTTACGTTTACATTCTAAGATGTATTACATTACTCATTCTTCCAAGCCTTACACAAATTTACTTTATTCCTTGTAATGGTGGGGATTAAATATGCAAAACTGATGGGAGCATTTCACCTCTGCCAGAAATTCTCCATTGTCGTCCTTACTATCTGTCTACCAGAAATAAACAAAAATAGTTTATAACTATCACCTTCAAGATGCTGCCTATTTTTAATGTGTTGTGATGTTTGTGAAAAGATGGTTGATCAAACTATATATTCTGGAACATCATATTTCATTTTCTAAATTAAAATTAAAATGTCTATATCCACACATTTAATATTAAGGCTTGGTTTCTTTTGAGCATATTTTATTAATGAGACATAAAGCAATACATGTTTATAAAACACAGTGGCATTTTTTTATTTCTCCAAGTCAGAATCAAAGTTAGTGGCCTGATTCATATTTCATTCTAAGCCATATCTTTCAAATTACATTGGAATGGTTTATATGGATTTTTCTAAGTCAAAGCCAAATTTTCTTATGGCTCAGTGTGTAAACATATCTAGGTGTCTTTGGAGTTTTGTGAGAACCAGAAAAGGGGAGTTTTGTGAGAACCAGAAAAGGATAGTTTTGCAAATACATGCTATTCTCAGTCAAGCCAGGAGACTTGGATGGTGTCAGCAATGACACAATTGGCCCACTGCAACTCTTTATATGGTCCTTCAGAAATGCCTACAATGCATTTTGTTTCCTGCTTTTTCCTGTCCTAGCTACCTCAAAAGTCAGAGGATTGGAACAAGATGTTGCTACATGATGCATGCTTGGAGGGAGTTGTGTCAGGGAAAATTGGTTCTGGAGCTAAAATTTGATGAGTGTAAGGTGAGGGCTAATTAAGAACTGCCTCCCCAATACACAGGCATTTAATAATGTTAGCAAACGTCAATAAAAGAACTATTGTTTATGGTTGGATTTAGTTTGTAACTAATTTAGAACTATTTTCCATGGTAGAATTTAGTCATGTCCTCAAACAAGGAGTCCAGAAGATGGAAGAAATAATAAATAATAATAAATGAATGTGTATGAAGTGACAGTTAGAATTATTCGGAAAATAGAATAGTGGCATTTGTGGATAAGGATGAATTCTAAAATATGTTTGTTTCTCTGAAGAAACTAGAGAAATGGTCAAAGTCAACCTTTGGGGCCCCTTACATCGAAAGGAACTTTAGCAAAGCCATTGCCCTGGGGAAGGAGGAAGAAAAACAATTTTTTGTTGGGCAATGTTTTGTTTTCCCAGCTTGTAAAGATCTGTAAGTTGCTTTATACATTCAGATACATCTGGACCCATTTTACTGAGAGCATCAGTAGGATGTATATTGTGAAAGGGAACTAGAAAGCTTAAAAAAGACTAAATGGGAAAAAAGACATGGAATCCGACCTCTTCTCAATGCAGGAATCCAAATCAAAGTACTCCCAATGGATTGGGTGTCTACAGGTAGTCCTTGACTTGCAACTATTTGTTTAATTAAACAGTTCAAAGTTACAACAGCCTCAGAAAAAGTGACTTACGACTCATCCCCAAACTTAGACTTTTGCATCACCTCTGCAATCATGTTGTTGCAATTTGGGTGGTTAGCGCCTGACTTTTGTTTATGACAGTTGCAGCATTTGGTGGTCACATGATTGGAATTTGTGATCTTCCCAAGCAAGCAAAGTAAATTAGGGATGCTAGATTCTCTTAACAACCATGTGATTCTGTTAATGACTGTGGTGTAAAAATGGTTATAAAATCAGATCCGTTCATGGGATGGCTTGCTTAATGACTGCATCATTTAGTGACTGAAATTCCAGACTAAGTTCATAACTTGAAGATTACCTGTATGTATGGTACATCCAGTGAAGGGCTCTTTCTCCTTCTCTTGATAATATGGTGTAGTCAAATTTACTCCTTATTTAGCAAATAAGCAAATGGTCTTAGGGTGCAATGCATGTAGTAGAACAATTGTCCCTAGAGCAGGGTTGTCAAACTCACGTCGCCACGCTATCATCACATGGTGTATCGTGACATTTTCCCCCTTCACTAAACCGGGCATGGGTGTGGTCAGTGCGTGATGCAGTTGGCCCGCGGCCCGCAAGTTTCACAGCCCTGCTCTAGTGCTTTTTCAATATTCCCCTAAAACAATATTTTCCTAGCTGGCAGAATTCTAGGAATTGAAGTTCACACATCTTAAAATTGCTCAGATTGAGAAACACTGCTGGGGTAGATTTCTTGCCATGAGAAAATGTGATTTTTGCTTTGCCATTAAATTTTCCTGTCTCTCCATCTTTCCCTTTTTTCTGGTAACATAGAATTACTCTGTAATTAGGCACTCATATGCTGGCTCTAAAAAATGTAGCTGAAGTCACAAATTGACTTGTATACTACTAAATGCCAAAGTATCTATATCCTGCTATATCAAAGCTGGCAATCTATTGAAGTTGTTTTCTAAAGTTGTTTGAATGGGCCTCTAATGGTACAAAAGGATATAATATAGATCTAGGATTTTCTGTTTTCTATTAGATTGGGTGAATCTGTAGTCTTTTCTTTTAACTCACTTGAATAACATTTTAAGGTGTATGCCACATTTTCAATAAGATTTTAAATTCAAAATGGCAGCCAACTGCTTTTTGGGGGATGGGGAATAGTGCTAGAGAAATTTAGAGGTATAAAAAAGTTTAGGAAAAAGTGTGTGGTAATGTGGAACATATTTGGCCTTTTAAAATATGCATATTTTCTCAATAAAAAGATCACAAGTCACCATCTTTTATTTATTTTAAATAAATAAAAACACAATTACCAAAGACCTTATAGTTATGGTAGACCAGGGAGTCCCACCTTTTTTGGACCTCTGACAACATGAGGGAAAAGTTGTAGGAACTCTTGTGCAATGATAGTGAATGTTCCTGCTCCAAAGCTTTCTGTAGCCAATGAGACAATTGGGAGAAATAAAATAATAGCAGTCTAAATTCAAGGAAACAGATGGCTCTGATTTTAAAAATCCAACTCATACTCACCTATTCCAGGATAGAAAAAAACGTCTAAGAGATGAGAATAGAATATAAAGCAGAAGTGAGATTTGGGCTCCAAATTGTAAATGATCTATTTTCAAAGGGGGAAAAAATTCCAAAACTTCAGGCTAAAATTCAAAAAAGCATCCTAGAATATGAGAATGGCAATCCATTTTGATTCTGGCATCAGGAAAACTGTATAGATGTATCCAATGTCCATCAGGAATTTGTTTTTATGTTTTCTGTAGCTGCCTATCTCAGTCAATGACTCTGTTTAGCTTACAATTCAAAAAGAAAAAAACATTTTACAATTAAAAATACTAAAATCATTTAAAAACATTTTAGTTCTACTTCAGAGCATGCTGGCTGATTTTCTAAATATAAACAAAAACTTGTGGCACATTAAAAAACTAGATTCATTCATTATTGTAGGACTCAGCAAATTTATGATTAATGAGAAAGTTGAGAAATTTGTCATTTTTCAAGATTTGGGGGTATTTTTAAATCATATTCCTTGAATATTTGATATGGGGGATTGTGGGTGCCATGTTGCTGTCCCCCATATTAATGTATTTGTAGAATAATTCCTCCAAATGAAATGAATTATCCTGTGTAAATAGGATAAAAATGTATACACAGGTGTAGAAAAAAATAATGTAAGCTGTGGAGCCAAGCTCCATTAAAATCTAAAAGAACAGCTTATAAGTACTTAGTTAAAGCTTACCTGTTTGCACAGTACAGGTAGTCCTCAACTTATGACCACAATTGAGCCCAAATTTTTTATTGCTAAGCGAGACAGTTAAGTGAATTTTACCCCATTTTACAACCGTTCTTGCCACAATTGTTAAGTGAATCACTGCAGTTGTTAGGTTAGTAACATAGGTTCTTAAGTGAATCTGGCTTCCCCGTTGTCTTTTTATATTTCTATTAGCTCAAGCCAATCAGCTAAAAAAAAAATTTAAAATTCAGCTGTCACCAGTCTGTTTCATTTAAGCAAATTCAAGCAAGAAGCTATGGTGTCTTGAGGAATATGTGACAGTCCTTATGTGAGGTAGAAACCTTATGCCTACCACCACCACACACACATTCCTTTCTACATCTGTAGAGTATCTTACTAACACCTTTGCTCGTATTCTATGATCAGCAACAAGAAAGTACACTTGGGTAGAATTGTCCCATATCTTTATTGATTTAAATAATTATATACCATTTTTTTAATTTTGTTTTTTTGCTCTAAAACAGATTACACAAGAATTTGTAGGCTTCTGTCTTAAGCTGTATCATTGGTCTGCTGCACTACCACCACAGGAACTGTCCCTCCTTCTGAATTTGCCAGATGGTTTCTCCTTAAGCCAGCAACACAGGCAATTTCCACGATTCTACAATAGTAATGTTAGTAGCTGACATACAAGGCTCAGCAACTTGCATGCCATGTTGCTCCTCCCCCTAAGAATGCAGTCCCAGAGCTGAGGAAAAATGTGTGTAGCGTTAAAATCAGAAATTTACATGCAATGAAGCTCAGCTTCTATAGAATGTGGGAGTTCCAATAACTTCACGCTTCAGTCTGCAATGCAGATCCACCAATTGTTTGCAAGAAAGTCACATTCGAAAATGTCAAACAAGACTGGCAATTCTTCAAGATATATATGTCTTTTATACCAGGGTGAACCAAAACATATTAAGGAGATCTGAATTCTGATATCTAACCTATATGCAAATAAACTAGTTTTACATTCATTTGGTCAGCTTTTGCAGGTCAATAAAAGAGAGGATAATTTACAAGATTAAGCTAAGATTACAGGAAATTCTATCTGTTTCCTCAAGTTGCTTCCTTGAAATACGTCACAGCTAAATAGACAGACATAGCTATTTTTTCAAAGTTGTAAGAATCAGTAACTTGCTTTTTTGAGAAACAAAAGCAATTAATTAGATCCATGATGGCGAACCTATGGCACGCGTGCCACAGGTGGCACACAAAGCCATTTGTGCTGGCACGCGAGCCGCAGGCAAACTTACCTCACTGTGCATGTGTGTGCCTCACAGCTGATTTTTGGCCTGTTTAGGCCTTTTTCAGCCTCCCAGAGGCTTGAGGAAAGCCTATGCAGGCTGAAAAATAGGCCCATTTTGTCACTTCCTGTATTTCTGGAAATACCGGAAGTGACGAAACGGGCCCATTTTTCGGCTTGCAAAGCCTGCAGAAGTTTTCCTCAAGCCTCTGGGAGGCTGAAAAAGGCCTCAAATGGCCCGAAAATCAGCTGGGAAGCGCAATGCAGGTAAGGGGTGGTGGTGAGGGAGATTGTGCACGCATGCGCAGGGGGCATGGGGGTGCGCACATTGCCTTCTGGGTGCTGGCGCAGAAGCGCGCACATGATTTTTAGCACAGGAGCCCCAAAAGGTTAGCCACCACTGAACTAGATGCTGAACAAAAAGTCTGTATGTATGTGCAGCATCACAAAGAAGCTGAAAAATGCTCACCTATTTTACTCATATGTTAGATGATGCATAGAGTATACTAGCAAATTTATAGAGATGACTAAAAAAGACAGGAAATTAACGTAGTCTTGGAAGCTGTTCTTATTTATAATTGTGAAATAGATGAATGGCTATTTACAAGTCTGATATCCACTGTCTATTTCTATTCTTGACATGCATATCAGAAAATACAAGGCCTGTCTTGTGTCATGAGTATGTTGTAACATTGTAGCATGCTATAAATATATAGTTAAGCATAACACATTTCATTACATTACCAGATACTAGATGCAATGTACTGTCTACTTCTGAACTGTTCACTTATTACGCTAAAGGCACTGTTCTGAGAAGATGCTAAATTTTCTGTAGATTTCCTATATAGCTAGAAATATGTTACAGGTAGTCCCCAACTTACAACCATTTGTTTAATGAAATTACGATGGCACTGAAAAAAATTTATGATCTTTTTCACACTTGACTGTTGCAGCATTCCTAGGGTCACATAAAAGTAGCATGTATTCATGATGATTGCAGTGTCCTGGATTCATGTGATCACCTTTTGCAGCCTTCTGATAAGCGAAGTCAATGGGGAAGCCAGAATTATTTAACAGCCATGTTTCTAACTTAGCATCTGTGATGATTCACTTAACAGCTGTAGCAAGAAAGGTCATAAAATGGGGCAAACCTCACTTAACAACTGACTTGCTTAGCAATGAAGCTTAGCAATGGAGCTAAGCAAGCTCAATTGGGCTCACTAAGACACTAATTCCATATTGGCTTCCATGAGAGTAAGCAATTAAGGACTGAATTTGGTGGAATGCTGGTTGTTAGCAAGTACATAAAGTGTTGCATAGGAATAAGTGTAGCTAATTAACATAAGATTACATACAGATAACATAAGCTAGAATTAAAACATTAAAACCCTGATAATTAAAATCTTCAACTTCTTCAAGAGTAAGAAGTAATAACTCCCGTCATTTTAAAGCCTAATTCAAAAACAAATCAATAAGGTAGACCGAATGAAAACTCTTTTGCCTGCTGGCAGAAGCATAACAGAGAGAATGCTTGCTTAACTTTTATTGGCAAGAATTCTGTTTCATGTTGTTTTTATTCTGTAACCAGCCTAGAAACTGTATGCTGTATACTGTAATGTTATATACACACATGTGTGTATTGTCATGTATATGTGAATGCATAAGCACACATACACATCAAGGTTATATATTTTTATATATTTTAATTATAATTGATTCCATACTAGAGGGATATAGGTAATCAATAAATAGTGCACAGACAAAACATGAAACTTTTATAAAGACATAGAAATTTCTTAGGTCCGCACACTCCTGACAGGTTAAAAAAAAGTTGACTTTCTGGTAGATCTAAGGCTTTTCTCCAAAAGCTGATTTTCTGGAAGTGCTGACTACCTCTCCCAATTGTTGTTTAAAGGTCATCTTGATATATCATGCAAAGTAGAAGGGATGCATTGCCTTGGTTGCATTCAGGTCTTGTACAAACATGTAGTTTCAGCAGGAATGGTCAAGAATAATAGAACCGTGCAGGCATTAATTCTACACTGCTCAGATTCCTGAAATCAAGTTGTCTAATGTTTTAACTGGGCTAATGATGAAAATGCAGAGAATATGTGAATATTTGGAGGAAAAGAAATGATATTGCAATAGATGTGTGGGCCACCCAATCAAGCAAAGGAAGTAGATGAACTTTTTGCAAAACGATTAAGCCACGGTGTGCAGGAAACACACTACTGTAGGAACAAGGGATTTTAACTATCCAGACATCAATTGGAAAACAAATTCTGCAGCGAGTGGGAGATTGAACAGGTTCATGATATGCCTAGCAGACAATTTTATTCTTCAAATTATGGAGGAGGGAACAAGAGGGTGAGCCTCTACTAGGCTTAATTTTTACTAATAGGGATGAACTGCAGGAGTGGGCGTTGTAAGAACTTTGAGAGAGAATGACCATGTCACACTAGAATTCACTAAAATCCATGTTCTGGTTAACTGAAGAAAGTCAGATTAGTGTTTTAGATTTTAACAAAGCTGACTTCAACAAATTTAAGAGAGAGAATAGGAAGGATTCCACGGATGGAAATCCTAGAGGAAGTAACAGTTCGGGATGCTTGGGAAATTCTGAAAAATTAGATAATAAATGCCCAAACAAAAACAACACTGCAGAGAAAGAAAAACAAGAGACACTATATATTAGACCACCATGATTGCACAAAAAACTGGCAAACTGAGGGACAAAACTGACATATAAAAAAATGGAAAAAGGAGCATATAATGTAACTAGAACAGAAAACCAGCAAATAGACTGAATCTGCAAGAACAGGAAACAAGGCTCAGAATGAATGAAGGCTTGCACTGTATGCTAAAAATATCAACAAAAAAACTTTCTTTCATGTACTTTTATTTAGAAAGTCTGTTAGACTCAGCAGGCCTACTTATGCATTATTTTAAACCAGCCTTCCCCACCATCCTATATGTTATACCTTAGTTTCTCCAAAATCTAGTGACATGCTAAATTAGAAGGCTGACCTAAACCACATCTGGAGATACAACAGCATATCTCCAAATATAACTTTTGCCTTATAGTTTGTGTTTAGCTGAAAAATGCAGTGATTGCAGAAGCCAAGATTTTGGGCTATGCCATTTCTTTTGCACGCTAAATGATTTCATTAACACTGCTATTTTACATTAACAATAGGGGGGAAAACCCACAATAATCATATCTGATTTGCCAGGAATTTATATCACAGGCAATTAAGCATAGCTTCTTTAGGATAATTCTTAATAATTAACAACACAATCTAATCCATCCTGAGGCAGGAGGCAATGATTCTCAAGTCAGGCAAAATTGTTATATAAACATGGAAGAGTTTGGTTTTGAAGGCCAGGAAAAGAATAGCTGAATGTACACTGACTCAAATGAGTGAGAGCAAAAAGGCTTCAAATTTAAATCCTGGGGCCTATTTTCTCTTCCCCCCCACCCTGCACATTTTCTATTAAGTTTAATAATTATGTTCCACAGAAGATAGATTTTCTACCTATAACTATTTCTTATGTACAGCAAAACAACTTATTTAGTCTTGTCGTGCTTTGTGTGAGTCTGATATTTACTCAGGAGTAACAGAATGATGCTGCATGTTTTCTCTTGTATTTTTCTTGATAGAATAAGAAAACAAATTCAGAGTATTAAAGTTATACATTTGCTGACAAAATATATTTCTACAGGAACATAGGACTGAAAGAAACCT
The DNA here is from genome assembly GCF_049901735.1 of Notechis scutatus. Taxonomy (NCBI): domain Eukaryota; kingdom Metazoa; phylum Chordata; class Lepidosauria; order Squamata; family Elapidae; genus Notechis; species Notechis scutatus. The sequence continues at coordinate 142,004,016 of NC_142012.1, read as the reverse complement.
TGGAGGTCTTCTAGTCCAACACCCAGCCTATAGCAGAATTCCTTATACTATCATGGCCACATAGTTGTCCAGCCTTTTCTTGAAAACCAACAGTGATGGAGCACCCACAAGCTCTTCTGTTAATCAATCATTCTCATTGTCAGGAAATTCCTTCTTATTTCCAGATTGGATCTCCCTCTGACTGGCTTCCACTCATTGCTTCTCATCCTCTTCTCAGGTGCTATGGAGAATACTGACCCTCTCTTCCCTGTGGTAGCCCTTCTGCTATCGGGTCTTCCCTAAACCTTCTCTTCATTAGGCTAAACATACCAAGTTATCTTAACTGTTCATCGTACAATTTAGCCTTCAGACCCTTTATTATCTTTGTTGCTCTCAACACTCTTTCTAGGGTCTCAGAAAGGCATTGTACTGACCAGAACTGGATGCATTATTTCAAGTGTGGCATCACTACTACAGTATAAAGCAGTACCATCACTATTCCCCCCCAGCTTGGTGTTTGCAAATCTCTCCCCTTATGTAAATCATTTATGAAGATGTTGAAAAATACAGGGCCTAAGATAGAATTTTGATGCTTCCCTCCATTTAAATGTAGTTCCACTGAGGACTACATGCTGAGTTGCTCAGACCACTGCAGATCTATCCAGTGGTGATGCTCTCTACCCTAGGTTTTTCTATATTACTAAGGGGTAGGTTGCAATCTACTTTGTCAAATGCCGTACTGAAGTCTAAGTAAATTATGTCCATAGTATTTGCCTGATCTTAATATAGGATATATATGCAAAAATCACCTGATGCAGTTCAGGATCCCAATTTAGAGTTCCGAAAACAACAGTGATTTGATCCTGATCGGTTATAGAGAATCCAAAGCACCTTGACATGTGGATTTGAAATAGTGATGTCTGGATTTGGAAGAAATTTCAAAAAACTGAATCTGCCTAGCATGGGAAAAACATAATGACTAACATTTTTGGTTTCCACCAGAATGATGACTTGGGGGATCATGACCAATTTTGTGGGAAATCATCTATCTCTCTTCAATGTAACAAAATATTCTCTAATAAATAAAGGGATGAGCTTATGACATCATCACCTAGTTCAGGCAATTCACAAAATCATCATGTGGCCATTCAGAATGAGAAACTGCAACAAGGGAATGGAGTAATGATAACTAAGACCATTTCCACTTACAAGGCTGCACTGAATAGATAGTAGCATCTTCATGCTGAAGGATTTGCATAGGTCTTGTCTTGTCAGGCATGAAAAATCAGGTCCAAATGCAGAAGTTCCAAATTACCGATTTATTGCTAAAGCCTATGCACAGGAATCTTCTCAAACTAATGGTTAGCACCTGGTTTGAGAAAGATAAGAATCAATGACATTCAAGGGGCATTGGACTTAGTTCTCTGATGCCTCTTTTAACTTCTCCCCCCAGCCTGTCAGTTCTTCTCCTACATATCTTAATGTTAATATGAAGATAATTTTTAGTGTTCTTGAGATGCAGGATAAACAGTTTTCTACTGGCAAAAAATCTGCCTCATCCTATAAAAATCTGCCTTCTCAGAGTTCCCATCCTCTTCCTAAAATAGTGACTCTTTATTGCCTTCACCCTGTTCTTCTGCATCACTGTAAATGGTGGTTTTGTTGCTTCTCCGTGCTTTTTGTTTCCTTTCCTGCAAAAAGCAAACTTGATGATGAGAGAATGTGCATCAGGAGGCCGGAGGCAGATGAGAGGAGGCTGCCTGCCATTTTTTTGCAGTTCTCCTTGGTCAACTGGAAGAAATAATGGCATGCTCTGTGGTCAGGATAGGTGCAGCGAGGAGCAATAAGGAAATGTTACAGAGGACATTAGGAATGAAATTAATGGCACCATGGAATTACATGAAATAAGATTAATATTTAATATTTCCCATGGAATTTCATTAAATCAAAGGATAGTATATTACAGTGAAATTGAGCAGAGCATGTTGCAGCATTGAAAACTGATAAAAAACACCTCAAAAAATCAGCACTTGCGGAAATAAGGATTGAGCAAACATAGTGATTGCCTCACATAATCATGCAATTGTATTTTATATTTACTTTTCACTTACTCTCAAATAATCATTGATTATGGGTGATTATTAACTTGTTATGTATACAAAAGATTGAATGGTGGCATTCGTGATTGTGAGTAGGAATTTGATATGTACTTTATACTGTCTTTGGAATTTCCAGATATATAAAAAGCAATGAACTAGCCACAAAGCATATTATGGTTATGTTTTGAAATAAATGCCTAATTTAATAAAACAAGCAATGAAATATTTTGTGTTAAATGAAATTTTCTATAATTTCATTCTTTAATATATTCCTCTTTAAGTGGCTCACATCTGTAACTGATTACTTACACTTGGCTGATTTTTGTAAATGAACTCAAATGTTCCAGTTCTCTCCCTTTCCATTTGGACCAATTCCATAGTTTGCTATGATGTCCTATTTGACAACTGGGTTGACTTAAATATAGGTAAAGAGTGATGAACTGAATCTGGTTTGAAGACTAGGTCCATTTGCTCATCTGTCCTGGGAGATTGAATAAGATATCAGCTGAGATGCCTTAGTTTGTTAATACCCTGCCAGAGCTGCAGTTGCAATGTCACATGCCTTAGATATGGGTAGCAACAGTGGGAGAAAGGTATTGACCTCTTTCTTATTCACAAGCTTCCTGAGTGTATCTGGCTCATTCTGTGAACACAAGATAGATTAGATTGATGGCTAGTTTGATTCAGCAACTCCATTTTTATGCTTTTATATTCCCCTTTTAGAAGGACAATGTTTTGCTGGAAATCTCAAAGGCTGGGATTCCCCATCACTGCAATGGTCTCCAAGCTAAACAAGGGAGCTTAGTTCAAACTATACCATATACGCCTTATAAGTGTCCCTGGGTCAAGACATTTTGCTGTCCTAAGTCATTTTGACCTGTACTTTGAGTCAACATTGCTATTATAATGCTTTAACATTTTTTTATAACGTGCTATTTCAAATGACTACTTGGATTATGTATCCGTCCATAAGGTCAGCATGAGGTGGGATGTTTATGTCCTTAAACTTTTTTCTGAGATTATCTGCCTATCTTGACAATATAATCTAAAGCAATGATTTACATTTAAATTGAGTGAATGGAAAAGTTTTCTGTAAGCTCTGAAGTTTTCATCCTAGAAAATGCAGCTATAATCCAAGCATTTCGTTTTGTATACATTTTATGACCTTCTCTGATGTAAATATCTTTTTAACATGCTTCCAACCATATGGTCTTAGGGTGGTGGAAGTGCCTCATCTTGGAGAACAATTGATAGGACTTAGTAGCAGTTTCATAATTTTCATATGCTGCACAACTGGGTAGATGCCTATTGTAGACAATTAACTTAGCCCTACTCATAAGAGTTATGTTTCTACTGATTACCTTAGTTTGGATAGAAGCAAAGGAATTCCATCTGACCAAAATTGCCTTATTAAAGAATCTGAAGCAATTCCTATTCTGCTATCACTTTAAAGTAGGGATACTCAGTCTGGCTATTCCACAAGGACTCTTTCTTCTATCAAGAATCAGATCTGGACTCTTTGTTGTTATGTCATCCTTTGCAATTTGGCAGCTAAGCATTTGCATTGGTGAAGTTTTACCGATCTTTATGAGATGTCTTTTTTCTCATCAACAGGAATTCTTGCCTTGTTACATTTTTTGATTCTAAAGCTGTGCCTGACATACTCTTCAGGTCCTCATATGGGAAATATAGCTTGATGGTTTCATGGAAGACCCTTTCCAGCAGCTGCTAAAATGTTTTTGCAGATGGCAAGAGAAATCTCTGTCACCTGCTAAGTCCATGTTTAAAGTGATTTAGACTAGTTTAACTTTTTTTTGTTGATTCTTACAACAGTTTCCATGCTTTCAGGAGTCCAAGCAAGATAAAGTTTGACAAGAGTTCCCTTTTTTCCTGTCATGGAAATATGGCATGCAAATACCAGGCAAAGAATCTATCTGTAAAAGGGACACTAATTCATAGTGCTAGAAAACTCCAACTGTTAATTATTCCAACATTTCTTGGGAGATAAGCTCTGCTGTGTGTGTCCTTTCAGAAATGTCTGACTTCTCTTGCTAACAACTTTTAACTTCAGAAATACTTTTGTTTTTGCTTTGATCAGATCCCATTTCAAGTACTGCATCCAAACCATGGTACCAGCATTCAGAGAAACTGGAACAGATTCAGAGGAGGGCAACAAAATATTCATCAGATTAGGAACTCTTTCCTATGAAAAGAAATTGAACTAGATAAATAAGTTTAGCTCTGATAAAAGATGACTGATGAAAAATATGATAGCATTCTTTGGCTTTCAGGAAAGATATCATAATGGAAGATGGTCAGGTCTTGACCATTTATGTTTTTTACATAAAACATTCTGGAAATATGAATATGGGATGCTTGTGGGCACTGGCAATTGATCTTGCATGAATTGGTAGGCAAGCCATTTTTGCTTCTCAAGACTTGCACTAGCTTAGGATGGGGCACAGTTGGTTCAGGGCGTTTTATGCCAATTCTGTGTGCTGTGATGCTACAGAGACATAACTGGCTTCAGAACCATTTGAAAGAATTGGGGAATGGAAACGCCTTGATTTTTGCTAAAATGTAATCAGCTCAGACGCACAGCTGAAGCAGCCCAATCAAGAATTCAGTTAAACCTGTTGGGGAACATGGAGATAAAGTTGAGGGATACTGAAATATTATATACAAACAGACAACAACAACAACAACAACAACAACCCAAAGTGCTGTTCTTTGAAAGGGCAAGCTATTGTGTAAAAAGGAACTTTCAGTAATGTCTTAACAATCATTAAGGGTTTTTCTAATCAGTGAAGCTGTTCCTTAAATGGAGACCTGGATCTTTATTATCAGGTTTTGGGAATAGATTTGGTTGGCCCTGCATTTTCCAAGTACCATGCTTTGTTTTTCTCCATAGAAAAGCATGACACAATGACATTGGGAATTATTTATCATAGTACAACCTATGTTTAACCAAATGGGAATTTATTTTTGCCATTAACATGAATATAGATTGGGAGTGCAGTTGGAATGTGTCTTTCTCTTCTAGTAGAAGGATCTCAGGGCCTTGAAGGAACAGTGTTCACAGCTTGGGAAAGTGGATTCAGAAGAATGATTTGCTCTCAATTGGAGTGCTTTGTTGAAAGATCTGTATGTTAACATGTGGACTTCTGGTAAAACAAGCAAGCATGTAAATCTAAATTGCATCCACCAGAACACATACCCAAATGTGATGAGAACAGAAGATCCCTTTGAATGAGTATTAATTTCTTCTTTTAATCACATTTGATTCAACATAAAGCAATACTTATATATCAAAAATGAAAGGGAGGGAGGTTTAACAGTCAAAATCATTTAATGTGAAATGTTAGAAGCATACTTTACTTTCCTATTCATTTTTACTGCAGCCTGACCCAAATACCCTCATATGAATATATTTCATTTCTCTAAGTTTTAGCTTTAAAAACTCTTAGGACTTACACTTTATCATAGTCCTGAATTTGTATCCTATCATGAAACAAATTCAAAACTATGAAAAAGTACTGCATATATTATTTTATCACTCTAAGAGCAAGGGACTGTTAGTGAACTCTGAAAAAATTTAAAAAATTTAAAAATTTAAAATTTAAAAATTTTAAAACTTAAAATGAAACTCACAAGGAGATAAGCTGGTCTTAAAGGAGACTATGTTTTCAGACCAGCTGAGATGGACTGAAAGTTAAGAAAATGTTTGTAAGAGTTTGTAAGACCTATCTGAGACCCTTTTGACATCTTGATCAAAAAGCATCTATTTCAAATCTTAGCATATGGAGCTCCCCCCAAAAAAGAGCAGAAGAAGCCATTTTAAAACAGTGTCCTGAACTTTTGCAGTTGAGATGATTGATGGTATTTAGTGACACTTATTTCCAGAGGACACTCCTTTCCATTGTCTGTTTTGTGTTCATAGCCTGCCAAATGTGAGGCTTAAAGTACAATTGCAATGTTCCCGTAAAACGAAAAGCAAAAAAGCAGGAGAACAAAACCCACAAAAACAATTCAAAAAGCATAGTCCCACCAAAATATGATATTCTTTCATAGAAGAAACTCAGAGCAGATAACAGGAGAGTTTCATTTGTTTGAAAAAAGACAGTGTGCCAATTAAATAATTTAGATTTTTTTTGTAGAAAAAAGAACACTATAATGTCTGCTAACTTTCAGAAGCTACTTCTTAATTAAAAGAAAGTGTATTAATGATTCTATACATGTGCATTTCCTTTTAAGTTTAAAACAATGAAGCCCACCAAAATAAGAATATATAGATATGGGAATTATTTAATGTAATTTTCCATATTAATCCACAGATTTCATCTAAATATCTAATATGGCCTACTTATATAGTATGGTATGCTTATAAAATCTTTCTGAGTGTTATCAGATAGATGGATTCCATATTATGCAAAATCTTGAAATATTTTAATTTATTTGAATAAGCCACAGTTGCTGAGTACTTACCGAGTACATTATATTACTGAGTACGTAGAGTATATATTATACTGATTGAGTTCTAGGTATAAATAACTAAGCAACAAATTGTGGTTTGCAAAGCACAGTGACTGAGTCTCCATAGTGCCTTTTGCCAAACTTGAACAAAATCACACTGAAGGTCCCTAGTGATTCAACAGGCAAAATGGCAGGAAGCTCTATAAAGCCATCTTGCTAGTTGCAATTGTTTTTCAGTCCCAAACACAACAGGCTTTAACTTGTAACCAAGTGCTTTGGAAAACCTGTGTGTATTGGCTGGTATGACATTGGTAATGTGCCAAAGGAGAACCCACATTTCAGACAGATAAATTACATGCTTTGCATACAAAAGACACCGCTTCAGTTGAATAGGATGAACAAGCAGCCTGTCCTGAAATGACATAGTCACATGAAAGGATGTGAGAATGTCCCACCCCCTGATCTTTAATTTTGGAGGAAGAGGCAGGAAGGGCGTCAAAGAAAAAGCCAAAATGCAATATTAAATAATAGTAGAAGTATGGCCAAACCGAACATATGAAAGAAAGATGTAACTATCAAGTGGCTTTGAACAACATCTACTAGGTAGTTTCTATAAGCCTGTAGCATGTTGTTGGTTCAAAAATGCATTAAAAAGATTTCAAACTGAAGGACAGGCAAGTTTCTTTTGAAGAAACTCCAAACTCCTCAGATGGTGATCAAGCTGTTTAATAACCAAGCTCTATCTAAACACATAGAAGGATCTCTGTACTGGTTTACTGTTACATGCTGTGTTTTTATTTTTATTTTATTTCTCTGTCTTGAATAGAAGAAGCAGTAGTATCCTTAGACTTGTTCCCTATTTGAAATGTGAATTACATTTTGCATGTAGTTGGAAACTTGTTTATATTATCCTGGTTGTCTTACTCATATAATTCTTTCACTTTGATTATTGAGGTTATTATAGGACAAGAACTTTTTTTGTTGCAGAGATGGATAGAGCCCTCTGGAGCTTAGCGTGACTAGCAGATATAAATTGTATGGAAGCAATTTAAGCGAAAGGAAACGTCATATGGGCAGAATTTAAATGTACAGACTTGTGGTATTAATTAATTTATTTTCTTTTTCCTTCTCATTTTTATAGAAAAAGTTAATACCATTTTTCCTCCAACTAGCTTGTTTATAAAGTCATCCGTATGACTATGGTTAAGGATTGTCCAGTAAAATTGTTCTTGGCAGGACTTATATTTGTCCTTCAATAAGACCTGAAATGAATAAGGAGAGCTTATTTGGAAGTAACTTTGAGAAAAAGAGCAAAGAAGAATTTAAAGTCTTTCAACTTAACCATGGACAAGTGTCCCAGAAAGCCTGTATAGTTTAAGTGGCTGAGTTAGTTCCAGCTTTTATCTTTATTAGAAAAGTTACTTTAATGCTTTTAACACCTAAGCATTAAACACCTGAGCTCTTATTGCAAGTTGGATTTCATATGCTGCTCTTCCTGATGCAGAGTACCATCTAGATCAGGACTGTCAAACTCCACACCCACAGGCCAGTTGCATCACTCTCTGGCCATGCCCACACCATGGGGAAAAAAGTCCCAATATGTCACATGAGTCTGCTGTGATGATGTGAGTTTGACACCCCTGAATTAGATGAATTAGATCACTCTTAACATCACAATTCCACTGAATAGCTTGCACAGATCCCTGGCCCTGGTGCTGGGATTACGGTGTGTGTGTGTGTTGAACCTTAGCATTTTTGTTTTCAGTCAAAATTATTTTGAAGTTTCTCTGGACCCATAAGATTGAGTGTCAAATGGGGGGTGGGGTGGAAAAATATCAGATTGCAAGAAGGAATTATGATGTATTTGGAGCAGAGGTGGGATTCAAAAAAATTTACTACCGGTTTTGTCGGCGTGGCTTGGTGGGAGTGGTAGGGGAAAGATACTGTAAAATCTCCAGTCAGAAATGATATTTGCTGGTTTTCAAAATTTCCACTACCGGTTCTCCAGAACTGGTCAGAACCTGCCGAATACCACCTCTGATTTGGAAGTTGTTCTCCTCAATATCTTGCAATCTAACCTAAGCTTTTTGCCCATATTATTGTAGTAATTTAGCTGCTAAGTTTTTAGTTGATCTGGCTATTGTGAATTCACACATTGTTTCAGCAGTAATTTCTTACTATAGCAGAGTTTTTAATCCTTTATCTTCAGAGCCATCATCTAAACTTTGCAGAGATCATCTGGATTTAATTGATCAAAAGATCCATTCAAAAATAAAAATTGATTTGTATTGTTTCCAAGGGGCTTTTTGCTTGTGAATAAAGCTTTTCTACTTTTCTGTCTTCTGGTTCTGAACTCTCAGCCGTTTCCATTGTGCAAAGTGTTTCCACTTTTTTGTGAAATTTAATTCTTATGTCTTGTGGTGTAACAGAGGATGGCCCAGATAGTGCCTTCTCAGTAGAAGCCAGTTCAGAAATTCTTTGAAGGTTTCTTTCAGGTGAACTCTTCTCTAAAATGCCATGATAACGGGAGGATCTTAAACTTTGCCACAGAATCTACTCCAATTGCACCATGTTATGTTATTTTTTTCAGCCATATGAGATGTCATGCCATGCCACAAACAAATCACACATTTGACCTTATGCATTGTATGAACCCTGTTCTCTAGGAAAGATGAAATCCTATAGAAGACATGAGAGGGTTACAGTCTAACATCAGTTGCTCCAACCTAAGGCTGAATTCACATATCACATTACATTAGAACATTCTCAGTTTTTGACCCAACATGAACATAGCCACTAAGGTCTGAAAAGTGTAATTTAAGTGAATAAACAGTTCTGATTTATGCAGACGGTACTAAGCAAAACATGAATTATAGTCTCCTGTCCTGCACGACTTGTTAGAGTATAGAAAATCTGCCCAATGTTACCATCCTTTATGTGAAATGGTATTTGATGTCAACTAAGTAGGATAAGTAAAATGTCAGAGACAGCTAGGCCTGGAAATAATAAGATCTTTTATGTAGAACTCCCACACTAAGATTCTGGCCTTGATGACTTGAAAATGTTGACCTTTGAGTATATGCTAAGATACAGTGCTTCAGAATTGAAACCATGCTGCATTGAACATGCAGAGCTCAGTTTTCATATTTCAGCTGCTGAGGCCTGCTGTGTCTGCATTTTCCATCAGAAATTTTATATAGGTAATTCGACAAAGCCTTGCGCTAGAGAAGACAGCCCAAGTGGGAAATAAATACCTTACTTTTGTTTGGTTTTAGATCCTTTTAAATGGTTAGGAGGACATGATAGACTTTCAGGCAATGATAAAAAGGTAAGCATTTCTGCAAAAAAAAAAAATTATTGCAAGAACATTTCTACTTTGGATTCACTTTCAGTCCATTACTCCAGTCCACAATATCTGATATTAACCATTTTATTTAGTTTGGTGATACTTGATTCATAGTGAATCTACTTCAGTGTCCAGGAGTTTGCCTAGCAAAAGATGGTCTCAATTGGGTTCTTGGTATTTTGAGAAAAAAATTAACAATAAACTTTTGTCAACATGTGACATATATGTGCTACATTCAAAACTATCCCTTGGATTGAGAATCTGCAACTCTACAGAATGGTCAATTATAAGAGCTGCTGTTATGTTAGTTTTGGAATATACATAGGCAACTGGTTTAGGAGCTCTTTTCTATCCTAGAATTTTTTTTCCATAAATGAGTATAGATAATAAATATAGATCTTCAAGATATCTAACACTATTAAATAAACCTTACCCAGTTAAATTTCAGAACAACCTTTTTTACAATGAACAGGAAAGAGCGTTTTGGGCCTTTCAAGTCTCAACCAAATTAATTTATAAAGTACTTTCTTATTGGATATTGTCCTGATATTTAGAGGGACAGTTACATTCTCAGCCATCTTAGATAAGGATCATGATGATTGAGAATGTTATAAACTGGGAATAGAAATAATTCTATTTAGTTCATAAGTACAACCAGAAAAGATGAATATTTTAAATCAATGTGACAGTGGCCTTTCTACAGGTGGGAGCTTCACTTTAAAAGTAACCTATTTTCAGTGACAAAGGTTTGTAGGAGGAATGCGTAATTGTGTCAGTAGGGTGGAATTTTTGGCAGAGGCAGAGCTTTGATAGCACTATTGTAGTCATCATCTTGCCTTCTTTGACCACATCCTCCATTTTCCCCAGAACGGCTGCATGGATGTCCATTTTGCTGGCCTTCAATCATTAGTCAGCAGCCCATGTCCATTGAGTGTAAACAGTATGCTGGGACTATATTAGAATTTTTAAGAAAACTTGAGTGTATTTGTCCCTAGTTTTTTTTCTAAATATTTTTTTATGACTGTGATTGGAGTTCTTATTAAAATAAGATATCTCCATTTTATTTTTAACAATGCAATTCTGATTTTATGTAGCAGTTTCTCTTCAAAACTTTACCCAGTGATACCCTTCAGGTGGGAAGAGATTACAATTTCTAGAATACAATAGAAGAGAACATATGTAGCTCAGGATCAAATTGTGGAGTCAACCATGCTCAGACAGCAGTAAGGATTTCACAATTTCTAGAATTCCTATCCAGATGCATTTGAAAAGAGAAAGATTGTGAATGTTGTGCCCATAAATAGGAATCTCAATGGTGTCTTCCTAACAAATACCCACTCGATTTGATCTCTCCCCAAATAACTTATTTTGCAAACCCTGTCCCATCACCCAACTTTTCTTGTTTTTACTGTTGCCCTACTTTTTTAGCAAGACCGACTGACATAGATTGCAAGACTTGACTTTTTCTAGTCAATTCTATCATTGCTATTTTTTTTTTTACTTTATAGTGATTTTTCCTAATTATTAACAATTTTATATTTGAATTTCTACATTTTTCACAAGGTGCCCACTCCCAACAGAATGGCATTTGTTCTTCAGTGACTACATTCTCAAAAAATGTAATTTAAAGCAGATTTGCACAGCCTAATCCATCTAGAGCCAGCTGTACCCCCTTCCCAAAAACATTGGGTGTGGTCTCAAAGAAGAGAACATTATTAAATGCTTTATTGATGAATAATCATGCTACCTAGATTTAATGTTAATATTCATTGTAAATATTTAAACACTTCCACTGTAATTGTAAATAATTTATATAAATTTACATAAAATGAAGACATTTCCATTTAATAAACCAAAACCAAATCAAGGCCAAAAGCAGCCTTCATCCCAGAAAAAAAGTTATGTATATTTAAAGGGAAGCATCTTTGCTTGCCCATGATACGTACAAGGCCAACTTTACATGGTAATGTTGCAAATCTTGCACTTTGGTAGAGTCCATGTCCTCTTGTTCAAGGTACATGGTATTCTAATTGATCCAGTTCTGGAAAGTACAAAGTCTTCCAATAAAGATTAGCTAAAGACTCAAGACTGTGTAATAAAACACTGCATAAGTAAATGAGATGTGGGATTATGTATATAGTTTCTGTTTACAATGTTCCCTGCAATTATCACAGCATTGTAGAAGAATGGTGGAGAGCAAGATTAAAAATGTGCCAACAGCATGTTGAAACAGAGGTGTAGGAATGTGAAAAGCATAATGGCAGGCAACTAGTACATACTATTTTATAATATAAAGGATAGGGTTCTTAGCTAGTCGAATACCCTGTGGGATTCATATGTTGGAGGTGGGAAAAACAAGATGAGGTCTTCAAAATGTCTCCAGTTTTAACATTAAACTCTAACCCAGCAAATGGTAATATAAGTTTAGTGTAATAGCTTAGAATTTAGGCTAGAAACCAGAAGGACATAAGTTTGGTCCTCCCTTAGGCATGAAAGCTGGTTGGGTAACTTTGGGCCAGGTACTTTCTGTCAGCCCAACCCTCCTCACAGGAGGAAGCATCAAGGATACATAGCAATTTCATTTGACTAAAAATCAAGGCAGGATAAAAATCTAAGAAATGAATAAAACTAAATCCACTTGACTAGAGCAACAGGCCAGGTCTTAAAATAAAGTGTATACAATATTTTTGAACCGGATCTTGATAGACAAGGTGTCTCCCCCACTGTTTTCAAAAAAAATATACTTGATAAATCTTATTCAGACAATGTGTAATTAAAACCTAGGGTCTATGAATTAGAAATATTATATAACTACAACAATGTAACAGATGTTGTACTATATTTTATAATTATATAATTATAAAACATAATTGGGTATAGAAGATAAAGTTTTAATTGGTGGACCAAAATTTTGCTGCGCACTTGAAGTTTGGATGAAAGCAGGCCAAATATTTCAATATATAATGCAATAGATAAGAGAATCTAAGACTCATTTCAGCATAGTACTTATCTCTCTAATAACTTTTCCAATGTTCAGCCCCACAAAGCTATCAGTTTATTAAGCAAAAAGTATGCATCCATTTCTGACATAGAGAGCCTGTTTATAGTATATGTCATACAGTTGTTAGATGTTCTATGCTGCCTAATCTCTTGAGAGCTCAAGGGACATACATAGCATTCCTTCCTTCAGTTGTTTACCTACAGCCCTGTAGGGATGATTGGACTGGAGCTCTCTGGTCTTATGTCTATGTTATATTACACCGGCCTCCTAAGCTTAGTGTAAAGCTTTTCCAGCCAATCCTAAATTTTGAGTGTGCTTATGCAATGAAATGCTTTCATGCCTAGTTATCCTCACCAATTAATTAACATGGACTTAGAAAATGAGAATCTGGCAAAAAAGTGTGTATATCCAGATAAAGTGATACAAATGAGGATTTGAAAAATTTGGATTTTTACAGCTCTACCTTTTCATCAAACTTTTATTTGTTCAAACATATCCATTCCTGTTTCTTCTTTATTAATGTTCCTTGTTTATTCCTTATTTTTTTGTTACCAAATTCTTAAGAGTTTTAATTGATTAGGCAAAATGAGGTATTCACATGAAAACTATGAATGGAAGTATCTGGGTCAGTTGAGTTTTTCCCTTTTATGAACCTAAAATCCTACATTTTCCAGAGAAACAGGTGATTTCTTGTGAGTTTGCCACTCTAATTTTAGACAGTATATGTAGCCGGTCTATATGTACTAATCAGCTATCGCTATAATGATCAAGGCCAGAAAAGGACTTACAAAGAAATTCTTAGATAAAAATTTAAACAGCATACAGTGTTGTGATTTTTTTAACCATTTTTAAATGATATCGGTGTATTTATTTTATATAGTAATTGTCAGAGAGAAAAACTAATTCCAAATGGATCTCTTGCGTGGTACGGATATTACCTCATATAGATTTCCTCTTTGTATCAGGATGGCTGCTATTATATCAGTATTGTTATCAGACCTCTCTCTTTTTATCTGTGAAACACAGATGTCTGATTCATTTTCCTAAGAAAAACAGGATGCTGTAGAGGACCCTGACAATAGCTATTACTGACAGTAATACTTCTGTAGGTCCTAAACAATGAGAGAAAAAGTAAGCTAATAATAATATGTAATGATGTAGTAACCTCTTTTTCCTCTTGCAAGTTTTCCACAAACTCCTTTTTTCCCTCCCAATATTTCCATGTATTTATTGAAGTTAAAATTACAGAGGCAAATTAGGAGCAGGCACAATGTGATTAGAAATGGTGGTGTCTAAAGTAGTATCATCTCTGAACATCTTGATCTAGGGACAGAGGATAATCTTCAGGACCCGTTTTCCAGTTAGCAAGTTGCTATGAGATCATTTACTAAGCTACTGTGAGAACATGGTATGTCTGTGATTGAAATAAAATTTCTGTACATTCCACCACTAACACTCTTTAACTTAGTAGTGCTGAAGATGTTGCCAAGGTGGGTAATAAAACACCTGCAAGACCAAGCTCAGAGAACCCAAATTTCAGTTGGGTTAGGACAGAAAATGCAGAGCATTGGAGACACAGGGTCAAGTTTCTTAATGATCAAAGAAATAGAGCAAACTCTTGTTGTCATGGCGGCATCACGTGACATATTGTGACTTTTTTTCCCCTTCGCTAAAACAGATGTGGGAGTGGCCAGAGCATGATGCATCCCACTCACAGGCCATAAGTTTGGCAGCCTTGAAATAGAGGAGTAAGAAAGAAGAAAAAGCAGGAAGCAAAAATCTTAAGGAGAAGTAGCAACATGGACAATGATCTGAATTGGTCTGCAATGGGATCAAAAAATTATGATGATAGCCACAATCATATTGCCCTTTGAGGTAGTCTGGACAGAAAAACAAAACCATGACATAGTTACCGTAACAGAATCTTAGAAGTCTGAAAGCGGTTTCCTGCTGCTGCCTTTATGTTCTAGAGAAGTAGGAGAGCCAATGCTATTTTCTCCATCACCATTTCTGTTTTGGACTCAGATTTCTTTTATCCAACCCTTTCTCTAGACTGAAACTCTTTTTCCTATCTCCCAAGGTTATTTTCACAGTCTAACACATATCTATTGAAGTCCTGCCCATTAAAAAAAACCAGGGCATTGATCACACAGTTGTGGTCCCTTCGTGATATTTTTATCCATCCATTCTGAAGGTTCCCCGATGGAAATAAAAAGATATTTAGGAAGACAGAAAAAATTCCTGGAAAAGAATGGTGGTTGTGAAATGTCTCCACCCACCCACTCACCCA
Source organism: Notechis scutatus (assembly GCF_049901735.1). Classification (NCBI taxonomy): domain Eukaryota; kingdom Metazoa; phylum Chordata; class Lepidosauria; order Squamata; family Elapidae; genus Notechis; species Notechis scutatus. The sequence continues at coordinate 141,988,828 of NC_142012.1, read as the reverse complement.
AAAAACTTAATGCAACCCCTTGTATTTTCCAAAGGCTTTTCACTTGAAGCACAGACATTCTGATTCATTGAATCCTTAGCTCTTGCTTCCCCAATTTAATGCCCTCCAGATGTGTGAATAAGTTCCATCATACCATAGCTAATGGAGCCACCTGGAGAGTATCAGGCAGGAAATGTTGTTCTAAACTTACACATGTAGTTTTGGAGGCAAGTGTCACTTTGTTGGGTGGGATTACTTCTGAGTAAATTTATGCATTGGCTAAGGTTCTTTGTGGGGAAAAAAACCCAACTAAAATATTGTTTCATTTACCACTTCAAAGAAATTGTTGTCTGAGTTCCAAAAACCCTCATTTTAGTTTTTAAGAGTTTATATGGGTCTAACTAACACTTTTATGAGGGCAAGTTCATTCGGGTAGTCTTACTGGAGAAGCAGCTGCCAATGACTCAAATATATTCATTTCCCTTTAAGTTAATACTTAGGAAGAATCTTTCCAGTTTAAAACATTTTATGGTTTTAGATTTTGAATAGGTGATTACGATGATGAAAAAGTTAGCCATTATTTATTTATTTATAGAAGATATATTAGATGGCAATAGAAAAAATATTTCTTTTTTCAACTCAGAACTGCCATTTAGCATTTAAGTGACGTTTTTGCAGCTCTTGTGTTGTAGCTCTAGAAGATTACAAAGATTGATAGAATTCTTGAATTGATAAAAAGTTTGCAAATATTTGCCTATAGTAAGATTTTTGTGCTTAATAAACAAAATAGAATTCATTTACAATCAGTTGGGTTTTGAAGTCTGTTAAAATTATTCTGCCCTTTGGGAAGCTTCGTAGATTACAGTTCCTACAAGAGGCATAGACATTGCATTGTTACACGAAGTTTGGGTATGTTGCACATAAATTGAGATGCATTGTTAAGAATCCAAATGCACCTATGTGGATGTGAGGAAATAAATGTCACATTTCACCAATGCAAAGCCATATGCAAAATAGCCTTTAGATTCTTTCTTTGTATGTGTGCCAGAATATTTTTAGTATGAAAGGGTAATACATTTTAAAACAAAGATTTAATAGAATTTTAAAACATATATGTAGTCTTAGTTGGTAGTCTTAGTAAACACAAATCAGGTTAAAAAGTAAAAATTAATGAAATGGCAAACACTGATTTCTGTTTCATAAAACATAACCTTCATAAAAGACATTCAGGATGAAACAGAACCAGATGTCTTTATTCCTGTGGATGCCCTACAGCAGGGCTATCAAACTCCCAGTCCATGGGCTGGATGTGTCACATGATGGTCAGGCCCATGCCCAGTTTATCTGGGGGGGGAGGGAGTCCTGATACGTCATGTGATGCTGCCATCACGATGTGAGTTTGACATCTCTGCCCTGCAGAATGCAGTTATACTTGTTGACTAACTCAGATTATTAAATTTGTTTCTATACCTATTCACCAAATTTTGGGACTTATACATGGAGAGAACTCATACCTGCCATCTATGTCAACCTGGAACTCTGTATGGTATGGTGATAGTAAAAAAATGTGATCTCTAGGTAGAATGGCCTGTCTCTTACTTGTTTTGATTCCCTTATAGAAGGGACAAAATGGTGACTGCTATCTTTTGTCAAATGGTGGTGTTGGCATGTATTGGTGTATATGGGGGCTAAAAAGAAATGCGGTTTCCCTTTCCTTATTATATGCATAGAAACAAAATACATATAGACGCTTGATGTGATATAGTTTGTAAAATTTTCTCCTACAGGCCTGCATGATATCTGATTTGAAAGTCAAAATAAAGCCAACTAATCATTTATTGCGTTCCACCAAGGTCTCAAACTGAATGCTATCCCTTCCTAATGTGGTGAAAACAGAGTGATGCAAAGCTCCTCTTATGCCAAAAAACATGATTAGCTGGTTAGTTGGCCTTGACAGATCACAAAGATGGATTCATTAGACTTACTAAATCAGTTTAGGGAAGCTGTCTGGCAGCCTGAAGCTGCAAGATGTTAAACCTAGTTTAGAACTGAAGTTAGACTTAGCCAAGTTACATATTCTGCTCAGAGAAAATTCAACATACTCCATTGAGGACTTTGATGATTTTGCTGATATCAGAAGAGGCAGAAATGCAAAAACAAAATGAATTTTGCTTTCTCTCTTTCAGAATTACAATGTCAAACATTCAGCACTGATGTAAGCATGGTCTAAACAGCATGAATTATTTCTACAAGTTTTTAGTATACAACAAACTTCTAATTTTCCAACGTTCACTTTTTGTAAATACTTATTACTCCAAAATTTATTTATTTTCTTTTTGGACATGTATCCCAACTTTTCACAGAGTCCAAGGCAGCCTATATAGTGCTTCTCTGATTTTTCTTCACAGCAATCCTATGAAGTGGATTGAGAGAGAGGGAATGAGCAAAGAATGCAAAAAGGACAGTCCTGGATTCCATGTATTATTATTACAATTATTAGATTTTTATCTTATTCATTTATTTAGGTCAACTCAAGGTGATCAACATACTTAATTCCCCTGTTTCCTGTTTCCCACACAACAATGCAGGTGGATTGTTAATCACTAGAGAAGACCTACTGATCCAAAGTTACTTTCATTTGGCCTATAGTAGCTCCTTTGCTAGTCACCAGAGATTTCCAAGAATTGAAGGAGTAAAAATACTTGACTTCAGGCTTTACATTGGGATGGGAAGAATTTAAGTGCCTTAAGACATGCTTTTTACTCCTTAAATCCTGAGTTTTTCAAAATTGGAATCACTTTGTAACCTGACCCTGTCCAATTTTGGAGTATATTCTGCAGCGCATGGTACAGATCCTAGTATGGCCTGAAGTAATAAGTTGCAACTGGAAAAAATATAAAATGTGTGTTTTAATATAGTTGAATTATATTCATTTCTGCGTTCAGTTTGTTGTTTTATTGCCAAGAGGGATAGTGCATTTCAGAAAATTTGCCCCAGAGATCCAGCAGTAGATCTTCTCTAGCAATTAGTTTTTATTGCATAGCTATTTGATATCCTCACTTGAAAATTATTAGAATAGAATGTCAGTTGTTTTGTACCCTTAAGGAAGAAATCTCACTACATAATATAATGCTGCCAATGTGAAATGCACTTGTAATGTAAGTGCACTTGTGACTTTATGTCCAGTGTAGACTACAGCCTTCAGGGCACAGAAAATTATGTATATTTCCAAGTCTTGGTAAGCATACAGCTGAAGAAAGACGCTTTCTGTAGTTTAGGACTACTGACAGAGGAGCACAGTTCTTTAAAAGCTACCGTATAGAATTGCTCCTTTGTGTAAAGTCTACTTTGAGTTGAGTGTGACCCCTGATGACTTCTTGTAGACCTTGGCAACGGTAGAGAAGTGCTATCTAGTGCCGTCTTCCAAGATTTTATTTTATTTATTTTTTTCCAAACTAGCCCACAGTCCCATTCAAGTACAGACCAGACCCAAACCTGCTTAATTTTAAATATGAAATTTACCAATAATTTTATGAAGCTTTAGAATATTTAAAGACTTTCTCTATATTATCTAAATAATCTACATATCCACCAAGAGAATTATATGGTATTGTAGGCTATGGGTGGGGATTGAGGCTAATATCATTTAATGACCTAATTTAAACAACACTTGAATGACAATTTCACATTCTTGACTACTATCCTTACTTAATATTGTTTATAGATGTATCTTGGGAATACTGGGTTTTTAATAGAAAAAATCAACAAGTACTAAAAATAGCAGTTTTCTTTCCTTGATTAGAATATGTGCAACCATGGAAAAATAAAATCAGCAGACTTATTTTTGATATCTCATTCTACCATCTAATGAGTATCAGTTATTTTCCATTTAATTGTTGTTTTTAGTTAGAAAACTGAAAATGATCCATTGAGACCTGTTGATTTTCCTGATGCTCTTAGCATTGTTCTCTTGTGGGTAAAATGCTTCTTGAAGTAGCTTCCTTCTGACATTGGCCAGGAATAGGCAAGAAGTTTGGGGCACATCTAGACAAGCCCAATCAGAATTAGGATTGACTTGTAACAGTTTAGAATATGACTAAAACATGAGAATACAGTCAACAGTTTAAAATGATAAAATATGATAAACTGTAAAAACTATGATACCAATCCTAAATCACTAATCACCATTAGACTTAAAACACCTTGCAGGAGAGTTCCACCTTCATGGTCTTCCTATTGCTCCCATACTTTTCCTCTGTAAAAGGATAGTATCATGCCGCCAACCTCCCACCGCTTTTGTATTGATAGGGAATCATAACCATCATTCCAGATGTGTCCAGTTATTCTTGTAGGATATGACCCTCAAGTTGTCTGGAAGCCAGGCCATAAAGGATTGCATTTTTAATAGTACTCTGAAATCTATTGGAATATAATGTTACATTGCAGTAGCATATCTCCAGTTAGCATGTAGGCTACTCTATTCTGTGTTAATTACAGTTTTCAAGTGATCTCCAAAGGTAGCTACATGCAAAGAACAATGCAATTATGTATTCTAATGATGATGAAGAAGAAGGTTTGAGTTAACTGTCTCACTTTAGCCAGGGCCACAGCTAACACAACAGCTAAAGCTGAGTGCTACTGAAAACTTCACGGGCCATGATATCCTTCTACAAATCCAACATAGCACACAAGAATAAAAGTCATTCTTGTTCAGGAGAAGTGACATCCTATGTGGAGTTAAAACTGGAGCCAATAGAATACCAGATAAGTTCCACCTTGCTTGGTATCAAACTTTTTCATACCATGCAATCCCCAAAGGCTTGAGATATGTAGTTATGATTTCTATTGCGTTGGAAAGTCAGGTATGCAAATTGACTTCTGATGGTCTAAGGACTCATAAGGTGCTTTAAAAAAATTATCAGGATACCAAAAGGGTGCCCAAAAGTTATAAGGAACCTACCAGCACCCTGTTTAAGTTAGAGATGGATGGTAACCATTATGTCAAAACTGGCATTGTTTCTTGTGTCTTCTCAGTAATCTTGCGGACTCTTATCTCTATGATTCATAGGCTTGTGTTAGGTAAGGCTTGGCATTGGCATTGATTTGCCATCCTTTTTCAATTGAGGTCAACTAGCAGCCAGCAGACATTCTCTTTATTTTGGAAAGGTTTCATTTGGGCGAAAGCTTAGCCTTTTAATCAGAGCCTGCTTGTCTTCTGTTTTTGATGGCAAAATACCATGTTTCTCAGTCATTTTCAAGCATTGACTGTCTGGCAGGATTTCCTGGATACATAGTAGTTTTCAGACTATGAAAGGCTAGCATTCTGATTTTTACAGATTGGTTGAATTATTTGCATAGTCTCTCTCTTTTTTCTTATTGAAGAAAGCTCATTGCTGGAGAAGAAGAATGTGTAACCCACCCACCCCCACCCCCCCCCAAAAAAAAAAAAGTAATTAGGAGTCCTTTGTGCTCTCTAAGATTGGTTGTTTTCTTGTGGACATTTCATTATCCAAAAAGCTACAAAAAGTAATTAGTTCATCTCATCCTTGTCCTTTACTAATCAGTCTTATGTTATTCTGTGGGGAATTGGTCCATCAACCCAAACTTCCTTCTGCCCTTCATATATATTGACCTTCAGCTCCCAGAATCTTAAACCAATATGGAATTATATGAGAGCATCATTGTGATTATCCTGTCATCACTTCTTCTGTTAATCTTTCTTTTACCTTTGGTTGGAGGGCAAGTATATGTAGTTTAGAACCTGCTACTTCTGAAGGCTACATGCTTTGGAAGCACATTTTTCTAACCTTGAGGTGTTCCACTTGAGTGGACTGCTTTAAGAATACTTGGCAATGGCCATATTGGACAAGAAATTCTTCAGATTAAAATCCACGTTTCGACCCTTTTAGGGTATGCAATCTCAGAAAACAAGAACCACTTAGATTTTTGGAAAGACTTTTATTTCTAATTAGAGAATCCTGAAAGCTAGTCAGAGCAGTGGTGGAATTCAAATTGGTTTACCACCGGTTCAGTGGATATGGCTTGGTGGGCGTGCTTTGTGTGTGCACGCGTACTTTGCACGTGCACGCAGCAAACATGCACTTTGCATGCACGCAGAGGCTTTCCTACTGACCTTCTCCTGCACTCTCCCTGTCTCTTCAACAGCTGACGAATGGCAATCTGCTGTGCTGCGCAATGCAGCTGAATTTCAAAAGCAGGAAATAAAGGTCAGTATGGAGCCAGGGCAGGCGGGCAGGCCCAGCAGCTGATCATCGAAGCGAACCAATTTGCTCACAGATGATCTTTGGAGCTACCAGTTCGGCTGAACCAGTCTGAACTGGTAGAATCCCACCCCTGAGTCAGAGCCATTTTTCACAGCTTATGCATAGCAAAATTAAGATGGTGTTTATCAGACTCTCTTTCTTCTGGATTGAAGTGTATCTTCTATCTTGTTTCCTCTCCCATTTTCCCAGGACATATTAGATATACCATGGCATGTATTAGGAAGTTGTCCAGCTTGGGAAAGTCTTTTACAGTAAAGTCCTACCTGAGCAGATGTCTTCGTCTGTAATGCACAGATGTCAGCAGTCTGTCTTTTAGTAATGGAGGAGAGAGAACTGGTGCATTTATCTCTGTATTGTTTATAGAATCATGAGCAATTAGCAAAGAGGGAGTTCTGTTAGCCTGTATATGCAAAATTGTTTACTAATTTCAATGTCTGGATTTCCACGTTTGCAAAAACCAAAATGAAAGCACATTATAGGTTAGCATAAAATCAACCCTCCCCTAGTGTTTGGGTACATATTTATTGGCTGGGACTAAACAGCACGTTGCTTGAGAACTCTTCTGGCTATAGTAACTTGCTTTCTACTTTACTGAAAAGTAGGTGTGAGAATCAGCATCTGGATTGGGACTTTTAACAAGGGAGAGAAGATACATTAGCCATTTACAGTACCTCCCTATCTGCTTTCAAAGTGATGTTGTACTTTCAAATTTCATTGCCGTTTTAGTGCAAATTGGGACTACAATAGAAAGCAAAAGTTCCTGATTGGATCTTCATATGTCATCTTCCTTATGTTCCTGATTGGATCTTCATATGTCATGTTTACTTAAATTTTTTTACATTTTATTTTGACTCTGGGTCCTCTTGAAATCTGGGTCTGCATAAGACAAAGTGGCTCAGCAAAGAAGCAGTAAAGCAGGCTTATAGAAATAGACTGCTGCTGGTAATGTTTTTTTTTTTATTTCAGAGAAGTAAAAACATTTGTTAGAGAAGTTAATTCATGAAAGTCCATTGTGCTGACATTTGGAAACTCTGACTAGAATTGGAAGGAAAAGGGATTTTGTCATTGGAAAGTTTGAGCAGCGCTTTGCACGCTTGCAGGAAAGGCATCATGGAAGCCTCTGAAGCCTATTTTGTTGACCCTCTGGTGACAGTCTTGGTCAGCGATCTACCAAGCACAATAAACTTTACCAGAAGGACTTCCGGTTTGAGTTTCTTCGCTGACAGGCCGAAACAGTGATCGTGCGCGGTTTCGATCCGCGCTCGCCGCCGGAGCACCCCGAGCTGGCTGGCTTTGGGGCTAAGCCATCCTGTACAGGTGGTGAAGAGGGGGGAGACTGCCAGCAGGGTTGAGGAGAGCCGCATCTCTCCTCCTCAGCTGGCCATTACTCCCTTTCCCGAAGGCGGTTGCAGCAGTGGTCAGAAATGGTCACCTCAAAGAAGAACTCGACGGAAAAGAATGTGCAGGAGGAAGATAAGAAGTGAAAGTCTTGGTTGACTGGGTTAAACTGCAAAAGCAACAACGCAAGGTACCCTGGTATTTAAACTATAAAAAAATAACATTGTTCCCAAAGAAGATTTTGAAGCAGCGAAGGAGAGAGAAAAGGGAAAGGATTTGGTTTGTTTTTTCTCTTCCCTTCTATATACTGACAGCTAAGAGACTTAAGCAAGAAATTGAAAAAAAAATCCACTTTGACATCAACAGGCATTTAAGCTGAAAATAAAATGTCAAAGGGATACTAAAGATTTCTGGATACTTAAAAGCTTTTAAAAGCAGGAAAGGAGAGAAAAAGAATAAAAGGGCAGGATCTGGAAAAATGGAGGAGACTGCCTGGAACTAAAACCTCAACAAGATTCCTAAAAGATACATTTTAACTGAAACTTGGCAACAAAATAGTAGAACCCCAGGAAGAGAAAGTTGAAAAAAGAAGTAAGAAGAAACAGCTTGGGATTATTTGGATTACTTGGTGATATCTGGATTTTTGGTTACTGCATTTGAATGACTAAAATCAATTGGGTGGTTGTTTAAAAGTGTTTAAAATGGCACAACTTTTAGAAGAACTGAAAATGGAACTTAAAAAGTACAAAGAAGATGCACAAGAAGGTAGAGGTTCTTTTGGCTTCGTATTTCAATTCTTAGAAACGGAGATCTGGAACTATGAGAAACAACAAGAAATGCTTGCAGAACAAGAAGATTGGGACAAAGAAGAAGCCATCTTTAATGATCAAGTAATTTTATGTGGGGGAAAAAAAGAAAGGGGGGAAAGAAAATGAAAAGTTTAAGATTTGAAAAAACAACCAAAAAGAAGAACAGTTTGAAAAATAAGTATAATATTAGAAAGCAACAGAAGAGGGGATTACAGAAGAGAGAATTAGAAGTAGAGAGACAAGGGGGTAAAAAGGGGAGGGAGAAGAAGAGAGGGAAGAAGGAAAGGAAAATAAGTTATAAAGGACAGAAACAAGATGTCGAGAAATAGGGCAAAGGTATAAGAATTGAAAGTATAAGCCTGTTTAGAGATAATGGGTGAAAACTTAATTATAAAAGGGATTCTGCAACGGTACATAAAATAGTATTGTTATATTACAAATAGAAATAATCTTTGAAAATATGCTTAAAATGATGGATAAAATATTTATTGTAATCTAGTGGAATGCTTGTTGATAAACAAATGAAATAAAGTGAATGAGAGAATTAAATTAGGAAAAGATGGGAACATTTTAATTATTAATGATTTATAAAATATAAGTGAAGAGAAATATGGAAAAAATAATAATTATGGAAAGTTATAAGTGTTCCCAAGGAAGTATAATATTTAATTGAAAAGAAATGTTAAAGATGTTAAGATGTTAATGAATATTAATCATAGAATTGAATTGGAATGGAATGAGTGTTTTATTTACATATATATATATAATCTTTTTTTAAGAATATAGTGTGTATTTTAAGAATGTACCAAGCAGAATTCGATTGGAAGTTATGTATTATATTGAATGTTATAATATAATGTTTATATATATATATGTTATATAAAAAGGTATACATTGAAACTTAAATAAGAGTTTGAATGGATAAAATTAAAAGATATAAAGGTGTCATACTCCAATTAGTAACTACAGGAGAAAATTTGTTTAATGAGAAAAAATAATATGAAATTGAAACAGGACAGACAAAACTATAAATATAATGATTTCAATTGAGATGAGATAATCAAAATAAAGTTGAGAAAATTAAAAGAGGGGAAAAACTATGTAGAAAATGTAAAACAGTAATAAGATGTGGAATAGAACACAAGAATGAGCATGAAATTAGATTTGTGTCTGTATGAAGAAGTGTAACCCTGGACCATGCTATTTTCAAAAAAAATATGTTTTATTTGTATTATGTTTTTTTTGTGAAAACCCAAATAAAATTTTCAAAAAAAATTTAATAAACTTTACCAGATAATGCCAGAAGAACTTCATTTTTCTGTTAGGCAAATTGCAAAGCCAAGAGGATCTTCAGAGGTTTATGATTAGTTTCTTGTTAATAGATCCACATAGTAGATGGTAAGCTTGTGCCAATGCAATCTCCTTGCCTTTGTTTACTCTGGTTTACCTAAGGGGTTGTAACGGAGGGCTTAGTTAAACAGGTCATTATGTGAATTGCTCCCAATTTTACATTTTTTTTTTTGCCACGATTGTGCAGCTGTTAAGTGAATCATGTGGTTGTTAGCCGAATCTGGCTTTTCCTATTGACTTTGCTTGTCAGAACCTGGTTGGGAAGGTGCAAATGACAATTACACAATTCCCGGACATGCAACCATTGTAAATACATGCTGGTTGCCATGTGCCTGAATTTTGAATTTGGGGATGCTGTGATGGTTGTTAAGCAAGAAGACTGGTCATAAATCACATTTTTCAGGGTCCTTGATCACTAAACGATTATAAATCTAGGATTACCTGTAATTGATTAACAATACTTAAAATTGGTGGGCAGCCTTCAGGCTGGGTATGAATTATGTAGTGTTTGTGGCTTTCCCAGAACCACAAAGCCACACTACCAGCATTAGGTTGGAAAATCATCACATGGTGAATTCTGAGGGGTGGATATTTAAAACTCAGAGAGGTAATGGGAGTTGGAGTGGCAGCAAAAGGCATGAATATTCACTAGTATGCAAACCCTTTCTGTGAATTTCCTAGCAGAAAAATAAAGGTGTCCTCCATGTGAAGCTTTAAATTAAAAGGTATGCATGACTTCTCTTCTTGATCACTCCAGTAATTGTTCTGCAAAAACCAATAAAAGGATCTGCTCTATAAATCAGATACCGTAAATTTTGAATGTGGTAAGAATATATGTATGAGTCCACGGTGTACTCAGCCAAAATTTATAATTTTCTCCGCTGTCCTAACCTGTCATGACTCAGGGTGTTTACAAAGAAAGCAAACCTCAGAGCACATAAAAAAATTATACAGATAGACCAGGTCTACCAATTAGGCCAAAAGTATATCAGAATTGGATGGACATTACAGGTTTTAAAGATCCAAGCAAAATGGGAAGGGAAAAGGTATCGTATAACATGGAGGACTTCCCTAAGAACCTAATTTAGGAATCCAAAACAGTCCATCTCAGGAAAAACCACATAAGGCGAATTCTGTCGGTAGGCACCAGCCTATAAGGATACACAGTCAAAATTTCCTTACCCCAAGCTGCTGAAATTCATTTTAAAAAAAATCTAAGAAAAAAACTTTTTCTCTTTTCCTGCTTAGTTGGAATGTCTTTTTTAAGGTGATAATTATTAGGAAATTTCCATGAATAACCAAGAAAAAGCAAATACTTTCTATAACTCCCTAATAATTTTACTTATATTACAGTTTATTTTTTTATTTGAAAAGTCCTATGTATTCAACTTTAATTGTAAAAAAAAACATTCAGGACAGCATACCAATATACAAATTTTAAATTGTAAAATGAACAATACATAATCAAAACATCCAAGCCAAAAGTAAAACCAAATAAAATGACTTGCTGAATATGTGGGCAAGCAGAATAAATTTCTTGCAAAATTGAGCAGATTAATCATGGCTTTTAACTAATGAATCAACTCATGGCTTCTAAACAAGTAACAATAATGCTTCTTTTAAATGTATTACGCAAAATCATTTAGCTAAAGAAAGAAAAATAATACACTTCTATGTTAAATGCGTTTAACTTTTCTCCACTACAATACTATACAGTGTACAGTAATTCAATTCCTTTTTCCTCCCCCAGTTCTCGGAAATTGGGATTTCATCCAAATGTTTTAAAAGTTATCAATATCACTCTAAGAGTGTTTTGTTTCCATTGTATAACTAGTTTAATGTTTTTTAAGTCCTAGCATATGCTAACAATTAAATAACTAAATCAATAGGAAGTTCAGAAAGATATTCTTTAAAAATGTATTTGTGTACTTATAGACACCATGGAAACTAATTCAGGGAAAAAGGCAATTATTTAAGAACAGGTGTAAAAATTTTTTTAGCAATTTGTATAAAATAATAGATGCTAAAATACGTAAAGTTGTTGCTCCAGGATAAAAAGGCTACTGGGCCATAACATAGTGAAATAGGAGTTATAGCATATACAGGTAGTCCTCGACTTACAACAGTTTATTTAGTGACCATTTGAAATTACAATGGCATTGAAAAAAGTGACTTATGATCATTTTTCACACTTACGACCATTGCAGCATCCCCATGGTCATGAGATTCACATTCACAGGCTTGACACCTGGTTTATATTTATGACGGTTGCAGTGTCCCAGGGTCATGTGATCATCCTTTGCGACATTCTGACAAGCAAAGTCAACGGGGAAGCCAGATTCACTTAACAATTGTGTTATCAATTTAATAATCTGCAGTGATTCACTTAACAAATGTGGCAAGAAAAGTCATAAAATGGGACAGAATTCACTTAACAAATTTCTCATTTAGCAACACAAATTCTGGGCTCAGTTGTGGTCTTAAGTTGAGGACTAACTGTCCTCCATTTGAAAATTAATCTAAACCATGGGTTAACCATGAGCCGTGGTGGCGCAGTGGTTAGAGTGCAGTACTGCAGGCTACTTCTGCTGACTGCCGGCTGCCTGCAATTTGGCAGTTCGAATCTCACCAGGCTCAAGGTTGACTCAGACTTCCATCCTTCTGAGGTTGGTAAAATGAGGACCCAGATTGTTGGGAGCACTATGCTGACTCTGTAAACCGCTTAGTGAGAGCTGTAAAGCACTGTAAAGCAGTATAGAAGTCTTAAGTGCTATTGCTATCAATGTAAGTACACACTGCACCATTCTCTTTCCAATCCCACCCCATCTCCTCTCTTTGAGCACAATGCTGATACATCCATTTTAGATTGTCTAACCCAGATTGTGATGGCCAAGTATAATCAAGATTAACTGCAGTTTTTTCTGGGTTTAATAATGCAGCAAGATGTAGTTCAGGGTTAAATGTAAGCAAAGCCTGTCAAAGTCCTTATAATGATGATAAAAAACATAAGCAAGCAAACAAGTCCAAGGTTTGCTGTGCTTGCAACATTTTAACCGATTATGGTATCAGCAAATAAGACTTTTTCTTTGTTGTCCTTAAAAGTTAATAAACTGTAACAAAGTGTACAAAAAGCAAAAACTTATTTTGTATTAAGTAAATATATACAATGGTGTGTGGCGAGGTGCTAAAATGCTACTTTCTTCTTAAGGCCATTTATTATGCAAGCATACTATTTTCATATTAGACTATGCTCCACCAAACATAGATTAGATTTTTAAAAATCTACATTTATTATTTTTATAAATAACTCAAGCCAGCGATACTATCTAATGCTCCTTTCTCTTCCTTTTCCCCCACAACAACCACCTTTTAAAATGAGTTGAGCTTTTTTGACTTGACCAAAGTCCCCCAGCCAGCATTTATTCCTAAAGTGGGATTAATTTCAGTTGCTTTCCCTTACAGTAGACTGAAGAGATGTGTGTTAAAAGACATGAACCCAACATGAGGTTAGTGAGAAGCCAGACCGTAATAATCAGCTTGTTAGAAATATAAAATGTCTGGCAAAGAAGTCTCAACAGAACAAAAACTTTTCCAAAACACCCAAAGGGGAATATTCTGCTGGGAGAGAATGGCTATCTAGAACTCTAAACTGGATTAGTCTTCTTAGGAAGCAGGGATGCATTGCAACATTTTGGGGCAGCTCCTATTTTTATTTAAAAACTGAAAAAAGATAAGTACATCTATACCCTGCAGGAGAAGAGTTCCAAGAACTAAAATATAATGCAGCAAAAGGCCTCCTGAGCATTTCAGGTTCCAAGATTTTGAAATGCCTTGGCCACTTCACCTCTAAGGATGTAAGAGAGCTGACAGATCAAAGCAATAATTCATCTAGACCAGCATCCTGTTTCCTCAGAACTAAACAGATGTCTCCAGGAAATCTTAAATTAACTTTTGCCTATACATACCTGGTGTATTGCTTTGGAATAGGAAAGAGTCATTTTGCTTTGACTATTCAGGGCTTCAGTAATGTTCTTAGACAGACAACACATCTCCATTTGCACACCATCTGCGTTTACTTCTGACATGGCTGCAGCAGAGCACAAATTGGAAACACATTGATTTCCAGATGGAGATACTAAAGTTTGATAGAGCTCAGCTTTGGACTGTTTTCTCATAACTAGAACTTCAGGCTTTTGTGCTGTTCTTGGCTTTCAATTATTTAGTACTTTTTTGTTTTCTTTACATTGGACGGATAGTGGTGCCATGATCAGTTGTTGGAGACCCCCAGTAGTAATAGAGTGATTACCAAAAGCCTGAGGAGATAATGGTTCCGTTCAGATTTTTGTGGTGCTTTAGGGTTGGTTTCAGTTGAAAACAGACGCAGAACAGGGCTTTATTCTGTGGCTTTAAGAATGAATCTGACAATATGGAAGTACCCTAAGAGTTCCCTTCTGTTGTCATCCAGATGAGTCATTTTGGTGGCTGGCAATGCATTCACAAAATTAGTCATGCTTCAAGAAGCACTTTATTTTAGTTGGTCTGAAATGCTATTATATCAGTTTATTATTTGTGAAAATGCCCTATATTTTTATACCTAAAATTAAACTGCTAAGTAAATAAGGTGTGGTATGAAACTACTCCATTTGTGAAATGCCCACTCTAATTTATATCTTGTTGAATGGATATTTATGTAGGATATATCAACTTTTGGGCATCTAAGAGAGGATTTTTAGCCCAAGATAAGCTGCATATAAAGCCTGGGAGCAGTTTGTCTGAGCAATTTGTAATATAGGTAGTCCTTGACTTATGACCATAATTACAGCCACTAACATTAAACAGGTCGCCATGTGACCATGCCCAATTTTGTGACCTTTCTGCAGCAGCGAAACAAATGCCACTGTTGTTAAACAAACCCATTATACCCAATGGGAATTTAAGCACAAAAAGGTTTGCCAAAAGCTAAGCACCCAAAATTCTATCAAGTGACTGGGTGGGGGCAGCCATTTGCACTTAGAATCCGAGTTGTAAGTAGTTCTGAGAAGATCCGTCATAACTTTGGTCACTAGGAGATTGGTTGTAAGTTGAGGACCTCCTGCACTATATAGTGTCTGCAGTTTAGAAGGAAAAGTAAAATAGCAAATGTTCTGCTTGTTGCTGAACAGGATGGCTTTTATTCATTTAGCACATTCATAACCTACCGGTATTTTCTCCTGGAAAAACCATGCCACAGTAGCCGGGGTAGGATGCTACCGGTTCGGCCCGATTCTATAGAACCAGTAGCTCTGAAGAGTAGCAGTCACTGAACCGGTTTGGTGTCTGCCACTCTGTTTGGTCCAGCCACTTCCACCCCCCACCCCCCGAGCTCTTGGCTGTCCTTTATTTCCTGCTTTTTCAACCTCAGCTGCTTTGCGTGGCACAGCTGAGGTTGAAAAAGCAGGAAAAAAAGAGGCTTTTCAAACGCTGTGCACTCTTGCACAGCGCTTGTCAGCTGTCTGGGCGGCACAGAATGAGGAAATGGTCTACGCACACGCAAAATGCACTCTCACTAGGGGTGGGATGCTACCTGCCAGAGAACCGGCAAATCGCGCCACTGGCTGGCCCCGTCCTGCCCCACCCACTCACTCCTTACCTGGCATTCATGCCATCAAACTTGCCCGCTAAGTTGCTATTTTTCCTTTCCCCCCACTCCCAACCGTCAGCTGTTCTGCTGTACTGGGAGATTTAGATTAGCTGGAAAGCAGGAAATCATTGGATCTCTTGCTTTCTAGCTATAACCTAAAAGCAGAGCTGAGCCTGAAGCTTCTATTATTCAGTGCAGACTCAGGTAGCAGATGGCAGAAACACAGATCTCTAAGTGAATCTGTGATTCTTTGAGCAACTCAATCTGCCTGCCTGCTTTGCCTGATTTTGGGTAAAAGTTGCTCTCTTTTTTAATAAAAAAACCCCCAATATTTACATAAATATTTATAATATGTACATACAAGCCATGCCCAACCAGTCACATGGCCACCAAGCCATGCCCAGTCAGCAAGCCATGCCCAGCCAGTCACATGACCACCAAGCCACACCCACAAATTAGGCCACACCCACAGAACCGGTTGTTAAGAAATTTGAATCCAATCCCTGCACAGTAGTTAATAATAAAATTTAAAAAATAACAGTAAAATCACAATGATTAAGTATACTAATCCCACAAAACACTCTATAAAAACTTCAAACCTAAAAATATCCAAATTGTGGTCTTAAAAATTAAGCTAATAAATCTATAATAAATCCTTTGAAGGTTATTGGGTTCCTTTTCCATAATCTGTGGAAGAACCTGCTGTTTCCGATGTAAGACTTTCCTAACAGGTTGTGCATCTACGATATATAAATTTTGTAATCAAGAAAAATAAAGGAGATTAAGATATCCATAAGATTTTATAATTATGGTAGTGTATCATCCCCCATTACTATTTTATAGATAATATTCAAATGAAAATACCAGTATTACTGTCTTGATTCTTCCTGGATTAACATATTGGTAATAATAATGGACAAAGTCTGTTATTTGAACAGATGTGTGGGATATAAACATATGGGGAAGCAGGGGTTATTCCAGGGGTTTTTAACTTTAGCAACTTTAAGACCTCTGGACTTCAACTCTCAGAATTCTTCAGCCAGCCATCTTGGCTTATTCTGATGAATGACAGGATTAATTTGATCTAGTCTGAGCGAGGACTTTGAGCTACTGTGGACACCCCTGCATCCAGTAGCCTAGGTTTCAGACTGTAATTAAGAATTATACTAATAGATTATTTTTCATTAGCAGATTAAATTAAATTAAATATAGGTATTCTGTTTAGGGTTCCACCTCCTTTGTATTTTTACATTAGCCATCCCATTTCACACCATCATTTTTTCAGATTTCCAAAGAAATAGACATGAAACACTGTACCATACTATACTACACTCTGCATCATCAGATAAAATGAACCATAATCCAGAGAAATTATAAACCAATTAGTCTAATGTCTATATTGGACAGGACATTTGAAGGCATTGTCAAGCAAATAGCCATATAACATGATTACTATTTATCAGCTTATTTATATTTGCATATCAGAAATGTTTTACATATAAACTATATTCTGTTTAAAAGTTCATCAGTTTGTAAACTTGAATTAATTTCTCCCTGAAAAGGTCTCAAGCTAGTTTAAAAGGAAGTGTAATGGAAGTGTAAAAGCACAATCTTCAATGGTTTAGAATTATTTTTCATTAATTCATTTAATCAATATTAGCTTTGGGTTGCCACAAAGATTAAAAACACAATAGTGGAGGATAATGTTCAGAAATAAATCTCAGCAACATACAATTATATTATCCCCACACAATTCACTTAGTTGGCTTAGTTATGCCAATAAAAAGTGGTACCTTTTTTCAAGATCAAGAGATAATTATTTCAAATGAAATAATCAATTTATGAAGCCAAAGTATTTTCCCCAAATATTTGATAAGCCAGACAACAAGTATGAATGTTACAGAGGTAAGATTGTTGTCTAAAAAAGACTAATTAGCTAATGATATTCACAGGAACAAACCAGTCTTCAGATGTATTTCTGAAATTGATGGTAGTGGTGTTCTCAGTAGATTCTTTTACTGTCTAAGAGAAGCCTGATAAGCATCACATAATTAACATTTATATTTGTCTTACATTCATAATTGACCTAGATCCATTGAAGTAAGTAATATACTGAATATTTTTGTGTGCTAGCAACTTATTTGGAGTGCTGTTTTATCAAGACTATTCTAGCCTTCTGATAGGACATGTCTTTACTTGCTTGGTTGTTGTTGTTTTTTAACCAAGCTTTAACCACAGAAGACATCCAGTCATTTATCCCAAACAACTGTCTAGCTCTTAAAGTGGAGAAAAAAATTTGCTAACGAATCAATGCTGAGCTCTTTGAGTAAGTGCTTAAAATAAGAACTTCTTAGTTGTCAAAGGCATAAAACAGGTATTGCCTGTTCACTTTATCTGTGGCAAGCACCTAACATGTCATTAGGTTTGATAAAGTGAACCATAATTAGGGTTTTATGAAATCATCTTTTCTATCTTGGGGTCACAGTACTGAGGAGAAAAAAATGGTACTTTCCTCGTTGTTCCTGCCAAGTCTTTCTTTATGATTTTACATCACCATTTCATTTGTATGTCTATTTTTGGTGCAAGCCAAGAGAAATGATCTGAATGCTCTCTATGTAGTTCAATCTACATAACTTGTCAGGCTGGATCGGTGGAACCTTAATACAGAATGACCAGGGTAGAAGGTATGCTGATCTCAGTATTGTGAAGAAAAATATGAACATAAATTTAGTAAGGCATTTTTTCTTTCATTTTTGGGGTGAGCAATCTGCAATCCGTTGAGCTATTGAAATAATTTCTGTCCTCCCTTCTCCAAAGTTGTTAAGAATTCTCTGTTGTTTCTATAGCCAGTTGTTTAGAAAGAAGAGAATGTAGAAGAAAACAGCTGTCATAGCATGTGAGTGTTCTTAATAACTTTTGGCCTGTAGTTCACCTAAGCTCTATGCACAGAGTGCCATCCATCCCAGAGGAAATGCAAACCTTAATAGAGAAAAAGATGTCTATCTTTTGCTTTAAAGCATGTGTGTGTTTTTCAAAAAGGAAAGGGCATTTCTTCCAGAATAATTAACTGGTCCTCCCTAACCTAGGAATTATGGGAATTATAGTCCCAGAACATCAACTGAATATTGTTTTTTATTATACATTTTATTTTAGATTTGGTAAGGGGAAAACATAAGAGTCTGCTTTACAAAAGATTAAACAAAACTGTTTAATCCCAGCTTTATTCAATAAACTAAAAAAGAATCATATTCCTTGAGCCACATGGATCCTGGTTTCAGTTTAAAGGCTAATGCCCTTTTATAATTCATTAGTAAAGTTTTTTTTTCTGGTTCATCAAGAGTCGTATTAGTTGGCCATGGGCATCACTTAAGCCCGTGTTGGTGAACCTATGCCACCCGTGCCAGAAGTGGCACACAGAGCCATTTCACCCCAGCACATGAGAGGTCGCCTGGAAGAGCCCCACTGCGCATGCGCGCGCCACCGCCCAACAGCTGGTTGTCGGGTATCTAGCATGCATGCGCAGGGGATGGAGGGGGTACATGGGAGATGCATGTGCATGCACAGGGAAGTGCTGCATGCAAGGGGATCGTGTGCGCATGCACAGACATGCTGTGTGCAAGGAGGGAATCGCGCATGCATGCGCAGATACATAGCACGAGTAGGGAGTCACGCACGCATGTGCAGATGCATGGCGTGCAAGGAGGGGGGTGCACACACACGCGCAAAGACGCACGGTGCATGAGGGGGGAATCGTGCGTATGTGCAGGGGCATCGGGGAGGGCCAGGAGCTGAAAAAGGTTAGCCACTACTGTCTTAAGCTAACCTACACCACTACTTTGAGTGAATATAATAATATATTCTTCTCTACAATGAACATTATAAATTATAGTTTTTTTCAGGAGATAATCAAGGAGAGAAGGAACTTGAAATTGAATAGAAACTTCCTACCAATGAGGATAATTAACCAATGGAACAGCTTGCCTTCAGATATTGTGGGTGCTTCATCATTGGAGGTTTTTAAGAAGAGACTGGACAGTCACTTGGCTGAAATGGTATAGGATCTCCTGCTTGAAGAGGGGACTGGACTAGAAGATCTCCAAGGTCCCTTCCAGCTCTATTCTGAGTTATGTAATCATTAATGGAATTTTTATAAAAAATTTCCAGATTACAATTCCTAATTTTTTTGTGAAAAATTATAACTATCAAATATCTACAGCAGTGATAACTGGTGACAGCATGCTTGGACATTTGTATAGAACCTGGTTCCTAGAAGGGACCTCTCACCATATTTTTGTTTATACAAACCACCAATGCAATCCCCACAGTATATCGGTGTATCTCCCTATAGTGTTACCCATGTAAAAATGCTTTGAGGGAAACCCATCAGATTAAAAAAGGTTGACTAAAGGCTGTATTGTTGAGGATCTTCTTGAAACCAGAGTCAGTTCTGTTAATAAAAGGAAATAGTAGTAATGTTCTTGAGCCAATTTTAATTTCTTATAGCTGACCTGCACACACGTGTACAATTTCTGGATGTATTTTCTTTAGAGGAATCCCATCGAAATAGAAATCAGTTCTGGCCTGAGTTAACTTCTAAGCCCAAAGAACTTTGAGTCTTGGTCTGTATTTATTGGTCTTGGAGTTTTCAAGCAGAATACAGCAAACTCCAAGACCAATAAACACAGAAAGGCTTTATCTATCACAGAAAAAACCATTCAAACAAAGCACGAGGCTAGCACCAAATTTAAAACAGAAACGGCTGTGAAAGCCTGACACACATGACGAAGACGAACCCAATACACGAGCCTGATGATGGCAGATAAAGATTCTGCCGAAACGTCACTACAACTTTAAAAGCACAACTATAAAGACGTGGGAAAATACCCGAACAAAGCTGAATATCATACACACACACACACACACACACACACACACACACACACACATATGGTATTCAGCTTTGTTTGGGTATTTTCCCATGTCATTGTAGTTGTGCTTTTAAAGTTGTAGCAACGTTTCGGCAGAATCTCATCTGCCATCATCAGGCTTCTGTATTGTGTTCGTCTGTGAGTCAGACTATATATGTGTGTGTGTGTGTGTGTGTGTGTGTGTGTGTGTGTGTGGATACAATACAGAAGCCTAATGATGGCAGATGAGATTCTGCCGAAACGTTGCTACAACTTTAAAAGCACAACTACAATGACATGGGAAAATACCCGAACAAAGCTGAATGCCATACATGTAAGTACCACAAAACTTAAGAAAACATTATATATATATATATATATATATATATATATATATATATATATATATATATATATATATATATGTGTGTGTGTGTGTGTGTGTGTGTGTGTGTGTGTGTGTGTGTGTGTGCAATATATATATCATATATATGCATATATATATATATATATATATATATATATATATATATATATATACATATATATATATATTCTGAGTTCTGATATTTGTATGTGGATCTTTGGTTATTGGGTTTTCTCCGGAAGATATATATCTATATGAAGTATCATATCATCTTCAGGCTTGCTTCTTCGGCTCTGTGCTTCTCAGAGTGATGTGATTTCATGCTTCTTCCTTCTAACTGCCAGTGGGGTGTGACTTGACTGGGTGGGGGCTTGGCTGCGTCGATTGGGTGGGGTGTGTTCTCATTGGTTGGAGGCTTTTGTTCTGATTGGTTGGGGCTGGCCGTGTTATATTATATAATGCAATATTATAAACTGTGCATGTAATTCTGTATATATATGCCTAAATTCCTCCTGCGATTTATAATTTCAGGTGATATCTCTGATTTGTTATGAGATTGAAATACCATAAACGAAAAGAATGAGAAAGTGCTTATTTAAAATTTCAGAAAAGTATTTTAATTCTGACATAACAGCAAATGACACGTCACTTGTCTGTTCTTGACAGTCTAGAGTGGGAAATATTGTATTTTCCTTCTGAGAGGGGGCAGTTCTCTATATAGATAAATAGCAAAGATTAGTTCCTAAATTGTCTGAGTTTGAATGCCTTTCATAGTCAAAGGTGTGGCTACAAGCCTGGAGGCCCATGATCCAGAGCAGGCTAAAGCTTGCCTTACAAAGTTAACATCATTAGGGAACCAGACAATGCCAGTTCCCTTCTTATCTCAGCAATGATAGAGAAAGTCTTGAGGAAAGGAGAAAGCAGTTTGAACTTTGTTGAAAGGTCAGCAAAATACACCATATCAAATAAGAGGACTTAGGTTCTAAACCATATGCAGTTGTGGCATATCTGTTAACAGATATCCAAGTATTTCACATATTATTTTCTAGAAGTAATTCCTCAAGTCTACTGACTTTCTTTACAACTTGTTCAGTTGCCATTTGTTATGAACCTCCTATGATTCTGCATGTATCCAGTGTGAGCTGCAGGATTTGTTAGAAATTGTAATGTTCTATATCAATAGTTTTATATGGCTTCTGAAATATTGCATTTTATGCAGAGGTGGTATTCAGCAGGTTCTGACCAGTTCTGGAAAACTGGTAGCGGAAATTTTGAGTAGTTCGGAGAACCAGCAAAACCCACCTCTGACTGGCCCCGCCCCCATCTATTCTCTGCCTCCCGAGTTCCAGCTGATCGGCCGGGTCTTCTTTTGTTTCCCTACACAGGAGAACAGAGCTGGAAAGCAGGTTAGTGGGGTGGGGAGAGAATGGAGATTTTGCAGTATCCTTCCTCTGGAGTGGGGTGGGAATGGAGATTTTACAATATCCTTTCCCTGCCACGTCCACCAAGCCATGCCCACAGAGCTGGTAGTAAAAAAAATTGAATCCCACCACTGATCTTATGGTATCCAAATGATCATATTCTTGGTACATTGTATAATTGATTTTAAATACCTACAAAACAGACTTTCCCAATATTGCACAGTATTATTAGTCCATTAGATGTACAATGTACATATAATATCACACATGATACAAGATCAACATGATAAAACTTGCTGGGCTAAACCTCAAGAGATAATTTGATTTTAAATGGCATTAAGTGAATTGCTATTTTGTACACACAAAACACACACACTATCACAAAGACAAATACTAACATGATGAAACAGAGAAAAAAAACCCATCAAGAAATAAAATCTGAAAAGTGGGAGGGGGAAGGAAAAACTGACATTTCTTGCAGACATACCGGTACATAGTTTTAAGAGCAGGACAATTTTATTTAGATAATAACAATGCTACAATAATAGATCTCATGTTTAATAGTAGCTTTGTAGCAATGGTACTGGTTGGCCGGATATTCTACAGGACAATGTAAGCTGTCACTATTCAAATAGCAGTAAATGACTGAGAACATGTAGGTTGCTGGACCTGATGAGTCATCAAATTCCCACATGCTCTAAAACTGGCTTTCTTTGATTCAGTTCAGCCATAAAATCCATTCTCTGTTCTGCCCTCGGAACACAAAACTATATTAGAAAAGCTAATATAATATATAATATCCTGCTAAACAAAAATACTAGATTTGCAGATTCTGGCATGGTTTATAATTGTTATTTATGGCTTTGCACAACCCAACCTTCTCTGTTTTAGAGTGATCTTATTCGTTCATTCATTAGATTTATATGGCTCCCTATCCCAAATACATGGCTCTGGATGGCTAACAAAATGTTAAAAACATATAAAACCCCACATAAAGCACATAATAGCCAGGAAAAGTTAAAGAAGCAACAGTCAGACATTCAGCTTAACCAACAAGCAGGCTTCATCACATGCTCTCAAACACAGGGCAAAGTCTTCAGGATCCTACCAAAGGCCAAAATATTGTATAAAAATATATTTTTTAAACCTGATGCATCCCATGGAGGCTTAGCTTCATGCAATAAAAGGAGAGGATAGAACAGGGTTTTTCAAACTGCATTCCAGCACAGAGGTATTTAACAGATAATCAGAGTTGGAAGGGACCTTGTAGGTCATCTTGTCCAACCTCCTGCTCAAGTGGGAGACCCTACACCATTTCTGACAAGTGGCAGTCCAATCTCTTCTTGAAAGTCTCAAGTGATGGCACTCCCACAACTTCCGAGGGAAGCTGTTCCATTGGTTGATTGTTCTCACTGTCAGAAAGTTTCTCCTTATTTCCAGGTTAAATCTCTCCTTGTTCAGTTTCCATCCATTATTCCTTGTCTGGCCTACAGGCGCTTTAGAAAATAGCTTGACCCCTTCCTCTCTGTGGCAGCCCCTCAAATATTGGAAGACCACTATCATGTCTCCCCTGGTCCTTCTCTTTACTAGAGTAGCCAAGCCCAGTTCCTGCAACCGTTCGTTGTATGTTTTAGCCTCCAGTCCCCTAATCATCCTGGTTGCTCTTCTCTGTACTTTTTCTAGAGTCTCAACATCTTTTTTATAATGTGGTGAACAAAACTGGATGCAGTACTCTAGGTCTTACTAAGGCTTTATAGAGTGGTATTAGTACTTCCCTTGATCTTGATTGTATCCCTCTGTTAATAAAATTTAGGATTGCATAAGCTTTTTTGGCTGCTGCTGCACACTGCTGGCTCATATTTAATTGGTTGTCCACTAAGACTCCAAGATCCCTCTCACAGTTACTGCTATTGAGCCTGGTTTCACCCAGTCTATATGTGTACTTTTGGTTTTTCTTGCCTAAGTGTAGGACTTTACTTTTCTCTACATTGAATTTCATTTTGTTAGATATTGCCCAGTGTTCTAGTCTCTCACGATCCATCTGGATCTTGAGCCTATCTTCTTGGGTGTTAGCTATTCCTGCCAGCTTAGTATCATCTGCAAATTTGGTAAGTTCCCCTTCTTTTCCCTCATCTAAGTTGTTAATAAAGATATTGAAGAGTACTGGGCCTAAGACGGAACCTTGTGGCACCCCACAGCTTACTTCCCTCATGTAGACTTAGACCCATTAAGGACTACTCGTTGAGTACGATTTGCCAGCCAGTTGCAAGTCCATCTAGTGGTGGTTCTATCTATTCCACTTTTTTCTAGCTTACTAAGAAGTAGGTTGTAGTCTACTTTGTCGAATGCCTTGCTGAAATCTAGATATATTATGTCCACAGTATTTTGCTGGTCTACTAATTTAGTCACTGTGTTGAAGGATGAAATAAGATTGGTTTGGCATGATCTGTTTTTAACAAACCCGTGCTGACTGCTAATTATCACTTTACTTGTTTCTAGATGTTGGCAGATCTGTTTTTTTATTATCTTTTCCAGTATCTTCCCAGGTACTGATGTTAGGCTGATTGGTCTATAGTTTCCTGGGTCTGTTTTTTTTCCTTTTTTGAAGATGGGAACCACATCAGCTCTTTTCCAATCCTCTGGTAGTTCCCCGGTGCTCCAGGATTTTTGAAAGATATGGTGCAGTGGTTCTGAGATTACCTCTGCCAGCTCCTTTAAAACTCTGGGATGTAATCATCAGGCTCCGGTGATTTGTTTTCATCAAGACTCTATGGTTCTACAATAACTTAATGGAGTCTGTGAGAAATGAAGGGCAACAAAAAAATTATTCAAATGCAGCCAGTTTTCCATCACTAGAGCTTTGTCTCTTCGTCAGGAATTCTTTTTTCTTTAACTACCAGGTTCTTCAGTCTGAAAACCTCTCGGCTGCAAACATCAGGCATAGATAGTTCTTTTTTAGTGACCACAATTTGCACCAACAAGTTGGTTGTTAAGTGAAGCAGTCACTAAGTGAACTCATGACTGTGCTTTTGATCTTATTTCACCTTTCTTTTGCTTTACAGACCTGTGGAGGTTGAAAATGCAAGGGTTGGTCATTAAATTACTTTTCCATCATCATTGTAACTACAAACAGTCACTAAATGAGGCAGCTTGTTTTAAATCAAAATATACAAATGAAATTCTTCTGTTTTGCTATCACTGTAGCTTTCTTGGTCTATGGAAAATATTTTCCTCTTCTCTAAGACCAACTGAAATGGAAATGCTAATTTTAAATCAGTCTTAGTGTTTAAAAATAAGTTAGTTTTCCACCTTATGAAATCAAGTAGTATTTACTAAGTAGAGCTCTTCTTTGAATTCCTTGAAACTGAGCACACTAATAAAAACGCCACAATAAAGCCATCCCTCTGTAAAGACTTTCTTGTCATGTTTTTGAATGAAGTTGAAAGGCTTTCTTTTCACCATAATCGGGTGGGATTCAAATTTCTTAACAATTGGTTCTGTGGCTGTGACCTAATTTTTAGGCATGGCTTGGTGCTCATGTGACTTGTATGTAAATATTATAAATATTTATGTAAATATTGAATTTTTTTATAAAAAAAGAGAGCAACTTTTACCCAAAATCAGGCAAAGCAGGCAGACAGATTGAGTTGCTCACAGAATCACAGATTCATTTAGAGATCTATCTTTTTGCAATCAGCTACCTGAGTTTGTCACATAAAATTTCCTTGCAAGCAAACTCATAAAATTTGCTAGCAAACAAACTCACAAAATTAATTCACAACACACCGTGTATGTAAATATTGAATTCTTTATGAAAAGGAGCAACTTTTACCCAAAATCAGGCAGAGCAGGCAAGGCAGCTTGAGTTGCTCATAGAATCACAGATTCACTTAGAGATCTGTGTTTCTGCAATCGGCTACCTGAGTCTGCACTGAATAATAGAAGCTTCGGGCTTAGCTGTGCTTTTAGATTAGCTAGAAAGCAAGAGATCCAATGATTTCCTGCTTTCCAGCTAATTTAAATCTCCTGGTACAGCCAGGGGTGGGATGCTACCAGTTCAGCCCAGTTCTATAGAACTGGTAGCTCTGAAGAGCAGCAGACACCGAACCAGTGTCTGGGTACAGCAGAACAGCTGATGGTCGGGGGAGAAAAAAGGAAAATTAGCAACTTAGCAGGCAAGTTTAATGGCGCGCATGCCAGGTAAGGAGTGAGTGGTCGGGGCAGGACCAGCCAATGGCGTGATTTGCCAGTTCTCCAGCAGGTTGAATCCCATCCAGGTGAAAGTGTGTTTTGTGCGTGCGTAGACCACCATTTCTTAAAAACCTCAGCTGTGCCGTCCGGAGAGCTGACAAGCGCTGCATGCGGGTGTGCAGCATTCAAACTCCTCTTCTTTCCTGCTTTTTCAACCTCAGCTGTGCCGCACAAAGCAGCTGAGGTTGAAAAAGTTAATAAAGGACAGCCAAGAGCCCGGGTGGGTGAGTGGGCCAAACAGAGCAGCAGACACCGAACTGGTTCAGTGTCTACTGCTTTTCAGAGCTACTGGTTCTACTACAAGGACAACCTTAAATTTCTAGTTTTAAACAGTGTTGATACAGAATATTCCCCCTGCTTTCCCAAATGCAGCTGTAACATTTTAGACTCTACAAACTCTACATTATTTTAATATCTTTGCATACTCACTAGATATGTTTTGAATCACAGTTCTATTAATTTCCTCATTTGTAACTCTGAACAACAGTAATGCATTGCATGTAGAGTAGAAACTGCGCTGAATGTTTTTGCGGGCTGTCCAGAATATGGTTGAAAACCAAACCTTGCTGATATAAATGTGGTCATCTACTGGTTAAGTGCAATGATTTGCATGAAAGAAGAGCCATCACAGATCAAAAGAGGTTCATTCAATTAGTAGGACTTTCCAGTAAAAGCAGTTTATGTGCTTAGCAGTGAGTCATTGGATTGACTAATAGAGGGTAATGAAGTTTCTGCATATAAAATATAAGAACCACAACTTACTCACTTTGAGATTTTTCACTACAGAACCAAGGATTTAAAAAGTTTATGTCGAATTGAAAAGCAGAAAATTTTATGGGACATATAACTACATCAATTGCTATTGGAAAAACCTGAGAGCAGTGTTCACATTTTTAGACAACTCTGAAAATCATTTTAATTATTTTAATATTAGGTTATAATTTGGTAATAGAGCATGCCAAAGGAAAATTGCTTTAGCCTGGGGAAATTGGACATACCTATTTGAACTCTAGTTGAGGGGTATCCAACCTTGGCAACTTTAAGACTTGTGAACTTCAACTCCCAGAATTCCCCAGCCAGTATGCCTTTCAGGAATTCTGGGGGTTGAAGTCCACAGGTCTTAAAGTTGCCAAGGTTGGACACCCCTGATCTAGTTATTGCTGCTTATTAGTAAGAATTAGACTTCAAAACCTCATTTCTTCCAGAAATGTTGGGCTCAGTCATCACATGTGAAAGGTACTAAGTTCGGAAAGGCTGGTGTGGAAATGGATTAATGATCTGATTTGAGTAGCTTTCTATGTTCAATATTCAGCTCTGCATAGCACAGCTACCTTGAATAAAATAAGAAGATTTTTAACAATTGGATGGCATTTAGATCTTGGATGCCCTTCGGGTGATAAGTCAAATATTATCAAGTGATGTTTGATGATGCAGTCTTTATGTATATGTATATGTATATATGTATGTATGGTATTCAGCTTTGTTCGGTATTTTCCCACATCATTATAGTTGTGCTTTTAAAGTTGCAGCAACGTTTCGGCAGAATCTCATCTGCTATCATCAGGCTTCTGTATAGTCTTCGTCTGCAAGTCAGACTTTCACAGCCGTTTCTGTTTTAAAGTCTGACTCACAGACAGACACAATACAGAAGCCTGATGATGGCAGATGAGATTCTGCCAACGCTGCTACACTTTAAAAGCACAACTATAATGACGTGGGAAAATACCCAAACAAAGCTGAATACCATACATATAAATACCTTTGTTCGGGTATTTTCCCATGTCATAGTAGTGGTGCTTTTAAAGTTGTAGCAACATTTCAGCAGAATCTCATCTGCCATCATCAGGCTTTTGTATAGTGTTCGTCTGTGAGTTAGACTTTTACAGTGGTTTCAGATTTAAATTTGGGGCAGCCTATTGCTGTGCCAGAATGGTTTTTTCTTCATCCTGATTGGTTGAGAGTCTTGGTCTGTGTTTATTGGTCTTGGAGTTTGCTGTTTTCTACTTCTAATATCTTCTGTCTGTTTTTTTGGCTCTTTTTGTATCTTGATTGGCTGGCAGCATTGTGTTACTTTATTGGAGGCCTTTAGTGCAGCTTGGCTTCGGGTAAATGGACGGCTATCATTAGTTAGGAAGCTGGGTTTCATCTGGGTGCCTGGTTGGGGTGTGTTTGAGCTGGAGGTATCAGGGGGGATCTGTTTGTGCCCAGGTGTTTGCCTGGCTTGTGGTGTGGAGATTTTTTTGTTTGTGAGTGCAGGCTTCCAAATGATTGACAGCCTGGTGGAATCATCTCTTCTGTTCATGCTTTCTGGTCTTTTTTCAATCTCTATGGCTTCTCTGATGATTCTGTGGCTGGGATTTTCTATAGTGGCTAGGGTTTTGGTGCCATTGAAGTTGATTCTATGACCTGTGGCTTCCATGTGTTGGACTAGTGAGGAAGTGTGTTCCAGCTTTTTGACTGCATTTTGTGTTCATCCAGGCGGGTGCTTATTCTTCTATTGGTCTGTCCAATGTATGTGGCCGGGCATGATGCACAGGGGACTTCGTATATGCCTTGGTTTTCCAGGTCAATTTTGTCTTTGGGGTTTCTGAGGATGGCTGCTATTTTTCTGTCTGTTTTGAAGGCAGTCTTGATGTGGTGTCTATATAGTATCTTACTAATTTTGTCTGTAGTGCCTCTTATGTAGGGCAGGACAACTGTTCCATGGGTCTGTTCATCTTCTGGGTCTCTATTATGTCTCAGTGTGTTTTTGTGGATCAAGTTGGTGATTTTGCTTTTGTGGAAGCCATTGGCTGTCAATATTTTAGTCAAGGTGCATAGTTCAGTCTTAATGTGTGTCTTGTCTGCCAGGCGTTTGGTTCTAGTAATTAGTGTTTTAGCCACGGAGTTTATCTGTGCTGGGTGGTGGTGGGATTGGGCGTTGAGGTAGCGGTTGGTGTGTGTTTTCTTCTGGTATATGGTGTGTCCTAGTGTGCCATCTGTTTTTTTGTAGATTAGTACATCTAGGAATGGTAGTTGTTTGTTTGTTTCTGTTTCCATGGTGAACTTGATTTTGGGGTGTGCGCTGTTTAGGTGTGTTAGGAAATTGTTTAGGTTTTCTTGTCCATGGGGCCAAATCACGAATGTGTCATCGATGTATCTTAACCATAGTTTGGGTTTGAGGATGGCATTGGCCAGGGCTCTGGATTCGAATTCTTCCATGAACAGGTTTGCAATGACAGGTGACAGTGGTGATCCCATGGGGGCTCCTTCTATTTGTTTGTATCTTTGTCCTTTGTATATGAAATATGTGTTGGTTAAGCAGTGTTCTGTTAGTTTCATGAGGTGTTTAGCTGGTTGGTATTTATTTTTGATGATTTCAAGGGTCTCTTTTATCGGGACTTGAGTGAATAGTGAAACCACATCAAAAATATAAATATATATATTTAATGTTTTCTTTTTCCTTTTGTTCCCCCTTTTCCTTTTTTAAATATTTTACCTATCTCAAATTTATTTAAGCTCTTTTTGAAATTACAAATACAAGGGCTTTATCTAAGCCTAAGAGAATACCTTTTAAATGAATTGTTTGGATTTATGAAAAATTTATGAAAGCTGTAAACAAGAATGCTGTAATTCATTCCAATTTTGTTTTGCCCTTAAATATTAAACGTATTTCTATTAATGTGACTTAATACAAATATCAAACAGTCATCAATTGAGGGATACAATACAATTGAGGGATACCAATATTTGACCAGACAATTATCCAGACAGTGTTTTGGGGCAAAGGAAGAGAATCTATTGCTGAGAGCTGCATCTGGTGCTGGACAAGAGCACTGTAAGCCCTGTGTCCTGTACTCTTAAGATAGTGAAGATCAACCTGTGACTCCAAAAAAAATTTCTGGTAGCCTCAGAGTTTCTTGGTGTAATTGGTGGAACAATTTTCTGCCCCAACAAGGGAAGAAAGACATTACTATCTAGCATAATCTCTAACATCAGGTTAACATAATGATAGAAAACAAAGGAATTCCTCAAACACACAATAAGGAAAAAAAAAAAGTTCCAGCCCCTTCCATTTGCATCACCACCCATCTCTGTTGCCCTGGGCTCTTTTGAAAGGTTAAATATTCCCCTCAGCCACCAAAGGTTTCATCTCAAGCCTCTACCAAAAGGTTTCACCTGACTTAAGAAAGAGTTTAGGGTGGCATAGAGATAACTCTATTGTTAAATAGGCACACAACACAATCAAAGGAGAGTACAATACAGTCTCCAGTCTTCTCAAATGCTATAATGTCTTGGGCTCAACCTGCCCAGCCTTGTTTCACTTTTTTTTTTTTGTCTTTGATCTGCATGAAAATCTAGACTATGTTGTGAGCTCCTTCTTTCCAGTTTATCTCTCCTTTCAAAAAAAGCAGAAATGCACCTCCCATGTTCATGGGATTGTAGTTTCCTTGCACTTCAGCTCCACTTCAAGAGAAGGTACTTTAGGGCCTTTTTGTTTTGGAGATAGTTGTTATCAAGCTCATAGTTATATGAAAGGACAAGAAGCAGATGGCAGGACTCTCCCTTTAGAGCAAGGCATCTCTGAGGCTACATTTGAAAGGGATGGAGAATTGACTGACAAAACAAACAAGGGGAAAACCAGGCTCTGCAGTTCCCTTCATTCTAATTTGGTGAACAAGAAAGCAACTGCTGCAGCAGGGAGTGTTGCGACAAATGTGTTTCCCAAAAGAGTAGATAACACTTGGCACTGTGATATTTACAGCATGCCAGTAACAGGAGGGAGAATAGAGCATGGTTGGAAACAATAGGTGCCTATTTCAGTAGCAGACTTATTAAAATAAACAACTTCATTTGTTGTCATTGCCATTTCTTAGAAGAACTCATTGCTTTGTTTGTACATTGAAGTAATTCAAACATTTTTCATATCTTAAATTACCAGTTTATCCAGTAAAAGAAGCTTCCATTTATTTTTGAATGAGATTTAGTCATTTATTAAATGCTGATCTAGCAGCTAACAAAATGAGGATCATATATGTATTTCACAGGTGTTAAAGCCATTGTACCTGTATGTGATAATAAAATAAATACATGTGTTCCTCACTTTTTGTACTGCTATGAAAATAGACCATATTGGATTATATGCAGTTACATTAGTTGAATTAGTTGAATTCCCACTGATATCAATGTGAAGTTCATTTTAGTATTGATTTTACTGTGTCAAAAAATTTTAAATGGAACTTGAAGGTAATCCATGGGCTGGATTCACATGTTTCACTATGGCATAATATGTGTTGTCTGGTTTGAGATTACCACATAAATGAATTCTATGATTTGTAAATCATACCTTTCAGGACATACAAATTCATCTAAATATGGCTTAGACAAAAAAAAAGCAGTGATGGCATATAGTAGTATGGTATATGAATTAGATTCTAAGGTGGTTTAATTTTTGTTATTATTTTTTTTGCCACAAAGAAAAAAAACACACTTTTCCATATTTCTTTTGTCTTTATTATATTTAAGTTCTCATTTCTTTAGACTGTAGTATTGTATTACTTATGCCACAATAAATGTATTTTGATACCTTTTTATCAACTAACAATAGAAGCCATAATTATGTCTAACTGCCCAATGTGACATTAGATTTTTTCACAATCAAGAATTTATTATCAAGAATGATTGGGATTTCATATAAATATTATTCTTTTACTGATAGATTAGGATTATTATTTGATCATTAACTTGTCTTTCTATGAAAGAAACCTTATTGTCCAATTTCAATATCTAGTCTTCTGTTTGCATTTCAGTTTGTTTCTATTTGAAATTTGCTGAAACAATTTATTTCAACATTTTTAATCACTTCCAGCTTAGTAAATTATATTATTTAAATGGGATATATACTATGTATATCAGTGAAAACTTCTATGCCACATAGAATTTATGCTGCTTAAAATGCAAATAATGTAACTACAACATGCATAAAGTTGTTGAACTGATAGGACAGATGTACAAAACTGCTAGGTATATTTATTATTACAGGGGATAGGAGTGATTTAAAACTGTGTCTATTTTCAATACTTAAACTGAAATACATATATTGAAAGGACAAACTGGGTAAATAGGTCAACTGTCAAGATTTTTTCATTAAGAAAGAACAGTCAGTTTTTAGAGATATTAATACTAATATTGATATATAATATATTTTATTTTAATATAAAATAAAATAAAATAAGTTCTTAGATGCTCAGATACATTCTTTTTTTCTTATGAATAGCTTCCTAAATATCCTGAAAAATTATGCGAGATGATATCCAACATATGTAGAGGCATCAAATATGTTTCAGTATTTTGTTTATAGAAAAAAAAAGAACTTAGATGTTTAGACAGCACAGAGTTGAAAAGAAGAGGGAAAATGTTTAAATAATATAGAAGAGAAACAAGTGCTGGAAAGCAAAACTAGAATTGAGAGAAACCTTGCAGCCAGGAAATGACTCACTAGATGAAAGGGAGGGCAAGTGATTCAGAAAAATTGAAAGTGGCTTTGAGCTGCAGAGTTGAAAATCTGGGATAAAGGTGAAGATAAATGTGCAGAGTTTTTAAAAGTTACATCAGAATCTGTGCCACTTCATTTTTTATTATTTTATTTATTTTATTGCTACCTTTATTATCATTATTATTATTATTCATAAGAAAAAATTAAAAACCTTCTTTGTGCTTTTAGAAAAAATATCCAGTTGATGCCTGAAAGCATACAAGTGTAAAATGATGAAGAAAACAAACAAAGAAACAGAGAGAAAATATGAAGAACAATACAATGAATTTGTCATGGGTGTCTTTTTTCTTGAGTAGATACAGGGCATTCTGATCTCTCCCTTCATATTAAACAATAGGCAGAGCTAGAAGATTCTTATGGTACTTGTGGTGGGAGGAGATAGCTCCACCTCCAATTCTGGAATGCTTAGCTAGAAGGAAGGAAAACTCAAATTAAGCCCACTTGAGAAAGATAAAAATTAATAATAGATACAAGAGGTAACTGAAATTGAAGATGGCCCTCATATGATATTAGGGTCACGGTCAGGGGTGGGATTCAAATTTTTTAACAACCAGTTCTTTGGGCGTGGTTTAGTTGGTGGGCATGGCTTGGTGGTCATGTGACTGGCTGGGCGTGGGCAACTCAACATCACTCACATCAAGGCACACATCTCCTCGCCTGGCCTCTCATGACTGTGGGGATGCTGCCACAGTTGTAAGTGTGAAAAACGGCCATAAGTCACTTTTTCCAGTGCCATTGTAACTTTGAATGGTCACTCCACACAATCAAAGTACCAGCAAATAAGGAAAAAAAAAAACTCCAGAGAAGATCCTGAGACAGGAAGTCTAGTTCTGCCAAGAATATAATAAGGGTTAACGGAGAGGCAGTTTCTGTAAGCAACACCAGAATGTTTCCTTCTTGCCTTCCTTACAGGATTAGGCCATTAATTTCTTCTAACAACCGGTTCTCCAAACTGCTTAGAATGTTAACAACCGGTTCTAGAGAATAGGTGTGAACCTGTAGAATCCCACCCCTGGGCACGGTGCCTTATTTATCATACCGTATGGTATGTCCAGTGTTAAGTTTTCTGCAGCAGCCAGACTTAGGAATTTCTGTAGTTTGGTAATATCCTGGGGAAAGCCTAATTTTATGCTAGGAGCCATTTTCTTTACAGGTAGTCCTCAACTTACAACAGTTCATTTAGTGAGTGTTCGAAGTCACAATAGCATTGAAAAAAGGGACTTATGATCATTGGGACTTATGATGGTTTTCACACTTAAGCCATTGCAACATCCCAGGGTCACATCATCAAAATTCAGGTGCTTGGCAATTGACTCATATTTATGACTGTTACAGTGTCCTGGGGTCATGTGGTCACCTTTTATGAAATTTTGACAAGCAAAGTCAATGGGGAAGCCAGATTCACTTAACAACGGTGTTACTAACTTAAAAGCTGTAGTGATTCACATAACAACTGTGAAAAGAAAGATCGTAAAATCAGGCAAAGTTCACTTAACAGATGTCTCGAATGTTGGACTCAATTGTGGTCATAAGTCGAGGACTACCTATAGTACTTTACTGCTTACTGCTGTTACTACGAAACAAAATCATACCAACTTGAATGCCAGGTTTGTGAAGTACTTCAGACAGAGAGCACAGCCAGGTGAAGTAATTCTACTTTGGGAGACAGGGAGAAGAGACAGAGCCAGGGCAACAGTCAGATAAGTGGCCATTGCCTGCAGAGGCATGTGGATATAGTGAACATTTCAAGAGGGACCCTCTTTAGTTTCTTGGGCTGTAAAGGCAATGGGAGGACAAATGTATTTTCACTCTTGCAAGATTCTATTAATGTACCTTAGAATAAAACAGAGCTTGTTCTTCTGGGTGTACTACTTGTATGCACTACCTTGCAAGACTGATATTGATGTTGGCATGGTTTATTTCTTTTTACTTATCTATATGAAATCATGTATGCAATTGGTAGAAGCTCCTCAGGGTACTAAAATAGAAAGAAGGCCTTGCTAAATCTCCAGGTGTGTAACTGAAGCTAGCTGTTTCAAGTAGCTACCTATATGTGCACCCAAGTTTGAAGGCTGATTTGAATCGGAAATGGAGCCGTCTTTTCTGAGAGGAATTACCATCAGAGTTAGAGCTACTTCTGGAATGAGTTGAACAACTATCCCACTATAGAATTCATTGGCTCTACTATAGGAAAATAATGTAAAAAACAAGTTCAAGGGATATCTAC
Source organism: Notechis scutatus (assembly GCF_049901735.1). NCBI lineage: Eukaryota > Metazoa > Chordata > Lepidosauria > Squamata > Elapidae > Notechis > Notechis scutatus. Next base: position 141,953,740 of record NC_142012.1, on the reverse strand, counting down.
ATATTTGGAGGCAGGATATTCTAAAGTAAAGGATTTGGAAAATGAGAAAATAATAAAATAATGAAGACATTTCAGGCTGTATGAAGACTAGTAATTAATGCAATAAGGGTTAGTACTTTTAGGTAAATAGAAAATTAACTTTTGCAAGATTCAAGAATTCTCAGATGTCTCAAGAACTTTGCCCTTGAAATTTTTCCAGAGTTTGCATATTCCTATCTTGGTTTGCAAGACTACATCCAATAATACAGAGATGTTCAAATGTAGCTGAGTAATTTCAATAGACAGATTGATGGGTTCTTTGGAAAATAGCTTTGTAGATAAATGCTTAATTTAGCATATTGTTTATTCATCTCAAAAACAGATATTTTATCAGGTCTGTGATGGTAATAAAATATTATGACAGAAGAGTGAACTGATAGCAGTTTTGGATACTTATATGTATTAATATTATGATGCCAACCAAAAGTAGGGAGGCATACTAATATATAGCATAAACAAATGAGAAACTTGTAATTAAAATTAGTATTGGAATAATCTTAATAACTCAGAACTTTCTCTTTTGTAGCCACATAGAGAAAATTACAACTTGGCAAGATCCTCGAAAGACTATGACCCAGCCATTAAATCACATGAGCCATCATCCTTCAACCACTTCCACCCCAGTATCACAACGTTCAATGGCCATGTCGCAACCCAACCTTGGTGAGTAATAGGAAAAGGAACAAGAGTTCCAAATAATTGTGACCTTCTAATCTCTTTTATTGACAAACAATATAATTGGTTGACTCTGCATAATGATGAATAAACTTTAGGGACTAAGTCCAACAATTAGAATGAGTTGGAAAATACAGAAGCTTCTTGATGAATATCCAAGATCCCTGTGGAAATCTTTTGGGCCAAGCAAGTTTTTGTTCATTTAACTGTATCAAATATACTTTTTGTTAAGGAAATTTTGTAAACATCTGTTTCACTTGTATCTCATCTGGGAATGTCTTGTGTTTTTTTTTATATTTCCTAATTTAACTGCCCTTATCCTCAGATCTGTGGAAGTAATTAATATCTACCAGTGTTATAATTTTAATAATAAATTGTGATTAAAATTGATAAGGAAAGACAAGGAAAGAAAAAAGGGAATGTGTATCTAAATATAATGGGTGCCTTTTACTGAATTTGATTATTTCTTTACTTATCTCATATATTTGTGAAGATTGGCAATGAATAAATTTTTTTGCAAGGAGTCTTTCCCCAGCCATAACTGACAATACTACGGATTTGCTCTGAATCCTGTTACATGTTCTAAATTAGATTTTTTTTCTTTTTGTGAGTCTGAGTTCCTAATTGCAAATTATATTTTCCCGAACTTTGATAGCACATGTTAGTCCCAGACATTTAGCACCTTTATGTAGCCAAAGGAAAAAGAATGTTTTTGGTTCAAATTTGAAGGTTAAAAAGTAGGGTTTTTGTAGACCAATCGTCAGAAACCATACCTACTGAACCAACATTTTCCTAGACAACACGAGAAATAAATTGAAATTCAGTGTTTAACCAATTCTGGTTTTTCCATCTATTTTGTTTCTGATCTTTCTGGTATACTGCTACAATGCCGCACTAATTTGATTTTATTTTAATTGTATAGCAACAGTTCCCATCATTGGCAGTACTAGCAGGTATGTTTCAGTCAGATTTGGAAGATCATAGATTCCCCTATTCTTGTTTTATTGGTTGAAAAAATCTTCAACTTGTACATGCAATGTAAGAATCTATATCAATATTTGGAGTGTTTATGTTAGGTCTAGGATAGTTGTTTCTTACTCCTAATATGGTTAGACAGAAGGAATAGATTCTAAACTACAAGATTTAGGTTTTAGTATTCCAAAGGGAACTTTCCAAACACTGTGATAAACAATTCAGTTGTTCTGATTCTGGTTATTTGCATTATAAGAAAAGAATACACCAGAAACCAAATGAAATGCTTGAGTTTGTTTTGCAGATAAATCAGATATTCCTAACCTTTTAAAGGTCATGGAGTCTGCTACACTAAGAAAATGTTGCTATCGGTTTTGGGAATAATGCGGATAGCTACAGTCTGGAAAAGATCCCTTTCATATTTGGATTTTTAAGAGAAAAGAGAAGGAGCTCATCCTTGATCAAGTCTCTGTAGAGATCCTTGATTTTATTTTAATTGTATAGCAACAGTTCATCCAAGGTGCTTTCTGTCTCAAAGGTGCTTTCTGAAAAAGCAACTGGACTGTTTTTTCCTTGAGGAAGAAGAACAAAACATTTTGTTCTTCCTCAAGGAAAAAACCAGTCCAGGTGCATTTTGCAAAAGCACCTTTGGGACATTGACCAAGTGGTGATTATTTCCAAGTTATTTTTCGTGGATGGAGACATACTGTATATCATGTGTCTACCATAGTACATTTACAGTGTTCTCTATGTAATACAAGTTTCTTCAGGTTGATGAGAAATTATATACAGAAGTAGGTAAGGTTAATGTAGAAGCAGAATGAAGGAATTTTTAGCACCAAAATGTACCCCTTTGGGGCAAGTTTGTTTCCTTAAAGTAGATCCATATATGATTGTTCTTCCAAAAGGAACATTAGGAAAAATACTCTCTTGGATAAAACACCAAAGTAAACTAAGGTTCTATCCTTCTTTCTTATCCTTTTAATTGAAATGTTCTTTCCTTTTGTATTTTTGTACTTTTCTTAAATAGTCCCATTACCTTTGCCAGAAGTGAGGACTACTTTGCATAGGATTGTGAAGTTGCTTTGAAACTTTCTCTTTTGTTATGCACTGTTAGAATTGCTATTACTACCATTGTACTACTTTTAGCAATACAGATATTCCCAAAATGGCTGGTGTGCAGTGTCAAAGTGCATTAATGAAATAAAAATACCGAAACGTAAGTCAAGATTTTCCTCATAGAGCTGTTTATAACAAGTAGTCCTTAGGAGCAATGGAAAATGTTCTAGGTAGAAGATTGTGGGTTTTTTTCTCTACCTTCATTTCTTCCCCACTTTTCCCTTTGGAGTGATATTAATCTGAGCGATGTAAATTTCATTATGCACTGTACATTTCTCAACTGTCTGTTCAAGAGTTAGCAGCTTTACTACACAAGGACTGTAATATAGCCAGAAAAAGAGAGTTATTGAAATGAAAATGAATTCTTTTGTTCTAGGTACATCTTTGTAAATAATTTCAAAATAATAATTGAATCCGGATACTGGGGAAGGTTCCAATCTTTTGGAACAACTGTGCAACCTGCATGTCACCTGCAGCCCCAAATTTGCTGTCCCTAGTGCCTCCACATATCACATCACAAAATCTGAAGGCAAAATAGGTAATTTTCACTAGTACACTTTTCAACAAATTAATTTTAAAGAGGCTCCTTTGCATGTTTGTAAGCTTTCAGCTCCTCCACAAAAAGGCTAAGAGAAAGAGATACTGTCCACCAGAAAGCTGCCTGACCTTGTTTAAAATATTTTTTTCCAAACCAGATGATCTCCAGATAAACTGTTGTATAGTTAACATCTTCTCTAACCAGCGCAGCAGTTGGTCCTGATGTATGCTGAGCAAAGAGTACAATATAGCTGAAGAAAGAAATCTGGAAATGATAGACCTGGTAGAATTTTTGCTTCTTTCCAACTCTAAAAGATCTACATTTGTAAGCTTCCAGGCACAGGAGGACAAAATGTTTGTACTGTTCTTCCAGTTGTACTGGTTGTCTTGTTGTTGACATCAGAATGTGCCCGCTTCTGCTACTTTACCGTTTTTGCCAACTGGGAGGCAATCTGGCAGGAACATTAAGACATGATCATCTCCAGTGCCATTGAAAAGGGATTCCTGTGTTATCCCCTTCTTGGGATCCTTCCTGCTGCTTGACTGGAGAAGCTGTAGGCCTCATCCATCTTTGCTGGACTGTGATTGACAAGAGGCAAATGGAGAAACTTGTCTGATGTTCAAACTTGATGCCAGATAAGAAGAATCAAGGAAAAGAAGAGAACAGATTGCTGTTGACTTGAAAACTCAGCTTGGGAGTCCACATTTAGGCCTAAGTTGCCAATCTTTTGACTTAAAATATCATTAAAATATCTTCTCCTCTGCCTTCCACCCACATAGTCAAACCGAGGCTCTGGGCCATTATTTCTTGGCAGGAGAAAGAGACCTGACACACATATGTAAATTACAGTCAAATGGCTACTTAATGTACAGGTACTCAGAGAAAGGTCCCATTAATCAGCTCCCTTTTTAAAAATGGGGGGTGGCTGGGTTATTTTTGCCTTTTCTTGTTTATGTTGTAAAGGTTGCACTGGGACATTTGGGCTTGTGTGTCTGGTTTTTTTTTTACTTCCTTCCATAAGAAACCCCATAAATAAAACCTGTGCAACAATAAAAAAATCAACTTTTTTACCCTACTATATTATTAGGTATATAGGTGAAACTCAAAAAATTAGAATATCGTGCAAAAGTTCATTTATTTCAGTAATGCAACTTAAAAGGTGAAACTAATATATGAGATAGACTCATTACATGCAAAGCAAGATAGTTCAAGCCGTGATGTGTCATAATTGAGATGATCATGGCTTACAATTCATGAAAACTCCAAATCCACAATCTCAGAAAATTAGAATTTTGTGAAAAGGTTCAATAGTCTAGGCTCAAAGTGTCCCACTCTAATCAGCTCATTAAGCCATAACACCTGCAAAGGGTTCCTGAGCCCTTAAATGGCCTCTCAGTCTGGTTCAGTAGGAATCACAATCATGGGAAAGACCGCTTACCTGACAGTTGTGCAGAAAACCATCATTGACACCCTCCATAAGGAGGGAAAGCCTCAAAAGGTAATTGCAAATGAAGTTGGATGTTCCCAAAGTGCTGTATCAAAGCACATTAATAGAAAGTTATGTAGAAGGGAAAAGTGTGGAAGAAAAAGGTGCACAAGCAGCAGGGATGACCTCAGCCTGGACAGGATTATCAGGAAAAGGCCATTCAAAAGTGTTGGACACTTTCACGAGTGGACTGAAGCTGGAGTCAATGCATCAAGAGCCACCACACACAGACAGATCCTGGACATGGGCTTCAAATGTCGTATTCCTCTTGTCAAGCCACTCCTGAACAACAAACAATGTCAGAAGCGTCTTACCTGGGCTAAAGAAAAACAGAACTGGTCTGTTGCTCAGTGGTCCAAAGTCCTCTTTTCTGATGAGAGCAACTTTTGCGTCTCATTTGGAAACCAAGGTTCCAGAGTCTGGAGGAAGAATGGAGAGGCACACATTGCAAGATGCTTGAAGTCCAGTGTGAAGTTTCCACAGTCTGTGTTGATTTGGGGAGCCATGTCACCTGCTGGTATTGGTCCACTGTGCTTCATTAAGTCTACCAGGAGATTTTGGAGCACTTCATGCTTCCTTCCGCAGACAAACTTTATGGGGATACTGACTTCATTTTCCAGCAGGACTTGGCACCTGCCCACACTGCCAAAAGCACCAAAACCTGGTTCAATGACTGTGGGATTACTGTGCTTGATTGTCTAGCAAACTCGCCTGACCTGAACTCCATAGAGAATCTTTGGGGCATTGTCAAGAGAAAGATGAGAGACATGAGAAGAGCTGAAGGCCACTATTGAAGTATCCTGGTCTTCCATAACACCTCAGCAGTGCCACAGACCGATAGCTTCCATGCCACGCTGCATTGAGGCAGTAATTGCTGCAAAAGGGGCCCAAACCAAGTACTGAGTATGCATTATGCACGATTATACTTTTCAGAGGTCCGATATTTTTCTATGTACACTCCTTGTTTTATTGATTGCATGTAATATTCTAATTTTCTGAGATTGTGGATTTGGGTTTTCATGAGCTATAAGCCACAATCATCTCAATTATGACAAATCACAGCTTGAACTATCTTGCTTTGCATGTAATGAGTCTATCTCATATATTAGTTTCACCTTTTAAGTTGCATTACTGAAATAAATGAACTTTTGCATGATATTCTAATTTTTTGAGTTTCACCTGTACAAGCTGGTGATGTTCTGACTCTGATGTATATGTCACATGTCAAAGGTGAGAAAACCAAGGTCAGAGATTATATTTGCTACAGCCTCTGGAGAGGAGGTATCCCCACAGTGAAACTGGGTTGCAAAAGCTCTTTCTGTTTCAAATTGTACTGCATTATTCAGTACCCTAAAATTAATAGACAGGTGCTGGATGGAATTTGAAATAATATTGTAATTTTTTTGGAGAAGCAAATATAATTGACCAAAGAGAAGATATAAGTATACGGCTTATCCACAAATGGTTCTGTCTATTTGAGTAGCCATGTGTAAGATTGTTCTGTCAGACCTCAATTTATCATAAGCAGGAAGCAGGTGAACTTCAGAAGGGTCACTGACTAAAATAGCTTGGCTCCATTACTCCTTGCCTCTCATCCTCCCTCCTTCCCTCTTTCTGTTTCGTGGCCTCCTGACCAACTTATATATGGTGCCATGCAGTCAGAAGTATTTTGTGAAAATTTAAGGAGCTGGCATTACATATCTTTACAAACTCTGTGTGTGTGTGTGTGTGTGTGTGTGTGTGTGTGTGTGTTTCTCCCAGGATCTAAGCAGAAAGGCCCAGAAGCGTTGTTAAATTTTAATGATCCAAGATCAAGGTGGGAATTCATTCTTTGTGATTTCTTTATCATTCTTTTCAAACCTGAACAGAAAGTTTTCTACTGACTTAGGACAGTGCAGGTTTTTAATTTAATACTTTACAGATTTTTGGACCACTCTGTACTCTCAACTGGAAAGCAGTATTTTTGCTGACCTTGTTGGAAGACTAATGCTGTTTCTGGGAAATAAGTGAAACAGGCAGTTCTTTGTTGGCAAGAGCAAAGAGAAAGAGAGGAGAGGGAGACAACTCCCCCCTCCCTTTCATAATGCCATGACTAAGTCAGAAGTGTAATGTGGCTGGATTTTCTTCCTATCTCTGCAAACATATGTTTTTCATCAGACTGCTTTGCATGACACTTGATGCTCTCAAGTTTGCAACAAACTGGAGTGGGATGAAATATATAAATAGGGACTAGTTCACAACTGACTAGAGATCCTAATAAAACCTACTGGAGTTTTAACAGCTCACTGCTATCCCAGTATTGAACTACAATTTCCAGAGTTTATACAAGTATTCTTAAAGCTGCTCAGTGCTGTAAGTTGCAGGATATCAAAAGCATAACAAAACCATAATTCAGAATTTATTCCTTCAGTAAACTATTATAATTTATCAGTGTCTTTGCCTCATTATACTCGTTGATATCTTCCCACTTAGAAGCATGTTAAGGAAAATTTTGTGCTGTCGTAGCCTGTAGACAATTTATGAAAATATGAGTCAGAAAAACAAATTGCAACAGATAGTGAAGACTTTTGTAATAGTGGCAAATGAAATATTTAAAGGAAAAATACAAACCACTCTGTTCTGAGACAAGGGACCCCAGTCTGATAATTTTCAGATTTGTTGGACTTCAGCTGGGTGGGAATTATAGAATTCAATAAATCTGGAGATTACCAGAATTATATTGAATTCTTTTGTAACAGCTAAGACACTGTTTTCTGTTAGATTCTTGAATAATAGTGAATATATTCCCCTCCCTTTCACTAACAGATTATACTAAGATTAGATTTTGGAGCAATCTGAGGACCCAGAGACATGACTCCCAGAATTCCCCTAAGAAGCTATTATGAGATTTACTGCCGTTTTTAAGCAAGATGCACATAAAAACTAGAATATTAAGCCGTAAATAGATGTGATGCAGGTTTGGTTTTACAGTCCTTTACATTCCCCTGGAAGCATGGGGTAACTCCTCCAGAAATTCCTTTCTCCTTCAGTTTTTACATCAACATATTTCCCAGTATGATAGTTCTTGTATGTATGTATGTATGTATGTATGTATGTATGTATGTATGTATGTATGTATGTAAAATGTTTATAGCATGCTCAGCAAGGCATCTATGGAGATGTCAAAAAGCCAACATGGTGGCTGGAACAACCCACCTTAATCTTAGCTTCTTTTTTATAAGCCATATTTACTTCTTGGACCAGCACTTACCCCATGGACACCTCTTCCCCACAGTTATTTTTTAAACTGAATATACAAACCACAAATAGAGAAAGAAATCTAGCAGACATTTATCACACACAGCAGAGGAGCCACAAAGAAGAGGGGGTCAACTTATTCCCCAAAGCACCAGAAGGCAGGACAAGAAGTGCTGATGGAAACTAATCAAGGTGAGAGCCAACCTAGAACTAAGGAAAAATTTCCTGACAGTTAGAACCAAGAACTTGTGGGTGCTCCATCACTGAAGGTTTTTAAGAAAAGATTAGACAACCATTTGTCTGAAATGGTATAGGGCTTCCTGTTTGAGCAGGGTTGAACTAGAAGACTTCCAAGATCTCTTAACATTCTGTTATTCTTATATTTTCCTTGCACGAATGTTGCTGCATTACTGTATGTTTTCCATCCTATATTGGGGCTTTCTATTTATTTCCGCTCTGCTGAAAAAGAAATTTCAAGTTAAATTAAACCTTTCTAAATTACGAGGAGAGGAGGAAAAAAAAAACTACAATTGGTGTAATTAATATCAATGATATAAGAAATAGGAACTTTAAAGAAATGCTGACATTGCTGAAAAATAATTAGTATAATGTAACAGCGGTTCTGAAAGTATATGATTCGGATATTCATATCATTACAGTATTCACAGATGGCCTGATTTCCATTTACTGCAGCACAAAGCCAAAAACAGTGGCCGTTTGTGGAGGAAAAGGCACTCTTTGTGTAAATGGTATAGACAGATTTCCTAGGGAAAAAAGTTTGCAAAAAGCCAGCTGTGAATTTTTCTTCCTTTTGCTGTTAATGAAAGCAAAGATTAGGTTTCTTGCTTTGAATGTATTACTCTCCTACTACTGTTGAAACATGAAATAAAAGGACACAAAGTTTCCTGTGGTTTTTTTCCAACAATAGTAAATAACCACCTGTGCCCCTTCATGATATATTGCTATATTTCCATTCCTTTTCTTATTCTCCAACCTGTTAACCCATGCATTTGAGATGCTTACATGAGCATTGTCTAATTTTGATTTGTGTGTCCCACTTCCCCCCAAAAGTTCCCCTGGCCTTTACCTTTGCTATTTGCAAAGTCTTCAGCCATAATGATCAGAAATCCACACCTTCATATCAGGGGTCATGAACCAAAAACTAGGTAGGGCTGGGCCAAAAATGAATTTTTATTTAATTAAATTTCAGAGCAAGTTTAATTTATATTAATTTAATTAATAAAACTAATATGAAACATATATCCTACATATTTAATAATTTCCCCACTGTCATAAAAAATTAACAGGTAACGTTCTGGGACCTGTCTAAAACTGCTTTTTTGAAAAGTAACTGGACTTTTTTTTTCTTTGAAGATGTTTCCCTGAAGTTTCTTCAGTTTGGACTAAATGGAAGGATTTATACTCCTCGCAGTCATCCGGTTGTTAGCACTCTTTTTGGGAGTTGTTGGGGCTACTTTGAGGTTTATCTATCTATACCCTCAGGGTATAGTGCAAATGGGTGTGGAACCTTCTTGGAACTGCTGAAAGGAGTGTGTTGTAAGCAGGAGATAAATGATGCCCTATCCCTCCCACTCTGTTGAAAGAGGGCTGTTCAGTTTTAATGTGGATGGACTCTCTGACCCCTCTTTCAAATTGGTCCTCTCTGTCCAGAATGTGGAATTTGTGTCTTCGATTTTGACAGGATAACCTTTGTCTTTCAAGTGCAGATGGACTGCTAATTCTTGTCCTGATGGGTTTGTCTTCCTATGTTGTGCCACGTGTTTCTGAAGTGGTTGTTTTGTTTCTGCCATGTACAGATCTGCACATGTCTAACTGCATTGTACTGCGTATATCAAATTGCTCAGTTTGTGTCTGGGTGTTTTATCCCTGGGGTGGACAAGCTTTTGCCTTAGTGTATTTTTTGGGTTTAAAGTGTGAATGTATATTGTTTTGGTTGAAAATCCCGAGCTTTTCAAATATTCCTGAAATTAATGGTGCAAGAAAATTGAAACATCTTCAAGGATAAACAAAAAAAAGTCCAGTTTCCTTTTGAAAAAGCACCTTTGAGACAACCATGACCTGAATGACTGAGAATCTTAATAGGCATTCTGGGGCCTGGCTTAAATTCTGGAGCCAGAGGTTGGTAATCCTTCATAGCAAGGTATCTGCTTATCACCACTCTCGAATCACATGGGGGCTCAGATGTTGTATTTACAAGAGAATACAGTGCTTCACTTACCCGCTCTGTCAGTCATTCACTTACCAGCTCTGTCAGATCCACCACAAGACAGCGTGAGAGATCTTCATGCCCAAGGTGAGATCCAGGCTTTGAAGACCAATGGGATGTGGGCTATCTAGGAATATGCAGTGAGAAAGGGTAGGAATTTGAGAAAATTTAGACTAGTGCAGCAGAATGTTACTTTCAGCTTGTATGAAATTAAGATATTATTACTGAACTATTTTGGGGCAAGCACATGGGAGATTAATTCTCCATTTGTGGATATTCTTAGTTAACACAGAAAGCTATTTGTGTATATAAGGCCATAATGTCCTCCAAACGCTGTCAGTAATGTTTAAAATGTTATCTGTGGTGTAGTGCATAAACTTTGACTTCATGGCTTACAATTTAACTTATTTTTGAAGAGAGAAATTGAATGCTGACTTCTGTTTCATTTGCAAAGTGGTGGCCGGGGATAGCACAATTCAGAAAATATTTCCTAAATTGACTCCATCTGTTACACATGGATATAAAATTGCTTCTATCTAATTCTGGGTGGGATGAGGGCTTTGAAAGCCATTTGGCTTGTTTTGAAACTGGCTGTCTTGGTATTAAGCCACAGTCTTATTCCAGCAAAATGATAAGCTATTAGGGAAGGCCCATCACATTGCTGACATGGCTGTTGAGATTTCACAGTCTCTGAGGGTAACTGCATAGATTGTTTTCTATTCCCTTTACTGTAGATCAGATTGTAGTCCTAAGTGGCATTGCTCAACTAACAATATGTGCGAGGAGTCACACCTCAGTTTTAGATAAGAGAAGATGTGCTGTCTCTGCAAGCAGTACATCATGTCAAAACCAGAGGTGAAGATATTTTTGTCAAAATGTTCTCAGCAATTGATACTGCTGCCCTATCAAAGGATAAACTGGACTACTGATGGTACTTCTGCTACAATTGGATTTATGGAGAGATTTGTGGCATTACTGAAGAAAAAATAGAACATCTCAAAATTGGTATTTCACACTCAATAGCATTCCATTACACCTTTATGTGCAATCACCTTGCTTCAACTTGACAGTAAAAATGTTAACTTTATAAAAGAGGAGTATTGGAACATACTGGAGGAACCGGATAGTTGCATGATGATCTAATATATAGTGTTGCTGTGATGTTTATTGACTGAGATGAGGACAGATGTTCCAGTACACGTATACATATGTACACACACACACACACACACACATATGAACTGAAAGATGAATTACCGATTTCCCCAGATAACAAAGTCAAGTCAAAGACTGAGATAAATCATCCAAAGTGGGTTGATAGCTTGGAATCCATGCTGTCATTTCCGACTACTTTATGCAGCACACCAATCTGGGTTTCCTTCAGTTATATATGTCAGCCTCAAGAGATATCCATCCCTACCTATCAAGATATCTCCGCCCCTAATTATGGCTCATTTGTTGCTATGCTTTTACTTCTCTTTCGGCTGTCATGAAACGGTGGGAGGGGAATCTTCGAAGGGAAGAAGGCAGGAGGTGTTTTGCATTCCTTTGCTGGGTAAGGAAAGGGAGGGGGATTCTTTGTTGTAACTTTCCATTTCTCACTAACCTCTGTCCTCTTATATGCGCAACTGCTAACTTTTATCAAAATATGTCAAGGTCACTGACAGTAGCCTCATCATCACCTAGAGATGACCACATGATCCTATTCAGAAGTTTTAATTGGAAGAATCATTTGATCTCTGGAGGGGGAGCAATTCTATCCCTTTGTATATGCATTTTACCCGCCAATATTTTAGTTTCGAATTGATTCTGTTTGCTACCATTCATTTTCCAGTAAAAGATAAATTCTGCTCTACACCATGGAGTCTGAGTATTTCTTTCTTGGGATCTAGAAGGAGCACAGTCTGACAATATATATGATGTGTGTGTGTGTCTGTCTGTCTGTCTCACTGAAGGATATGTGGCAAGAGGAGCTAAAGAGTAGTAAATTGAGCTATTTCCCAGCACATTTAGCATATTCAACCACTCAGTATGCCAATGAATTTTTAGAGGAACTCCTAAAGATCTTGAGGAACATTTTCAAGATCTAAAGTCCATTTACTATTGTAGTTGATTCAAAAGCCATGTTCAGGCAATGTCGTATCACAACAGGAGTGATATGGTTAACTGATAATCAACCTGAAAAAGCAGCTATGAGTTGCGACACTATCAGTGCAACCAGACACCCCAAAACAAACAAGACTACACATTAAGAGTCATTAAGAGGGTTTCAGTCATTTGATTTAAATACAATATAAAACTCTTCTGTCTGCTCAACTGCATTATATTTTTCTCAAATGATTTTGCCATTTGTGGCCCTAGTCTGTCTGTCTGTCTGTCTGTCTGTCTGTCTGTCTGTCTCTCTCTCTCTCTCTCTCTCTTTTTGCAATGTAACCCTCAACCAACTGTTCATAGGTCAGTGATGCCCCTGAAGTGGCCAACGTTTGTATCCGTGTGCTAAGGAAAGAGGGAGCCATAGTTTCTAGCGTTTTTTCTTTTTCTTTTCCCAAAGATTCCAATGAACAGGGCAAAGACATTGTGATATGAAAGAAATGTATTGGGGTAGATTTTCTTTTTTTCTTTTTTCTTTTGCTTTTTCAAACATGGCTCATATCTTCCCAATGGCTTGTGCACCAGTTGTATCATGTTTTATTTTGTGCTCAAAATCAGAAGTCACCTTAGTTTTTCTGTGGTTTGCTGATTTATACTTTTTCAAGAAAAGCCCTGGGAGAGGTACATGAATTCCATAGGCTATAGGAATGCCTGCCCATTTGGTAAGAGAAAAAGGGAAAGATTCTGAAAACTTCTGACCCTGAGAAAGGAGAGAGGAAGAAAGAATGCAATGTGACTTGCATATTGATTTAGTGACCACAGCCATGGCCTAAGATTATTTGTTTGTTATTTATAGGATATATAAAGCTGCCCACCAACAATTTATGACTCTAGGCAGCATACTGAAATGAGTATTTAAAAAAACCTCTTACATAGACCAGGCTTGAAATAACAAACCCTTTCTTTCCTAAGAATTGTACAACCGAACATCATTAGCATGCTGATGATACTTGTCTCTGTGCTGACGATGATTTCATCCAGTTTCTTCATGTAGATGTTAAACCAAAATGGAGACACAAAAATGGAGAGAGGATAGAGCCCTGAGGCACCTCTCAAAGCAGGCACCCATCTTTCGTCCCACCATACTGACTGCATCTAATCCTGCAGAAAGTGGGAGAACTATGGCAACACCATGCCACGTACTCTCAATCCCTTGAGTGTGTCTGAAATAATACCACAGTCAGTGTTTTTGAATGTCGCTGAAAAATCAACACCAGGACACTATCTCCTTCTCCTGAGCACAGTACAGGTCAGCACAAAGTGCAACCAAGATTACATTAGTGCTATTTCTCATTCTATAAAAGGGATGCAGATGGGAGAACGTTGTTAAATAAATCATACCCCTATGTTGTTTCTCCTGAATTAAAAAAAAAGTTACAAACCTAAAACCTATGATAAATATCAAAGTTCCAATCTTTTTTTTGTAAATTAGTGAACTCACAAAGTCACTATTGGTATGCATTTTGCTTTGCTCTGTGCTGCCAGCTAAGCTTGGATTTTAAAAATTTTACAGCCTGAACAGAGAGAATAGGTACTATTTGTGCTATCTACGCTTCAAAAATAATTCAGAGGAACTATTTGGGCTCATGTCCTTGTTCAGTCATCCATGTAAGCTTGAAAAAAGATACCACGGAAGTAAATCATAATGCAACTCTTAAAGAAGCTACAACTTTCTTTCAGGCTTGTGTAGAAACCTAAGAAGAACAAACTGCATTAACCAATATGTTCAGCCTTTCCTTGAGATACTTTTTATAATGATTTTCAAAATGTGTATGGCCCTATATATGCCACCAATGTGCTTTTAGGACTACAAAGAGAATTAGATCTGTTGAACAGAATAATACACAAGAATGGTTTCTGTGCTTAATTATGTAAAAGAAAGGTATCTTCTGAAAAGTATTTTCATCTCCTGAAATATGGCAGCTAATCACTTGATAAAAATGGGAATTGCATGATAGACTCATAATGTTTAAAAAAAGACATCTCCACCAATATCCAGCAGGTACCTACAGTGATGTTTTTTGGTGTTTGTTTATAAAAATCTGCATATGATGTGTAATTGTGAGTTTTAGTACTTTTAAAAAAGGAATATTTAGCTGTGGTGGTGCAGTGGTTAGAATGCAGTATTGCAGGCTGATTCTGCTCACTGTCAGGAGTTCAATCCCGACCAGCTCAAGGTTGACTCAGCCTTCCATTCTTCCAAGATCTGTAAAATGAGAACCCAGATTGTTGGGGGCAATATGCTGACTTCGTAAACTGCTTAGAAAGGACTGCATAGCACTATGAAGTGGTATATAAATCTAAGTGCTAGTTGTTCAATTGTATTGCTTGTTATTATTTTAACTTCTGCTTGTTTTTAACTATGGACATTCTCCATTGTTTGTAATCTGTGTGTATAGATGGGGAGTTGTTTGGATAGCTATTTGTTCCACAAATGTTACAGGACAACTGGAACCTTGATTGCATGAATAGACAAATACAGCATAATTGTATTCTCATAATTTCAAAAATATGCTTATTCTGTAGTAATGAATCACCAGCACCAGCCACAGATGACACCAACTACATCTATATCTCAGCAGAACCACCCTCCCCCAAACCCTCAAGCTGCCTTATTGAACATGCCAAATGCCTTGACTTCCCAGCAACAACAACAGCAGAAGCTGAGGCTTCAGAGAATCCAAATGGAGAGAGAGAGAATTCGCATGCGTCAGGAGGAACTCATGCGTCAGGTATTGCAAAAATGTGGGAAGGTATCTTTTTCTTTCTGTAGGTTGCCTAGCGATCCAAGTGAGAGATCACTGAGTAAGGATTCCCCCCCACCCAATACTGGAAGATTAGCATCTTTTTATGCAGGGCTAAATCTTACAATCAAGAAAAATCCTGATCTATCACTCTTTTGATCTGTTTTTCATCTTTCTGCATGCTGGGAGAGTTCCATTTGCCCAATTTTGGGCCGTCTCAAGGACTGGAGGAAAGCTCTTGAAGACAGCTACAAAGAGGAACCTTTAGACTTCACATTGTTATTCTATGGCTGGAAATTTTTCTCATTGGGTTTTGCATTTTTTGCATAGGCTTTAAGGGTTAGGCTTTATTGTGACTCACTTTGTTCAAAACAGATCTGGTGCTTCCTGTACTTGGCTTCAAAGCAAGAACTGTGAACAATTGCAAAGGATGTTTTTCATAGGGTAAAGGAATATTCCACCCTACTGATAATGTACTATGAAAGTATGATTATATGGTTCTACTTTGGTCAATATATTCATCAGCTTCCTCAGATAAACAATAAGCCAGTTACTTTATTTCCAGCAGTGTTAAAGACAGTTGCTGAGTTGGAAACTGGTCCTTAAAATATTCTGGGTTTTTTTTTTAAATCAAAGCAACTTCTAATCTTAAAATCACATTTAAGGTGATTTCTATATGTACAGACATCAATGCACACTATTTCCCAATAAAGTATGTCCTGTCTGTCACAAAAAGAAATTTTTAAAAAAGACTCTGTGAATATCTACCAACTAGAGTGCAGATTGTTTAAAGGATTGCAGCTGGTAAGCAAAATAGTTTTTTGTTTTTTTTTTTTAATTGGGAGTAAGCCCAACTGAACTGGATAGATATGATTTCAGACTAAACATAAGTAAGTTCAGAATGTGAAACTTTTGAAGCAGAGGAGGAGGGGGGAAACTATCAAACCTACAGTGTTATTTTGCTTTTGGGATTTGGATCTAACCTCCTTCAGCTATTCCAGGGTAGCATTTGTTTATACTGTATTTAGTAATACAGTCTCACATTTCTTGGCAGTAGAATGAATTATGATTTCTATTTGTGTAATGACACCAGTTGGCATATCATTTCTAAAGGTTTATTAATGCTCAGTCAGATGTTATAAGATGCGATGAACCCAGCACGTTATATCAAAGCTTGTGCCTTGAAATCTCCTCCTTTCTCTTTTTTTGTTTATTGTTTGATTGCTTGTACTATCTGAAGAAATGAAAACTTTTCATTTCTCTTAAAAGCCAATAATAAAATTGAGAAATGTGACATGAATATAAAATAATTTAGCTAGATATTATTTGGTTGCAGTATGTTGTGTCTTTGTTCACAGATACTTTAAGAACACGAAGTTTTCCTACCAAAATAGTTTAAATGATACACTTTAGAACAGGGGTGCCAAACTCGATTTCATTGAGGCCGCATCAGGATTGTGTTTGACCTCGGCGGGGCAGTGGGCATTGGTAAGTGTGGGCATGGTCAGGGTAGGCGTGGCTCTCTGCCAGTGAAAACAGAGCCCAGGAGTGCCAGCAGAGGCACTGCAGGCCAGTCCTTCACTTTTTCCAGGGTGGCCCAATTGGCCAGATGCGGCCCACAGTCCTTGAGTTTGACACCTCTGCTTTAGAAGTTCCCATTCAATTATTACATTCTGCCACTGAATCTATATTAAGAAAGTCTGAATTGGAAGAAGATGAGGATTACTTTAAAATATACTACTTATCGAAACATCAAAATTATACTGAATTTTAATTCCACTTTTTCTCTGTGCTCCTTATTTTCATCATTAAATCTTCCAGCTAATTGAATTTTCAAAAATGAAGAGTGGAATTCAGCACAATACTAGTAGTTACTGGTGTTTCAATAACTAGTATTGCACTGAATTCCACTCTTCATTTTTGAAAATCCAATCAGCTGGAAGATTTAATGATAAAAACAAAGAACACAGAGAAAAAGTGGAATTAAACTTCTAGAAATGGCAGTGAAGATACTGATGTGGTATCTTTTAGGATCAACAAGACGCTCTGACATGTCTTTGATCTGAAAGATCAGAATTGTGCAGGCAATGGTTTTCCCTGTGATACTCTATGAGGGTCAAAGTTGGACTTCGAAGAAGCAGGATAGAAAGAATATGGACACTTTTCAGTACTAGAGAGGACTCCTGAGAATACCATGGATAGCTAAGAAACAAACAATTGGATTATAGAATAAGTAAATCCAGAGTTCTCATTTGAAGCACAAATGATCAGGTTCAAATTACCATATTTTGAGATGTTATGTGAAGACCTACCTGTCTTGAGAAAGTTGGAAGGAAAGAGAATGCTGCTGGGAAAGTTGGAAGGAAAGAGAAGAGGATGACGAGTAACTCGATTACAAAGGTGATGGGTGCACCATTGGAAGAGATAAAGGGCCAGATTGGGAACAGGACCTTATGAATAAGATCTGTTTATATTAATTTCTTATTGTTAATATGAAACATAAAAGTGCCTAATATAGCAGTTAATATTTTAAATATCATTAGGCTGCCGAGGGAAAATCCCTATCTGTCTCCTTTAGTGTACTGATGTGCAGTATTATAATACAGTTTCTCCAGCATGGTATTTTCCAAATAAGTTGGTCTCTTAATTCTCATCCCAGTGTCTTGAGAATTCGGATACTTGTAATTCAAACATATCTAGAAGGCAAGCTGCAGAGATGGATGCATCATTATAAAATCTTAGTTATACTATTTTAATTTTTCTTTTTGAAAAAAACCTCAATATAGATTGCTGTAAGATGTATACATCAAATGCCTGAAATAACTTCAGTTTGAACATAGGTACTGCAGATATAACATTTTTGAAAATAATAATTTTCCTGATTTGTGTGAAAATGGTTTATGTTTTCTTGGTGCATCAAGATTGGACAAAATGCTTGTCATCTTTATTTAATAACTCGTCCTCAAATTTCTTATCCTCTACAGGTCTCTGCACCTGCTTTATGAAACATTGTTGTTTTTGATGAAAAACAACAAAGAATCATTGCAATACACAAGCAGATTAATTTGAAAAGTTACCCCCTTTGTACCGCTGAGTCCTCTGGCCCTGCAGTTTTAGTTTTGGCTGCTAAATATAACCAGGATTTTTTTTTTTTCAAAAAAGAAACAATCTTGGCCCTTAATCTGTTAGAATGTTTGTGAACTTCCTGTTAGCCCTCAGTATGATACCGAGGCCTGAAAACATGGAAGAAGGGTATCACTGTTCAAACAATTTCCTAGGTCCCCTAATCCGTTCCTACTAATGCTGTTGCTGTTTTTGCTGTTGCTGCTATTGCTGCAAACTGTTTTTAAGAAAAAGTGTTTGCATCAGCTGCTAAGCAACTCCCAAGTAGATGAAGAGGGTTTGGGTGAAAATGAGTGCTGAGTTTCTGGCAGGTTCTTCTCAGACTTATCTGGTTGACAGCAGCTTGGCTTCTCTGAAGAGATTTGGGACATCTGCAGCAGCCCTCTCCAGAATGACACTTCCAACACTACACAACTGTCTGGAGTTTCTGGGTTATCTTCCTTTTTAGAAGATTAGAAAAGAACCTTTTGTTTTCTGGCTGCTGGGAGAACAAGAGAATTGGCTTAGTTGTCTAAATGAAAATATGAAATGTGCTTCACACTTGTATTGATCATTTTAATTTTTTTCTTTAAAAAAGATAAACTGAAAACCTGGGGCGGGGGGACAAAAACTCTGCATCTCTTATGTGCATCCTGGTTAGACCCATTGTAGATAATTAATATGCCCACTACAGCTTTCCCATTTTCCTACATATTTCAAGAAAGAACTCATAACTGCTAAATCCTTTCTCATTTAGCAGGATGTGCGACCTCCTCTTAACTTTCTTGGTTTCCATTTCCTCATTCAAATGTGAGCAACCAGTAAGATTTCTGGTTCATATGTACTACTAAGCAAACCATAGAATAAGCTTCTACTTATTGATAGGAGGAGCCAAACAGAAGAAAACAGGCAGTTTAGGCTAGTGCACTTACTCTTTCCCAATAAAGTAGGAAATTACATAATTCTGGCTTAGCATTGTTTACAAATGCCAACACTGTTTTTCTGATAACATTTTATACAATAAATTCATACATCACTTAGAACCCTAGATAAGGAATGCAGAAAAAATATAGAGGTTAGACTAATGTTTCTCTTGAGGAACAAGGATTGTATGTAACCATTGAAAGTGCTTTGATTTGATTGGAATATACATTTTGTATAAAAAGATATAAAAAATATACAGAAGTAAACACTTGGAAGCTGCCCCCCAAACAGTTGGATTGTTGTCTATCAACATGAAGTGCATTTATCTTTTATATCTGTTGTAGTGTAGTTCCAGTGCTTCTTTCTGTCATCCTTCCCATGCTTTAATTTGACTTTTTGCTGTGGCCTTGAAGCTGGGCACCTGTTTCTTGTTGACATAATTGACATTTTTTGCCCTAAGAAACTCCCCAAGTTTAGCAACAGCTGGCAGCTATGCCCTGCTTCTCCCTCCCACTCTTTGCCACAGAACCCCAGAACTAAAAGAGGAAGCATACACTCATTTACCCTAAATGTTCATCCTGCACAAGCCACTGACTGTACAGAGCATGGCAGATTACATATACCTTGAAATTTTCCTGATTGATTTAAGCGGGGGAAGACAACATTGCTTTAACAATGGTACAGCTAACCATGACTTAATGCTTGGATTGGGAATAAGAGGAAGGCAACCTTGTGGAGGCATGCCAGGAGATGGTTCTACCATGGTAAGAAGCACATGGGGAAAGGCCCCTTGGTCAAGAAACCCTGAAATAAAATTAATGATGAATGTCAGTGTTTGCCCTTGCCTTGTAGTATTAAACAAAATTAAAGAAGTAGAAAGAACAAGGTCAGAGGGGCCTGCAGTAGGTTTTGTCAGGGGGAGTCAAAAGAAGAAAGTGCAAGTTAAGTGATTTGCTAATAATAAGAATGTGAATACTTGAGGGAGTGTCTATCCTAGTATGAACATGCTCAAGCATTAAGACCCGCAAGGATGGCAGCTACTGGGAGTGGCTTGTTATATGGGAGAGGGTAAAGGATCTTCTCTGTTGTGGGACCCCAACTTTGGAATGGTCTTCCCTTGCAGGAAAGGCTAGTTCCAGCATTGTCTACCTTTTGCTATCTGGTAAAAATCTTACTTTTATTGTCACATTTGGAACTGGTGTTCACTAATAGTATCAGAATGTTCAGTTTTGCTATTTAGTCTTATTGTGTTGCCATATTTTGCTTTTTGTAAATAGTAAATAGTAATTGTTCTCAGGAACATTATTTTTCATGAACTGGATGGATATTTTACGAAACTGTCATATAGGGATTAGTTTCTGTGGTTCATGTTTCTCTACAACATCTACCTTGAGTGGTGGATCCTCTCTAGGATTTCAAGTCAAAAGTCTATTAGAGTTTGAATTTGGGAATTTATGGGTGCAAAGCATTTATTATCCTTCTCAAACTAATTCAAGCACATGCTTCCTCTGGAAGAGTAATAAGGAGTCAGCATGAATATTGAGTCAGTCTATAGATATTTCTATGTGTAAACTCACACAAATAAAAAATAAATAAATACAAGATGTCATAACTTGGTTTTGCCTGAAACTAGGCAAGCTTGAAATGTTATTTTAGTAAAAAGTGGATGTTTCATGGCTACTGATAGAAATGAGCAATCTTAGAAACTGAGACATCTAAAGAATACCAAAGGAGGGCCTGGATGTTCAGTTGTTGCTGTGCATCACAGTATCCAAGGAACGGAAGTTTAATAAGGGGCAGGGTGAAACTAGACCCTTCCCCGCTCTAAAGGGGCACTTTAGCAGCTGTGCTTGTGCAGCAAGCTATTTCTGCCAGCAAGGTTCCAGGAAATGTGTTGGGAGATTTCTAAAATCATTTGGCATGTTGGGTTTTTTTAAGGTTTACATCAAGGGCCAGTGTGTGTGTGTGTGTGCGCGCGCGCGCACGCAGAGACAGTGAATAATTTAGTGTACTTCAACCATTTTAAGCCTGCATACATTTTGGCAGCTTTCACAGAAAGCTCTGAAAGAGAAGGCGTTCTGGAGCTGCTGCCACAGCAGGCATTTCAATGCTGTAGCAATGTCAAATAGTTGCCTTGATCCTCCCTTTTGTTTCCACTGGCTGTTCTCCCCCCCCCCCCCTCCCTCCCCCCCTCCTCTTTTTTTTGGTGGTTGTTTTCATTTCGTTTTATTTTATTTTTGACCAAACATGGTGTGCACAGCAACAGCACAAAAGGCAACAGATCAAAAAGGCTCCCGAGGTATCAGTGGCTTTATTTGTAAGGAAATGTCAGTGAGCATGCCATGATGGGCTGCGGGAGGCAACCCCTTTGCCAGATAACCTGCTGACCATAGAAAAGTGATTTGTCTTGTCCTCGGGACTGTCATTTGCCTGGCACTTGCAGCAGCAATCTCCAAACATTTCTGGCCCACCCGGAAAAATCTGGGAAATATGAACTTATTGAAGCCCGCAGCAGCAGGCAAGCATTTTGGGCTGGAGCTGGGGGTATATTCAGGGTTGGGATTCAATTTTTTTAACAACTGGTTCTGTGGGCATGGCTTAGTTGGTGGGCATGGCTTGGTAATGTGACTGGCTGGGCATGGCCAACTCAACATCACTCACATCGAGGTACGCATCTCCTCGCCTGGCCTCTCTTGACTGTGGGGATGCTGCAACAGTTGTAAATGTGAAAAATGGTTATGTCACTTTTTTCAGTGCCATTGTAACTTTGAATGGTCACTCCACACAAGCAAAGTACCAGCAAAGGAGGGGAAAAAACTCCAGAGACGTTCCTGAGACAGGAAGTCTAGTCCTGCCAAGAATGTAAAAAGGGTTAACACAGAGGCAGTTTCTGTAAGCAACACTAGAATGTTTCCTTCCTGCCTTCCTTACAGGATTAGGCCAGTAATTTCTTCTAACAACCGGTTCTCTGAACTGCTTAGAATGTTAACAACTGGTTCTAGGGAATAGGTGCGAACTGATAGAATCCCACCCCTGGGCATATTTGGAATTTCCAAGAACAAATTTAATCATTTATCTGTTGCCCAACTCAAACCATGCGACTCTTCAGTTATGTACTCAAAGAAGATTAAAGCATAATCAATATAATGGTAACATAACTATTACTGTAATTATATCTGTATCCTGCTTTTTATTTTATACAATTCAAGGCATTGTAGTCACTGCTCCCTCCTATTTACCCCACAACAACCTGCCTATGATATGGGTTGAGCTGAGAGAGAGGTACTGGTCCAAACTCGCCCAGCTGGCTTTCATGCCTAAGGGAGGATTAGAGTCAGAGGTGGAATTCAGCAGGTTTTGACCAGTTCTGGAGAACCGGTAGCAGAAATTTTGAGTAGTTCGGAGAACCGGCAAATACCACCTCTGACTGGCCCCGCCTATCTATTCTCTGCCTCCTGAGTCCCAGCTAGGTCTTTCTTTGTTGCCCTGCACAGGAGCTGGAAAGCAGGTTAGCGGGGTGGGGAGAGAATGGGATTTTGCAGTAACCTCCCCCTAGGAGTGTGGAGGGAATAGAGATTTTGCTTCCCCTGTCACGCCCACCAAGCCAAACCCACAGAACTGGTAGTAAAAAAAATTTGAATCCCACCACTGACTCGAGTTCAGGGCTTCCTGGAGGGTGTAAAACGAGTGACAAGGAGAAGAGCCATTTTTCTCAAAATGACTGGTGCTTTGTTTTCCAGCAAGACCATTTCCTATTGGTTTGTTTTTAATGATATGCTTTTTAAAAAATTGATAGGTGTCATGGGGGGCACATCGCTGATGGTGGCCCTCTCAATAGAACCAGTTGGGGAAGCCCTGTAAAAGTAGACAGACATGAAATATTTCTTTTAAGTGGACTTTAAAAAGAAACTTGACTTACTCAGCAATGTGTTTGGTTTATCTGTCTACTTAAAAAAAAATGGCACCCATCGAAACAGTTTTCCCCAGATAATTTGCAGAAATTGTTTTTAATGTTTTAAAAAACCTATTGTGATTAACATTAAAATAAACAAGATATATTGATAATACCTATATCATAATGGGGAAAGGTTACAGGAGGTCTTGTTCAGATTCTTGGATATGTCCTATGCAGAAAGTGATGATGAATGGGGCCTTTTTGAGAAGGTCACTTTGTCTTCCAGCTGAGACCTGATGATCTCAGATCTACAAAATTAAATACTTTTGATCGAAGTATAATCTACTTTTAAAATGTTCTAGTTGTTGTTATTTTCTTCGCAAAGTCTAGTTCAGATTTACCTTTGCTTCTGAGATTTTTTGTTTCATTTTACCAAGCTAGCCTACAGCCTGGGATTTCCTGGGTGTCTCCCATTTAAGTATTAATCTGCTCTCACCCTGTTTAATTTTCCTGAGTTGCTTTATATCCTGGTTGTTTAAGAAGTTCTTTAATTGAAAGTGATGAATTCACTTAGTTACATAAAGCTTTTACAAAAAGTATAAATGATGGCAGCTTTGTATGAAAATGTGTTTTACTTACTTAGAGTAGTACCTACACTAATCTAGGAAGTACTTACACTTAGGAATCTTTAAAGTTTGATGGGAAACAGCCCTACCCACTCGCCTTCTGGTAAATGGGAATTTTGTCACCAACCATGCTTACTATATATAGTAACCATTTTGAGCCTGAGCAACCATTTTTCATGATAGCCATTTTGCCAGAGTGCCCTTGGAATGTATCCAAAATGTGAAATGTGCCCTTCCTGATTTGCAAAATGAATTGGACAAAATCAAACAAATGTTTTTCTAATATTTTGAAAGACTTGGAGCTGAAGAAGAGCACATTAAGTTCATTGGATTATAGCCAAGAACATTTGATGGCTGTATGTTTAAACCTGCAGTATATTTTGTTTTGGGAAGATGACAGAAAGGCATTATCTCTGACCTTTTTCCAGCAGAAATCTCTCTCAAGTTTTCCCTAAGGATTGCATCCTTTCATCATTCTTTTTTCCCCACAAGGTGTCACTCTCACACCATCTACCTATGTGTTTTGTGTGTGTGTGTGTGTGTGTGTGTGTGTGTGTGTGTGTGTGTGTGTGTGTGTGTGTGTGTATGATTCATGGCAGTTTCCACATATTTATCATGGAGTTTTCTATTCCCATCTCATTGCTTGTTCCTAATTAGTTTCATGATAAAATATAGAAAGCAAAAACCTTCATATTAATTATATATATAAACTTTTGCTCATCTATTGTAGCAAGTTGCCAATTCCTGGCTATGGGTTGTACTTAACTATAAATACACTTGAATTTCTTACAGAAATCTGTTGAATCAACCAGTTTAGGTAAACATATTTCCCACTTTCTTCTTACCATAGCCAAATCAATAGTGTGCATACCAAACATAAAGTATATAGTCTCTTTCAAATATAAAAACAGTGTTGGTATCTCCAAATTGACTACAAAGTTCTGTACTGTTTAGTGCTGGATTTACTAGTCGAAACTGATGTTAGGTCTTCCAATAATCTAGGTTTTTTGGCTTTAGATGGTCAAAAGAAAAGGGTTTATTTATAAGACATTTTCTTGGTTTCTCTGGGCATGATCCAATGAGAAATCTTTTTAGGTCAGATTTACTGCTTTCCTCCAAGTTTCCTCTTGTATTTTCCAAGCATTGTTTGTCCTAGGTTTGTTAGTTATGGTTCCTTGTTCTCCCCCCCCATTCTTTCCTTTCCTTTTCCTTCCTTCCTTCCTTCCTTCCTTCCTTCCTTCCTTCCTTCCTTACTTACTTATCTTTTATCTGTCTAATATAACTCTCCCAACTATCCTCCCAAACTCCTAGAACTAGTTGTTCTAATATTTTGCTGATTAAAATAAACACATTCTGATATTCCCTCACTTTCCTTGCCTGCTATCTTCTTTAAAAACTTATTCTGCATTTCGTATCTTGAATTACTTTTTTCTACATTAGCTTTTACTGCTTTCCAAAAGGTGGTGTTTCTTTTTTTTTTTTTTAAGTAGAACATCTTTAAGTAAAAATAATTTTAATTTCACTACTGTTGAGATGCATTGATTCCTCAGTATAGTATTTATATCTAGAAGATGGCAGGGGGATGGTGGATTCTGAAAAACTCTAGGGCAGGGGTGTCAAACTTGCGTCATCACGGCATCGTCACATGATGTATCAGCATTCTATTTCTCTTTGCTAAACCAGGCGTGGCCAGCGCATGACACATCTGGCCCACGGGCTGTGAGTTTGACAGTTCTGTTCTAGGGCATGTATATGAATCTCTCAAACAACTTTTGGAATAATGAAAAAGATTGCTGTATTTTATTGAGGAAATACTAGCAACTACTTCTAATAAATCAGGGAAATGATAGATAGATGATAGATAGATAGATAGATAGATAGATAGATAGATAGATAGATAGATAGATAGATAGATATAACGATAGAGATAGATATTTTATGTGTGTTTGTGAATGACTCAAATGACCTCCAGTAATTTGCATTTCTGGCTGTCCATGCACCAACACTGATAATATGTGTTCTTTTTTAAATTTAGGAAGCTGATTTGTACAGACAACTTCCCATGGAATCTGAGAACCTTGCCCCAGTTCATACTGCTGTGAGCACACCTAACATGACACAGGACATGAGATCTATTACAAATAATGGATCAGATCCCTTTCTGAACAGGCAAGTACCATGTTTGCCCACCAGTCATTTTATGTTCTATAATAAAGGCCTTTGCTTACCTATTAAAGCACATGAATAGAGATTTCTATAGTAGCAATTTGACTTATGAGTTACAAAAGCTTTAATTGAATAGCCATTTAACCTTTCTGATTCTGATCAATTGTGATCTGCTTACTCTGTATTTGCATTTTCAGTGGTGTGTAGAAAATTGGCCAAAGGTATTTCTCATATGGGAACAGGCAGGCAAGGCTATAGGATACCAAACTGACATTTAGCCTGAGAAGACAAATTTGGTATATTACGTTTAATTAAGAAAATTAGGATAATTTCCTAATTATTCTATGTATAATTAAGAAAAACACCTGCATGCTAGATGGCATCTCTTCACATGGAGTGCTGTCTCTCTGTCACTGTAAATTTGGATTGACACTGCCTTTTGCTTTTTAAACAACTGGCATCATTTGACAGTAGAAGAATGACAATCACTGGTGCCACTCCTTAGTTGAAATTGTGATTGGGAATCATGTATCCTGCATAATGATTGTAGCAGGTGCCAAGAAGATGAAGTGGAAGCAAATGTAGATGAAAGATGCAAGTCAACATTGCTTGCCAGTGCAAAAGCTACCAGTGAGAAAGAGAGGATGAGATGAGGAAGGGAGCAGGGTTGGGTACTGTAGGTAGTTGGATAAGTAGACTGGAAGATAAAAAATTGGAGTCTATGATAAGGCTAGGAAACTTTATTTAGTACATCATTATAAAGCTTTTTTTAAAAAATTAATATAGAGATTGATCTGTGGTTGTTGCATGTAAGGAATGGACTCTGTTATTGAGATGTGGTTCCATTCCTTGATCTAGGTCTATCTTCTTTGGGCTTTGAGTTATACTGGCTACCAAATTGCCATGAAGATCTAAAATGATAATACGATGTCTTGTAATGTATGCATTTTATTTTAAGAAAAATAAGATTTCCAGTTGCCAAATTTTGTGATAGATAGATGTTTTCAACCTGTCATAGGGGAAGTCACAAAATACTGGAGTACATTGAGATCTATCTAGAGTCCATAGTTTAGCCAATTAGACTCTTATTTCGTAGGCCATTCTGGGGACAGACATGTGATGGGCACAGTCTTGACCACGGACTTTTCATGTCTCAATTCATAGTGGGCCATACCATTCCAGGGAGCAGAGCACAGACAGTGGCCTAGGCTTAGGATGTTACAGCATACCGACTACACCTGAAGACTTCCTCAGCAATGTAGATGAGATGGACACAGGTATGAACAAGAAGTCTATTTTTTTTCATGACAAAATTATAAACAATAGGCTCAGCCAATGATACTTTTATACTTGTCTGAATTATATATTCAATTGCCCAGCGATTGAATAAACTTCATCTTCCAATTTGTGCAAGAACTGCAGCCCCAACATTTCCAATAAGACTGATATTGCATATGCTTCAGTATGCAACCAAGAAGATCCTGATTTTAGCCGTCAAGTTATGTACATTCTGATTTTCCTCCAATTTTAATCTTACATTATACTGAAACCGTGCCCCCTGAATCTTTTTAGCCTTCTAAAAGTGTCTATCTGAGTGTGGGTGTCCAACAAAGGAGTTGTTTTAGATTTCTTGATAGAGTTCCTTTACCCTTCCTTTCAGTGGTGGGATTAAAAATTTTTTATTACCAGTTCTGTGGGCATGGCTTGGTGGGCATGGCAGGGGAAGGAGACTGTAAAATCTCCAGTCAGAGATGGTATTTGCCGGTTCTCTGAACTACTCAAAACTTTTGCTACCAGTTCTCCAGAACTGGTCAGAACCTGCTGAATACCACTTCTGCTTCCTTTCCTTCTTGATGAAATCTTAAGTTGTACACTGTTAAGGCATATTTCCTAGGTACCTTAGTGAAAAAGTCTGCTGCTAGGATTTTTGTTAGTTTTTCATAAAACCCTTAGCTTTCTGTTCTGGATTGAAATCTAGACAGGTGTAGCTGAAGTTTGGGTCAAGTAACCCATGGTTTTAGATGGTATGACTCAATTCACTTCTTCTTTATTTTGCAGGAGATAATGTAGCACAGACTCCCATGAATATCAACTCCCAACAGACACGCTTCCCTGACTTCCTTGACTGTCTTCCAGGAACAAACGTTGACCTTGGGACATTAGAGTCCGAAGACCTGATTCCCATCCTTAGTGATGTGGAATCAGTCCTCAACAAAAATGAACCTTTTCTTACCTGGTTGTAACTGATAACCCAACATTTCCTTTCCTTCTAGAATTTAAGGCCAAGCCTCCTCAAGTCCCTCAGCTAACCAGCCTAATCCTTTGCTGACTTTTCCAGCCCCTTTTTAGGTCAATGAATCTTGATACAGGATGTCATTGACAATAACTTACATTTGAAATGTACACGCATACAATATACACATCCCTAGTTTTAAGGAATAGAATTGCTTAAAGATATTAAATGTAAGTTTTTCCTAGATGTGTTTTGAGGACACAAAGGGGTGGGGTGGGGTTTTTTTGCACCATGTCTGAACTGAACGGTCATCAGCTACACACAGTTAAGTGTATAATTAAGGAAATGAAAGGCAGAGTGATGACTGTAAGAAGTTTTAGACTGCAAAAGTTAGCTTGGTTCTGAAAACCTAGCACACATTCAAATACAGCTCTGTGATTATATTTAATTGCACCAAATGCTTGTTATTTACAAGAGCTTTAAAAATCATCATTATTTTAAATAAACTCACATTGTAGGGAATACAGCTTTTTTCTTTTAAATTCCAAGTCAACCAGAGAGCAACTTTTTAAAAATTTGCAAAGCACAAACTTTACTGTTGGGACTTTTTCAGTTGCTATTTGGTTTCTAGTAAGCAAAAGTCTAGCTGTTGTTTTTACACTACCACTGCATTATAAAATCAACCAGGTTGATACTAATTGCTGCCATTTTTAAACTATATAGAAAATGAAAAAATGCAATATATGTTACATTCTTTTTTAATTTCATTTTAAAGAAGTATACTTTATATGTAGCTGTTTTAAAAACTATTTTAAGATGAATCATAAAAACAATAATTTTTTGTTGTGTTATACACAAACCAAAAAAAAATTGAATTTCCGAATTCTGGAGAAAAACTCACATTATTGAATACAGTAACAATTTTATAGAACCACATTATCTTTTTCTCTTTTTAGTAATAATACATTTTGTGGATCAGATTTTACAAGCTAGAAATAATATCTTCACTTTTATCAGTTAGGTGAAAGCCAACATCTCTTTCTCAGTGTAGCAAAAGTGTTTAACTTCTTAGCCATTTGCTTCTTAATTCTGGCCTATGAGACAAAAAATTATTGTTGGTGTACTCCTAGCTTTATTCATATAAAGATTATTAAATAGTTGATATCTGGGACTGAGAATGCATCAAGGATTTCAAATACTCACTTTGCCTGAAATGCAAATGACGTCCTAAGGTTAAGTATTTTAAATTGTTTTTATTTATAATCTATGAACAGTAAGCTTTTTTATATTGAAAACATATCTTTTTATGGAAGGCATTATAATTAATACAAGCCTCTTAATCAGTGATATGCAAACCAAACAAAGAGGTAAAGCACAGTGCTAGGCTTCAAGCGTACCAATAAAAGAGTCATCATTGTATTACAGAACTGGGCAGTCTATGGCCCTTATTTTCCAACTTAGTGAAGGTAAAAGGCAGGTGAAATAGTTTGAAGTCAATAAGATAGGTTGTAGAGTGGCTAAGGAGAGAATGCAGATAACAATGCTGCAGTATTACAAAGTCAATTCTGGGGATTACCCCAGTGGATCGATTAAATATTGGTGAACACTACTTTGTGGGAGGATTGTTACTTGAAAGTCTTTGTTTTGAATGCACCAGGATAGCTTTCTTTTCACAATATTTTAATCATAAGTGATTAAAAAACAAAATCCAATATTTGTGAAGTTTTAATATTTGACCCAGAAAATATTTTGTGTTTGTTTTATAAGGGCAGGGATGGGAAGGCAGACATAAGTAAGTAGATTAGTTTGTTTTAGCAGATTCTTGCACCTACTAGAAAATATTTTCCATCAATGGGCATTCTTTCCCTTTTATTTTATTTTCATTTCTTTCTTTTTTTTCATTTTACTTGCTCACTTAACATATAGGATTAATCATTAAAAGAGCAAGAAATCTGTCTTTAAGCAATGTTATTGCATGTTTCCCACTATTTAAAGATTATCAGGCATGATATGAAAACCAGACACTCCTACGATGTTTACTATTTTAGTTATGTGAACAAGTTTCTTCTTCCTTGATTTTTTTTTTCTTACCTGCTTAGAAAAACAGGACGTATTAAAGGCAGATCCAAATCTTACTTTGTTGTATGGCCAGCGCTTTTGTGTTCATCAAGAAGCTGCAGAAACACTGCCATAGATCTCTTGTTCACTCAGCATCAGACTGCTTGGCAATTTTCGGACTTCTGCAGATTTACAGATTTAAGACATACATAGTAATATTTGCTGTGACAGACGGAGCTTCTAGCTGGCAATAGGGTTCAATTGAAGGTAGCTCACTTATTCTAAAAAAGGATCAGATCCAATAGTGTACATTAATATTTGAAGTGACATTTCCCACATATTTGTAGCAACATCATGTTCCATTTTGTACAACCAAAAACATCCACCAAAGGAGCTCTTGCAAATTGTGCAAGTGGTATGATTTACCTCTTTTGATTTTACTTTCCCGAATTAGTCTGCATCATTCGGAATGACTTCAACTTAAAATGAAAGTGACTTAGAGAAGGAACTAAACTTCACCCAGGCTCCAGCTGGATCTAGGCGAGAGTTAGGAGCAGAAAGGAGAATATTGTCTTAGTCCTATATGGCACCAAAGATGGGTAGAGAAGCAAAATTCAAGCATTAGAGCAGAAATTTCAAACCTTTTCTGGATCAGATCCTATTAATTAAAAAAAAACTCAGAACCCGCAGAAAAAAGTTAAGAGGCACTAGTAATTTTAAAAAATGGCTTTATTTGAGTATTTCAATGGACGGGGATTAACCACAGTCTTTTATACAGAAAGAACTCCATTACATCTTCATGGAACCCTGAGGTTTCCACAGTTTGAAACACATTACTGTAGAGAATTGTAGCAAACCGCAAAAATCCAAATGACCATTAAATGGTAGCAGGAGATATAGAAAACACCACATCTGGCTACCATTCAATGATCTACATCTAAATTTTTGCAATCTAAATCTGGTAAGCCTATAATTTTTATAAGAAGCAGAAGGAATTCTGTGCATATTTCCTTCTTTGAAGAAATCACTAGGGATGCTTGTTATTGCCATACCTGTGATAACTCTGGAATTGAAGTACATAAATAAGTGAATAGGGAACACATATGAGAAAATAATACTTTTATCCATATTCCTCACCATGATGAAGGTAAATGCTATAAACCTAGAGCCACCAGAACAAGGTTTGAAAAATCTAGCTGCCCACTAGAAAAATATTAGAAGACTAGCTGCCAGCAAAAGAACTACCATTTTATTTATATTTTGTACCTAGTGGGTTTTTGGAGCCCAGATATAGTAAATAGAAATAATGCTGAACCATTCTACTGGGGTGAGGGGAAGCTGCATTGGAACTAGCAGTATGCCTTACTTACATTTACAGCTCTCAGCAGAATTTCCTAGCCCTAAGTGGAAACTCAGGGGGAATAATTTCTGAATAGGGGTGCATAGATACTTTGACTGACAAGTTTAGAGCGCTGCAAGTCTTTTGGGATTTGATTTCCATAATTCAGTCCCATAGGACCAATTGAAATTCAGGGAGTAGCAGATCCAAGGCTGGTTTAGAACTATTATATAAGACAGTTAAATTGAGCAACTAGGTTAACATATGAAGGCATCATGCAGCATTAGAACAAAGCCAATGTTGTTTTGTTTTAAACTGTCAGAACTATTATTTTTGAGGAGTGAAGCATCTAATAGTAGAGGTTGGGGGTAGGGGGAGATCCCAGTAATCACAAAAAATGAGAGAAATGAATGAATAAGTCAATTTTATGTCACAAAGTCCTGTTTTAATTTTTAAGGGTTGCTTTACCCACAATGATTTCTTACTGATCTAATGGTTTTTTGTAAAATTTCAGTGTAAGACTATGATTTGTGGTATTTAATTACTTTATTTTTTACACTTTTGCCAGCAATAAAAACATATAGCAGTGGAGCAATCATGCGGCCATTCAAGGATTTTAAGTTAAGGAAAGGCTCACTCCAGTGCTGACCATATAGAAGTTCTGGGATATGGATAACAGTTTGTAATATTGAGTGAGGGGAAGTTTTGAAGCCATTGCTTTTCAAACTGAGTTATAGAAAATTCTGAGATTTTTTTTAGAAGTAGGTTAAGAATTCCAATACAAATTCAAATTAACTTTCATTGAAATGAATTTGCCCTGCTGATGTGCAATGAGCATGGTGTCTAGTGTTTATTCCTGAACTAAGACTCAGGAGACCCAGATACTTGTTCACACTCCTTGATGATGTATTCTGAGCATCTAGCCATGTTCTGTTTGTTAACTGTCCTATGCCACAGGGTGATTATGAGAATAAAGGAATAAAGTGCTATATGCTATCATGAACTCCATGGCAAAATGGTGGTACAGAAATGGAATAGATAGAATAAGAAAACTTTTCCTGTTGCAATAGGGATTGTATTGTGGAATTTGTTTTAAGTTCATGAAAGGGAAAAGTGAGTTCCAACAGGGCTGGACAGTGCCTTGTGTGCACTTGAAAATTATCCCTTTAAACCACTGGAAGGAATTACTATGCTAAGGGCAAAAGAGTTCTTTGAAGGCAGATGTTTAAAAACTGCTATATTAGACATTAAATTAATTGAAAATAAAGCATTGGAGAAGCCAATGGTTTTTTTTAAGAGTTGGAGAAATTAAATGCTTACTTTTGGGAATGGAAATGGATGGTAAAACTGGTATTTCTGTTTTCCTAATACACTACATTCATTTATGTGCTAACACTTTAATACTTTTTTTATTTACATCAGTTTGTTATGCTATATGCCATCTTGTGTGAGCATTTGTTTTCAGTGTAGAATACTTTGCATACATATGTGTATGCTTGAAAATCAGAACAAACAGTTATATCCCGAGTTTGTTTCTTTTTTTTAAAAAGTATTTCTTTATTATTGTACAAGAAAAAAATAAAATAAGTAGAAATTGATTTAAACTTCCTGCCCTATGTGTTGGTTTCACTTATTCCTTGGAAAGAGGGAAAAAAAGGACTCTACTGAATAGATAAAAGTATTGCCACTAAAAAGACAATGACTATGTTCACGTAATGCTTTGGTAAGAATTGGCGGGGGGGCACACTTTTAGCTTACTCCATTACCATCACACATCTCTCCCTCCCATATTTTGAAGTTCCAATTCTGACCCAACTCATCTAAAATCTCACTAAGTAGATGGTCTTTAGTAATTTAATATTCTTATCTAATAATGGTCCCAACTCTGATTGGCCACAGCCATCTAGCCTTTCCCTGTACAAGACTGTATCTTGTACAATCATTTTGTCTTGGGATGTCCAGCTTGTATGTTCTCTGGTGGTGTGGTAGAATCTCCAGCTAAAATAGGTGGCGGAGTGAAGAGACTGGTGAGTTTAGCATCATTGCAGGGTAAGGAGCAATGCAGACCTACCTGAGTCCCATTCATTAAACTCTTATCAGGCTGTTCTCTAAAGAATGCAGTCAGTGACCAGATTCTTGTAAATCAGTCAGCAACAATTAGCAACTCTGATCAGCTCATGGTGTCATGTTGGTTCGTTTAGCTAACAGTCACCTTTTCAAAAATCAGATTACAGTCAATCCAAGAATGGCAGAAGAGTGTGAACCCTTATTTCTGCTATGCATGGATCATTAATGAAGGCATCAGGCTTACCATTTCATTTGAATCCTAAATGACCACCAGCTGGGACTTGTGTACTGTATATTGTTCCAAATTAAAGCAATCCAGAATGGTGGCTCTAGATTCTGAACCATATATACATACTTTAATTGAACCTCAATTAAAGAACCCTTGCTTGATGGGAGTAGTGACTTTTTACAAATTGAAAGCTCATAATATAGTTTCCTGCCAAGTGAGTTACACAAACACTTACAAAAATCCATATAAGAAAATGGTATTTTGGTTCAATCCCCTTGCTGTTCTCTTGTGCATCTAATGCTTAGGACATTACTAAGCATGAGATGAAGAAGAGAACAGCAAGGTGAATGATCCAAAATAGTAATGCCCTAATGGGTCCATATTTGGACACAATGTTAATCTATGTATGAATCGCATGCACATCAGCTGAAATCAGAATCTGTTGTTTCATCCGGAGAGCCACAAATCCTCACCACTTGGATAAATAGTAATGAAATTGCACTCCTGTCAAAACTACTGTATATACAGTAAATACAAGAAAAGGAAGAACACTGGATTCCATCCTGACAACTGGTTTATTCCGAGTCCCACTGAAATAACTCTGAATAGTTATGGCTGACTTCTCACTAATTTCAAAGACAAACAAGCAGAATTGATTTTAAATGGCTTTACCCACCCAGTGGATTCAGCAAAATATTACTTCAGTTTATGATTGTCCTTCGCCACTGGTGGTGGATCAACAAACCAGCCTTCCATTTTTTTCTGTTTGTTTTTATAAAACTGAAATAGACACTTATAAAAGCTGTTAGGTGAGAAAAGGTCTTTTGCTCTTCCGGTTCATTGATTTCTACAACAAACCTTCTGCACATGTTCAAAGCAGACCAAAGTATTGGAACTTGTTCTCGCCACCCAGTTATCTATCTAAAAACGGTCCAAAAATCCATATTCCAGGAGTTTAATTGTGCAGGCTGCCAACATCAACACACCAACAGCTATTCAAGCATATTAGGCAATACAAAATTCTTAATATTCCTATGTTCTTCAACTCATAGAATGCTTTGTATCAGAATAAGAGGCAATACAGATCCATTTGAAATAGGGAGAAATGCAGTCTCCCGAGCCTTTTCAAGGGTTTCCTTTTCTCAAGAAACACACAGCCCCCCATTATTTGATTAAATGGCCACCCAACTCAAGTTGGGCAGCACACAACTTTAAAATAAATAAAAATGCATAAGTTGCTAAAATAAAACCAAAGTAAAAAAACACAACTGCCAGAGATCATAAAATGCTCTCAATACAACCAGGATTATGAACCGGTCACAAGAGGGCAGTAAATGTCTTTCTCTGAAGCACTTTCAACCAAAACCACTAGATATGATGGCGTGTCTGATAC
Organism: Notechis scutatus; assembly: GCF_049901735.1. NCBI lineage: Eukaryota > Metazoa > Chordata > Lepidosauria > Squamata > Elapidae > Notechis > Notechis scutatus. The sequence goes on along the minus strand of NC_142012.1, from coordinate 141,918,520 downwards.
TGCTAATGCTCAGCTGCATTTTTATATCATTTTGATGCTTTCCATTTGTTATTTGCATCATGAACAGTTGTGTTTGCATGGCATCAGATCTAGTCAGTCTCTCGATCCAGAGAGAATTATTTATGCCTTTATGTCAGCAGAGCACAGTCTCAGGTGCACAGAACAAATATGGAGCAGAGTTCTCACTGTCACTCATGCTCTTGCGGTCATCGTCTATTTGGATTTCCATAATGCACCATATGTGAGGCTGCCCTTGAAGAATATTCAGAAAATTCACTTGGTGCAAACTGCAGCGGCACAAGCAAGTATGTGTGCCCCTATTACAGTAGACATTACACCTCTACTCTGCTAACTGCTTCATGGCATGGGCAGGGTTATTTACATATAACCTTTAGCTATGCTGGCTAGGAACTTTGGGAATTGTGGTCCCAATATACAGGGATAAGCCAAAATTACTAAGAGCTGCCTCAACATGAAGGGCAGTAATAAAGAAAGATCTGTAGACAGGATATTAGGAGCCATTAACAGAATTCCAGGCCCCTCTGCAAACTACCCAGATTCTTTTAATGATATATAGAAATCTGAACAGTTGTACAGTCAATACAAAATTTATATTGTGATGTGCTCTTAGAAGTTTAGGTTTTTTTTTCTGAAATATTAACATGGTGACTTTGTCATTGAAGGCATTGAACCCCTGGTTATCCACGATTAGGAATGTTTGTTATAGCAAGGACTTTGAAACATGTTTGCATAAAAACAGCTAGTGGTTAGGTAATATTCTCTAGGTGAGGAAATTGTGGAATCAAGCATAGCTAACTGGGGCTAGCCAAATAAATAGTGCAAATAAAAGAACAGATATGTACAGCAGAGATGCAAAACTGGAGATTTTATTTGTTTCAAAATATTAGCCTTATTGAGGTGTTACAGATTTTAGTAACAGATGCAGGACCAAATAAGAACAGTATTCACAACATGATAAAATGGATTTTCTTCCATAACATGTATCTTTAATTATGTATATACTTTCTATGTACACACAAACAGTATATCTTCCCCCAAAAATGATCCAATTCTCAAAGGCATGATGGCAAACTAGGAATATGGACTTATGATGGATAGGGGAATTAAAGTCATAATTTTACTTGAAATGCAATTGGAAATATGGTCCACTGAAATTAATGGAACATATTTTAAATAAACTGTATTGGACTAAAATGCAATGGCCTTTGACAAGTTTTCAAACTCAAGCAGTGGGGTTTGTTTTTGGTAAACCTAAGTCACAAGGTATAATTATTGCATGTAACAAATTTACACAAAACAATACCACTTTAATAATTGGGCACAATATTCTTAATTTACACAGAAATCTTTGAGTAAAAATGATTATTAAATAGGATAGATTATAGAAAGAAGGCTATTATGATATAGCTTTAGAAAGAGGGTTTATAATATGCTGTGAAGAAAATAAGAAACCAGTTCTTTGTATTTTTTTCTTTCTTTTCTATTTTTCTTCAATTTTGTTTCTTTTCTTGAATTCTTTGTTTATTTCTTTCTCTTTTTTCCTTCCTTTATATTATTTTTTAATTTTACTTATCTTGATTTGTTAATCGCTTACAAGATAATAGGTATAAGTATATACATAGTTATGAATACATGAAATGGGTACACATAAGAAAAATAAAAGAAACAATAGGACAGGGACGGTGGGCACATTGGTGCGCTTATGCACACCCCCTACAGACCTCTTAGGAAAGGGGTGAGGTCAATAGTAGACAGTCTAAAGTTTTTGAGGTTTGGGGAAGAAACCACAGAGTCAGGTAGAGTATTCCGGACATTGACCACTCTGTTGCTGAAGTCGTATTTCCTGCAATCAAGTTTGGTGTGGTTAACCTTGAGTTTGTATCTATTGTGTGCTCTTGTGTTGTTATGGTTGAAGCTGAAGTATTCATTGACAGGTTAGTCATTGCAATGTATGATTTTATATACCATACTTAAATCAGACCGAAGACAGCGTAATTCAAGGTTTTCTAGGTCTAGAATTTCAAATCTGGTGGCATAAGGTATTCTACAACAAGTAGAGGAGTGGAGAACTCTTCTTGTGAAATATTTCTGGACTTTCTCAACTGTGCTAATATCAGATACGTAATGTGGGTTCCAGACTGATGAGCTGTATTCGAGTATTGGTCTAGCAAATGTTTTGTATGCTCTAGTTAGTAGCGTGATATTACCAGAGAAAAAGCCACGTAGGATTAGGTTAACAAGTCTTAATGCCTTTTTGGCTATGTAGTTACAGTGGGCTCTAGCACTTAGATAATTAGAGATGAGTATTCCAAGGTCCTTTACAGAGCTTGGATCATCAACCAGGACTTGACTATTCAGCTTGTATTTTATTTTCTGATTTTTTTGCTAATATGTAAGACAGCATTTATTTGTTGAGATTTAAAGTTGCCATTTGTTTGACCATTCTGATACATAGTCAAGGTCTTTTTGAAGGGTAGCAGTATTGTCTGTGGTATTGGACAGCTTTACATCATCAGCGAAGAGAACGCAGTTGCTCTTAATATAATCACAGAGGTCATTTATGTAGAGTATGAAGAGAGTTGGTCCTAGAACGCTGCCTTGGGGAACACCACTGTTGACAGGTACAGAATTTGATAGGATGCTCCCAATTTTGACCATTTGTTGTCTGTTTGACAGGAATGCTTCTATCCAGTTATGCAGTTGTCCAGAGATATCATAAGATTTTAGTTTTATTAGTAGTTTGTCATGTACCACTGAATCAAAGTCTTTACAGAAGTCTTTATCTTTAGTTTTTATCTTTAGTTTTTATCTTCTTTTTAAAAGCTTCACAATGTATGTAAAAAAAAGGAAATCTTTGGATTTTGGAAAGGAAAGCTTGGATATTGATAATCCCATCAAATAATTCTATACAGCACTGAAGTTGTATCAATGTTAATTCAAAAAGCTTGTTGCCAGCATATTTGCCCTTGCTCCTGTATCTTGAAAGTCACCTCAAGACAAAGCAATTAAGCAGATGAAAATTTCTTGAGAAGAGAGCCAATCATAAATAAGGTTTTCTTATGAGCCAAAAGCAATTCAATTCATCTATGCTTTAAAAGATTGGTAGATTTAGTTCATGGCTTCTCTTCTGACTGCTGAGGACACCTTTGCCAAATTGTTTTAATGTGAGGCTATCCAAAACACGAATGCTTTGTTGTGGCCAGTAGAATATAAGCCATGGCTTTACATCCAAATGGGGCAAACCAACTTAACTATTGAGCTATGCCAAGTGCAGGTAGGAAGCCTACAAATTCTGGAATAACAGTCACTGTTCTTTTTCAACCTGGTAAACCAATATAGGTCATATTTATGGTGTGGAATGATACAGAACTCAGTGTAACATTTACATTTTAAAAGAAAATGATCATTACTAAAGGGAGGGAAAGGAGATACTTGAAAGTTGTCGCCATTTTAATGCTAGAGCCTCTACCCTGTGGTATGTTCCACATGAGACAGAAAGCAGGAAGAAAAAAATCTGGGAAAAGTGGGGGAAACAAGAAGCAAAGCTACACCTTTTGATTTCTACATAGCAACTCTAATTAGCCAACTGCAATAAGGCCTATGTTACCTCTCAATGGGATGATCATAGCAGTCTTGAGAAGAAATTAACAGAGTTGTTGACAGAAGAGAAGTGACTCTTTTCTGGAAACTAACATGACAAACATGTGGTAAGCTAAAAGCCCACTAGCATGAATTTGCAACCACTGAATCTTCTATTTCAATCTACATGACTAGTAAGACTTGTTCTCAGCAGATGCAGTCCACATTATACTACCACAAAATTTTAATCCCATTATGGTTTATTATTTTTATATCATTTGTTTCAAAGTAATGTTCATTTAGAAAATGAAATATTTCTATACACTAAACAAAGTAACGTACAAAAATAGCTATGAAGGAGCTTAACATTTGACTTGTAGGAACACAAACTAACATGCAACTCTTAAAAACACTAATTAAGAAACAATAGGGAATAATGGAGGGTTTAAAAAAAAAACCCTTCAGAGTCTATAAATATTCCCAATGTGAACTTCTATCTCACATTCCTATAGATGATTATTATTACTAATGGTTGGTTGCACAGTCACCCAAATGTTTAGACTGGATTTTGCATTTTTATCCACTTATCAGGTCCTTTCTAAGTATCTGGGCTAGGCAGATGTTGTTTGACAGTATTAAAGGTATTGTCATTATGGATGTAAACTGTAATTACAAATTATCATTATTCCATTTATATGACTTATTTCCAACAAAGACCATGGTGTATTATTTTGCTTCTTGAAGGAAAGGAGACAAAAATGGCAATCGGTGTTGTCTCAAAGACTTTGTCTTGGAAAAGAAATAAATATGCTGTAGCCCAACTGGGGCTAAATATGTGAGGAAAAATAAGCACAGGAAGGGAAAAGTGGTTCTGCTACATCATGAGAAAAGACTCCTCATTCTGGGCCTGTTTCATGTAAAAACATGTGGCCCTTCATATCAAGAGGAAAGTCCAGAAAGGGATATTCTGTGTTATCATAGCTGATATATTGCAATCATCTTCTTTAAACTGTTCCATTTCCCTAAAGAACAAAGAAAAATAGATGTTGACTACTGTTAGTCATAGTTTAACATTCAGACAGCATTTTATTGCAGTAAGAAACCCAGGTAAAATTCACCCTGTAAGACTTAATTTAGTAGCCCTCTTTTATGCCCAAAAGGTGAGTCTGAGGGTCAAATTCCAATGTGAAAATAGTCCTAATGTGGCAAAACCTCATCTTCCCAGTGGTTCCTTCACCCTGCCTTGAAAATGAGGTCAGAAAAGTTGACATCCTCACACAAGGGCAGGAGTTATGATTTTGACTGCTGGTGTTAGGGGAGTGAGGTGTTGCCCACTTTCTGCTGCTGCTTCTTTCCACCAAACCCTCCAAGAATGGATCCTTCACCACCTCCCACCACAACAGCCTCACTGCTGTTGTGGTGGGAAAAGAACGCTCCTCTGATTGGGGTTAAGTGACAGGATGGCCTTGAGATGGTGTGAGGACAAGTTCTTAATGACTGGTAAACCTGCCTTGTGAATTATCTTGGATGGAGGCTTGGCATGCACAAATTAGAAAAGGAAGTTTCTATGAAAGGGGATCAAGGATTGCCACATACTAATGGTTGTTCAGAATGCCATTAAAATAGAGCTACAGTACTAGAAGTTAGGGATGCGGTGGCTCAGTGGCTAAGACATTGAGCTTGTCAATCAGAAAGGTTGGCAGTTCAGTGGTTCGAATCTCTAGCAATGCATAATGGAGTGAACTCTCATTATTTTTCCCAGCTTCTGCCAACCTAGCAGTTCAAAAGCATGTAAAAATGCAAGTAGAAAAATAAGGACCACTTTGGTGGGAGGGTAACAGCATTCCATGCACCTTAGGCGTTTAGTCATGCCAGCCACATGACCACGGAAACATCTTTGGACAGCACTGGCTCTTCGGCTTTGTAATGGAGATGAGCATCGCCCCCAGAGCCAGAAACAACTAGCACATATGTGCAAGGGGAACCTTTATCTTTACCTTTACTAGAAGTTAATTTAAGATCTAGGCTTACGAACTAAATTATGATGATTAATTAAATTATGGCACAAATAATATGTATGCATAAGGACATGTTTTACAGTAGCTACCCATTTTGGCTTTTGTCATGTTTTAAATTTCAAATACTTTTTTTAAAAAGTCTGATAAATAACATAATTCTATTGCAAAGTTGTGGAAGCAAATACGTTTTTTCTTATAACACTTCTACACAACTTAGCAACTTACAAGTCACCGTAACAACAAAGCAGTTGTGCTTTGGCTTAAGTATTCTCTCTGAAAATAGAATTATAGATTTAGAAAACTTATTTAGGCCACTGAGTGTCATCCTGTGCAGTATATAAGAATTAAAATTAAAGTATTACTAAGAGATGACTGTTCAGTCAGCCTCTGGTAGATAGATCCTATGAAAGAGAAGCTTTCAGTTTCTTAGATTCCACCGTCAATCTGAATTTACCACCAGAAAGTCTTTTCTGATACTCAAAGAGAAACTGTTGTCTTGTCAATTTGTCTTGTTGTCTTGTCAAGTACTTAAGAAAACACAATAATAGCAATAGCACTTAGATTTACATAGTTTTATAGTACTTTACAGCCCACTCTGAGCGGTTTTTTACAGAGTTAACCTATTGCCCCCAACAATTTGGGTCCTCATTTTACCCACCTTGGAAGGATGGAAGGCTGAGTCTCTCTTGAGCCTGGTAAGATTTGAACTGCCAAATTGCAGGCAGCCAGCAGAAGTAGCCTGCAGTACTGCACTCTTACCACTGCACCACCATATAATAAGCAATAAGCAAACAATAGCAAATCAACACGGACAGTGAGAAGCTGGCATACTGGAATATGAAAGCATTCTTACCCCGCAGCACCCACAACATTTACAGTCTCCGCAGATAGCTCCAAAGAGACCATTGATTGCCTGAATGGCACACAAGATCAGTTGAATTCCACTCATTAACAGAAGCAGAGAGAAGAGTGTCAGATTCCAGGGCACAATGGATTTTGGGAGCTGGCATGTCTTCCATAAACTATGATCCTCAAGGTAATTCCTGAGGGGAGAAAAAGAATATGTCTCTGTTATAGAAGCCATTGCCTACATTTTATGTTTACTTTCCTAGTGCATGCATGTGCTATAATCCAGGATAAAATAGTATTGATCTGATGGTAATCTCTGGGTTCTAATAAAATAAAACTGATACCCATTTGAGAAAGGATTAAGCTGTACCTTGCTGGACACAATGAATTACCAGAACTTTATGGCTGGTGAAATATCTCCCACCCTCTCAACAATTTTTTTCAGAATTGTTTCCATACAGTCTGCATGGAACAGATTTTTTTTTTTTAAAAAAAAAGCCTCCTTCAGTTACATTTTGGCCAAGTTTAATTTATGAAAAATGTGGCCCATCAAATCTGGAAAGAAAATGATTAGTCAGGGAAAGACTGCTGAAATTGAATAATAAGAATCAAGGTTCCTTTATTGTCCAACTGGGTTAGTCCACTGCCCGAAGGATTCACCAGAATTGTTCTCTTAATTTATTTATCAGTAAGAATGAAACAGTCCAGTAAAGTTTTTAAGGGATCTAATGATGGCAAATTTATAAGCTAAAATAAATAAATATTTCAAATAAATCTGTGGCTGTATCTAATGATGTTCACATAGATACAGTGATAGAGAACTTGAAACCATTATCAATAAGAGAAAGCAATACCTGGTGTTTGCAAATGATTTTAGTCCAATGTTTCTGACAGATTTTGAGAGCTGAGACTAATCCTGGGGTGCACAATATTGGCATAGTACTTCTGTGAGTTTGTATGGAAATATGTATTTCTTTTAAAATTACCTTATTTTGTCCAATCAGCAGAACTCAGATAATGATAAGTTTCTACCGAAGTTTCCTTATTTATATCTGTTGGAATGATAAATTTCAGGAAAGGTACCAGCCATCTTTATTTATTTTTTCCCCCTGTGGTACACTTAACACAAAATGTACTTTGCCATTTCTATATTCAAAGAACAAATCAATCTAGAGTTCTCACTTGAAGCACAAACCAACAGACTCAAATTGCTATATTTTCAATATATTATGCAAAGACGTGGGTCTCTTGAGTAGTCTTTAATGGTGGGAAAGGCGGAAGGAATGGGAAGAAGAGAATGACCGGTAGTGTGGTGAATGGTCTCAATTACAGCAGTGATGGATACACTTTTGGAAGACCAAAAGGGCCACTTTATTGCTAGAACATCCTGGACAAGGTCTATCTATGTGGTCATTAAAAGTCAACGCTGACTTATGGCACATAACTAATCTTTTCTATATAGTCTTATAAATTTTTATCTTTTTAAGTGAGATTACAGCATGCCTTCCCGAGCTCTCCCCAGCAAGGTGTCCTCAGATTAGTAGGAGTACAATACCTCCCCTCATGAGGAAGATGCAGTCCCACCAGTGGTGGGATTCAAAACTTTTTACTACCGGTTCTGTGAGCGTGGCTTGGTGGGAGTGGCAGGGGAAGGATACTGTAAAATCTCCAGTCAGAGGTGGTATTTGCCGTTTCTCTGAACTACTCCGAATTTCTGCTACTGGTTCTCTAGAACTGGTCAGAACCTGCTGAATACTACCTCTGAGTCCCACATATCTGAACAGCATTGACTGAAAAAGGCTGTCTTTTAGTAATATCACACAATGTCAACCATGTTGCTACATAATGGCTAAATAAGAATAGCAATAACAATAATGCCTATCCCAGATCCTTGGGAAGGACACCATAGGATGAAAAAAAAATCCAGCCTGAACACATGGCTGACTGTGATGAAACATAATAGTACCCAACAACAACAGGGTTAAAATGATCTTACCCATTATTAAACGGATATATCCACTGGGTACTATTGCCGATATCAATGTTACACTTTGGGCCTCTGTTCAAAGCCAAAACTGACACAGCGAAATTGTATCCAGCTCCCACAATTCCAACTGCTGCAAATATTATAGAACTAAACATCTGCCAACAAGAAAAGAAAGGAAGAGATCAAATCTGACACTTGCATGTTTATATAATTAGCTGGTTTATTTCAGTCACAAATGGAATATGAAAAAGTAAAGAAATCACTACCTCTAAATCTACTGAAATTTTCTTAATTCAGAGATCATATGGAACTTCATGACAGAAATTCACGACAAAGCATGAACTTCAAAATCTTTACAAATTAAATTCAATGGACTAAAGTAGTTGGCCTTATAGAAAAGCTGAGTGATACACTCTAGTTAAGACCTCAGTCCAGAGTTTTTAACTTTTAATTTGTTTTTAATGAATCATTTTTATGTCTCTTTCTCCTAGGGTACAAAGCCAAATATTTAGTCTTCTTTACTTCATGCATCTGATCACCACTTGCCAAAATTTGTTTCAAATACCCCAAAATAATTGTTAAGATATTTGATCAATTTAACTTTCAGTGTTCTGGATGTAAACCCACAAAGCCCCACCACATTGCAACTAGATTACAATTGTTAATCTAGGAGAAGGGAGAAATAATTAAACATATACGGGGAAACTGTACTAACTAGCTAATTAATGAATTAGCTTATTACAATCCACATTCCATTTAATTAAATCATGTTTTGTCCTGGCCCCCATCCCTTTGGGGAAATAGCATCAGGGAAAGGGTAAAAAAAGAGTCAGGCTATGGAATCTAGTTTAGAAAAAAAAGGCAGCAAAATGATCAAGGGGTGGAACCGTGATCCAGGATAACAAAATCATAGATACACCAGGAAAAATGGTTAGAAAAAGGGGTTGTAAAATCCTTTTCCTATGATAATAATACAATTGAGAATCATCCAACTTATTAGCAAGGGATGTGGAGTTTCCCCATCACATAACTGCTTAAAATTATTGCATGCAAAAAAATTAAAAAACTTTGCAAAAAAAAGTTGGGGAGAGAGAGACACAAACCATTCATGATTTTGTTGTTTTATAGAATTTTCTGCCATCCTAAAAAAATCTCAAATACAGAGTGCATCTAAGAAATCTAAGATTACGTATTGTTGTCATTGAGCCACACAAAATTATTGCATTAAAACAAATCTGCAAAATCAATATGAGTCTATTTTCAGAAGTAAAATCTAAAATGCTTTTTTCTTAAGTATTTCTTTGGGTGAGGCAGGCTCAAATACAGCCTCGTTAGCAAGGCCATCCTGTACATGGTACTGCAATGATGAATGGAATATATATTTCCTTCTTAGCCATTAGATTGGGATTGGGGTTCTTATTGCTTCTATAATTACCGCAAATCTTTTTCCACAGTTTTCATTTCCACAGCATCCACAACAATCATTATTCTTAAGACCGAAAAAGACCAAAGCAGGAAACACCATCTGGATAAAACAGAAAATCACAATGAGGCCGTAATCTTTTCTATTTAATTCCATCTAATATGGATGCTGCAATATCATTTCTTCTTTCTTGTTGAAATATCATCATTAAAACCAGCAGGTTTACAATTGTGCATGCAACAGCATCATTCTAGTCCAGTGATGCTATCATCCTAAGCATATTGAACTGGAAAAAGCCACTGTATGCGGTAGGAGTCACTTTCAAGTTTAACTGTTAGCCTCTGACTGGCAATATCCCAACACAAAAAGAAAAACCAAATAGAAAAAAGAGGAAAGGTAACTGGTAATACATTTTACAGAAACCTGTTTACATTTATTTCTAATCTGCATTGGTTACTGCTGTAACAAAACAATGCTGGGCTAATAAAGTGTTGGTCTGATCTAACAAAATGATATTTATCTGTTTATTCACCAAAGACATCTAGATATATATATTTTTACCGCATCATCAGATCAGTATCAGTTTTCTTAATAACAGATTTAATTCATATTCAATTTATATTTTTAATTTCAATCCTGCTTATTCAGCAGTTAATAATTTAATTCCAATGATAGATTGCAACAAAGTTCTATGTATCAGTAGATGAATATCTATAAAGCCTGTAAACTCTAGATGATAAAAAGAAAAAGAACAGGATACTTGACAAACTCACCAGTACACCAGAACCCAAAATTCCTCCAAAGTACCAAACTTCATTTGAAATATGGTCTTTAATTTCAATTGTTCCTCCAGGAAAAAATAACAGAATATTGGCGAGAACGCATAGTATACTTAAAGGAATGAGAATAACTCCAAGACACTTGGCACACCCTCCACAACACATATTTCAAAATTGTACTGCAAATTCCACTAAAAAGGTAGACCTTTCCTTGGATCTTGATGTAATTTTAGCAGAAGTTTCTTATAGTCTTCTTATAGTCTTATGGCCTCAATCCACTAGTGTTTTCGATCCCACTTTCTTTCATAGAGTTCAGTCTGCCAGCAGCACAGAGCTCTGACAATTTATAAGCCCAACATTGTCATGATCTCATATTTCTGCATCTCTCCCGCCCTAATGAGATTATGTTCAGAACAGCCTCCGAATTTGTCATGACAACCAAAGGCTCTGTTAATATTCTACTATCCACCCCAAGAAAGTCAGAGTTGGAAGATTATTGTAACATCTCTTCCCATTGATAGTAGAAGATTTTGGCCGGTGAACTTTCTCTCACATTAGATTGAACAAAAGGAAAATATTTCAGATTCTTACCCAAAATACAAATAAAAATGAATGGTTACTTCATGTACCATTACATTACTCACTAATTTTAATGGGTGGCATCCTAATAATCTACTGGATCTTTGAAAGAAAAAACAAGATAAAAGCTGTAAAAGCAAAGAATGATAGGCAGATTACACCCGGCAATTGAGTAAAAGCAGATCAAAGGTTTGTTAGGTACTTTTTCTTACATGGTTCAATAGAATTTTTATATTGAAAAAGAAGGCTAAGAATGTCCTTTCATTTCTTAAGCTCTATTTCTAAAACGTAGGACTACAACTCAGTGGAAATTTCATCCTACGTAAATACAACTTGGACTCTTTGGTTTAGAATCATCTATCAAATGTTTGTGTTGTATGTAATTTATTCAAGAAACCATAATTAGGCCAACCTTGAGTGAACAGAATATATGCATTTGTCAGACCTGCCCCAGTCTGATCCCTTAGGGAAGGAAAACTCTCAATTCCATTTGATTGAAGCAAAAGGTACTTTTACTAAGAAATGCTGATTGCATAAAGCCAGAAGGAATCTAAAGTTCCCATGCAACAATACAAAACTATGTCACTTGGTTCCCCATCCTTCCCCCTCCATGACCAGTCCATTTTTAGCCAATCCAACATCACTGAGAAGTTTTGGGAAATGCTGATGTATTTAGGCTGATGAAATTCCACTCTCAGGGCAAATGGCCTTGAACGTTCCAGGCACGAATTGAATTCCAAAATGCTCTGCTCTTCTTTGTTTCCCCCCTCCCAAATTCCCATCAGACACATACAACTTTCTTGCCCATTTGTTCCTCCTCCCTTCCCCAGTGCTTTGATGGCAGGATACCAGCGAGGCACCAAGCCAAAGATGATGGACCTGACAGTATTTCTACTTATTAATATCAAAGGATTCACTTTAGGTTGGGATACTACATGGTGTTTTTTTTAAATTAATCTATTGAAAGATTAATGTATTTTCATATTACCAAAATTTCAGGGGATTTAGGGAGAATTGACCTACATCTTAAGAAACACCACCTGATTTATGCTACCACCAGTTATCTGTTGGAAAACAATTATAATGTTCTTTTCCCCAATTTCATCAGTTTTTCAACCTTCCACTTTCACCTCTGTTTGTAAAGAATGGAACATTATCAGGAAGAAAATATTTCTCATTTTTTTAGTTTGGAAGGAGCAAAGCTAAATTGCATTTTACTTTAAATATAAAATGTGATTGATGGATGAATTGATTTACTTATATTTACTCATATTTACAGAAGACACAATGAGCATGTCAACATGATGCAGTCATTCAATTATTTATTCATTGATTAAACGACATAGCAAAACAAAGTCAGTCCTGATTTGCATTGTGGTAGCAATGGTTAGGTAGTATCTTGGCTATTGTTGAAGTGGTTGATCAGCTGCTATTCAGAGCTTTTTTCTTTCTCCCAATGTAAAAATAGGTGTTGGACCAATTGGGATTAAAGAAGGGGGTGGGAGAAAGATGTTGTTCCAGCTATGCCCCCTCTCTTAACGTCAATGAAGAGGTGTGGGGCAGGAGTCCCCAAACTTTTTGACATCAGGAACTGGTTTTGTGGAAGACAATTTTTCCATGGACTGGGAGGGTAGGAGGAGCACAACCTAGATCCTCACACATGCAGTTTATAGTAGGCTTCGTGCTCCTAGGAGAATCTAATGCCTGATGATCTGAGGTGAAGCTGAGGTGATGATGCTAGCACTGGAGAGTGGCTGCAAATACAGGTGAAGCTTCTCTTGCTCAACTGCTATTCACCTCCAGCTGTGCAGCCCAGTTCCTAACAGCCTGTGGACCCATACTGGTCCATAGTCAGGGGTTGGGGACCACTGGTGTGGGGAGGAAATGGGAATAGAAGAGATGCTGGACTTAGCAGACTTATTGATCTCCTGACATTGGGTTCAGAGATCAGAAGGAAAAGCTAATTTCATGTTAATCTTCCCTCCTGGAAGCTGAAGGGAATAAACTTATGATGAATCATGCATCGAACTGTCATGGAGGTACATCTTAATCACAATGGAACCTACTGTGTGGGTTTGTATGCCACACTTGTTTAATACCCATAATAACCACAGAATATCAAATATACTGAGTCACTGATATTAGTGGACTTAAGTTTCACTGATTTCGTCAGATCTGTTTTAAGAATGGCTAAATTTTAATATTCCTCATTTTTTTCTTGCTTTTATATTATGCATTTCTGTGAATTAATTCCTCTGGGCACATTACAGGTGGATGTGTACTTGAAATGCAGAAATGTTATCTCTCAAAAAACAACTAAATGGCCAATGAAAACTAGTATTTTTTTAAAATTAAGCTATCAAGTTTTCGTTCTACTTGCATTTTTTGTCTATATAATTATTTCAATGGTGCAAAACTAAATCTGAAATGATTCCATTTTCATCTGTATTCTATATTTTGAGTGTATTTAGTATATTACATTTACTTCCTTACTGTTGAGCTAAATAGTATATTAACTTACAAATGAGTGTCTAGGTTAGAGATCCTATACTCAGGCTTCACCCAATCAGTAGTGAAACTAGAAGCTTTGCAAATGGAGATTCAAGGACAAATAGTAAACGCTATTGGAACTGTCAATGAACAATTTAATAATTAATCTAAGTATAAAATAAAAGCTATATTTATAGGAAAAGAAGATTTATTCTTGCCTCTCTTTCTTTCACCCATAAAGATGTTCCTGCTTTGGGGCCAGAAGAGCAATTGTTTAACCTATCTCTTATTAGTGTGTTGTGGGTCGCCGGCAGCTTGTGCAGATGGCAGCAGAATCAGACAGTGGGAAGAACAGGGACCAGTCCCAGAGTCTGGGGTGGACTCAGACAAGGGTCCTGCATCCGATACAGAGATGGGGCCAGGACCATCTGGGAGTTATGTGCTGACTCCGGAGCCTCCAGAATCTGCCAGCAGTGAGGCAGAAGAACAAGGGTAGCCTGTTCCCAGTGTGCGTGTGCGCAGAGCTGCCAGAAGGCAACAATAACTAAGACAAAAGGGGCGACTCAGGAGTAAGGCTTGGAGCTGATTGCCCCTCCCATAAGGTATAAAGGAAGTTGAAAGGTAGAGAAACCTTTGCAGGAAGCAAAGTCATTCCGTCTGTTCAGATTAAACCTTGAAGCTCTGTGTGGACTTTCTACTTCGTTTGGCTTTTTACAGTTAATTTGGCACTTTAGTTATTGGCAGCAATTCAAAGGAGATAAAGGTGGGTGCTTATCTCAAGAGACTGTTTGGGACTCATTACAGGCTGGGAATAAACATAATGTCCAGCACTGAAATAAAACAAGAGTTGTTTGAACTAAGCGTGTACTTAATTAAGGTCTCAGAAGCCTTGGTCAGAACATAGAGTGACAGATCATTCTGGTTTCAGGATGCTTGGTTCTAACCTTGCCAGACCCAATCCTGAGACTAACTTTGAATAAACTGTCATGAGCAGACAGGTTAAACTGAATGTTGCTTGCACTTATGAAATATTGGCAAAAATATGCCAGAAATGATTGATTTTGATCTTATCATTACCAGGAAATGCTGAATGGGCCATGGATATGACTGAGGTTGGTAACCTAGCGAACTGCTTATTAGAAGTGTTACACAATAGATGCTATAGGAGGCATCTCAGTGCAAGTTGGTTCCCAAGAACTTCTTTTCTATCTGTTTATTGTACAGCACAAGGTTGGGCTTTTTAAAATAAGTTCATTGATGGAAGCCCCAACCAATCAGTCAATCTCTGCCTTCCTCCCTCTTTTCTTGACCAGGTAAAATTGAGAAGAGTTTTGCCCATTTTCCTTCAAGTCCCAACAATGAGAAGATGGTAAAGCAGTCTGTCCATTCCTTTTTTCAATCCACTCCACTGGCACATACATCAGATAGGTAGATGCCAAACACTAGAAGCTGTCAGAAGAAAGGACTCATTGGAAGACTCTGATATTGGGAAAGATTGAAGGCAAAAGAAGAAGGGGATGGCAGAGGAAGAGATGGTTAGATACAGTGTTATTGATGCAATGAACATGAATTTGGGCAAACTGTGGGAGATAGTGGATAAGGAGCCTGGCATACTATGGTCCATGGGCTTGTGAAGAGTAGGACACAACTTAATGACTAAACAAGACAAGAAACAGTCAAGGAAGAGGAGCAAAAGTGAAAATTATATGTCAGATATCCAAACAGGGAAACCTGTTGGAGCTTTCCTGGCCAAGTGGGAAGTTAAAGTTTAATTAAAGTTTGATTTCTGGTGACCACTTAGCCATAGTCATATAGTTATCTTGGCAACAATGTAGAAATACCTACTTTTCTTCAGAATATTGTTTCAGTATCCTTTTTCAAACATATTATATCTTACCAATGTATCTTCCGAATAGAGACACGAGTATATATTGATCTCGAACATTTTATGTATTTGTGTGTTGTAAGATATATTACAGCTGAACAGGATATTTTTTATTTTTATTTTATACTTGTTTTCCATTAAATCCAAGAACAGAACTTCTGACTTTGGAAAGATTAGTAATTATGTTTATTTTGACAAAGATAGGAATTTGGAGTGACCACTGAAAGTTCATGCCAGCAACCTAGATTAATAAATTAATGATTCATAAATGAGATCATGTTCCATTCCCAGAAGAATAGATGCAGTATTTATTTATTATTTAATTTTTATACTTGCCCAACTCAGTGACTGGCAAATAATCATAAAACAATTAAAAATGGTCACAATATAGTAATTACTATATAACAATCTGCTGCTGGTTTCTTGGAAAAGATGTCTGTAACCCATATTTTGATTGTTGCAAGTCTTTTCAGGTCAGTACATGAATTGAAAGAATATAGCAAGTCTTAATGAATTGAGTTACTATTAAAATTAATTGATTAATTAATTAACATATTAAAAAGTGTAATGTTTTACCTTTATTAAAAAAGCTCTGAAGAAGGCATTAGTATGACTGAAAATACATTTTTGTCTGTTTCTCTTAATAAGAACAGTAGAAGCACTGATGCAATGTTTGTTCACTGCTGGTTAAGTCTCACATTCCAGATGGTTAATTATTTTGTTATAGCACATATTCAAACAAGCCCAGCAATATCTTGAAGCTAACATATTCTCTTATGGTAGACTAAGCTTTTGTGTTCATCTCACTGGATGCATGAAATGTAT
Organism: Notechis scutatus; assembly: GCF_049901735.1. Lineage (NCBI taxonomy): Eukaryota > Metazoa > Chordata > Lepidosauria > Squamata > Elapidae > Notechis > Notechis scutatus. The sequence goes on along the minus strand of NC_142012.1, from coordinate 141,902,085 downwards.
TTGTTGCAAATACATGCTAAAATACATGCAGGAGTGGAAGGGAGGGAAAGCAAGTGTTAGGTTAAACAAAGCCACATAATACAACATTAGTAGTACTTCTAGTAGTACCGTAGTACTAGTAGTATAAGCCTTATATGTCTTGAGGCCAGAGTATTTGAAGGACTGCCCCCTCCCCTTCTATACCCACCCAGCCCACTAGGACAAGAAGGCAGGGTATGTCCTATAATTAGGGATGCATATCTGGTGAGATGGTGAAAAAGCCCCCTTTTCTATGGAACGTCATTCCCCCCTCCCCTCCAAGTATGAAGGATCCTACTTGGTTGATTTTCCAAAATACCCTAAGACATAGTTTTGTCAGCAGAACTATGGGAACCATGAATGAAGGTGAAGTCAATCAATCAAATGATTATGTTATACCTGTCAATGAATTTATATTATAATGAATTATATTGATATTATAATGAATTATGTTATATCAGTCAATTATACAATTATATAATTATAATTATATTATACCTGTCAATGAATACTTCAGCTTCAACCATAATAATACAAGAGCACGCAATAGATACAAACTCAAGGTTAACCGCATCTAACTTGATTGCAGAAATATGACTTCAGCAACAGAGTGGTCAATGTCTGGAATGCTCTACCTGACTCTGTGGTTTCTTCCCCAAACCCCAAAAACTTTAACCTTAGACTGTCTACTATTGACCTCACTCCTTTCCTAAGACGTCTGTAGGGGGCGTGCATAAGCGCCTACCATAAGCGCCAACATGCCTACCGTCCCTGTCCTATTGTTTCTTTTTATTTTTCTTATATGTATCCATTTCATGTATTCATAACTGTGTTTATACTTATACTTGTTATCTTATAATCACTTGACAAAATAAAATAAATAAAAATAAAAAATAAATGAAGGTGAAGTCAATCAATCAAATGGTTTGATTATGTTGCTGCTGCAATAGGATTTGGAGGGTGGGGTTATGGGTTTTTATATTGTGATTTTTTTTAAATGTTGGAGGTCACCCAGAGTTGCCTATGTGTAAATTAGGTGACCACATACATTTAATCATTAAAATAAATAACTTTCTATGCAAAGGTCCTTTTTTAGCAGACTCTCAATTTTAGCAACTGTTAAAGTGTAGACTTCAACTCCACATGAACTGAGGTCTATAGTTTGAAGAAGCTAAGAGGTTAAGAAATGCTGCTTACAATAGTACCGGTAATATGTAGTGTGCTGTCCAATATAACAATGCTCTAGTTATGTTGAAGTACAATCTTCATCAATTTCAGAGGTGGCTTTGGCTAGCTGACAAAAATCAGGTGTCTATCATTTCTGAAGCCTGCTCAATTCGAGGAACCCAATGCAGGGACCAAAGAAGTCCATGTCTACTATTGCATATCAGTGTCAGATCACAGCATTCTTCTGCTGAAGGAAGGGGATTTTAAGGAGGCACTGCAAACAAATTGCTCCCAGATCATGCATGAAAAGGAAGGTCATTCAAAGTATGACTCTGTATCAGGAATAGGTCAGAACAATCAATATTTTCTTCAAGGCTGTAGCTTAAACGAGTTAAACTGTAATTCCAACACTTCAGTTTTGGGGGATTTCCTGAACATCCCTGCTTTGCCAGACCCTTGGATACAATGAGCAAAAACAACGGTGAAAAAAATTGTACAATTTTTTTAAATTTTTTTTTAAAAAATTTGTAAGGTGCAATTAGAGAAGGAATGATGCAAAATTGTTTTGAAATGGAGTTAAATTGCAGATGTCTATCAACCTTTGGACTGTTGCAAGATTGGAATGCAAAAAAAAAAGTTATCGACTGCCTGAAGGCGACACGCTAAGTGCATCGAAGTATTCTGCTAAAACACTTGTAGCTCAAATCTGCATTCTTAGAGAGATATAAGGCTAAAGTGAAGAGCCATAAGCTACCGGGGTAAAATACCTCGCAAACGCACATTGGATGTGTTAACAACACCTCTGTTACAGACTACCACAACAACTGAAGCACACTTCCAAATATTCCTGCTCGAAGCGACAAACCCCGTTCTCTATTCTATATAGCAACCTTGACTCTCAGCGCCGGGAAACAAGACTGAACAGTCGTCACGTGTTTGCAGTCACGTGAATACAGCCCAAATACTTGTTGCTCCCGTTTCCCGAGGCCCTTTTTTTAATGTGAATGCCAAGTGCCGTTGTTGCGTCGTAAGTGGGGGCGTTGCAACGCAAAGGTAGGAGGACCGGGACTTTAGTGCTGCTTGTTGAAATAAGGTTTTTGCTCCGTTTGCGTTTGCCTTCTGTCGAAAGAGGAGCAAGGGTGGAGCTGTCTCGTCCCGCATCGACCTGCCTGCGTTGGGAGAGGGCGAACGTGGGGATGGAGACAGTCTCGTGCGTTGGCTTAGAACCGTTTCCCGCAACGTGGCGCCTTCTTCCAGATCGGTTGAACTCACGGTCTGCTGGCCAAGCATGTTGGTGACACTCATCTTGAGGATGCCAGGGTGAACAAACCACGACCCCCCCTCCATAACTTGCTATTGACTCCCATCTAGAAAGATGCTTTTTCTGTTGGCTAAAGTCACCAGCGCTCTCTCCGATTAGCCCGTGTTTGTCCGGGGAATCCCGACTTCTTTATGTTGACCCCTCTTGGTGTTTTAAAAAGGAAGGGTGCCCTTTGAGAAATTTTAACCATAGAATATGAGTTCTCCATTGGCTCCCAAGATTGATGGGACTCTCCAAGGGGTTCTTAGTGTTATATTATTCATAGTACTATTAGTTATTTATTAAACATCCATTTAATAAATAAATAAATTTCATAATATCTATTAAGAAATCATAAATTATGTTTCATATACATATTTGGGGATATCGATGAACAATTTGAACCTTCATGAAGGGGTCATTGAGAATTTGGGGACTCCTGCCCTAGAGGAACATACATGTAACTCATGTAGTTAGTTGAAATACACTGCTTGGGTTGGGGGAGTTCTCTGAGCTTGGTTTCAAACAAGGTGTGAAAAGCAAAGTTAAGAGAATCTTCATATCCCAACTATTGTTGAGTTTGCAAAGCTTTGTGCATTTGTCTTTGGTGTATGACAGCAATTGATCTTTGATGAGACATAATAATAAGACTTTCTCAGTTACAACACCTGCTGTCAGGAATTACGTTTCCTCCTGCCTCAAGATTCCTATGGTCTCCAGCTTGACCCAATTGAAATGAGCTCTTAAAACCCAATTCTTCCCAAGAAGGTTGGTTGGTAGACCCTTGGAATATGTTTGTTTTGCTGGCTGTGGTGGTCTTTTTCCAGATATTTGTTTTGTATGTATGTATATATTTGTTTTGTACGTATATAAATATTTGTTTTGGTCTTTGTATTATTTTATTTTTAATGTCTTCTTGTTGTATGTCAGCCAGAATTAAGATGGTATATTCTAAAAGCTATTTGTTTCTTTATTAAGCTTAAATGTCACCCAGCACTCTGGAACATGTTGGCCAAATGACCACAGAAATGTCTAAGGACAGCCCTGGCTGAATGGCCCTTGAAACAGAGATGAGTACTGCCCCCTATAATCGGCAACAACTAGCAGAGTAGAATCCACAGGGACTCCTTTCCTTTCCCATCTCAATATCCAAAGCACCTCTGGGCAGCATATAAATTTAATAAATATATAAATAAAAACATTCCATTTTTTTTGTACTGAATTGCCACCTGACACCAGCCTAATTCTGGCTAGCATACAACATGTGGCTTCACATGCCTTGTAACTCTACTCCTTTCTTTTCTGTGCAGGTTTCATATTGACCTCACTTCCAGGAAGATGTCACAGCTTAAGTTCTGTTCTCGACGATCCCCAGTGGTTTGCTGTAATGGCTGTGTTGCGTCAAGCCAGTCTCTTGCCACGAATGTTGGCCTTGGTGTTTATTTTACTCTTCTTCAGTGGATGGAATCTTTAAATTTGGGGAAGATAACGTCTTTTGTAGTATTATTCCACCATTGCTGCATTCTTAATGAAATTCTTTGTTGCAGATATTTTAAAGATGGGCGGCAATGCTGTAGATGCTGCTGTGGCTGTCGCTGCCACTTTAAATGTTACCGAACCATTCAGTACAGGGCTAGGTGGAGATTGTTTCTGCCTGTATTATGATGCAAGGACAAAGCAGGTGCATGGTCTCAATGGAAGGTGAGTGAGAACTAACACTAACTGACATTAAAGGAAAGCGCTGGGCTCCCATTACCGAGTTCAAGAAGCGAAACAAAACAAAACATGCAGACATGTCTACTCAAACTAAAGCATTCATTTATTTTTATCATGCCTTTTTAAAATAACTCAAGGTGACAAACATGCCAAATATTATTTCCTTCTATATTCTTCATCATAACCTATCCTGTGAGGTAGGTTGAGCTGGGAAAATGACTGGTCCAAAATCACCCAGCCGGCTTTCATGCCTAAGGCAACGTTAGAACTCACAGTCTTCTGGTTTTAGTCTGCTGCCTTAACTACTAGACAAAACTGTTTTTCCAGGCAGAACAAAAACAGTAAACAAACAAATAAGCAAAACCAATTAAAAAATAAAGCATGGAAGAGTATAGGTTGTAGAAGTAAAACCTCCCAGAAGAATAGATAGAAGAATGAAAATTTTTCACCATTTACAAAGAGTATTTGCTCAATACTATTTCCAGGGTATCTGAAACCTTTCAAGATAAAGGTGTGATGACCTGGCATGGCACAAAGGCAACACAGTCAGATAATCAATAAAAGACCCTTTTTTATTTCCAACTTTGCCCCCAATGTCCAGGTTATCTTCTGGCTGGAGAAAAAACTCTCCCAGGAGTTGGACTGCCTTTGACTGCAGAAAATTAAGTCCAAAACATGGTCAACACAAACTGTAACTTAAAAGTCCAAACAAGCCAAACTGAAGTAATTAGTTTGGCAAGGCAGGAGCAAGAATTTCAGACTTGAAGGCACAGCAAAACTCGCACGGTTGGGAAGATTCCAGGAACATAGATAAGCCACAACAACAAAAGATAAAGTCATGTTTGCTCCCAACAGCCTACCACATGCAGTCTGCCTTTCTTATAAACTGTGGCGTGGCTTTCTTATAAACTAGCTGTGGCTAATGAAGGGAAACAGAGCCCTTTCCTCCCCCATAAGGCATGCAACCCACATTGTTCTCTTCTCCGTTCCTCCCTGCATGCCCTAGGATGAAGAGGGTGGGCCTGGTTCTTCTTCTGAACTCCCTCTCCCTTGTTCTGTCTCTCCCCTGCTCTGCCAGCCAGACTTTGCCCTTCCACAGCCTCCTCCACAGCCAACGGAGCCGCACTCCCATTCCCTGTCAGCTGTCCAGCTTCCTCCTTGGATTCAGACTCTGACGGCATGACAAAATTATGCAACAGAATTATAAACTGTGCAACAAAATTATTTATTTGTTTATTAGATTTTTAGATCAACTCAGTTGCAGTTGAAAATTAGGGTTAAAACAAGAAGGAAAGGCAATTGAAATAAATAACATTGCTAAAACTCATCTTGGTGAAAAAGAAAATCTGTTACATATCACATAAATAAAATTAAAAACCATCTGGGTAACAAACCACCCTGCTCCAGGGCTGCTTAAAAGCCCAGTTTTTGTAGGCTTCTGAAAAGGAAATAGGATTGAAGCTTCAGGAGACTGTTATACCAGGCACTGAGAATTCCTTTGTAATAGAAATAGGAAGGGGAGGGAAAGAATAGGTGAATCATGTCTAAATGTGTTGTGGGAAATATATCTGAGGCTCTGAATAGGCTCTTTGTTCAAAGTCACTGAATTAAAAGCAGAGAAAACACTTGAATCCAGGACTGATTGAGCCTTATTGGTGATACAAAGTTGGGAGATGTTGTTTAGCTGTTGCTTGAAGTGTGGAAAAATTGGTGATAAAGAAATAATGCAAATAATGGAAATACATAAATGCACTTTGTCTGAAAAAAAAGAGGCAGATTTCCTGGATTGGATATCCCAGAACATTACAATTTCATGATGGCTATTAGGCTTGCTGCAGTTACAACAAGCTTTCTTGTGTATGCAAATAATAATTGTTCAATTTTTGGATTTGTACTACCAGGCTTGTGTGTCACTTTAAATTATTTTTAAACTATCCCTGCTAATGATTTTGTGTACATACAATATTACAATGGACAGAAAGTTTCATTTGGGAATTTCTTGTGTTGAATTAGAAGGTCAGAATTCAGTGTATATCTCATTTCCCTTTTTTGGTTCTGATTTTCCTATGTCTGAGTTTTGTTGAACTTTTGGGCAGTGCAAAGGGAATGCCTGCCCTTCTGCTGTTGAGCTTCAGTAAAATGAATAGCAGGGTGCCATAAAAGTCTACTATCAGTTGGTTTTTTTATATTCTTTTTCTATCACGCATAGTCAAAGGGCAAAGAGCAGGATGTGCTATCTCTCATAAATCGGATTTCCAAACATACCCATCTCTTTGAACATTTTACAAAGAAGCAGGAAACAATATCAAATACAAATGACATTTTTTTCCATATATGACACTTGACCAAGCCCTATGGTGAAAGTATAATTAAAGGAATATTTTCTAATGGAAAATATTTTCTAGGATTCTGTGCAATAATTTGCTGTAAAGGTATATTAGGTGTAATAAAATAATAGCACAGCAGACTAATCAGAATTCAAGCTTAGGGTTTGATTTAAAAAAACAGCAAGACAAATGCATTAAAAGTTTCAGAGACTCAGGCTGTATTCATGCACAGCTGAGAAAAAGGATAGTGATACTGATTCATAAATTCCTGTGTAGTGCTGAGATGTTAAATAGTACTATATAGTTAGTATTATACTAACTCAAATACTGTGTATCAAATGCAGAAGTATTATATACATCATAATTCAATATAATGTACATTGCTAAATGTTTACTTGAATGGTATCAGAATTCCAAGTGTATTTTGCATCCCTGGCACAACAGATAAATGGAGATACTATTTTGTCAATTAAGCATCCCTGACCATTGGCTAAAAAGGAATTTTCAGCCAAGAGTTTTGATGATCTGCAACCATCATAAATATATGAAACACTCTATTTGGAAGAGCATTCCATATCCTCCCTTAAAAATTAGATCAGTTTCCTCTTTCATTTTTGGAACCACGTTTTTTCTGAACTGTTTTTGGAACAGGAGGAAAATGATGATGTTTTGAATGTTGCTGTTGCTCCATTTTTTTTTTTTACTTAAATAGGTTTTTTTTAGCCTTGATAGCTAAATTATGTCGTGGTTTGTTTTTTGTTAACTTCTTGGAATCCCTGTAGATTGAACTGTATACAATTTTACTGAATAATATATAACTGAATAATATAAGTTTTATATTTGATCCATCTTTGGGATAGAGTGAGATAATGGAGGAAAGTATGATCTTTATACTGCTACAGCTAATGATATTTTTGGCTTCTTTATTCATGAGCTGGGAGTGAGATGAGGACAGCATCATGTCGACAAGGGAGAAGATGGTGAGATGAGATGGGATTATGCTGGGACAAGTGAGATAAGGTCTGAATGAATAGGGTCATTTTCCAAGTAAGATCTTAATTATACAATTATGAATTTCATATGATCCAGGCTTCCATCTTTTTTTTTTTTGTAAATTTTATTTGAGTTTTCACAAAAGGAAAAGAAACACAATTAAAACATCTTTTTTGAAAGCAGCATAATCCCGGGTTACATTTCTTCATGCAGACACATTTTCAGGTTCATGCTCATTTTTATATTCTATTCCATATCTTATTACAATTTTACATTTTCTACATAGCTTCTCCCCTCTTTTAATTTCCTCCATTTCTAAGAATTGAGAAACGAAGCCAAAGGAACCCTTCCCTTCTTGTGCATCTTCTTTGTACTTTTTAAGTTCCATTTTCAATTCATCCAAAAGGAGTGCCATTGTAGAAATTTTTAAACAACCACCCGATTGATTTTAGTCATTCAAATATAATAGCCAAAAATCCAAAAGTCACCAAGTAATCCAAATACACACAAACTGTTTCTTTTTGCTCTTTCTTTTTTTTTTTTCACTTTCTCTTCCTGGGGTTACTATTTAGTTGCAAAGTTTCAGTTAAAATGTATCTTTTAGAAGTCTTATTGAAATTTTACTTTAGATTCTTTTAAAGTCCAGGCAGTCTCCTCCCTCTTCCAGATCCTGCCCTTATTCTTTTTCTCTCCCTTCCTGCTTATAGAAGAAAAAGTTTTTAATGTCCAGAAATCTTTATTGTCCCTTTGGCATTTAGTTATATTTTCAGCTTAATTGCCTATTAATGCCAAAGCGGATTTTTCCAATTTCTTATTCTTAATTGTCAATATAAGGAAGGAGAGAGAAGAAGAAAAAAGCCAAACCTTTCCCTTTTCACTTTTTTTTCACTGCTTCTGACTCTTCTTTGGGAGCGATGTTATTTCTTGTAGAATTTAAATTCCAGGGTACCTTAGTTATTGCTTTTTCAACTTAGCCCGGTCAGCCAAAACTTTCGCTTCTTATCTTCCTCCTGCACGTTCTTTTCCGGTTGAGTACTTCTTTGAGGTGGCCATTTCTGGCCACCGCTCCTACCGCCTTCGGGAAAGGGAGTTTGACCAGCTGAGGAGGAGAGATGTGGCTCTCCTCGACCCTGCTGGCAGTCTCCCCCTTCTTCACCACCTCTACGGGGTGGCTTAGCCCTGCAACCAGCCGGCTCGGGGCGCTCCAGCAGCGAGCCCAGGCAGAAACCGCGCACAATCGCAGCTTCCTGTCTGTCGCCGAAGCCCTTCAAACTGGAAGTTTTCCAGGCTTCCATCTTCTATTTGTAACTATCCTCTCCCTTTTTAGATATTATCTCAGATCTATTAAGGAGGGAAAGACAGAATAGTCTTGAGATAGACTTTAGAAGTATAATAACTAAGAGCTGTTGGGAAGAATCCTAAACTGTGGAGAGCAGTGTAATGAGATTAGTTGTAGAACAAGAATTGGTTGAAATAACAAGAGTTTCCAGGAATATGAACTGTAATGTTATAGCCTATTTAATTGACCTGGAAATCACTTGCATTATTTTGAGTGGTTGATCCTCAGGGCTCTGCTAAACTAATTGTGATGTATCAGTCTTTTTATTCTTTTAAAATTGAATAAAAGTTGGGTTTTATATAATTCATCTGTGTACCTCTGATTGCTTTGCAGTGGAAGGTCTCCACAATCCCTCACCCTTGAGCTGCTAAAAGAATATGGCTTTGATGAAGCAAATCCTCTGCCTTCACGACATGCATGTAACATCACAGTCCCTGGTGCTGCTGCTGCATGGTGTGATGCTGTCATGTTGTATGGAAGCAAACAGGTAAAAGTCTAGCAAATGTTATTGCTCAAAAGATTGATTGCAGATAGTCCTTGACTTACAACCATTAATTTAACAACTGTTCAAAGTTATAACGGCACTGAAAAAAGTAACTTACAATTGGTCCTTGCAGTGCCCCCCCCTGTCACATGATCAAAATTTGGCTGCTCGGCAACCAGCATGTAATCAATATTGCAGTATCTATGGGCCATGTGATCAACATTTGTCACTTTTTCCGCTGTCTTCTGACAAACAAAATTAAGAGTGGAAGATTCACTTAATAACCATGTTATTCATTTACAACTGCAGTGATTCACTTAACAACCATGGCAAAAAGTCATTAAAAAGCATAAGTCATAAAATAAAATCAGGCACCATTCACTTACCAACTGCCTATGTTAGTAATGGAAATTCTGGTCCTAATTGTGGTTATAAGTTAAGGACTACTTGTAGTATTGTTTTATTTTTGTTATTTCACAAATATGTTTGCATTTTTTAAATTAGTGAATTTGCTTTTCCTTTCATTGCACAGAGTTTCTTCTGCTTGCATAAGATATGGGGAAAGGCAGGCAAAACAACAGGCCATTGAACTTCTTTCCTTCCTATTTTAAAAATACCACTCAGTTTCATGTATCACCTGCTGAGATTTTACTAATTTCTTTTGTGTTTTCAAGATAAGATTATATTCTGCCCATTGCTAGATTAGAATTCATATATATATGAAACCAAATTTTAGATTTCACATACCTGATACCACAGAAAGGAATGAAATAATGCCTTTTGAAATAGATCTTGATCATGTTTATTGCCATGAAATAACATATTAATTTACGATTCAGAAACATAACAAATTTTAATATTCTCTTCCACTGTATTAATTTTCCAACTGTTTAGAAAGCCCAGTTTAATCTCTTAAATTGATTCACAGTTCCTCTTTACTTTTACACTTTTTATTGTAGTTCATAGAACACACTTAACCAGGCCAGCTAAACTGCATACACATGGCATGCTAAGCTTGATTAGTTTTAACTTTGGCTTATGTGATTCAGTGTATTGTGCAAATCTTTATACCTGGTGTGTGTACTGTATGTTGATTGATAACAATGCAATATTCCTTGATTCAGCTTTCCATGGGGCAGATTTTGCAACCAGCAATAGAAATGGCTGAGAAGGGCTTTCCAGTGTCTGAGATTACTTCTTACCAGTGGAAACAAGATGCTCATGTTCTTCAGTCTCCTGGAAATCAACATGGGAAGGACCTCTTGATCAATGGTGAAGTACCAGAGCATGGTCAAGTTTTCCAAAATCCTCTTTTGGCAAACACTTTTAAGGTAAAGAGACAGCCAATTATGCATTAACTTAGTAACATTTATTGATTGTAACCACCCACCTTTTACTGTTGGTTGGTTATGTCACATATCATCATGATATCCATGTAGATTGTTATATAAAAATTGAAATATATTTACTTAGATCATATACAACTAAGCCATACTATGATTGATTTGGCCTAGAACCCCCTATTAAAGTGCCTCAATTATTATGAACTAGGCCATTATGGCTTGTTCAGTAATTGATAGTTAAAATATATTGTAGTATTATATATACATGTATATGCATATATATATATATATATATATATATATATATATATATATATATATATATATATATATATATATATATACATGCAATCAGTATGAATATTTCTATTTAAAATCAAACCTGTATATTAGTTCTGACAATATGTTTTCAGTTCTTGCTTTGATAGAAATAGCTGAAGAATAATTATTCAATGTTTGGGATATTTTTTTTCTTGGTTAACATCAAGCAGTTTCTGGAGAATATATGACACAATTGTTTTACATTATTTTATGAAAGCTTTTAGAAGTGAATAATTCTTGAATAGCACATAACTGACAGAGTCTGTTATATTTGGTAAAAAACATAGCTAATAGTTACATTTTTTATTTGTTTGATAACTTCATAATAGGAGCTTTTGAATTAGGAAAAGGTTGTCTACTTTCCATATACAGAATGATGGACATTGTAGATTGATTCTTAAATTGGAGGTTGATGGATACTCATACATGTATGTGTTATTAACTTATGATCACAATTGAAATCAGAACTTCTATCACTGAGTGATATTGTTAAGTGAGTTGTGCCCAATTTTTGAACTTTTTTGCCATGATAATAAGGCCAGCTTTCCTCATAGACTTGGTTTGTTGGAAACTGACTGAGAAGGTCACAAATGCAATTATATGATTACAAAATGTTGCCACCATTTGTAAATACGTGCCTGTTGCCAAGTTCCTAAATTGCAATCACATGACCACTGTGATGGTCGTAAGTGTAAGGACCAATCATAAGTTAATTTTTGCAGCAACGTAACTTTGAATGGTTGCTAAACAAATGGTTGTAAATTGAGGACTACCTGTGTGCCATGCATATTTTATGTAAACTCAGATACTCACCCATTCACTAGTGTGTTTATTACTAGAAATCAGAGATTCTGAGCAGGGTTGCTGGGAAACATCAACCTCAGTTTTGACAATTATAGCAGATGATTAGTTTTCCACTGCTATCAGCACAAACCTAATTTTTGATTGCCTGGAAAAGCAGGTGAAATTCAGGGAGTTTTTGCAGGCTGGACTTTTTGCTACCAACCTAGGGTTATCCACATCTAATATACATTGAAATTGATTGCAGAGTTTTACATGAGAAATACATGAATTTCAACGTGATATTCAGAATAAAAGCAAATATATGTGTTCCAGGATAATGTTGCAAGATCCAACCTGGGTCAATCACCGGGACTAGAGGTTTTGTCTTCCAAGCTTTCAGACTCATCCTGGAGCTCAGGGAACTTCTCTCTAGCCTAATTAAAAATGGGCGTAAGCATGAGTTCGAAAGCTCAAAAGACAAAACTTCTGGTCCCGATAACCGACCCAGATTGGATCCTACAACATTCAGAGAATCAGACTCTCAAAACCATTGTAACTCATTGTGAATTTCCTTGTGCACAAGCTAGCAAAAAGCACCATATCTATTTATTTATTTATTTATTTTATTTATTTGATTTGCCAATTGTTTACAAGATAATAAGTATAAGTGTATACATAGTTGTGAATACATGAAATGGGTACATATAAGAAAAATAAAAGAAGAATAAGAGAAACAATAGGACAGGGACGGTAGGCACGTTGGTGCGCTTATGCACGCCCCCTACAGACCTCTTAGGAAAGGGGTGAGGTCAATAGTAGACAGTCTAAGGTTAAAGTTTTTGGGGTTTGGGGAAGAAACTACAGAGTCGGGTAGAGTATTCCAGACATTGACCACTCTATTGCTGAAGTCATATTTCCTGCAATCAAGTTTGGTGCGGTTAACATTGAGTTTGTATCTATTGTGTGCTCTTGTGTTGTTATGGTTGAAGCTGAAGTATTCATTGACAGGTAGGACATTGCAATGTATGATTTTATATACCATGCTTAAATCAGACCGAAGACGGCGTAATTCAAGGTTTTCTAGTTCTAGAATTTCAAGTCTGGTGGCATAAGGTATTCTACAACGAGTAGAGGAGTGGAGAACTCTTCTTGTGAAATATTTCTGGACTTTCTCAATTGTGCTAATATCAGATATGTAATGTGGGTTCCAGACTGATGAACTGTATTCGAGTATTGGTCTAGCAAATGTTTTGTATGCTCTGGTTAGTAGTGTGATATTACCAGAGAAAAAGCTACGTAGGATTAGGTTAACAACTCTTAATGCCTTTTTGGCTATGTAGTTGCAGTGGGCTCTAGCACTTAGATCATTAGAGGTGAGTATTCCAAGGTCCTTTACAGAGCTTGGGTCATCAACAAGATCTTGACTATTCAGCTTGTATTTTATTTTCTGATTTTTTTTGCCAATATGTAATTATCTAGTGCTATGAGTACATAGTTTCAGTGATAAGATATGCCTTATCTCTTTCAGCTCTAATTTGAACAAATGATAAATGTCATTTTAGAAGTGGTTGGATTGAGAATACAAAGAAGAATCAGGACAGAATTGCTCTGTAGAATTTTACCCTCAGTAACCTACTCCTGTATCTGGCTCCTTCTGGGTCTCTTGGTTGGAACCAAGAGTTTATAGTCTTTGGAAACATTGAAGGCTGATATTTATCAAAAGAGGGATGTTTCATGTGATGCAGGGAAATTAGTGGAGCATGGCAATAATGTACATTAAATTTAATTTTATTTCCACAGCAATTGAATTTGCTTCCTGGCTAACTTAGTTACGAAAATCGTAAGAGATTAGGTAGCCATGTCTGGATGCTATTCAGCAGCATTTCTCAGTCTCATTTTTTAGCTAATTATAAATCTTAGTATCCTGATCTGACAGATACTGCTTTTTAACTTCATTCTGAGACTTATGTAATGTTGAAAAAGCATTCAGAGATAAATGCCATAGACATCAGTAAATGGCAAAACGTATAGATGGTGTCAGATTGCTTACTGGAGAGAGGAGGCAGAAGCTTATTTGCTTATGCCTTTTTCCCACCTGCATTCAACTTATTTTATTACATGACACATTAATGTAATAATTTTCTTAAACCCCCCCCCCCCGCCCATTTCTATGCATCTATATATTCCTTGTATTTAGAGTAGTGTATAACTTTCATCCTCAGTTTTACAAGATGAGAATGTTGGTTAATATAATACAAATATTCAGTCTATTGGTTAAGAATTGTTAGATGAAGTATCCGTAGATATCTGTATTGAAGTGTGCAGGAGGAACATGCTGTGATTATATGTTTTTCTTGGAATCATATTCTGCAGTGTAGGGAATGGATTGTAAAATTAGGAAGAAGTAACACATTTAAAACTAAGGAGTGACTTGTTGAGGTAACCTTCAGATAACTTCAGGTGACCCTGAGGCCACAGATAAACCCTCAAGTGGCTTAAGAGCTCTCAGGAAGAGTAGTAAGACCAAATGACTGCAAAGAAATATGATCCTTTCACCCCACCCCCACCCACCCCCATCCTGTCAGAACTAATCCCTCCATAGCCCCCACCATCCTGCCAGAACCGATGAAGCTTCTTGGATGAGAAGCGAAACATCTTTTTCTTCCTCAAGGAAAAAACAGTCCAGTTGCCTTTTGAAAAAGAGCCTTTGGGACAGCCATGACCTGGATGATTGAGAATCTCCACAGACATAAGGAGGTAAAAGAATTCTGCAACAGAGCCTTTTGGAAGCAAATTATGGGAGTCAACTTCAATCAAACTTTATAGAGGCATTAGTGCCCTTAAGTATTTAAGTATCTTTTTCAGATCAAGAGGCTTTACAGGGAAGAATTTGAATTTGGTCTTGGATAATGAACTCGTACACGTCAGAAGAATAAAAGAGTTTTTTCACATATAAAATTTCTTTCGCCAGTTATGCTAATAATATCTGTAACTTAGATGTTATCAAGCCTCTATGTTTATAAGTGCCTACAAATTTTAATTTTAATCTATAGAGAAATATATTACACAGGAACATTGCTTTTTAATGGACTTTGCATGAATAAGCTTTTACTAATTCACACATACCAACTAAAATTTGACTATTTTATTGATTTGATTTTCTGTTTAAGTGAAACAGCTTCATTTAAGTCAAGGCAGCTAAAAAGGAAAATTATCAAAGTGAATGGTACTTGACTAAAACAATCAAGTTTGCAATTTAATTTCAGTGGTAGAAGTAAACACAACACCTTCATATAAGTCAAATTCTTTGATAAGGTGGGGCCTGTGAGGTAGAAGAAAGGTCTAAGAGCCCAGCCAAATGAATGACATTAACATTTGTTTCTGACATTCTTGATTCAACAGAAAACTCTCTTCACATGAATTGTGCTGCCCCACAGCAGACCTTTGTTGTAATAAGACTGGATGGTGTTGCTGCTTTACACAATTTAACATGGGCACTTTCAGAGACTAGTGGATTTCCCAGTTTCGTTTCACTCTTCTTACAATTCTTTCCTATCAACAGGGTAAAACAAACTCTGATTGATGTCTCTAATATGTGGTAGATAGGAATGGGATAATCTAGGCCCTTTCTCCAGATAAGTAATGAAACATCTGCAAGCAAACATGTTGATTATTTTGAATGTGATGCTGGGGTAAATTATTGTGCATACCATGGGCAGTCAGAGCAATCAACAGACAGACACTGAATAGATTACATCACTAGAAGCCAAAATCACAAGGCTACGTTTGATTTACTTTGGCCATGTCATGCATGCAAATTCATTGGAGAATGAATGTTAGGAATGGTTAATGGAACAAGAAGAAGGAGCAAGCAAAGAACATGCTGGCTGAATACATCAAAATTGATACAAAGATGAATATCTGACAACTAAAAGAAGCTGTGTTGACAGGGTAGCACAAGAGCACCTCCCTATAAAATTGCCAAGAGTAGGAAGAACAACAGTAAAACCTTTACAAGCAAATAGCTAAGCTCAGAGAGGGGCAAGGATTCCTCATTTCAACATATATTCTCTATTGCTAATGCTATAAAAAATTGTGGCTGTTTAGAATCAATGTATTGGAAGAAACTGTTCACCTATTCAGCTTCCTTAGTGGCTAATTACATCTTGTTAATATTTAACAATTTGGTGCCAGATGGTAATGCACCACATGGTAAATGGTATTCTTATTTGACTGAGTGTTTGCAATGACACATGCTGTTTTGTCTTGGTACCAGGTACGAACAATTTGCCATCCCTTTTGAATTATTGAGATTGACGTGGCTTTTTCTTAGAATTAGGTCAAAGGCAGGACAGTTTCTTCTTGTATAAATAAGCATTCCTTGTGTTCTTTGCCTTTGGATGAAACTACTGACATTTTGCATGCTCTGTAATATTACAGTGATCTGATACACAATTATTATGTTTTATGAAAAAATGTTGTATAATTCTTAATCTCAAATGACTGTATAAAAAATGGCTTAGTTGATAGAAAATCTAAACTATAGTCTTATACCGTTTAACTATTCTAGCTTGAATGGAAAGTACCATAGTTTTCCAGTTCAGAGAAACGGGGAAAAGATGACTTCCTATAAAATAAGCCATTCTAGGACATTAGGAGGTAGTGGAACCAGGAAAAGAAGTGGCAGGAAATAGAGAGATGTAGTCAAATCCAGTTGACTTGATAACATGGTTTTCTGTTGTACTTGAACCAAGGATATTTTGATGTATTGTTATATCAATTGTTAGGAATGGCTGCATAAGCAAGGAATATTCAGTTATATTAGCTTATTCTTGGTTTATCCTTCAGAAAGGTATAATATGATTTAACTTTACAACAAGGAAACAAATAGTAATAGCAAGCTATAGAAAATTTGATTGGGCTTTTAAAATTCAATTAATTGCTGAACTATGCACTTTGTGGCTGGGTTCCCAAATCACATCAAGCCATAATATAGTGTATGCGATTTTGGCTTAACTGTGCTGTGCCACCTTAGCCGTTGTGATGTATAAACTATGTTTTATGGCTTCTATGAATAACCTAGGGTTAATTTAGTATACAGTTGTGCTCATAAGTTTACATACCCTGGCAGAATTTATGATTTCTTGGCCATTATTCAGAGAATTTGAATGATAACACAAATACTTTTCTTTCACATGGTTAGTGGTTGGCTGAAGCCATTTATTATCAGTCAACTGAGTTTACTCTTTTAAAATCATAATGACAACAGAAACTACCGAAATGACCCTGATCAAAAGTTTACATACCCTGGTGATTTTGGCCTGATAAGATGCACACAGGTTGGCACAAAGGAGTTTGAATGGCTATTGAAGGTAACCATCCTCACCTGTGATCTGTTTGCTTGTAATTAGTGTGTGTGTGTGTGTGTGTGTGTATAAAAGGTCAATGAGTTCCTGGACTCCTGACAGACCCTTGCATCTTTCATCCAATGCTGCACTCACCTTTCTGGTTTCTGAGTCATGGGGAAAGCAAAAAAATTGTCAAAGAGTCTGTGGGAAAAGGTAGTTGAACTGTATTAAACAGGAAAGGGAAACACTTTCCTGTATAAAACAGGAAAGATATCCAAGGAATTGAGAATGCCAATCAGCAGAGTTCAAACACTACTCAAGAAGTGGAAAATGAGGGGTTCTATTGAAACCAAACCACGGTCAGGTAGACTAACTAAAATTTCAGCCACAACTACCAGGAAAATTGTTTGGGATGCAAAGAAAAACCCACAAATAACTTCAGGTGAAATACAGGACTCTCTGAAAACATGTGGTGTGGCTGTTTCAAGCTGCATAATAAGGAGGCACTGGAAGAAAGATGGGCTGCATGGTCGAGTTGCCAGAAGAAAGCCATTACTACGCAAATGCCACAAAGTATCCTGCTTACAATATGCCAAACAGCACAGAGACCAGCCTCAAACCTGGCACAAAGTCATTTGGAGGGATGAGACCAAAATTGAGCTTTTTGGCCACAACTATAAACGTTACATTTCAAAAGGACTCAACAAGGCCTATGATGAAAAGTACACCATTCCTACTGTGAAACATGGAGGTGTATCACTGATGTTTTGGGGATGTGTAAGCTACAAAGGCACAGGAAATTTGATCAGAATTGATGGCAAGATGAATGCAGTATGTTATCGAAAGATACTGGAGGAAAATTTGCATTCATCAGCCTGGAAGCTGCGCATGGGACGTACTTGGACATTCCAACATGACAATGATCCTAAATACAAGGCCAAGTCGACCTGTCATTGGCTACAGCAAAATAAAGTGAAGGTTCTGGAGTGGCCATCTCAGTCTCCTGACCTCAATATCACTGAGCCACTCTGGAGAGATCTCAAACATGCAGTTCATGCAAGACAGCCCAAGAATTTACAGGAAGTGGAGGCTTTTTGCTGGGAAGAATGGGCAGCTTTACCATCTGAGAAGATAAAGAGCCTCATCCACACATACCACAAAAGACTTCAAGCTGTCATTGATGTTAAAGGGGACAATGCACAGTATTAAGAACTGGGCTATGTAAATTTTTGATCAGAGTCATTTGGGTAGTTTCTGTTGTCATTATGATTTAAACAGTTGATTGATAATAAATGGCTTCAGCCAACCACTAACCATGAGTGAAAGAAAAGTTTTTGAGTTATCATTCATATTCTCTGAAAAATGGCCAAGAAATCATAAATTCTGCCAGGGTATATAAACTTATGAGCACAACTGTAACTAGAGTATAAACCATAAAATACTATATAATGGTATGCAACCATAGTATAAAGAAACTGCTTTAGCCCACCTTTGGCACACTCTCAGAAGTCAAAATAAATGCTTTTTTCCCTTTAGTACTTGCAATATAGGTTGAAAACATTTCTTATAAAGCCTACAACAAATTGATACATTGCTGGCAAAGGCTGATGAATAAGAAGGTTATGGTTAGAGAAAGAAACTTAAGACTTGCCCTAATTGATTAGGTTGTGGGTAATTTGTTCTTTCAGACTTGCATGTTTCAGTTAATATAGCCTTACAATAAAGTAAAACTAGCTCATCTGGTCATATTTTCTGTCTGGTTTACCTTGGAGAGCTGACATCAGTATTGCAAATCTGAAAGTACAGGTCTCCTACAGTCACTGTTAACATCCTGATCAATTAGGGCAGCTTCTTCCTACGTTTCTTTTTCTGATATTGGGGATGTAACTCGAGGGTGCCTTCCTCTCTTGGCTGACCCCTCAGTAGGCAGCTTCTCTTTCCTTTTTCCTCGAGGTCATTCCCACAAAATGTTACAGAGCACCTAAACAAGCTATCTCTTCTTACGCTGCTTCTCTCCATAGGCCACACTGTCCCTAAAAAAATTATCTAAAATTTACAAGTAGTCCCCAACTTAAAACCAGCAGTTTAGTGACCACAAAACAGATACTTATGATCATGATTCAAAGTTCCAGTGGTTGTTTCCCCCCACTCCGTGTTCAGGTAACCACATTTTGGGCACTCAGCAACGGGTCTGGATTTACAGTTATTTATAGCATCCTGCAATTGTGGGACCATGATTGATGACATCTTTTGGCGCAAACCGGCGTTTACTTCCAGTTTCTACTCTCCATGTCTATGTAACTGAAAGGTGACAAAGAAACATTATGAAAAGATGCCATTCAGAAGTGCTCTTGAGGACATGACAATACTATTCTTTTGATTTTGTAATTTAGAGTCTTTTTTCCTCCAGGAATTAGCAAAATCTGGCAAAAGAGGCTTTTACGAAGGTCATGTGGCTAAAGCAATTGTGGATGTTATTCAGAGTAATGGTGGAGTAATGGATTTAGGAGACCTGAAAAATCATGTCACTGAAGAAGTTGAGCCTATTGTCACAAATTACAAGGTATGGCAGACTTTTTTAAAAATGGTATGGAAAGATATAATATCCACAAGGATGTTTATATGATTCTTCATAGGTTTTTCTTAGAGGTTTAAGAAGTAATTTGGTTTGACTTCTAAACTTGGAGGAAGTTGTTCTTAGCCTATCTGCATCATCCCATAAAATCTTGCAGTATTCAATAGTGCAGTCTTTCCAACATGTATTATGCTATTCTAAGGAAACCATACAAAATGGCATGTGGTCACAATACAGTGGAAGTTAAATGGCATGCAAGGCTAGAAAGATGCAGTGAATGATGTTCATGTGAACTGGATTTAGTGAGTTTTTCTTTCCTTTTCTATTATCTTCTGCCTTTAAACTTTTTTTTAGTTTATTATTTTTGATCCCTTTCCATTCTCTGCATAATGAATGGATGCATGGTACTGTCCAGAAAAAATGAGAGATTTGAGGGGTTGCCACAAAGAAGGGGGGAAATGTACTTATTTTCCAAAACACAAGAAGGCACAGCAAGGACCAGTCAATGGAAACTAACCAAAGAGAGAAGCAACCTAGAACTAAGGAGAAATTTCCAGACAGAATAATCCATCGATGGAATGGCTTACCTTCTGAAGTTGTGGGTGCTCCATCACTGGAGGCTTTTAAGAAGAGACAGAATAGCCATTTGTCTGAAATAGCATAGGGTCTTCTGGTTGAATAGGGGGTTGGATAAGAAGACCTCCAAGGTCCCTTTCAACTCTGATGGTGTTCTTTGTTCAAACTGGAAGTTGAAGAAATGTTGTAGTAGTAAAAGGTACCATCAGCTGTGGAATAGTAGCAAGCTGACAAATCATTGTCACTTTTAACACATAGTGGCATCTTTTTCATGAATATAACATAAAACACACACACACACACACATGTATGTATGTATGTATGTATACATATCTGTCCATTTGTGTTTATTCCATTACAGATAGCCCTCATTTAACTACTGCTTCGTTTAACAAACATTCGCTGTTAGATAATGATGAAATTGGGGCATTATGATTCGTCCTCATGTGTATGGCCTTTGCAGCTCTGTAAAGCAAAGGAAAGCTGAAGTAAGATAATAAAAATGTGATGGTTCATGCGGCTGCTTTACATGACAATAGAATTCATTATCCCAATTATCACTAAATAGGACTACTTGTGTTTTTGTTATTAATTTCTAAAGATTAAACTCAACATTTAGTAAAATGCTTAAGGTAAATGTGACTTAACTTTAAAAACTGAATGTAGACGAAAACCAAAAGCGTAAAGATCAGGAGACTGTTCTGTGTGGTGATTCCCTTTTTGTGTTACTTCTATCTTAGAACTTTCCATAAACAAGAATACTTGACTCAATCTGTTTTTCTCTACACTTCAAAGGAGTTATTTCCAGTCATGTAGCCAAGTCTAGAAAGAAAAGGAATTTTCCTTGCCAGGTCATTCTTGGGTCTTCACTCCTGCCTTTGTTCTTTTACCTCTTTTGGTATTCTTCCCCATAGCAGTATTAATAAATCTTTGGCAAAGATCCATATCCTGAATACAAATCTTGCAAATTAAATTCAGCTTTCATAGTTTTCTCCTGCAAAAGAGAAATAAAAGATTGGAGTTCAAAACTTTATGTGAAAAATCTCTTGCAGTTGATGTAAATGGAGTATTATAAAACAAGTATTCTTCAAAACTAATTCCAGTGTTCATGTACAATTTTATGCCTCTTTGAAATTATAAACTAAATGCACATTGGCATGCTTGCATTACTGTCTTAAAGGAGAATTGGTAATTTAAATTTAATCTCCCCCAGAGAAGGACATCATGTAGTGTGCAATAACATATTAAAATATAACCACAGTATAAAAAAACTAAATATTAGAAGGATTGAAGGATGATTAACACAGTTAAAATTAGTTAAAAGATGAAGAGAGGGTTGTCAAGGCACCAATCAGGCCCATGGCTACATGCTGTTCTGGGTATCCCCAAGCAATACAGATCTTGCATCAGGATTCCTTCTTCAGACTTCAAATTCTGTCAGCTTTAGCAAGTTGACCAGACAGGAAACACAATCAGATGAACTAATTCTACTTTACTGTAAAGCTACATGAACAGAATTTCACAAGTCTGAAACTAGAGTTCTCCTTCTGTCACTTTTACAGCCTGGAGCTTAAGGAGGATTCCTTTTGAGCCTCTTATTTTACCCACCATGCAACTATGTTGTCTGTTATCTCACTTTCCCTAGACAGCACCTCTTTGACTCATCTCCCAAGGTCTTTCCCACATACCATTACAAATCCCTTACAAAGAAGAGTCTGATCTTGACTGCTTCCCAAACATGAAGGAATGGTGTTTAGGATCTCTCGAGGCAAGATGTTCTATAAGAAAGGGGAAATATGGTGATATACTTCAATTTATTGTTATATAATTCATAAGTATATCTAACTGAGCTTTGTAACAACTATATTATGAAACCAAACAATATATATAATATATACAGCTGCCCATCTTACCCAAATGACTTCAACATCTTACAAGGATTAAACACACATAAAAACCCACAACATAAAATCCCAAACGCTCAAGGATATTGCTAGCTCAGGAATGAACTGTGGGATTCTTGATACTCATTGAGCTGGGTTATTTGGTTGCAGATATTTTATTACCCAGCTAGGCTACATCATCAGTGCAAGGGCCAAGAACTCCACCCAAGAAGAAACAATAATCACATTCAGAGCTTCCTCATCAACAGCAGACTCCATCTCCCATTCCCCTTTTTAAATATCTGTAAAGTTTCCAGTAAACACATCTGAATTTGTTTTGTCTTAAAATAGTAAGATATTCTTAGCTTTTGATTTGTTGATATGGTATATTATAACCATTTATTCCAGAGCTCTTGAAAGTAATTATTATAAAGGATAAATAATATTTTGTACTTGTTTATATGAATTAAAACAAAACATTCCGGTCTGATAGTAATTTGGAACTTGCAGGAACTTGCTCGACTAATGAATAATTGAATATATTGCAATTTTTTAATTTTAGACAATTTACATTTCTCTTGTAATAACTCAAAAGATTTAAAAGCTTGACTGACAGTAAGTTGATCTAAAGTATAAATATCTCTAATTTCTCATAGCATGTTAATGACTTCTTTCCAATATTTTAGTTGTTGTGTTATGAAAAGAAAACAGAACTCTGTGACATACTTATGACAATATTGAAATTTATAGAATACATATCAATAAAATTTAGTGCATGTGATCTAAAACACTAAGGTTGAAGGCTTGAACATTTACATTCTTTAGGCCCAGTGAGAGGAGTTATAGGAAATATGTGAACATAACAATAAAGCAAGATGTAACTATTTTTCAGCTTCCAAATGGATTTTGTAGCAGATGATCTATATAATTCTTAATACAATTCATGATAGATTAAAAAAAAGTTAAAGGAGTCCCTGTGGATTTTACTCTGCTAGTCATTGCCGACTCTAGGGGGCAGTGTTTATCTCCGTTTTAAGGCCATTGATCCAGCACTGTCTGAAGACATTTCCATGGTCATGTGTCCAGCATGATGTCATGGAGTTGTTATATTCCCACCTATTTATCTACTCACATTTGCACTTTTTCGAACTGCTAAGGGGGCAGGAGCTAGGGTGAAGGTGAGAGCTTGCATGGCGTTTAACCGCTGAGCCACCCCATAATTCATGATAGCCATAATAAACAAATACATACATGCATACATACATACATAATACTAAATACATGATAAAATTTTATAAGGTATGATATGATTATATAATTTATAATATATAATAGAATTACAGTATATAATTCATAATCCAAAATTCATAATGACAAATTTCATATAGCATAGCAGCCAGATGATATTTCTTACAAAGTTATTCTTCATTAAATGAAAGGGGAGATAAGTGATAATTTGGAGAACTGAATCAAATAAAAGAGATATAGTCAACATTTTAAAGTTTCAGAGCACTTCATATTACAGAAAGAAAATAAAGGCAGTTTCTCAGTGATTTGGCAAGTGTATAAATCTGATTATTCAGCTCTTGCCCATGGATATCAAATAAGCTGCTAGCAGTTCAGAATGTAACAGCTGTCTGGCTACTCAGTATAGTATAAGAAATCATGATGCCAAAAAACTCACATAAAAAAAGGAATGCTTATATACTGTGTTTCACCAAAAATAAGACTCAAAAAGTAAATAAGTCCTAGCATGGTTTTTCAGGATGTTCGTAATATAAACCCTACACCCAAAATAAGCCCCAGTTAAGATCATCAGCCAGACGGATGCATTTAGTATCATATTTTCCCCCAAATTAGACTTAACCAGAAAATAAGCTGTAATGTGTCTTTTGGAGCAAAAGTTAATAAATATAGCAATAGCAATAGCACTTAGACTTATATACCGCTTTATAGTGCTTTATTGCCCTCTCAAAGCGGTTTAAAAAGTCAGCATATTGCCCCCAGCAATTTGGGTCCTCATTTTAGCCACCTCGGAAGGATGGAAGTCTGAGTCAACCTTGAGCCTGGTGAGATTCAATCTGCCAAATTGCAGTAGGAGTAGCTTGCAGTAGTGCACTCTAACCACTGCACCACCGAGGCTCCTTAATATAAGACCCAATCTTATTTTCAGGAAAAAAACTGGTACCTAACTGTTAGTAAAAGTATGCCAGATTCTTCAATCATGCAAAAAATTGTATACTTTAAATGTCAGGTGTACTATTATTACACTTATTAGTCATGTTAGAATCACAAAAAAATTACAAAACCATGGGTTTAAAAAAGATTCAAACAATTGTAGGTTAATAAAAAAATGTATTATTAATAGTTGCACATTATCTCATTTAAAATAATTTGACTGTTTTTAAAATTTATCTTCCTAGAAATTGTCAGAATCTACTAGAAAGATGCATTTCATTGTTAACTGTGCGTATATAGAATCTTCATAAATGTTTTTTTAAAAATAACTGAAAAATATTAAAAATATGTAGGGATGATTATTATGAGAAAGTATTTAATTGACATAAGCATATAATCTATTCAGGAATGCTACATCAATGCATGCACTCACTGTTGCTTAAAATTAATGATATTTGCTGTTATTTCCATCATATATTGCATGTGTGTTTGATTATATTTTTCTTAAGAATAGGTAATACATGTTAAAGAAGGGGTTGCCAACCTTTTGAACTTCAGGGACCACCAAACTCATAATTTTAAATCCCATGGACCACAAATATGAATTTTGACTGATGGTGGCTTGCTGACGTTTTCCTAGGGTCTCTGAAGAAAGCAGCAGAGATCCTGGGAAAATCCCCCCAAAAATCTGCAGGAAAATTCCCCACCGTTTTCCTACCGATTGATCATTCTTTATTTGGGATTGAAGGATACCATCTCCAGCTCCGTTCTCAGGGGAAGAGAGAGACAGAGACTTTTGACTTCATGCAAGGAAAGCAGCAGAAGCAGCAGAAGTCTTTCTTTCTCTCCACCAAATTCCTCCAGAAATGAGTCTTTGTGAAAATTGTCACACCGGTGCAGCCTCTTGGAGCAGGATGCCTTACAGGGTCCCAAAGACTCATTTCTGGCAGAGTGTGGGGGAGAGAAAGAAAGACTTTTCCTGCTTTCCTTGCGTGCAGCCAAAACCAGAAGAAGAAAGAAGCGGAAAGAAGCAGCCCCATGGCCAGGCCAGGCGTGTGGGTCAAGGGGGGCAAGTTCTTTCCTCCACTTTTTCCCCCCTCCCCCACTACCTCATATTGTTCGCAATGCAAGTGATGCAAGCCTTGTGTTCCCGTGGACCATGTGGGTGGCACAGCCTTGTGTTCCCACGCAGCCTGGATTAATTGCTTTGGGGGGTGCTTTGGGGGGTGCTTTAGGGGGTGACATTTCTCTGCGGACCACCAAAATTGTCTCATGGACTACCAGTGGTCCCTGGCCCACTGGTTGGCGACCACTGTGTTAAAGTGTTAGTATTTCATTAGTTGAAAAATAAGTAAAGGTTTTTGTTTAGAACAGTATCAGAAAGTTTTTCTTTATTTGGTTGATGGTCAGTATTAAATAGTGTCAATCATTTTTTAGGGCATGAATATTTGGGAAATTCCTCCCAATGGTCAAGGAATCACAACTTTATTAGCCCTGAATATTTTAGAAAATTTCAATGTGAAAGGTATGGTCAGCTTCTAATTCTTATATACATGTTGTTTCTAAGGAAAAAAATGCTAGATATTTCTACTTTAGGAAAAGAAGAGAAAAAAACACATTTTTGTCAAACAGTTTACACTGAAATGAACGAGAATGAGACTTATTTAAGAGAGATTTATAGGACTGTGCAAAAGATTGACAAAACTTGCCATGTCAGCAACGTCTAAACGCTATTAATTCAAAGCAATAGAAATCACACATTATTAGAGACTAATAATGGGAAACTGGAGGGAAAAATTGAGAAAGTGGTAATGGCAAATTTCTTCTGTGATGTAAGAACATATCCAGTTAGTTTCCCAGATTCACTCAATTTGAGAAAAATTTTATTTATATAAATCACAATATAGTTCATTCAAAAAAAGAAACTTGTAGACACATCAATTAATACAGATGGCAATTAAGCCTCTTTAGAAAGAATGTTTTATTTTTATGTTATAAAAATTCTTAATCGCATAACAATATATGTAAAATTAATTCCATTGTAATTTAGATCCCAATCTAATTGTAGAAATATATGTAAAAGTACGTCCATAAGGAAAACAAAAAACTATCATTCTTGATAAATACATGTAGAGTTACCTGCCTAATGCACACCTTCCAATTTTCCAGAGCACAATCCTAATCTAGCCCCTATTCTTATGATCCAGATGATGATAAGATAAATTACTGTTCTAAAATGCTGCTAGTTGAGAATATGTTGGTGATGCCACTGGTGAATTTTTCTAAGACTAAGGAGTACTTGTGAAATCACAGACTTAGGCCTCCAAGCCTGAAGTCTTGGCTTTTCAAAGTAAATTAGTCGGGGGTGGGATTCAAATTTTTTAACAACCGGTTCTGTGGCTGTGGCTTACTTGGTGGGCGTGGCTTGGTGATCATGTGAGTGGGTGGGCGTGGCTTGGTGGTCATGTTATTGGCTGGGCCTGGCCAACTCAATATCACTCACATCGAGGCATGCACCTCCTCACCTGGCCTCATGACTGTGGGGATGCTGCAACAATCGTAAATGTGAAAAATTGTCATAAGTCACTTTTTTCAGTGCCATTGTAACTTTGAATGGTCATTCCACACAAGCAAAGTACCAGCAAAGGAGGGAAAAATAACTCCAGAGACGTTCCTGAGACAGGAAGTCTAGTCCTGCCAAGAATGTAATAAGGGTTAACAGAGAGGCAGTTTCTGTAAGCAACACCAGAATGTTTCCTTCCTGCCTTCCTTACAGGATTAGGCCAGTAATTTCTTCTAACAACTGGTTCTCCAAACTGCTTAGAATGTTAACAACCGGTTCTAGCGAATAGGTGCGAACTGGTAGAATCCCACCCCTGATATTAGTGGCTTTGGAAAGAGCATTAGTGTAGTGAAACTTTTTTTAAAAAACCTATCAAATGCCATCTTGAAAATCCTCCCTTTCTTGAGATTATCTTTTATGGACTGATTTTATGATTTTATTAACATTTTATCTCATATATTGTAAGCCAGATAGAATGAGAAGAGCAGATGGCACATACATTTTGATAGCAAATGTCAAAGTACAAAGAGAAGTGGATGGGAACAAGCAGGAAGAGCCACGGGAATTAGCAATAAAGCAATAAATATTAGTTTGACCTTGAAAGAGAGTGGAGCAGAAAAAGAATGGCACTTTTGTCCTAGGTTATAGGTCTATGTAGGTCTCTCTTGATTTCTCAGGGAAATATTTTTCCAAAACCAGGAATTGAATGGTATGATTGTAGAGCCAAAAGGAGGAGTATACCTGAGGCAACAATGAAATTTAATTCATGTTTAAATTTAATTTAAATTAATTACCTACACGTAATATGATTACTTTTCATTAAACCCATAATCTTCCCTTTTGTCAGTTGGAAAAAACTATGACAATGTCTGCTGTGGTGACGATGGGGCACATCCAATGCTATCCGGCATCATCATCATTAAATTTATATGCTGCCCAGCTCCCAACAACTCTGGGTAGTTTACAAAATCATTAAAAACATTTTTAAAGCAAAAACAAACAAACAAACAAAGACAAAAGGTAACAAAGATAGCAGAGATAGGAAACATAAACAGGAACAAAGAAAAAGAAGAAAAGAGGCTTCAATCACACTAACAAAATGCCTGGGGAAAGAGCATCCTCTAGTGTAGAAAACAATGTATGAATCAATTCACTGTTTCTGATCAGTAAGTACTATATACACAATTATACTTCTATGCATATGAATTGAAAACAATAATTTGTGTTGGCTTTCTGCAGATCTGCACCATAATTCTACTCATTACTTGCACATTTTAATTGAAGCATTCAAGCTGAGCTTTGCTGATAGTTTTTGGTTTTGTGCTGATCCGGAAAAAGGAACAGTACCTACAGCACAGCTCCTTTCTAAATCTTATGCCAAAGACCGTTCAGATTTAATCAATTTACACAGGTAAGCTGTCCTCCTGTTTACTTTTATAAGTGCCACTACTTATTAATTAGTTACTAAATATCAAACAATACCACAGTGTTAACTATTATTGGCTTCAGCTTTCTTTTAAAATAAGTTATGTTAATATTTGCCAGCTGTTCCAGTTGCTTGGTTATGCTGGTATTGATGTTTTTCTCCAAACTGCATGAGCTGCTTTCAGAACAACTTTGCTTCATGATTAATTTTAGATAGATTGGGAGTATCTACACTTGGAAAACCTGAGAATAATTCTTCATAGGGAAATAATTCTTCATAGAAGTTGCAGAGTTGGCATGGAGAACTCAGGTTAAAGTCCACCCTCAGAAACTGAACCTTACTGGGGAATTTTGGGCGAGTCATTTTGGCTCTATCTAAACCACTTCACAGAATTATTCTGGAGAAAAATAAGACGAAAGCATTATAATCTAATCTAGTATAATCATCATCAATCATCATCATACTACAATAGTCCTCACTGAACAACCAGAATTGGGACTGACAATTCTCTCACTAAGCAATATGGTCACTTATGACTTGTGATTTTACTTCTTCATAGACTGTACTTGTTGGAAGCTGTCTATTAAGATAAAAAATGATGATTACATACCTATAGGATGCTATGACTGTCTGAAGCACCCGCTGGTTATGAAATGCCCAAATCATGGTCTTGGGACTGAGGGACACTGTCCTAAGTGTGAGGATGGAGTTATAAAGTTTCTTTTTAAGTACTACTGTAATTTTGAATGGTCAATAAACAGGACAGTCATTAAGCAGGGACAACGTGTATATTCATGATACTTCTACATTACTTAATATATCAAATACAAAGTTAATTTTTTTGTCAGGCATAGTTTTATAGAAAAATTAGATGAAATTTATGAGGAGGTGAGGTATATGCATCTAGCTTGGGCAGAGGAGAGGAGAAAGAGGAGTGTGAAGAAGTAAGTGTGCTTTATTAGTTCACACAATTTAAAGAATGATAAGATACAGCAGACTATCTATTCTCATAATGAATTTTTTTCAGGTTCAAGCCAACCCTTCTCTAAGTACAAAGTCCACTACTCCACTCATCTTCATTTTTTCTTCGCCAGTTTTTTTTAGTTTTAGTTTACTTTATTGTCATTGCATCCTGTACAAAGAAATTAAATGCCATCTTCAGTGTACACTATACATAAAAACGCCCCGGGGGCCCCCCCCCTTCGGGGGGGGGTTTTGTTGGGGGGGCGGGGGGGGGGGGGGGTGTGGGGGTTCGGGGGAAACAAAATACACATCCTTCACATTCTATACATTTGAATTGAAAACCCCTGATATTGCATTATTATTGCACTTGGGTTTTATCTGTCTCCCCACCCACTGTGCAGACTGCTACAACTGACATTTTACAGCACTGGATGTGTTCTCTTTGGATTTTGTGTGGAGGGCTTGCCCCCATTAGTGGGATTCAATTTTTTTTTACTATTGGTTCTGTGAGTGTGGCTTGGTGGGCGTGGCATGACATGACATGGCTTGTGGGCATGGCAGGGGAAGGATACTGTAAAATCTCCATTCCCACCCCACTCCAGGGGAAAGTTACTGCAAAATCCCATTCCCTCCCCACCCCACTAACCTGCTTTCCGGCTCTGTTCTCCTGTGCTGGGCAACAAAAGAAGACCAGCCAATCAGATTAGATGGGGGTGGGGCCAGTCAGAGGAGGTATTTGCCGGTTCTCCGAACTACTCAAAATTTCCGTTACCGGTTCTCCAGATCTGGTCAGAACCTGCTGAATACCACTTCTGATTGCCCCCTTAAATTGCTAGTTTTCAGAATGCATTTTTTAAAATCTGAAAGCTTCTAGATTTTCCCCAAGATTTAAATTCCTAATGTTTGTTTCTGAGAAGTCATATGATGCATATATAGATTTGGTATTCGCTGCTTGAATATGTTGTGGGAGAATGTTGCCTAACAAGATATATCCAGAAAATACTTTGTCAAAATGAAGAAACAGTAAATGTACAATTCTGTATTAGAATCATATTTTCTTTAAAAGTGCTCAGCGCTGGTCATTTAAACTTAAGGAATTTTGTCAAGTGTCAAGAATTTTTATCATTATGCTGGAGTATTTGCAAATTGGCCGTAATACCAGAACCCATCTTGAAAATCCCAAGGAACCGGCTATTAAAAATATCAATATTGTGTACTTTAGATAAAATATTTGCTTACTCTAATTTACGTTTGGGATTAACCTCTCAGTGGAAACACTTCTTAAAACAATCCAGTTGTTACCTGTTCACAGGAGGTCATTTGGTCATTTCCTATGTAACTTTGCTTCAACTTTCTAAAGTACACATTGCAGTAAATAAATCGTTGAAAGTTTTCTTGATTGGCCACTTCAGCTGAAAAATAAAATGCCCTATAGCCCCGATTCAGAACATTTCTACATGTTTTGGATTCCCACACCAGTTGTCCGCAAAAATTAAATCATACAGGAGGTGCATTGTGCCTCTGTGTTTTTTTAGTAGCCTCAACGAATCATATTTTCTTTAAAAGTGCTCAGCACTGGTCATTTAAACTTAAGGAATTTTGTCAAGTGTCAAGAATTTTTATCATTATGCTGGAGTATTTGCAAATTGGCCGTAATACCAGAACCCATCTTGAAAATCCCAAGGAACCGGCTATTAAAAATATCAATATTGTGTACTTTAGATAAAATATTTGCTTACTCTAATTTACGTTTGGGATTAACCTCTCAGTGGAAACACTTCTTAAAACAATCCAGTTGTTACCTGTTCACAGGAGGTCATTTGGTCATTTCCTATGTAACTTTGCTTCAACTTTCTAAAGTACACATTGCAGTAAATAAATCGTTGAAAGTTTTCTTGATTGGCCACTTCAGCTGAAAAATAAAATGCCCTATAGCCCCGATTCAGAACATTTCTACATGTTTTGGATTCCCACACCAGTTGTCCGCAAAAATTAAATCATACAGGAGGTGCATTGTGCCTCTGTGTTTTTTTTAGTAGCCTCAAAACGGGGGGAGATGGACAACAAATGCAAATGTTCTTGTGGACGTTGGCTGCGAGAAGTACATAGAAGTAGATCCCTGGCCATAGACCCAGGACCAATATTTTATTTATTTATTTGATTTATTTATTTGATTTGCCAATTGTTTACAAGATAATAAGTATAAGTGTATACATAGTTGTGAATACATGAAATGGATACATATAAGAAAAATAAAAGAAGAATAAGAGAAACAATAGGACAGGGACGGTAGGCACGTTGGTGCGCTTATGCACGCCCCCTACAGACCTCTTAGGAAAGGGGTGAGGTCAATAGTAGACAGTCTAAGGTTAAAGTTTTTGGGGTTTGGGGAAGAAACTACAGAGTCGGGTTAGAGTATTCCAGACATTGACCACTCTATTGCTGAAGTCGTATTTCCTGCAATCAAGTTTGGTGCGGTTAACTTTGAGTTTGTATCTATTGTGTGCTCTTGTGTTGTTATGGTTGAAGCTGAAGTATTCATTGACAGGTAGGACATTGCAATGTATGATTTTATATACCATGCTTAAATCAGACCGAAGACGGCGTAATTCAAGGTTTTCTAGTTCTAGAATTTCAAGTCTGGTGGCATAAGGTATTCTACAACGAGTAGAGGAGTGGAGAACTGTTCTTGTGAAATATTTCTGGACTTTCTCAATTGTGCTAATATCAGATACGTAATGTGGGTTCCAGACTGATGAACTGTATTCGAGTATTGGTCTAGCAAATGTTTTGTATGCTCTGGTTAGTAGTGTGATATTACCAGAGAAAAAGCTACGTAGGATTAGGTTAACAACTCTTAATGCCTTTTTGGCTATGTAGTTGCAGTGGGCTCTAGCACTTAGATCATTAGAGGTGAGTATTCCAAGGTCCTTTACAGAGCTTGGGTCATCAACAAGATCTTGACTATTCAGCTTGTATTTTATTTTCTGATTTTTTTTTGCCAATATGTAAGACAGAGCATTTATTTGTTGAGATTTGAAGTTGCCATTTGTTAGACCATTCTGATACATAGTCAAGATCTTTTTGTAGGGTAGCAGTATTGTCTGTGGTATTGAACAGCTTTACATCATCAGCGAAAAGAACGCAATTGCTCTTAATATGATCATAGAGGTCATTTATGTAGAGTATGAAGAGAGTTGGTCCTAGAACACTGCCTTGGGGGACACCACTATTGACAGGTACAGAATTTGATAGGACGCTCCCAATTTTGACCATTTGTTGTCTGTTTGATAGGAATGCTTCTATCCAGTTATTCAGTTGTCCAGAGATACCATAGGATTTTATTTTTAGGAGTAGTTTGTCGTGTACCACTGAATCAAAGGCTTTACAGAAGTCTATGTAGATTGCGTCTATTGCTTTGCCCTGGTCGAGTTGTGTCATCCATATGTTTTTGCAGTGTAAGAGTTGCAGATTACAGGATAGTTTTTTCCTGAAACCAAATTGTTTATTGGAGAGTAGGTTGTTTGTCTCTAAGTGGAGGATGATGGATTGGTTAATAATTGATTCCATGACTTTATAGGTGAAGCAGCATAAGGAGATTGGTCTGTAATTTTCAACTAGGCTTGGGTCTCCCTTTTTGAAGATGGGGATGACTGTGGCTTGTGACCATAGGTTAGGCAAGGAGCTGGTCCTGAAAGATTTTTCAAAGATTATGCTTAGAGGTTTGGCTATGGCAGTGGATAGCTTTTTTAAGAAGTAGGCACATATTCCATCCGGTCCAATAGATAGAGATGGTTTTAGATTGCGTAGTGCTTTTTCAACATTGTCTTCTGTAAAATCGATATGTATTAGATCATTGTTGTTATTTGTGGTACGGCTAGGAAATACTGGGCATGATCCATTGCTGTTTACAAATACTGAGCCGAAGAATGTGTTAAAGATGTTGGCTTTAATGGTGTCGTCGTTGCAGTCTTTACCATCAGGTCTTATCAGGGATGGGATGGACCTTGAGTCTTTTAGTTTGTTGTTTACAAAATTGTAAAAAGCATGGGTGGAATTGGTGCTTAGAAGGTTTTCCTCTTGTTTAATGTGATAATTGGTGCATTCAGTCTTTATCTGGTGGCATAAATTTTTGTATCGGCTTTTGAAATTGGCAACGTGACCAGATTTGTTTTTCCGCCAGAGTGATCTCTTTTTGGATTGAAGTTTCCTTATTGATATGGGTAATCTGCTTTTTTGTTTTGTTTTGGGAGTTGTTGTTGGTACATATAGTTTGATGACTCTTTTGACTTCAAGTAAAAATATGTTGTAATGGTCTTCAACAGTATTGCATCCAGTGAATAGAGATTGCCAATCCAGGGATGAGAGATCGTTGTCTATAAGATCATAGTTGCCTTTTTTGAAGTTACAATTGGGGATTACATCATTGTGGTGATTTTTGTGTGGGTGTATGTTGAGACAAAAGTCAATCATATTGTGGTCACTGCTGGAAAAGGGTTCTTTAGTTTGTATTCCGTAAATTAAATTCAAACTATTGCAGAAGATGAGATCGAGGCAGTTGTTTAGTCTAGTGTTGTTGGTTACTAGTTGTTCCAGTCCCAGATTTGTAATAGCATTGTAGAAGGTTGTGTGTATGATTTCAGTTGTACAATCATTTAGGGTCCAGTCAATATGAGGTAGATTGAAATCACCAAGAAAGATAAAAGGGTATGGGCAGGATGCAGCCCATGTTAGTAATGTATTTAGCTTGTTTACATGTTCGATGTCATAATCAGGTGCTCTGTAACATAGTAAGAATCGAATTGTGATATTTAAGGATAGTTCACAGATGATGGTCTCAGGAAGAGCAAGCTCCTGGGTAACTTGGATATTTTTTAGATGTAAGGACTTTTTATAGAAGATAGCAACACCACCTCCTCTACGAATTTCACGATCTGATCGGTAAACATGATAGTCTCTTACTGTGGTAATGGAGTCAGGGAGAGATGCATTGAGCCATGTTTCACAGACAAATATAATGTCGAATTTAGCCATATTTAGTAGGAGGAAAAATTCAGGTATTTTATTCACGAGGCTTCTTGCATTGAGTAGTTTGCATTTAAGGCCAGCAGTAGTTGGAATTGAGGTAGTTAGGGGCGTGCATGCCTAAATAATTTCCTCAAATAAGTAAATTGAGAAATATTGATGCAACCAAATGTCAGCCCTCATCACTTTGTAAATACTACAAACAATACCAACGTTTTAAGTTTTCTGCTTGCTTTCCTCTCACCAGAGCAACTGCCCAATATAGTCATGGAAATCCCTTCCCAGTGGGCAATGACACCGTTTATTTTAGCGTGGTGGATGCTGAAGGCAATGCCTGCTCTTTCATTAACAGCCTCTATAAAGGATTTGGTGCAGGGCTGGTGCCAGATGGTTGTGGATTTACTTTGCAAGTAAGAAAGTATTTTTCAGAATTGGGAATATGTGCTTGATCAAATGATTGTTTTAGCATCATTTTTTTCAGTGTGGTGTTTTGCTAATTCATATCATGATTGGCTTGAAATTGTTCCTAATTCAAGTCTAGCCATTTCAAATTCTTGTATTTTTTTTAAAAAATGAAAACAAGTTGGCTACCCAGTGAAGCTCAAGGATTTAGCTTCATCCGTATGTACAAGAATTCCTTCTCTATTTAAAGTTTTACGTCTCTATTTAAAATTTCTCTTATCCACTGAAATCTTTTCAAAAACTGTTGAAATATTATGACAGATCAGGTAAAGATCATGTAATCAGGAATCTTTTCATCTTCATTTTAATGATGTCTATTTTATACAAATATTTTTATTATTATCGCCAATGGACTGCTACTTTTTGCAGTTTTGCTTTGTTTTTTTTATTCTTATCTGACTTTTAATGCACTGATTTATCTTTAGAACAGAGGAGCCTGTTTTTCACTACAGCATGATCATCCAAACTGCTTGGCCTCTCGGAAGCGACCCTATCATACAATTATACCAGCACTGGCCACTGCAGCCGATACTGGAGAACTTTTGTGCTGCTTTGGAGTTATGGGAGGATTCATGCAACCGCAAGGTCAGGTGCAAGTAAGTCTCTGTCCCTCCTTGGTGTAATGTATTAGTTGCCAGAAAATTCTTTGCCCTTCAAAACTTACATGATTTAATACAGTTTATGTTTTTCAGCAAATATGGGGAGATTTTCATGGGCATTCTCACAAAATAACTGCTATGAAGTCAAGGTCACGCTCAAAATTGGCACATGGGTGTAATTGCTTCTCACCAGGGGTGGGATTCTACCGGTTCTGTCCGATTCTATAGAACCCCCTGTTAACTTTCTCAGCAGTTCAGAGAACTGGTAGTTAGAAGCAATCTCCTTTTGTTTTTTTCCCACCCTTATTACATTCTTGGCAGTACGCCTAGACTTCCTGTCTCTGGAGCTTCTGAGGCTTGACTTTCTTAAAGGGGAAGGGTTGTTTTAAGATTTTTACACTGCTGTTGGGAGGAAATACTTCCCTGCACAATCAGCACTTTGAAGAAATAACTGAATAACGAAGCAAAGCTTTTAGTGACAGGGAACCAAGATGAGTGACATTCAGCACAGCTTCTTGGCTAGCTAGAAAGATTGACATTCAAATGTGAACCTAAAACTGGTTTTTGGTGAAGGTTAATTCTGTGCTTGGTGATGTTTAATCCTGTGTTTATTGATGGGATAATTTTCCCTATTCAGCTTTAACAAGCAACAGCTACTGTTGTGATTTAATTATTTGTATTGTGTTTGAATTTTTTCCTGCCTCATGGTTTCGTTTTCTATCTGGGGAGGGGGGGTCTTCCTTTACTGCTTTAGTACCATCTGGCACTGTCCTTTTGGGGAATACTTCCAAGAGGCAGGATGCAACCTTGGCACTGTTTTTTTTTTACTGCCTTTCTGTCGGGCATATGACCTTTCCTTAAATCTGGATGATTTCCTTAGAATATCTTGTGAGGTGAGTGAAACCAGCTGGTATCTTTAAGTGGTGCAAATGGATCTAAGGATTGCTTTTCCTGGGTCTGCTTTTTCTGGAGACCTCTCTGCTAAAGGATTTCACTTTATGAGCAAGAGATGGCTGCTTGATAGTTATCACTGCATTTTAACTATTTTCATTCCTCAAGGTGCTCTGGCACCCTGCCTGATTTGTAACTCTGGCTTGCAGGTATTTTTAATCTAATGTTTGGTATTTGGGGCAGCTTTTTGTACTTTTGTACAGGTAATCCTCGACTTACAACAGTTCATTGAGTGACCATTCAAAGTTACAATGGCACTGAAAAAAGTGACTTATGACCATTTTTCACACTTATGACCGTTGCAGCTTCCCCACTGTCATGAGAGGCCAGGCGAGGAGAAGCGCCCCTTGACATGAGTTATGTCAAGTTGGCCAGTCCCACCCAGTCACATAACTACCAAGCCACACCCACCAACTAAGCCACACCCACAGAACCATCATAAGTTCTCCAAGATCGTTTCTTCTAACTCCACTTCCATTTCCATCTTACCTTTTTCACTGGAAAATAGGCATACTTCCGCCCCCCAAATGTTGTAGCTGCCTATTCTTTTCATTTGACTAATAATCATAACCAGAGACATTTATGAAATTTATGTTTGTTTGTTTAATGTGTTGTTTGAAATTGGGATTCTACCTTGAAACATATCTGCTTTTGATTTATTTTTTAATTAAAAGTATATATAAAAAATCAGCTGAGCATTCAGCCTATATTTTACTGGATCTAATATTTAGGCAGGATATAGTATGCTTGAAATAAGCATCAAATTACCTTGGACATAGCCATAATATAAAGAAATTTTTTTTATGCAACAATATTGTCTAGATAGTTGGTATTTTATGAATGAATTATTCCCTCATAATAATCCAGGTTTGCATTTCCCTTTATATGTTCCTATAGGTACTACTAAATATGTTTGAATTTGGAAAGAATCCTCAAGAGGCTTTGGATGCATCTCGTTTTTATATAGAGTATAGCAAAAAAGGTAAGACTATAAAATGGAATTTATGTTCCCTCTATCTGACATAAGCAGGAAGAAATCTGAAGTAATTGTCAAAACCTTGCTGATTAAGATCAAATACCTCATGTTTGGATAGCAGTAACTATTCTACTACAATGAAATTCAGTGATGGGTTTGTGTTCTCCCAGTAGCAATGACATAAAACCTATATGGTTTGCTGTATGTTGAAATCAGTACAGTGGTGTTTCATACTCCTGTGTTGGTTTCTTTCTATTACATTGTTTTTTCTTTTGGTTTATTTAATTTGCCCCGGTGGCACTGCTTTTTTGCAAAGTAGTTTGCAAGAGTGAAGCCTGTAAACAGGAGTTCATATTCATATCCATGATTTTGTTTTGCTGGTGCTCTTGGGAGAATGGCTGCAATAGATGTAACTCTCATAGAAGAACAAACTTGTAAGAAATGGCAAATGGATACCTGTAATTTCTGTTGTCCACCTCCACCCACCCTCAAATAGATTTCTTTCTGATAATGTATTTTAGTCTTTGTATGCTACTTCAAAAGAATAAATTTGGTGCAGTGGTTAAGGCATCAGGCCAGAAGCTGGGAGATCATGAGTTCTAAACCCACTTTAGAGCACAAAGCCAGCTGCAAGACTTTGGGCCAATCACCCTCTCTCAGCCCTAGGAAGAAGGCAGTGGGAAACCACTTCCAAACTCTGTCTAGGCTCCACTTGACTAAAGCCAAAAAAAGAGGAACCCATCCTGAAGGCACAATAGAATATAAATTTCATAAGCACACGTATGTATGTATATAAGTCTCTGTGTGTACACATACATAGTGATGTGTTGGTAAATATATAAGAACTAGCTTAGGTGGCTTCACTGGCACCACTGTGCTGAGCCACTAGCCATTGAACAGATTTTCAGCACACTAGGCATAGAAGCTGAACTCTGTCTTAACTGGTTAACAGTTTTTCAAACAATTTACCAATCACCTCTTATGAGCCAGTACAAGCTGGTTCCAGCATACCTCCTTCCCTCTATGTATGTGTTCATTTATTTTTCTGTATTGACAATATATAAGAACATAATTTTAAGATGTGACAGAATTTAGGCCATGTATTTATCTTAGTTGAAGGGTACTCAGTTAGATCGTCTATTTAGACCTATTGCCTGATGGCAAATGAGACAGTTTACTTAGAAACAGGTTTCAATAATCCTTTGGGCAAGCATTAACAGCTAATTGCGCAGGGTTGTCTGTTAAAATAGCATTTCTTAGCCTAGTGGCCTTGGGGATGTTGACTTTCTTGATCCTTTGTTGATGCTAGGTTTGTGAAGCCTGCTTGAAAGCATGTCTTTTCACCCAACAGCTTACTCAGAACCAACCTGGACAAAGATTTCTGTTGGTGAATTGTATTATTAGTAGGAAGTTCTTAAGGCATCAGCTCAGCATTCCTCTAGCCTTCCTCATCTGCTTGACTGAAGCACATGGGGTGAAAGTGAACAGAAAGGAAAGTCATACATGTGTGCAGTGCAGCAGTTAAATGTTGTGCTTATCACATCTGGCCATGAAGCTCACTGGGTACTTTTGGATCTGTAACTCTGTCTCAAGCTATCCCACTTCGCAGGTTTGTCCTTACAGGGATAAATGCAGCCTTTCTGCCCCTAACCCCACTCTATATATATCTTACCCTGAGCATCTTGGCCATTGTACCTAGATTTAGTGTAGTGTGCTATGCATACACTTCTGCATAGTATGTATAGAAAAAAATGAGAAAAGGAGATAAATAAAATCTGTTCTTTAAAGTTCTATACATTCAATGCAATTATGCAATTATGTGGCTGGTGTCACAACAAAAACTAAAAGAATTGTGTGTGTTTGTGCTCTTTTAAGTCAGTCGTCACTCCTGGCAACTGCCTGGACCAACCCTTGCAGTTATCGTTGGCAAGATTTTCAGAAGTGGTTTGTCATTGCCTTCTTCCTAGGGCTGAGAGAGAGAGTAAGTGGCCCACCTAGCTTTGTGCCTAAGATAGGATCAGTATTCATGGTGTCTTGGTTTTTTTTAGTCTGGTGCATTATTAATCATTATACCCAACCAGGTCTTAGAAATGACTATATATTCCAGTTTAATTAATTAAATGCAGTGAATATTATTTTGGTGTATTTCGTCATGTTTTCCTGATGCCACATTAAACATTACAGTTCAGCATTATGGGAGGCTACATCCAATATGTTTAAAAAAAGTCTGGTAGTGTTTAGCTGTTTGTAGCCAGAGATTGTGTACATAATTGCCAATTTACATTATGTAAAGAAGCTACCTAGAAAGAGGGCAGTTGAAATGCATGCAAATGCAAGTAGATTAATAGGAACCACTTTTGTAGGAAGGTAACAGTGTTACGTGCTTCTTTGGCATATAGCCATGCTGGCCACATGACCATGGAAAATGCCTTCAGACAACGCTGGCTACTTCTGCCTAAAAACGAAGGTGAGCACTGCCCCTAGAGTTAGACACAACTGGACAGGGAAGCTTTTACCTTATGTCTCCAGAAGTGATACCTTTTCTTCCTTTCTCAGTTGTAAAGAGGATGCAGGGTATGCATCTTAGTTATAGCTGTCATTCAATAATTTTAAAGGAGTTGCTTTAAAAGTGCTCCTATTCAGATTCCCTTCCCTATTCCTGTGTTGATGGGTGAAAATATTTTATTTTCCTTTTGTGGGATCTTGCTTAAGCGCTGAAAACAATATTTTAGTTTTGGGGTCAGGTGGCATTTGTAAAAGAATTGGACATTTGTTCGGTATTTCAGTTCTGCAAATAAAATCTTGAATGCTGTCTTTTAATCATTAGATGCGTGGCAGGTGTTCTTGGAAGACGGCATTCCTCAAAACGTAGCAGATGATTTGAGAGCCATGGGCCATAATGTCAAGGAACCTGTCCTTGGTTATGCCAGGAGTATGTTTGGACGTGGTCAAATTATCACCAAAGGAGAATGGTGGAAACAAAACCCCCTCTCTTCTTCCTACACTGTACTTTGGGCTGGATCTGATCCTCGAGCTGATGGTTGTGCATTGGGATACTAGTATGAAAAGCAAAGATGGCTAGATTGAGTGAATAGAAACAGATTTCAAAGTGACATAGTACAATGATATACTAGAAAACAGAGGGGAATAGATCAATATCTTTTTGACCCATAAGAATAATTTGATGATGATAGTCCATGTTTTGAACAAAGAAACCCCAGGTTTAGTTATTTCATTTATTTGCCAGGGTTTTGAGATAATGGGATACTCATCTGCTACTCATATTAGAGCATATTGGCTACTTTTTTTCTCCTAACACTTAATCATGGTTTATTAAACAAATCAGGAAGATAAAAGTAATTCTGATTTTTTTCAACCGCTTCTTGGTTAGTTTCCTCAATGTTTTTCTTTCAATATCAAGAGAAGTAAGGGCAACACACAAACAAAATCAGAAGTCAGAATTCCAAGTTTAAAAGGAAAAGACCTGGTTTAA
Source organism: Notechis scutatus (assembly GCF_049901735.1). NCBI lineage: Eukaryota > Metazoa > Chordata > Lepidosauria > Squamata > Elapidae > Notechis > Notechis scutatus. The sequence goes on along the minus strand of NC_142012.1, from coordinate 141,861,276 downwards.
AATCAAGACCTGAAAATCAGTAAATCATGTCATCCAGTTATAGTTTGTTGCAAAATTATTTATTTTTATTTTTTGAGGTGTTTGCATATTATATATTATTTTAAAAATATACGATTTAGTGTTTGTATAAACTGAGTAACTATAAAGTATGTTAGTTATATCCTTTATGAGCATTTTAGTCACACTAATATAAAAAGTTTTTGTTGACACTGTATTTGTTCTTCAAAACAAATATATAAACATTTGAATAACTGACAAACCCAGGTTATTTCTTTCCTAGCCTTCCCTACTATATATGTTTGATCAACTACTATTACTGCATTCTGAGAAAATATTCATATTTTTAGATTGTTATGCTACATTTCTTTATAAGTAAATATAAATTATCTAATCAGCAAATAAGAGATATCCACAAAAAGGATTTGCTTTGTCAGGATAATATTTCTGAATTTTAATGTATATTCTAGTAGGATGTGTTATGTAAGAAATACATTTGCCGGGCGTATAAGACGACTGGGCGTATAAGACGACCCCCAACATTTCCACTCAAAATATAGAGTTTGTTATATACTCGCCGTATAAGACTACCCCTCTTCCACACACCTTCCACTTTTGCACTTTTTTTTTTTTGACGCACTTTTCTGCTTTGGACAATTTTGAAATGAGCTAATCCAATTTTGAACCAAGAATATGCAAATAGCTATGGAGTTTAGAAATGAGTTTTAAAAATATTTTTCATTGCTTACCATTAAGCGTAAAATATGTTGTAAATAAAATGAGAACACAGGAAACGTTCTCTTCTCAATACAGCTGATCTCTCTCTCTCTCTCTCTCTCTCTCTGTCTCTCTCTCTCACACACACACACACACACACACCAAAAACCCGGACACTGAAAAGGCTGCCAAGGAACAGTATATTCAATGCCTTCTCTTTAATCAAGAAACAAGGAATTCCTTAGAATCTTTTTTTTTTCCCCAAGTGGCCCTCTTTAAAAAAAAAAAATGGAGGTAACACTTTCATTCAAAAAGTCTTCCAGTATCTGGAGTCGCTCAGACATATTGAAGTGAGGCAGGAGAGTAAGTGAAATTTGAAATGATCCAGCTACCGCTTTTCTTCCCCTCCCACCCGAAGGCCATTATCTCCACGTCAAAACGAACGAGGGGAGGCAAAGAAGCCAAACACGCTAAAAGGATCTCTTTATTTTCCTACACAAGGTCACACCTACTTTTCCGCATTCAAAGGACAACCTCTCCTCACCACCACCACACACACACACACCCCCCAATACCCGCAAACAATGTTCTGGGCATTAATCACCATTGCTACATTAACCTGGTAAATTTATACCCTGCCTCCCCCAGTGTTGCTTTGACGGCAGGATTTCACACAGCGGGCGCTTGCTCGCTTCTCTTCTCCGCTCTCCCCCACCGTTCGCACATGTTGGAAGCACCATAAAACCTGATAACCCACCCGGGGCTCCCCATCCTTAACCTACAGCCGCCCGCATGCAAAACCTGCGTGCAAAAAGAAAAAAGAAAAAGAAAAGTACGCCGCACGTGAGGATCTTCGAATCCTCTCCTCCCCACACCGCTAAGGAAGGAAGAGGGGGAAAGGTTGCAGCGCGTGGCGAGTGACACCCGCCACACACACACACACACACACACACACACACACACCCGCTCCCCCAGCCTCCCTCCCGGCTGCAACTCAAGCTCAAGTAGGAGTCGGAGTCCTCCCGGCGTATAAGACGACCCCCCACTTGGAGGCATGTTTTTCAGGGCAAAAAGTCGTCTTATACGCCGGCAAATACGGTACATAAACATTTAAAGAGTTAAAATACAGAACGGAATCTTAGAATCCACACTTCGTATTCAGGAATGCTATATATTTGCTGAAATATTTTTAAAAGATTTTTCTTTATCTCATTTTTAATAAGAAAAAGTTATTGAAAGTAATTTAAGAAAAAAATATTACTGAAAGTGACTTAGCATTGTAAGTGCTACAGTAAGATTTTAGATGTAAAATCAAATCTCAGCCTCTGCAGTGTTTATTGCTGCATATAATGTGCATTTCATATTGTTCTGCTGGTATACAGGAAGGCTAATTTAAAAAGTTGGATTTCGTTTCAACTTCCCTTCAGTGAAAGGAGCAGAGTTCATAAAACAGGGCTTTCCTGTCACTCTATTCTGTTGATCTCTTAAAGGATGGGTGATATTTCCCATCCTTTAAGAGATCAACATTAAGAAGGGGATGAAGGGGTGGGGGAATTGGCAAAAATGAATAGAAGTGAATAGAAGTTTTGGATGTATGACAGAGTTAACTTATTTTTGTAATATTAGGCTTGCCTCTGTTGCAATGTTTGCAAATATCAAAGCAATATAATTAGGAAAATAGGTTACTTCATTTACTTTTAAAGTTGCCTTATCAGTGAGATGGGCAGCATATATATTTAATAAATAATAATTAAAAAAACAATTTATATAGCTGCCTATCTACCAAAACTCTGGGATGATGAACCAAGTTAATACTAAACAGGGCCAAGGATACTTTTGCAGTAATAGTAAAAAATTGTTCTGGTCAATTGCTCTGATGATAACTAGTTATTTCATTTATTTTATGTAACTTCGTGTTATCAAAATCAGTTCTAAAGTCTAGACATCAGTACATACTGAAAGAGGATGTTACTGAATAGAGCGGATGGAGGAAGTTCTCACAGTGTGATATTCAGCTGGATAAGATGCAGACTTCCCCTTCTTTAGAGTAAAAACAGGAGTCTTTACCTCTGACTTAACTGCATCAAAGCCAAAATGCTATCACTTAAAAATCCTGCTTAATCTGATAAGATGGGAAAGGGAAGGATATTATTGTGTTTTGGAGGAAATCATGAAGGCCAACATCTACTTAACTTGGGAGGAGTCCCCGCCCCTACACACCATGGTCTTATTGTAGCCTTTGGTGAAAGATCAAGTATTGCTTACCCGCCTTAAAAGCAATTCCTTCCAAATAATAATGCAGGGGAGGGAAGCAGAAAAGAGAAAATTCCATGAAACATGTTTCCATTTTATCAAATGTAGGAAGTGTTTTTTTTCACACGTTGTCCTATAGTCATTACGCGACTCTTCACGTGAAATTTTACTGTTTACTCCATTGACTATGCTTGTCAGAAATTGGCTGTGATGTGCAATCCAGGGACACTGCGACAGTTGTATGTGTGAGAACTGGCTGTAAAATTACATTTGGCAAATATTATTTTTATTATTAGCTCAACACTGGCTCGTATTACAAACCTTGTTCCTGTTTAATTGTTTGTTTAAAACTCAAAAGAATTTTTTTCAAGAATCTGATACAACAGGATTTTGTTATCTACGTGCAGAAATGTATCAATATATTTAGTAATCTAATATAATACAAAAATGTGTTATTTAGATTAAATCCTATATCCACTTGAAAATTAATCCATATGGAAATCAATGACACCATACTTTAAATGGATACGTATGAGATTGTCTTGATACAATGAATATAATTCAGATGTTTATGTCTGGTCTGGTAATCATTAATGCTACAATTTTCCCTGTTCTCCCAAGGTTTAATTCACTATGTCTGGACGACCCACAAGTTCCTTTGTGCAACTCCATAAACCTAACCTAATTGTGATTGTTAAACATTGATGGCACAGTTTCACAGACTAGAAACCTGGAAACCTTGGGCCTGTCACATTCTTTTGGCCTTAAGAAGAAATAAATGGCAAATCACTTCCATAAATCTGGCCAAGAAAACTGTTGGGACTTCTTGAGGTGTTAACCAGGAGTCAAGACTGATGCAAAGTTGTCTCCTCCTTCAGACTCTTTATATTTACCTAATCTCATGCATTCCCAACATCTTGTTCCTTTTTGTGTAAACAAAAGTATGTAGAGTGCAGGAAGAAATACTTAGCCAAATGAATTAAGACCAAAACATAAAATAAATTCTATGTAAATTTATTTGGCATCAACACTCATTCCTGTTCTCCATCTTATCTTTCTATTCCTATCTTTGCTTCCATCACATTCAAACATTGATTCATACTTTGCTTTTTGTTCTTTACCTTATATACCTCACACCTAAAGTTTAAGGAACCTTTATTTATCTAATTATTTCTATTCTCCTTTCCATTTGAGAAAAATTAGAATATGCAATTTTTTTTTTGTATGGGCTAGCCTTCTTCAATTTGACTTACTGTATGGAACTAAGTGCTTCAGTTTTTCCAGTAGGTATAAGTAATTAATCTCCAAGAATCCTGCTAATTTTTGGCTTATTTGTGGTTAAGCAAACCATGGTTTTTAAGTGTGAAGGCAGCACATATTCTTTATTCTTAGACAAAAATTCCATACCTAATTATTTTTTTAAAAAAGTCCCTTTAAGCCCCAGTTTATTGTTGGTTCATGTTAATTTCATAAAAGTTAATTCATAAGTCAACTCTGTCCTATTTCTGTATCTGCAGTTTAAAAATAGTCTTGTTCACATAAGCATAATTTTAAGCAAATAAATTTGAAATAGGATATTTGTACTTAGCACCATTTCTGAAATAGTATTTTAGTTGTGACAATTTTTTTTCTGATTCCTACATGAAACAAAGTCCTATTTTACATTGAATATTAATAATATTTAAGCCAACTACTTCTAGAACATTTGAAAATAAGAATTTTAATTTGGCAAATGAATGGAAGTTGATTAAATTTGGAAGAGGCAGTCTTGTGATCATTGTGGGAAAGATTTATATCCTGTTTCAAATATATACATTTAATTATCAGGAAACTTCATTTTAGTTTTATTTTTGCATCTCTTCATCCAGTTTAAGAAATCATGCTGTTCTGCCCCAAATACTTTCTTCCTAGAGTCCCTCTAGCCCTTTTTAATCTCTGTTGCCCATCTGTAATCATTCAATTAACTTTAATGGCTGTAGTTATCTACAATGCAATAGCAATAGCAATTTGACTTATATACCACTTCATAGTGCTGTACAGTACTCTCTGTATGGGTTTACAGAGTCAGCATATTGCTCCAAACAATGATCTCAGAAGGATGAAAGGCTGTGTCAATATCGAGCTGGTCAGAATCGAACTCCTGGCAGTGAGCTGAATTAGCCTGCAATACTGCATTCTAACCTCTGCTCCACCAGGGTTCAATGCAGCCACTTAAATTGTAAAAACTTTTGGTGAATAGTCCAGCCTAGGTGCTATCTGATCTAAGGAGACCCCAGAGTTCTCTGTTGGGACTAGCCAATCCAGAAGTCCTCCAGTGGAGGGTGCAGCACTAAGAAAAGATTGGTTGCATTTCTACTATCAAGGATGCAAACTCCTTCAGCTTCTTTTTACTATCATTGAATCATAAAACTGTAGAGTTGGAAAAAACATAAGGATTATTTATTCACAATTTACAGAAACACTAAATAAGCCATTTATCAAAGATAGATCTCCAATCTTTTATAAAACTCTTTAGAGATGAAGAACCCACAAAATCCATAGGTAGACTCTTCCACTGTTGCACAGATCTTATCATCAAGAATATTTTCCTTATATTTAAATAAAATCTAGGTAGCTGAACTTTATAGCCATTATGAATTGTGAGAAAGGAAATAGATCTTGAACATTTTCCCCAAAGCTTGCTTCATATATCTGAATGTGGCCAACAAATCTCCTCTATGTCTTTTTTCTCTCCACACTGAAATACCCATGTTTTCTCCAGTTTAAGAAATAATAAACTTTCCTTAGGCTATGTGAAAACATGAAATAGTATCAAGTTAATCACCCTTAACACTTTTAAATTGTATTCAAATATATATATATTTATGACAATAGTAAATATTAATTCTGGGATCTTTCTCAGCTGGGGCCAGTAGTTTCCAAGTAAGATTCAAAGACTATGGATGGATACATCTCAATTAAGTGCTAATCAGATTACATGCTGCTATGTAGACAAAAAGCAGTCAGTCTCTACTTCCTTACTACACGTACATTCAATTCTTACTTTTCCCTTTCAGATGAATGCTGTCTTTCTAAGATTGATTGAGGTGTCTGAGTAGAACCATAGGGAATTCCCTTAACAAGTAAAGTTCTTCAGAGGAACACGCCCATCCCACCCCTACCTCCACCCCCACTTCTCAGGATATTCAGCCACAAGAATTCAGCCAGTGCTATTTGTCTAACTGTATTGTTCTACAACAGCAATACTTGTAGGAACTGGACTTGTCAGACAAGAAACATATCCCAGCAACTGATTCATATAAATGCAAAATGTCTCCATTCAACCAAGAAAATAAGAGCTTTTGAACACTCGAGAAAGACTTTATCCATTGCTTTCTCTGCTCTCTTGACATGGGCTTACAAAAATGCAGCGGCTGTTTGAGTTGCCTGTTGATTCCCCTGGCACTGTGGAGTATTGTTATAAATATTCTCTTATATTTTCCTGATGGGAAATCTTCCTATGCTTCCAGCAATAATCATACCAACTACGTGTGGCATTTTGAAGGAATCTGTTTCTCGGGTATTATGGTAAGTATGGCTTCTCTGATTAGCTAAATCTTTCATTTTCTCCACAGGACTCTTGGATCCTCTGATGTAGATGACCCAGGAAAGGGGGGAATTTCAGAATCAAAATAATAACTGTATTTTGGTAGCAATATAAGAGCCAAACGCAACATGTCACTGTACTGTAGCTGAGTATTTAAATGTTGATAGAGGTTTTTTTTTTAAATGTAATTTGATTATTTTCCCCCTCAGATGGTTTAAACATCATATAGGTCATTAAATGGATTTGTAGGATTAATATAATAATGATTGAGGACATGGATTAACCCTAATTGTCACACACACAGACGCACACACACATTTTTTTTACATATATATATATATGTGTGTGTATATATATATATATATATATATATATATATATATATATATATATGTGTGTGTGTGTGTGTGTGTGTGTGTATGTAAAAAAAATTTAGTCGGAATAAAATCACACTAACATATTTTTATTTATTCTTTTATTTCACAAGACTTCTATCTTAATTTCCTATTTTGAAAATATATTTCAAGCAACATTGAGCTGTAGAATTTAAGTATATATTTGTATTTAACAATGATGATGTTCCAAAACTATTGAATTCAATAAGATGACTGACCTTTGATTTAAAAAAATACAAAAATTGGCTCTATGTTCAATTGTGGCCTTGTTTTATGATTAATATGCTAGATTTGCTGTATTTTTATATCTTAAAAGTCAGTTGTGGGATCCTCAAGACATATTTAAGAATGTCTGCATTTGATGTATAAGAAATAAAATTCCCAATGTTTAATTGTATGAATGCAATTGTGAGCCTTAACAAGAAAAAAAGATTGAAGAAAGATGGGGAAAAACGTGAAAAATGTTACAAATGAAAAGAGACCCTGGTTGGTTCTTCCATGAAATTCATATTTGAATGATTGTACCATAAAGATGTTGCCTAAAATCCTAAGTATTTCTTCACACAGTGATGAGTCCTGCCATTTATATGGGACACACAATTATTTTCCAAGTGAAAATAAGTAGTACACAGAAAAAAGAAATATGAATATTTCTTTAAAGTCACTAAAAAGTCACCTACCTTCGATTGTTGGTGTTTCAAGGCATTCTATTACCTTGTAATGAGTACATAGTTAAGGTTTAATGCTACATAGTCATTGACTCCACTCTGTTTCTATATATTCTTTTGAGTGCCCATAAAGATCTTACCTATGTGGTCTTCCCAAATTACTTTACCAAATCAATTGCGTTGTATATATGTATAATGACAATAAAGGTTATTATTATATTATTATTAAAAGGAACAATGCAAGGGGTTGCTTTATTCGCCCTTTGGTCTATCTAAAGTGAGTTACAAAATAATTTTTCTTAGGTGCAAGATGATCCTTCGGGATACAATGTCTTATTTTGAACAAACCATCCTATTTTAACTTGTGATCTGCCAGACATCCAGACTAGAAAGCCCAGCATCCCAGCCTGAATGTGAAATAGTAGAGAAATTATTTCTCTCTAAACTGATCCTGATAGATTTAGGATTTTTTTTTTCTTTAAATGTAATGCAAATGCAAAGTATCTGGTAGTTTTGATGTCAGGATGGGTGATTTATCCTTTTCCTTGGCAACCATGAATGGAACAAAGATACCCCCCCCCAAAAAAAGAACAAAAAAACCCAGGAAAAATGCCCACTGGTACCAGTTCTATTATGTCTGCAATTTAGAATATGTCCTTTTCAGAATTATCCATTCTTTTGTGTGTCTGTCTTAATAGATGTATAGCTGTCTCTCAAAAGCTAATTATAAGTTCTATATTTTAAAACATTTTATATCATATAGTAAGGGAACTACCAGCAAGTACCATATCCAAAGATGAAACTATTGGCAATGTTCAGCATAAGTTGAATATTCATGCATAAGTTCTATCTTTATAATTATCGATGATTATGAGGAGCACACAGAAAACCCTATGTTTTTTATTTTATTTATTTATTTGATTTGCCAATTGTTTACAAGATAATAAGTGTATACATAGTTGTGAATACATGAAATGGGTACATATAAGAAAAATAAAAGAATAAGAGAAACAATAGGACAGGGACGGTAGGCACGATGGTGCGCTTATGCACGCCCCCTACAGACCTCTTAGGAAAGGGGTGAGGTCAATAGTAGACAGTCTAGGGTTAAAGTTTTTGGGGTTTGGGGAAGAGACTACAGAGTCGGGTAGAGTATTCCAGACATTGACCACTCTTGCTGAAGTCGTATTTCCTGCAATCAAGTTTGGTGCGGTTTTCCTTCTGTTTATTTTACATATGTTTTTCTTCTGTTTATCTTGGAATAAATTATTTCTGATATGTCTTGGTTCTATACTTTCAGTCAAATATGGTGCAAAGTAGCTACTCAAAATCATGCATTATCTAATCAGAATATAAGGTTCTGAAAGAAGGATTTTGTGAGTTTAATGTTTTCAAACTCAGCATGTTCTGTGCTACTGTCTTCTAGATTCTTATTCTAGCAGCAGTTCTGGTAATTCTGGACCGGGACACCTTTTTTGAATGCTTCCAAAGTGAAAACTGCACCAGAACATATAGAGTGAGTGTATGGTTTGCAAATGTAGTATTTTTGCTTTAAAAAGACCTTCCTTCCTTCTTTTGACACTTCTGACCCTCTGCTGTTGTTTCCTTCCTTAGTCTGGAATGGAGATAAAAAGAGAGAGAGAGAGAGAGACCCTTTGTTATCTCTTCTGCAAATCTGCAAAGCCAAACAAACAAGAACAGGAAAAATAGCTGGCTAGATGGACCAGTATCAACAGACATAACTTTAGATTTGTTACCAAATGTTTTTCCCTAAACTTCCATCTCTCTGTTAAGCACTGTTCTGTAGTCTCATGCTCTCCAAGTCTGTTGGACCAATTAGTGAAATTCTGAGTCTATATTAGTGAAGATTAAGATAATGTGCATTATAATCCTGAGGAGGAAACAACACAAAGATAATTGGCCTATCGTGTTTTACATGAACAATATTTTCTATTAATCCACATCTTGGCTCAGGCTTAGCATTGCAAAACTATTGCTACAGCAATCAGACTGTCTTCCTCCCAAGAAGCATGACATATTGCCCTTTCTGTCATCTTCAGTCACATGAAGAACGTAACTCTATGAGATCACCATGGTCTTGAGAGTTTAAAGATCTGTTTGATGTTTTATGAGATGTCAGTTTTGGCATAACACATTAAAAATAAGACAGTCTTATTTATATGGAATGATGCATTTGCTTGATGTACATACACAGTAAGTGGGAAAAATAAGGTATCCTTAGCTTACAACAGTTTGCTTAGTGACCATTAAAACAGCACTGAAAAAAGTGATTTTTCACACTTGACTGTTGCAGCATCCCCTCGGTCATGTGATTTATATTTGGATGCTTGACAACTGATTCACATTTATGACTGTTGCAGTGTCCTTGCATTATGTGACAAGCAAAGTCAATGGGGTTAAGATTCACTTAACAACCATGTTATTTAACAACTGCAGTGATTCACTTAACAAATATGGCAAGAAAAGTCATAAAATGGAGCAAAACTCACTTAACCAATTCCTCACTTAGCAATATAAATTTTGGGCTCATTGTGTTGTAAGTTGAGGACTACCTGTACTTTGTAAATGTAAGTCTATGAACAGTTAATTTTTAAAAAGAGAAGTGATGTCTTGCAGTGACTAATAACTTGTTCTGAGAGACTCATTCAAATTTGCTACAAACTCATCCATGTGACTATGGCTCATTTACGGCCGTATCATTGGGCAACATTGGTGGCCATTGGACATAAACAAGAGCAAAACCTGAATGGTTGTATTTCTGGTAGCAACAGGAAGAGGTGTTTATGGAATTTTTTGGCTCATTACCAAGATAATGCTATATTTTCCAGTTTAGAGGAGAGATGTCTGTTCCATTTTGCTCAGTTTCTCAGATGGAAAAGCAATTCAGACTAGCCTAGCTTCAACAGAGGAAATGCCATTTGAAAAAGCAAATTGCCAGTATCCATTCACCCTACTCTTTGATAAGGGTTATAGCAACAAACTAGGGTTATATTAATTCCTTTCAGGTCATTTCATTCCAAAATAGTCTACTGGCTTTACAGGCAACAGATCTAATAGTGCCTGAAACTATCATAGCTAGAAAAGAGCTTTGTTGCTAAATTTGGGCTGGAGTCCAACCTTTGGGAGCGGAAGGACAATGCATTCAGCATTTGCATGATGAAGCTCACAAATTACCACATAGGTTTAATCAGTTGCAAAGGGCATCCTGTACTAATTCTGTTTACTTTTGCTTTATTTATACATTGGGGTTATTTTCAAACAAAACACTTGCCTGCAACTGTCCATTGTATTACTATTATTATTACACTTTATTCGTTAAACATGAAACTCGGTCAACTGAACATTCAAAAGTGCATCACTGACTGGTGCTAATGGTTGATACGGGTTGCTGCCAGTGTCCTAGGTATCAACCAAGAAACTTCTTATGATGATGATGATGATCATCATCATCTCTTTTATTCATTAAACATGAAACTCAGTCAAGTGAACATTTAAAAATATCACAAATATCATCGACTGATACATTTTTATATGTTCAGTTGACTGAGTTTCATGTTTAATGAATAAAAAGAGATTACTATTATTGTTATCATCATAAAAGTGCTCTGCTTTGTATCTTTACAGCTTCTCATTTAAAAAAAAATCAAACAGCTTAAACAAATATAGAGCCAGTGGTAAAGGGAGACTGGGGAACATGAGGGAGGTTGCTGGAATCACATGTACAGTATCACTTTGAGGCTTGCAAGCAGGATGTTCATGACTTCCAATCTTGCCCAACCACAAGACACAACTATAAATCTATCAGCAATGTCCTCTGATTAGCTGAGGAGAAATGCAGCATGCATTCTACAAGTGGACAATGCACTAAGGTTTAGATGAGCACTACCTATTTTCTCAACTATACTGTTTTCTACAGTTGATCAAAGGATAATACAGATCTAGGGATGTAGATTAGGAATTGGCAATTAATTTTCCCAAGGGGCCACAAGAGAAGCTGGAATTGTGGAGAGCCAAACCAATAGGACTGTAAAGGTGCGTAGGCACATATATACATAAATTGAAAATAAAAGTGTACATTTATTTACATTTGATTTCTGATTTCCAATTGATCTCACAAGGGACAGCCAAGGGTGAAGTGGTCCAGGTACTGTTAAAATGCTCAGGTCTGATGTACATAGTTCATTCCCGGTATTGATGGAATTTTTTCACTCCCTCTCACTCTGCTTCTTCTTCTTTTAATGCAGCGTTTCATTTCTGTTGTGCTTTCCCTATTAGGGATTGCATTTTCCGGCTACAGTCTGATTGTGTCTGCTTTGAGCTTAGTGCAAGGCCCATACTGCAAAACCTCAGCTGGCTGGGAATATGCTTTCAAAAACACGGCAGGCAGGTAAGAAACAGGCTTATCTGTAAAGCTCACTTTAGATTACATTGATATCCGCAGCCAAATATTTAAATAAAATGGCCAAACGATCTGACCTTACAAGGAGTGGGTTGTGTCTGCTTCTGTTTTGTATTTTTAAAATTGCTTTATTAAGACAAGTCCATTTCCAGATTCTTTCACCGTCCCCATATTCATCTCTGGAAGTCTGATAAATCAGGGTCTCCAATCCCCAGGCTGAGGCCCATTACCAGGCTTTGGCTTGTTCGGAAATGGCGAACGTGCATGTTTGTGCAGCTCCACTTGTGAGAACAGCAGGTGAGCGTGCATTTGCGCACAGCTCCATTTGTGTGAGTGGTGGCTGAGTGTGCCAGCAGCTCACACACATATAGCTCTGTGTGTGCATGCCCACCACTCATGCATAACCATTCCTTCCCTCTCCCCCCTCCCAACCGCCGGTCTGCAAAGCTGGAAAGGTTGGGAATCGCTGTGATAGATGAATGGACAAAGAGTCCTTGGGCTGATAATTGTGTAAGATAAGACCTGATAGGTCTTTTACAGTTCCTATATTCATAGTTACAATCTGTTCCCAGGGGTGGGCTGCTACCAGTTCTCCCTGATTTGGCAAACTGGCAAATCCCACCTCTGGCTGTCCCCACCCACCCCTCCCCTCCCATGAGTCCCCACGTGGATCCCAGGTAAGTACAGGCTTGGGAGGGTAAAAAATGGGCCTCTAGAGAACCTCCGGAGCCCAGGGAGGGTGAAAATGCCCCCTGCTGTGGTGCAGGAGGCCGACTAGACCATGCCCACCATGGCCACGCCTACCCAGCAACCGGGCAGAGAACTGGTTACTAAAATTTTTGAAGCCCCACCCTGTCTGTTCCCATTTCTTTATGTTATTGTTTCCTCTGATAGTTACCTCATGGATCCTACTTCCTGGTCCCAGTGCACTGAGCCTGCTTATGTAGTGGATTGGAACATCATTTTGTTGTCTATTCTGATGGTTCTTAGTGGTCTCCAAATCTTGATCTGCCTTCTCAAAATAATTTCAGAATTAAGGCAAATCCTGTGTGGAAATTATCCCATCTTTGTTCAGGTAAGAGAATAGTCTCCACAAAGTTTTCTTTTTACATAACATAACTGCTTATGTTATTTTTATTCTTTCAAGTTTACCCAGTATTCATATGCTTCTAGAACCACTGATTCAGTCAGTAATTAAATGAGACTTTAGTTTTATGGTCCAAGGTGAACTCACAGGGAGATCTTATGTGCCTAATGGAATCAGTTGTCGTGACTGGAATAATTTGGATATAAATGCATTTATTGATTGTATTTTATTATTATTTTATTTCATTATTTTAATGTTTAAAACATGCCCATCTCAACATCAATCTGGGTGGCTAGCAATGATTGAAAACACACAGTATCACAACAGTCTTGCAATAAATACAAATCAGTAGCTGAGATAATAAAAAAAACCCAAACATCTGTCAATTCAATCATCTCACAAGCTCTGCAATATTTCCTAGAACCGTGTCCATTAAAATCTTGTATCTTTCTGTTCTTTTTACAGCCTGCAGTGATCTAACAACCTTGGGGAATGACTCCACCATGACTCCATCATATCTCTGAGCATGCACTTTGATATTAATTTTTAAAACAGGCTTTTCTGTTTCTGTGGTAACACAAGAAGAACTGCCAATGTTTTCCCAACATATTATTTATGTTGCTCCACATATTTCAGCTAAAGTGTACAGTTTTTGGATAGTCTGTTTTTCTTGTTGCCTGTTTGCATACCATTTCTCTTTCTTGCATTTATTATGTATCTAAATTGTGAAGCTCCCGAAAAATGAAGATTTTTTTTGTGTTTACATAATATAAAGCACTTACCATCGATACCACATGAATAAATATTTAGTTCAATAAGTAGTCACATTATTGTGAACAACAACATTCTTAGTAAAGAGATAAACTTACATCTGGAATATAACTTTTTGTATCACAAATGGGATTTAGCATGATTAATGAGCAACTGAATAAAACTTCCCCTGCACAGTTGTTGGGAGAAATGTCAGTCTGACATATGAGATTTGGGGAATGTCTTTTGCATGTAGAAAGCCATAAGAATAGACTTGCCTCTACTAGTTGAACCATTGAGCAAGAACACTGGAATGGTCCCTAATTTGTGTTAATGAAATACAGTTATATTTATTTTTGATACTTCCCCACAGTGAGTAATAAAAAAAGCCTGAACTCCATCCTAACAAAGATTCTTTGCTCCTCTTCACATTCTTCTGATCTCATACAAGTAGTCCTCAACTTACAAGCTTTGGTTTAGCAGCTGGCATGTATTTACAATAGTCACACATTTTAACAGCCATTTTATTTCTGGCTCAATTGCAATGTTGGTGGTGATAGCTGGCAATTTTAGCTGCTCCAAAATTATTATGTGATAAGTGGACCAGAAAATAAAAATTGGACAAAGTTGTTCAGGAAACATTTTACTTCTAATAAAAAACCTACATGAATTAGATGGGTATATTTTAATTAACAAAAATGTAAAATAATTGTGATTGTGCTGAAGTTAATTTTTGGTTCCTACAAATAATCAGCCTTGTAAAATGTCAGTTTTGAACTGAACAAGTATATAACTGGAATTAGTAGAACAAGTAAAATAAATCTTCAGATTGAATTGTAGAACTTTTAATATAAGGTTGCAAGATTTGTTCCAATTATCAGTTACTATATAACTCTCCAAACAACCAAATTTTCAGGAAAAGGTGTTTTAAATAATATGGACAAGTAATGCCAGTCTTGTTTGAAATTTGATAATATTGCATTGATATATTATTAACTGCTTGGAATTTTGGACATTGACCTGCAGTTTAAAGCTGAAATACAACTTTTTCCAGATTGTGAAATGCAGGAAATTTCAGCTGTATCAAAAAGAATGAACAGGAGAAAATTGATGTTTTGTTGGGAAACTCCAAAGTATTTCACCATAGAATGGACCTTTAAATTTTTAAAAAAATCTTTTGATTAAGAACAATTTTCAAAATCATATATTGAGAAATAAAACATGATTTACATTTGAACAACATTAGCTCTGCTAAAAATGTTTTTTTTACTGTTGTTTCAATAATCTATGAGCTGTAAGAGTTTTTGCCACCAAATCTGGCAGGGTTTCTTTAAACAAGAATTGTGCAACCTTCCCGGCTGTTGAAACTAAACAAAAGCTTGCAAAGGGGGAAATACTGAAGATATTTAAAGAAGGTATTGCTGGGTGAGTCCATTGGATTAAAACAACCTCGAACATGAAGCTGTCTGTGATAAGCCACTTGTTGGCTTATTATTTGTTCCAAGTCTCTGCAGTAACCAGAGAATACTACATTGGAATTAATGAAATTGATTGGAATTACGCTCCAGGAACAAAGAACATACTATCTGGGAAGCCCTTTTCAGAAGATGAGTAAGTCTCGACTTGTTTAATTGGGCTTATATTAAGTTTTCACATTTTTACTATGAACTGTTTATTTCTATTCAGCAATTACTGGATGCAATGAAGGGTAAGTGCCTGACATTTCAACTAACCATGGAAAAGATATTTCAGCCTGAAAACAAACTTGAAGAAAAAGTTTTGCCTGCCAAAATCTTACCACATATAACACTAAAGAGATCAAAGCCTTGTCTCTCTGCACCTGTATGTGATTATAATCTGACTTTTTCTTTTGTTTGCATTGTATATGATGCAGATTTAGTTCTGCAAAACAGTTTTATTACTAAGGTTCATGTGTTGGGGTTGGGAGAAAGAAGCACTTTCTGCTAACTGGATCAAAACCTGAAACTAGATCATCCTAAATATTTTGTACAGGTGTGGCATAAATATATAAATATGTTTATCGTAATCTAGAGGTATTTTGTTTTACTGCTTAGGGGAAGAATCAGTTACTTTTTCAGGCATTGCAATGCATTTATTATAACTTTCATGAGATATTCCTTGGAAACAATTTTCCTTGGAAGAATTCTACCATTTTATCATTTAAATTCATTTTGGAACTTCTGAAAGTGCTTTTTCTGAAGATCAAAGGTGCTCTTGGTGATGGTGCTGATCCTTGATTCTCAATCTTGGAGATATTATGAAGTATTCCCCAGTCAACATGGCAACTCTGGAAGTTAAAGTCCCTACATCTTTAAAGTTCCCAAGCTGAGAAACACTTCTAAAGTTGTTCAGGCAGAGAGGTTCTAGTGGTAGCAATGAAAAGCTATTCAATCTTTTATTTTTCAGTGTTCTTAAACAGAGTGGTAGGTAAACAGGAGGCATGTGGATGGGAAACAGCTATGATAGCTGGACTTCCTATAAAATGCCTGGAACAAAGCAGAGCAATTATAAAATATGGAATTCTAGTGAGAAGTTGGTACAGAGTATAACTAAAAGCTCTACTGATTGGTATTCTATTTAAAGATGAAGCAAAATGCTGGAGTAGAGTAGGCTGGCACAGATTAGGCTAGATTTTTTTTTAAATAAACCTAAACATTCAGACAAATATTTGCAGTGTTAAGAGAAACAGATTGGCCCCCAAATGTTCTCATATGATCATAATACTGATTTCCTCTGATGCTTTCTTAATACATTTCCTTTCCTCTTTACAAAAGAGGCTGAGAGGTAGCCTGCAAGCAGAGTCTTTGAGGACCTGGAGACAGGATGTGTATATTGTCATCCTCTCCTTCCTATGTTGATGTATGTTTTATTTCCTCCACTGTCTTTCCTCCATTGAGGTCAATAACCCAGTAGTCATGTTTCTGCAGAGGAAGTTGAAGTGCTGAAATAAATCTTGCCATTATATTTTAACTGAATAGTGTTTGAATGAAGAAAAATGATGCATCTGGCCTTTTCAAATAGTTAATTATATTTTAGATGGGATTCCTTCATATGTGAAGCCTGGAGTGATTACCTTTATTAATACACACATTTTTAAAAGGGGGAGGGGATATATTTCTTCTGTCTCAGCATAAAGGGAAGATAGGGTAGACGTTCTTAACAGCAGTGAAAGGTTATGTCACCACCTTGTAGACTCCACCTTTCTGATACCTGAACACTTTCTTTTAGTTGTGAGAATCAGAAAAGAGCAAGGATTATTTTTAAGACTAGCAAAAGATTTCTGATAAGTTAGAGTGAAGTTATTGAAGTTATATTGGATACAATTAAATGGAGGGAAAACCATTGTTTTGTTAAAACATTTTAAAAATATGGTTCATCTCAGGTTTAATGCATCAATAATAATAGGTAGCAATAACTCTTAAGCATTTCTAAATTGTCAAACTGATCTTGGCATTCAGTCTCTGTCACTTGGGGATTGTATTAATCAGCCTTATGTTTTCTGTTAAAAAAGTAGGTAAGGAGGAAATGGGAATTCAGAGTTTATTTTATTATCATCCAGTGGTTGTCCAGATTTTTATAACTCGGATCTGCTGTTCTAGCTGAGCAAAAGAGAACAAGTATGAAGAATGCTTGAAAAATATAAAGTAACAGAAAGGCAACAGTGACTTGAAATTCAATCTCTGACAAAAGTTAGAGCTTCCTCGTTGAGAATCCATTGAAGATTGTGTTACACTGCAGGAAGAAAGGCTTGTCTTGTCATATTCTGTATTTCATATTTTAATCTCTATTTAAATGCTTCAGCCTTCAGGAATCTTAGTAATAAGATTTATGTAGGTTTATTTTTAATGAAAGCCATTATCTTTGCAAAGAAGAAGGAAAAGGTTACAGTGCCCTTGTCAACAGGAAATTATCTGTACAGTTCTAGAAAGTCCATACATGCATCTCTAATGTAATTAGTGTCTCATAAAGCTTCTGAAAAACAAGATTGTTAATGATTTTTACAAGGCAATATTGGTTTTCCTTTGAAACAGTACAGTCCTCTGCATCAGTTGAGGCTTCAAAGCAACTCATTGGTTAATTGAGAAAATCAAATCTGCTAGGCATTCCCAAGATTGCTGGGAATCAAACTCTGAAATGAAATAACATGTAAATGCTGTGATTTGTGGAATTGTTGAACAGAGACAAAAGTTAGTGATTGATAGAGTTAAGAATTTAGCCTGGGGAGGAAACAAAATGACTCTGAAAGGTAAATCTAGTGATCAAGGTGCCAGAATAGTACAATGTTCATTGTGTTCAATTCAGGCACTCCCGATGTTCATTGAATAGTACAATGTTCAATTCGGGCACTCCCATCTCTTCTGTTGTGCTTTTCAAGTGGTAACATAACTTCTAAAATGATGGTGCAATGCAGTTAAAACACACACCAATGTCTAAGTGCAATAATGGAAGTTATAGAGCATAAGACAGAGACAAGACAAAGTAATCAGATCAAATTTTGAATGAAGAAAACAGGATTCTCAAATGCATGGTTAGTCAGGCATGAACAAAAGCTACTACCCAAACTTTCATCCAGTGCTCACCTGTAAATTTTTATTTTTCAATCTATAGTGCAGAAGCTAGTTAAAATTGGCTGCTAAGCTTTTGCTGTTAAATAGCCAGAACCCACAAACTTGAACTTCCCTTCTCAAAAAGAACTTAAACATTTAATGCTGTCCATTTATTTCCAATTTGCACAAGTATGCATACTGCAATCAAAAGGCAAGTGAAAATTACTGTTGTACTGCAATACAGTGCTTCTGTTACTATTTCCCAGAACCAAACTCTTGTATGCTGCTTGTGATAGAATATCTTATTTCTTCTTCCTTTTTCTCATTTACCATTCTCTTCTCTTCCCCATTATTAACAGCAGAGATGTAGACAACTCATTCAACAAGGAAATATAACTATAAAAAAAAGAGTGAGCCAAGCATCAGAAAGCAATTAATTGCTCATATTTCAGATATGACAAAACCTTATGGGCACCAACCCAAAGTAACAAAAAAAAATATCCCAAGTACTCTAGACAATTTACATACAACAACATCATTTGTGTTAGCTTATCTCAGAAATGGTATTTGGTGCACATGTTGTACAGTTGGATTTATCAAGACATTAAAATATAACAAACACCTATTTTGTCAAACAGTTCATTAAATGTTGACTCCACTGTAGTAACTTACTCTAAGAGTTGGTCCTCAGACCATTGTTTAAACAACTGCAAGGGGACTTCCTTGTCAGTGAACAGAGGGACTTTTGTAGGATCATAGGTAAGCAGAGAATCAGAAAAAAATTACATTTCTCCATTCTAATGTGAAAATAGCTGATTTGCTAATATACTTGCAATCCTATCTTTCTTAATAAACTTTACCAAAGAGAATTGTGTGAGAATTGAAAACAAAAAAATAATTTAGTCAGGTAATTGCTGTATATGGCTATCATATCTGTACTGAAAAAAATCTGGATGACCATTACATGACTGCCACGAGACAAACCTCTATTTCTTGTTGCTTATTTACTTGATACAGCTGCCTGTCTCACTATCTGTGCATAAGTTACAAATATTAAAACATAGAAAGCCTATCACATAAAACTCAGGGCTCCCAAATTTTCTTTTTTAATTCACCCAACAAAAAACACTCAATAACAACAGAGCTCTTCTATTCACCTGCCAGCAAGATCTCCAATGCCTTGAAAAAGGCTAACAGAGTGATTCAGATTTTTGCAGATTAGATATGATATCTCAGAGTAAATGTTATCCATGTAACAAAGATAACCTTGTTCTGATACACAGAGTAAACTAGATTTCCTTCTTTAAATACTTTGGATGGAGACAATTAAGACATACAAATGTGTAGAGTTGTAATTGCAGGAATGTTCCAATCTCGGATGGCAAACCTCAGATAAAGAATGTTTCCAAGCAAATACAACTCAGGTAAACAAAGTCACTAATCTAAAGGAGGATTAGAGAGAGGAAGTAAACATATGTTAGACTTTAGAGATAATTAATTGTATGGATTACTGTGCTAAACAGTAACCAAAGTTAAGCAGTAACCAAAGTTAACCAGTGATGGAGGATAACTAAAAATGTGTATAAATGCAAGACTAGACTCCAATAAAGATCATCATGATTCAGTTGTTCATGATCAAACAACTCGACTGCCTCGTCATTACAGCACAAATGCTGGCGTGAAGTAGATAGCATAGGGTCTGTTGTGAAGTATGAATCTGTCAAAAGAAGCAAATGTAGTTGTACAATTCTAGTCACCTTGTTAAGGAAACGTGAAGAGTAAGTGAGTTGCACCTGATTTTTACAACCTTTTCTGCCTTTGATCTTAAGTAAATCACTGCAGTTGTTAAGGAAATCATGCCGCTGTTAAAGCAAATTCAGCTTCCCCCATTGACTTTGCTTGTAAGACAACTGGGAAGATTGCAAATGACTATCACATGACTCTGGGATGCTGGAACTATTGTAAACACATGCTGATTGCCAAGTGCCTAGATTTTTATCAAATCACTGTGCAGATGGTGCAAAGATGATAAGTGTGAGGACCGGTGCAAATCTCTTTTTTCAGTCCTGTTGTAACTTTGAACCATCATTAAACCAATGGTTGTAAGTTGAGGACTACCTGGTCTTGTAAATAATACATTAATTTGCATTGATATAATTATCTATATGTTTTCATTTCAGGAAAGCTAGTGTCTTTCTGCAGCAAGGCCCAGATCGTATAGGAAGCACGTATAAAAAAGCTGTGTATGTGCAGTACACAGATAACTCATATAGTTGTGTCGTGGAAAAACCACCATCTCTGGGCTTCCTGGGCCCCATTATCAAAGCAGAAGTTGGGGACTCTTTTGTCATTCACTTAAAAAATTTTGCTAAAAGAGCCTACAGTCTACATCCCCATGGTGTCAGATACACAAAAGAAAATGAAGGTAAGATTTATGCACTCTTATAATAAGGCTTCAGTTGGGTGAATTCAGAATTCTTTTGGAAAAAAATATATGAAAATTGTGTTGTATCTTGTGAAGAATGCATTTGTTTCTAGCCACACTACTCTGCAGATCTCCACATATCAATTCAACATTTACATCACTTGGATTTATATGACATCTTTGGATATACACCTGAAAGCATAAGTAGAGTACGTAACACTGAGATTGTCAGCTCTAGTTCAGTCCTGGGATTTGATCTCAAAGTTCTCTGCTTATATGTATAAGTGTAGAGCTTTCAATGTAATCCAAAACAGTGTTATCTTTAGTGTATTTTAATACTGTTAATGTTCTGGTGTGCGCATATAATCCATAAAACAAATATGTCAACCCATTCTAATGTTTATTTATAAATAAGTCAGGGATGGGCCTATTCCCATGATCCCATGTGAATCTTGTACATTGAAAGTATACTTTAAATAATATTTACTTGATTATAGATTATTTTTGCTTTTTTATTTCCATCAATGGCCAACTTTGAAGGAGAGGAAAATCATACAAATACTTTTACTTGATTTCAGTAAGTCTTTTTAATATTTTGTATACCTACAAACATTCATATGTAGGTATATGAGTGCGTATATTTGATCTACATGCAAATACATAAAAATCTTTCTGAAGAAGTCACAGATATTATTTAAAATCACAATTACTGCAGGACAAATTAAGAAATAGCACAAAAATGTAATCAGAAGGAATAACTACCATATATAACATGAATAATGTTTTATACTTCCTAGGAGCTTTCTATCCTGATAATACCAACCATTCACAAAAGAAAGATGATGCTGTGCAGCCAGGAGAGCAGTATGTTTATAAGTGGCATGTTACTGAAGATCATGGTCCAGCAGAAGGAGACAGTAACTGCTTGACAAGGATCTATCACTCTCATATAGATGCCCCCAAGGATGTTGCCTCTGGACTTATTGGAGCTTTAATCACTTGCAGAAAAGGTAAAAATATGACAATAAAGCACTGAATCATAGAGTGGGGAAGTCTATAGAGGTTCACAATCATCCAGTTCATAGTTATTTTTTTCCCAAAAGGCAACTGGTTTTTTGAGGTGGAGGAGGAAGATGACATTTTGCTTCTCATCCAAGAAGCTTCATCAGTTGTGATGGTGGGGGATGGAAGGATAGGTTGGCTTAAAAAAAAAAAGCTCCTTTGAGGCATAGAGTTGGGAGTTTGGGACAATATATCCTTCTCTTGTTTGGTGCAAGAATCCAAATCCAATATTCCAGAAAGCAGGCTGGCTAGCTTCTGCTTGAACACAGCTAATGAAGAGAAGCTCAGATTATCTCTGCCTAACTGGTGATAAAGACATATTAGATATTTTAATTGTAGCAAATGAGAGACAAGGCATTCTCTGTTCAACTACAAGTGTGCTGTTCAAAATTTCTTTGAAATTTCAAATGGAATTTCTGCAAAACTCAGAAATTGTAATTATATTTTTCATTTTTCATTGTTTGTAATAATTAAAGGCATAAGAATTCAGGAATTCTTTGGGCTGCATTAATTTTCCATATTCTACTCACTCATTACCAAGAAACAGAATTCAAAAAGTTGGAGTTTTATGAATGACAAATTGGTCTTTCCACATATCCCTACCTCATCTAGTGTGATGAAGGTCATTATTTTAATGCAGCTTTCTGTTACCTTATGCCCTCTTGTTAGGAGTACAACTGTCAGGGGTGATGCGGTTGGAGAATACTAAGAGTTATTTTCCAGATGTGCAGATGGCATCAAGTTAAAGAAAGCAATTGAAATAATCATTTTCATTGGGAAATGGTCTTAAAACTTTATTGTCCCTTAAGGCACCTTGCAGAATGGAAAAGATAAAGATGTTGACCGTGAGTTTGTCTTGCTGTTCTCTGTGATGGATGAAAACTTCAGCTGGTACTTAGATGAGAATATTAAGAAATACTGCTCTGAACCTGACAAAGTTGACAAAGAGAATGAGGACTTCCAAGAAAGCAACAAAATGCATTGTAAGAGCATCTTTCAGAATAAGTTTTGTTCTTTTATGAACTTTGTTTGCATGAATATTCACAATACCTGTTGGGTTTTAGAGAAACTTAACCAGGTTTCTGCAATTTTCTCCCAAAACCACCCAATTCATGAATATGGAACTCTATGTTTGTGATAATGAATAATTTTACATAGTTCCATGTTCTGTCTCACCTTTCTTCTTTCCCGAAAGATGAAAGAGTACAAACTCACACAAACACAGGGCAGGCAAGCTGGCTCGGACTTCACAGAGTTAATTCTTTGGAACTGATAATGTCCTTGGCATTCCAACACGCTCTGCCTGCCAAGTCCGAACTGATAACAAGTAAAAAGCTACTTCCAGAAAATTACAAGGCAGACCATAAAATCATTCACAAAGAAAACCTGAAGCAAGATTAAACTTTGTCCCGTACAAAGTTCCAGCTGACAACACACCCACTTTTATCCCCTGTGGGGTGTGGCTCAATGATTCAGCTCACGCTCTGACCCTCCCACGCCTCCTACGTTGCTGCTCACGTTTCTTCCTACGATGCTGCTTGGGATCAAGCCAACATTCTTCCTCTTGACTCCCTGTCAGGGGCTGCTCCGATATGCCTTCCTCCTGATTAATCTTAGGCTGTTCCTCTCAGTTGTCTGATGAAACCTGAGGCATTATCAGGGAGGAAGGCATTGCCAGAGAAGAAGGTCCTGGGGAGGAAGGCATTCCCAGTTCCTCCTCCTCATCTTCCAAGCCCTCTTCCTCTGACAGCACAGGCTCGGGAATCGGAGCCACAACAGTTCCACAAATTTTTGCACAATGTCTTAATTGAAACATATAAACAGCTCTTCATTTCTGCTGATATTTCTTTTATGGCAACTCTTAAAGCTAAGCAAATATAGCTCTGCTTGGTTGATAAATAGGACATATTTGAAATGCCATTCATGTAAGTTATAAAATATAAATGCAAGATGTACATATCATTACCACCATTGATAAAATCAATTTAATCAACATTTCTATCCAGTGGGAGAAAATTTTGTTTAATTTCACCAACCTTGATTGATATTAAAGGTTTGTTAGAGCCAGTATCAGTGATATTTCTCTTCCTCTCTCTCTTTAAAAGCAATCAATGGATATATGTATGGGTATCTTCCCAATGTCACCATGTGTGCAGAAGAGAAAGTGAAATGGTATCTTTTTGGCATTGGCAATGAAGCTGATATCCACTCCGTTTATTTTCATGGGCAAATATTGACAGAAAGGAAGCATCGTGTCAACACAATCAGCCTTTTCCCAGCTACCTTTGTGGATGCTCTTATGGTGCCCAAGAATGATGGTGAATGGTTGCTTAGCTGCCAAGTCAATGATCATATAGAAGGTATGAAATAAATGGCTGTCTCCTGTTTTCCTAATGAAGACTTCCACAAAGCTAATTTGAAAGTAGCTTCAGAATTGTATGATGTCACTAGTTCACAAGCTGAGCACATTTATTTGGAATATTCCTGTAGTGTTTCTCTTCCCCCCTCACCCATCTCCTGGTCTTTCAAATTGGAAAGGTGGAATTTTAGCATATATATCCTGCAAAAAATAAAACCCTGCAAAGTATTATGTGATGTTCATGACTTACTATGGATACTAAAGTTGGGTTACATATCTTGAAAAAGTAAGCTAATACTTTATTCTGATCTGAAGAATCCAGGGACATAGACAGATAGAGAAATAATAGATAATAGACAAACAGACAGGCACTGAAATAATATCCGTACTGTTTTCTTCAGTATAAATAAATAATTCAAAATCCCAGAAGTCATTTCCTAATCATGATGAAATATATGTCATGTCACGACAGTGCAAATTCCTCCCATTTGTACTTGTGTCATGTATCTCATGTAAATATATAAGAGGTAAAGTTGTGTTGCAAAGAACCTTCGGTTACTGAATTATTTCCTATATGAGATGTTCTTGAAACTCTGCATAAGGCTTTCATTGTCTAGATGTCACACAGTGAAAATTATTCCTGTCTTATATCCATTTGGTTTCTGGCTTCCTTGTTATGCATTTTTGAGGGATAGGAGGAAGTTTAAGTTTCTTAGTCTATGGACTTCTTGATTATAGAGAACTTACATGATCAATGATCTTTGTTTTCCTTTTCTTCAGGTGGCATGCAGGCCATTTTTAAAGTGAAAAACTGTGTGCATCCTTCTCCAACTGTCAAGAACCAATACCACACTACCCTCATTACCACAAGATTCTATTATATTGCAGCAGAGGAAGAGGAATGGAACTATGCCCCATCTGGATCAAATGAATTCACAAGAGAACCCTTAGATCTAGATGAGTAAGTGATGATTTTTTGCAGGCAGCCAAACTATTTCATATAAAACATTTTGCTGGCATTTACTAACATCCAATTGTAAGAGTAGATATGAAGAGGTCCAAGCTAGTACACATTTTTTCTTCAGTGCAAAAGCCCTGTTATCAGCTCCTGGTATACTAGAAAGCAGGGGGAACTTTGTGTCTGAACTGATATTATATTGCAATAGGATATTTTGGAGGAATTCTTTGTAACTTTTAAGCCAGTGCCCTTCTCTATAGAAAATTGAAGGAAATTGATGAAGTAACTTTTAATTATTTAGTTGACTTTTAGAATAATGAATTTGATGTCCTGTTGATGAATGAAAGGATACATAAAACAATATCCAGAGCTTAAAATGAATTTAATGCAAGAATAATAACAACAGTGTCTCATATAGTCTAGATCAGAGGTGTTAAACTGGCGGCCCATGGGCCGCATGCTTCACATGCAGGTCACACCGACCCGAGCTCTGTGAGAGGAAAAACATCATGAAATATCATGTGATGGCACCGTGGCACTGAGAGTTTGAGACTTGCGGAGTAGATGCCTCCGAAAATCTTCAGTAAATATTGGTTACTATCAGTTTCCTGTTGAAGATCCAACTTAAGAGTTGAAACATTAATTCACATAGTTTGGTCTTATCCTATTAGTATTGCTTTTTAGGCTGATATGAATAGGACTATTAATATTTCTCTGGCTACATTTTAAAGATGCTATGGCTGTATCTCTAGTATTTGGAATGCAGTAAAATTTCAAGAATGTGGATGTTTGATAAACAGGACTTAGCTAAAGATTTATTATATACAACAGAAAAAGAAAAAGCTATACCAGATTTGCTGGTGGTGATACATGCTATTATTATCTAGAATAATTTTTGGTTTTGGTTTTGAGAAAGGAAAAAGAAAAAGAACAAGATGGTAAAAGTTGAATTAATTTATTTATGACATAATTTACAGCTTTTTTTGTATTTTCTGTTGCTATGTATGTCAGTTTTATGGTTATATTAACCATTTTAATACTGTTATTCAGGGGTGGGATTCTACCAGTTTGCACCTATTTGCTAGAACCAGTTGTTAACATTCTAAGCAGTTTGGAGAACCGGTTGTTAGAAGAAATTACTGGCCTAATCCTGTAAGGAAAGCAGGAAGGAAACATTCTGGTGTTGCTTTACAGAAACTGCCTCTCTGTTAACCCTTATTACATTCTTGGCAGGACTAGACTTCCTGTCTCAGGAACTTCTCTGGAGTTTTTTTCCCCTCCTTTGGTGGTACTTTGCTTGTGTGGAATGACCATTCAAAGTTACAATGGCACTGAAAAAAGTGACTTTTGACTGTTTTTCACACTTATGACTGTTGCAGCATCCCCACAAGGAGATGTGTGCCTTGGTGTGAGTGATATTGAGTTGGCCACGCCCACCAACTAAGCCATGCCCACAGAACCAGTTGTTAAAAAATTTGAATCCCCCTCCTGTTATTGTATCTGTACTTTTTATTAGTTTGAATATTAGCATTCCATTAAAAATTCTGAGAAAAAGCACTAATAAAGGATAGGGGACAAGACCAAATTATCAATTCCCTAACATATGTAATACCTTTCTTTCTGCTGCTATATGATTGCAAACATTGAGGTGCTTTGTTTTGTTACAGGGATGCCAAGACATTTTTTGAAAAAGGCAAAAATAGAATTGGTGGAACTTATAAAAAAGCTCGTTTTTTTCAGTATACCAGTGACAAATTTACTAGACGCTCTTTCGGGCCTCATACTGAAAAGCATCTTGGACTCTTGGGTAAGTCTATGTTATAATTTTGCAATTTGCAGTTTACATGAACTATATAACAATACTGTGAATTGTGACAATATGTATGTGTCTGAAATCTTCTGAAAATGATCAAGGATGCAAGAGGGCCTGCACAAATGCTATGATAGTAAGAGCTATTAGTACAGTACAAATTACAAGATACAACCTGGATAGATCATGGTTGAACTGAGACTTCTAAATCCACAGTAACATGTAAGACTCAGCAAAATCTGTATATGTTATGTTGCACTGATATTAAATGCATGATTGCCAGTATGCTGAATATTTGAAACACAAGTGGAAAATGGAACATGGTTAACATCTTCACCTAAAGTTAACATTAAAAAAAAAAGGAAGCAGCTAACTAGGTAGTTAGCTCAGTGGGTAGATGAATAAGCTATATAGTCTCTTTGGGGTTCAGTTAATTTTCTGGTAAAGCTACAGATGTAGCCATGTAATTTTTGGGACAACAATCCCAAAGTGTTTTGCATTATGTTTTTCTAGATATTTTTTTTTTTTTAACTTCAGTTTTGGCTACCACCTGAGTATTTGTCAGGGCTCTTCTACTAACTATTATCCGGATCCAACCCAATTTAGCTTTTAGAGATCAGTGAGTACCAGTCACAAACAAGAATGAAGGTTGATTATCTCTCTTTTAACTAGGACCGATCATCAGAGCAGAAGTTGGTGATTTTATTCAAGTAGTCTTCTTCAACAATGCAAGCCACCCATTCAGCATTCAACCACATGGCCTGAGTTATACCAAAAGCAATGAGGGCTCTTTCTACCACACTCTGTCTGGAGGTAAATGCATGTATGTTAATATACTCTATCTGTGTAAGCATAATATTAATTAAAGAAATCAACCAAATGTCCTATTATATTTAAATTGGTGGAGGATTGGTGATTTCTTACCATTTCAATTTTGAACATACTGCAGGTACTCCAAGTCCAGGCTCACATGTGAAACCTGGAGAGAAATTCATCTATGAATGGGAAGTGCCAGAATCTGTGGGCCCTACAGCAGATGATCCAGATTGTCTAACTATGCTGTATTATTCAGCTTCAGATCCAATCAGGGATACCAATTCTGGCCTGGTGGGCCCACTCTTGGTCTGCAGAAAAGGCATAATGCCTGCTTCATGGAAACCGGTAATGAAAAAAAACTAAAATTACCAACCTATTCCAACTATCTTCCTCCCCTTCCTGAAGTATGAAAGAGGTGCATTTTAGAGGACATATTTATTGTATACATTGATATTATAAATTGTGCATTCTTTCTTATTAAACTAATGTTCATAACCGAGCAGCTTATCACTATTTAAAAAGTGTATATATTAATGCACATATTCATCACTGTGACTTCCATCTTCCGGCCTGCTTCATATGCTAACATGGGACAATTTGTTGAACAACTTCAGAGTAGAGCAGGCAGGCATAAAACATCCAGCTAGTGCCCCAAAAGTGTCTTGGTTTATATTCCTCTTTAGACTGCAAAAACTAGAGACTCACCAAACACTTAATGAGATGTTTCGTTTTCTGCATAATGGAGAAAATGTTTCATAGGCTTTGCAGTATTTACGTCTCAGGATGGCTTTCTCGGGATGACAGCAAATTATCCAATGGTGATGTTATTTACTGCACTAATTGAATCTTTTGTTGTTTCATGCACATAATTGAATTCCATTGGTAATGTTGATTTTAACATTTTGTTGAGTTTGCCTAATGAATACATTTGTAGAAGTTTATCGTCAGTTAAATGTTTGAATAGTCCAAGTAATCGGTTTGCAGTCACTGGAATGCCATTAAAATCATCCAGTAGCTACAGGCTAGAAAGAGGACCTAATAGTAATAGTAATGAAATTATCCTTTGTTGGCATTCTGAAGTATTTAAAAAATTTTAAATTAGAAATTATATACTTTAAAAGTAGCTTAAATGTGCATCAACATCTCTAATTGACATGTTGTTGATGAAGGCAGCATTGTTTTAAATAATTAACCAACTCTCTGGTGTCTAGAAGAAAATGGCATAATTTCAGAGCAATAATAAATTAATCAAGACCCCAAAATGTGTCTTGGATAAAATACCTGCAAAAGAGATAAAGCTGGACAATCACTGCTTTCCTCTGCAGGAAAAGGTCTCTTTTCATAAGGAATAGATCAAAAACAGAATAAGACAATTATTCATTTTCTTACTGTGTCCCTTCCTGGCTAGGAAAACCCATTCAAATCTTGAAAACTCTGACTGATTTTATCACTGTAACAATATTTGAATCTTTTTTAACGAAATAATTTGGCTTTCTCCTAAGCCTTTAAATGTTATTTTTCAAATACACAATTGAAGATTTTTTGACCTTTAAAATAATTCTTACTTGATCTTTTTAAAGATCATCTACAGCAAATCCCATCATAAAATTGTTTTTAATCAAAATTGAGCTTACATACCACATTAGGTTGTTAATCATCCAAGAAGCTTCTAAATATTTATAATTATATATAAACTCTTATTAGTTGCATAATAAACATAATTTTATTATAAGAGATAATCCCATTTATTGATTTTATTCTTTTTCTGTCTTCTCTTACCCATAGGATAATGTAGACAAGGAATTTTTCCTTCTTGCAACAGTATTTGATGAAAACCAGAGCTGGTATTTAGATGACAATATCAATAAATTTATAGAACATCCTGAAGAGGTTGATAAAGAGGATGAGGATTTTCAAGAGTCCAATAAGATGCATTGTAAGTATTGTATATAGACATTTACATGCTCATAATACTACGTTCTGATTGGACAACCACTACCGCCTAGCGATTGGTGGTTAACAACGTATTATGATTGGCCGCCTAACGGCGGGAGGTTTAAAATGATGCCATTGGTTGTGAGCTGCGAGCAGCCACTATAAAAGAGGCTGCCGCGGCTCGAGTTTAGTTGAAGTTTACTGACTGTAAATAAAGAGCTGATTTCAACTCCGGTCTCCAGTCTACTTTGTTCTGGCGATAGAACAGTAAGAGTTTGTGTTTTGTCATATTGTTGAATATAATAAATTAGTTAGCTTTTAAAAACTGTATTCCCCATTTGAGATGAAAGGAAAGAGCAATGCTCATACAACAAACCTCCCACTAGTTTTGCAAACATCAGGAACTGAAGGTCTGATGAATGGAGATGTATATAAAATATAGAGGCAATTACTTAATTAAATCATTTCACTGCCTAAGTACTCTAGTTCATGTCATGGTTTGCATTGAAAAGGTATTTCAAAATAACATAACAAAAATTAGTGCTTTGAATTAGAAGCCATAATTAAGATTTGGTCACTAGAACCTCTCCTACTCAAAACCTCGATCTCAATATAATGACATTGCTCTATGAGAATGAATATACCCAGTGGACATATGGTAGGATGTAGAGTGATTGTTCAAGAAACAGAAAGAAAAACAAGGTTTGAGCAATGAGAATGGAATGTAATAGCTGGAATTTTTAACAGAATTAGTAGTCTTTTATTATAGGTGTCTATCAGTGGTGGAATTCAATTTTTTTTACTACCGTTTTTGTGGGCGTGGTTTGGTGGGTGTGGCAAGGGAAGGATACTGTAAAATCTCCAGTCAGAGGTGGCATTTGCTGGTTCTCCAAACTACTCAAAATTTCCGCTACTGGTTCTCCAGAACTGGTCAGACCTGCTGAATACCACCTCTGGTCTCTATTTGATATAACTTTTATTTAAAAAAAAGAGAAATATTTAACTCTTCTAGGGACAATATTTCCAATCATTATTAATATTCCAGCATTATTATGTTATTCTTTAATTTATATTTTGGACATTATCAAGAAACTCAGAGATTTTACATGTAGTTCATTAGGTATTATTACATTTTTATTTCTCAGACAAAGGCCTGGATGTTATCTCATTCACTTCCACAATACTTTACACAGGAAAAAGGTTTTATGGATTGAACACAAATATGTAAAATGACCATATCTAGACTGTAAAAAAACCAGATGACTATTAAATAGCTGTAAGAATTAAGGTTTGCTGTATCTCTTTTTGTTGACTAAATATTGTGTATATTTTTGGAGCCTAGTGTAATAAACCTAATAAAGCAGAGATCAAAAACGAAAAAAAAAAAATACTAACTGAAGCCACCTACAATTTCATTTTCTATTGAGGATCTTGGTGATAAAGGATCATGTAGGTGATGCTTTCTGTTTTGTTAATTGTAGTATAGTAGTAGTATATTTTTTATTAATTTCCATGCTTTTTATTTTGCAGCTATAAATGGATATATGTATGGAAATCAGAAAGGCCTTGAGATGTGTCTTGGAGAGATAGTTTCCTGGCATTTGATCAGCTTGGGAACTGAGGTTGACATTCATGGAATATATTTTTCAGGAAACACTTTTGTGACGAAAGGGACTAGGAAGGATACGGTTAATCTTTTCCCACACACTTCTGCCACAGCTGTTATGAAGCCTGACTCACAAGGTGAACAACATTTACTGTTTATAAAAATCCTCCCCAGATATTATTGTGGGGAGTCCAAATATACCTTTTTCTAAGGTTTTCCCAAATGTGGAATGCCCTATTTCCAAATCATAAATTTGATTCTCTGATCCTGTCTTGCACTCTTAATCCATAATCCAAGATTTTCCATTGAAAAGCTTATTTTCATGAGCTTTTTTCTGAGAAATCTATATTGCAGTTCCACAAACTCCATGGGCCCTTAATGGAGTCCACAACATAGCTGAAAGAAAGAATATTATATTTGAGGAATATGTGGTGTCTTCTTGAAATATGCACTATGACTTGTGACTGGGGGAGAGTCACCATCACAATTTTTTTTAAAAAAATTAAGCTGTTTTTAAAGTTATTTTAAAACCCTTTAACCTTTTTAATCTTGTTAAAATAACAGGTTATCTAGGAAATAGTTTGATGGAACACTAAGAACCACCAATTGGTTTCTTGAGAAATTTAAACTGTGTTGTGAGGAAATATTCTGATTCTCTTTGCCAAATGTGAAAAGATGCAGCTGTTTTGTTGTGAGTCAAAGGGCCCTAGAACCACAGAATGATATTTCACCGCCTTCCTCACACCTTGTTACTGCACCAGTCTGCCACCCTCTGGAGATATAAGGGACGCAACTCCCAAAATTCTCAACTATCATAGGGTGAAGACCAATTTACTGTTTTGAAAATGATGCTATAATGTAGGTAAGATATTGCATCTTTTGGATGTGCCTGAGGATTTTTTCCCTTATTTTCTTGCTTCAATTAGTTGGTTCATATTTTTTTCTCCAGGTCTTTTTGAAGTGGCCTGCCTCACAACAGATCACTACACTGGTGGTATGAGACAAATGTATGAAGTAAAGAGGTGTGGTTCAACAGCAAAAGATGAGCAATACACTCATCAGAAGACCTTCTACATTGCAGCCATAGAAGTTGAATGGGACTATTCCCCTAACAGGACATGGGAACAAGAGAGACATCAGTTCCATGATGAAAGGCAAGACAGCACTAATAAAAATAAAAATAAAACATTAGAAGACCTTTTCTTCTATGATGTGTCCAAATTTGTTAGGGAATTATGACTTGGGTCTATTGCAATAACGTGGTGCATTCTGCATTCTTAAAATTTTGTTGGGCACAGAACTTTATGTGTGGATATGTGAAATTTGACTTCATTTTTTCTTTTAGTCCAGGAAATCCATTCTTAAACAAGGGAGATAAATTCATTGGGTCAAAATACAAGAAAGTGGTTTATCGCGAATATACTGACCAAACATTCAAAATCCCTAAAGAACGGAATGAAGAGGAAGAACATTTGGGAATCTTAGGTATTGGCTTGAAGAATTTCAGCAAAGATCTGGATTTTTATATTACAGTGTATTATATTTTACAATGCAATCTTCAAAATAACAATTTTGGAAATATTTTGCATGACTGTAGCTTATGCAGTGATTTCAGGATTGAACCAATGGCTCAAGCCAGAAGTTTTCAATATCTACATAGAACCCTTTTATTTATGTATTTGTTTCAGAATCCTGACACCTGGGTTGATTCTAATAGACTCTCATCATCTTTCAGCAACTGCTGCTTTTATATGTGCAACGACTTATCTATCTATACCTACTTGCTTATTTATGTTAATATAATTATGAATAAATACCCCCTTGTGACCTTTGTGAAGATTCCAAACACATGTCATAATCAAGCAATACTAGTGTGCATAAAATGTTGATTAAATTTCATATCAACCAAAGCTGCTACTGAAGTGAACAAGGCAGAGCCTCTTCATTTGAAGCTACACTGTAAGTGTAGTTAATCTAAGTCCTGGAAAAATAGTTGGTTCAGTTTAGATATAATGCTGAAAATCAAGCCCAACTTTATGAAGAGGCTCTATTAGTTTCAGATAAATACAGTTCTTTCTTATGTCCCAGGAACTTCATATTTACCTTCATATGTTTGGAGGCTTCTTGCCTCTTCAGGTTTCTTTTATGATTGTTTATGGAAGAAATTTTATTTTACTTTATATTTTTATATACTTATTTTTACCTCTTCAAAGGTCCTCTGCTTCTTACAAATGTTGGAGATAAAATTAGAATTGTTTTCAAGAACATGGCCTCTAGGAGTTATTCTATCCATGCACAAGGAATAAAAACTGAGTATCCATTTGTAACAGAAACAAATCCAGGTACATTAATTCATTATATCAGTCCTGAGTTGATAATGAAAAAGAAAAAAAAAGATGTTGAAAAAGTTGCATTTTTAAATTGACCTAGGCTCCTTGTGGCTTTGTGAATAAGTCCATATTGTTTTCTGGATACTAGAAAACTCTTTGCATTTTCTTCTTCCAGAATGTTTTCCAGAATGTTTCCAGAATGTAGCCTATGTTGTTTCATGATCTGTAGTCAAAGAACTAACCAAGTTCAACCCTTGGTTAGTTATAATTGAACTTGCAGTATATTCAGTTGAAAGACTGTAACATCATAATCGTATAATTCTGTTGATTCCATTTTGGTATCAATTGTAATGACTTATAAAAGTTTGGATTTGGAGTTTATTGAGTTTTCATGGAAAAGTAATTTATAGGGTTTTTTAAAACATTCTATTTGTGTACCTAAATGCAAATTGTACGAGACAAATGTTAATGCTATTCTGTGCAGCTTTTCCTTGATATCTACTCAAAAGCATGGATTTGATTCGTTATTTTGCTATTTGAAAGAAAAAAAAATACTAGTATCCATATTCATATTATTTTTGATGTACAGTGTGCATACTGCGCATCTATCCATTGAGGAGAAATAGCCACATGCATTCAATGGGACTTTATCTCAGCTAGGACTGCAGAAAATTGTACACCTTTAAAATTGTCCTAAAATGTCTAAATCACAGGTTTCAGCTTTGTTTTAAGAAAATTAGCTTTGAATAAGTGCTTTAAAATTTATGATCACAGAAGGTGTCACAGAAAGACAAAGGGAAACAGTAGACAGTCCATCCTATTTTGTGTGGGAGGAAATTAAAAAATAACTATAAATAGTAAAACAGAAAACCAGCTCCTTTTTTTTAGCTTGTATTGCAAAACTTTTCTCCAATAGTGCAAGATTGCAAACTTTATATAAAAAGGACTTCCATTGTTCATTTTTAAAACACTGATTACAAAGGAAAAAACAAAATATAAAAATAAATCCATGTCTACAATGTATGTTTCATTCAGGTGCAACCGAGGAGTATATCTGGAAAATCCCAGCAAGATCTGGTCCTGAGGAAAGAGATTCTACCTGTATTCCCTGGGCATATTATTCCACTGTGGATAGAGTTAAGGTAAATTCATAGTGACTATGGTTAAAGTTGTTCTCTTTTCTGGGATTTCTACTGTAGCTCAATATTTTAGGTACATTAACAAGTACAACATTCTATAATTTTGTAATAACTGGAAGATTAACAAAGGCAGCTGGTCTGGCCTTGCAGATCTCATTGATTCTGGAGTGGAGATTTTTTCTAACAGGAGAGATGGAGATTCTGTGCTGATTACTTTATTTCGATAGCTAAAAATTCAAATGATCTGCAAGCTGATGTAATGTGAGTCAAGGAACACAATGAAAAAAAATAGGACTACTTTTAAATATTGAGGTCAACTAGTGACACCAGGTATAGTAACCAATCTTAGAAACAAATTGAGTGCTCACTTGAGAAATAATGACTATCTCAAATCATCATATCTATCATATATCATATCTCAGAATTACCAGGTTTCTAGGGAAATTCCAGTTCAGCTGTTTGTGAGAGAATAAATATTATTTTCGGATTTACATTTGGAACTGTTTTAATATACATTACTTGATTTTTTGGGAGGGGCAACTTAAAAGTACCACAAATGTTAGCAGGAAACACATTTCTATTTAAAATGAATGTTAATATAAAAGGATGGATCCACATTAAATCATGTATAGGTTCCATAAAATCAAATGAAAAGCAATATATACATGTGGCTATTTTGACATACTGTCCTAGTGATGGTACAAGGTGATCATTATTATTATTATTATTTTATTTCAGGACCTAAATAGTGGATTAATAGGAACACTTGTTGTCTGTCGGAATGAAGTTTTTCCTCTAATTCAACACCCCAAACTTCTGCAGTTTGCTCTTCTTTTTCTGGTGTTTGATGAAAATGAATCATGGTACTTGGATGAGAATATCAAGTTGTATTCCACCAATCCAGGAGATGTAAACAAGGAAGATGAGGAATTCATTGAAAGCAATAAAATGCATGGTATGCTTGGATACAGAATTCCAGTATTTTGGAATAACAATTACCACACATCACTTAAAGTGGCACTACATAATGCATAGATGGGCAAAAATGCATTTTTGTATTCTGTGTCACACCCATGCATACGCACACACAAACACACACGTACACACTAGCAGTGGAAAACTGCAGTATTTGTAAGATTGTGATAGACAACATAAAGATATTGGTGAACTTGTTTCGCCTGAGTAAGGCAGTAGCCCTCCACAAGAATGTTGGTTTCTTATGTGACCTACTGGGCCTACTGTCCTGACATAAACACCATATAAACACTATGGTGCCAACTATACTAAGCTCAGTCTATTGATATCAGAGACAAAACTCTGCAACTTAACCATTGATTCTTGAATGCATATCATGGAGGATTGTCCAAGGGTAATTAGAAGGATTTTTAGATTGCTCTGATCTTTGACCTCAAATTGAGTTAGCGGATCACCTCTAATTATCTTGGGCAATGATTTCGGTTAAGCTTTTGATAGGCTTGGTGTTTGTACTAAATTTATTAGATTGATATGTAGCTCAGTAACTGGAAATAAACAGCACTTCTATAACAAATATTTTTTTTTCCTTTAGCCATTAACGGAAAAGTGTTTGGAAACTTGCATGGTCTTACAATGCATGTTGGAGACAAAGTAAACTGGTACTTGTTAGGAATGGGGAATGAAGTTGATATGCACACAGCACATTTCCATGGCCATAGCTTCGATTACAAGGTAAAAATAAGTGTTTTTAAAGATAGAACTAAAAAGAAGGTACATACCTAGCTAAGAGATAAAGCACTGTGTCGGACAACTGAACACACAAAACTTTCTTAAGTCAGATAACTAACTCAGTTAAACTAAGTCTGCCCATTTTGGCTGGCCATTGTTTTATAGTTTCCAGCTAGGGAACTGAAGTGGCGACTTTATCCTTCAATTTTACATTTCTTTCTCTTTCCTCCCTTTGTGATTTTAACCATGGAGCAAAATATATTCTATTTATCTGGTAAGGATGCATGTTGTCTAGTAAGTGCCCTAACATCCATAGGTAAATTTGGAAATTGTATACGGATTCAGTTGAACTTTTTGACAAATGCATGAAAAAAGTAGTGCCATTGTCTAGTATTTTTCCAATAATCCAACTTCCATATCTGCAGTATTATTTTTCCCTTGAGGACAGAACACACTTTGGTCCACTTTCTACTAATATTAATTGGCTTTAAGTATGGTAGTAATTGAAGGTCTGTAATCATAGATGTTTAAATGTTTGAGTTTTCTTAAGTTAGAAAGTACTTTATGTTAAAATATTTAAAATATTATGATGCCCTTTATTCATGTTGTTGCATTCTTCCAATGAATTAATTAGTATTAGAAGAACTACATAAATATATCGTTATTTTTTCTCTCTCCAAAAGTACAATAGAACTTTCCGAGGAGATGTTTATGATCTGTTCCCTGGGACATTTCAAACTGTTGAGATGTGGCCAAAATATCCCGGGACGTGGCTACTGCACTGTCATGTGACTGACCACATCCATGCTGGCATGGAAACTACTTACTCTGTGCTCCCAAATTAAAGGTAAATATTAATTTGCTTGAAGGAGAAAAAACTATGAAATGCATCAGTTTTTCCACCCGATGCAATTCAGCTTTGAAAGTCATTTCCTAGAATCTATCTGCAGTATAGCCAATGCAGTGCCAAACAGGTATTTTAAGGATGACATCGTGGTGGCTGGGAAAAATTGACCCATAAAATGGCCAGTGAAAGGAAGTATAATTTTACTTATCCAACTTTTTTTCTGGATTTTATCTCCCTCGCCAAACTACAGAAATCAAATAGGGGTTTTAACTTGGGAGTCTGCAGTTCAAGTCCAACGTTTTAACCCCTGCAACCATTATCTCTCCAATGAAGGTGTATGTTTGTTCAAGTAAACTGGTAGAGTTTTTAATCTCATAGTGCTGATTAGCTGTATCTCTTTAAAATTTGCATATTTGCATTTGTTTTATTCTATTGGAAGAAATTTGGATCTCTGCTTTCTTTATTAACACACACATACTTCTATCTATCTATCTATCTATCTATCTATCTATCTATCTATCTATCTATCTATCAATCATCTATCTATCATCTCCTAAGGTTGTTTCCATTGCCATTTTGAAAAGGAGTGAAACTGTGAAAATAAGTAATACCCCATGTCTTGAAATAATAGCAGACCTGGATAAAGCTTGCTAGTTAAACTGGTGTCTGCAAACGAATAGCTGTCTTCTCTTTGAACTTATTCACAAAGTCAGGTTTCAGAGGCTACACTGTATATGAAACCTGATGAACTGATATTCATGAGGAGTTTTGGACTACAGAACTTATAGTTCAAAGCCATGCCAACTGGGAGTTGAACACAAATATTTGCAGTATACCACCTTACCTAGTTTTAGCATAAACAAATACTTTTAAAGCACTAGTTTCTTAAAATTCTAGTCCTTGTTATATGAATGAAAGGGGAAAAATGAACATACTTTGTGGCTATATTAAGAATATTAAAGTATATATTAGCTAAAACTACATTATTTTTTGAAAGCACTGACTTTTACTTTCTATCATTTACAGCAGTGACAACAGACAAATGAAGTTATGAACTTCAGCCGAATTCTTAAATTGGAAAAATGGTTCTACTGTTATGAGCATGACTCTAAATATTGACAGATTTTTTCCCCAATCCCTACTGATAATTAAAATAAATTTAGAGTGGATGTTTTTGTATGGAAGCTTAGTTATGATTGATAGATTGTTATTTTCTATTTCTAATTTTCTATTTCTAATTAGCTCGGTGTTTCTGAGCTCTGGCAGTTAAAGTCCAGACATCTTCATGCTGCCAAAGCTGAGAATCACCAGTTTACCTGTACTGTACTGTTACCACAGATCACTTGACAATCTGTAGAGATCCATCAAACCTTACTCTTCCCATGTACATGGGGATATGCTTAGAGTATCCAGCATTCAAAGTGTTAATAGTTGCATCATGAAGTTTTGTTCATTTGCGTAACTTTGCACCCCACAAGACCAATCCAAGATAGCAGATACTTCTCCTTATGTTTAAGTCACCAATCTTCTGCTGCACTGAAGCAAGTGGGGCAAGAAGAACGCTGCATTCCCATCTTCAGGTAAAACATTAAGGAAGTCTCTCAATTCCAGTGCTGTGGCAATGACCGATAAAGTTTCTGGACAAAAAGGATACAAACATTGTGTTTAATACCCATGATTAGAGCTAGTTCTCGTCTTACAACCATTCATTTAATGATCACTTGAACTTATAACAGCACTAAAAACAGTGATCAACTGACAACTAATCCTTCTACTTATAACCGCCATAGCATCAGTCAAGTGATCAACATTTGAGAGCTTGGCAACCAACATGCATTTATAGGGTCCTGACTACCTTCCCAACCAGTGGTGGGATTCAAATTTTGACTACCGGTTCTGTGGGCGTGGCTTGGTGGGCATGGCAGGGGAAGGATACTGTAAAATCTCCAGTCAGAGGTGGTATTTGCCAGTTCTCTGAACTACTCAAAATTTCCGCTACCAGTTCTCCAGAACTTGTCAGAACCTGCTGAATACCACCTCTGCCCCCAACCATCTTCTGGGAAAGACAATGGGGCAGGAAACTGGATTCGCTAAAGAATTGTACTGATTTTCTTAAGAACTATACTGATTTCTTTAACAATTGTGGCAAAAAATGATAGCAAATTTGGGTGCGCTCATTTAACCACTGCACTGTTTGACAACCGAAATTCTGGTTCCAATTGTGGCATAATTTGAGTACTACCTGTATCTCCACCAACTTTTAATGGAGATAAAATGGGTGGTATAAAGTTTTAATTAATAAATGAATGAGCAAACATTGCTCCTTGAAGACTGTTGCTTGTGATCTGCATCTAACAACAACAAAAAAAAATGTGTGATTTGCACTGAATCCAGTTCTTCAATTTTGTCACTAAAGTGTAAACACTCCACAAAATCCTCTTAAGAGCAAAAGGCTATTCTATGTACTGCAAAAGCTCTACATTTCTGCTGTGCTATAACTCATTTTGTTACCTTGTAGGGATGACAGAAATACAGGGTAGTTTTCACCAACATGCCTAGTTCGTTTACAGAGTTCAGGAAGAAGTTTGTTCCACCATAAAGCCTAAAGCCAGTCAGAAAACAAGATCCAGGTAGAAAATCAAGAGTGTTATTCTTAAAGGAATATAACTCTTCTTCTTTTACGGCTGCTGTTTATTTTTACTCATAAAAGCATGGCAGTAAGCATGTTAAACAGCAAACCTTTAAATATGTCAGACTTGCTGCTACTGTGTTCCACATGTGATTTGTTCAGGAGAGATTCAAGATTTATCAACTAATGAAGTGGGATCTGAGCTCTTTCCAGTGCCATTCTAAGTGCCGAAGAGCATAGAGAAAGGGGAGAGGCATTCAACGGCCTGCGATAACTCCTGAAGACTCATTTTCTGAATATTATTTATCATCTTGTCTCCTACCTAAATTATTGGAGTAATTCAGAACCTCAGGGTAGTTATTCTGTTTAAGTGAAATAAATACAATGACTAGCACTGATGTTACCTGGTTTGGGCAATGAAACGTCTGCAAGAAAACAAGCAAGGACCCCTCACATATTGCTTCATTTTCATTTTAGAACTAAAAATGTCAGTGAGCATTGCCTGAACTAGCCTTTTTCAATCAGATGGCCTGCTGGTTTTAGTGGTTAGAAAATTTAAGAAGTATGGACTCAAAACAACTGAAATTGGGCAAGGTTACAACATACAAGTCTCCCTGCTGATTCTTAAAATGCACACACAGAGTTAGTAACCCAATATACTTCCATACACATCTATGATCTATTGTCAGCATAACCTATATATGTGGTTATTGTTAAGAAACACCTGCATAATTCATACAGCCAACAAGTATCAAAACATTTGTTTATATTTCTGGAGAACACAATTACTTTAAGTATGAGATATGATAAGGCAAGCAAACATCTGGCTGGTGAAACTACATTGAGGAAACCATAAAAATACTTTATAATCTTCAAAATTTTGTACCATGTGTTCTGGTAAGTATCCCCATTTCACCATTTTAACGAAATAGAAGTTAAGCACTTCCCACATTCAATATAATGGGGTCGCTTTGCTCAGAGTTTTAAAACCGTTGACTAGATATGGTACAATAAAATTTCATATAAGGGACTGATATAAAATGATCCTGTGAAACTATTAAAATGAAACTGCAATAGTTTGGTTTTAGAAGGGCAAAAAAAAAGTGAGAGAGAGCTATGATTATTAACACTCACCTGATGTTCATCCCTCAGCTCATGCTGGGCATAAGGTATGACAGCTTCAGGGCACCTATCCAGAAGTTTGTCAATACCTGCTTCATGCTGTCCTAAACATGTATCACAAAGAACGTGTATGCTCAGACCAGAAATAGAATCTTCTGGAATATTCTTCACAAATGGGAGAATGGAGGATATTCTGAAGGATGGACTGCATAAGAGAGACTGCAGAAAGAACAGGAGAACAGACATGTTAGGTCTGGAAAAGCACACCAAAATGGAAAACACAATGAGCAACTTATCTTGATATGAAGTTTCTGAACTTAAGGATTTAAAAGTTATAGCTCTCACTGAGGTTTTCATCTTTAAGAACTACAAGACTGACTAAGACAGTACAGAATTGAACCAACTACAAATTTGATTTTGACTTACATTAATTTTACATTTCCCTTTGCTATTTTATGCTAGTCTTTAAAACAATAGCCAGGAATAACTATTTTACTCAGTCTAGAACAGTTTTCCTTGTTTAATACTAGGATATTTTTCATATTGATCCAAAGTATTTTATCCGCCAAGTGGTTCCAGTGTGTGTGGTGTATGTGTGTTTGTGTGTGTGTGAAGACACAGTACTTAAAGCAGGTTTTTGAAGGAGACTGTGCTGAAGGAAAACATCAGCATTCTTGTGAGTAAGGCACAGTACTAGACTGTGAATGTCTGCAGACTAAATGCTGATCTGGAGAAAGGGCAGAGGATCTGCAGACTAAATGCTGATCTGGGAGAGGAGAACTGGGGAGAAGATTGAGGGAGACAGTAGATGCCAGAAGAAGACAAAGGGAACATGTAGAGAAAGCACCTGCTTGATTATCCTTACCAGGCCTGCATAAACCAGCTTCCCATCTTCCTATGGTGCCTAGCTGGGAAGAAAAGAGAGCTGGCTCCTTATGCTAGAAAACTTTATTCAGAGGGAGGGAAGGATCAGAGACTACCCAAGTAAGGAGTTGATTATATGCTCATCATTGAGGTTGGAAGAATTATTGAAACTGCCTGCAGAAGAGCAAACCTCAAATTCCCGCTGCCATACCCGTTTATGTCCTTGGTTATTTTATTTTGAGCTTTACTGTTATTTCTTGATCTGGACTGCTGAGGTATGTTTTTGTTTTCAAGCCTTGTCACTGAATGCTCAAGAAACTGGGGAGAATACATTTTAGCAAATTTTCAATAGCAGGGCTGTCAAACTCCCACTGTGGGTTGGATGCGTCACGCACTGGCCACACCCACGCCCGGTTTAGCGAAGGGGAAAAAAGTCCTGATACATCATGTGACGCCACCATGATGACATGAGTTTGATACTCCTGCTCTATAGCTTGGAGAATCCAGTGTACCTTTTCTCTTATTTGCTAGTTAGCACTCTACTTCTCTGTCTACAAGGGACCCTTCCACACTGGTATCCTATGGTTAGAAACTTCTAGAGTCTTTGTACTGCCCCTTGCTTCATTCATCTCTTTCTTTCTCTCCCCATCAGAGCTCCAGAAGAAGTTTAATTACTCTTTAATTACAGGTTACAGTTATTATACAACAACTGGAACAGTCAATTCTTTTAAATAAATTCTATAGGATAGCCTTATCTTTAAACAAGTAATGACAGCCATTAATCTTTAAACAAGTAATCACAGTCATTAATAAATTGACTGTAGTTGAGAAAACAGGATAGCTTTCAATCAGTTAAACATTTCTTTAAAGATTCTTAACACTGGTAGGCATTTTAGCATCCATATATACCTTTGAAAAGGTAACTGGAATAAATTTAGCTCCTTTGAGCAACTACTATTTAATTTGGATATCCACAAAACAGAAATAATGTGATTCAAAACCAAACCATTTGGCTTGCAAAAATCTGGGCAACCATTGGATATCAGCAAAGGATACCAAAACAAAATAAAATTAACTCTCCACTGCCATCTGGATCATTTGGATTTTTATAGCCCAGATTTTATCACCTTTTTTTTGTTAGGGACAATCATTTGTCCTTGGGATACAGACAATTTAAGTATAAGGAATGTGAGGAGAAAGAGGTTTACCTCCTACACAAGATGTAACACTTGTTGTCAACTATCTCCTCCATGGCAGGACACTGTCAGTTCATTAAGGAAACATGTTTTTAAAAAAGTTAGTAAACTTCTGAATCTAGTATGCCTATGTTGAAAGCTAATATTGAGACACTCAGGAACATGGATTTCTACTATTCATTCCAATATTTCAAGGTTTATCTATTGTTTTATTCCCTTATCTTACCCTAATCATAAACCTATTGGTCATAGAATAGGGGAAATTTATTTATTATTGGTAGTTGTATCCCTCTTCATTT
Organism: Notechis scutatus; assembly: GCF_049901735.1. Taxonomy (NCBI): domain Eukaryota; kingdom Metazoa; phylum Chordata; class Lepidosauria; order Squamata; family Elapidae; genus Notechis; species Notechis scutatus. The sequence goes on along the minus strand of NC_142012.1, from coordinate 141,817,734 downwards.
CAGAAGTTGTTTATCTATTATTAGTTTAATTGGCCTATACTTGCACAGATGTCAAAGGTGCCATACTTGTAATTTTGAAAGGTCATCACATGAATTCCAATCAGGAAGAGGTACTAATGACATCATGAATATAATCCAAGAAAATATAAGTCCATAATCACTGCAGGAATTTATCTGAAAGAACAAAACAAAAGATATTGTAAAAAAACAAAGACAGTCATTTGCACTGCAAGCATGTTTACATTCAGGTTTCTAATTCAATTTAACATTTACTGCAAAGATAGTCATCTTTGCTTAATTAAAAATAACCATAATAATCTACCATTTGATACTGCACTATGTTCTTAAGAAATGCAAGGCCTTTGATGATTAGATATTTTAACTGTGCATTTAGACAGGAAATAACAATTTTATAACAGTATCAACAAATATCATTTTTCACTGATATTTGGGGATTTAATATATCATTTTTTCTCAAATTAAACCATGTAAAGAATTACAGAGCCCAATTTCCCTTTGCTATATTAGTAAGATCACAGAATATTTCTGTGATTGCCCATGCTATATACAAATCTCTAATACAGCTGGGAGCACATCGTAGAAAAATAAGAAACGATGGCACAGTATTGCGGGCTAACTCTGCCCACAGTCTGGAGTTCAATCCAGACCAGCTCAAGGTTGACTCAGCCTTCCATCCCTCTGAGTTTGGTATAATGAGGACCCAAATTGTTGGGGGCAATATGCCGACTCTGTAAACAACTCAGAGAGTGTTGTAAAGCACTATGGGGCTGTATATAAGGCAAGAATTGCTATTTATCCTGACGTGCAGTCTCTCTCTTCCCTATCCAAAGTACTTTACCAAATCTTCAGTGGTTTTTAGAGGCTCAGTGTCAGGAAGCTCTTTCCTGGACAGTCTCCAAATATACTGTGTAGCAAGTTTAAAATGCAACTTCTGTGCAACCTCTTCCTGAGTACATGCTACAAGCAAAGCTTCCCAGAAGTCTACCAAGAGTTGGGGAACAGCGTCTTCATTTTTACCACTCAGCATCTGCATTCCAAAAATATAAAAAGGAATTACTTGCACTGTCCACCACTGCAGCTCTTTTCCCCTCAAAAGCTGAGGAGGTCACTGGCTATCAAAGATTGTTTCAGTGTTCAATCAGTTTGTTTTAAATACTGCTAAGCTTTAAATTGGTGGGTTCATTCTTTACTTTAAATGCAAAGTGAATAATGAACTGCAAACAAGCCTTACTTTGGTTAATTGATATGCATTAATCAAACTATTACACCAGCTGTAAGTACAAAGTTGGGAAAAAATAGATGTATCTTCCCAGAAAAAAAAATCTACACTTAGAATTGATATTGCGTTATCATTTTCAATGCTATGCCATTTTCCCATTAAAAGCCATGCTTTTCAGTGATAGCCATTCAAATCAATCTTTGGCTGTATTAATTATCTAATACATGCATTAGACTATTGAATTCTTTATATTTCTCTTTTGTAGAGTATGAGAAAAAAAATGACTCCAAACTTTATATATCCTTTAATCATAAAGTCTACAGTCTAGAAACAGAACTATTTTTGCAGATCTTAACTATAAGGGGTGGGATGTGTGTGGGAGCTATGCTTTTTATTTTATTTTATATACTGTGTTTTAATTGCTTATAAACCATCTAGAGTCACTATGAGTGAGTAGGCCACCAGATAAATGTCCTAAATAAATATATAAATAAAAGGAGCAAAAAATGTTGCACAACAAACCTTGATATAAGAGTTTGCTTCTTCCAGTTCCATTTTATTATTTTCATGTAAAGCCAATAATGAAGCTAGGAGAAATCCAGGTCTGGTCTCTTTGAGGTACAAAGCAAGTTCAGTTGGGAACATTTGTCCTTTATTGTGCTGTTTTAAAAGTCTTGGCTCCTGAATAAAACCACATACCAATTTCATCTGCAGATAAAATACAAGATCTAGTTGGTGGATTCCACTCTACATTTTGAATGGTATCTAATTCATTTTTCTCAATCTAATTAAAAAAAAACACCAGCAAAAATATATGCCTAGATTATACTTATTTCAAAAGACCAGGATGCAGATGGTATTCCTAATGTTAATGGATATCACACAGTAAACAAGCTATTGGACTCAATGTTTTACTGCTTTCTTTTGCAGAATGATCAAGCCATGATACATCAATTGCTGTGGTTTACACTCACACATTGTACGGAAGAAGTTTTAATCATGCTTTACTAAGTTACTACTGACTGGGTTTACACACATAAAGCTGAAAGTAGATTAAAAACATTTTGAATTAACGTTAACTCGGTCACCAGCAACAGCTTTAAATTGGGGTATCAAATTCATCCGCAGTCCAAGATCTGAAAACTAGAGTTAAAAACTGATTTGCAAATAATACAATCCTTATTTGTAAATATCCCCACTAGGAGTAGTTCTTATTGGAAAGAATGTGAAAAAAGGTTGTTTTCAGTTCCTGCTGTTCATTATATCCATGGCTGAACAGGACCTACCTAAAAGACACGTTTCACTTTCTGAGACTCCACTGTTTGATGAGACAAAAACTTGTTCAACCCCACAGACTAGATTTTGCCAAGAAAATGTAGAGAATATTATGTATAGAAGTTTGGGATAAAAGAATGCCAACAATATTGCAGCAAAGACACGTGGGGTCCACAATTGATTTTTTGATACATAAAACACAACCTGGTATTCTCCTGATGTGGTGGATCACAATCATAAAGGCAATTTTGGTTTGGAGTTACAGTATTTACAGTTCATGATATCCTAAGGTCATTAGAATATGAAAAACTAACAAAAATGTAACGACAGAAGAGGAATATTATATTCATCTAAAAAAGAACCAGAACAAAAACTCATCCATCAGATCTCTTATTGTGCAATGTAACTTCTATCTTTCTTCTCTAATGATGTGAATTGCAAAAACAACATAACTAAAAGGAAATAGAACAGCCATTTCCTCTCCCCTCTTGAAAAGAGGAATCATTCTTTCAAGCTTAGGACAGAATGCCAAGACAAACCTTTGTCACTTTGACTGCCACAGGGAGGATAATGGAAACTTACCCCATGCTAAGTATATTGCCTGCCCTAGAATGTTGCGCTATATAGGAATAGCTGCAATAGGAATCTTTTTCCATCATCTGAGATACTGGGGTCTAGGGCCTTCAGTCTGCAGATGAGAGCTGTGCTCCAGTATCTCTATTCTTCTCCAAAAAGGTGAACAGACTGAAATGTCTGCCAGGGAAGGGAGCTTCATGGGAGATATACTTCCAAACATAATTGTTGGAAGAATGTTGGTACCACTTACCTCTTTCATGCTGTAATGGTGTATGTCTGTATGTCTATATGTATGTATGTAATGTATCCCCCAATGATCTGTACCTCTGCTTGGCTGTCCAGCTCCTTTTTACATCTATCCCAATCCCCCTTTTTCAGAGCCACTGAAGCCTTGGCCAATGTCACCAGAACAGATGGTGCCATGTTTTCTATCAATTCCAGATACTCCTTTGCCATTTCAGGGCACACATTTTTCATGCAAAGACTGCAGAGGATGTGAGGTATCTGGTTTGGCTCAGCACGGTGGAATATCTGAAGTACTTTTGCAGCCAAATCCTAAAAATGCAAACATATATATAATTCTAGTTATTTATAACACAAGACAGAAATATAATCAGCAGTTATCAAACTCTTTAAAAGGTCATAATAAAACAGCAAAAATAATCTGAAACAGCTCATGAGAGAACTGGATAGATCTTTGAATTATGAAATGCTCATAATTTACAACAGTTCTTTCAAAATCCAACTTTTCCCATATACTTATCTAAATAGGTAGTTTCTGGAGGAATCTACACAACAGTATTAGGAATTTGAGAGCATGTAGTTGCTACATTCACAAAGAACACTTGTAGATTTGCAGAATTGTCAAAGGAAACTTATAGATTGCAGCCATTTACCAGAATATAAACTACTCTGGGAAGTCCTCTACTACCCCAGTGGAATTGCTTGCCATGGTGTTTCCCTGAATATTTATTTAACATTCTGGTGGCCAACAGTAACAGAAGTTAGTCCTACTAATTTTCTTAAATGCTTGATTTATTCTGTTGACTCTGTTCATTGTTGTGAATGGAAGAAAAGAGTCAACACAAGACATGAACCTTCTTATGGAGAAAGGTGAACCAAAGAAATCCATCATCTTACTTCATTTAGCTTTTCATCTATGTCTTCATACAAGGAATGCTTTAAGTAGAATATAAAACCTTTTTCATACTTCTGTGTTTTATCTTCAAATGTTACTCGCTTCAGAATGTCAGATATAGAAAGGCTGGACATTTTATAGTAAGGGAGAGTAAGATGGAAGTCTTTAGTGTCAAACCTGAAAGCATAGAAGTCAACAAAAAAAGCATTAAAATCCATTTAAGACAAGCACTTTAATAAAACAAACATCTCTCTGTATGGGTAACCAAAATTAGAGTTGGTTTTACAATAGTCTTGTGCTGAAACTACAGACACATAGCTAGTAGATCAGATTTATTTTGCAATCTTAATCATATCCTAAATAAAACAAACAAAAAGGTGTGGACTGGGAGATTTATTGCAAAGTCCTTTATTTTCCTAGACATTCTGCATTCTCGAAATGAATTGACTACAGCTCCCATTTTCTGCTATCATTAAAGATTATGGGACTTGCAGTCCAAATCAGTTGAAATCTTCGATTTGTGTATGTGTGTGTGTGTGTGTGTGTGTTGTGTATAAGAGTGGTGCGGTGGCCTACAGGTGGAGGTCTCGCCTCATAATCAGGAGGCTGTGAGTTCAATCCTAGGTAGAGGAAGATATTTCTCTCTCTGGGCACAATGAGAATATATCTGCTGAACAAAAAATTCCACATTGGTGACAGGAAGGGCATCCGGCCATTAAACACTCTGCTAGCTCCATTCACTTGCCCAGACTCCATCCTGCAAAGGATTATGGTATCAATATATATATGTACACACACAGACACACACCGTGGATGTATATGTGATAATATATTGATATATATAACATAAACATATCCTGGGCTGACCTATTCTCCCTTATTTTCTGTTAGCTAAGCTGAAGATGTACAGCAGTTACTTAATCTTGTTTAAGAGAAGAGCATAGTAGTGCTAACCTACTATGGCGGCTTCTAAAGCATTGCATGGTCTTTAAGACAATTCTCCAATGAAGTTCCCAGTATAATTCCCTCCCTGATATGATCTGAATAAAGATTTTTCTTGCACAAAATATTCAAACCTGCTGTAACAGTCTCCAAGAAGAGCACAACTCTCACGAAATGCTGCTAGTAGAGCTTCCTTCTCCTCCAATTCTTTCACAGCAGGATCCATTAAAGCTGCTCTGACTAGCAAGTGAGCCTCACTTAAGAGATGAATACAACTCTCTGTTCTTACATTTTCATAGGTCTTGCTGTATTCTACCTAAAGCAGAAAAAGGGGTCACTTTCAGGTTTACGTTAGGCCACAATACATTATCCTATTCCTAGAAGTCAATGAAATAAATGCAGAATACTACAGTACCATTTCTTTGTATAGTTGGAGAGTTGAAGTTGTGTTCACAATATACAAATTCCATCCGGATTCAGATTCTGGGGGAACCTTGGGTTTGATGTTATCAGCCTTTCGGTAACTGAAAGGATACATACACACTTGTGAATTTTAAATTTACAACTATAATAATTTTGTCAGCTATTTTAGAATTCTTTCAATAGCAATAGAAAGGCAAGAATATATGTTCAAGATGATCAGTTGCTGAGTAACCTCCTTTTGACCCCAAACATCAAAATCTTGCCTCCACCATAAAACTCAAAACCTTTATACTTACAGGAATCTTTGTTTAAGTGTTTTTTTCTCTAGAATATCCTCAGAATCTGCTTTTGTCAAAATGATTATATGGTGTTTGAAGTGAGAGATGGCTTTCAGTCCTATAAAAAGCTGCATCCTCAAGGTACAAACATCAAGAGACACAGGGGGACAAGCCTGTGAAGAAACAGTATATCTTTACATTATTGTATCTTTAAATTCTCTAAAACAGAACATGGATCACTTGGCATCCTCCAGCACCCATTTGTGACCTCAAGGCATCCCAAGTTGACCAAAAGCTTCATTCATCCATCCAATCCTTAAAATTTGCTCCAAGTCACTGGAAAATAGGGGGTATCCCAAATAAATGAATAAAAAATTCTCCCCAAACTAATTAATAAAATCAGCCCAAGGTTTACTATTTTACGGTTTCTTAAATCTTTATGGAATTCTAATAATAACTTTATGAGGTGTGATGATGGTACAACTCATATCTAATGACCTAAGCGCCAGACCTCACTGTAACAGCATGGCCAAAAAGGCATTAAGAGTTGTAAATCTAATCTTACGACGCTTCTCCTCTGGAAATATTGAATTGCTAACTAGGACATAGAAAATCTTTGCTAGACCAATACTCGAATACAGCTCATCTGTCTGGAATCCACATTGTATATCAGGCATTAATACAATTGAGCAAGTCTAGAAGTATTTCACGAGAAGAGTACTACACTCCTCTGCTCGCAACAGAATACCCTATATCACCAGACTTGAAATTTTGGGCTTGGATAATCTTGAACTACACCACCTATGGTTGGATTTAAGCATAGTACACAAAATTATCTGCTACAATGTCCTACCAGTCAATGACTACTTCAGCTTCAACCACAACAATACAAGAGCGCACAACAGATACAAACTCAATGTTAACCGCTCCAAACTTGATTGCAGAAAGTATGACTTCAGCAACAGAGTGGTCAATGCCTGGAATGCAGACTATGTAATTACATCCTCAAACCCCCACTATTGACCTCACCCCATTCCTAAGAGGTCTGTAAGGGGCTTGCATAAGTGCACCATTGTGCCTCCCGTCCCTGTCCTATTGTCCCCATTTAATCGTACCTATTTTCTGTATTCTTACTCATGTTCATACTCATACCTATTATTTTGTAAGCGATTGACAAATCAAATAAATAAATAAAATAAATAAAAATAAACTACATATTTACAAAGATATTTTATTTTGTTTTGTGTGCCTAATAATTCACTTGCACTATTTTGCATTGTTAAACACAATTCAGGCATCATTAAAATTAGGAGTACTTCTGAACACTTCTAATATAAATGCTACCCAATGAGGTTGGAATGATATCCAGACATTTGTGTTCCCAGAGATGTTTACTGGAAAAAAAAACCACCTAATGGGGTTTAAATTACTTTTCATGGAACTATCTATTCAAGAAAGCTTCCTTGATCAGATACTGGCAGCTCAAATTTCTCAAATATGCTGATGAAGTTAGGATATTTCTGTTGAAATGCACATCACTTTATATTAGCTTTGCTCTTTTTGTGTCCATCTTGGAACCCTTCAAACTCCATTTCATCTTCATCATGAAGCCATCCCACAGCTAGTCAATGCTACCTCTAAAGCAGCGTTGATGCTTTCTTAACTTCAGCAATGTTAAGATGTGTGAAGTTCAACTCAGAATTCTGAGTTCAAAGAAACACTGTTCTAAAGCCATTCTTTTACATCTGGAACATGTCAACAGGTTGGGATGAAGGCTGAGTTGTTCACTGAAACAGCCTAATAACAAAAAACAGCCTTGCTCTTCTCTTTCATGACTATCTCCTCTGGTTCTCTGGACCTGCTCAACCCTCTGGACCTTCTCTACAACTTATCCTTTAGACTTAATAGGATTGTCTTGGTTATTTTTACCTTTGACTGAATTTTGACAGTCTTTGCTAGGTTTCATCTTATTATCCTTTCTGGATAATTACTCTAGAAAATGACACATATTTTTTATTGTTTGGTCTATATATGCCACCCCAACTTTTGGAAGCCAATCTCCATATCACTTTTCTCTCCATTGTCCTCTGGATTACCCCCATCCCCATACAAATTCAGTAAACAAGAACAACTCTGGTCTTGTCTAGAGGTATAGAAGAGCTTTTCTTTTAGACCCCTGGAAGGGCAAGAGTCAGGGTGGTGCTCCCTATGATTCTTGTCCTAAAGAAATGTTAAATTTAGGTCTAAAGCTGCCAAAAGGTTGCCTACTTTTACATCACAATTAAGGCTGCATGGATTCTGGAAGCAAACAAAAGCTAATCTCAGAAATCAATCCGAGCACCTTTAATGTTGTATCAATGTAGGGGTCTTGGTTCCGAGCTGCTGCTGCACTGCATCTCACTGTAAAGCACTGCAGGTTGTTGCTAAGTAGAAAAATAAAGAGGAATTAGGCTGGAATATATCCATCAGCTCATTGCCAATATGTTACCTTCCAGATGTGTTATAACCACAACTCCTAAAAGACTATGCAAGCAGGATAATTTTAAGGGTTGAATATCATGTTGAGGAAAACACAATCTTGATTAACAATCTTGAGTGCGTAACACTGTAAACACAATACTCTGTGAAATATATAGAACTAGTGTTTGAACTAATCAGCTAGAGACATAGATTCTAAAGAAGGGTTTTCTAAAATAAAACTTCTTTCATTCCAGCATTAAATTCCTGCCCCATTTCATGTTGCACCATGTGGAAAGTTGTCCCGTATATCTGGCGAACCAAAAATAAATGCTTTTTTATTAATACATATTCTTGGCCAGCTGTGCTTAAACTCTGCAACCCATTTCTCAACACAGAACTTGAACTGCTGGTGGAATGTTCTGGACCTTTATGAAGGATGATAAACAATCAAATGTGATACCTTGTAATCACATGCAGGAACTGGGGTGTAAGAACTGCTTGCTGGGATCTTTCTGAATACTGGTAGGTAGAAATAAGTTCCACTAAATTATTGATTGTGTATAGGTATGCCACATGTGGTAGAGAGAAAAAGCAAAACAAACTCAGGAATTCTTGTTTAGTTGTATCTCCTTCCTTAGCCGTGACATAAGTCCCTAGATGAAAAAAAAAAGAAAAGAGAACATCTAGCGCCAGATATTAGGTAAGAGCTGCAATTCTTGAGCCTTCTCTCAATGCAACAACTTTAGAAATTCTGAATTACATGAATTTTAGGGGGCTGGCTAATGTAATGTGGGATGATGATGATGATAATGAAGAAGATACATTTGATTTGTATGGCCATTCATCTTATTCAAGTGTCTCTGCAGAATGCACACAAAGAAACCATCAAATTTGAGAAGGAAGATATATGCTAACAAGCTTTCCATAACATCAATTCAACTCCAGCAAAAAATGGTGCCATCCACATATAAAAAAAAAATCAGAAGGCTTAAAGAACCTGAAATTTACAGAAATACAAAAGCCAGAGAAACCTTGTGGAAAACTCCAAGGAGGAAAAAAAATTCCCTGCATACAACCTAATGAGGACTGAGTATGTTTAGTGGACCCAGAATTCTGGCATTCTGATGGGAGAAAATAAAAGCAAAAGCACAATAGGAACATCCTGGAAGAAGGAAACATGACAGATTGGCTAGTGTCTTGGTGCAACAATCTGTTGCAGAGCTTTCTCACATGCTCTAAACTCCAATTGATTCTGGAGCAAAATTACCATTAGTAACATTAGTGCATCTAAAAGGTAAAGGTTCCCCTCACACATACGTGCTAGTTGTTCCCGACTCTAAGGAGCGGTGCTCATCTCCATTACAAAGCCGAAGAGCTAGCACTGTCCGAAGACATCTCCATGATCATGTGGCCGGCATGACTAAATGCCGAAGGCACACGGAACACTGTTACCTTTTCACCAAAGTCCCTATTTTTCTCCTTGCATTTTTACATGCTTTCTAACTGCTAGGTTGGCAGAAGCTGGGACAAGTAACGGGAGCTCACTCCGTTATGCGGTGCTAGGGATTTAAACCATCAAACTGCTGACTTTTTGATTGACAAGCTCAGCGTCATAGCCACTGAGCCACATCTAAAACTAGATTAACATTTATATATATGAATTAGGAGCTGTTTTGTGAGCTGAGTCCAAGAGCCCTGCAATTTTAACAATTAAAAAAATAATCCAGAAACTGAAAGTATAGTGAAAAACCTCTGCATATCCTGGAAAACTAACATGTGTATGGCATAGAATTAAGACATTTTTGAAAAGACCATATGTGACATCACATTACAAAATACCAAAACGCCAGGATACCAAGATTTTCAGCCCAGTTCAGTAAGATTCAATTGATATTACACTGGTGAGTTTGGCATTAAACCCAAAAGATCAACAGGAACTGTATCTGATCCTTGGACCTTGCCATTAATTGGATGCAAAGAGTGGACAAAGTTGGTATGAGCCTGAATACAACCCAGACTGTTCCTATAATCTCTTCTCATAATCAACATATCCTTCTCTTATTGCATTCAACTTTGTTACATCATGTTACAATCTGTAACTCAAAGAAAATTTTAAAGTAAAAAATGAATTCAAAACAGACCATTAAAAAAAAAATGTAGCCCCTAGAAACTTTCAACTGAATTTATATAAATTTCTAAATTGCCACAGCATTCCAATTTGATTGGATTTATGATTCTGAAATTCTCACAAAAAAGCTATTTTAAATATTACTCTGACCCAAATTCTTAGGTTACTGAAATTAAAGTTTGCTATCAATATATGGTATTTATTGAAAATATTTCCCCATTATAAGCTATAGCTTTGTCTATCATATGGTAATATAATATTGGAAATGGGATGTATTTTTCCACAACTTCCATAATGACAATGTAGGTTCAGAAATGTACCTGATTCATGTATTGGAAGCAGCTGAAGAGAGTGCAGTTTGGCATCTTCCACAGAAAAAGGAAATGAGGAAACATCAAGAGCAAAACGCCTACAAAGAAAAGTGACAAATGGAAAGATAAGCCAGCAGTTTTCTATGTTTACAGTGAAATCGCAGGAATCTTTATGCAGTCTTTCGCTTTCATATTGCATTGGAAACTGCTCGTGCAGAAGCAGCATCCAATTTAAGCAGGGTGCAGTAGAAGTAAAGTTCTCTGTGCATTAGCAAACAAGTATGTAAGACTGACTAGTCTTCTACTTTGAGCATTCCTTAGCAGTTCTAACAATTTGCATTTTTTGTTGCTAAAATAACCTCCTAAAACTGGCACATAAGACACTTTAGGTGTTCCTATTGTTTCTTGGGTATATTACAGGGGTGTCAAACTCATGTCATCATGGCAGCATCACATGATGTATCAGGACTTTCACCTCCTTCTTTAAACTGGGTGTGGGCATGGCCAGCACATGACGCATCTGGCCCCAAGGCCGGTAGTTTGACAGCTCTGGTGTATCAGAACAAAATAACAGAGTTGGAAGGGAACTTAGAGGTCTTGTAGTCCAACCCGGAGCTCAAGCAGGAGACCCTGTACCATTCCAGATAGGTAGCTGTCCAGTCTCTTCTGAAGGCAAGCCATTTCAATGGTTGATTGTTCTCATTGTTGGGAAATTACTTCTTAATTCTAGGTTAGATCTTTGATTAGTTTCCATCCTTTGTTTATCTTGCCTTTTACTTAACATGAAACCAAATAAATGGCTTACATAGTTTCTACAGGTAAGAAAATCCAATATAAATACTAGTAAATAGTTTTTTTTTAACAAGTAGTCCTCTTACAGTTGAAATTTCTGCTCTAGATCAGTGTGGTTGTAATGCAAATCATTACATGCCCTGACCAATTTCACAAGCATTTTTACCACAGTTTTCTTGTTAAGCAAATCACACAGTGGATAAATGAAATCAGGCTTCCCCAATTGACTTTGCTTGTTGAAAGTCAGCTGGAAAAGTCACAGACCACAATCACATGACCGCAAGAGGCAGCAACTATTGTAAATGTAAGCTAGTTGCCAAGTAACTGAAATGCAATCACATGCTAGTGGGGCTGCTGTGATGGTTAACTTCAAATATGACTTTGTAATAGTTTTTTCTAAGACTATTATAACATTATGTTGACAAACCATTGTAAGTTAAGGACTAATTGATTCATTTCTGAAAATGTAGGCTGCTGATACTTTATGTAATTTAAGAAATTATTTACATCAACATAATCAGTAGCATATATCACTATATTAGCTAGTATTTGCTGCTGGAAAAAGAGACATAAAATACTACATTTTCTTTTATGATTATCTCATTTTCTTCTTATTTAATTGTATTTCTTTTACCTAAATTTCTATATCTTTTTATTCATTATACTTATACTTTTGTCTGTCTTGTTTACAATTTCATTATGTTCTCTTCCAACATTCTTAAAAAATTCCCTCTATGATTGCCAATCGGAGTGTAACACCTTTAAGTCTTATTGTTATTATCATATAAAATTTCATTAAACATTAAATTTATGCATTCTAAAATTATAACATTCAAATTTCTAATATCTATTTTATATCATGTAAATCTCATCATTCAGACTCTGCTTTGTACTTCCCCTTAAAAATGTAAAAAGAAAAATTCTAAAAACATAGCAAATATATATATATACATATATACATACATACATACATATATATATAAACATTAGTGAGCAAAATAGTTATTCAACTTCATTCTAGTACTGGTATGAACCTTGTAAATCTTTCATGTTTCTTTTCAATATTTATCAATCTTTGAGAACAGTTGAAATATTTCCCTCCCTTCATTATTACTTAACTGTCAATAAGCATACCATTGGATAATCATACAGTTTTATCTTATAAGTTATTTACTATTAATAAGCAAAATAATTATTCAAATTCATTCTAGTAACTGGTATAAATTTCCTTATAAATCTTTCACATTTCTTTTCAATATTTTGTCAATCTTTAGAAACAATTACGTTTCCCTCTCTTCTTTATTATTGCATTAATTATAAACGTACCATTACATAACAATAGTTTTATCTCATAGATTTACTTATTTCATTTCTAACTCATTACAGTATTCTACTGTCACACCACTATCTTTTGTACCTTTGCAGAATCCTCACTTTTAACTTAATTTAGCCATTCTCTGTGTTTTCTAGCTGAGCAAATACCTTTAATCCTAGTACTTTCCTTTTTCTTTATTTCCTGCTTTTGTCCCTCATAAGTTCTTTCCCTTTCTATCTTCCCCTCTTTTTCTCATCCCTTTTTTTATACCCTTCTCTCTCTAATTTTACCTTCTGTGGTTTTCTTTTCTGCTTCTCCTTGCTGTTATACTTTCTTTCCAGACTATTTTTCTTTTTGGCTGTTTCCTTTAATCTCAAACTTTTAACTCCTTTCCCCCCTTTCCCCCTTATTACCACACTTTGAATTATTTGATCATTGAAAATGGCTTCTTCTTTGTCCCGCCCTTCTTCTTGCTCTTGAAGCTTTTCCTTTTGCTTGTCATAGTTCAGGATCTCCATTTCAAGAAATTCAAATACGAAGCCAAAGGATCATCCTCCCCTTTCTGCATCTTCTTTCTGTTTTTTAAGACTCATCTTCAATTCCTCCAGGAGTAACGCCATTTTAAATACTTTTGAACAACCACCCAGTTGACTTTAAGTAAAAACAGAAGAAGAAAGAAAAGACCAATGCTAAAGACTTTTTTTTTATATCACCAAATGATCCCAGACTGTTCCTTCTTGTTTCTTTCCTTTACTTTTCCTTTCCGTGGGTAACAGTATCTTTTAATAAGGTTTCAGTTACAATGTATTCTCAGGAGTCTTTTCAAAGTTTCACTGTTAATCCTCTTTATTTTTCCAGGTGGCACTCCATTTTTCCATTATTCCAAGTTCCACCCTTTTGCCTCCACTCTTCTCCTTTTGTAGGGCTTTAAAATGACCAAGGAAAAAATCTTTATTTTTCTTTTGACACTTAAATTTCAGCTTAAAGTTGCCTATTAGTGTCAAAGTAAATTAATATAGATTTCTTTCCATATCATTTGTAATTGTCAATATAAAGGTTTAAAAAAAGGGTTTTTAACCTCCTTTTCTCTCTCCTTCGCTGCTTCAAAGTCTTCTTTCAAAAGTATCCCTCTAAGTACTTTTAGATTCAGGGTACCTTGCTTAGATGTTCTCTGTTGTTTAGCCCGGTCTGTCCTGCTTTCGTCTTTGTCTTCTTCCTGCCCAATCTTATCCAGTCGGGTTCTTCTTTGAGGTGGCCATTTCTTCGGGGAGTTTAGACCAGCCAAGGAGGAGAGATATGGCTCCCCTCCACTCGACTAGCAATCTCCCTCCTCTTCATCACCTCTACGGGGTGGCTACAGCCCTGAATCCAAAGGATCGGGGCGCTCCAGCGGTGAGCACAGATCGAAACCGCACACAATCGCAGATTTCAATCTATCGCTGAAGAAACTCAAACCGGAAGAGGAAAATACTACATTTTCAAAGTTTGAACAACCTTACGTATCAGAGAGGAAATCATGTCAGCAAGATAACTAGTTTTTAGGAAATGCTTGCTGTTTTATTATCACTAGGGGGAAAACTATATACATGTGGACTCTGCCCTAACAGCTGAAAAAAGAGACAAATATAGACAGATGATTTTAACATTGCCTATTTATCCATAGCTTGGAAAAAGAAAATTTGGTTATGCTGTTTTGGAAGGCCCCTCTCTTTTATTTTAATTAAACCATGGAAGTTTTGTTGTATATTTTATGTAAGCTGCTGATATAATTACATAAGCTGTAATTTCATCATAGTCTGTAGAAACTAGAGGTGAATATCCACAGGATGCTTTGTTAATTTTAGCTTATTATAATCTGTAAATATACTTTGCAGCGAGCATGTTATATGAACCAGGTTTCTAAGATTTGCTTGACAAATTGATAACCCAGGTATGTGGATCAAGGCAACCGGTAATATTAGATGATGGTATTTGTTGCTTTGGTCTGGCTACTTCTAGGGCAAAGTGAAAGCTTGCATTTCCGAGAGGAACTGTTAATATTCTGTGTATTGTATGCATAATACATATCTACAAAATCTATTTATTAATGATAAATGACATTTTATTACCTGTACAAGACATATTGCACTTGGATATTTAAATCTTGACCAGTTAAGCTAATTGACTCCAAAATAACAGATATCTCACACTTGCTACTTTCTTCTCCAAGAAGTTCCACAGGCTGCTGACAGAAAACAAACCCATCTGATTCTGATTGAGTTTGATCAACTTCCTCTGTTATACCTTTAGTAAGTGAAAAAGAATGTCAGTATGCAATGTCAACTCTTAAGACAACTAGAAATTAATAGAAGAAACATTACCAGTCTAACCTTATACAGGTGGTCTTCACTTACCAACAGTAATTGGGACTGGGAGCTGTCACTAAGCAGTGCAGTCATAAAACAAATCACTGAAAAGCCAAGGAGGATCTTCAGCCAATATAATATACATAGACACTTTAAACCCAAGAATACACTAAGGCAGAAGTTTGTCCACCCAATGAAAAATACCCTGACACAAGCTATGCAATGTGGCATATGCAGTGAGACATGTGCAGATCTGTACATTGGGGAACAAAACAACCACTTCAACAACAACATAGGAAAACATACCCATCAGGACAAGATTCAGTAGCCCATCTGCATTTAAAAGACAAGGGCCACTCTTGAAGACAGCAAAGTCCACATTTTGGACACAAAGAACAGCTGGTTTGAAAGAAGAGTCAAAGAGGCAGTGTATGTCAAAATTGAACAGCCCTCTCTCAACAGAGGGGGAGAGATATGACAACATCTATCTCCAATCTACAACACAGTCCTTTCAGTAGTTCCAATAAGGCTCCATGCCCATTTGCACTATTCAGGTGACCTTCCTGGAGGACACAGATAAACCTCCAAGAGAAGTTAACAACTCTCTATAAGAACACAAATGACCAGCTGTCTGCAAAGAATATAAATCCTTCCATTCCCCACCATCCAATCAAAGCTGAAGAAGCTTCTTGGATAAGAAGCAAAATGAATATAAAATGTCTTCAAAGAAAAACAAGTCCAGTTGCCTCTTGAAAAAGCATCTCTGGATAACTGAGAATCTTCATAAAGCACAATACCACATGCCCCACTCTGACTTGTATTGGCAATCCCAGTTGTTATTAGGTGAATCTCACATGATTGCAGCATCCCATGGTCACGCAATTGCCATTTGAAACCTCCTACCAGCTTCTCCATTGATTTTACTAGTTGGAAGCTGGCAATGAATGTGGAATGCCATGTTACAATTGTAAGCTTGTTGCCAGGCATCCAAATTGCAAATGCGATTACAGGAATGCTGCAAGGCCACAACTATAAGGACTGGTAGTAAATTCCCCTCATTTTGCACTTAGAATGATTGTTGAATGAGGACCAATTGCATGCTACTTTTGTTCTTGGGAAGCAGTCTTGATCTGGGTATATTAAATATCATACTGACCTTCATTAATGGGTATTTCAGGCTCTACAGATTCACAGATATTGCTATTACCAGCCAAAGTTACTTTCTCCCCAGTTAGTAGTTTGAAGACAAGGACTTCCAGTTCTGCTGTGACAGCAACATACCCTGCACAAAATGCAACTTCTGTTGGGGTGATCTTCTCCATGTGCAAAATTAAGGAACGTTCGAAGTCAAGCACTTTTACATCCTCACTCACAAATAAATGCTTCAAGTGGAATAATACCAACTTATCCTTGCAGCCAACCAGTAGGTCTCCTGATAAAGGGCAACAGGAGAAACATGTGGGAGGATCAGAAAGAGGAATTTCTATGATTGTCATTTGTTCTTTAGACGTCTCGGTATAGGAAGCTTCTGGGTTATGACCTTGCATCCGCACACAAACACGTGAGCTGCCAGAGGACATGCATCTCCAGTTAACATAAACTCGTAGGAAGAGGGTGCTGTGTGTCTCCTCAATAGTGGCCAGATAATCTCCTGAAAAACATAAATTTTGAAAAAAAACATGGCCAAAAATATAAATGCCATAATGAAACGTAGGAGTGTGCATAATTAAACTATAATGTGAACTAAGTTTTTGAATTAGCTGGAAATTCCCCCAGAAGACCGTGCTAATTGCATAACAGTGCCATCAGACTTTGTATTTCTCATAATTAGCCACAATACCCTGATTTACTACATGGGGATTGTGTAACATCACAGACTGGGGAAGACTGTTTTATATGTCTGTTAAGAACAGGTAATAGGAAAATCCTAGTAGTTTGTTAACAGCGATGCTGATCATATTGACTATAGAATAAGGAGGAACAGCATTCTTAGGCAGTCTTGGCTCAACTATGAAACTCAGAGTTGCTGGAAAGATAAACTTAGGATTATAGTATGAGGTTGCCTCCAAACTAAGCACTGATCATTAGGTTTGATGTTGTGCAAACCTTATAATTGCTTTTTGAAGGCATAATTTACAAGCTTACATTTGGGGATCCTCAATATGCTGCATGGGAACACTAATAAGCCAGTACTTATAACAGGCCTCCCTCTCTAGCTGATTTAATTCAATAGAAAACCAGCACAGGGCAAAGCAAAATTCTAGCCTCTAATCTAGCACCATCTTCGTTTCCAAGCCTGTCTCTGAACTCATAATGAGCCCCAGAAACTTTGTTCATAAGTGCCTCTACCTTTCCTGAAAAAGTATCAAGGTAGAAGGGGAACAAGGGGGGTAATTAACATACTGGAAAGAGTATAAAGGTTTATTATTTATTAAATAATAATGAGTCACCATGGCAAATAGGCAGCAATACAAATCTAATAAATAAATAAATTAAATAAGTAAATGTATATGTTACATCCCGTAACCCCCACTCCTTTAACCTCAAACTATCCACTATTGACCTCACCCCATTTCTAAGAGGTCTGTGCCTACCATCCCTGTCCTATTGTCCCCATTTATTCGTACCTATTTCCTGTACTCTTACTCATGTTTATACTTATACCTATTATCTTGTAATCTATTGACAAATCAAATAAATAAAATAAAATAAATGTCACCTGATTATCAGCTAACTTCTAAAGGGTGCTTTCCTGGCATGATTTCATAAAGGATCAAGGGTCCCGAGCAATCATTTGATAAGAGCCCACTAGGCCAAAACGGTCACAAATCCCCCCCCCCCAAAAAAAATTGTATATGTGCCATCAAGACAAAAAGCCTGGCTTCGCCAGGTGCATGAGTGCCCATTCTTCGTTTAGGAAGGGAATGTTTGGTCTTTCGAAAAGGCAGCGAATTTAGTGAACTGCTTTCCTTCCGTTCGACTCGGTTCTGGATGTCCAGCCAGGTTTGCGCTTACCCACTTCGCCGTATGCCATGGACAGCACTCGGCCCAAGGTACTGAAGGAGCCAAGCGGCTGGCAGAGTTCCCCAAACACTTCCACCTTGCAGGCGCCGGAGCCGCAGGCCACCAGGAGTACGTCGCCCCCGCAGCAGAAGAGCGCTGGTTCCTGCTTCAGAGGAACGACTTGCTGAGACCCGAACGGGTGCAAGTTGTAGACCTGCACCATGGCTCCAGCTCGCCCGGACTCCGGATCACGGCCTCAACGGAGCTTTATTCTCCACGGAGGAGTCAACTCGGACAAAAGATTTCGCTTCGTTACAAAAGGCAAAGACTACCGCTTCCGCATAGGGTCCCGCCCAACGCCGGTCAGCTGGAAGGAGCCACTTCGTGCGAAAGCAGCTTCTCTTTCGGATGCTGCTTGAAGCCATTTAGATCAGGCGACAGGGCTTCAGCCTGCAATGGTTTACCTCCTTCCCCGAAGGTGATCTACTTTCTAAGTAGAGTGGAACAGGATTGCGCGCTATCCTCTCCACAAGAGAGAGGCGTTGCCAGGTGTCTGCCATGGAAATTGTTCTCTCACTTCTAAAAGTTACTTTGGTTGGGATTGGAGATTGGAAAGAAACTTTAGCCGAGCACAGAGGATTTACGTAGTCTGAAGGGATTTTTAAAATATCTGTGGAACATGTATTTTGTATAGACGTTACTACAGTATTCTGTGGGATCGTTGCATTCCATTAAAGGGGACCCAGTTGGGTAATTTTCGTAAAATGCCCAGGAGCAATTCAACTTTCTAATTATTTTTAATCGTTGGGTAAGAATCTCAGAATAACCATGGCAACACTAATAAATAGCATATTCTAGCATTTTGTCTACTACTTTTATGGTTGATCGCAGTCAGCCAGAAGCTTAGATTGGATTGGCAATTTTGACTATATCGAGCCTTTCCCAAAGAATAGGTAGACTGTTATTTAACATTAAAGTTATCGTCGCAGGATGTAAATTGTTTCCAATGTGGCTTTTTTTTTGCAGCGGATTGGTGATTTTTATTTATTAAAAGTTAACAATTCCCATGACGTACCCCCAACTCCTAATGACACGTTACTATATACTATACAGCGGTTCCTGTTTAAAGAATTGAAAATAGATTGCGTAGATTCAAAATGGATTTTTTATTTATTTAATACGGCTAAGAAACCATATCCGTTTGTCCTTAAGATAGTTTTTCCGGAGGGCTTTTGGGACTGTGACGCGTCAGAATTGTATTGGATCAGAATTTTGTGTTGTATTTAGTATTCTTGCCTATTGTGTGTATCGCCGAGAGTACGGGATTATAAACCTGATAAATAAATGTCATGTGACAAACGAGCAGTCAAGACACGTGCATATTTATCTTTGGACAGTCAATATTTTCATGCCTCTTCCGCTGTATGAGAAATTCGAACTGTTCATTTGTTAATTCACAGCAGCAGCGCCAACTTCGTAAAGCCCATTGGCCCCCCAGGATACTAATGAATTTTAAAACAACCAATAGAAACGTAGACATACGGAACTCAGCGAACAGACTGCCTCTTAGTTCCTTATTGGCTCAAACATTTGGAGACGATGCCAGCGATTGGAGGCGTCGTCCCTGTGCGCGACCAAATGAGCGCGCGCGCGCGCATGTTCTCTGGCAACGCGAAGGTGGCGGGCGGCTTCTGCAGCTCTGCAACAGTCGCGGCGGCCTGAAGAAAACCTTGGGAGTTGGTAGCGTCCGGAGCGGCCTGGTGTCGTGATGGCTTGGAGGTTCCTGAGGTGAGTGCGAGATACCAAGCATGTAAGGAAGCGAAACCTTTTGTCCGAGTTGACTCCTCCGTGGAGAATAAAGCTCCGTTGAGGCCGTGAACCAAAGCCCGAGTGTGTGTGTGTGGGGGGGGCGGGGGAAGGGTCGAAGAAGCTTTCAGTTCTGACTGAATGGTGGAGGGGAATATTGCTTGCAGTCATCTACTCCGTTAAGGCTACTTGGGGTTTTATCTGTGCCCTCAGGGTCACCTGAATCAGAGTTTAAATGGCTGTGGAATCTTGATGGAACTGTTGAAAGGGACCCTCCACCATTCACTCAGAACCGAAGAAGCTTTTGGGGTGAGAAGCAAAAAGGCAAAAAAAAAAAAAAAAAGCGAAATATATACAGTACAATGCAGCGAGACCTGTACAGATCTGTTCATTGGACAAACAGAACAACCACTTCACAAATGCATGGCACAACATAGGGAAACAAACCCATGAAGATAGGATTCAGCAGTCCATTTGCATATGAAAGACAAAGATCATGCTTTTGAAGACAGCTAACTCCGTATCTGGACAGTGTTGGTGTCATGCCCTTGGTGGAGTCTGACTCTGAGAAAGAGGAGGAACAGCCAACAGGGAGTGGGAGTGTGGCTCCGGAGGTGGTGGAGGAGGCTGGGGAAGGGCAGAGGCTGGCTGGGCAGTCAGAGGAGGACCCAGGCCCATCCCCTGTCCATCCTAGGTCACGCAGGGAGGAGAGGATCAGGGAAAAGCAAGGTCTACTCAAGAGGAGATTACCATGATCCTCCTCGTGGCTTGCAGGTGGGAGTTATGTATATAAGTTTTCAACCACATAGTTAGAATTGTTGGAGTAGAGAGCTTCCGGTGGCAGGACAGGGACGTGCAGAGGTGGAGAAGACTGCTGCGGTTTTCGGTTACCTTCTCTAGCGTCTGGAGCGATCCCCAGGGGATACACGAACCTCGGAGAGGTTCGTGTCAGTATAGGAGAATCTCGAGTTACAGGGTGGGGTAGGCAACCCCTGGTAACGAAGAGAAGAGCTCCTGAGCCCAGCGGAAGAGCTAGCTGCCAGTTTATGGCGGCTCCAAAGTCCGGTCTGCCACTGAGGTGACTAAGCAAGATAGTGACAGCCTGCAAGATCGGAGCAGTAAAAGGTGTTGAAAGAGCATAATCCAATATTGAAGATTGAACATTGAAGAATGACAGTGGCGTGAGAGATTTCTCTTCCTGGTTGTGAGCAGCACTTTGTGGAAGCAGGAGAGAAAAGCGGCCAGAAAAGCAGCTTGAAAAGCGAAAGTGTGACAATTGCGAGCAGAAAGGCGTGATCGTTAGAGCGAAAGTGTGGATTACAGCTTTTGAAAGGGAAACCCCTGGGGAGAGAGGAAGAACATCGGAAACCAGGAGATTGGAGACTTGAATTTGTGAGTGATTTGGCATTTGGGACTAACTTTTTGACAACATTTGAGAAGAAGAAGGTGACAGAGGAGGAAAAATTGCGGCACTGAAAGTGACTTATTAACTCTCTGAACTGAGCTCAATAGTATTATTGGCTTTATTTAATACTGTTGGGAGGACAGATTGTTAAGCGATCAAGAAGAGATGACTATTGGATTTTGGAGGGCATAATAGGTGAAGGAGATTTGTACATTGAACTCAAAACCGGGAAGGGGAAAGAAGGAAAAGGAGGAAGGAGGAAGAGACCAACAGAAGGCTGGGAAGGATTGACTTCTTATTGCGATTAGTCAGCACATTATACCATTCGCTCCCCGGAGTGCTGGGAAGAAACTCAAAACTTAAACCTTTAGCTTGAAGACTGACTATAAAGTTTATTTTTTATTTTTTCTCTTATCACATTTCTTTATTTGTTGGAATTTCTATTTGGTAATACTTTAATATTACCATTTGGGCACTATTTTTACAATTTGAACCTCTAGCCCCTTGCTTATTGACTGCCTGAAATTAAGGTAAACTTTTCTCTCTTGTCTTTCCCCATTGTTTCAGCCTTTCTCCTTCCTATCTTAACCCCTTAAAAAGTCTGATAAATTTACCTACTCAAAGGGAAAAAAAAAGGTATATTGTCCTTATAGATTTCAGTGACAATTGATTTGATTGTCTTAAATAGTAACAACAAAGAGTGAAAAATAGTGTTGATTTAGATTACTTAGAATACTTAAGATTAACTCTTAAAGTAGTAACTGGGTTGGATTTGATGTATTATTGGTGATTAATATTGATATTCAGTATATAAATTAACTATAAAGATTATTATATATTATTAGATAACCTTTTATAATATAGGTGTACAGACTGCCTATCTATATATTTGATTGAAGTATTAGAATAGAATTTTTATTTTAGGAGTTAAACACTGAATGGTGATCTGGGACAATATATCCAATATAGTGCAACAGCAAAAACAAATATTAAGAGAGATGACCTCCACGACAACTATGGCTTTGAAATCGGGAAGGAAGACCACCCCGACCCTAACGACTACTTTAACTTCTGCTTCACCAACAATCCAAAAAACCATTGAAGAATCTCTAATAGGGGAAAAACAATCCAATGTCTCTAACGTTAATATACAAGGTACCCTCCTATCCTTGCAAGAAGCAATGTCTAAGATGCAAGAAATAATGATTAAGAATCAAAGAAACCAGAGCGGACATTAGCGAATTAAAAGATGAGATGGGAAAGCTTAAAGTGGAAATGAAAGCAGATTTACTTAAGGTGGAGGATAAGATAGGGTCCTTGCAACAGGCTATGGAGAAAAATGAAGTTAAGAGAAATAGAGAGTAGGACAGAACGGATGGAGACAAATTTTGAAAGGATAGAGGAGGAATTTAGAAATGTAACTAGAGAAACCGAAGACTCCCTGGTCCACCTCGAAATGGATAAAGCAGCGGCATATTTAAGGTTTCAAAATGTGGTAGAAGCGAAAAATGAAGAACTAGAACAATTAATGGCAGAACTATTGGCTGAATGGTTAGGGAAAGAAAAAGACGATCTAATCAAAGAATTTGACGAGGTGTATAGGGTCAGCACAAGTTATGCTAGACGCCATAACTGCCCGAGAGAAATTCATATTCGTTTCACAAGGAGGTGTGTGAGAGACCTAATTCTTAAAATGTCCAGAGAAGAAACAATAACATATAGAGGTAAAGAGATTACGATCCTAAAACAAATCCCAAGTAAAGTGAGGGTCATAAGACAGGATTATAAATTTTTGGCCACTTATTTAAATAAAAAAGAAATTCCTTTTAAATGGTTAATCCCGGAAGGGATGTTAATAACTTGGAAAGAGAGAAAAATCAAAATAGACTCAATAGAACAGGCCCAAGACTTTCATGATCAGCTAATAGGCACGGATGACCAATACACCAAGGAGGAAACTAAAAGGAAACCACAGGATGATCGTAATCGCCATAGAAACCAAAAAGAAGGACTTCCTCAAAATTTAGGGAACGATAAACTACAACCAGGGAGAGAAGAACCAATCTCACAACAAGAAGAAAACCGAATCACCACTAGACAAAAAACTAAAAAGACCTAGATAAATGGAGATAGGAAAGAAACTCCTCTCCATTAATATAAATGGTTTAAATTCAACATCTAAAAGGAAAAGGATATTAACTAAATTAATTAGACAAAACGCCGACATAATATGCCTACAAGAAACACACATTAGGAAAAAGGATGAAAGATATTTAATTTGCCCGAAACTTGGAAAACTCTTTACAGCACCAGCAGACAAACATAAAAAGAGAGGAATTGCAATATTTGTGAAAGATGATGTAAAAGCAGAACTAACCTGGTTGGATCCGGAAGGAAGAACTCTGGTTATACAAATTTGGATTAATCATATTACATTTTTATTGGTAGCAATCTACGCGCCAAATGAAGAACAAGGGAAATTTTTTAAAGATCTTCATCAGAAAATAATAGGTTTCGAAAAAAGGAATATCTGCATGATAGGCGACTTCAACTCCATTGCTGATCATCAAAAAGACCATAGTAATGTGAATAAGAACAAGAAAGGGAAAAGAGAATTTTCTATGCCCTGTAAGAACATGATGAAAGAATTAAACTTAATAGACTTATGGAGAAAACTAAACCCAGAAGAGAAACAGTTCACATATTATTCAAATCCACACAAAATCTGGACCAGAATAGATATGGCCTGGATGGATGGGGAATTGGCCAATGAAATAAAAGAAATTAAAATCCTACCAAATGAATGGGCCGACCACAACCCAATACAATTAATTTGGAGAGATAGGAGAAAAACAAAGAAAAGATGGACACTAAATACTCAGTTAATAAACGAAGAAGAGTACATTAAGAAGCTGAAAGAGGAATTAAATTATTTTCTAAAAGAAAATAATAATGAAGCAACCACGAAACAAAATATTTGGGATACAATGAAGGCAATTATAAGAGGAACAACAATCTCTTATAATGCCATGAGAAATAAAAGAATACATGCCCAACAAAATAAATTCCAACAACAAATTAAAGAATTAGAAATACAACTACAAAAATCCCCTAAAAACCAGAGAACACAAAATCAGTTAATAACAATTAAACATAAATTGAACTTACTTGAACAAGATAAAATAGAAATTAACTTGAAAAGGTCTAAACAAAATTATTTTGAGCATGCAAATAAACCAGGAAGATGGTTATCCCATAAACTTAAAAAAATGAAAGAAAAGAGATTGATACACCAACTAATGGATGAGAAAGACGTCTTACAACATGAGATAGAGAAGAAAAAAGATATCATTTACAACTATTTTCAAAGATTATATAAAAAGGAGGAAGTTAATGAAGATAAAATAAGAACTTATTTAGAGGAGACGAATGATGTAATTGGAGAGGAATGGATAGAGTTATTGAATAAAGATATTACATGGTCTGAATTGAAGTCAGCAACGGAGAATCAAAGTAATAACAAATCTCCAGGACCAGATGGGATTCCGGCAGAACTATATAAAGCAATAATGGAACTAGTAGGACCACTGATGCTGGAAGTGTTTAATGAGGTACTTCTGGCAGCCAAGATGCCGGACTCATGGAGGGGGGCGCTGATTTCGCTAATCCCGAAGGAGGATGCAGATCATAGATACATCAACAACTATAGACCGATTTCACTTTTAAATGCCGATTATAAATTATTTACTTCTATCATAGCTAATAGAGTAAAACAAGCTTTAAATCCACATATCCACGAAGATCAAAATGGGTTTCTTCCGTCCCGACAAATAAAGAACAATTTAAGAACCGTTATCGATGTCCTAGAATATTATGAAGCCCACCCGGAGAAACAATCTGCACTCATGTTTTTAGATGCTGAGAAAGTATTTGACAACTTAAATTGACACTTTTTAATTAAAAAAATTTACAATATGAGTCTTGGCACCAAATTTGAAAACATAACAATTTACAACACACAACAGGCTAATATACTAATCAATGGCGAACAAACAGGTCCAATAAATATAGAAAAAGGTGTCAGACAGGGCTGCCCTCTCTCACCTCTTCTTTTCATTTTTGCCCTAGAATCACTCTTAACACGGGTTAGACAAAATTCTGAAATTAGAGGAGTGAGGGTCAAATCAGAAGAATATAAACTACAAGCGTTTGCTGACGATATGGTTTTTTTTTTGGAGGAACCCATGGAAAAAGGATATAATCTAATAAAAGAATTAGAACGATTTGGCGCAGTGGCAGGATTAAAAATTAATAGAAAAAAGACGAAATTAATGACCAAAAACTTAACAGAAAACCAGAAGGAAGAATTAGAAGCAATGATGGGGATACAGGTAACAAAAAGGGCCAAATATTTAGGAATATGGTTAACACAGGGGTGGGCAAACTACGGCCCGCGGGCCACATCCGGCCCATTGGTCTGTCCAATCCGGCCCGCCCCTGAAAAAAAATCGCTGGGCGTGGTGTATTGCCCTGCGCCACGTGGCCCCAAAGCTGCAAAACAGTGCGGAGCGCTCTCGGGTAGGAAAGAAAGAAGAACTTTGAAAAGGCCTCAGCTGGGAGTTTGAAATCACCTTCGAGTGCGACCTCTCCAAGGTGAGTCCCCGCCAATCCCCTTTTTTTTCGGGGCTTCCAGGCTTAAACTTTGCAAAGGCAAAGTTTGCAGGCGGGCGTCTTCCGGTCGAGGAGCGGGAAGGGTTCTGCCCAGTGGGCGGGCGGGCTGCTTGGAGCGGGCTGCTTGGAGCCACCTAAAGCTAGGCCGCTGCTGG
This sequence comes from Notechis scutatus, assembly GCF_049901735.1. Taxonomy (NCBI): domain Eukaryota; kingdom Metazoa; phylum Chordata; class Lepidosauria; order Squamata; family Elapidae; genus Notechis; species Notechis scutatus. The sequence goes on along the minus strand of NC_142012.1, from coordinate 141,791,471 downwards.
TGGAGCCTTGCCCTGCCTTGGTGCCCGTTTCCCGGCTCGGCGGTCCTGCTCGAGCGGCACTTTAAAAGCCTGCTCCCAGCACCCGAGCAACTTCCCAGCAACTTGCGGCTTCCTTTTTCCTCGCAGGCGCTCGCGCCTGGCCCGAGCCGCGTGGTGGAGGGAAAACCCGAGCACCGCCGGTCGCCTCCTCCAAGCAGCCCGCCCGCCCACCGGGCGGAACCTTCCCGCTCCTCGGCGGGAAGTCGCTCGCCTGCAAACTTTGCCTGTGCAAAGTTTAAGCCTGAAGCCCGGAAACCCGAGCAACTTCCCAGCAACTTTCGGCTTCCTTTTAACTCGGGGAGCTCGCGCCTGGCCCCGAGCCGCGCGCGGAGGAAGCCCGTGCCGCCTTGTCGCCTCCTCCAAGCAGCCCGCCCGCCCGCTCGCCTGCCGGGCTTCCCTCAGCCGCACGGCTCGGGGCCAGGCGCGACGCCCGCGAGTTAAAAGGAAGCCGAAAGTTGCTGGGAAGTTGCTCAGGTGCTGGGAGCAGGCTTTTAAAGTGCCGCCCGAGCAGGACCACCGAGCTGGGAAATGGGGCACCAAGGCAGGGCAAGGCTCCACCAGCAGCGGCCTAGCTTTAGGTGGCTCCAAGCAGCCTGCTCCAAGTAGCCCGCCCGCCGGGCGGAACCCTTCCTGCTCCTCGGTGGGAAGACACTCCCGCCTGCAAACTTTGCCTGTGCAAAGTTTAAGCCTGAAGCCCGGAAACCCGAGCAACTTCCCAGCAACTTTCGGCTTCCTTTTAACTCGTGGGCGTTCACGCCTGGCTCCGATCCGCGCGGCGGAGGGGAAGCCTGGCGGGCGGCGGCTGCTTGGAGGAGGCGACCCGGCGGTGCTCCGGCAGCAGCAACAGGCAGTTCCGCCCGGGCTCCGCTCAGGTGTCCGGCTGGGGCTGTCAGGAGTTGCTACCGCCGGCGCAGCTCACGTGGCTCCAGTCCCGCGTTGCCTTGGGAAGGAAAAGGCAAAACCAGGAGCCGCTGAGCCTGAGCCTCCGGTGCCGCTGCTGCCTTTGCAAAGCACTGCCGCGGCTCTTCCTTTTTGCCTTTCCTTCCCGAGGCAACGCGGGACTGGAGCTGCACGGAGCCGTGCCAGTGGTAGCAACTCCTGACTCAGGGGGCCTCTGAGGGGAGGGGAAGGAGGAGAAGAGGGGGGGGAAGGGGGGGCGATTCCCAAAAAATCTTGTGCTGACCCAGCCCGTCTGTCAAATTTTAAAAGTCAATGCGGCCCCCGAGCCAAAAAGTTTGCCCACCCCTGGGTTAACACCACAAGGTAAATCACTCAAAGAGAACAATTATGATAAACTACTTCAACAAACAAAGAAAGATTTAGAATCCTGGAATAAGCTGCAGCTCTCCTTATTGGGCAGGATTGCCTCGATTAAAATGAACGTATTACCAAAATTTATTTATTCCAGACAATTCCAATTAAGTTGCCAAAAATTTTTTTTGAAGAATTAAATAAGATCACACTTAAATTTATTTGACAGGGGAAAAAACCCAGGATCAATGTAAAGGCCTTACAAGATGCGAAAAGTAGAGGAGGTCTAGCTCTTCCAAATTGAGAATTATATTATTCGGCAGCTATCCTATTATGGTTAAAAGACTGGGTGAACTTACTTAATAAAAGAATTTTAGCATTAGAAGGGCATGACCTCCAGAGAGGGTGGCATGCCTTCTTATGGGAAGTGGGGAAACCCAAGCAGTCTTACTTTCATAGACACCTCATTAGGGACTCATTATTAATTAATTGGAAAAAAATATGCAAAAAACACTATCTAAAAATTCCGATCTGGCTATCAACAATGGAGGCAATGGTACACCCCAATAATTTGGACATAACAAAAATGATTAAATATAAAGATTTATTAGATCCGCAAGGAAAATTAAAAACTCGACAAGAATTACAGGAACAGGGATTTAAAACTGATCAGTGGTTATATATACAAATCCATAGCAGATACAAACAAGATATAAAAGACTTTGGAATTTATAACAAACTGCAGTATTTAGATAAAATTTTACTAGGATCAAACAAAAATAACATATCCAAATTCTATAAATACTTACTGGAAGTAGAATTAGAACAAGAGATAGTCAAAGGGAACATGATAGCCTGGAGCAGGAATGTCGGAAGAAGTATTACATTATCAGAATGGGAAAAGATTTGGAACAGAAATATTAAGATTACAAAATCGGCAGCATATAAAGAAAATACATACAAAATGTTTTATAGATGGCACTTGCCCCCTTCGAGGTTGGCGAAAATGAACCCAAACACGAGTCCAAAATGCTGGAAATGTAAAAGCATAGAAGGAACCTACTTTCATATGTGGTGGTCTTGCAAAGAAACCCAGAAATATTGGCAAAAAATCAGAAAATGGTTGGAGGAGATAACCAAAGAACAAATCGAATACAAACCAGAGTTCTTCCTACTAGGGATCTCCAATAAACATTTACCCAAAAAGATGAAATATGGAACAATTCATATCCTAACTGCGGCCAGATTAGCGTTCGCCCAGTGTTGGAAATCACCCTATACACCTACAGAACAAATGGTCATCCAGAAAATATGTGATTGTGCAGAAATGGATAAATTAACTATAGCACTTAAAAACAAAGAGCCTTCAACATTTTACAATAATTGGAACTCTTGGTATAATTGGTTAGTCCAGAGATAAACTGCTTAATGGACAATGGGTAATTTAAGCATAGATATCGATAAGATGTGTGTATTCAAATTAAGGTAGGAGAATTGGATCTTGCAGACTGTCAAAAAGGATATTGTCTGTTTTTAAACGTATCTTTTTCTTTTTTTTCTCTCTTTCTTTGTTTCTTTGTTTCTTTTACATCTCTTCTTCTCTTCTCTTTCCAGTACGTAAGACCGAGTGTTCTTTTTTTGTTTTTTTCCCTTTTGTGTATGAAATGTCGATATGTTTCTAATTGTAAATTTAATAAAATTTATAAAAAAAAAAGAATTGTTGGAGTCAAAATTGTTGTTTACCTTGAAAGAGGCTTATCTTTGCTGGCGTTCTTTCCATGGACTTTTCTCGGTTATTTTCCTGGAGTTTATAATTAGTTATCTTGGCTTGCTTTGGAACTCTCATCAATGTGGTTTGTTTTGGTTTTCTGTTTGCCTCATTATTTACTTTTGTGACTTTAAACTGTGCCTAATAAAACGGTGAAGTTAAGTTGAAGGCTTTACCGGACTTTAATATATGTTTTGGGTTATGTTGAGAGACTATGGGCCATCACAGTTGGTTTGAAAGAAGGGGTCAAAGAAGCCATTTACATTTAAGATTGAACAGCCCTCTCAACAGAGTGCCCTAAGGGCACAGATAAACCTCCAAGTGGCCTTAACCATTCTCAGATTGTTAATAACTGCAAAGAATATAAATCTTTCCATTTTTCACCATTCAGTTCATAACTGAAGAAGCTTCTTAGATAAGAAGTGAAATGAAGCATCTTCAAGAAAAAAGTCTAGCTGCTTTTGAAAAAAGTACCAATGGGACAGCCATGACCCGAATGACAGAGTTTCCAATAGATATCCACATATTCACAACTAGATGTTTTTCTGAGTGTCATCAGTGCTGCAAATCAGGGCATTATTTTCCCAGGATGTTCGTGTAGGTGTTAAAAGGTAGAGAAAAAGATAAAACCAAGACAGCCCAGAGTGACTGGGAGACATATAACAGAGATGCTAATAAGATTTTTAAATAATCCTCCCACCACCAACCCTGAATTTTTGAGGAAACAATGGACTTTAAAAAAAATGAGATTGAGCAAATGGTTTGTTCTTCTACTGCCTAGCTCTTAGCAATTTCTGTATTTTTCCCTGTTGCATTTGTAGAAAAGGTTGAAACTTGTGTCAGTTGAACATGTAGCAGTTACATTAGCATACAATTTGTAATTTTTGTAATTTAGCATTGTAAAATTAGAGGTTTTTATGACACTGCATTGTTTTTTTAACCTGTTTGCTCAATTCACAATTTGGTGTATGTCGAAGAGAAAGCTACCCAACTCCATAACATCAGTGCTAATGAATGTGGGGTTTATATTTATTGTAATAGTTTCTCCTGTTGGTATGGATGTGGTTTTCTTTTTGGTAATTTCTTGATTAGGGTATGGTTTTATTCTTGATTGTTTGGTATTAATCTCTAATCTGTGTGATGAGTTGACTGCTGTAGAGCACGTAGTCTGGTCTTTTTGTTTCCTTCTTATCTTTTTATTGTCTCTTGAATGGTGTGTAAATGTGGTTTATTTCTATGTGTCTGTTGATGACCGATTTGTCTGGCAGGTTTCCAGAATTCCCTAGTGACATGGGAAGTTATTATTTTTTTTGTCTGTCTAGGATGTTCACAAAGCAGCAACTGGGAACAACAACAGTTCTACAGGTAGTTATCTTCTTGGGGTATTTATGATCCGAATTCAAGTTCCAACACTCATGCTTCCCTCCAGTCACATGATCATTCTTTGGGCATTCAGCAACTGGGCTGCATTTAGGTTGTTTGCAGCATAATGCAGCCACATGACTGAGTTTTAAACGATAGTTTTGCCATAAACAGTTTACTTCTAGTTTTTGGAAAAACTGTTCTTATAGTGAACAATTGGTTTTGTTAACGACTATGGTGTTTATTTAATTACCACATTGTCCATTTAATGACCACTGCACACAAGGTCATAAAATTGGATCAGTCATGAAAATTATAAATGGTTCAACTATGAAACTGAGCATTCTAAACTAAGCTACTCCACACATGCAGATACATATGCACCCCTCTTTTTGCCTGGAAATCCCTGGTGGTCTCCCATCCAAGTAGTGATGTGGTCTAACTTTAATTTCCTGTAAAACAAGGTAAGGTACTTGATGAGATACCTGGAGAAAAATAAGTACAATTACTAATTTAATTATCTAATGACGAGAATGATTAACGAGTTTGCTTTTAAAAAGTTCTCAAATTCAAACCTTGGAAGATCTAAAATAACTTCTACATAAAAATTGTTTTAACTGCTCTGCTCCCTCCATCTTTTTTTTCTTCTTTTAGAGACTTCTCATGGGAATTGGATCCTGCTTTGAATGGAGACAGGCATTACAATGTTTTTACCCCTGAACTTTATCCCAGCTTAGAAGATATTATGGGAATTGTTACTTCAGGGATTGATGAAGATATAGATTCAGCAGTGTTATTTGGAACTTTGCGAGGAAGTGTGGTTGGTTTACGATATTATGATGGTGTGGTAAGTTCAGAATGATGAAAACTGGTGATACGAACCCTGTGTTTAAAATTAATATTTTGAAATACTGGATCAATTCATGGACTAGACATAGCTATGGTGTGTTTTGCCAAATGTCAGGGCTGTGATCAGGTGCTCAGACAATTCATTCTTTTGGATTCAGAGACAATGAGCAGTCCAATAAATTTTAAGCTTGATTGTGGGCTAAACGCATATCATGAATAACATATATGCAAAGCAAAGATGACGCTAAGGCTGCCAGGAGCTCCTTAATAACAGCAGCAGATATACCCCACGAGCAGCTCTAGAGGCCTCCGTGAGTCCCATTTTTTCCCCTCCCCGTTTTCAACCCGCAGAGGCCTCTGGAGGCCAAAAAAAGGGTCGTTTTTGGCCTGCAGAGTGTTTTTGGATGCAGGGCAGGGCAAAAATGGGATGCGCAGAGGCAAACAATTTTTTTCTTGTTTTCCTTCTCTAAACCTAGATGCGTCTTATGGTCCAGTGTGTCTTATAGTCTGAAAAATACGGTAATTAAGCACTGCTTCTCCAGTATCAGTAATCCCATGGAGTAAGATAAGCTTGAAAGGTCCTGTTTGTGATTCCACAAATTAGATTGGATGGCAAAGAATAGCCAAAAGTAGGGCCTTTTGGATAGACTCTATTATTTAAAGATAAAACTGTTTTGGTTAAACCTGTTTCAGAATAGTTTAGTAGCCTTTGTGACTGGTTTAATTGCAAATGTTAATTTTACAGGTCAATAATGATGAAATGGTGGCTCTTCAGCGAGAACCTAATAATCCATATGATAAGAATGCTGTAAAAGTAAACAATATGAATGGTGATCAAGTAGGCCACATAAAAAAAGAACTGGCAGCTTGCTTGGCTTATATCATGGACAACAAATTGGCTGTTGTGGAAGGGTAAGAATTCTGAATAATATTTCCCCCCAAAATAAAATAATGTTCTTGATCAGCAATTGAGTAGTTAAACATGGCAAAACAGAAGTTTGCTATTGTTTCAGTAATGGAAGCCCTCTTATTGCATCTTTAAGCTAATTGCTAGTTTAAACACATATATTTATATTTAGTGTAGTGTCTAAAAGAGGACTAAAATTTCAGTTTATACTGTCTGTCATCAATGGAGATTCTCAATCTTTCAGGTCATGGTTGTATCAAAGGGGTTTTTTCAAAAGGCAATTGGGCTATATTTTTCCCTTGAGGAAGATGACACATGTAACTTCTCCAAGAAGCTTCATGAGTTCTAACTAGATGGGTGGTGGTAGATGGAAAGATTATTTACAGTCATCTGGTCTTCATCCACATCCATCTGGTGGTTAGCACTCAGAGAGCACTTGAGGGTTTATCTGTGCCCTCAGAGTCACCTGAATCTAAATGCAAATAGGTGTGGAATCTTCTTGGAACTGCTGAAAGGATTGTGTTGTAGGCAGGAGATCAATAGCATGGGAGGGATGCAATACCGATACCACCCACCCTTCTCAGATACCACCTCCGTCCATTCAGCAATTCCAAGAAGATTCCACACCCATTTGCACTCAGATTCTGGTGACCCTGAAGACACATAAACACATCCTCAAGTGGCCTCAGTGTCTCTCCCAGAGAATGCTAAAGACCAAGTGACTTAAGAAATATAATCCTTCCATTCCTCCTCCCGTCCCCCCTTTAGAACTGATGAAGATTTTTTGATGAGAAACAGAACATCTTTCTCAAGGAAAAAACTAGTTCAGTTGCCTTTTAACAAACCACCTTTGAGACATGCTAGCTGTTGGTTTATAGCACTATTTTGTACATGTTTACTATTATGTGTGTGTTTGTATGATGTACATATGCTAAAATGTGATCATGTGGCATAAAATATATCAATGGCATTTTGATTTTATATAAAATACTTTATAGGTAGATTTATTTCCATTGTTTCTGCTGTCATTTGTTGATTTTTGCATTTCATTATTTTGGTCACTGACTTTTCTGTCCTTTTGAAAGAAGGTGTAAGTTGAGTACTTTGAATAGAAATATACTTTGTATAGAAATATAGTTGTGTTTTAATTAACTAAATTTGTTTATTAGTGTGTATTTTGTTGAGATGATGTATATAGTACTCTTTCCTCCATTTTGCATGGACATTTGTTATTTTTTTTAAAAATTCTCAATTTTTGTAATATTAGTTTTCCCTTTTCTCTGCTAATTCCTTTCTCATTATTACTGGGTTTTTTTACACTATCCAGGAAATATTTGCTGAAATTGTATAATATTTATTTTTGGGAAACAGCCTTAAATATCTGGATTCCAATTGCCAGCCAGTAATTAAGCTTTTGTGCAAGTCACTATTTCTCAACCTGTTCCATTATACTTGAAATAATAAAGCAGCAAAAGGGGAGATAAATATGTTTTTTTAGAGCTGTGTAAATCCTTTGGAAGAAATGTTAATATGCTGCTTTAACAGTTTAATAAGTTTTGTAAGTGCTTCCACATACCTGCTGCACCTCCTTTGAATGATTAGCACTGTCCTAATGTATGTTTTTCTGAGCTCTTTCTATAAAGGGAAATACAAATACGTAATATAATATCATTGCTATTTTTTTTTTCTCTTAGGGTTGTTCCTCATGGAGCAGATAATGCTTTCACTATGCCAGTGCAATTGAGCTTTTGGGGAAAAGAAGAGAATAAGCAAGTGCTTCTAGAAAGACTAAAAATGCATGGATTAAAGTTAGCACCTCCAGGAAAATGTAAGTTAAAACTTACGTTATTATTAATCAAGATATGAAGGACTTTCTCATGTAAATAAAAAAAAAGCTGAATATAACTTCCAAACATTTACTAGTTCTCATCAATGGTGTTTAGTTTCAGGGTTTGGTTTTGAGACTGGCAGGACATCTGGCAGAGGTAGAACACGTTACAATGCTCCAAGCCATGGTGCTATCCAAATGACAACTGAACAGGTATCACTACTCATGCTTGTTATAAGAATAGCAATGGCACTTAAAGTTATATGCTGCTTTATAGTGCTTTACAGCAGTCTCTAAGCGGTTTACAGAGTCAGCGTATTGTCCCTTAGAATTTGAGTTCTCATTTTATCAACTTCAGAAGGATAGAAGGCTGAGTTAAATGTGAGCCACTCAGGATCGAACTTGGGGCAGTGGGCAGAGCCAGGCTGCAATACTGCATTCTAACCACTACCCCATCACAGTCTTGGAGCCAAGCAACTTTTGGCTCTGAGTTACTGCATAGGTGGCTTTATAGCGTTGTGTGCTTAGAAGAAGTAGGACAGGGAATGTCAAGTCTGCTGGGTGCAGTATCATTTCCCTTTCTTTGACCAATGAAAGGCATGGAATGGTCACACTGCATTGCTCTGCCTCTGTCTGAAGAAAACAGTGTTGCCAAGTCAGTCAGCAAGTGAATAGTGTTAGGTTGAGGATGGTCGGGTTTACTTTGTTCTGATAAGGAACATTGTGACCCCCAATAATGTTTGTGTCCATCCACCTTGCCTTTGGCTTGGAAAAATTCCCCAGTAGATTTGAAATTACAGTTTCTAGTATGATAAAACTGCCCATTTTAACTTTAATTTACAATTTTAATATTTTCCTTTCCTCTGTCTCACTTTACCACGCAAAGTGAAATAGCAGTGTGTAATATAGACCTGTTAATTTGCGGTTTAAATGCTTCTTTAAAACATAAAAGTGTTGAAGAATGTGTTTGATGAGGACATTTTATTGTGTGAAGTAATAATATAAACTACATACTGTAAGGCTATTTGTATATTATCCTATATTTTAGCTTAAAACCGAATTTGACAAACTTTTTGAAGACTTGAAAGAAGATAATAAGACCTGTGAAATGGAAGCAGCAAAGGTAATTTGAATAAATCACCGTGGTTAATGCTATATTGAATACATGACTTTGGGGAAGGAGTGCCTTCTGGTCAGTTTTGACTGCTAGCAACAGCCTAGATGAGTGCCTGTATTTTCTTGGCAAGATTTTTGGAGATGATTTCCCACTGCTTTATTCCTAGGACTGAGAGAAGTGGCTGGCCCATTACCTTGTTGCCAATGAATGAAATGATTAATAATTAATTAGTTGTAAATAAGTAAGCCAGATAAAAAGGCAGAAAATAACAGTGAAAAAATGAACAGCTGCAAGTTGTAGCTTTTGCTCTGAAAAAAATATTTAAAATGGAATCTTTGTTTTCTAGGCTGTTTTGACTCCTTTACTGCCACACCAGAAGCAAGCTTTAGCTTGGATGATTTTGCGAGAAAACAATAACGATCTTCCTCCATTTTGGGAAGAACGAAATAACTTCTTCTACAATACAATTATACATTTTGCTGAAAGAAATAGACCAGAAAACGTGCTCGGAGGAATATTGGCAGATGATATGGGACTGGTAATTCTTTTGCATGAGGGTGTGGCCAATTATCCGTCAAGAACACTTTGATTTGGATTCTTAGATGTACAGGGGTTGGACTCAGAGATCTAAAAAGCTGATTCCAACTCTGCTTCTATGAAAAAAAATGCTAACCAATTGTTTAATGTATTTTAGGGCAAAACACTTACTATGATTGCAGTAATTCTTACCAACTTCCATAATGGGAAGCCTCTTCCTCTTGAAAAGAAAATTAATCAAATGGAAAAGGTGAGATATTTATTGTCTATTGTTCTGTTAATAATTTAAGTCAAAAATAATCCAGATATTCAAAGCAAGAAGAACAACATTATTCAGATATCAAGTGTGAGGTATTTTTCATTTTTAGTAACAAGGTTTGGCAATATTAATATAATTTATTTGACCTGTGAGCTGTTTGGACTTTTTTTGTAGTCTCCCATTAATGTTTTGTGGCTGACATTTTAAACCATAGAAAATTACCAGGTAAATACTGAAATAAATCAGCACAGAAATGTTATTTTCGTCAGCAAAATATTTGGCAGATTTTTAGTGTGAGGCATTTTCATAGATACATCTCTTCTGCCCAGGTTAACAGAAGTTATACTTTATGAAGCTTTTATGCTTTGTGCCACTTGTTTAAAATACATTTCATGTATTTTTAAAAATAACTAGTAATTATATGTAGAATTTAAGTTATATTAACTGGTTTTATGACATTTTTTTGCTTCTGTTTTACCCTTTAGAAACATATTCCTACTGCACAAAAGAACTTACAAGGTAATTTGTAATGCTATATATTTGTAATATATACTGATCTGAGAACATTTATTTCAGATCTGCCTCAGATTCATGTGATAATATCATGTAAATTAAAGCTCATTAAAATCAATGAGATTGAAGCATGTCTAAGTCTGGATTGAATTCCTTAAATCGAATTAGAGAAATTATTTTTTACATTAAATACGTTTGTTGTTTTCCAATAGCTTTACTTCTAAGACAAAAACTTTTTCCCCCCTCATAAGCACCCAATTGTGGCTTGCAGCTGAATGCTTCCAATTCAAAAGAGGAAAGTGACTCTCTTCCCTCACAATCTTCCAGGTCCTATCCAAAAAGGTAGATTTTTTCCCCCTTTCTATTAAGGAATGTGCATGCTTTGAAACATATTCAAAATATGAATATTGCATAAATACTCCTTTCTTGCTCATTAAAGTAGTTAGGTGTTTAGATGTTTAAACTGAAATGAAGTTTTTAATCATAAAAATATGGTATCCAGGACAAATATTTGTTTTTTAAATTAGAATTCAATGAAAATTCTTTTTATGTTTTCCTTTCATTTCTAAACAAATACTTATGTGCTCATTTATGTATTTAATATATTGGATTTTAAAGTTGCCTGAGTCCAACACCCTGGGCAACTTTACATTGTTTAAAAGAATGTGAAATTTAAAAAGATATTATCTGAATAAAACCACCTAGATAAAATCCAGGAAAAAAACTTTCAGGGTCCATAAATACCCTAATCTGGGAATAGAGCAAAGTATTAAGAGACTTACAGAATATTCAAAGGGTGAGAGCCGTACAACCTTTCTATATATCTTGAGGAATGCTATTCCAGGGGGCAAATATGCAATTGTGCCAGATGTCCTCACACTTCTTATGTTTGAAGTTTTGAAGAATATACACACAAAAATAGCTGGCTGTATTTCATGATTGAACCAATGGATATATATCTTCACTATATGATTAGTGGTAAGGTTCATTGTGATATGTTAATTCAGAAAGTTGAATTATTGGAGTAAGCCATGAGTTAAGTTAATCATGCTAAGTGTATATAGTACAGACATACCTAATGATTCCTAACATATTGTGATTAGTTTTGACTGTGGCTTGTACCTAAAATAAGTTAGTCTGGGCAATTTGTTGCCTTCTGCCTATTGGTGAATTATAGATCACAATATCCTTTTCATTGTTTGATAGTTTTGGAACTGCTGAAGTTTAGAATTCAATAATATTTGGCAGCAATATACTACAGAGATTACTTTTTGTTGTAAAATGGGGGGGAGGGGAGAGAATGCCCAGTTTTGGGGAATTAATTTCACACCTGTCAACTATCAATTCCAAGCCCAAAGAGTGACTGGCAAGATGGTTTTAGTGAACCCTGCTTTATTTTATCCATCCATCCAATTTTTAACTGCTCATCTTTTTCAGATAGGTCTCCTTTAGGTCACTAACCTTCTTAATAGATCGAACAAGTCTAGCTTAACCCAGTTGGATATGAACATATAGAATATTATTTTTCTCCCCTCTCTCACCCTCACTTTTGGTGCTTTAGAGTTATGGGCAAGAAATCAAAGTGCACAATAAGCAGTGACACAGAAAATGAGCAGGAAGTTGCAGACCAAATAAAAAGTGAGTTACAGTTATTATTGATTTTATTATTTTCATAGTATCATTCCAATTTTACTTATTATGATAACATGTTTTGTTTTCCAGCTAAAGGGAAAAAAACAAATTTAAGAGCAAGGAAAAGAAAACTAGGTAATAATACTTGACCGTTCTGTTTCTTCTCTCCTGATTCCTTAGGAAAAAATCATCTGGTAATTTGGTAATACTAAGATACTTTTTAAAACTTTACTGACTATTGTTGTGGGATTGCAGAATAACAGAATCGGAAGGGATCTTGAAGTCTTCTAGTCTAAATTAGGTACGAAGGAAGAAATAAGTGACTTAAAATTGGATTAAATAGTGCTTATAGCCATCCTGAAGATCTTGAAATACTGCTTATTATAAAGAGATGGATATAAACAACTGGATTTGTTGAAATTAATTTAATTATTTAACCAATTAACTACTTTATTCATAGTTGCAAATCATGAGCTAGAACAAGTTTCTTTTTTACTTCAGCTCTGATTCTGCATGCTCAGTCAAAGGAGTTAACCACAGTTTATTTATTTCTTCCAGTTTTCATTTGTACTCCTATATCTGACTGCTTTTAGCAAAATGTACAACATGTCCTGTGCCTTCTTCCATCTTATATATAGTGATTTGGGGGCCTCATTGCTTGGGGATAAGGATCCAGGCAGACACTGCAGCATACAGCTGGGCTTCTTGTAACAATGGCTAATTGATCATTAGCCTGAATCATGGATGGATCTATTGTATGTGTTACTATTTTAACTTTTTCATCAACTATGATAAAAGGAAGTCATGACTTCGTGCAATGTATAAATTGAGATATTAATGTTATACCAAAGCTGTCTATATAAATGATTTTTGATTTTAAATTTACGTTATCTTTACATGTTTCTTTTGTTAAAGACTAAGCAAAAAATTTCAAATATGAAAACTAAATTTGTAGTTAGTATATAGCGCAGAATGAATAGTTGCATTTTATATTTCTTAAGAATTCCAATGGGTAAGTATAAAACAAGTATCAAAAGGATTGTAGATGATATGCTTGGAGAAGGAATATATTCTTACTAGTATGTATTTATTCTTTAACTGAGTAACACTAAATGGACTGTGTGTGTGTGTGTGTGTGTGTGTATACACACACACTGTAAATGCCATAGCATATTCAAGTTGATAATTGTGTGTTTTCCTTCTCTCCAAGATGATGTTCCTGTACAGCCAAAGAAAAATGAAGTTGATAATGTTAGAGGAACGCTGATCATTTGTCCTGTTTCTGTCCTAAGTAACTGGATTGTAAGTTTATAGTTTACATAGTTTGTATTTCCTAATGTTTATAGGTTGCAACTCTTAAACGAATGAGGATTTTTCTACATTCAATTAAGTAAAATACTGTTTTTTTCTTTAAATTCTTTTTCAACCCGAATATTGCTTTGGCAACATAATGTATGTAGTACAGTCTCTTGTGTTGTACCATAAATTATACCAGTTCTTGGAGCAATTTTGGGGGAAGAATGGAGTGTAGTGAGTAACAAATCAATGAAAAAAGGACTTTGAGCTTCATAAAAGGTCTTTCTGCTAGTGCAAAATGTAGAGACCCAGTGAAATAATGACCAGAGTATATATGACTCATATATCTGTATCGGGCTGTTGGGTAACAATTTATTTATTCCCTTATAATTTGGTATATAGCCTTTTTAAACACTTCTGTTTCAACATATATCTGCACCTGCCTGTTGGGTAACAAATTATTCCATTATAAATTGATATACAGTCTTTTTAAGCACTTCTGTTAACAACTCCAACCAGTGGACAAATTATTGGAAAGATGAATAGCTCATATTCACATAGACTATCTTGATCAGAGTGTAAGATTCGACTTCATTGAGGACCACATTAGGGTTGTGTTTGACTTCAGGGGGTCAGGGTGGCCATGCCCAGCTTGTTGTTACTCCCTGACCTATAATAGTCAGACTCAGCATCCTAAGAACTTTGAATTACATATAAAAAAGGCAGGATAAGATGATGATGATGCAATTTCTACTTTCACCAAAGCAACTAAAGCTCTTAATCCCTATACTTGAAAGAAGGGCACATCATGTTTAATTTTCTTCAGTACAAGGCCTGAGGGGATAATCACAAATGTGATATATTAAAACTAATATAAATGCATTCCTTTGGAATCATAACTGAAGAAACAACTGACAGCAAATAAATCGGTGTTAGATGAATAATTATCCCTGTATAACCTATTTTTTTGTACTTGAAAACTTAATATACCAAAGATTAGAGCAAAATTTGCAGGCTATAAAATTTATGGCAGTCAATTTTTACTTTTTGGTCAATTCCCATTTTAGGACCAACTTGAACAACATGTTGATCCAAATATTCAGTTGAATACTTATGTTTACTATGGCTCGGAACGGAACAAAGATCTGAAAGTACTTTCCAAGCAGGATATTGTCTTAACAACATACAATGTTTTAGCTACTGACTATGGGGTGAGTATATTGGAAAATTCCAAGAGTTTTTCCTTTAGAAAAGAGGAGTAATGTAACATTCATACAAATTAGACTTTTGCTTGTGCTGAATTTAGTTTCGTACTTTTTAAAATCACGACAGTGCTACTTTAGTTTCAGAGTGCTACTAAATATATTAGTATGGCCACTTAATTCATACACTTATTCCACTTTGTAAAATCATAAATATCCTTCTGATAAAATTGTCAAAGTTTCTTCTCTCTGTTTTAAATAAGACCTCATCCCCAAATGCTTGTTCAACATTTTATTTAGTTCAGGTACCAAAATAGCCAATACATTTTTCCCTCTTCCACTTTGTAAAATCATAAATACTCTTCTGATGAAGTTGTCAAAAATAAAAAAAAATATTTCTTGTCTTTGTGTGTTTTTTAATAACAGCAAGAACAACAAAAAGCTCACCCCCAAATGCTTGTTCAACATTTTATTTATTTCAAATACTAAAATGGCTAAAATGTATTTTTACAGACCAGAGATAACAGTCCTTTACATAAATTAAAATGGCTGAGAATTGTGTTGGATGAAGGTCATACAATACGAAATCCAAATGCTCAACAGACAAAAGCTGTTTTAGATCTGAATGCACAAAGAAGATGGATCTTGACAGGTATTTATGCTGTAGATTCAAAATTGCAGTATATACCAGGTTGGGAACCATTGTCTAAACAGACGGTTGCATCCTCCTAACCATTGTTCATTGTTCTTCTCTTTGAGAATATGAAGTGCCATACATTTATACAAATCTGAGGAATGATAAGATGCAGAAGTTCAGTTCAGTCTTGTACAAGTGGTCCTCAACTTTTACAATTTGTTCAGCAATTATTTTAAATTACAATAGGAATAAACAAAAGGACTTGTTCAAGTGTCCAAAGTAATGACTGTTACAAACCCACCCACCCCAATCATGTGATAACATTTCAGGCACTTGGAAAGCACCTGTACCTCTCCCCATTTGCCTATCTGCCACGCCCTTGACTTCAGCCACCCAGTGCCCCACTAATTCACAGAAAGCTGCTGTACCTGAGAAGCCTCATCACCTACCCAGCCCACCAGAGTAAGCAAGGCTGCTATGCTTCAGCAAGACAGCCTCATTCTCCCACCTGCTCACCAAGCTCACTTGGCCATCTAATCTTGCATTTTTTTTGGAAGCATCCTTCTCTATAGGAGAAAGGGTCAGACAATGGTGTGAGGCAGCCTCAGTAAGAAGGCTATGCTCGCATTACCTGGTCACTGAGTGAGGAGTGGTGTATGAGATACTTTTTTTTTTGCCAAACACTTATTTTACCTAAACTGAGTAAGCATGATGCACAGCATATTTTTTTCTGTTCTTGTTTTAGGCACACCTATTCAGAATTCTTTAAAGGACTTGTGGTCTCTCCTTTCCTTCTTAAAGTTGAAGCCTTTTACAGACAGATTGTGGTGGCAGAGAACAATCCAGCGGCCTGTCACTATGGGAGATGAAAGAGGGCTTAAGTATAAACTACATCTAATATATTCTAGATATTCTATAAATATTAGCACAATACATTTATAAGTTAATACTGTTAGCATTTAAAATATTCTTTAAAAATACCTTTAAGTGTTAAAATCTTCAGGTTTAGATAACATTTAGAAAATATGCAACTGTGTATAACATATATTGTTTTGTGAATATTTCCATATTTATGTCTGCTATTATAGGTTTTGTGAATGTTTCCATATTTTCTGTATGATATGATTGATTATTATATGTTGTTTGAATATTTCCATATTTTCCTAGGCGTTTACAATCTCTAATTAAGAGCATTACTCTTCGAAGAACTAAAACAAGCAAAGTTAATGGGAAGCCAGTTTTGAAGCTCCCAGAACGTAAAGTATTTATTCAGCATATTACACTTACAGATGAAGAGAATGCCATCTATCACTCTGTGAAAAACGAGACTAAAGCTGCTATAAGCAGGTAAACAGTGTGGGCTGTTAAATGGAAAAAATATATATTTCACTACCCATATTAAATTCTGATTTATATAAAGAAGTGGATTTTATCAAGAGGAAATCTTTTTGGAGAAAACGTTGGTAATATGACTAATAAATGACCATATTAAAGTAAACTATGAAGACTATAGAAGCATTCATTTATTCTAATCAATTGTTGCACAGTTGTAATTTTATACAACTTTTCTCTAAATGTGATAGCAATTTTAGCCAGGCAATTCTTAATAGGATATTGCAATGGCTGTAAGTGTGAAAAACAGTCTTAAGTCATTTTTTTCCAGTGCTGTTGTAATGTCAAAACAGTCACTACAGAAACTGTTTTTGGTTGAGGACTATCTGTATTGTATTCTTTAATTAGGCTGTGATTCATTGGTTCCAGTGGTGTATTAACCATTAAGCAGACTAAGCACATGCTTAGGGCACCACAAAAACTTTTATGTAGCCTAAGCTTGGCTTCTTTTGTACAGTATGTACAAAGGAGGGGGGCACCAAGATTTGTCAGTGCTTAGGGCACCAGTTAGCCTTAATCCGCCACTGATTGGTTCAATTTTATAATCTTTTTTTCCTGCTAAATGGTTTGCATATGCCCATGTGTTTTGTTGGTGGATGTCAAAACAAAATTGTAAGCTCTATTAAGTATTATGTTATGCATCTATTATATTATGTGCTATCTGTGGTGTTCATTATGAAAGATGAAGCAAAATGGAATCTAAAAAATGAAGCATAATTTATATAGAGTGACCTAGATTGTACTCAGTAATAAAACCAAACATTTCTTAATGTACAGGCTTTGTTTTAAGACATGAGAGCTGGTGAGAAAACAATAATGCTTGTTTTACTGGATCAAAATTATTTCATTGGACTAGAATTTTGCAAATAATTGCAATAATTTTGATCCAGTAAATAGAATCTGCAAAAATTCTATTATAACACCTTTGTTTTACTATCAAAATTATTCCTTAGGTATTTTGCTGAGGGAAGCGTTTTGGCCCACTATGCAGATGTTCTTGGTGCTTTGCTCAGATTGAGACAATTGTGCTGTCACCCATCTCTCTGCTCCAGTGTCTCTCAATCCAGTTCTCTAGAGAGTGAGTACATTTTAACAATTCAGAAGACATGTAACCTGATTTTTTTTTATTAGCTGTTATATAATAGAGTGGTACTTTGTAACTGCATATGTATCAAGGCTGTGCATTGTTTCAGTTCAGAAGAGGAAGCATTGTGATTTGAGAATCAGATAACAAATACTGACAAATACTGAATTCCAAAAGATCTTTTTTGGAATTTAATCTGAAGCATTGCACAGTCCTAATATATACATAGCTTACAAGCTCTGTCTGCTGTATTTCTTTTTAATGTGTAGGTACTTCTGAAGAATTCCGTGACATATTAATACAGAAGATGAAGTTAGTTCTAAGCTCTGGATCAGATGAAGAATGTGCTATTTGCTTGGATTCGCTGGCTACTCCGATAATAACACACTGTGCCCATGTGTTCTGTAAGACCTGCATTTGTGAAGTCATCCAAAGAGAAAAGGCAAGTTATCACCATCAGTCACTTGCACAACTTATTTCAGTGTGATGTGCATTAGTCCAAGATAAGTAGACAGTACTTAGGACTTTTATTTTCTTCTGCTCACACTAATGTGAATGTTCTCTAGTGAGTGTCCTATGGTTGGGGTTCCCAATCTGCTGACTGGTGCCGGTCTGTGGACTGTTGGGAACTGAGCCGCTCAAGCGGCAGGCAAGCACACGAAGCACAGGATTAGGTTGCCCACGGAAACTATCCCTGCTGCCATTGCCGGTCTGTGGAGCCTGAAAGGTTCGGGACTGCTGTTCTATGCTACTTTCACACTGAACTTAATATATAATTTTTTGTCATTTTTATATGTAATATTTAAAGTTATATAAGTTAAACTAATGATGTATCAGCTGATTCTAAATGTTATTTAGATGATTTATCTACAGCTCTAATTATAAACTATTTTAAACATATTTCTGTCTGTACAGTTCATCAATTACTTGAGAATTTGAAAACAAAATTGCTATTAGATCAACTACTAAGTTTCTGCATGAACAAATTTTAAAGCAGTGCAACTATATCTTGTCAGCCAGCTAAACTTTCTTGGAGGGAAAAAGGGTTGTTATAACTCCATACTTTAGGTTAAAAGTTCATATAATCTCTTGGAATAATTGTCTCCTGAGGCAGCACAAATATATATTGGGTTTACTCTTTCTAGTCTTAATACACATGTTTACTTTAAACTTTGGGGGGTGCGAATTATTTGAAACTCTGGCTATATGTAGATATTAATTGCACTCATAAATATACAAGGAGAGAGAAAGATTGAGAGAAAGATTGAGGCTGTGCTTCACAATTCTGTTGCTAATCCTTAGGATGTTTTCCTGCATGTGTAATAAGGAAGATGCAGGGGAATCTAGCCATAGGAAAAAATTCCTCCCTGCAAAAATTATCCCTTAATATTGGGGGTGGGGGAATGAGCACGGGAAGGAAAAATAGGCATATCCTCAATCTTGTCACCCACTTAAGTACACCTAGAAGAGTGCCGTAATAGGATATACATGTTCTTACAGAGATTATAGATACAGGCTTTTCATACCCTAAAGCAAGGGTAATTTTTTTCAGGCCTAATATAGCTCAAAGTTGTATTTATTTAATTAAAATCATTCTAAACCTTTTTAAGAATGTAGCCATTTTTTATATTTTAGGGTTTTTTTTTGTTTTAACTCATATTGGGAAGCATTAAATTTTTTAGAAAGTGGTAGGTTGAAAAATAGCCACGAATGCCACATTTTTTACTATTATTTGAAGTTTCTGTTTCAGTGGGGTAACATTAATTCCAGGTAAAATTAGTTTTTCAACTTAATTATGCATTCTTTGGAGCAAATTACATGTTAAAATATTTAAGAAATGTGGGTATGCAAACAATTCTTAAACAATCATTGCTTCCAATTGTATGCATTTTTACAATAAATAGTTTTGTTTTTCAGGAATATGCAAGATGTCCTCTTTGTAGAAATAAAGTTTCATCAGAACATTTAATAGAATGCCATTTGGAAGAAACTCATGATGAAAAACATACTAAACAGCAATGGGCATCTAGTTCAAAGGTAAATCTTACATTTTATTTATTTGTGTGTGTGTGTGTGTGTCTGCCTCACAAAAAGTATGCTGAAGTACATCAAACTATTGCATTTCAAATAGTACATTTGCATAAATTATTTAGAAACTGGATGTTTTGAATTCAGTCAGTTAAATGGGTATTTCAAGATATTTTCCTCTGAGCAATGGTTAAAGAGGCAGCTGGGGACTGCATTTACGATGGGGGAGGAACCTTTCAATGTTGGAGCAAATTTAAACTGTCTTGTAGATATGTTTTTTTTTTAAATGCTAACTTAAATGATCTTTCTCAGTGACCATAAACAGTTCCAAACTGATGCAGTAGAACTCTGCTGCATAAGCAAGTTGCTATTCAGTGTGGCACAAAGGTTGCTGGCATTGATTCAGACAGTCTTGCCAATTTCCTGCCTTTGCCTTGTTGTTACTTTAACTATTCTGGTATTACAGTTGTGAACTTGTTTTTAGTTGCAGCCAGTCTGACTAGAACTTTAATGTCTGGATTCTCTTGACTGAAATTTAGTTAAAATTCAAAAGAGACAATCAGTGATGTGTCAATTAATGATTAATCATGATGTACAACAGATTGTTTGGAATAGGTCATACTCAAAAGAAAATATATGTGTTTAATGTGATTTGATCAAAATGTAGCTGTTCCAACAGAGTGGTTCAGGAGTTAAGCATAAGAATGAGAAAAACACCATAGACATTGGCAACGGTAGCTTAAAATGGTGGGAGGGGGAAGAGGAGGAAAGATACTAGGAAGATATAAAGAGGGTGGGAAAGAGAGAGGTGTTAGGATATTTGGTATGGCAACAATCTAGAAGAGGGAGGGAAGGTACTGGGAAAATAATGGTAAGTACCAGTAGTTAGTATAAGCCATATTGGGATGCTGTAGTTATGTATGCAGAATGACTGGGATTTTTGGAGTGTTCAGTCTTCCTTAATATCAACCATGAAATAAAAACAGCAGTATTCCTTAGAAAATGCTATGAAAACTTTCAAAGATTTGCAGTGGCTTGTCTGCGTATATTTCTAAGTTAAGGGGAGGAGTTGGATTTTTGTATTAGTTTAAATGGCACCTTCCAACTTTGTGATAAGACATCTGAATAAAAATATGTAAAGTTGCCTGATTCTGTTACACAATTATTACTTTTCAAAAACCATTCTATATAGCATTAATATATGAATAAATTATTTCTCAGGTTTAAGAATTTAGATCTCTGAATTATAACTTTCTATAAAAGAAACTAGTTTTCTCTCCAGACTTCAAATCATTTCAATATTAATTTGGGAAATCTAATTTTCTGTTATTTGACAAGGATATTCAGAAGTAGAAAATGAAATCACATTAGGCTGACAAATAAGACAGAAGATGTGCATGGACTTCATGGATAATGAAAAAACAAAAAAATTAAAAAAAATATTTTGTCTTTCAGGTCAATGCATTGATGCATGCTTTGATTGAGCTAAGAAAACAAAATCCAGCTATTAAGAGTTTAATTGTTTCACAGTTCACAAAATTTCTGTCTGTAATAGAAACTCCACTAAAGTAAGTAAGATGTGTTCTTTAATAAAATTATCCAAGAATAATTTAATTTTTTAAAAAATTAAAAAACCTTGCCCAGAGTCACTGGCAGTTGGGCAGCATGTGTATTTTAATAATAATAAAATATGACTTAGAAAAAACTTTAAAATGAAAACATTCTAAGGATCAGAATATAAATAAACTGACTCTTGTGTAACATGCTGCTCTTGTTTCCCAGGGAATCTGGATTTGTCTTCGTCCGTTTTGATGGGTCTATGAACCAGAAACAAAGAGTAGAAGCAATTCAGCAGTTCCAAAACAGTGAAACTGGGTCTCCAACTGTAATGTTGTTATCATTGAAAGCGGGTGGAGTTGGTTTGAATCTGACAGCAGCTTCCCGGGTATTTTTAATGGATCCTGTAAGTATAAAATCCTTGCTCAATGAATTTGACATTTAATATTCCATACAACTTATTTAGACACTTAAACAGGAATGAAGAAATTCTTTGCAGGCTACTTCTAGTATTGGGGAGGAGGGAGCAACTTCAATTTGGCTGTGTTAGGATTAAAACCCGAATTATTATCTATTATCATGGAAATGGAATGTTTGTCCCTGCCCCCACCCAATAATGATAATTACTTGAAATTGAAATGCAAGAAGATGTAATATACATAAGAATAGGCATTGTGTTTTATCTATAAAACATAAAAAGTATATGTCAAGCCCTAAATTGACATGTGTAGCCATTTTAGTTAGGCGTAGTATATATTCTTTTTCTTATTTTCTCTGGCAGTCATGGGGGAAGGGTTTCCGGCTTGCCACATTCCTAAGGGGAGAGGTGTGGAGATAGAGTTGTTTAGGCTAGGTGATTCTTCCCGTGGGAAAATGAGCTGTCAGTGCTCAGGACCCTTGAGGTGGAGATTTATGACACCAAGCAACGTTGAATTACTTCTCTTGGAGAATGTGACTTTTGGGGGTTGTTTCTAACTTCTAATACTGTGGGATAATTCTGGGTTGTGTCAGATCCGGAATTACTACGGACTTTGCAAATTTGATGCTTTCCTAAATAAAAGAAATTGTCTCAGAAGATGGACTTTGTTCTTTTCTTTTAAATGGATTTAATCACTTGGAAACCTGACAATATATACATTTAAAAAAAAGTTTCTGAGGAAGAAATGACTAAAAGTTTAGAAGTGGAACCAACAATCACAACAAATGAAACCTGCAAATAGACTGTCTCTTCAGAATTCCTTTCTGGACAAGGAGTGCTCCAGATAACTGCTCCTTACAAGGAGACAGCAAGACAGAAATCCTGTTGGTTTTGACCAGGACAAGGAGATGAGGTGAAACCATGGTTGGCACTTTTAAAACAACACTGGGTTCACATACTTCTTTTCTAATCACTTTTTGAAAATTGCTTATTAACTGCTTTTTAGCTATTAAGAACCTTTGGATTGACAAGTCTGAAAACATCAATACTTAAAGAAGCTTTAAATATAAGGTTAAGGACTTAAAACATCTGTGTGTGTGTGAGATAAATGGCAAAAGGGTGATTAGAACTTCAATTTTAGAAAGTTACCAATGGATTAAGGGTCCAGATGGATTTGAACAATTCTGTTGGAATTAATCATTTTTTGAATTCTTTTTTTTTAAGTGATAGGATGGGATTTTGGGGTATGGTCAATAGAGGGAACCAGATGAATGAAAGGTTACAATTAAAGGAGAAGAACACTTAAATGCAGAATAAACAATTTTTTTTATCATTGGACATATTGGAAGTTAATTTTAAGAGAGTCTGTCTCTATATATAATGCTTAAAATGTCTTATAGAAGATGAAGTTCTGCCTAACAAGATTGAGACTTATCTGAACCTAGATTTAAAATATAAGCAGAGGAATGACAGAGAAAAATGCAATACTGAACATACAAAAGAAATCTGCTGATGCCTTAATAATTGAAAGGGATATACAAAGAACAAACTAAGAGAGTGACCTGTGGATAATTTTCCTATATTGGATTTACAGAAGAGGCTGGTTAAAGCCTTGAATAATTTTTTTGAGCGCGTGCACACACACACAAATATCAATGAAAAGAATCACATTCTAACACTATTTGAAAAGATTAAATGTCAAGATTGTTAAAAAGGAAGAAATATAATATGGTTTATTTGATCAGGGATAAATTAGATATGTTATAATCTCTGATAATCCTCTGGTAAATTCCAAGAGTTTTACTATCACGAGTAAACTTTGAGATTTTAAGGGTTTTTTATGGCATATGATATGGTTGTTTATGATATGGGAAGAAGAGATCATTTGTTGCATTTTAAGAGGTGGTAACTTACTGAAATTGTTTATACTTATTGTGATATAGTGGGAAGTCATTTATTTAAATTCAGTAATTTATTTTTTTCCTTTTTTTCTTTTCTGTGCCTTTTTCTTGTTAGTTTGTATTAGGTTTTATTATTACAGTTGTAATTTTAAATAAAAATACTGTGAAATTTCTAACATTACTCTAAAATAAGATGTAAATTTAGTTTGTCAGGGCCAAGTAAGTACTGTGGAAATTTAGATATGAATACATATTTCTTGGTGTACAATTTAGGCTTGGAATCCTGCTGCGGAGGATCAGTGCTTTGACAGATGTCATAGACTTGGGCAGAAACAGGATGTTATCATCACCAAGGTGAGCTGATCATTATTTTAACAATCTGCACCTCCAAAAATAACATGGTTGCTCTTTTGAAAACAATATTTTTTCAGTAACTTCTAGCATTGGTTTAATTGCTACTTTGTAGGATAATACATCTATATTTTATAATTCTTTTTCAAGTGCCTTGAGATAAGCTTTGTTATTTTTGTTTGTTTTGCTTTACTTTAAAAAAATTATTTTGCTTTACCTTTTAAAAAAATTGTTCTAGTTTATTGTAAAGAATTCTGTTGAAGAAAATATGCTTAAGATCCAGAACAAGAAGAGAGAACTTGCAGCTGGAGCCTTTGGAACCAAAAAATCTTCTACTGGTGAAACAAAAATGAATGAAATCAGGACTCTGATGGATATGTAATTTAAAATATTGGAACAAATTCAGCTTTAAAAATAAGTTGATGTTATATGTTCAGACAACTTAATATTGGAAAATAATCTTTCTAATAACTGCAAGGTATTTTTGCAAATAGCAAATAAGGAATCATTAATATACGTACTCATTAGTATACGTACTCATATTGGGCAAATGGTCCAGAGAAGTAACAAACTTTAGTGTAGTAAACTCAAGTCTATATGTTCAGTTTCTATATTAAGAGCAATGCTTAATTACAGTTGAATGTATACAATATTTTGTTAAATGATGTTTTAGATATTTTTTTATGTGAACACCTGAGTTGTATTTTTTTTTTTTTGGCTTGGATTGTATCTACATTTGTTGCAAGTTAACTTGTAACTTATGTAAGTTTTGCACACTGGAGTTAATGTTACTATGTATTATGTTTTGTATTCACTGTATATTAGCAACTAAATAGAATAAGTTTTACAAATGTATATTGGAAAAAAATGAAGAAAAGTGCATATGCCAGCAATGGCATTCCTGTCAGTTTTGTCCCATGTTTTCCCGTTAGAAGATCTGAATAGGGATTCAAAATGTGTTCAAATGAATGCACTTATGTAAAATATCAGGCCTATAAACTTCCTTTATGCCTGCATTTGGTTTGTGTTTATTGAAAAATAAGAAATCGTTTAAACTGTTTTTCTGCTATCAATAGTAATGTAAAACTATTGTGTATTTCTAGTTTGATTTCTAGGCAAATAAAATTTTTATCAAGACTTTGGACTGCTGACTAGATACTTTTTTTTGTTGTTGTTATTTCTGGGCATCTTAGACCTTAGGGTTATTCAGGCTTTTGAAATTGGTGACTTTACTAGAAATAAGAAAGATTTAAAATTCCCTGCATGCCACCATTCATGTGTATAGAATTTGGAAGACATAAGTTTTCTTCTACCTCTGGATTTTATCTACACAGTTGAAAAGTCTTGACACTTCAAAATCCCAGCTGGTATACAAAATTTCCAAGGAGAAAAGGGCTGTCTATGGACACTAATTAAAGTGACTTGACTGAATGGGCAGCATCTCATTGCAGTATTGCAAGCCCTACTGCAATTTTGGCAGATCGAATCCTACCAGGGTCAAGGTTGACTTAGCCCTCCATCCTTCCGAGATGGGTAAAATGAGGACCCAAATTGTTGGGGGGCAATATGCTGACTCTGCAAACCGCTTTGAGAGGGCTGTAAAGCATTAGAAAGCAGTATATAAGTCTAGATGCTATTGCTATCTCACTTAACTCATCTCTGGAATGCCCATTTTCATATGCTTGAAGACACCAATGTTTGCATCTCTAAAAAAAAAATTCCCCAAAATGAATAGCAAGGCACAATATTCTTTTAACCTTAACATCTGTGCAGGATACTTTCCCTCCAAAATAGTAAACTTAGTAAAACTTCAAAACAATGGTATGTGAGGGACCGTCTCTTGCTGGCCTCATCTCCCCGACCCATTAGAGCAGGGAGGCAGTGTTGCGAGTCTAGAGAGATACATCTGGCAGGATCTAGGAGAAGGGCCTTCTCTGGGTGACTCCTGGAACATTCCCGCACACATTAGACTGCCCCCCCCCCCACTCTAACACTCTTGGAAGGTGCTGAAGACGTTCTGTCAGCGGGCCTGGGGAACCTAGAGCAGGATGGAGTCCATTAAATAGTTTGTATGAATGTGTGTTGTTGGGTGTGTGTTATTTTACTAATTTATTTTTGTTTTCCATGGTTTTTATATCTGTGTAACCCACCTTGAATCACCATGTGTGAGCAGGCAGCAATATAAATTTTCTAAAATAAAATAAAACCCAGCAATTCCATCTTTAGTCAGCGTCTTTGATAGGACTAAACATACTCAGCTTTCATTGGATTGTACTTTTATTTTTAAAATGCTCTTCCCTTTCAAATACTTCAAAAAATTCCCAGAATTTATGCTGCTTATCTCTTAGAGGCAGGATACTTTGGCTATTGGAATTTGGAAAATAGAAAATAATTGGTAATTGGTTATATTATTCTTATAATGAAAATAAACAAATTTCACCTAATTTAGTAACTTGCCTTTGTTTTCCTCCAGCTTATAAGATAGGAAGGACAAGTTTCCCATCTAGAGGTTTACTATTGTTCTACTCATGCATCTTGCATGTACGATTGATGGAATACTATTCAATAATATCAATATTTCCTATTAAATCATCATTTTGTGGAGCAGAGGTTTTAGCCAATCAAAAGTATTGTTTAATCTTCTGTCAAGCATTCTAATTACTGAGGATAATAATTGACTGACGGTTGTCACTATGTTTTAAAGTTAACGTGGATACACTTAAAAAGTGTGTAGAACAGTCCATCCTGTAGAATCAGAACTTCTGACACCATCTTCTGACACCATCTTCTGCTCTTTTTATTTCCTTCCCATCTCCAAAGTGTCTTCCAGGTGAGCTTTCAATTAATGTATACATCTGTGGCCTTTAAATAGAACACACATCAATGGAAAGCAAACTTACACCAGATCAACTTTAAAGAAAATTCTCAGTTGTATTGATTTGAAAAGTGTGTTGACACAGATTACAAATGCTAAGTAAGAGACTTCAGAGGGTCACAGATTTTATTGCCACTTGATGGGTTGACAACTTTCAACAATGTTTTTATTTTGTACTTTGCCATTACAGTTCACAGATTTACTTGTCTCAGTCATACAGAGAACCTGAACAAAAGCATTTGCCATGCTGTAGTTTTGTGCATAGAAAACTGGTCAGAAATGGCTGGAACAGGCAAAAAGGTAACTTTACAGTTATCAAGTTGCATATACATATGCTAGTATTATAAGGCTCTTCTGTTATACCTGCCTGAATCTCTAGCCATTATTTCTTTGTAGCAAGCAGAACATATTGGTGTGCATGTGTGAAAGGAAGGAGAGGTAATGCACAGTCTTTTAGGTCTGAGTAGTATGTTTCAGGCCAATGCGGTATCCTTTTCTCAGGTTCTTTGCAGGCATATTCGTGAGTTTTTGAGCAAAAGAAAAAGATCTGACTGTTGGACACATGATTGGCACACGAATTCATACTTAAAACAGCTTTTGCTCAGTTCTTACCTGCAGTATTTCCAAAAGCCTTCAGTTCAGCACCGGCAACGCTTCTGGCAAACTTAACTGACCCTAGCTGACTTTTCTAGTTGCTACAGCTCTGAAACAAGTCCTTGTATTGCTGATATTTGGGGGAGCAAATACAAGTGCTTTTACTGGAGGTAGGTGTCAAGTTTTTTCTTGATGTTGTCAAAGCTGTCTGCTCCCATGTAGTCAGCCTGACCTTGCTCCCATTTTTCTTTACGTTCTTCTGAGGACATAGCTGGTGGTGATGGTGGTGAATGTGGCATTTCTGCTGCTGAAAGTGACAGGTGGGAGACTGCCTCTGTTACCTCTTCCTAAAAAGAAATGAAGGATAAGTGGGAGAAGCACAATTACACACTACAAAAAGGTATAAGCATAAAGTAACTAAGCAGAAAGTAAGAAAACCAATGAGATCCCATGCAAAGCAGCAAGCACCATTTATGCAATTTAAAGAGCTATGAATACATAAATAAAAAGAGAATCTGGGTCAATGAAATAGCAGACAGGTAGTTATGCTTAAGTTCTTCATACCTCTCTACAGAAGCCACAAGAGAAAGCCAGTGTATAGACCAAGCCCGACAGCTGCAAATAGTTCATTAGAAAGTTGAAATACAGACAACAGAAAGCATAGCTCAAGAATAGATCAGTATGTTTAGTCACAGGGCTAAGAATATAATTATTGTTTTCTGTATATCAAGCCCAAGTAATCAATATTGCATGATTAGTCTGAATGCAGAAGAAGGCAGAACCAAGTTATTTTAAATGACAAGATATGTAAAAACATCAGTAAAAAAACCCACAAATTTTGTAGGTGCACTATTGTAAAATTCTAACACAAATTTTAAGACAGTTGGCACAATACCACCCTTCATTCACCCTCAATTTATCAGAGACAGCAGTTCATAACAGAGAGGAGACATGCCCCTACAGGCATCTTCATGGTCTGTTTACTGAATGCAATTTACTAGAAATTTTCTCTTAAGACAAATAACTACGATGCCAAGCATAGTGCAGGATATGAAACCCTGAGAGGCCTAAGTGCATATTCCAATCTGAATCAACATTTAATGAGAATTAATAGAACTCTGTCGTTTAAAGTTCTTTAAAAATGCAAGAGTTAAATGGTGCCTGCTGGAATTTAACAGTGCTCTAGGATATGCTTAATCTGTGAAAAAATGTAGATGAATCATGAATGTTTCAAGGAAATTCTTCAAACCAGCTGCATAGATTTACAAAGTATGCAAAGCCATTGTTAAAAAAATATCAAACTTTCAGATTCCTTGTAGACTTCTTCAAAGTTCTGTCGGGTGGGGTAGTTAGAATGATGGGAAAGATGGTAGTGGGAAGTGCAGAATACCACTGGTATTGATGAGTCTGAACTTGCACAAAATGTTTGACCCTATTTTAATGTATATACTTCCTGTCCTGAAGTGCCTTGAAAATTCATTTGGCATTCTTTTCTTCATATTGTAGCACTGAAATGTGGTATATGCTACATTTATAATGGAAGATACAATCTTACATGGATGGATGATCAAGATAGGAAAAATATCTTTCTGTCTGCATTATTTCTTTGCTCTATAACATTTCCTATGAGATCTGGAAGAAATAGCAGATTTTAGGGGCACGTCGGCAGCGTTTCAAAGAAGTCATTGTTAACTATATTTAGGATGATAGTGAAGCATGATTTGACTGATTCAGGAGATAAGGGAGTTGTAAATTTATTTAAGAGATTTCTTTTCCCTTGAACACTGACCTCTGAAATCTATAACCTCCATTCCTGCTCAAACTTTCTCTGTGGTAGGATAAAGACTTCTTATGTTCCCATTCTCCAAACACTTGTTTTAACAATCCGGTTAGTAAAGCCATAAATCCAGGGCTGTCCATGTTTGTTTTGGCTACCCCATAGCTCCTTAAGAAAAGTCTAGAACTATTATTTGGTCATCTAATAAGAAGCATACCAATGTGCTGCATTTATGGGGAGCAGACAAAATGTTGCAAACTTATGACTAGTCAGCTCTCTAGCTAATGCACAGTTGCAAGCTGTTTTTGTAGCAAACATGCTAGCTTCAAATGAACTCAATTCCAAGCCAAAAAAGAAATATTTTCTACATCCCACATTAAAGTAGAGAATGTCCATTAATGAGACATACCGCCTTTACACCAGTAGCTGTATCTTTGATTACACCATGCTGCTGTAATAATGGTAAGATATTTGTGACAAAAGTGTCCCACCACATATTGAGGAACTCTGGATGAATCATTGTGGGATCTTGAGTGTCTTCTTTGACACTTTTTGCTTTGGAGTCATACGTATAATTCCATGGTTTCACTCTGCCCAGAAAGTGCACAACTTTAGCATTCATCCCAAACCTGTCAAAAGAAGAGGTCACTTTTATATGTAGGTAAAGTCATAACACCTTAATATAGGAGTGCATGGATATAGCTTGAAAGAATAATTGCTTAATAATTGTTTAAAGTTAAATACAATTAAGCTCAATATTTCGTATGGATCTGAATTCTTATGTCTATCAGAAAAACACCTTTACTGGCTTTATCACAGCCAGACCTGGTGATGATGCACAAGGACTGCAGGGAAGTAATTAAAATCAGTTTACATCAATTTGCAGAATTAATTCAACTTGTTTCTTGTCAGTGAACAGCAAGAAGCTACAAACTGAAGATCACTGAAGTTCATCCCTGAGAAGTGATCAGAAATTCCATCCTGGTATCAATAGTTTTAATATTGTGAATTATACATCCATACATCCATACAATAGTACTGTATATAGTTATAGTTATATAGCTATATAACTAACATATTAACTAACGTATTTTTACTACCAATACCTACCAACTATCAGACTTTAGACATTGCCCTTTCCTCATTTATTTGTATTATAGAAAATTTTAAAATACTAGGATATCAGCAAATCTTAGTAAAGTATGTAACTAAGCACATAATCATGAGTTCGTTTATTAATTTGATAGACAGCATAATAGAACAAGGAGTGTTTGAAACTGAACATGAAAGAAAACCAGTTCTACAAGATGTCTTAAATATTGTATGTGAAACAAGTTGACTTGCTGTGTTATTTAATAATAATAATTCTAAGCATTGTTCATTCACTATCTGTTCAACATTCTCCATCTTTTTTCCTGAGTAAAACATCCCCCTAAATAAGCTATTTTAATCTCTTTGGTATTGTATGAACATATTTTTTTTAAAAAAAATTGAGTTCACGCCTATTTCTGTTAAATACATTTTCTATATTTAAAAAGCATTCAATGTGACCATAACAAAATTTAAGGTTACTCCAGGAACTATTGCATTTGGCACAGTTGATTATCCTGTTCTAATCGCATGCTAGTATCAAGCATAGCATGCTTAAAATTTGGGTAGGATTGAGAAGGAATCTGGTCAGATTTTCATTTTTTAAAACTATGTTATACCTATTTATGAGCTAATATTTTATTTGTACTTTGTTCCCTACTTCAAAGTGGAAAAAACTCCTGCTATAATATTTCAGCAATCATGGCCAGAATGCCACAAGAATGGAACTGAAGGACTCCATGTAGCGTAAACCTGAATGTAGGATTCTTTATAATATACTTCATGTTATAAGAGGAGCTGCTTGCAATCACAATTACATCACAATTCCATTCACCAAGCCAGATACTCTTTCCACCAACCACTGAGTACAATGTATTCATTCCAGTTTGCATGAAGATCCCAAAATAAGGGCACTAATTTTAACCTAACAGTATCTCATGACATTTGAATCATAAGACACAATTGAACCTTAATGAAAACGGTGCTTACGTCAGCTGCTCTATTAAATTCATGATCATTCAATGTTGCCTAGAGACTTGTTCCTACAACTGCACACTTGCTTCTGGATCTTCCAAGGGCAAAATTTAAAGAGATTTATTTGGCTTTTCCTGAGAGGTAAGATAACTTAATGCCAGCAATTAACAGCAGTTTAATACGAAACATGAGTACTTCAGAAATGAACATGCTACCAAGGTAGGCTATATGAGGGGAAAAAGTAAGACATTGCCATAATCTCAATTTTGTGGCACCAAGAGCACCCTGAGATTGCGCCATTGAAATCCAAAGATTAAAAAAAAAACTTTTTTAAAAGTTTCAGCTAAAACGTGGGACAAAAATAGGAGTGATAAAGCCTTTGACCTTTGATCTTAAGGACTCCTTTTCATAAGTGAAATGAATATAGAAGCAAACTTCTCTCCTTAAATGGGCATATACATTGTGGGTTTCCTGACTTTATAAAACTATCTTCTTCTTAACCTTTTAAGATATCCCAGGGACTGTCTGGTTTTTTTCATTTTTTCAATAAATTGATAAAATCCATCAACTCCAGAAGATCCACTGACACCTATCTTTCATCAGCAGCAGCAAAGAAAGAGATCCTGATGCCTTCATAATTCAGATGCATTGCTCTATAATGGCCAATTTTAGCAGATACATGCTGGGCTTTCATTAGTACTGTCCAGTCTATCAACTCTTCAGGCAAGGGAAGATGGGGAATTCTAGGAAAACCTTCCTAAATATCTACTCTTTCAGGACATCTTATACATCAGAACACTTGAAATTCACTAAATCTTTTTCAGCACTCTGAACCTCAACTCAGAGCTCTTATGTCCATTGTACTTCTGAAAGGTATCGTTATTTTCAGTTTTATTCTTTGTCTTTTTAGGGTAGATCATCTTTCACAATCTCAGCTGGTACTTCTAGAACAACTCACAATAACAAAGAATGAAGCAACTTTCCACTACAATATTCTCTTTCTATCAGTCACCTAATTGTGCCTTCGGCTACTCACATAACAGACAGATTAAATGTCACTAACTCATCCACAGAACTATTCTTTCTTCCAGGATGCTACTGCGAGATAATTCCACTTTTTTATTTCAGCCTAGCATGCTTTCTTGATTTTCTTCTGCTCAATTACATAAACATTTGCTGAGGCCAATGTTCTAAAGTCAGTCTTGATTTTGTATTTGTGGAAGACATCTTGCCTATATTCTCCCAGCTTTTTAGAGCTGTAGAAAACATAGGTTCATTCTTTACGTGGCCATCATGCTTTTGTCTTTTACAATATAGGATAGTTTTCCTTAGATAAACAGTTATTTCTTGTCTTCCAATGACCTTTTAAAGGGTGTGGTCTTGCCTTTCAGCATTTTATAATAGTCAGATTGAGTTTTGTAATTTATGTATTTATTCAATTTCTATAGCCGCCCATCTCAGACGAGTGACTCTGGGCAGCAAACAAATTTATTAGTCAATTTATTGGCTAACCAGCCATGTTGTTTTATGATCTACATTTACTACAGAAGCACTCTTCTTCTGGGACTCTGCCTTACTGAAGTTGTGCTAGACAACCACATAGACTCAGTCCTTCATCTTTTCACAGCATTACAGATAGTTATGACTATTGGAAACACCATCCTCCTTGATTATCTTCTGAAAATCAGGTCTTCCTCCAGCTTAAAAGTTTGCTAGTCTTTCTTATGTGAATCACTCAGAATACAATAAAGAGCTGATTTCTCATCTGTAAGTGCAGTTCTTTGAAAGTCACCTGTGAATTCATATAACTTCAGTGGGGTTCTGTGCAGTGGCATTAATTCATAGATAACCACTCAAAGAACTGTAGTGATATTCTTTTAAATTTTGCTGGCTTATTCTGCTGAGATCAAACAAAGAAGTGATAACATAACATTAGAGTGATTCTAATGTAACCATCTAATTCCCATTATTCATATTGGGGAAAAAAACTAAGGTTGGATAACGTGTATTACCTATTATAAGACATACTATAAACAAGTCAATTGTTTTACTCTCATTTAAGCGGTGGGGATCCTTGCCTTGCCATCAAGAGCAAGTAGCATAATTCCTCTTACACTGTTTGAATCTGGAAGCAGTAGAGACACAGAATGAATATTAAATCATGCATATTTAATAGTTCAGCCTACTCTGTCTGCGTGCATAATCATCTACTTACGCTTTAAATGCTGGGAGGTAGGAATAAATAGAAATACTGCTTAAGTTATAAATAAAGGGGAGATGCTTGCTAATATCTGTAGTTGCCCAACTGCTGAAGAAAGTGTTCAACAAACCCTGGTCCCCACCTGAGGGAGGGAAAGAGAGAGAGAGAGAGAGAGAGAAAGGTGAGTCAAAGAAAAAGCAATGGTTTAAAAAGCCATTAAAAATCAGTTTCAAATATTGACATACCATACATAAAATGAATTCAAAAGATCAGAAATGTGTGTATCTCATCTGCAGTATTAGTTTGGTAGTTTTGTTGAACAAAATTTTGAACAAGTTTATTAATACAATTTAAAATCCTGTTTGGTAATGAACGAGGCAGCTTTCCAAACATTCATGATTGATTAATTGAACTGAAGATGGACCATCTAATTATTTCGGAAGTATGAATCTGTTTTCATGCCAAATAGTTTTTGCTGGTGGAAATCAGTTTAAAAATTGCTTTACGATGTGATGTGTCTACCTATTTTCTCAAATAAAATATATTACTTTTAAAAACCTGCTTAGTTCTAAAAATGGAACCATTAGAAGCTATGAATATGCCCAATAGTTATGTAAATGATTAAAACTGAGACTTTCTGAGGAGTGATTTTTGTCTTTATTGACCACACTATTTATCAGTTGTTTTTCTCAATGAAGGACATGATCATCCCTGCACTGACTTCTTCTGCAAGCATCCATGACTCATCATGAATTAATATTTAAGGCTTTTAAGTTCTTGGCATCTTATCCAGAACACTAGCTTCAGGGAGCCCAGATGGGGTTGCATATATCAATCTACATTCTTTCAATTATTTTGTAAGGCGACAGACATCAAGTAAATCATTCAGGCCAAGGAAATGTTTATGTTGCTTAGTTCAGTTTAGGAAACAGAATAGTGAGCAACAGAGTGACAACATTTTAGAAGCAGCTGAGCTGCTTGGATTGATCTACAAAAAATAAGAGTGGGGACTTTTCACTTAAATACTTTGCAAAGTTATTTATTCAATAAGGATTAAAGACTGCTATTTATACAGGCACATCAAAACTTAGTAGATGGTAAGTTTTGGTTGGCTCTACCAGAGAGTCAAGATCAAATATTATTCGCATATGAAAGCTGGTACACTTGATTTATATAATATCTATCTTTAAAATAAAGAGTTATCTTATTCACTTTACAAATCAGAGTAAGATTAGGAATATTCTTTCCTAAGCATGCAGCTGGAACACAACAGCAGCTCTGAGTGCATCTGAAGCTATTTGTAATTTCAAGTTTGGCAATTCCAGTTGCTGTACCAATTTAAGATTCAGGGCATATTGAACATAGAATGGAAAAAACCCAAACACTTAATGAATTTCTAAAAAAACAGCATCTCTGTTTCAATTTCCCACAGCAAAAAGAGTTGTTGTCTGAAATTTGTTTATGGTTATTGCCAAAACATACCCCTTGATAATATTTTTAAGTGAAATCCAATATGCTTGCATTCTGGGATAAATGTCAAAATAAACTTAGGAAATAGTCAAGGAAGGTAATATTGAGATAATATAATCAGAGGGAATACAAAACTTCTATTTGTGTTTTGCTTCAGACAGGAACCATGCTATCTTAATTGTTAATGTAAGCCATCTAGTATCTTTGCCAGTTTAACTAGTGCCAATACTCATTAATTAAGTCATATGAAAAAGCCAAGAGTAATTTAGGACTTAACTTTTAAATGACAAAAAAGAAGCTCAAAAGTAGATTCCTAAATAACTCTTGCTATTTCATAGGGGGACTTTGTTTTCCATTTTGCACTGCATGTTAAAAGAGGCACAAATAAATCTACTGAAAAGTAACAAAATTTAGGCAACCAAGACAGCTTCTTTGGAAATTTGGAAGTTAGTTTCTGCCAACTAACACAAGCAACTCCTAAAATTAGAAAGCAGCAGGTTTAGTTCACATGAATGAAGCTTTAGAATGTGGCTGTTCTTATGTGGGGAGGGGAGAATTTTCCCATGATAAACTGTCTGCAGTAATGTAACCTAATTTTCACGCATATTTTAGCAGAGGGAACACAACAGTACAAGTGTGAATAATACCAAAAATATGCCCATTCATTATACATCTATGCAATGTTTTCACCTCCTTTTACAATTCAATATAGTTCTTCTAAAAAGCATCTTCCACATAATTTTCAGCACAAACATAAAGACACTTCACTCAGAAGGCAATTTCAAATTAGGAGCAATTATAGCCAAGCAAGTAATAAAGAGAGATCCTGTTCTACAGAGATAACAAGACTTTGTCTCATGGACCATTTATATAACATTTCCAAAATACAGAAAAATACACAGGGTCAGAAATCCAGTATAATAGAGTTGGAATTGACCTTGGAGGTCTTCTAGCACAACCCTTTGCTCAAGTAGCAAAGCCTATACTATTTCAGACAAATGGAATATCTTCTTAATAACCTCCAGTGTTGGAGTATCCACAACATCTGGAGATAACCAGTTCCACTTATTAATTGTACTGTCAGGAAATTTCTGCTTAGTCCTAGGTTAGTTGTCTTTATTAGTTTCCATCTATTGCTTTTTGTTCTGCCTTCAGGTGTTTTGCAGAATAGGTTGAGCCCCTTCTTCGTGGCAGCTCCTCAAATATTTGAAAACTGCTAGTCCTTCTTTTCACTAGACCAGGCATACCTGATTCCTGTAACTGTTTTTCGTATTTTTTAGCCTCCAGTTCCCTAATCATCTTTGTTGCTCTTCTCTGCACTCTTTCTAGAGTCTCAACATCTTTTTTATATTATAGTGACCAAAACTGGATGCAATATTCCAAGGATGGCCTTACCAAGGCATTATAAAGTGATTCATGTGATCTTGATTTTGACCCTCAATGCAGCGTAGGACTGTGTGGCTTTTTTCGCAGCTGCAGCACACTGCTGACTCATATTTAAGTGATTGTCCACCAGGACACCAAGATCCTGCTTGCAGTTACTGTTATTGAGCCAGATACCACCTATTCTATACCTGTGCATTTGGTTTTTCTTGCCTAAATGTGGAACCTTACTTTTTTATCATTGAATTTCATTGTTCAAGACTGTTCAGATCCTTCTGTATCTTGAGCCTATCTTATTGAGTGTTGGCTATTCCGGGAAGGCTTAGTGTCATCTGCATATTTGATGAGTTTCCTTTCTTTCTGCTCATCTAGATAATTGATGGAGATATTGAAGGGCGTAAGGCAGAGCCTTGGGTTACCCCACTGTATACTTCGTGTAGATAAAAGTTCCATTAAGGATTACATGTTGAGTGCAATTGGTCAGCCAGTTATGAAGCCATCTATGGTGGTGCTGCCTAACTCATATTTTTCTATCTTATCAAGAAATAGATTGTGGTCTATTCTATCAAATGCTTTACTGAAGCCCAAGTAAATTATATCTACAGCATTTTACTGGTCCACTAATTTTGTTACATTGTCAAAAATACAGTAAGATTTGTCTGGCATGATCTGTTTTTGACAAACCCATATTGGCTTTTAGTTATGTTTGCCTCTAGGTGTTCACAGATTCGTTGTTTGATTATCCTTTTCAGAATATTCCTAGGTACTGATGTCAGGCTGATAGGTTTGTAGATTCCTGGATCTATTATTTTTTCTTTTTTTGAAGAAGGGAACTACATCAGCCTGTCTTTGCACTGAAAAATGTCTGTTTTTAGATTTTTTTATCCTGCTTTTATTATAGTTATTAAATAATTCAATGTAGCTAACATATCTAATATTCCTTCCTCCTCCTATTTTCCCCACAAGACCACCCTGTGGGGGTAGTTGAGCTGACAGTGAATGATTGGCCCAAAGTAACTTAGCTGGCTTTCATGCCTAATACAGGAATAGAACCCAGACTCTTGTTGATTTCTAGCCTGGTGCCTTAACCACCAGACCAAACTGGATTTTATTCAATTATTAACTGTTTTTTTCCAATTATTAATCAATTATTATTAACTTATATTTTATTATAAATATTATAATTTTACTATGTTTATGACTTCTTATTCAGAAAAATAGCATTTATTAAATTAATTTGCCACTATTCTCGTCTATAGGCAACTGCCGGTAGCATACAACAGAGAAACAGTTTCATAATTCTCTGCAAAGAGAATCAAGCTAAGTGTCCCTTGAGTCAATATTGTACAAATTAACTTCCTGCAATCTCTACCTACTACAGCCCCAAACAACGTGGTTTGGAGTGATGTGAGTTATAATAGAAAGACTACTGTAGCTTTTTTCATGTTTCTTGCTTTCTGTATGTAAAAGATTGTGGCCTAATTGTAGAAATGAAAAGCCCCAGAAAATCAGTCTCCTTCAGGCAGAGGATTATTGAAACAATAGAGAAACAGACCAAAATATTACAGTATATTCTCATTTTCTATCTGCAATGATTTTCTTCTAGATTCTAGCTGGCCATGCTCTTCTTTTTGGCAACAGTAGCTGCAAAGGATCAAGTGAAGTATTGTTGCATAAGTGAGTCTTTTCTAGTAAGCCAGGCCAATCTTCACTGGAATTAAAAGGGGGGGGTGGAGAGAAACTGTCTTTTAAAAACCCACATTTTTTATTTTTGTTGCTTTTAACCATTTCAGCAACTGTTATGACACTCTTGGAAGTTTCAAAGCCTTTGCTTTCAGTTGTAAATATGCCAACCTGCTCTGGCAAAAATGATAAGTGGCCCTCTTTCCTTGAGTGCTGGACATCTGTACTTGAAAGGACTGACATGATAAAACCACACCAAGTGCATTTACAGCAATTGTCAAACGAGCAACTTGCCCTGCCTGTTCCATTCAGGCATTTTTCTAATCTAGAAAGAATGATGGGAGATATTCTTTTGAAAGGAGCCTCGCACGGAAAACAGAAACCTGTTCTTTGCAAAAAATGTTTCAAATTCAAAATGTCTTAAGTCTGAAATGCCTTAGTTTGACTCCAATCCTGTTCCAACCATTTTGGAAGTTTTCAGAAATAAAATTAAGGTTGTTTGAAATTGGAATCACTTCAGGACTACTTGGAACATTTCTGGAAAGTGGGGACAACCACTGGAGCTGTAGCATACAGCTTAGCTACTTTTTTATTCTTAAGTGTAGGATATACTTATATAATTGATGGGCTTAAG
The DNA here is from genome assembly GCF_049901735.1 of Notechis scutatus. Taxonomy (NCBI): domain Eukaryota; kingdom Metazoa; phylum Chordata; class Lepidosauria; order Squamata; family Elapidae; genus Notechis; species Notechis scutatus. The sequence continues at coordinate 141,752,863 of NC_142012.1, read as the reverse complement.
GTACCAGAAATCAGATTCTGAGGTGATATGGGCTTAGGTTAAACAGATCAAATAACATGGAGATGCAGCCAAAAGCTCCCCTTTGCAGGATTGTGTTCAAGCAGTAGCTAGAAGCAAAGGGGTTTCTACACCGATGTGGGAACCAGTCTTGATGACTTAAATGGCCTCTTCAAACTCTGATGCTAGGAATATTCTCATCAGGTCTTCCTTTAAGAAAGATCAGTATCATTGATGTCATTGCCAAATGGATGTCGTGGTTCATTATGCATTTATCTAACCATGTTATTATGGCTTGAAAGATAACACTGGTCTTGTTCTGTTACCTATATACTGTCTGGACAGCACAGGTCTGTTGTTTTTCTAGAAGAAGCAGAACACACTGCCCTATTCTATATGCCATTAGGTAATGACTCTTGGTCTGTTGAAAGACAATCTATTGCAATTCTTATTGTAATCATATACACCCAAATGATTTACTGACAGATTACCCACTTCCTTTTTACTCCACTTTTAGGAAATCTTATTAATGTTTCATACATTCAGGTCCATTGAAATAAAACCCCACCTACTGAAAGCTTCAGCAGTACTCTGTTCTACAAGCATTACACATTTGCTATAGATTTGTTTTGAATAATATGATTTAACATATACCCAGCCTTCAAATAAAAGATTTCCCCATCAACCAGATAAAATGAGATAGGTACCATCAAAGCTGCCTTTCTCTGTGCCAAGTTGCAACAGTTGATTGAATGTTTCAATGGAAGGCCTATAAACAAAAACTCCTGAATTGAAACAGTCAGGCCAGCCTGGATCTGGAGCTGCTGAAAGTTCTTCTCTTTCAAAAAGTTCATCAATGTTTGACAAGACCTAGTGGGGAAGAAATGGTTTGCAAGTACAAGTGTATTATTCACCAGCAAAAGGAATGGTAATTTCCTCTAAGATACATTGTTATTACATTGTTTAGATCTACTTATGTTGATACGAGTTTTTCTGGAAGCAACGTTAATTGAATGCATTTCAATTCACAATTCATGCCCCATTTTAAAGTTGTGAAGAATCCTGTCTATATGGCAAAGATAAGAGACTAGGCATTCTAGTTAATGTGTATATTTCTATATCTAGCACTATCCCAGAATTCTGGTGCAGTCTGACTTTTTCTTTAAATTACTGCCTATTTATCAACAGGGCAATAAGATGCACAGAAAAGTAGATGCTTTTATGCACTGGATTAAGCCATTATTTGCTGTAGCGAAGTATGCAGTTTCTACATATCTCTATTTATTTAGCGTATGACATAGAGTAAATGGATAATAAATTATATATGGAACACATAATACTATGGTACATATATGATGGAAATATGTAGTCAATTTTGTAAGGTCTGAAGAATTCAACATTTTATATATAAGCCATGGATTATTCTTTACAATACTTTGGTTCATGAGAATGGAATAAGTATTCTATATATTAATAGTACATATGTCTGAAGTGGTGCAAATCAAAAGCATCTAATTGACTCTCTATGTGGCATATAAATTACTATTTTCTAACATGAACTGAACACAACTGAAAAGATTATTAGCATCAAGAAAGACATACCATTGTGTCTGCATCCATAAACACACACTTTGAATACTGTGTTAGTTCCCAGCAGTGGAGTTTTGTCAAAGTAACACCAAGTTCAGGCCTTTTCAATAGTGCAAGATGGGCTGAATCACCACTGTCCAAAACATTCACCAGCTTCACTTCATCAAAGACCTTTTCTAAGACTGTCCTATTGAAAGGAATGGTCATGGTTTACATCAATACTCAATGCCACTCACTTATCCAATAACTGTCTACACTATCCCTAGAACCTGTGAGAAAGCAGACTCCTATATCGTATTTCCGTAAAAGCCTATAGGAATTTGCTTGAAATAGATTCTCCTGACAGCAACTATTTATCCTCTGTAGTATGTTTCAAACTTAAAGTGTACAGGAATGCAGATTTGAGATAATGCATTTGAAAGGTGGTGGATTAGTACTACTGACAGGCTCTCAGAGCTACACAAACAGATGGGTCAAAAAGACCTACACTCTTGATAAGTCAACTGGCTATTTTAAACTAAAGAATTATGGAGCTTTTAGCATTTATGGAATGACTTCTGGGCAGTAGCCAAGAATATACCAGGGTTGCAAACATACCCACAGGAAATTGATAAGGTTTGAAAACTCACAAAATTATTAACAATAACTAATCATTGATAATGATTCAGCATCTGCAAAAATAGAAATGGGGTATGCTGAAAAAAAGAAAACAAAATTCAGATAAACTGAGTTCTAGAATAGAGATGCAATCACAAAGCAGGAGCAGGAACAGGAAACAGTGGTGGCAGCTCTAAATTCTACCAACAAAATTTATCTTATTTTGAAATTTCTAGTTAGCTGAGTTTACACTAAAACAAGAATAATAGTGTTTTTGAAGTTTTAAATTTAAAATATTGAATTCTAAATCACCTTTTAAAATTTAGGGGTCTAAAAAACTCTCACAATGTAATAGTATGATGTACAGGGATCTTTTATATACTACTGCTCTCTTCTCTGTTAATCAATACAAAAGCAGAAGTCAGGGCAAAAGGCAATACTGAAGTACTTCCTCTCTACCAGTTTTACCCTAAATTCTAGGAAGATTCACAGTTGTGCAGGGAGGAGCTAGAAGACTTAATGTCACTTCCCTACAGATTATTGCTGCTTCCTTTCTAGCTAGCTAGATGACTTTTGTCCAATTGCCCATGAAACATATGTAATATATGTAACATATGTAAGATACTTAATTATTAAAATTCTGGCATAATTTTTGCCTTTAAAGATTCTCCTGGAATTGAAGGTATTTCTACCACAGATATTTATTTAGACTGGGAGAGAAGAGTAAGTTCCTTGTAAAAGTTCCACTTACGTAAAACTTTAAACAAATTTAAACATTCTGCCCTCCATCAAGAAGAGATATCTTGCAGAGCATTTGATACAACTGCTAAAGATTTAGCACAGCAAGCCACAAACCTCACTATGCAAATATTTGAGTAAGCTTGAAAATGTAGTCAAGTTTCTCATATACTTTAGCAAGACATTTAGAATTCAGGCTACAAGTTAAATTAGCCTTAAATTGGGAAATAACTATGACTAATTAAATTTGCAAACACACTAGCAACTACCTTAGTTGTCCATAAATAGACTTGTCTTTTTTGTTTATACTAAGAGTAAGGAATCTAATGTCTCATCTTTATAAATATCCCCAGTTGCTAAAATCTTGGTCCTGCATTATTTTCAACATCCATTCTTATGAAGCAAAAGTCTTTCAATTATATTCAGGGACATTGGCAAACCCCAATGTCAGCATACAGATTGTTGCATAGAATCAACTTGTCTGCTCTTCCTCCAGCACAATACCCCTTCTCTTTATCCAAAAGTCTCTAGACCAGGGGTCACCAACCTTTTGGACCTCAGGGACCGCCAAACTCATAATTTTAGATACCAGGGATCACTAACTGGTTCTGCGTGGCCTAATTTGTGGGTGTGGCTTGGTGGTCATGTGACTGGCTGGCCATGGCTTGTATGTAAATATTATAAATATTTATATAAATATAGAATTTTTTTATTAAAAAAGAGCAACTTTTACCCAAAATCAGGCAAAGCAGGCAGGCAGATTGAATTGCTCACAGAATCATAGATTCATTCATAAATCTATCTATCTGCCATTGGCTAGTTCAGTCTGTCACATAAAATTTGCTTGCAAGCAAACTCACAAAATTAACTCACAGCACACCATGTATGTAAATATTAATTTATTTTTATAAAAGAGCAACTTTTACCCAAAATCATGCAAAGCAGGCAGATTGAGTTGCTCACAGAATCATTCAGTGATCTATCTGTCTGCCATCAGTTAGCTCAGTTGCTGTGGGTCTGCACTGAATTTGCCTGCAAGCAAACCTTCAGTCGTAAGGGAGGTTCGGCTGTGCTTAAAAGCAGAGCCGAAGATCTAAAGACAAGCTAGAAAGCAAGAAATCCAACCATTTCCTGCTTCCTAGCTAATCAAAATCTCCCCGCACAGCAGAACAGATGATGGTCAGAAAAAGAAAAAAATAGAAATTTAGCAGGCAAGTTTGCCAGGTAAGGAGTGAGTGAGCGGGGAGAGTTCCCGTAGGCCACGTGGGCGGCGCAGCCTTGTGTTTCTGCGCAGCCTGGATTAATTGCTTTGAGGTGGTGCTCTGGGGGTGAGATTTCTCTGCGGCCAACCAAAAAATTTTCACGGCCCACTAGTGGGCCGCAGCCCACCAGTTGGCGACCACTGCTCTAGACAACCCTAAAGGCAAAGAGCCTTCAATGGCAATTTCTAATTAATGTAGAAATTAAGAGCCCAAAGAAAAAAAGCTGTAAATATTAATTCTCTACTTGAGGATGATTAAATAATAGTTCCAGGCAGGTTCAGGTTTATTACTTTACAATAAAATTTCAATGGGAACTGTAAGACACTGCTTGTTCCAGTAAATGATAAAGAAAGTACATGAGAAAGAAAAGATTATTTCAACTGTGCAATAACTATTCACATTATTTCTACATATGATTTATCTGAACAAAAGATGGCCTAGCTATGCTCTTAAGGGAAATTTCACCCAGCTGCATTTATTTATTTATTTTTATAATAAATTTTATTAAGTTTTCAAATTTTAAAAACATAAAACTTTATACATTGTTATCAACATCAAGACATCTTTTGCATCTCCTCACATTTTTCAGTATATATATTTACTTATTCCTTTATCATTACATCTTACTCTTGCTATAAATCAATATCTTTTATCTTTACATATCAATCTTCTCCATGGTATATTTACATATTTACATATTCCCTAATTCTTTTCCTAATTGCCATTTTTTTAAATTTCTAAACCACTCATACCAGGCATCCCAGGCCCTATAATAAATTGAATCTTCTCTGTCTTTTATTTTCATCGTTAGCCTGTCCATCTCTATACAATCTATTATAATTTTTATAACCATGCCTTCTCCTTCCAGAGTTGTGCGTACAAGATCCTTGCAGCTGTTAATATATGTAACATGATATATCTATCTGTTTTATTGCATTTTTGTGTTATTATACCTAATAAAAAAGTTTCTGGATTTAGTTCAATTTTCTGATTCGTGATTTCTTCTATCCATTGTCTAATTGTATCCCAATATTTTTTCACTTCCTGGCATGTCCACCAGGTATGAAAATAAGTGCCTTTTTCTTTTCCACATTTCCAACAATTTGGGTCTGAGTTAAACATTTTTGCCAGTCTAGCGGGGGGAAGGTGCCATCTGTAGAACATTTTGTATTGATTTTCCTTGTATGCTGTGGATGTAATTAGTTTATAATTTAATCCCCACATTCTCTCCCAATTTTCCAGGTCTATATTATGGCCAACATTTTTCACCCATACCACCATCGTCTCTTTGACCACCTCCTCTTCCATTTTAAAATCTAGTAGAAAGTTATATATTCTTGAGATCATTTTCTTTTCCATTTCTTGTAGAATTTTATCTAATTGATGCATTTATTTTTAACTAAACTCCCACCTGATCTTCGGGTGCATTTTTTTCACTGGGGCTGGATGACCACAGTGCATCAGGCAACTTACCTCATTGCATCAGATACATGGGGAGTGATCAACACTGTCAACTTCCTTGTCGTTCTATAATTCCGTAGCGATGATCCAAGGACAAGTGCTCCTTTTACATAGGAATCATTTGTGGCTAGTGTCACAAAAGACTGGTCTTAAGGAAAAGAGACAAACATATCATTAATATGGGAAAGACCTATAGTACATTCTTAGGACCCATCACTCAGTTTTATTCTGGCAGTAGTTTCAGAAAAATAGAATTTACTTTTTAGGTTAAAAAGAATTACTGTACTTATATAAGTAATCCTTGACTTACAATTACAACTGGGACTGGAATTTCAACACCCTGCTGTCATAAGTAGAATCAGACACAATTTTATGACAATTTTTACAGTGGTTAAATAAATCACCTCAGACATTAAGTAAATCACATGGTTAATTAATATAGCCATTAAGTGAATCCAGCCCCCCACTGGCAAAAAAAGGTTGAAAATTGTGATCACATGACCGTAGCATGCTACAACCAGTTGTGAACATGAGCTAGTTGCCAAGTGCCCAAATTGTGGTCACATGACTGCAGGGGTGGTTAAGTTACTTTTTCTGAGGCCATCTTCGAATGCTTGTTAGTCGTAAGTCGAGGACTACCTATATATCCAAACAGCACGAGTCACCTGATTGCAAGATAGGTAGTTATATAAATATTACAAATAAATAAAACATTTTTTGAGATCACAAAATTAAATATTGCCTTTCTATCGGCTTCCAAGAATCCTTTGGCAGATCAGTTTAGGAATATACTAGATTAGAGAAGATGAAGGTGACCTGACATTCTGCCACCCTCTTTTGGCTTTGGCAATACAGCTGGGGCTGATAATTACTGCTACACTAGACCAAATAAAGCATTAATAAACATTCATTCATCTGCAATATTTAACTATTATTAATTTGTGTGTTGCAGGTCTCATCTATTAGAGAAGTACTTCTAGTCAGACCAAGAAAAATAGCCTTCTGTATGGAATGTTATTATCTCAAAAGATAATAACACCCCCCCCCCACCATACTTTTCTGGAAGGCCTTGAAGACATGGTTCTGTCAGCGGACCTGGGAATCCCCGGTTGATGGAGAGTCAATCAAGTGGCTGGTTTGATTGCTGCCATATAGAGTGGAGTGGGGTGGGGTACTATACTATACTGTACTGTTCTGTACTGTGGATTTTTAATATAATTTTAAAAAATAAAAGAAATAAAAACTCATGCACATCTACAATTTCCTAGCCAATAGTGTTCGAATGTGCATATTGAAAAGTTCTTCCTACAAGGTAGGACCAAACATCATCCACTGGTAGTAATTTAATCCTAACAAAGAACACTTTTATTTTCTTTCCTGTCTTACCTGTAACAATGGACTAATGTAGGGTAAACAAAAAAAAAACCTGAACAAAAAACATTCAAAGGAACATGCTTGCCACATGTTAGTAGATACCATATGCCTTTTTGTGCTGTTGCAAGGTTATATTTTTGTGGAGATGAAACGATCAAACTTCATATTATTTGGAAATAGGAAACTTCTGTGTCAGTGAAATTATTAGGAAATCTGTTTAGCAATTCAAATTGTGCAAGATACACTGGCTTCACAAGTTTAAACTATATATACCAAAATGAATTTCTAATTAAATGCACTGTTCCCTACTTTTTGCATAGGATTCAACTTAGTGGGTTATAGTAGAAATAGCTCAGATCTTCCCACCCATGTAGTATTAAATTCATTAATTTCTCCCCACGGAACACATTATCTAAAAGTTTACAGGCAAGTTAGAGCAGACCAGCCTAGTCTACATTATGCCCTCCTTAGGCAATGCCCACATGTTTATATGTATCCAATTTTGCAATGGAATATCAAACTGTGTGGGTCCTGAGATGTCTATTGTAAGCAGGCTGATAAATTCAGTAGTGTATTTTAATTCCTTATGCATAAAATCATTACTTGAATATATTTATACAACTGCCATGCCCATCCAATTGTAGTGGTTGGGTGCCCAGGAATGGGTTTGGAGTGTAAATATTTTTTCCCATTGTAAGCTTCCATAATCAATTGCTATGTTGGCAGAAAATATCTGAAGATGATGCAACAATGGTAAGGGAAAAAATACTTGTTACATGTCTCAGTAATAAATCCTCATTGTGAACAACTAATCTATTTGAGACAAACCCTTACAGACCATAGCCATCTACTTGGTAAGCAAGTCATATTACATATGGAAATGTATTATTATTAAGAGCAATGAAGGCATCCTAAGTTGGAGATATTTCTGCTCTGTCAGTATGGCAAGTAGCAACTGAAATATAGATGAGATGAGAAACTCAAACTAGCTGATTCAGTGTTATCATTAGTTGCATACCAAAGTCTTATCCTTTCAATCTGAAAACCTAGCTAGAATTTGTGTTTAAATCAGAGTCTGTACAATGGCTAATGTTCTTTCTAACTGATGAAAGTTAAAGTGTGATCAACTGGAACTTATAAGCCTGTAATTATCATTTAGGAAGGAATGAACAGCCAGTCTGATACAATGGTTAAAGTGTTGGCCTAGAAACTAGGAAGCTCTGAGTTCTACTCCTACCTTAGGCATGAAAGCTGACTCTGTGACTTTGGGCCAATCACTCTTTCTCAGCACAACCTACCTCAAAGTGGTGTTGTTGTTGTTGTTGCGAGGAAAATAGGAGGAAGAAATATTATATGTGTTTGCTGCCTTGTGTTATTTATAAATTAATAAAGGTGAGATAAAACTCAAATAAATACATGTTATTTGTTCCTTACTAAACTAAATATTAATTCCAAATTGGTAATGTTTAGTGTTCAATTTTTTTAATTGTTCAAGATCAATGCTGCTCAAGAACTTCATGCAATTGTATAAATGTTTATAAAATGATTTTGTAGCATCAATCAATCTTTTATTTTGGTCAAGGACCAATATAAAAACAAGAACAAAAGCAAAGACTCCAGAAACAATCTAACAACATTACCATACAGAAAATATTGCTTTTTATTAATATCTATGACAATTTTATAAACATACGATACTGTATAAAGATGGTTGTTATACTAATACCAAAATAGCTAAATCAGTATTACTCTGCAGGATGAGTATGTATTATGGATTATATCTGATTATGTTGAAATAACAAACCAATACAGCAGTGCAATACAACTCGGATCGCTAATATATTTTTGAAGAAACAAAATGCACATTTTATGAAATTTGCTGACATACATTGGGTGTTCAATTGCTTATATGGATTTATCAGCATACACAAGTTCACAACAAGTTCACAACAGGAAATAATAAAAAAAATCTGATATAATCCAGCATCTAGCAAGATCTTATATTTCTGAATATATACTAAACCTGATGTACTATCAGACAATTTAGTATTGAGGATTATTGTATACATAATTACTGTACATATAATCCAACATATTTTTCCAATTTAATGTTTCTAAAGCTGCTTTATTCCCAAGGGATTTTTCCCCCCAAAGGTCATTAGTAAAATCAGTTTCTTCTTTGAGAAGATGTGATATGTGTGGGTTAAGGCAAACGTATCAATATAAACATAAGAATATTACCCAAGGGTGTTCATTGCTTACATCACTTTATTGTAACACCACAATAACAGGTTTTAAGTTCAATTTTCATTTATTGCTATAAACCCACAGATTTTGGAAAGTTCAAGAGAAAACATAATTTAGCTTAACTCAAGGCTATCTAACATTGGCCATTAGTCACTTGTGTCTTTTACCACTAGTTGTCAGGCCCAAGCACAAAGATGACACAGTGAAATCCAAACTAGTCCAATAGTTTATTTGCTTACATCTAATAGACAGCATCTCACCAGGCTAAAGTTATAATCGTAGGACATAATAGATACATCCTAAGACATTCTATGGTGTGGCTACTTTTAATTTCTTCCTCCTTCCCAAAACCTCCTAGACTGGTCAGACTCTTATTTTGGCTTCTCATTGGAATTTCCTGCCTCCTCCTTGGGAAACTGTAGTGCTCCTGCTGAGATCCATCTCATCTCCCTAATTCCTTTTCTAGTTGCACTTTCTATCATACTAACCTCCAGAGAGGCAAACAATAGCCATGTACATTGTCTCAAGACATCTTTTTCAGCACTTGGCTGACCTTGTCTGGAAAGCAATATCAGACTTGATTAGTATTTGGATGGAAGACCACTGGGTAATTTTATGCCTGTAGGTATCAAAACACAACCTGCGAGAAAGCAATGTCAAGCTGACTATATTAGGAAATCTATGAAAAGCCATGAAATCATCAGAAGCTCAAGGTATTGTTTTTTAATAAAGCACCCTTAAGATTATGCTGCAATTTATAAAATGAACAAGTGCTTCAAAAATGTTTAATCCCTGACACCTGGAGTTAAATTGATTGGGCAGCAATAATGAAAAGACCATTGCATTTTTTTTTTTTACAAAGTCTGCTTTCCAAAGCACACAACAGAAGATCAGATAGACCAGTGGTGGCTAACCTTTTTGGGCTCCTGTGCCGAAAATTGCACATGCGCTCAAGCACCCAGAAGGCAATGTTAACGGGGCCCCCCATGCATGCACGTGAGATCCCCCCGCGTGCCCACGCATCTCTGCACATGCGTGTGCATCTCTTGCGCACCCCTGTGCATGCACGCCATATACCCAACAATCAACTGTCAAGTGGGCGGTGCGCGTGGATGTGCAGTGGGGCTCTTCCAGGCGACCTCTCACTTGCCAGCTGAAGTGGCTCTGCGTTCCACTTCTGGCACATGTGCCATAGGTTCGCCATCACGGAGATAGACTATATCCTGACTCAGCACAAGACAGCACACATGCCTGAAACCAAGTCATATAATTTATGCATAGAAGCATTCCAGAGTTGAATTGGTTTATGGCCGGGAGATGTTAGGGTTGATATTAAGAATGGATGAATGCAAAAGGCAAGGCCTCATTCATGCAAATAAAATAAAACAAGAAATTCCTAGGCCTTCACTTAGTGAATGCTTATGATAGTGATTAGATAGGTAAGAATCTTAACAGCTTGTATTGGTCAATAGGCTAAAATCCCAAGGTAGAGCTACCTGTGGCAAAACAAAGGTACATGGAAACATTTAGCACACTATGTGAGATACTAAAGTTATACCTATCCAAGGTTATAATTGTGTTCAAGATAGCAGAGTGAATAAAGGCTAAACTTTTGCAGAACAATCACAAGAAAAAAAACAATCACAAGAAAAAGAACCGAGTAAGTATTCCTCAAGTCTTTGGGAATATGTTATTATTCTCATCTATGTGTAGCTGGCATTATGGTTATATGGAAGAAAGTTCTGATTGAATAGTTAATTTTCAATAGTAGATTCCTACTTCCCACTCAGTTGTTCAGGCTCCTCAGCAACCCACTTGTGCATTAACTTGAAAGTGAACAAGCCACAGGCTTAAATGTGTATTATTAAGAATTCACCACTGTTCTGTGGTGAGGTTCCCAACATGTTTCAGCCATAGGTATATTTTACATTTTGAAAACACGTTCAGGCTCCAGGCTCCCTCAAATTGGTATTGTACTACATTGTGAGAGTGAGTGTGTTAAAGTATCAAATTTAAAAATTAATATTCAGATTATGTCCCCATGGAATTGACAGAATGTTCCTTATTACTTCTACTCACCATTGCCATTTCTGGGGAGCAGGTGGATAGCCACCAAATTTATTTTTTTGAAAAAGTTTATGCAGCCGATTTTTATAGTCCAGAGATGTTCTGGAGCTCTCTGCTTTGCAATGCTTCATCTTGCTTTATAATTAGAAGAAAAATTATGAAAATGAAGAGAGAAGAAAGGGCCTGATGGCATTAAGGAGAGTGTCTCTGGCCACACTGGCATGGTGGAGCTTCACACCATGGTCCCCACTAGAATAGGAGACTACAAAACAGTGGTTGCAGTATCTGCAGACCTAGATAAGAAACACCGCTAACTGGGAAATTTTATCATAGAGCAGATTTATATGTTTCAAACACCTAATCCTGCTTAAATGGTGCCTCTTCTATCCAATTAAGTAGATTTTTTTTAAATCAGCCCAAAGAGAAAAGAGAGGGGGAAAAAACTGACACATCATGGACCAACCCCAGAGAATGGTCTATCTGTGCCCGAAGGATACTCCCCAGCGGTACAAACAAGGCTGCCGCTTGAAGAGAAGGTACCCAAAGATACACGCATATGCGCGCAGCAATGCACGCATTTACAAGAGCTCTATTCCCCATTTGGTCGCCGGTGCCCGTCACCCGCACGTGCCCCTTCAGACCCCTAAAAGAAAGAGGGCGCACGCTGACTTGCACTCCTTGCACGCTACCTCCCGTGTGTGTGTGAGAAACAGGGCTCACGCGCCAGCCTAAAAATAGGACCCGCCATGCGTAAAACTGGGCAGCCCGAGGTCTCCCGAGGACGAGCGCTCCCGCCAGCCGCTTTCCTTTCCTTGTCCTTCGCCGGACCAGCAGTGCCGCGAACGAGGAAGTGCCGCAGCTGCTCCGGCTTGTCAGTCACTTGTGGCTGGAAGGTAGCGCCAGACCCGCGGCGACTGGGCGGAGAGGAAACTCTGGCGGATGTATGACCCGCTCCCCGCAACTGACGACGAAGCCGTCGCGAAATGGACGCGCCGCCGCCGCCGCCAGCCTCCTTCCGGGGGAGGAAAAACAAACAAACAAACAAACAAAAAAGCGTCACTCGGGCTTACCTGCCATGGTGCCGCTCTCAGTCCCGCAACCCACCTCGCCAACACCCCCCGCTCCAGACACTCGCACCCTTTCCGGAGCTCCACCTCTTTATATAGGGCAGGAGGAGCCGATGGGAAGGGGCGGAGCCTGCAAGAATGAGCCGAAAAGGGTATGCCTCCTCGGGGGGAGGTGGGGGGGGAGCGGGCAGGCTGCCTGCCTGCGGTGTTCTTCGGAAGGTTGCGGTCTGGCGAGGGACGGGTTGGTGTGGCGCTTTAAGGGCGCACGAGCCGTGCAGCCAGAGCTTCGGTGGAAGAAGATATGGTGGCTTGCTAGCTGAAACGGAAAGGGAAAGCGAAGGCGGCATCCTTTTTAGAATAAGGTCATTTTAGGCTGGTAGAGAAAGTTCCGAAATCTCTGGAGAATGGGTACACACGCTCCAGGGACTTGCCCGATTGAATGGTACCCAGCTATAAAGAGCATGCTGTGTGTAGCTGCTTAGGCTGGGCTGAAGAAGCTTTTTTATTTATGTATTTATTTTATTTAGTTTAGTTTGTCAAGCATGTATGAGAAAACAAGTTTAAGTATGAACATAACATATGTTAAGTATGAACATAACATAACCAGGGCATGTTAAGTATGAACATGTTAAGTATGAACATAACATAACCAGGGCAAAGCAATAGACGCAAATCTACATAGAGTTCTGTAAAGCCTTTGATTCAGTGGTACACGACAAACTACTCCTAAAAATAAAATCCTATGGTATATCTGGACAACTGAATAACTGGATAGAAGCATTCCTGTCAAACAGACAACAAATGGTCAAAATCGGGAGCGTCCTATCAAATCCAGTACCTGTCAATAGTGGTGTCCCTCAGGGCAGTGTTCTAGGACCAACTCTCTTCATACTCTACATAAACGACTTCTGTGATCTTATTAAGAGCAATTGCATTCTCTTCGCTGATGATGTAAAGCTGTTCAATACCACAGACAATACTGCTACCCTACAAAAAGATCTTGACTATGTATCAGAATGGTCAAACAAATGGCAACTCAAATCTCAACAAATAAATGCTCTGTCTTACATATTGGCAAAAAAATCAGAAAATAAAATACAAGCTGAATAGTCAAGACCTTGTTGATGACCCAAGCTCTGTAAAGGACCTTGGAATACTCACCTCTAATGATCTGAGTGCTAGAGCCCACTGCAACTACATAGCCAAAAGGCATTAAGAGTTGTTAACCTAATCCTACGTAGCTTTTTCTCTGGTAATATCACACTACTAACCAGAGCATACAAAACATTTGCTAGACCAATACTCGAATACAGTTCATCAGTCTGGAACCCTCATTACGTATCTGATATTAGCACAATTGAGAAAGTCCAGAAATATTTCACAAGAAGAGTTCTCCACTCTTCTACTCGTTGTAGAATACCTTATGCCACCAGACTTGAAATTCTAGAACTAGAAAACCTTGAATTACGCCGTCTTCGGTCTGACTTAAGCATGGTATATAAAATCATACATTGCAATGTCCTACCTGTCAATGAATACTTCAGCTTCAACCATAACAACACAAGAGCACACAATAGATACAAACTCAAAGTAAACCGCACCAAACTTGATTGCAGGAAATACGACTTCAGCAATAGAGTGGTCAATGTCTGGAATACTCTACCCGACTCTGTAGTCTCTTCCCCAAACCCCAAAAACTTTAACCTTAGACTGTCTACCATTGACCTCACCCCTTTCCTAAGAGGTCTGTAGGGGGCGTGCATAAGCGCACCAACGTGCCTACCGTCCCTGTCCTATTGTTTCTCTATTCTTTTATTTTTCTTATATATACCCATTTCATGTATTCACAACTATGTATACACTTATACTTATTATCTTGGAAACAATTGACAAATCAAATAAATAAATAAATAAATAAATATAAACATATAAGTATAAACTGGTATAAATATATATATATATATAAATGAGAAGCGAAACGTATTCAAGGAAAAACAAAGGAAGTCCAGTTGAAAAAACACTTTCGGGACAACCATAACCTGAATGAGGAGAATCTCCATAGATGACACAGTAGGGTAGCTGCTCTGAAAAACTTTGGCCAGTGAAAGCAAGCTTTTGTTAGTAGTACCACACATGCTCCTTGCAGACTGACACAATTTTCTCTAATCTGGGACTTCTAGATGTGTTTGACTACAGCTCCCGTGATTCCCAGTTTCTAAGTAAATTGGGAGTTGTCCAACAGCCATGGAGGATGTTTGTTTGGGGAGGACTCTACTGTAGCAATTTGCTTTAAAAAGACATTGTGCATCTTTTCTAGATCACACTAGAAAAGGGTCACAGTCTTCAGTTTACACATTGTACTAAACTATCAAGTAGTTTGTCTGAACTTAGTTGTGTGAACCCGTCTTAGTTGTGTGAACCCCATGCCATAATTTAACCTATGAACCCACTCCTGGTGATGTGGATTAAGTTCAAGGTTAATGAATTAACCTTATTAATGGGGGCGTGCATAAGCGCACCAACGTGCCTACCGTCCCTGTCCTATTGTTTCTCTTATTCTTGTTTTATTTTTCTTATACGTACCCATTTCATGTATTCACAACTATGTATACACTTATACTTATTATCTTGTAAACAATTGGCAAATCAAATAAATAAATAAATAAAATAAATAAGTTTGAATTTTTTAAAATGCCAGATCGCTTTGCTGCTTGAGAGATTGCGGGAATTACAATATGGGATTGCTGAGGCTCTGAATGAAACAAGTGATAACAGAAGGCTTTCTTGAAAAGTGTTAGGTATTTTGCTGGATCACCTCCCAATAATAATCACTGCACAAAATGTTTCCTTACATGCACACTTGCATAGCTGTATATAGTGAACATTGGACTTTGAAGAAACAGGATAGAAAGAGTATTGAAGTTTTTGAACTTTGATACTGTAGAAGACTGCTGAGAATATCGTGGATACTCAAGGAGACAAACAGAGTGTTGAACAAATTTACCTTGTGTTCAATGTACAAATGATCAGGCTGAAATTATCATACTTTGACCATATGATGTGAAGACCCAGTTCTTTGAAGAAGGCTGTAATGCTGACAAAAGAGAGGAGTAGCAGCAAGGTGGATGGACTCAAGTACAATAATTTATTTATGTATCAAAATTTAAAATTGCTCACCCGCTCACAGAGGGATAGTGATAGTACACTGTTGGAAGAGCTGAAGGACCAGGCTGGGGACAGATCATAATGGAGAAAAATCTATCTACAGCTAGTTCTTGACTTACAGCCATTCATTTCATGACTGTTCAAAGTTACAACAGCACTGAAAAAAGTGACTTACTACTATTTTTCACATGCAGGTTGTAGCATCCCCATGGTCAGTTGATCAAAACTTGATGCTTGGCAACTGGCATGTATTGTGATGGTTGCAGTGTCCCAGGGATCTTTTGTGACCTTGCAAGCAAAGTCATTGGGAAAGCCAGGTTCACTTAACAACCATATTACTAATTTAACTACTGTGATTCACTTAACTGTGACAAGAAAGGTGGTAAATGGGGCAAAAACTGACTTAACTGTCTTTCCTTGGCAATGGAAATTTTGGCTTCAATTGTGGTTGTAAGTCAAAGACTAACAATTGCTAAGAGTCGACATTGCCTAACACATAATCATATATAAACAACTAAAGACTTGCCCTTATACTGCCATGGATGTACTTGTTTTTATGATCAAAACATCTAGGAAATATTTCTCATATTTTGAAGTCAACGTTCCTCCCAGTTCTATAATTAAAATAAATTGAAAACCCTATACTGCACAGACATGTTCTGATCAAAAGAACCTCACTTCAGATTATCAGAAAACAATGAAAAGGCATAAGCTTGTTTAGTCATGCTTAAAGTTTACCTGTTTTTTCTTATTAGAAATGGGATTGCAATTCAGGTTGGGCTCTTCCAGCCTTGGATGAACTGTTCATGTCTAGTACCTGGTACTACAATTTGTAATGGTATAAAGACTTCTTCGAGTCAAGCTCAACTCCAGGATATGTCCATATAATTTTCTTGGTAAGAATACAAAATAACGTGCTGTTGTCTTCTAGAATACAGGTAGTCCTTAACAGTTCATTTAGTGACCGTTCAAAGTTACAACAGTACTGAAAAAAGTGACATGACCATTTTTCATGCTTACAACCTTTGAAACATCCCCATCATCATGTGATCAAAATTCAGATATTTGACAACTGGTTCATACTTGCTGCATCCCAAGGTCCTGTGATCCCCTTTTGCAACCTACTGACAAGCAAAGTCAATGGGGAAGCAAGATTCTCTTAATCAGGTTACTAACTTATCAACTGCAGTGATTCACTGAACAATTGGGGCAAGGAAGGTCATAAAATGGGGGCAAAACTCGCTTAATAAATGTCTCACTCAACAATAGAAATTTTGGGCTCAATTATGGCTGTAAGTTAAGGACAACTGTACTTTTTTTTTACTTCCTTGTTTAGCTTACAACTCTGAGATTCCTAATAGTAACCCAAGTGCTAACTTTGTCTGATTCAATTTAGGTTTTCAAGATCAGCCTTGGAAGTAGCTGAATGAACATGACCTATGCAGTATAATATATTGATATAATTTATTCATATCCCACCTTTCATTGAGTTCATCTTATCCTCACAGCATCCTCCTAATGGTGTAGCTTTGGCTGAGAGAGATTGACTGGTCTGAAGCCACTCACTGATCTGATACTACTTTACTATCAGTGTACTGTATTACATTATGTTAAGGTAGGCATAACAGTGCTTGAATGTATTACATAAGAATGTAAAATGCAAGAACATGTAGGCTGAAGCATAAAGGTCATTAGATGGTTTGTCTTTGAGTTTCATCTACTTAGAAACTAGACAACCAGGTATTTATTTATTATTTATAAATAGCATCCTTTCATTTGCCCTATTCTATTTGTATAAATGATAGAAAAGTCTAAATATAAATGATGACAGTCTGAATCTTTGAGAGGATGTTTGTTGTACTGCAGGAAACAACTTTATTACATTTTTATCCTGCTTTGTACATAATTCAAGGCAGTAAATATATATATAATACTCTTTCCTTCTCTTGTTTTTCCCCTCAACAACAACCTCTGAGGTGGGATGGGCTGAGAGAGACTGATCCAAGGTTGTCAGCTGGCTTTCATGGCTAAGGTAGGACTAGAACTCAGTTTCCTGGTTTGTAGCCTGATGCCTTAACCACTATACCAAATTGGCTCTCCATTTTTATATATGTATGATATTTCATGTCGAGATCATATCACTCTGAGCTTTTTAAGAGCTAGATAAATAAAAATTAATGTAGTGCATATTAATGATTTTTTGTTTGAATATGCTTTTTAAAAAGACCGAAAGAGTTCTGAACATGATTGCATTTCTGGTTTTTTTTTTATATGCTTCTCTTTCTCTATGTCTTTCAAAGTATACTTCGCTGGATTAATTAAAATTTATGAAAGCAATTCTCTGTTCCCTACTTCCTGAATGTATTTCACAATATCCTTTACTTTTAGTTACCACCTATGATTAACAGCTGCTTATGACACAATTATTTTTTACATTTTTATAATACACACACACACACACACACACACACACACACAATTTTCTATTGATAAGGAGGAGTGGGCATTGGGAAAGAAGAGCAGAAACAGTACTTTCTTATATTGCTATATTGATGTAAGGTGTGTGTGTGTGTGTGTGTGTGTGTGTGTGTGTGTGTGTAGGAGTGATTATTGCTTTAAACAGCTTAATTCTTACCCATTGGATTCAAAGAATCAGGTCTTTAATTCCTATCCAGTCCTAACCAACCACATCAGCATTAACCCTACTTTATAGTAATGTATCATTGATCTTATGCAGTGGAAGGAACCTGATAGTGTGACACACCCAGAATTGGAATTTAAGAATATATTTATTGCCATTAAGAATTATAGATGAGCTTAATGGAATGTGTGTTGTACTGGAAGAGCTCAGGTACTATGTGGGAAGCAATTTTATCAGGAACTTCTTTTGTACATTAAGCGGGAGGGGATGTTTTCAAAAGAGACTGTATTTCAGTTCATCCTGAAGTTGGAGATATGATGTAGTTACAAAAAGTATTCTGTTTCTCTTCCCATACTAGCCGGCCTTCTCTCTACGTATGCGTATAGAGGCTCCTTTCTAGGTCTGAACTGTGTTGGACCATATCTAAGGAGAGAAGGGCCTTTTTAGTCACCACACCTAGCTATAAAATTTTTTGCCTTGAGGAACTAGACTTCTTCTATTTGGCTAAGGAAGACATTTGTTCTGCACTCAATTTAAATTTGAGAAGGAATGTTATGCTTCTGCTTATTCTAAAAAAAATATTTTCCCTAATCGTGTCTTAGTTTCATTTAACTTGGGTATTGATTTTAAATACAGTCAGCTATCCTAAATGGTGCATAAAAAAGAAAGGGCATTTTGTTTTTCCTGGGTTACAGTAAATATAGTCCAGCCAAAATGGCTCTCTTGATTCTGTACAGAAATATGGGTTGATCCCCAATTTTTTTTTTTTGTTTATCTTCTTCAGCCAACTTACCTACCCTTTCAAAGATTTCTTTTCAGGAGCCAATTCTATACTGAACTCCAGACTTGTATGACTACAGCTGTTAATCATAGTGGATGACTCGAAAGCAGAGGAATCTTTGTTGTCACCACGATAACTTGGCATAGAAGTGTGTAAATTAAAGCCAGTTATACAACCTGCTTTTATACTGGCAGACAGAAACCTTTCCAGTGTTCTGAGTGTATGATCTAAAAGTAACTACAGTGTAGGGGGAAGTGCATGCTGGAAGATAAGAAAAATAAGTTTCTGTTCTGAAACAATGGAGGACTTATATTGGATTTTTCTAATGTGCCATTTCTGTCTTGATTTGGGTAATGTAGAAAGCAACTGAGTAGCATGTTAAATTTTGTAGCTTCTTCCAATCAAGCTAAATAGCTTGTAGTTTTGCTCTATCACTTTAAACACTTCTTACATTATTATAAACATTCCTATTCCCCTTTTCTTTTTTCAAGTTAGGAATTAAAGTTGTTCTCAAGGGGCATGTAAAATAAAAATCAAGAGAAGATCTGATAAGAGAAAGACAATATATAATTATCAGAAAAATGAAAGATTTTGCCGTTTTGAACAATGTAAGACTGAATTTAAAGTAGAATTGTGTACAAATGATGGACATGTAATTTATAAATTTTGAGACAGAAGAAGTAAAAGAATGTACAATAAAATGGGATAAAATTTTTGGTTATAATATACAATTGGAACAATGGGAAATATCTGGTTGAAAGGTTTGAAATTTATGTTATGTTTAATCTTAAAGGAAATATCCCAAAGCTGCTTTTTTCAAGAGGCAACTGGACTTTCTTTGAAGTCTCTGAAGATGTTTCTTCAGCTGAAGAAGCTTCTTAGAGGATGAGAAGTGAAATGTCTTCAAAGAAAACCAGGCAGTCGAGTTGCCTTTTGAAAAAAAAGCATCTTTGGGACAGCCACGACCGGGATGTCCGAGATTCTCCATAGACTTAAAGGAAATATTTATAAAACGATGTATCATTTTATATGACATCAGAGAAATTATCTAGAATGTATAAACATACTTAGGATTTATGCTGGAATAACATGAAGGAACATTTTATCGTGTTTGGTTATACATGTAAAAAAGAAAAAAATGGATTCAAATACATGCACTATTTCTAAGATTTTAAAGACTAATGTACAATCAAAACCAAGTATTTTTGTTTTGGGACTGATGGATAAATAGATAGAAAAATGTGATGGAACTTTGTTTTTATATATTATAACATAAATGAAATTATTATATGAATAACAAAATACCAGAGTTGGAAGGGTCTTTGGAGGGCTTCTAGTCCAACCCTCCTGCTCAGGAAGGAAACTATATCATTTCAGACAAATCTCTTAATCTCTTAAAAGCTTCCAGTGTTGGAGCATCCACAACTTCTGAATGCAAGTCATTCCACTGGTTAATTGTTTTAATTCTGTAACTATATTCACTTGAAAAGTTTTGCAGTATCCACAATGGAGGAATGATTGGTGAAGATGATGGAATTTGCAGAGATTGCTAAATTGACTTCTTTTGTTATAGAAAAAATGACATGTACACTTCTTGTTGATTGGATAAGCATATTGTATGTCATTACAAAGTAGGAAAAATGACCAAGAGCTGGTAGCCTAAAACACTACAGAACATTGTAGAAACACAAATGTTAAAATGTTTCTTTCTCATGGTATTATGACAGTGAAAATCCCACAGAGCTATTTTCTCAGAGAAACTTTTTAGTTGTAATATGACTTTAGTACTCATGACATGCTAGACATCCATACTGTATATATTATAAAATGGATTATGATATTACGCACATTTACTTGCAGTCTATTGATTTCTAATTGGGATGCTTTGAAGTGGGGAATTTAAATTCTATTTCTCATATTTGCCATAACAAGCATTCCTCAGATAGTCAATCATAAAAACACAAAGATTTCCCATATCAACATAAATCAATGTTCTGTAAAAACCTATTATCAAATTTCTGCTCCTTTCTGCTATTAGGGATTCACTGGCTTTTTTCATGAATCAATGAACTTAATTCAGCAAGATCTTTCCAGATTTGGATATAGACTGATAAACATGCTGGAAATCTTATGAATAAATGCATTGGCATTTTAGATAGCAATGTGTATTATTTCACTTTCAAATGTATTAAATCAGCATTGCTATATTTGGGGGGCCTTTGTGTCAGGTCTGCCCCAAAGGCCTCTCCCAATGAGGCCATTAAAGAATTTATGCTCATTCAACTGGGAAGTGGAATGTGGATTCCTGCCAATCTTTACACTAACATAGGAATGAACTTTCATTAACCATGGCAATAGAAATTTTCCCACTGTTTCATTTATATATGAAATATGAGAATATACATTTTAGAAGAAACAATAGAGGCAATGTTGTACACTTTTCACTTGATTCTACTTGTCATTCACAGGCCTTCATAATATTTTAAAAACTTTTTAAAAAAACTTACTTGACAAGATAACCAACAGAAATTTGGTTGAATTTTATAGGGAAAAAAACCTGCCATCAGTTCTCTTAAGAATAGTCTCCAGCTTTAAACATGCGTAATGTTCTTATGGTTCCAATTTTGCAACGTTCCAATATATTGGAACGTTGCAAAATGATTATATTTGTAAAGGTTTCTGTGGGACCTTGGACCGGCCTTACTTATGAGCTACACAAACGAAGTCAATATGGTAATTTATCTTAAAGTCACACAGACTTCTTAGCAAACTTTGGACTTTGATGCCTTGTTCAGAAAGATCTCAGAGGCATCAAATGAAAATTCTTCTGATATAAAATGTATTCTATAATTTTTAAGAGTGGATGATGCATACCATGGTTTTAATTTCAAAAACAAGATAGCAAACACTTAAAGATAGTGCAATGCTAAAGGTAGTTCATTAAATGTTAATGAATATAATACTCCTGTTAAGAGAGCATAGGTTCCAGTCTGTATTATATTAAGCACTTAATATCAATATGGCTTCTATTCAGGAAGTCTATTTGAGAATATAGAGCTGCTCAAGAACCTTACTTATGTGAGCATCAAGCAGGGAAGCTTTTTGTGCTTTCAGTGAATAAGGGATGGGTTGGAGGAGGATGGGAATTGATAAGAGCCAACGCCTCCAATGCGGAAGCTGTGGCACGTTACGTGTTGCCACGGCCGCGTTCAATGTGCTGCCCCCCTGCCACCTCTTAGCGCCTCTCTGCTGGTCCTGCAGGTTCACCCATTGACTCCAGAGCCGGTGCCTCCAATGCAGAAGCGGTGGCACGTTATGTGCCGCCGTGGCAGTGTTCAATGCACCGTCCCCCTGCCACCTCTTAGTGTCCACAAGGGGGCTGGCAGAGGGGCACTAAGAGGGGGCAGGGGGGCATTCGAGGCACCAGCCGGCCCTGCAGGTTCACCCATTGAGGCGCCGGCTCCGGAGCAGTGCTACAGTCAATGGGTGAACCTGCAGGGCTGGCGCCTCGAACGCCCCCCTGACACCTCTTAGCATCCCCAAGGGGGCCAGCAGAAGGACGCTAAGAGGTGGCAGGGGGGTGGCGTGTCGAACGTGGCCATGGCGGCATGTAACGTGCCACCGCTTCCGCATTGGAGGCGCCGGCTCTGGAGCAATGCTAGTCAATGGGTGAAACTGCAGGGCCAGCCGGCGCCTTGAACGCCCCCCTGCCGCCTCTTAGCCCCCCTCTGCCAGCCCCCTTTGGGACGCTAAGAGGCAGCAGGGGGGCGTTCAAGGCGCCGACCCTGCAGGTTCACCCATTGACTGTAGTAATGCTCCAGAACTGGTGCCTTGAATGCGGCAGCATGTTGGGAAAAGCTGCTGCCACCGCTTTCCCAAAGTGCAGCCGCTGTCGCATTCTGTCTGTCCGTCCATCCATCCATCCATCCATCCATCCATCCATTCATCCAAAAGGTCTGTCTGTTTGCCTGCCTGCCTGCCTTCCTGCCTATCTACTTGCCTGCCTGCCTGCCTGCCTGCCAGCCTGCCTGTCTCTCTCTCTCTCTCTCTCTCCATCCATCCATCCATCCATCCATCCATCCATGTTTGAAGCGCCGGCCCCGCAGGCACATCGGGAAAGTAGAGCAAAGGCCAGTTGGGGGAGAGAGAGAGAAAGAGAGAGAGAGACCTGATGCATCAGATTGAAATGAGGCCTAGTTTAGACTGAGGCCCTTTTCCACATTGAAACATCTTTGCCAGCACATTGAAACCTCTTTGGCTTCTATTAAAGGTTTTGTGGACGAAACATGGTCAAGACTATCAGGAAGCTCTCACATTTTGTTGAGGCTTTAAACAGGAACCATTGGACCAGATCTCCACCCTAAAAATTACTTTTCCCCAATGTATTACATTCCAACCTTTATGTGCCCGAATTCTGAAGTGCTTCCTGTGACCACCGGCACTTTTCATCAAAAGATGGCGGGCTAGGTGTGAGCCAGAAATGTACTGTGAGCCACCCGAAAGCTAAAAAGATGGCGCGCCAGCAAACCAGCGGCCCGTAGGATTGTTCCACGAGTGGTTGGGGACCCTGTATTACAGTGCAATTCTGAAGAAGGCAAATGTGCTGGTAAATTACAAGGAGAACACACACACACACACACACACACACACACACACCTTCTAACCTTGCTGGAGCAGGTGATTGGACTAGAATAGATATCTCATTATCTTTTTCCTCCCTCCCTCCCTCCTTCTTTTATTTCTTTTTCTTTCTGTCCCTTCCTTCCATCCCCCCTCTTTCTTTGTCTCCTTTTCTTTCTGTTTTCTCTTTCTTTTCTCTCTCTCTTTCTTTTCTCTCTCTCTTTCCATCTCTCAGGCTCATTCCTTTGGATCGGGGTCACCAAACTTTTGGACCTCAGGGACCACCAAACTCATAATTTTAAATCCCGGAGACCACTAATATGAATTTTGACTGACGGTGGCTTTCTGGCGTTGGTGGGAGAGAGAGAGAGAGATATATCTGATCCAACCTCTCTCTCTCACACACACAGGCAGGGGTGGGATTTAGACCCCTGATCTAAAGCTGACAAAACTCCAAAAACTGGTCAAGTAGCTCTGGGGAGGCATAAATTAGAACACTTGCTAAACAACCGGTCATTGAGGACCACTTGTATTTGGTTTGCCAGTCACCTGGCCACGCCCACCCAGTCACATGACCAGCAAGCCATGCCCACCCAGTCATGTGATCAGCAAACCACACCCTCAAATTAGGCCACACCCACAGAAATTTGAATCCCACCCCTGGGTGGGGGGCACCGAGGATGAGTTTGTAGCACCAAGGGGGCAGTGGACTGAAAAAGTTTGGGAACCACTGCTTTACATGCTTATTAATGTCTGCATTAAGAAAATTCTTATATTTATCTTTGCACTTTGTTTTGTTGTTTTCTTTTGCAATAGTGGTACCTGAATGGGCCAGTTCAGCATTGAATAATTTAAATTTTGCCTATTTTGCAGATTTATTTATTTTTAACTGATAGCACCTGGACCAGAGCCTATAAAAGTCATGGGGTCAGAATCTGCCACACAAACTTATCTAAGATAAGTTTAATATATATAGTTGCTCCTATTATACAAAGAAGGTATGAATGTTTTATGTGTGAATCAAGAAACTGGTTTTGGAAATACACAGAATTCAATTATTGTTAGCCTTTGGTACATGATGATTCATCATGGTAGGTTGATGTTCCTGGAAGGAATGAGCAAAGAACATGGCATATGGCAAGAGTGTATAGGGTCTTCTACTGTCAATCATATACAAATTTGAGATTGAAAGTTAGCATAATCTTCATGGATCCTGCAAAGGTCCTTGATTTTCAGAAGAACTTCATAAAATGCGGCATATGAGAAAATGAAGAATGAAGAAAATGAAGAATGAACTAGACTCTGTAAGGATAGGAGCCTTTCTTAAGGATGACCTTGGGTCTATAAAGATGTTGTGCCAAACCAAAGGTAAAAGTGTTTTATTCCAAATTAAAAAATAAAGTTGCTCTAAAATTGTCTAAAAATAAGGTCTTATTAAAGATCAGAGACCGCTCTCTTTAACCACTTGCTCTCCTGAGCTTGTGGCTTGTTGGAGTGTCCAAAGGTAGTCTTTTCTAGCAATGTTCTGTTATGTACTGTTTGTGCAACAATTTTAGAAAAATGTTTGAGAAGTATCTGTCCTTATACCCTCTAGTCTAGCATTGAGCACACCAGACTGAATCTCCTTGTAATCAAATTATCTCTTTGCATCACATCTTGTTTGTGATTTGATCTCAGTCTCCTTATTTCAGAAGGTATGAAAAAAGGTATTGAAATTAATGTCTTTCTTAATTTCTTTGGCAGGGGGGATTCTAACATATAAGAGCATAAGAAAAGCGATGAGATTGAGATGAAGGAATATTTAGTTCAACAATCTGATGCACATGTATCCCACCAGTCCATAAGTTGATGGCATCTGAGTTTGCATCAGATTGAAGATTCAGGTGGAAGAAATCAAAAAATGAACTAGACTGTGTAGGGATAGGAGCCTTTCTTAAGGATGACCTTGGGTCTCTATTTCCCAGTAGGTATCAAGTATCAAGATATCAAGAAACTGATTGTCTCCAATGCTGGAAGTAATTTTGACATCATGAAAAGAAAACATTGATTGACTTATTTTCACTGGTTTTCTTAATTAGAAAATGATAATTTAGTAAGGGTGGGAACTAGTATAACGTTAGGCACCTCCTTTGTTCCACCCCAGACTTCCTGCCACAACTGCCACCTTTTTCTCTTCTAAAGGGAGGCCTTTTATAAACTTCATTTCCCTTTTCTCTTTTGTTTTGCACATAGACAGACAGATGTACTGTATATATTGTCTTCCTCTCTCTGCCTTTCTTTCTCTGTATAATCTCATTGGGATGATGTCAAGTACTCTGAAGTTGCTTTGGATTCTTTAAATGACTATTTTAGCACTATTTTGTAAATATACAAGTTTCCAAGAGCAGGATTGTGCCAATCAAATACCACCCTGCCTCTCAAAGATGGGCTATCCTGATCTAATTCTCCTTTAATATAATTCATATTGGTAGTCATCATTATATGTTGTGGGACTGTTCCTAGGATGGCAGATTGTGAAACTAAATTTCCTTTAAATGCCCAGAAATATCAAGATTTTCAGATTTTTAGAATGGTTCTCTAAAATATAGAGTTTGTAAAAGCACTCTATACCATAACACATTAGGAGGGCTCATATCCTGAAAATATCTGCAATGCACACACTGTGAGGTAAGACAGAGTCTCAAATTGTTCATGCAAAGTTGAGAAGAAGGCATTCGTTCTTCATTCCAAGGGTGGAGTAACAAGACGTATTCTTCCCAAGAGCTTAACTCAGTGCTTCTCTGTCCTCTCAGAAAATATCAAAATAAGTAGATATTTTTACCTGAAGAATGTTTTTCTTGGAAACCTTAGGGATCCTATTGATGCTGCGGTTGTGGCCTATATTTGTGGAGTTTATAGAAAGTGTTTCTTGAGTTGTGGCTCTTAGTGTTGCCAAGTTTTTATTTTTATGAAAGAGATGTTTATATGTCCTTGGGGACTTGCTGTTTATGACAGTTCAGGAATGAATTTGGTTTTGTGTCCAAATATAAACTCACTGATTTTTTTGATCCAAGCTGTAGGTGAATTAGTAGAAATTTGGCAGAAATAATAATATAGTAATGGGTATCCAATGAAGATTCATTGTGATATTGTAGTGGAAATACTGTCCTTTACATATTTGAATGTGATGCATAAATAGAAGGATGAAACTTGCACTGTGATGTCATGATGCATAACTTGTCATTTTGGTGTCTTATGTTTACAGTACAGATTTGTGAATATGGATTATGAAATTTGTTAGGAACACATTTCATTTAAAATGGAATCTGTCAGTAATCTCCTTAAGGGCCAGGACTGTCTATATATATAGATCGTAGCCCCAGTAATGCTATCAAAACCCTGCTACTTCATATATGGGTGCAATGTGTTGTGTACGAGCCATTTGCATACTTGTAAATACCGCGCCCTGATTGGTCAGAGCGCACAGCAACCTGATTGGCCGAGTAAACCGCACTGATTGGCCCGCCGCGAATCCCCGCGATTGGTGGAAACTAATCGCGGGAAATTCAAAGCGGTGCCATTGGCCACGGCAGCCGCGGCCAGGGAAATATAAGCTGCCGCCGATCTTCCTAAGCCCGAGCCGATCTCGGGACCTAATAAAGAGCTGAAACTGGTCACTGGCTCCCGAGTCTCCTTTCCGACGACGGATATAACACTGGTGACGAGGATGGGATCCCATAACTGATACCCACCGAGCACGTGGCCCCGAGGGAACGAGATCGACGAGATGGCCAACCTCGCACCGCCCGCACCCTTTAACCAAGCTACTGAGGACTGGGAATCGTACATTGATTGGTTCCTGATGTTCCTAGAGAGTAGCAACCTCAAGGCTGCAAACGGGCAGAAAAAAAGGGCTGTTTTCCTGACACACTGCAGGCCCGCAGTGTTTAAGATGGCGAAAGCCCTTGCGAAACCGGAGGACGTGAAGGCGATGGACTGGACCGACCTCGAACCGCTGCTCCGAGGCCACTATGCTCCCGCCGTGCCCACCCTCATCAGACGGCACGATTTCTACCGGCGGGACCAGAAGCCGGGTGAGAGCATCAGTGATTTCGTGGCAGATTTGTGAAATCTAGGAGGCATGTGTGGCTTCACAGATATGGATGAGGCGCTACGAGACCGCGTCGTCCTCGGGCTCAGGGACCCAGTCATACAAAGCAGGCTGATGGCCAAGGGCGACATCTCCCTCGCCGACGCCCTTGCCGAAGCCACAGCAGCCAAAGCAACCCGGAAATCAGCGGCCCGAATGCGGAGGCCTGATACCGGGGATCGAGCCACAACCTCTGAGGCGGCCACGACGACTGAGGTGCACCCGGAAGCGAGCCGCTGAGCAACCACCACCACCCACCATGGTGACCTCGACTCCGCCTCCGACACCACGGACGACGAGGAGGACATCCATCGACTCCAAACAGGACGGGACCGGCGCGATCAGCGAAGTCGTAAGTCGGGACCCCAATGTGCCGGGTGCGGAGGCGACCACCCTCGATCAGAGTGCCGGTTTTTCGATGCGATCTGCCGGCACTGCGACAAGAGAGGCCACATTGCCCGAGTCTGCCGACTCAAGAAAGCCTACAGCCCCCGTCGACGAGACAACAGCGACCGGAGACAAGACGGCACCCCCCCCAGGCCCAGGGACCGCCAAGCCGAGAGCCACTGGAACCAGGACGGACGGGGCCGACGGAACGGCGAGAACCGGCAGAGAGAGGAAACCCACCAGATGGTCGTCATCAGCCATTCATCGAGCTCAGACGCCCGGAAGGTATACGTGGAAGTGGGCATCGAGGGCAAGCCATGCAAAATGGAGGTGGACTCCAGGTCCTACCTCTCCATGGTCGCATGGCGGGAAATCAAGCGCCTGGTGCCCGAAATCCACAAGAGGGGGTTGGAAAGCCAGAAGTTAATCCTTAAGGACTACCAAGGAAACCACATTCCAGTAGTCGGAACAGGACACTTTGAAATCACTTTCAAAGGGCGCACAGCAAGACTTCCCCTGACCATCGTGGACCGAGACCGACCCAGCCTATTGGGACTACAGTGGTTCGCGCCGCTTGGGATCGAAGTAACGGGCATCGACTACATTGCAGAGGCAGATTGGGAGGAGCAACTCGCAAGGGACTTCCAGGAAGTATTCGACGGCACCTTAGGCAAGTACCGAGGGCCCCCTATCTCCTTCAGCCTAGACCCCAGCATTCCCCCAAGACGCCTAAAACCACGGCGGGTACCCTTCACACTCCGCCCCAAGATAGATGAGCAGATAGACAAGCTCATCAAACAAGGGGTCTTAGAGCCAACCGATCACGCCCGGTGGGAGACCCCCATAGTCACCCCAGTCAAGCCCGATGGGTCGGTGAGAATCTGTGGGGACTATAAGGCCACCCTAAACTGCGCCTTACAACAAAGCGCCTACCCCGTCCCAGTAGTGCAGCACCTCCTACACTCACTGGGGGGAGGCAAGGTTTTCGCGAAACTCGACCTGGCACAAGCCTACCAACAAT
Organism: Notechis scutatus; assembly: GCF_049901735.1. Classification (NCBI taxonomy): domain Eukaryota; kingdom Metazoa; phylum Chordata; class Lepidosauria; order Squamata; family Elapidae; genus Notechis; species Notechis scutatus. The sequence goes on along the minus strand of NC_142012.1, from coordinate 141,723,719 downwards.
TGCCGATCAACGCAGAAACCGCCGAGGCGCAAACCATAGTAACCCACCGGGGGGCTTTTCGCTGCAAGAGGCTCCAGTTCGGAGTCAGCGTAGCACCAGGAATTTTCCAGAGCCTCATGGAGAGACTCCTGCAAGGAATCAAGGGGGTGGTGCCCTACTTCGACGACGTGCTGGTGTCAGCAGCCAACCAAAAAGAACTGGAGGGTCGCCTGAGGGAGGTGCTACAAAAAAACGTGGGGCTAAAAGTCAAAAAAGAAAAATGCCAGCTGTACACTGAGAGGGTCAAATTTCTGGGGTATCTCCTAGACCGGCACGGGATTCACCCAACCGAAAAAAAAATCAGAGCCATCAAAGAAGCCCCCAGGCCAAAGAATAAAACGGAACTGCAGGCATTTCTGGGACTGATCAATTTCTATAATGTTTTCCTACCCCAAAAGGCGACCGCGGCAGAACCGTTGCATAGGCTGCTGGATAAAACAGCAACCTGGACCTGGGGGGAACGTGAGGAAGCTGCTTTCAACAGAACCAAGGACCTGCTCACATCGGATGCCGTCCTCATCCAATACAACGAGACCCTACCATTAGCAGTCACATGCGACGCATCACCCTTCGGCGTCGGCGCCGTCCTCAGCCACACTCTCCCCGACGGAAAAGAAGCAACCATCGCTTTATTTTCAAGAACCCTCTCAAAACCAGAAAGAAATTACAGCCAGCTCGACAAAGAGGCTCTGGCAATCGCCGCCGCCATCAAGAGGTTCCACGAGTACCTCTATGGCAGGACCTTTACTGTCATCACCGACCACAAGCCGCTGCTGGGAATCCTGGCAGGGAACAAGGCCACCCCGAACATTCTATCTCCAAGAATGACAAGGTGGTCCGAATTCCTTGCCGCCTACAGCTACCGGCTAAACCACCGACCCAGTAAGACAATTAGCCACGCAGACGCCCTGAGCCGCACGCCGTTACCCGACCTGGACGCCGACCCAGCACCTACAACATCCACACTTAGCATAGAGACTCTACCCAATCTGCCTGTAACCGCGTCAGACATTGCCAGTGAAACCAATAAAGACAAACGTCTGGCACGGATTTTACATTGGGTAGAGAAAGGGTGGCTGGAAAAAGACGACGACGAAAAATTCAGGACATTTCGGAACCGACAAACGGAACTTTCTTTACAAAAGGGTTGTTTACTATGGGGGGGATAGGGTTGTCATCCCTGAAAAACTACAAGAAAGGGTTTTGGAACTGTTGCATGAAGGGCACCCGGGCATCGTTAGGACCAAAGCCCTGGCCAGGAGTTACGCCTGGTGGCCAGGGATGGACAAGCAAATCGAGGCTTGGGTGGCAGCATGCAAACAATGCCAACAATCCAGGCCAAGCCCCCCCTCCGCCCCAATCCTGGAATGGGAAACCCCCAGGGGACCATGGTCCAGGATTCATATAGACTTCGCCGGGCCGACAAAGGGATACACTTTTCTCATTACGGTAGATGCTTACTCCAACTGGCTGGAGGTAAGCAACATGAGAACCACCACCACGGAGGCCATCACCAAAGAACTCAACAAACTATTCGTAACCCACGGCCTCCCAGATGTCATCGTATCAGATAACGGGCCCCAATTTACCTCGCTAGAATTCGAAAAATTCCTAGCGGAACGGGGAATACGGCATGCGTTGACCGTGCCAGCACATCCGGCGGTGAATGGAAGGGCGGAACGGATGGTTCAATTTACAAAAAAAACAATCCAAAAAATAGAAACCGGGGAAATACAGGACAAAATTAATAAAATGCTATTCATACAACATATAACCCCAAGCACGACAACCAACAAAAGCCTGGCAGAACTGCTAATGGGAAGGAAACTAAGGTCCCCACTCGACAGACTGCACCCCACATACAACCCAGAAAACCCCCCCGACTCATCCAGCAGACACCGAACATTCACACCAGGGGACGCAGTATACGCAAAAAACCTCACAGGAGACCCACTCTGGGTACCAGCAACCATAACCCAGGTGACAGGTCCCCGTTCGTACCGGCTACAGACAACCGATGGTCGGGCGTGGAAAAGACACATCGATCAATTAAGATCAAGAATAGACACGGGAAATACAACCGACACGCAAAAAGAAAACACAGGGGGAAGGGGAAATCCCAACACCAGCCAAGAGGGGAGGGGGGAAAACCCCGGAACCCAAAACAGCCAACCCCAAGAAAACCAAGAATACTCACCAAACACAACGGGAACAGACGAACAGCTCGAGGCCTCACCGGGAAGAAACAGCCAAGCCAGCTCAACCAGCCCAGAAAGACCAGGCGGGAGCGGCAACACCAGCAGCTCGACCAGCCCGGGTAGACCGGGAGGGAGCTGCGACGAAAGGCCCGGCTCACCCTTCCAGGCGGTTCCATCAACGAGGCAGAGAGCAACACAGAACCTGACCGAACCGGCCGAGGGCCAGGCATCGACTAACTTGCGCAGGTCAAGTAGGGAAGTACGGAGCCCCGCCTACTTACGGGACTACGTTACGTAGGACCATACCAAGAGGGGAGGGGTGTTCTGTACGAGCCATTTGCATACTTGTAAATACCGCGCCCTGATTGGTCAGAGCGCACGGCAACCTGATTGGCCGCTGCGAATCCCCGCGATTGGTGGAAACTAATCGCGGGAAATTCAAAGCAGTGCCATTGGCCGCGGCAGCCGCAGCCAGGGAAATATAAGCCACCGCCGATCTTCCTAAGCCCGAGCCGATCTCGGGACCTAATAAAGAGCTGAAACTGGTCACTGGCTCCCGAGTCTCCTTTCCGACGACGGATATAACACAATGTTATAACTTACAAAAGGGGGTTGGCATTGATGGGGCTGCTACGCCTTCTTGACTTTTTTTAATTCCCTCTGTGGATGCCATGTTATGTTGAGTCACAGTAAACTAACTCCAAATCAGTTTTCTAAGTGCACTGAAGAGACCTCCTCTCTTTTTTCACTTTTAAAGGACACAATTATTTGCATCTCACATTAAGAGCAACTTAAAAGCCCTGGCTAAAAACTCATTAAAATACTGCTATGAACTTACATAGTTGTTTAGATATCCTCCATACTCCCTTCTAACTTCTATAATGCTAATGTACAGGTTTGCAATGGAAAGTACCTTAAGAGCCCTGGCCAAATGTGACGTCATCTTTCTTTGAGCAAATAATAAGATGCATTAAGTTGTGATGGGAAATAAGAAGACATAGCTGATTCCCTAAAAAGTATTATTACTAGCTCCATCACCATCATCATTCAGCATACAATTGTTTTTATTTATAAAAGCAAGAAGTTTCAACCTGTGTTTACAAAACCATCCCTGGCTAATTGAACCATGATTTAACTGATCTATTTACTGGATTTGTGAAAGATACTAAATAAAAAATTAACCAAATGAACTAGGTTTACAGAACTAGTGTTGGCTAGTTTGTGGTTCAGTGTGTCACTGTCAGGTTCCAAAAATCAAGAAAGAGATGCTGAGGTTCTTCTAAGCAGTCTCCTTTATTACTCCTCACCTACACAGAGAAATCTTGTCTAACTAAAGCAAACTACATACACCACTAAACATATAGTCTGAGAACTCTTAGGGAGGAAGTGTTTTAACTCTCTTCCTCCCACTCACGCTATCTAAACCTCTTTTCCTCCTCTGGAATGCAGAGAATGCAGAGAGAATCCTCTGGAATTCCCTCTTGGGAATCCAGTATGTGTGTGTGGGGGAGGGGGAAGGATATGGCATTTGAATCTGTCCACCCCCCCCCCCCGTTACTTTTTAGACTTTGATAAGCTAATAATTCCATAATGTGCAATCAATTGACTTGGATATCTGACAAAGTATTTGAAGCGAAAGCTATTTCAATGTTTGTATTGAACTTGTGTATTCATAAAGAAATGCAAATATTGCAATAATCTAAAAGATGGCAAGATGGCAGCAATGGCATACAGGAAGGTGTAAGTTTTTGCTGCCATCTAGTTGTTATTCAAAATATTTCAACCAAGGTATGGCATGCATAAACCTCCGGTGACAGAAGCGTTTGTGATTGTATAACAAAAATAGTAACTGTGTGAAATTTGAATACTCAATATTCATAAGTATGTATTTCAAGATAAATGGTGCTTGCTTGAGTTTACACAGGCTGTGTGAATGCCAGAAATCTGTTAATCTTTGGTGCTCATTTAGGTAGCTTTCCTACAATAACTACTCTGTTTCTCATTCTCTCCCCCTCCCCACTGCCTCATTCCTATGTGTTTGTATAACTTAAAATATTCCTTTGTTGACTCTAATGAAGTCAGTTGTGGCTCATCAAATCTTATGTTTTATCCTAACATTTTTTCAATCTTAAAAGTTGCTGTCTCTTTCTGATTTTTGGATACCCATATGCATGCACACTCACATGCACAGAGCATCCTACAATGCAGGAGGTGAGAGGCAGCCTTGCTGTGAAAAAAAAAAAAGGAATATATCTATGTGATGTGTGTGTATGTGTGTGTATATATATATATATATATATATATATATATATATATATATATATATATATACATATATATATATATATACATATACATATACATATACATATACATATACATATACATATACATATACATATACATATACATACATACATACATACATATATATATATATATATATATATATATATATATATACATACATACATACATACATACATACATAGATACACACACACATTTTAGTTGGTAGATAATTTTATCAAATCATTCTTTTAAAACTGAATCTGCAAATAAAATTTTTGAAGTTACTGTGTCCAATTATTACTTTTGAAATTGATTTGATGATTTTTATCTTTGAGCACCTTTTACTTAATAAAATTGAAAATTGGAATCACTGTAAGCTAGCAGACTGGTTTGACTGAACTTATTGAATTGATTCAACTTGTCAAATCAGATTTTTGTTGTTGCAATTACAACTCTACACTCTATTAAATGAGACAAGGGGAAAAAGGAGAGAGAGAGAGAGAGAGATCACATGTAAACATTGGAAAGCTGCAAAGAAGGACAACATAATAAAGGAAAAAAGGGGTGGAGAGAAGGAAAAAGTAATATAATAAAAGTGTAAGAAATTTTCAGCAAGAGCTAGGGAAAAGTCAACATGTGCAGTGATTTGGAAAGATTACTGTAGTGTACAGTACAAAAATAATAATAGGGTTTTCTTTTTTCAAACAATAACCTTCCTAAAGAGTTAGGTCTACAATTCCCTAATTCTTACTAGTGTAGTCAACATTCTGCTGACTGGAAATTCTGCAAAATACAGCCCTAGGTCATATGAAATGCAGCAGGTTATAGAAAATTATCTTTCAACATTTAATGCTATTTAGATTTTCTAGTCAGCATTACTAGGTATACCTTTCCCTTTCTCTATACAAATAAACCTGAGTCTATTTCTTTGTGCAAAAAAAAAATGGGACTTAGGACAGGATGACTTAGTATATGAAGGAGGAAAAATGTTGATAACTGTAGACCAATTTTGAATGGCTCATCTTGCTCCTCTGTAATAAAATAGTCTTTAGCCGCCAGAAGATGGACAACATAAACCTCTCATTTCAAATTAAATTGGGAATTTTGCTGGCTGTGCAATACAGACTCCTACTGTATTTCTATAGCAAAGTTGGCACCAACATCTGGAATTGATGGATATTTGCCAGATTCTACTGCAGAATCGTATTTCAGGATCCTGTTCCAGATTTCTCTGGAAACGATCTGCAGGAAGCTGTCTCACTCAGTGTATTATAATGATTCCGGTCAAACCCACTAGGGCAACTTTTGGAGGGAGAGTCGAGAACTTGGAGTCTACTATGCTGCAAGCTCCATAAAGGGATATTTCTGTTGGCCTTTGACTATCCAGGTCTTAGCAGAAGGTCACATTTTGCTCCTTCCTGCTGCTTGAGAAGTTTACAGAGTCAGCATATTGCCCCTAAGAATCTGAGTCCTCATTTTACTGACCTCAGAGAGATGGAAGGCTGAGTCAACCTTGAGCCTGGTGAGACTCAAAGTGCCAAATTGCAGGCAGCTGGCAACCAGCAGAAGTAGTCTGTTGCAAGTAAACAATAGTTTGTTCATCAGTGGTATTCCTAACTTCAGCACACTTTTCTTTCCCATTAATATTCACTTTAAGGAACTTTGTCAGCCAAATGCTCAGGATAATATTGCACCATTTTAGAGACCCCTGCTACTCTGCATGATGCAGTGATTCTGTGCTTCAGAACATCAGTATAGGTCCAATGTAGGCTTCCTTTACAGCACATAATGGCATGACTTGCTTTCTTCTGCCTTTTCATCTCTGATCTTTTAATTCTCAGGGCTGTCAGCAAATTCATACATTTGTTGTCTTTCTTGCCTGAGGTCACTATTTCATAATCTGAGACTTTGGAATAGATCTGGCTATCTAGCAGGAGAAAAAAAAAGCTACGTGCTAAGACAGAGCAATATGCCAATTTCAGAGCAAACACTTTCCCAAAAGGGGCAATGTGAAAGTTTAGCAAAGTGTTAAAATGCAAAGCTCTTTAATAAATAGACCACTAAGAAGGCCAGCAATTTCTGTTAGAGATTATTTTAAAAAACCCAATTTCCCCCTAAAACATTTCGAATGAAAACAAAAATCACTATAATCTTTATTGTTAAACCCAGTACAGTACAGGAAATACTGTCCCTCCAAATTCCAAGAAAGACACTACATTGTAGAAAAAAAAGCCTACAGCCTTGTATATGGGACTTAGGACAATACTTTGTATTTTACTATTAAATGATTATGTGTCCTCAAGTTTTTGACTTCTAATGATCACATAGATAATTGCCTTGTATCATTTAAAGAATTTTAGAGAGGTGGGAGGGAGTGAAGTCATCATCAAACCCAAGTTTCCCATAACTTTTGATGTGTTGATTTGTAATCCAAGGGGACCCCAACTGGGAATACCTTAACAGATTTATCATGGCTTATAATTTAGTTATTTATGGATTTATACCCTGCATTTTATTTTTTACAGTATATACACCATCAAGTTATCTTACAATAATAAAATACCAAAAAAGATAATATATAATAACAAAAATAAATAGTTTTTTCCCTAATGTTGGAAGCACTGAAGTGTTTCTATGGTGAAATGATTTGCTGGTGATATCACCTTTCCTCAGGGGATACTCAGTTGGGAGCTCCTTTTGTGTCCCCTTGAAATTGCCCATTGAAGTGGTACCCATTAATCTACTCGTGGTTGCCCACTTTTCAACTTCTGGGTCGACAGGAGCTGAAGCATGTGGTTAGAGCTCACCCCACCCAATGGCAGCAATGGGTCTCAAACATGAGCCTGCTGATTGGCAACCCAGCATTCTAACCTTGTGAGCCACCATGCTCCTTAAAAAATAAATAGTGAAACCAATTCAATTAAAAACAAACTTAAAGCTAATCAATAGTTAAAATCTTATAAAAACAATGTGCTTTTACTATTTTTGTAGATAATTGAAGTCACTCATCTGTAAGCGATTTTTCTAGCTACATACTGGTGCCTAAGCTCTCAGTGGAGTCTTTACTAATTTAAACCCCAAGCATTATCAATATTCATAGACAGAAGAAGGCTCAGATCACAATACAAGAAAATGTAATGAGGCAAAAGAGACTATTAAGCTAGTCCAAGCTACATCTAAATGGAATTCAAATTTTTTTTCAGGAAATGATGCTTTGTCATTAAATAAATATCTAGAGCTTTTCCTTTGAGCCAAGATAATGTGCTATCCACTCATGTCTCAGAGAGAAAACTATACCAGCTTATATTCCTATCCTGCTCTAGGCACAATACCAACAAATACTATAGTGATGACCTTATTTACTGTTTATACAATAAAGGAAAGGTATTGGTAGATTTCCTTTTCTTTGTTTTCCTCCTCTCCTACTGGCCATAACTAGGTAATTGGAAACACATTGCCACCATCACCACTGTCAGTTATTGTTCAGATCTCCAAGCTGAGGATTGGCTATAGAAGACAGTACCCAAGATCAGAGGTAAGCTTGAAGTATCTAAGAGATTATGGATTGATCCCAGTACAGTTGCTGTCTTCATGCCATCATTGGCCAAAGATTTAGTCAAATTTGTTAAATTATACCCTGAGCAAAAATATCATGGCTTTTTTGACTCCTTAAAAGGAAAACAGTGCCATCAAAACGGTGAAGAATAGAGTTAAGTTGCCTCAAATATGGTTTGTGGATGAAATGAAGGCAATATACTGAGAAAATGGCAGAAAAAAGAAGTTGCAATGTCTCACATGTTGCAATTAGGTTCAAATGCAGAAAAATCCCTAATCTCATACAAAGACATTTTCCTATCTTTAGACAGTGCCAAAGGACACTTAGATTCTCTGAGATTTGTTGAGTGAGTTCATTTGAAGAATGTTTTATGACAAATTTGACTCAAGTTTATCAGAATTGCTTTTGGTTCTGATTTATAGGATTTGTTAGAAATTCAGGATAGTTGTACTGACTCCACAACATAATTCATGCATCAGGAGCTGACAAAGAAGCACTTTTTCAGAGGCATCCACAGGACCAAAGACTTTCATTAACATGACAAAAGCAGCGTCATGCCGTCACTTTGCAAAGTCTACATCTTTCATATTCGCAAGCACTATCACAATAAAAGTAGAAAAGGAACAGAGCTTTTTGTGCAACACTGCAATGTTTACGTTTGACCTTAAGGTGCAATGTTATACATTAGACCTTACTGTGAATAGACAAGTCTACAATATTATATGCACATATATTTTCTCTTATGCATATACAGTACACAATAGACAATTCTGTTTTACGTGCTTTATTAAATGAATAACAATATAGGCTAAAATGACCCAACGCCTCCCCCCCCCATTATTAAATTCACATTTCAGTGTTATAAAAATTAAAACAAACTCAGTTTTGTATTAGGCAGATGGCAGAAGTATTTAGGCCATCAAACTCAATCCCTGTACAGGGCTGAAATCCAAGACAACCATCCTGGACAAGCCTCCAATTGAACATATGTACCTCCTTTCTTTGACAAAGAAGTTACTTGTTAGCAAACTAAGATTAGTGCAGCAAGGTTTGCTCTTGATAATTCCATGCTGACCCGGGAATTATCACATTGTTTTCAAGGTGCTTTCAAATTTTTGAATTGCTGAAGACTGTTCCTTGGTATTTATTGGTATCACATATCTGTAGCTTGTGGAATCTTCATCTACTGGTCTCTCTCCCTCCCTCCCTCCTTCCCCCCCTCCCTCCCTCTCCCCTCTCTCACTCTCACTCTCACTCTATCATCTATCTATCTATCTATCTATCTATCTATCTATCTATCTATCTATCTATCTATCTATCTATCTATCTATCTATCTATCTATCTAATCTATATCTAAACTCATTCAAAATAAAAATATGTTCCCTGATCATGTTTATGTCAGTTCCATAAGCTCCTTTGTCATACTATTCAATTTTCTGGGTTTTCTTTTTTGTTGAAAAAGACTGAAACAAAATAGGAGCTGAGCAGCTCTGCTTTTTCTTTATTACCTGCTCTTATTTTGTTATCTTCAAAGAGCAGCTGGTATACTGCTTCTCCTTTTTTTTGGGGGGGGGGGGGGGGACATAGTTAAAATTCTTTGTATTCTTTCCAACAAGAGAATGCTGGAAAGGAATCACATGAAGGTATTCAGAACTCTGTCAACAAGATAACTTTCTAAAACAGAATAGAACAGGACTATATTGTGTTGAGGAAGAAGCTTACTAAAGAAAGATTGAGTTTGAAAATGGATTGAGTCAGGGCAGCAATCTAAAGAAAAAAAACCCTCCCAAATTCCTTCACTGGATTCCCAATATCAGAGAGAGACAGTTGTGCAGCTGTTTGGAATGGTGGTGATTGCTCCATTCTAAGTTCTCTTCTCTCCTGGTCAGATGACCTGGAGCCAAATGTATATATTTTGCTTTATGCTTTTGAGTGCACACATACAGTGTGCAAGATGTTTATTGTTAAAGGGATTAGAAAGAATTCCATAAACCAAGTTTTGCATACTTTTCTGTCTTGTTATTTTTAGCACCTGCTCATTCTGAATGCTCATTTTCATGACACCAGCACTTTATGCTCACTTTCTCCAGTGTTTCCACTACTTCAGCTGTCTTCCTTATTGATTTGTATCAGTTCATTTGATCTTGGATTTTGCTCCATCTTCTGAAGGATAAAATTGTCAGCAAGAGTTGTCAGGAATTTCTTAGAAGGACTGCACAATATATGGCTATACAGTCGAATGGTAGGGGAAAGTATATGAATATTGTGGATATTTGCAAGCGGCAGAAAGTACTCAGAATACCACACAGTTCACTTTGGTTAACTTCTTGTCCAGATAATCCTTCATTTGCCTTTCTTTCATATAGGGTAATGATGGCTAACCTTTTTGGCACTGAGTGCCAAAAGTGCATGCACATGCACATCCCCAAAATGCAATACACACATGTCCCTCGTGCATGCGCCCTGCCCTTGTGCATGCACTTACATCACCCATGCATGCACCCTGCCTCCCCGCATGCACCCTGCCCCCCATGCATGCATGGCAGAGACCCAAAGATCAGGTGGCCGGTGGGAAGCGCATGTGTGCATGTGCGGCAGAGCTGAGCTGGGATGACGGCTCACATGCTCACATTCTACTTTTCACTGAATTGCTCTATGATTAATTTTTGTAAAAATTGAAATAATGCTCTGCTTTTCAGAACTCCTGACTTTAAGGATAGATTACATTTCACCAATTCCATCTGGCAAGTCATGGATGATGAATGGGGTCTTTCTTTTTCTTAAAAAAACAAAAACCTCCACAACCTTAACTGAGGGATTAGTTTAGTGAGTTTGGGACAGAAATGTTTTTATTCCACTATAACTGACCATAGAATTTTTTAAAATTGTCTGTGCATCTCAGCAGCAAGGGAGAGATTAGTTGCATGTATGAACCTCTGATTTTGGATAAAGAAGCTCTGCTTGGTCATGGCTAAATATCATTGCCATGTCAAGCAATCTTGGGAAAAAACTTGTGAACTTCGGTTTTGGATTACTGGGAGTTTATCATTAAGAGCTTGCATTTCTTATGAGACTGATAAGAAATACTTCAGAGAAATAAATGGATTTTATTTGCATTTTAAAATTGTCATAATTGTGGGGCAGATAGCATCTGCACAAAGCTGCATGAAGACAGGTAACTGTGTTACACTGTAAATTAAAATATTTAAAGGGAAATAGTTGAGCAGGTATATACTGATCAGTTAGCATAGAGTGGTGCTCATATCTGTTTAAAGGTCATTGAGCCAGCACTGTCTGAAGACATTTCCATGACCCAAGTGACCAGCATGACAGAGTGTTGTTATCTTCCCACTGAAGTAGTACCTATTTACCCACTTTCATTTGTCTGCTTTCACACTGCTAGGTTGGCAGGAGCTGGGGCAAGGATGGTAGCTCGGATCTCAAACTTGGGCTGCCAACTTTTCAAGTTGACAAACCCAGCATCTTGACCATTGAGCCACTGCATTGCCCCCATCCAAATATATATTTTTGTGAAAGCCTAGATTAGGGAAAACAAGTCTAGATGATTGTTTTCTTAAGTAATTTTTGAAATGAACAAGCAGCTACGTCAAAAGTCTTCTTGTGTGATTTTAGGGTTATTAGTGCAGCATGTACAGATGGTAAATCTAGGCAATAATAAAGAATAAAGGTTACACTGAGCCTGAGATATGCTGGACCCAAGCTGTGAAAATGTCACCAAGAAACATGCTGATTTCTTTCAATGATAGAAAAAGTATGGTTCTACATTTTCACACATTGTTTCACACAAAGTTAGAAGAGAAAATTTGAATGCAATTATTTTCTCCATTTCAGAGTGCTACAGTGAGATTTGTTTAAAGTGATGTGATATAAAATCTTTATAATTTGCCTGCTAATTATATGTAGACGAAGAAAGTAATCCTGCCTTTCTCAGCCTGGTACATTTCAGAACAGCTTGGATGACAAACCTAAGAATTTCTGGAAATTGAGACCCTAGCACATCTGGAGATAGAGGAAAAAAACAGAGCTTATCATTAGATGACTGGACCTATGTTTTGATGGCTATAGAACCCCTATCGAAAAGGAAGGTAGTATTAAGAATCAAAAAGGAGAAATCAGAAAAATAGGATCCTCAAATTTGGCAGAATAGGTAAGAGGGAGGAAAAAAAATGTCTAAACCCTCACATCAGTCCAATGAAAAAATAAACATGGTGGAATCTACCTGCTAGGTATCTGCAATGGAAAACTAGGAAGAGGCGAGGAAATGAGATATCCTGGATAAAGAATCTTTTTTTCTGCTTTGTAAATGATCCTGGAAGCAGACTTGGAGGAACAGCCACAAGTCAAAACATAAATCAGCATTCCAGGGATCAGAAATTCATGGTGAGAATTAAAGCCACTGATCCAATTGACTGTGCAAATGCTTTAAGTTGGAGCTTGAATAGTATTGTGCACATCATAGGCATTTGGTCAGGCTCAAATTAATATCAATTAATAATAATGGGAATTACTTTAATCGATCTTCCTAAAGTTGCTGAATGCTATGGCAATGCTGTGCTCTAGAGTTGTTTTGATTTTAAGAATCTATGTCTTCTAACAGTCACAATTCTGCAGTCATATATTCATTAAGACATTCTGGAGACAAACTATACTCATTAGGCTATATTCTAAAAGCTTTACTTTCCTGAGTCCAGTGATGGAAACTGGACTCAGTCCATTAGTTGGAACTATTGCAATATAATCTGGAATAAATAGTTTTACTGAAACTTGAAACAGGGAGCTTGAGATGCAGGCTCACTGCAGAGACACAGGACTAGTTAGTTTTCCCCTTATGAGGCTACAGAGAAAGTCCAGAGAGTGAAACCTGATACTGGATTCCCTTTCTGAATCCCTGGCATGTTGCTCTTGCACTTAGTCATGGCATAATCATTCCTCATCAACAGCAATTTTCACCGTTGTCCACACAATGAGGAATATGAATGAGACAGGCATAAGTCAGTTTTATCATCATTATGCAACAGCACCTTCAAGATATACAAAATTTGTTATCAGTGAGAGACTGCTATATCTCCCTCTTTATTTATGCAGATGATACTATGGTACTTTCTCAGATGCCAGTGAATTTGAAAAGGGCACAGAGGAAGCTGGCAAAATATTGTAGGTGAAAGCACCTTCTCATCAAAGAACCAAGGACATGTCTTTTGCCTAGAGGCTCAAGTGAATCTTATGGCGTAGAGATAGGTACCAGATTGGTCCAGTTGAGGGCTTCTTGTATTTTGTTTCACTTAGTAGCTCTCTACTTTTTGCACCTCAGACCATTACTTGCATCGTCACTACTTTTGGCAAGAAATATCCAAAAGTACTCTGAAGAGCCAAATTAGATTAGACTAGACTACTCCATCACTGGAGGTTTTTAAAGAAGATATTGGACAGCTATTTGTCTGGAATGGTATAAAGTTTCCTGCTTTAGCAAGGAATTGGATTAGAAGATGTCTAAGGTCCCTTCCAACTCTGTTATTCGGTTATTTCATATTTCTGGTTCTTCAAAGGCCCAAACTGAGTAGGTAGCCACAGTAGCACACAGACCATCAAATGTAATCCTGAAGTTCTGAACATTGGGGGTGGTAGTTATGGTAGATTTCATACTGTCTGCAGTAAAGCTCTTTCAGGTGAAATTAATGGCTCACTTACTATATGGAATGTAGTCAGGACCCTCCCCCTCCATTATGCCCCTTTAGAACAAGTGCTGTTCAGTTTTTTGGAACAGGTTGATAACTTCCTTAATGTGTCCCAAATGCTACTTTTCAGCTGGAGGTGGACATAATTAAAATGGCGGATATCTTGCCTCCCTAACTCTGTGACTAAATTTAGTGTATAGCCATAAAAAATTAGTCCTTTAGTCTTAACCCAGGACAGAGTTAAGGCCATGAGACTGAAATTAAGCCTCTTAGGATAAAGCATGATAGGGCTAAGGTAGCCATTAAACAATGCTTGACACAGAATATTAGGAAGACATTGAAAAAGTACATTTTTTTTTGCCTCAGAGTGGTCCAAATATTCAGTGGCTCCTATGGGGTACTTCAATTGCAATTGGAAATACTGAGCCACAGAAAAACTGTTACACTGACAATGTGCCAAAACATTAGCCTCTGCTGCCCAGTGGGCAACCATAAATAGTGCCCAGTGGTTCAAAGGCATTACTCCTGAGACACAGGATAACATGCCATCCTCTGATGAAAAGTTGCAAATATCCCTCTTTCTCTTCAGTTTTACTCTTGTGCTCTGTTCAGAGTTCCTAAACAGATGCAATCTGAGTGATGATTTCAATTGCCTTGTACAAGATTAGAGGGAATGGCTAGCATTTTCTTCACTACGCTGTCCTAGAAATTCATTAAGTCACATAAATTTATCCCTCACTGGTGGTCAGTTGGTTTAATAAAAGTGTTAATAACAGATGTTCAGTTTTTGAATGTATTTTCTTACAGGAATAATTGGAATATTACATAACCAATACAATTAATGAGGTTATATAAGCAGTGATTGTGTCAGCTTGTTGAGAAAAAAAATGAGAAGATGTCTTATAGCATTTTAAAAATAAATTTATTATGGTATGAATGTACTTGCCGCTTGTATCCTGATGATGAATGAAAATGACTTATTTTTGTGTAACCATAACTGAAGGATTCAAGGTCATAAAATTGCTTGGTTCTAGTGATCTGTTTTCGTAAGAAATATTTCTTGAAATCCTATATTAGTAAGGCCTAACTGAGTAGTGGTGGACTCGTGTGCAGCAGAAATGCAATGAAGTTCCTGCATGGCTAAGAATGATGAGAGGATGAACAGGTAAATGATATGCAATGGGTAGAATACTGAAATAAAAAGAGCTGTGATTTTTAGCTGCTGGTCACTGAGGATCACATATTGTATTTTAATAGAAGTGTCACAAGATGTATAGTCTCAGGAGAGAACTCTTATATTTTTCAATATTGTAAAAACAGGCTTGATTAGGCTCCAGGGGATTTTAGGATTTTAAATGGGCATGAAGTGGTTACAGCTATTGACATGATATTGTTCTGACCCAAACCCTTTTCCAATAAAACAAACACGAACCAAAGGGAACAGTAACCTTTGAAGGATTCTTATGAATCACTGGTTAAAAGGCTGCTGCAAACTAATTAACTTTGATAAGCTCGAGCCTCGCCAAAACTGTGCGAGGCTGCCAAGAATAACAGATAAGGTTACCTAGGAATATTTTACAACACAAGAGTCTTCAAATACCAACTAAGATACTACAATGTCCACGATGCTCGAGTTTCAAAATGCCTTTGCTTTCTGCAAAGAATGTGCGATTCACAGCTGGCAAAATTTTATCTTCTTGAAGGAGGGGCCATTACCTTGCAGCCTTACTCCCAAGTTGCCCATGCTGCTGCAGCTGCTCTTTCCTGCAAGCAGCCCTGCGCACACACACACTTGGCACAGTCTCCTTGGGAACCTCCTCGTCGCTGCTGCCAGCCCCCACAATCTCTGAAGGCAGCAGTCCACTCCCTAATGGTCCTGGCCCCTCATTTGAATCCTCGCTCTACTCAGCCATATGCACCTATTGACCACTAACCACAACAGATATTCAGAATTAGTTTTGGGGCAGAACAATCAACTAATCTAAGAGACCTTAAATATAGATTTCTATACTTTTTATAATATCTAAGCATATAAACTCAATATCCCTTTTGTTGTATTTCATCAGAAAATCACCTTTCTGGGATAAATATTTAGAGCAAGAATCTTGATCACACTCAGTTTTACAAGTTTTCTTGAAAGCAAGGTGGTGGATCAAATCATTTTGGACAAATTACTTGGTAAAGTGAAATATTTGAAACCTTCTAAATTATTATATGTCATAGAACAGGGGTCCCAACTCACCGGTCCGGCAGACCGGGTGGTCCGCGGAACAAGTCCTACCGGGTACGCTGAGTTTTCTTTAGTACGCCGCTATCTTTTTTGATGAAAAGTAAGCCCGGTGAGGTTTTCCGGGTAGAAAGCTCACCGGAAGCACTTTTTTCATCAAAAAGATGGCGGCGCCAAGCGCTCCGGTGAGCTTTTCACCCGGAAAACCTCACTGAGAGCTGGCGCCCGCCATTCTTTTTGATGAAAAGTGCTTCCGGTGAGGTCACCGGAAGCACTTTTTCATCAAAAAAGATGGCGGCGCCCAGCTAATGCCGATACCGGGCCGCGCCATAAAAAAGGTTGGGGATACCGGGCCGCGGCATAAGAAAGGTTGGGGATCACTGTCATAGAACATGGGTGTCAAACCTGTGCCATCATGATGCTGTCACGTGATGTTTCGTGATGTTTTTTCCCTTCGCGGAGTGGGGTGGGTAAGTGGCCTGTGTGTGATGCATCCGACTGCCAGTTTGACACCCTGTCATAGGATTAAGTGATAAGTTGTGAAAATCAGAGCTACTCTGATTTTTACTCTGTCTGGATATATTCATAAAAAGTTATGAGAGTTCCTAATCTCTTATATTGTATATTATTCATTCACAGCCAGAACATTGAGGTAATAATGCCCTCTACTGGTTTAATATCAGAAGTGAAAACAGTAAATGGATTAATTTACTCACTAAATTAGAGTAATTCTGCGGATGGAGTGTTGAGAATTTATTAGATTTTCTGGGAATTCTGAAATTCTTTGCAAGTGGTTTTGAAAAATAGAATTAAATAAAAGACTATTTTTAAAATTCACCAATCAAAACAAAAATAAAGCTGCAACTTTTTAAAAAGAAAGACTGATATACTTAGGCCACTATATGAATCTTTAAGAGAATATTTAAACCACCAATTCCTTTTTCTGCCTAACCATATTTTATCTTGCTCTTGAGACACAGAATTAGGAAAAAAAACACTGAACAGTGGAATGTTGAAAGAATGTGCGCTATTATTTCAACGCCCTTCATCCAAAGATCTATAACTGAAGTTGATTTGGTTTTTTTTGGATCTGCACCAAAATTTATGACTTGTTTAACTATAATTTGTAGAATAAAAAATTCATGGGATCATGTAAGAGTTAGAACTTGGAAAGGAAATAGGTGATTATCTTATACCTCTGCTCAATGATCCACCAATCAACCATTACAGCTTCCCTAACAGATTATGATGCAGACTTTGTTTAAATACTAAAATAAAGTGTTATATTCTGGGCATGGGTGCAATAATTGAGACGAGTCAGTGACTTAGTGAACTTCAACTCTTTATTAAGAATCAGAACAAGAGAGAGCAAACTCTTGGACAGCAGTAGCCCTTTTATAGAGCTAGCTACTGACCTGTTAATCAATGACCTGTGTCCACATGCTTAACTTTTGCCCAATGAAAAGATGTTAACTAATAGCCAATCAGGTTGCTCCGTGATGACCAATCCCAGTTCGCTATTCGTGGGCCAATCCAAAGTGCAGGATTTCAAGCCTGCTTAACATAATGTTAATAAGTTTTATTAAATGGTTTTTGTTAGTTCATAACACCCCTCCCCTAGGTTCCGTTTGAGGGTGCGGTAACATATTCGTGTAGATATGCAGGTCGTTTCACCTGCCTGTTTGATTTTCGTAGTTCCACCGGTTTTTGTCTGCAGTCCGATTCCGGTGGAACGCTATTAAGGGTTTCTGGTGTGGCTAGTTCTGTTTCTGCGCGGGGGACTCGGCGCGGCTCTCGTTGTTGTTATCCCAGTCTCCTAGGCTCGCCTCCGGGTCCCGTGGGCTTGCCTCCCTCGTGCTATCTCTAGGCGAAAACAACACCCCATTCCCTGATTCTCCTTCAGGTTGCGCATTACGTTTGTTAGGTTGCTTGGTCCCCATGATTATTTCGTCATCTAGTTCGTTTTAGGCCTCCTCGATATCTCCTCCCCTTAG
Source organism: Notechis scutatus (assembly GCF_049901735.1). Taxonomy (NCBI): domain Eukaryota; kingdom Metazoa; phylum Chordata; class Lepidosauria; order Squamata; family Elapidae; genus Notechis; species Notechis scutatus. The sequence goes on along the minus strand of NC_142012.1, from coordinate 141,705,716 downwards.
TTTGTGAATTATGGAAGTCACGGGAGGTGGGTGCCATTCTGGATCGGAGTTGATCTATGTGGCGTTTCCAAAATCTCCCGTCATTAGTCTGTAGGCAGTAGGATCTGGGGCCGGTGGGTTGGGTAATAGTTGCAGGGACCCATAACGGTCGCCAGAAAAGTTTTAGCAAACACCAAGTCGCCTACCTTGAATTCGCGGCATTTCCCACTAGATTCACAGGGTTTTTCTGGAGAATAAGAGGGATGGAGGCGGTCGAGGTGAGAGCGAAGTCTCCGCCCCATTAGCAGTTCAGCAGGTGTCTTATTCGTGATGCTGTGTGGGGTGATGTGTTGGAGCAGGAGTATTCGGTTGAGCTTGTCGTCAATGTCCCCATAGTCCATTTTATGTAGGATTTTCTTGACGAACTGTACCATTCGCTCCGCCCTACCGTTAGCCGCAGGGTGCGCTGGCGAGGTGAGCGCGTGGCGGATGCCCTGGTCCGCTAGATACTGTTCGAAAGCTAGGGCCGTGAACTGGGGCCCGTTATCAGAAACTAAAACGTCTGGTAACCCATGCGTTGCGAATAATTTATTCAGTTTATTAATGACTGAGTCTGTAGTGGTTGTCTTCATCTTTTGGATTTCCAGCCAGTTTGAATAGGCGTCAACTGTTAATAAAAATGTGTGTCCTTTGGTGGGTCCCGCAAAATCAACGTGGATACGGGACCACGGACCTCGAGGGGTTTCCCATTCGGTTGGCGTCGCTTTAGGTGGGGCGTTGCTAATGTCCTGGCACTTCTGGCATGTGGTTACCCAGGCTGCAATCTGTTTATCAATGCCCGGCCACCATGCGTAGCTTCGTGCGAGCGCCTTCATGCGCACGATGCCCGGATGTCCCTCGTGTAATACTTTCAAAACAGTCTGTTGTAGCCTCTCTGGGACGACTACTCTATCCCCCAGAGAACGCAACCTCTCTGGGAGAAAAGCTCTGTCTGCCGATTCTTAAATGGTGCGAAATCATCGTGGATTTGGTCGGCTGGCCATCCTCATTCGACCCAGCTGAGTACTCGTGCTAGGACAGGATCCCGTTTTGTCTCGATCGCGATGTCTCTCGCTGTTAGTGGTGGCGAGTGCAGCATCTCGATTTGTAGTGTCGTGAGGGTCGGAGCTGGGTCGTCGACGGCTTCCAGAAGTGGAGAACGACTCAATGCATCAGCGTGGGGAATGGCTTTCCCGGGCGATGTTGCAACACGTAATTGTAGGCAGCTAGGAACTCAGACCATCGAGTCATTCTTGGTGATAATATATAGGGGTTGGCTTGTCTCCGCTATAATACCAAGCAATGGTTTGTGATCTGTAACTATCGTAAATGCTCGTCCATACACGTACTCGTGAAACGTTTCACAGCAGACACAACAGCAAGGGCCTCCTTATCGAGTTGGCTATAGTTCCTTTCGGCCTTCGATATGTTCGTGAGAAAAACGCAATAGGTGCCTCGTTTCCGTTTGGGAGTACATGGCTTAAGATTGCTCCCACTCCAAACGGTGAAGCATCGCAAGTAATAGTTAAAGGTAAAGTCTCATTGTACTGCATCAAAACAGCGTCGGAGGTTAGTAAGTCTTTCACTTGTTGGAAGGCGCGTTCCTCTCGACGTCCCCAGACCCAGGTAGCTCTTTTATCAAGAAGTCTGTGCAAGGGCTCTGCAAGAGTCGCCTTCTGGGGCAAGAAAACGTTGTAGAAGTTAATCGCTTTTAGCTTGTTTTTAATCGCTTTTAGCTTGTTATCAGTGGGATGGATTCCTTGACTATTGAGGAGGTATCCCAGAAACTCTACCCTCTCGGTACACAGTTGACATTTATTTTTTTTAACCTTCAAACCAGCGTCTTTAAATTTCTTTAGAACCATTCTGAGACGCTTTTCTAAGATGTCTCTATTTGGGGCGGCGATTAATACATCATCAAAATATGGTACGACCCTTTTATGCCTTGTAAGAGTCTCTCCATTAAACTTTGAAAAATTCCCGGAGCTACGCTCACTCCGAATTGGAGTCTATTGCATTTAAAAGTGCCTCTATGCGTAATGATAGTTTGTGCTTCCGCAGTTTCCGCATCAACGGGCAACTGTTGGTACGCTTGTGCCAAATCCAATTTAGCGAATATCTTCCCACCACCCAGGGAGTGGAGAAGGTGTTGAACCACCGGTACCGGGTAAGCACTTTGCTGAAGTGCGTGGTTCAAAGTGGCCCGATAATCCCCACAAATTCTTAACGATCCATCTGGTTTGATGGGGTTACAATTGGGTTTCCCAACGGGTGTGGTCGTTGGTTCTAAAATGCCCTGGGCTATTAGTTTATCGAGTTGCTCGTCGATCTTTGGTTTTAGTGCAAAAGGCACCCGGCGAGGCTTAAGGCGAATGGAAGCTACTTCAGGGTTGAGGTTAAACGATATTGGGGTCCCCTTGTACTTGCCTAGTCTGTCTGAGAAAACGTCCTGGAATTCTTGGACGAGCGACTCCTCCCAGTCGTGCTCTCAGCTCGATGGACGCTGGCTACCATGATCCCAAGCGGGCGAACCATTGTAGGCCCAATAAGCTAGGTCGATCACGATCGGCGACAGTCAGTGGTAGTGATGCGATACGGTTCTTGAATGAGACTTGGACTTGGCTGGAACCGACGACCGGGATTCTGTTGCCCTGGTAGTCCTTGAGTATGATCCTCTGGGGGCTGAGGTCCTGTCGACGGATGGCCGGGATTAGTTGCTTGAAAGTTTTCCAGGAAACCATTGAGAGGGACGACCCCGAGTCACTCCATCACGCAAGGTTGGTTCCCGATGGCGACCTTCACTCGGATCTTCCTTGTGTCTAAGGATGTAGCGTGGCCGATGGTAATGGTTTGGTGTGCTTCTTCCCGTCTCGAGGAAGAGGCAGGCGCTTTATTTCTGTAGGAGTGGTTGTTCCATTGGTGGTTCGGGTGGTTCCGATTCGCGGTTTCGAATCCTGAAGACTGGCTGCAATTATTCTCCCTGGGCTTGGGACTGGACCTCGCTTGCTTCGGCAGACCTTTGCAATGTGGCCTCTTTTTCCACAGGAACGGCAGAGTGCGTCGAGGAATTTGCACTCAGATCGTGGGTGGTTTGCCCCACAACCCGCGCATTGTCGTGGGAATCGGGTTTGTTGGTCTCATTCGACCGGAGTCGGTTGACCTCTTCCTCATCACTTTCTGATGGGGATTCCAGGTTTTCATGATGCGCCGTTGTTGAGTGCCTCTCGGGCGAGGCGAGGTGTCATTTGCGTTGTTGCGGCGCATTTGAGCAGCCGACTTCCTGGTTGCTTCTGCTGCAGTAGCGTCTGCAATGGCATCGGCAAGATCGATGTCCCCTTTAGCCATGATCTTGCTTTGCACCGTCTGGTCATCTAATCCCAGAACTATGTGGTCTCGCAAAGCTTCTTCGAGGTTGGAAAACCCACAGAGGCCTCCCAAATTCGGAGATCAGCGATGTAGTCTGCGAGACTTTCGCTTTTCCGTTGGTCCCTCTGGTAAAATTCATGTCTTCGAACAAGTGTGGGCACCGGGTGCATAGTGGGCCTTTAGGAGGGGAGCGAGGGTGTCCCAGTCCATTGATTTTACTTCAGCCGGTTTTGCGAGTGATTTTGCCATTTTAAACATGGCCGGCCGCAATGGGTCAGGGATATTGCTCGTTTCTTGCCGTCCCTTAAGTTATTGGTCTCCAAAACATTTGGAACCGATCCATATATGAGTCCCAGTCTTCGCTTGTCGGGTCGAATGGAGCGGGTGGTATAGCACCGCTGGCCATGTTGCCTTCGTTGGTGCATGTTCAGCCACGTGCTCTGCTTGGCGCTCTTTAGTGTTCAATCAGCTCTATCGTCTCTTGCATCCCATCCTCGTCGCCAGTGTTATATTCTGGGCATGGGTACAATAATTGAGACGAGTCAGTGACTTAGTGAACTTCAACTCTTTATTAAGAATCAGAACAAGAGAGAGCAAACTCTTGGACAGCAGTAGCCCTTTTATAGAGCTAGCTACTGACCTGTTAACCAATGACCTGTGTCCACATGCTTAACTTTTGCCCAATGAAAAGATGTTAACTAATAGCCAATCAGGTTGCTCCGTGATGACCAATCCCAGTTCGCTATTCGTGGGCCAATCCAAAGTGCAGGATTTCAAGCCTGCTTAACATAATGTTAATAAGTTTTATTATTAAATGGTTTTTGTTAGTTCATAACATAAAGTATGGGCATATTGTTCCATTATTGAACAGCTCTTTCATGATATCCAGGTTAGATCTAATTCTTTACAATTTAATCCCTTAGTTTTTCATACTCTCTTCTGGAAAAAGTCTGAACAATTCTACACAACAGTTCTTCAGATACAGGTAATCCTTGATTTATTACCACAATTGAGCCCAAAATTTCTGTGTTAAGTGAGACATTTGTTAAGCGAGTTTTATCCATTTTACAACCTTTCTTACCACAGTTCTTAAGTGAATCCCTGTAGTTGATACTGTAAGTTAGTAACATGTCTGTTAAGTTAATCTTTTCTTTTTTCTTCTGGATTTCCCAGCACTACACATTTTTCAAGAGAGCTAGGACTTTGCTTGTATAATGTTTCCAAATTAGGATAAGTTGAAGCTGGTCATTTGTGCCTTGAGAACTCTGAATTAATGTGTTCTAAAAATCTATTGTCTGTTTTCTGCTATCTGTGGGTCAATCAATCAATCATATGTGAATATTTTGGAATAAATACATTCACACAGATATACAAGTTCTGTCTCACACATACATTTATTTGGGACTCCTAAATTATCACCTGGGCATGCCAGGAAAACTGAAGTTTTGAAGAACGTAAGTTCATAAGCAGAATAGCTGTTTCATCTAGTGACCACTTTGCTTAACAACTAAGTTGCCAGTCTCAATTGTGGTTGCTAAATGAGAACAACCTGTATATTCCATCTCATACTTTAAGGTATTATTTTTAAAGCAGAATATAAAATTTTGCCACAGGGTGTCACTGTTGATTTAATTATTGAAATAATGTTTGTGGAAGAATAAAAACATTATATAGGTTGATAATTCCATTTTTTTCACAAGTCATAGTGATGGTGATCTTACTGAATGTGTTAGTCTCTGAAGCTCACTAACACATGATAGAAAAGATATTATAGATAACACAAATGTATGATTGTGGCCACATTTGAAAACTGGTATAAAAATGATCACGAGACCTCATACTGCAAAGCTGGAAAAAATACGAAATTAAGAAACTGGGGTAGTCTGTGGAACAGAGTAACTCATCTTCTGTTAAGCACAAAGGACCAGGATCATACATTAAGTTGCAGTTCAAAGATTTATTGTTCAAGCCTATACACAAGAATCTAGTCAACTAAGTTCAATATTAAATTGGCACCAGATAAGGATCAACAGAATTCAAGAAGCGTTAAACTTAGTTCACTTGTGGCAACATACTGATTCTAGGCTGATGACCCACTTTACTCTGCCTCCCAGCTCTGCCTGCTCTTCTGCTACATCTTCAAAGAAAGATTATGTGTATGAAGCTATTTTGCTGCATGACCCCCAAGAACCTCTCATGCTATATATTATGTTTGCAAACCACCATTTAAAATTACCAAAATGCTTTACAGTGATACTGTGTTTTAGTTTTATTTCACTTTATTTTTTTTAAAAAGACCACAGATTATAAAACAAAGTACTAAGATACAGAATAATGAAAAAAGTAAACTAAACATCCATAAAAATAAAAACTTTAGAAAAAAAGAGGGAAAAAAGTTAAAAAGGAAACAAATAAACAACAAATCTATCATATATTAAATTGACAATTGACTAGTGCTTTACAAAAATACCATATCATACTATATTACGATATTATTATAAAATATTGTAACTTTTATGCCATAGAAAAATATATTTCTTTACCCTTTTACTAGTAGAAAATTTTATCTTTTCTAAAACAGAGATTTCTAAAAGCCAATCTTTAGTATCTGGAGTAAAGTCATTGTTCCAATTTCTCAATATTATCCTTTTAGCTAACCACCCCCCACATATATATATCATATGGGTCAATAATCCTTTTTACATCTCCCACTGAGAAAATCTCAAGGACGTCCTTTAGGGAGTCCTAATACACTCTAAATATTTTTTTTAACGAATCAGCTTGAATCTGAAATTAATCAATACCATTGTAACATCTTTAAGAACATGTAGCCATTGATGGGGCATTATTGGTGTATTATTGGTGCCTTTGGTTTATGTTTGATATATCCCAGTAGTATTCACTTTAAAAATATTCTTCAAATTTTAATAAAGAGATGTTATGGATTTCTGTTATGGATTCCATCAACTGCAGCATCTCAGATACCTTTGAAGTAGCAAAAGTATCTGATCTATATTGAGCCATTAAAATATGCTTAAATTGAAAATACTGCCAGTGTTGTGAAATACTTGCTCATCCTATTTCAGATGAAAAAAAGATATTTCATCCTCTCTGACATGAGATTTTTGCAAAAATATAACATCAGATATTTAAAGAACTACATAGAATCTTTGTACATTTAAGGATGTTGGCATTCCTCTCACTTTCCAACTCAATATCCTTAAATTCAGCATATAAAAATTTAAATACAATATAATTATACATAGAAACCATAGAAAGTAAGCCACCCTTGAAAGCATTAAAAAGTAGCATTATGGATATACGGATAAATAATACATGGCTACAAAGAATTATTATGAAAATAATCCAACCAGGAACAAAAGAAACTATACCTAGAATTAAAAACATAAAACAAAAATACTTACACAAAAAGAAATTAAACCAACAAAATGAATAAAAACAATGACTTCCACAGAGAACAAGTTCACCACCTCAACCACCTTAGCTCCCAATTTCCACCCCACCCTTTTTTAATAAACATTAAAATTAACAACAGCGTGCTTAGAACAAGACCCAGCAGAGGGCAATGCTGACTAACTCAAAACAAAACAATGAAATTACCTAAGGAAGCGTAGTCATTTCAAGATAGCAAGATTCAGTCAGTGCACAGTCAAAAATGTCAGTGCTGGTCAGGATCCATAAAGTGCTTGATTTGGTCAGAGATGGTGAGACAGAAAATTGCAGAAAACAAGAAAATAAAAACCATTGATTGTCTTTAGTCAAGGAAGTGGAGGAACAGTTCTTCCTCAAAGAGATCGAACCAGGTGAAATATTGGGGAAGATTTAAATTTTATGCCCTTTAAAGTTAAGTGAATAGATATCACGAATTGCCACATCATGAAATTTGATAATCTGAAAATTCATGGCAAAAGAGATAATGTAAAATGAGAAAGATGGTGAACCATCTTCAAAAGGGCTTTGAGAAACTGAAACAAATATAAGCTGACTAATTCTATTGGTGTGTGCTGTCTGGAAAAAGCATGGATTAGGGAATGAGAGAACAATATTTAACACTTATTAGGTCCACAGCACGGTTCCACTTTCTTGGTCTATTTGGAGAATAATGATCTGAAATCACAGCAAATTTTAGGATGCAAGTTTATTAAAGACATATCTTCAATTCCAGCCTTGAAAAGAGGCAGGCACATTTTGGTCAATAATAGGTAAGCAGTAACATGTTGACCTGAATCACCAGAGAAACTGACTTTGTAGAATAACATAAAATGTGAAAATAGTTTTTTTTTTAAATTGGAATACTTGGGCTAAGCAGGGATCAATATATTAAATCAGACAATTTCTTATGATTCTTTTAAAGACTTCAAAAAAAATATTGCATGTTGACTATAACTACGCCTGGCCTTAGACAATCAAAAGATGGAAAAGCTAAACAGTATTGCCTGCATACATTTTTAGGTTAAATCAACAGAAGCATAATTTTTAAACTGCAAAAAAGCAATACTTTTATTTTACTTTGCTGACGTCAGACTAATTTCAGCTATGGTGTTCCATTCTGGACACCTCACTTTAAAATAAATTCAAAGAAATTGGGACAGGTTCAGAACATGGGAAGGAAGATGACTAAAAGACCACACATTCTATAAAGAAAGGTGAAAAAAGATGGGTTTGAGAAAAGGCATGAATGCATGAATTTTTTTTTATAACTTAGCCAGTGGAGAAAACACATAGATAAGTAGTTGCCCTTTACTGCTGTCTGAGTATTCTAAATTTTGGTTAGATTCAAGTTTTTCTGAAACTAAGGATAACACAAAATATAACAACCTATATACCCACTACACCTGAATTCCTCTGAAACAAGTTTGGGGACTGCAAAAAAGTTCCTGCCCTTTCCGCCACTGGCAACTTTGAGAACAAAAACTATCATATTCAATGGCTGGTTTCACCCATCATAATACATCATGAATTGTTTAACAGGTTTGCTTGAATAAGGAATGATTGGCCAGACTCATGCATACATTAAATCACAATGAAGCAAGCTACATTATGGCTTAATGTAGCACAAAGCTGCAATAATTCTAAATAATGTTAATTTTGTGTGACTGTTTTTACACCTGTAAATAGCTCTCATGAGAAGGATAAACATTATTGAAACAACAGGAATTTGGGAAGATGAGTTTCATCTTTTTCCCTTATGACCTGTTGCAGTGAAAAATCACCTTTGGGAGATGTTATTTTCATTACAAAGAAATACTTCGATTTACAGCAGTGAAATTTCTTCCAATACAAAGAAAAGCTTAGGTTGAAGGAAGAATTTTCAGCCTTTTCAAAAGAAAGGGTATTACTGTACATCTGATCTAGTACAACATGGTCCAATCCTGCCTTCTTCCACTTAATATCCACTTAATCTAAAGGATGCACAAGATGCCAAAATATTATTTGATTGTGTGCATCGTATAGAATATAAGCCTCCCTTCATTTTGATTTCTAATGAGGGACTGGGTCAGTGGTGGGATTCAAATATTGTTGCCACTTGTTAGGTGGGTGTGGCTTGGTGGGTGCGCTTTGCGCACGTGCACACGCTTTGCATGCACATGCGTGCACCAAATGCACACTTTGCGCAGGCACAGAGGCGTTCTAACTTGCCTCCTGCAAGCCTGCACGATCCCAGTTGCTTCAGCAGCTGCTGCGTAGCGCTACTCTGTGCCACGCAAAGCAGCTGTGCTTCAAATTCAGCAGATAAAGGTGAGTGTGCGAGCCTGGGTGGGTGGGTGGGCCCAACAGCAGAGCCATTAGAGCAGTGGAGAGAACCGGTTTGGTCTCCACTGCTCATCGCTCCAGCGTCTCTCCAGAACCGGGCAGAACCAGTTGAATACCACCACTGGACTAGGTGTTCCATTTTATTTTCATTCAAAACAATAATAAAAACAAGACAAAATCCTTATGTTTCTATTTAATTTTAAGGAAATATATACCATAGCTCATTTAATTCAAGTATCTTAACTCATGGGTGTCAAACTCGATTATGTCACATGACATATCGTCATGTATTTTTGCCTTAGTGGGCATGGCCTGCAAGTAATGCATCCAGCCCACGGGCTGCCATTTGACAGGCCTGTGACTTAACTGGTACATCTTTCAATAACCGAAATCATACATTTCCCTTAATTCAGAATTTGTACATATATCAAAGGTAAATATAAAGACCTCCCTTTTCGGGAATGTCCATCTGCTGTCTCATAACTAGAATCAAGTTTGCAGGAAAAAATATTTGTGAAATTATATTTTATGCTTGAAACGGAAAAAGCCGAAATGCCTTGTTTTGGATTGACTTGGGGCCATGGATCCCAAAAGAGCTTTCAAAGTCAAAACAAATATTTCTCATGTAATAAATGATGATTTATTACTGTCCAAACATCTATAATGCATCCAAAAGCCAAATTATAACGTCTTGTTGAGGATGTAACTGGTGATTAACTTGACTGCTAGCATGATCTCCTGGCAAGTTGGCTTGATCTGGGATTCAGGGAGAAGGAATCCATATTTGCCTTTATCACGAAGCTCAAAGGTGAAGGAATATTTGATTCCCTGGTTGAATACCCAGTCATCGGAACAACCAGAGGAAAGATCTGCAAAACAAGACACAACAAATGGAATGATAGGAAACATAGCAGGGAAAAAAAGAGAAAAAACAAAAACAAAATGATTAATGTGAAGGTAAGATACTGGTGTTTGTATAATTTTAAGAGAAGATTGTTGTTCACTTGTGGAGGCCTTGAGGTAAATCAAATGTTTAGAATCAGTTACTTCCATTTTAAAAATAGGATCAGGAATCGTAAGTTATGAAAGCCCTCTCAGAACTGGGAAACCTGCTGCCAGTAATAAAAATAGACGTAGATAGAAAAACAGTTTATGTAGAATGCTATAGGAATTCTATGGAGCTGTGTTGGTGCAGTGGTTAGAATGTGGTTATTGCAGACTAATTCTGGCGACTGGCAGTAGTTCGATTATGATCAGCTCAAGGTTGACTCAGCCTTCCATCTTTCCAAAGTCGGTCAAATGAGGACCCAGATTGTTGGGGGCAATATGCTGACTCTGAAAACCATTTAGAGACTGTTGTAAAGCACCATGAAGCAGTATATAAGTCTAATTACTAGTCTATTGCTATGGCTCAGTTGCCTGCTTCTTTTCTAAAAGGAGAGAAACACATAAACACATTCCTGAAATCAGTAATGTGGGATTGATCTGTTATTAATCTCTTAGCAATATCATCCATTTACACTCATGGACTTTTATGTACTCACTGGCTATCTCCATTTTGACCCACATCTGTTTTAGCCGTATTGATTTGTTTTTCTCTCTCTCCATTCCCTATATAGTGCCCCCACAAAGATGAGCTTTTTTCAGGATACCTAAACCTTTGGGTCTTCTTATTTGTCACTCTTTTGGTGGCTTCATTTACATGTAGTTACAAGAGATTGGGTTACAAGAGATTAGCATTGGGTTTATGAGAACATAATTCCAACAGCTCTTTGAAAAAAATATCTTCTGTATTGTAGATGGTACAATTATTCCTCAGTAAATGACAGTAACTGAGACTGGTAACTCCAATGCTAAGGTTGTAAAGAGAAAAATCATGTGACCATACCAACTTAAGATGGCAGTTCTGGTTGGGGGTATTAAGTGAATTGTACGCTGTCATCAAGCACAATGTCAGATGACTGCAACTTACTGCAATTTGCAACTACTTGCCTTCTTCTCCATTCATTTTGCTTTTTGGAAGCTTGCAAAGGGCAATCTCTGATTGTAACGATGCTGCAATGGCAGCAACTTCAGGGACTGGCCATAAGATCCCTGCACTATTGTAACTTTAAATGATTGCTGAACTAATGATCATTAGGACTACCTGAATTTTCCACAAGTGCTACATCTCCATGCAACTTTTTTTTCTTCTACCCAGAGGAAGAAAGCCCTATCACTCTCCAGCATGACTTATATGTCTTTTAACAATGTGTAAAATACGTACAGATAGTAGATGCGGATGTTCCATACTTATACACTTTACCATAAAGGCTGGCTATAGCTTTGACAGCTCTTTTTGCAAGTTCATTCTAGTATCAAACAAAGAAGAAACCAGCATCAATTGGAGCAAAATACAAAGATCTTAAAAATAAGCTTCCTATACACTTTTTTGAGCCACAGAATCTATAACACCTGGATGATTTTGCTTACCTCAATTGTGCTTCATTGAATTTTTCATCTTATTGACCTCATTTTTTCATTTCCATTGGTTATGAATTCAGCAAAAAAAAAAATTCACATGAATATTCATATGAATTGTTCTAATTTTAGCTTGTTCTAGTAGTGTGTAGTTCTAATGTTCCTATTGTGCCATTTTTGTAACATTTTAATTATATCAAAATTCTGAGAAATGCAGATTTCATCATGCTTGTACATTCTGGACCTTATATATTTAGCAGGTCAAAAAGTGCCGTATGTGATTAAAAATTCTGATGTTTTTGGTTTTTGAGTAGGATTTGGGGGATTAAATTCCTAAGACAAAGAAGTAAATGGGGGGCAGGGCAAAAATCATACTTGATCTAATTTATTGATAGGTAATTAAAATTATGTTCATATAATCTATTGCCACTTATTTAAAATACTCCTCTTTCATCACATTAAATTTAACAATCTGGTATTAATTGGGTGGGGATGACAAGCCACATGAAGTCCTAGGATTTCTGGATATGAATTTCTTTAATAGATACATGAGATGGGATTCCATCTGAAGATTAGTAAAGAATTGTGTTGGTTGAGCACAAAGCAGACAGTCAAATTATAAATGTTGGGAAATGGGATAATTGTAATGCCTTCATACCAATTCATTATAATTTGCTGTCTTCTCATAGGTATAACCAAAAGGGAACAATATCATCTGAGAGTAGGAATGCATGGTGAGGTAGCCCTTGATTGAAGGAAGATGGCTGCGGATGAATGAAGCAACTGCTTTAGTTTCTGGTTCAGATTCTGGTGCAGATCCACAATATGTTTCTTCACAGGGATTTTTGGAAGAATCAGCAGCTGTTGGTGGAAAGAACAGTTTCATTTTATTATACAGTTAAGTTGATCCTGGCTAGCATAGACATTACTGATAAAGGTTTATTTCTTTGGTTTGAATCAGAACATCTTCCACTGATCTACGCTGATGGCAACATCACTTAGCATGTTAATTTGATTGATAGAAATAAACCAGTTAAACATGTTCAAATAACTGATAGATTTGCCTGCACAGGTTATTTTTGCAAGCTTATTCAAAAGTATGTCCCAATGTATTCAGGAGGGATTACTCCTAGTAAATGGCCATAGGAATATGCTCTAGAGATAGTTTAACAATTATGCAAAAATATAACACTTGGCAATGATTGTATTAGAATATTTAATAGGGTACAATTTCCATATATTATTACATATCTAATAGATAGAAGCTTACCTCTTTTTTTCCTTCTTCCTAGCATTATCCCACAATTGCAGGCTCCATTTATCATTGGACCAATAGAGTGTTGACCCATAGATTGCAACAAGAATTGACTGATTGGCTTGCTGCCTGAACCTCATTTCATTAGATGAGAGAGACTGATTGGCCCAAAGTCACTCAATTGGTTTTCATGCCTAAACCACTCACTGCTTACTGGTGTTTTTACCCTAGACTAAACTGGGCATCATGTAGACATACATGTCACACAGATAAATACTTTATAGCAATAAGATATAACTTGAATAATAATTTGAAAAAAGTCACTTCCCAAGGCTAACTGGATTTTTATAGTGCTCAGTCATTATGTACACTAATATTTCAATATGAAACAATTCTTTTTAACAAAGCATTTAACCTACAGTATATCAGTGAAATACTTTTTAGAAATTGCAGTCTACATCCAGAGAAAGAGCTTGTATAGTATAAAATAAAATACTATCTTGATCACCCAGAAAAGATTTAAAACACACTTAAACACATATGATAAAAGCATGAAAAAAATGAAGAAGGAAAGGATTCATTCCCTTTTAATTGGAAGCATGAACATTACAGTTTTAATGGTAAGTTACATCACTAAGTTTTGGTGACAAATTGCAATAGGATTCTGGGAAGTGTACAATGCTACCTTACCTCCTTTAGATAAATAAACTAAAATGGAAGAATAAAAGTCCAGAGTTTTGTACTTCCCACAGTAGTCAAGAAATGAGTATCAACACTGATGTGATGTATGGTGCTTTGGTATAAAAATGAAATGTTTACTCAATCTTAGTTCTTAGGTTCATTAAAAATGCTATTTTCAATTCAACTCTTTTTGATTTACTCTAAAGGTCTAGTGGTAATCTAGGTAATTTTACTAAAACACCATCTGGATTAGTCATTTGAAAATAACATGTAGATATACATAATTTACAAAGGCTACTTACTATTCCATGCAACATCAAAGTTCCTATTGATGTCAACACCAGTGCAGTTATTCTGAAATGTATTAGAACGATTCTTTCTCCAAAAACGATTCTGCTGGACAAAAATAATTTAGGGACTTAATCTGAGCCGTATATATTTCTGTATGTTTTCTCTTTGTTTATGCTAATAGAAAGTGGAATGCATTAATTGTCTGCAGGAAGACAGTGCAATGGAAAGCAGGACAGTGCGTTCAGTGAGCTTTGCTTTGCTAGCCTTGTTTAGCTATAATTCTTTGCTATGCAGTTCAGATAAAAAAGATTGTTCAAGTGTTCTGGAAAAGAATGCAGAGAAGAAGAGAGGCATCCTCAGATCCATTAGACAAATGTACCTAATGAAGCCCTTATAAATAGAAAAATGCCCATCTAAGCTTTGGTCTTGTGAAGTTTCCCTGATTAGACTGATCTCTAACACTTCACAGCTTATCTTGACTTTTGACCTTAGCCTGGTAGAAATTTCAAGACACGGCTTGACTAGATTAAAATGTACAGTATTTCAAACCCAGAACTAGGCATATAGAATAACAGATTTCCTACTACATTAGAAAAATATTGGAAGCTTTATATCCAAGAATGCCTTATTTTTGTCCTTCTGAATTAATTGCTTCTTTTCCCCCCCAATTTTTTTATTTTATTCTACGTATACACATCAATACATAAACAGTGTGGCACCTAAGTATCATACATTCTGGTGCAAACAAAAATAATAACATTAATCAAATCTCTAATTTTAATACACATATTTGTATTAAATTATAATCTTTTATTACTTAATGATTCAATATTCCAATACATTCTTCTTATGCCAATCACTATATTATTTAAGTATACAAGATAGTTTCATTATTCAATTCCTTCTTTCATTTTTTTTTTTTTTAAAAACCTCTCTTTTGGCAAGCAGGTTCCAGGTTCCAGGTTTTTACATTTCAGCACAAACATGACCATAGTTACATTTTCATCTTTCTTGTTCAGTTTCATATCACATTATTACTTATTAATATTACATTGGTTAAACTTATTTTATCCAATTTTGATTCTTATCTTAACTTATTTCATTTTTCTTGTGATATTCTCATATCTTACTTTACAATATTATCTAAGATTCTTATCATTTCTATATTTATTGCACATATTACTTTTATCTGTCACATTTGCCATTTTATCAATCCTTGTTCTATTAATTCTAAAAATTGTCCCCTTTAGTTGTCAATTTGAGCTTACCACCTTTATTCTACATTAATAACAATATTTTTCTATCTACTAAATATAAGATATACATATATTTTATGTCAGATTCCGCATAGTATTCTTTTCTCAATCACTTTATAAATCATCTATGTATTACAAAAATATTATGAATTAATTGCTTTTTGATGCAGTCCTTGGCGGCCTTAAATCAGTCTGCTTCTTCCCTTAGTAGGGTCTAATCTTATAAAATAGGTCTCTAAAATGGTTAGATATGTTTCAGTTATAGCAGTAAAACTAATTCATTAGTTTTCTCAATCATGGTTTATCCGCACATAGCCATTTAGCAAGTCATTGGTCTTAATAAGCACCCATCCCCTGCTTCACTAGTAATATTATACTGATAGAAACATTCTGTGGCTTGGTAACTGTAACCACATTCAGTGAAGTCTAACTGCATTTAGATTTGTTCCCCTGTAAATTCTTTGCAGTCTTTTCTCGTTAGTGCCAGGATGTTAAAGAGACCAAGACCCAAGCAACAGCCTCCTTAATTCCAACCTTCAGACTTCCTTTTTAGAGTCCTATAAAAGTGTGTGTGTGTGTGTGTGTGTGTGTGTGTGTGTGTGCAGGCGGCATGTAGCAAAATATTCAATTTCATTGTACACATTTTGTGCATTGACAATAAAGGTTTGGATTTGATTTGATTTGAAAACCACTAAAATCAAATGTAAAAACCAGCTAAAACAGTTAAATTACAAACATAAGGAAAACAAGTTTGTGAAGGATTAATTTTAAGATATCATACATGATGCAAACATGTTTTCTGCTGACACGGGATCTCCGAGCCTGACAAAAAAGCCATGTTTTGAGGGCTTTGCAGAAGGCCATAAGGATTGGGGCTGATCTCACTTCAGGCCAGAGGTGGTTTTCAGCAGGTTCTGACCAGTTCTGGAGAATCGGTAGTGGAAATTTTGAGTAGTTCAGAGAACCGGCAAATACCACATCTGACTGGAGATTTTACAGTATACTCCAAGCCACGCCCACCAAGCCACGCCCACAGAACTGGTAGTAAAATTGTTTGAATCCCACTATTGCTTCAGGCGCAATAATGTTCTAGAGAGCAGGCACAACAATAGAAAAGGCTCATCTCCAGTTAACCCCTTAATGGATGGAATCTGCAACATGCCTCTCCTGATGGAATGGGTAGAGATAGAAATAACTGGAAAGAAGTAGGTGAT
Organism: Notechis scutatus; assembly: GCF_049901735.1. NCBI lineage: Eukaryota > Metazoa > Chordata > Lepidosauria > Squamata > Elapidae > Notechis > Notechis scutatus. The sequence continues at coordinate 141,689,400 of NC_142012.1, read as the reverse complement.
CCTTTAGATAACTTGGCCCCATGCCTTATAGGGCTTTAAAAGTCAAAACCAGCATCTTGAAAAGCAAACCAGCAATCAATGCAGCTTAAGGAGCAGATATATGTTCTTTTAGGAACACTCATAACTGCTCATGTTGCTACATATATTTTTTCTTTTTCTCCACAGTCTCTTTGATTTGGGCTAGAAGTTGGTTGAATTAATTAGACCTGAAGCAAATATATATTATTTAAAAAAGATATTGAACTAAGCTGAATCTGGTGGCTTGGAGTTATGTTACAGTTTTATGAAATAGATAGATAGATATTATTATATTGTTAATAATGATAATTTTGATCTATTATAACATTATACATATCTTTTGTTATGCTTATCTGTACCTTGCAGTAGAGATATTTGTAATCATTTCTGCTTTCTATTAATTTTGTTTTGTTGTCTTCATTTCTAGTCTTATCAGCAAATGTAAGATGATCATGCAGTTGGATTGGCTATAGACTCAGAGTAGTTTACAGAAATGAATGCTTTTGATTAGTTATATTCCAATTCATTTCAATGGGCTGTTCTACTTCTTACCAAATAAATACACTGAATATATCTTTAGTATGCAAAATTTCTATTGTATTCAGAACTGAAATATCATCAAAGGATGTTTACTTCACAATGGCAGAAAATTCTCATTTCATAGTTAAAGTGGTCTTCAAAATTATAAAATAGGGATGAGGATCCTATGAAGCTCTGGGGTCATGGATCCGCTTCCCCTCATATATGACACAAAGCTGGCCATCTATTGATCTAGGTGCATTAAAAATGTGCCAGAAGTATTTAAAATCTAACCACCCTTCCCTCCTAAAAAATATCTTTGTGAAATTATAGATTATTAGCTTTGGAAATAGCAGGCAAGAGAGAGGACTTCTGATATATGCTTTTTCAAAATAAATCTTAAAATAAAAGTTGATCTTTAACTGATGGTATTGGTGTGCTTCGTTCAAGGAGCATAGGAATGTCTTAGGTGCTAGAAGAGATTATACTGTTAAAAAGTATGAACAATACCTGAGTCCAGCTCCAGACATAGCCATCTATATTAACTATAGGAACGATGTAGAAATTCATGTTATCAAGTATGTGCGTCATGTCCCTGTCTTTTCCATAGGTGCTGATGGCCTGATAATTTAGAAAACACAACTGTTTTAGAAATAAATAAATACATTTCTCTGTGATCCTATATAACTCAAAATTTAGACTCAGTTGGTCTTATAAATAAAGTGTACCTAGAATTGCAGATTTTCTTCATCACATAGAATCTATTTTCTATATTAATCATGAAGGACTTTTTTAAGAATACAGAAACGTGCTTCACATTTCTGTTTGTTTAGTGGGATACAAGGGCTTTGATCTTGTGAGTTATAGAACATGCAAAGATCAAAAGATCAAAGATCAAAGCCAGTTTGATCTAGTGATTAAAGCACCAGGCAAGAAAGCAAGAGATTTAAATCCCACTTTAGCCATGAAAGCCAGCTGGGTGACCTTGCGCCAGCTACTCTCTCTCAGCCCAACTACTTCACAAAGGTCAGTGGTGGGATTCAAATACTTTTATCACTGGTTCAGTGGGCGTGGCTTGGTGGGCGCACTTTGTGCGCATGCACACACTTTGCATGCGTACACACACCAAATGCATACTTTGCACAGGTGCAGAGGTGTTCTAACTCACCTCCTGCAAGCCTGGTCACTTTAGCAGCTACTGTGTGGCACTCTTCTGTGCCACGCAAAGCAGCTGCGCTTCAAATTCAGAGAATAAAAGTGAGTATGGGAGCCCGGGTGGGTAGGCCCAACAGCAGACTAGCAGAGAAAACTGGTTCGGTCTCCGCTGCTCATCACCACTATTGGCTCGGCAGAACTGGGCTGAACCAGTAGAATACCACCAATAGGAGGAAGAAAAAGTGTTAAGTATGTTTGCTGCTTTGAGTTATGGTAAAAATAATAAAGGTAGGATATAACTAACCAACCAACCAACCAACCAACTAAAATTGTGAATGAGTAAGAACTTCTAGAGATGCTAGAAGTTGTTTCAACATATTTGAGCACAGTTAGGAGAAGGTTACTCTTAATAAATTTGAGACAAAAAACCCTTTTTAATTAACCTCTTTCACAAACCACTGACAAAAGGCAGGAGAAATCCACTCTCGTGCGTGAACACCACAATCCATGAAGATGGCATTTCCTTCTCCACTTTTCTTTCCAATCTGCCTTGAAAACATTTTTTTTAAAAAAAACAAAACGGTTTTTAAGAAAGTACACTTCAATACAATACTATTCCTTACTGTTCCATTCTGGATCAGTATCCATTCTGTTTCAGCAACCTTTACTTTTAAATAGATTTGCTAATAAAAAAAAAGTTTCTAAGAGTCTCATTCTAATTCTTGTATGAAGAAACGTACATGCAAGTAATTTTTCACTGTTGTCTCATTGAAAGAGCAAGATGACTTTATTGTTGGGTTGTCATGTCATGCTTATTATATTAAGCAAAATGACACAATAACCCAAATATGCATAACCTTAAGCCTCAGGGCAGCAGTGCTCTTGAAACATCTGCAGAAGTCACTGTTCACTTGTAATGTTCAATGTGATGGAAGCAGAATGTTCTTATATACGTGGAAACAACTGTATTATATATACTTAACTAATTTCAATTTTATGTGTTGCAAATAAAATGAAAGCAAATATAATATTTGTCTTAACAATACCCACTATTCATTCTGACCCCACCTGCTATGTAAAATATAATGAGGTATGGAGTACTTTATTGGTCCTCCGTTCAGAAAAAAAGTAATATTCTTGTGTTCTTGACCATAAACCAGCCATGATTTGTTAATCAGATGGCTGGACTAACGGAATACTAAAATAAAACTAAATAAATTGCATGTTAGCTTAGCATGATACATAACTTCATCTAGTGGAGAGTTGGAAGAAGAACTCAGATTGAATCAATTATGCTTACTAATATACATGTATTACTAAATACATATATTTTGCTGTATTTCTCTTGCAGTACCTTGAAGAGTAGAATTTAGTGTGTTAATTTGTGCCTATTGATGATGAATTGATTATGAAATTAACACATTCAGAGGAGGCAATAGATTCAATGTCTTTAGAGGACATTTTGTTATCTCTCATACAACAATTAAAGCTTTGGTGCAAGTTATATCAAAGATTCTATGTAAGTTTTCAGAAAATGTATCTGTAATGTTTTCACACCATGAAAGGATACCCACTTCCTCCTTTCTGGCTATTTTTTCTTTGTCTTTTTCTGGCTATTATTTCTCATTAGATGTAAAGAAATTCTTCCTGCATTTGGGATCTTCTGTTAATGTAGATGCATGGCTGAAACACTTGATCAACATGTATAAAAGATCAATGTAACTTTGAGGCTTTTGTTGTTGGTTCTTCTGAGACCAGTGAGTCACTGTAATCTGCTAGCTATAGAACTGATCAAATAATTGTTTGAATCCTCGCCAGATACGGGTGGTGAACTTGGGAGGGTGAGTTTTTCAACACAATTTCATCTGTTGTTTGCTTATTTTCCTGAAAAGATTTTAATACCTGAAGAAGGAAGATGGGTCGATTTTCAAATGTCTTTCCAATCTGAATACGGGAAACCAATGTTGAGTTGCTTTTTGCAATTCTGGCAGTCCAATCAGAAATCTGAGTTAAAAAAAAAAGGATTCTGAAAAAACACCTGATGAAATGACCTGCTGCCTGTGAAATTAAATGATTTTTTAAAAGTTGGACAATGTGCTGGCTGGGGAATTCTGGGAGTTTAAGTCCTTACATATTAAAGTTGCCAAGTTTGTAAATGAAGGTTCTGGTAAATGCAATAGAAGAATAGAATCTGTAAAAATGTTGACAAATCTTTGAAGAAAAATGGGCAATGGGATAATAATAGAGGATGATTTCTACAATTCACATAATTGTGACTATAGCTCAATCCTTGCACGAAAGGTGCCAAGTACTAAAAAGATACATGTCAAATCCTGTGTGAAAATTTTTTGCATTCATTTTTGATAGAATCCTTAGGTAATAGTCTAAACTAGGCCCAGCGTTAGCCACCAACTGCATTCTTCATGCTTCAGAGGATGCATGTACATCCAAGTGACAAACAAGTACAAATGGTTCAATCTCTCTCTCTCTTTTTAGTATATGGTGTACATATCAAGGGAATTCTACGATGCTTTTTATCACAGAATAGTACTGGCAGACAAATATTGCTAGTTCATTTTGTTCATGCTTGCATGCTATCCACAGTATGTCACAGGGGGTGAACTAGCTTTGTACCAGCTGGCTACAGCATTTGAGGGATGTCAAGTCATGTCAGGTGTTTTCTTCCGCCAACGTTGGAAGAATCTAGGCAGCTTCGGCACCTGCATGGAACACTGCTAGATTTTCCCATTGAAGTGGTACCTATTTATCTACTTGCATTTTTACATATTTTTGAACTGCTAGATGGGCAGGAGCTAGGGGCAAATGTCAAGAACTTACTCCGTCATGTGTTATCGTGGGTCAAACTGCTGGAGTGCCAACTATCTCTGGTTGACAAATTCAATGTCATTAAGCTGTTGTGTCACCACACCTGCTTCCCAGTGTCTCTGATAAATTGGGATTGTTTCTGCTGAAGAATGCTTCCTTTGTAGAATGTCACATAAATTCTGTACCTTGTCCCATTCATTATACTTTTCATAGCTGTATCCATCATTCTTGTCACCATCAAGCTGCTTTTCAATGTCTTCTTGTAGGTTGTCAAATATTATTCTACATGATAAAAAAATCAGAAAAATATACTCTGCCTGAGCTCATTTTATTTCTGCATTTTAGAAGCCACTTGACTCCAAAATGACTTTGAGCAGCTTACATCAAGTTAAAACAATAAAGAAAACAATGAAGAATAGCAAGTCCACACTAACAAAAATGTCATCTACAGACTTTGATTTATTTCAGACTGATTCATTGTATATTTATTTGAACGTACATTAATTATTCAATGCATACTGCATGCAGATTTTGTACAACTTTGAAATCATGGGGCCCATCCAACTTAAATCTGATCCTCAAATTGACAATAGGCTTAGATGTGACAAACCTGTTTCATTGTTTTCAGTGGTATTTGAATCATTTGTATTTGTTAGAGCAGGCCAGGTAATTTTTAAATTTCTTTTCATATATATTTCATGTTGACTTCACCGGGAATTTTGCATGTTGGTCCTGCAGCCATACTCTATCTGGAAATGAACTTTTTTGCACAATACAGAAGAATTCCTCCCTTTTTTCAGCAAGGATGCCACAGTGAAGAAGAGCAACTTATTATTTCTATCCAAGAGCACTATTTTCTAATAAGAGAATAAATTAATTGAAACACACTATTCATAAATACATCACACAGACATATCCCGGGTGTGTGCAATCTCTACACAATTTCAAAAATGCATAGTCACAGACCTGAAAAATAGAGAAGTTAACTTACTGATAAGATATTCCATTCTGTTTCAAGAGTCTCTCAACAGTATTACTCTGTGCAGCACTGACATGGAAATCTACTTCCATCTGTTTGACTATATGCAGTGCTGAATCTGGATACCAAAAATCAACCTGTACAGAAAGAAATGCAAAAAGAGTTGTGATTGAATGGAAATGAAAATTATATCCCCAAAACCTGCTGTTGTTCGACTTCTTGGGAAATTTATTTCTCTTCTGTTCTATTTCTGAGAGGAGAACTAAGTTCAGTTTTGTGCAAAGATTCTGAAATATTAATTGTTGATTGGTATAAGCTGATGCTGAATTTGGGAAAATTATTCATTTGTTAAAGGTAAGATTTTACCTGATATGGAAAGATGTGAAGACTAAAACAAGTTTATATATAATGACTAGTCATAGCTGAAATGGTTTGTGAAGACAGAAAGGTTAATCTATTTCTGATCAATGGATTGATTATGTGCCATAAAGGCATTTTTGATTCTAAACGACCAATGCGCTGGTTGCGGGGCAAACCACCTGCGATCAGATTGCAAATTCCTTGACGCGCTCTGCCATTCCTGTGGAAAGAGAGGCCACATCGCAAAGGTCTGTAGAAGCAAGCGAGGATCCAGTCCGATTAGGAGGGAGAATAACTACCGCCAGACCACAGGAAATCTTCCTGTGAGTCGGGATCGCCTGAACCACCAATGGAACAACCACTCCTACAGAAATAAAGCACCTGCCACTTCAACGAGATGAGAAGAGGCACACCAAACCATTACCATCGGCCACGCTTCATCCTTAGATGCAAGAAAAATCCGAGTGAGGGTCACTATCGAGAACCAACCTTGCGTAATGGAAGTCGACTCAGGGTCATCTCTCTCGATGGTTTCCTGGAAGACCCTCAAACAGCTAATCCCTGCCATCCGTCGTCAGAACCTCAGCGCCCAAAAAATTATACTCAAAGATTACTAGGGAAACAGAATCCCAGTCGTCGGTATCAGCCAAGTCCAAGTATCATTCAAAAATCGTACCGCATCACTACCGCTGACCGTCGTCGATCGTGACCGACCTAGCTTATTAGGCCTTCAATGGTTCGCCCCACTCGGGATTGAAGTAGCTGGCATTCACCAAGCCGGAAGTGATGACTGGGAGGAGGCCCTCGTCCAGGAATTCGAGGACGTTTTTACAGAGAAGCTAGGCAAGTACACGGGGACCCCGATATCGTTTAACCTTAACCCTGAAGTAGCCCCCATTCGCCTTAAGCCTCGTCGGGTGCCTTTCGCACTCAAGCCAAAGATCGACGAGCAGCTCGATAAATTAATAGCCATGGGTGTTTTAGAACCTATTGACCACGCCCGTTGGGAAACCCCAATAGTAACACCCATCAAACCGGATGGATCGTTAAGAATTTGTGGGGATTACCGGGCCACCCTGAACCACGCACTTCAACAGAGCGCTTACCCGGTGCCGGTGGTTCAACACCTTCTCCACTCCCTGGGCGGTGGGAAAATATTTGCAAAACTGGATTTAGCTGTAGATGCGAAAACCGCGGAAGCACAAACTATTGTAACGCACAGGGGTGCCTTTAAGTGCAATAGACTCCAATTCGGAGTGAGCGTAGCCCCGGGGATTTTCCAAAGTCTGATGGAGAGACTCTTACAAGGCATCAAAGGGGTCGTGCCGTATTTTGATGATGTTTTGATTGCTGCCCCTAACAAAGAAGTATTAGAAAAGCGTCTCAGAATGGTTCTCCAAAAATTCAAAGATGCCGGCCTGAAGGTTAAAAAAAATAAATGTCAACTGTGTACCGAGAGAGTAGAATTCCTTGGATACCTTCTCGATAGACAAGGAATCCACCCCATGGATAACAAGCTAAAAGCAATCAAAAATGCCCCAAGACCTAAGAATAAGACGGACCTCCAAGCCTTCCTGGGACTTATTAACTTTTACAACATCTTCTTGCCCCAGAAGGCGACCGTAGCTGAGCCCCTACATAGACTTCTCGACAAAAGAGCTGCCTGGGTCTGTGGACACCGAGAGGAACACGCATTCCGACAAGTGAAAGACTTATTGACCTCCGACGCTGTGTTAATGCAGTATAACGAGACTTTGCCTTTAACCATTACATGCGACGCATCACCGTTTGGAGTAGGAACCATTTTGAGTCATGTGTTACCAAACGGAAATGAGGCACCTATTGCGTTTTTTTCAAGGACATTATCAAGGGCTGAAAGGAACTATAGCCAACTCGATAAAGAGGCTCTTGCTGTGGTATCGGCTGTAAAGCGTTTTCACGAATATGTGTATGGACGAGCATTTACTATAATTACAGATCACAAGCCATTGCTCGGTATTATAGCGGGAGACAAGCCAACCCCCTATATATTGTCGCCAAGAATGACTCGCTGGTCAGATTTCCTGGCTGCATACAATTATCTACTGCAACATTGCCCGGGGAAAGCCATTCCCCACGCTGACGCTTTAAGCCGTTCCCCAATTCCGGAAGCCGTCGACGACCCAGCTCCAACCCTCATGATGCTCCAAATTGAAACGCTGCACTCGCTGCCGCTAACAGCAAGAGACATCACCATCGAGACGAAACGGGATCCTGTTCTGGCATGAGTTCTCAGCTGGGTTGAACGGGGGTGGCCAGTCGATGAACCCCATGACAACTTCGCACCGTTCAAAAACCGGCAGACTGAACTGTTTTCTCAGAAAGGCTGCATTCTATGGGGAGACAGAGTTGTTGTCCCAGAGAGGCTACAACAGGCAGTTTTAAAAGTATTGCACGAAGGACATCGAGGCATCGTGCGCATGAAGGCGCTCGCACGAAGCTACGCGTGGTGGCCGGGCATCGATAAGCAGATCGAAGCCTGGGTAACTACCTGTCGAAAGTGCCAAGAAGTCAGCAGTACCCCACCAAGAGCAATGCCAACCGAGTGGGAAACCCCTCGGGGTCTGTGGTCCCGCATCCACATTGATTTTGCGGGACCCACCAAAGGTCACACTTTTCTCCTAACAGTGGATGCCTATTCCAACTGGCTCGAAATCCACAAAATGAAAACTACTACAAACGACTCTGTCATTAACAAACTAAATAAACTATTCTCAACGCATGGGTTACCAGACGTTCTAGTTTCTGATAACGGGCCCCAGTTCACTGCCCTGGCATTTGAACAGTACCTAGCGGACTGGGGCATCCGCCATGCACTAACTTTGCCGGCGCACCCTGCAGCCAACAGAAGGGCTGAGCGAATGGTCCAATTCGTCAAAAAGACTCTACACAAGATGGAGCAGGGGGATATTGACAACAAGCTGAACAGAATACTTCTACTCCAACACATCACCCCACACACCGTCACGAATAAGACTCCAGCCGAACTGTTGATGGGATGGAGACTTCGATCCCACCTCGACCGTCTACACCCTTCCTACTCGCCAGAGAAACCTTTCGGATCTAGCGGAAAGTGCCGCGAATTCAAGGTAGGTGACTTGGTGTTTGCTAAAAACTTTTCTGGCGAACCGTTGTGGGTCCCAGCAACCATAACCCAACTCACCGGCCCCAGATCTTACCGCCTACAAACCACGGACGGGAAAGTATGGAAACGCCATATACATCAGCTTCGATCCAGATTGCAACCCATTTCCCGCGACTCCCCTGATTCTCAAACTGGGGAGGGAGGGGATATCGAGGGGGCCGAAAACGAAATAACGGATGACGTAATCAGGGAAAAACAACCGCCAACCCAACTACTTGAGAGAAACACGCTGACTGAAGAAGAATCAGGAAGGGGGTTTGCCTCGCTGCGGAGAAATACCACGATAGAGGCAAGCCCACGGAACCCGGAAACAATCCCAAGAAACCCAGATGACAACAATGGCGAAAACGGGAATAACCGCGCCGAGTCTTTCCTCGGAGAAACGGAACCGTTCGTGCCAGACAACTCAGAAAACGTTCCACCGGAACCGGACTGCAGACAGAAACCGGTGGAACAGCGCAAATCGAACAGGCAGGTGAAACGACCTGCGTATCTACGTGAATACATCACCACACCCCTCAAATGAAACCTAGGGGGGAGGGGTGTCATGAACTAAGTAAATGCATTTAATAAAGCTTGACAACCTTACTAGAAAAGCAGGCTCGTAATCCTGCACTTCTGATTGGCCCATAAATAGCAAATCATGATTGGTCTCTTCTGGGCAATCTGATTGGCTAATAGCGGGTCGTCTCACATTGGGCACAGTTTAAACGCTCCAACGCAATTCATTGGTTAATGGGACAGCAGCCATCTCTATAAAAGAGCTGCTGCTGCCCAAGGTTTTTGCTCTGTTCCTGATCGTTAATAAAGAGTTGAAGTTCACCGTTCACTGCCTCGTCTCCGTTCCTTGCGCCCATGCCCAGAACATAACAAGAACAATCAACCAATGGAACAGCTTGCCCTCAGAAGTTGTGGGAGCGCCATCACTTGAGACTTTCAAGAAGAGATTGGACTGCCATTTGTCAGAAATGGTGTAGGGTCTCCCGCTTGGGTGGGGGGTTGGACTAGATGACCTACAAAGTCCCTTCCAACTCTGATTATCTGTTAAATCTGTCTGTTAAATCTAACCATTGAAATGCAGCATTGTTTATATTTTAAAAAAAATCAAACACTGGACCGGCATATGCCCTTAATTTATAGCCAGTCATGTGATTTACAGTTTGATATGGGATCCTGTACTCACACTGAGGAGAGGATACTATGCCCCACTTATACAGAGATTCCTGGCAAATGACATGTGAGGTGCAAATCCTCTTCAGGATTGTCTATTTGCTGGCATGGGAGTTCGAAGCCTAACATCTTTTTTTGTGGGGTCATTTATATGTCTTCATATATTGGCTATCCATTGGGAATCAATGTTAAAGTTGTTGGGCAGATGTTGTGGCCCACTGAACAATAGTTTGGGAAGAATCTAGGTGTCTAAAATGCCAGAGGATCCCATTTGGTCCATGGCAGATTTCATGGAAAGCCAGTGGCTAAGTGTTAGCATTGTGTTCCAAAGTGTTATGTTGTTTGTTGTCTTGTTATGTTGATTGTTATCAGAGGTGGTATTCAGCAGGTTCTGACCAATTCTGAAGAACTGGAAGCGGAAATTTTGAGTAGTTTGGAGAACCAGCAAATGCCATCTCTGACTGGAGATTTTATAGTATCCTTCCCCACCACACCCACCAAGCCATGCCCACAGAACTGGTAGTAAAAAAAAAAAAGAATCCCAATTGAAACAATCTGATTGTTTTGTTGACTGTCCTTTTCTGTGGTTTTATTTTTATTCTACTGCATGTTTATCATGATAGAAAGCTAAAAATAAGTGCTGTTAAAGACTTCTTGGGCCCATAAAATGGTTGTAACAATAAGCAGCTTTGAGATTGCAGCTTACTCAGTCCCCTGTAAATCAGTGCAGAATCCTAATGACAATTAATTATTAAATTAAGCCAGGAAGAGAACTTTCCAAACAGTCTTATCCTTTTGTGTATTTCTTGGAAAGCAGCTTTGTTTTGAGAATGCATTGTATAGCCAAGTTCTGCCACAGATTCAGCCTTTGGTAATGGAAAGGCAGAGGAAATCCTTATGGTATTAGGTTAATAATGTAATTAGTAATGTAATTCAATTGGAATGATAGAGTTGGACTCTTTGGTTGTTCTTATTTGGTTCTAATTTGACATTGCATATTAAAGACCTTGAGTAGCAAGGCTTTTTTTTTTTTTTAAAAAAATCCACATTATACATAGGCAATAAGGCAAGTCAAAAGAAAATGAAAATGTCAAGGCTTTTCATCATGTTTATATTCTACTTATAAAGCATTCTTTGTCTAGAAATAAAATCTGCATTTACTGAATTAGGAAAAGAACATGAAAAGGGCTAAAGCTTGACAAATACCCGTTTTCTTATTATATACACTGAATTGCTTTTTAAGTTTTCCCCTTGTGATTTATAAAAGCCAATATTAGGCTGAGAAAAGTGTTTGTATGTGGATGAAAATACAGTCTCAGTAGATGGTATTGTGTGGCCGATATTGCCTGGGTTTGGAAGTTAAATAGAGTCAAGCCTATTTAGTATTTGGATGGGGGACCACTTAGATGCCTAGGATTAATAAATATTAAAGTCATGTAAGCTTTTCTAAATAAATAAAAACATCCCAACAATGGAAAAGCATGTTTGTACTGCTGTAAAAAACAAAAAACTGCACATCCATGAAATCACCAGGAATCCAACTAAACTTGAAAACAACTTTAAGATAATGTGAATCTTTCAAATTGGCTTTTAATGCCATCCTGGCATGAATTTAATTCTCTTAAATACTGTATAAGGAGAGAAAATAAACCCATAGGAAATAGTGAGGATATTCATATGGGCGATTGTTAATGCTTGCATCTTCATTCTTACACAGTAATTTTCAGGTAGGCATCACAAGTATGTTTATGGATGCTTATTAAGAAAATAGGTGTTTCGTCACCCTTTACTAAAATGTGATCTAAAATTTAGTGGATAATGATAATATCCACTGTGTCTTCCCCTGTTTCTCTAATTTTAGAAATTAACTTACTTTTAAATATCTGGGGCAGAATCATCTAGATGTTTGAAATTTCAAAATATATGATGAATGAAATCTTTGTTGCAGAAAAGAAAAAAATGTGCAAGAATAATAAGATATTGTAAAGTTTCATACAGGTTTTGGAATAGAGGACAGGTTTTTAACTGAGTTTACTAGTCATTTTTTCTTTTTTCTTTACCCATTTGTTTATAAATACAAAAAAATAGAAAAAAGCAAACATAAACGTGCAAAAAAAGTTTAAAAAGTAAGATGTAACATTCCTCCATTTTCCCATATTGAAATAAAAAACAGTGAAGAAAGAAAAAATAACAGTATATTCTTTCTTCCATTTGAATCCCCAATCATTAACTACAGTTTAAATATTTAAACTTTGTATTAAACATTAGTAATTGTTGTTAGTTTCTCTTTGACCTCTAAAACTACATTCCAGATGTCTAAATTTGCCTTGCCCTGTGATATGTTGTATATTAGGGAGCTATTCCTGCTTTAATTAATTTTAATTGTGTATATATACTGCCATTTTAACAATCCTTTATATATTAAAAAACTGGAAGCCTTCAAAACAGTTCATTTTCTTCTGTTGAGCAAATAATCTGTACTGCATGTATATATCCAGGTTTCTGTATATGTAATCAAATAAAACACACACACATACTACTTTGATAAATATAAAATATTCATATATATTTTGAATAGGCATGTATTTTGCAAAATTCCTTATGGGGCACAAAGCATCTGAGTTGCAAATTTTTCTCACCTGTACAAGGCTTGGCAAGGATTTCATTACGCTTACTTCCTTTTCATTTTGTGGTTTTACGCGAAAAACCTTTGCACTTTAGAAGAGAAAGTAAAGCAATGAGCAGTATACCAAGGCGTGGAAACAAAAACAAAAACAAAAAAACCCCCCACAATATCCTTTAATGATGTGAAAAGGCTGTACCTGTCAAATTGTAGTGCAGAAGTGAAAACACAAGTAATGGTCATCACATCCAGAACCAACAAGGACATCATGGTCCTTTCTCTTTGCTGCCACTCATCTCTGACATTTTTATTCTTCTGTTTGATGATCAGATAATATCCACAGAAGATTTCTTTGGAAGATGTGAAGTTCTGCTGTTTTGTCTACATTTAGATTTCATGTAAATTTACTATGGGTATTGGAATCTTTTATAATACTTATTAACACCTTTAAAAAGTTCAGAGAATAACTCTCACACTGATGTACAATATTTGATAAATGAGAAAGCATGTCCATAGACACAGAATGCATTTGTACTGCAAATTTGAGTACTTGAGAGTATGTGTCTGAGAATTCTCTTCTAGGTAGTGGATCAATGGATCAAGAGGACCTCACAGGTTGGGAAAGACTGGTTTCCTTCTCATGTGCTTTTGAATATATTTAGGCACTCATTTGATTACTTTTGCCTTTATTTTGTTGTTATAAAGCAACAGTAAATACTGTTGTACTTTTACATCTCCATCTTTGAGTAGACCCTATGGCTGTCCCATCCACATCTAAATTCTCTCCCTCCCACAACCAAATTTTATTGATTAGATTTATATCTTGCATAGCAGCTGGAGATATCATATACAGCAGTGTTTCCACCTAATTTTATTCATAGCAACAACGCTTGTAAGGTAGATTGGAAAGAAAAGGGTAAAACATCTTCTGTTTGGATTTAATGGATTCTTGGAAAATTAGGGAGTTTCAGGTGATTAGAGGGTTCATTGTTCAGAGTAAAACAGGCCACTTCACTCTACTTCTGGACCATATTTCACTTGAGATAAGTATCAGAATAATGTGTGTGTTTCAGGCTAAAATATGTTAAATTTTTAACTTTTAAGTTAATGGAGATATCTGGGAAACATTTGTCTAGATCATGAGTGTCCAATCTTTTGACTTGCCAGGGCTGCACTGAGTAAAATCGCATGTAAATATATATAATTCAGTTAATGTATATAAAATTAGTTAATGTATATAAATAATGATGTTAAAAGTTTACAATGTTGTTGGGCTGCCTTACTAACTGTCTAGGGCTGCATGTGAGCTATGAGCTATAGGTTATTACAGACCAATGTAATATAGTTCAATAGATGCCACGGGTCAATGCCAATTACTCTGACTTTCATAAGATAAACAATGAATTGTTTAACTGTGGTTTCTCTTACAGTTTAGAGTACAGGGAAAATTCTGTGAGAAGCTGTCTTTTGGGGAAAAGAACCCATATTTAACTGGGAGTGACATGTTGAGAGAGAGAGCGGGAGAGAGGGAGGGAGGGAGAGCGGGAGAGGGAGAAGGAGAGAGAGAGAGAGAGAGAGAGAGAGAGAGAGAGAATCTTTTCCTAAAAACAGCTATGTTTCCTTCTACCTGTATGTGAATTCAAGAAAGTAAGGTTTAATTTGTTCTTTTAAGAGTGTAGCTAAATGAAATCAAACTGTAGACTTTTAATTCCCTACCTGTTTTCTCACTTTTTGGAATAATTGCCCTTACTTTAATTCCTTCTCCCATGTGGGTTTCTTGCCTCTGGGCTGCACTTATTCAGAGTACAGGCCAGGAAGAATTTAATTCTCCTGGATAAACTAGCCATGGCATGGAACATGATCTCATGGTGCTATTTTTATTTATGTATGTTTAGGATCAGCGTTGTGCAATCAAGTATTTCTTTTTATTATATACTAGCAGACTAAGTTTTAAGGAAATATTTTATTTTTAACCAGTTGTTATCAACCCTTGTCCACATACTTTTGAACTGACTTACTTGCTGGGCATTTTCCGATAGCTTCTCATAGCAAAGACTTCTAAACTTCAAGATGCCTTTAGTTATGACTTCTTACCCAGCATATAGGAATTGGATGCAGAAAGAGTTGTCTTTTGACTAAGAACCTGCTGTGCCTTTTGACCTGATTCAGCATAATCCTGTTCTCTTTCATAGTTTTTAAACTGTTTATAACTTGAAGCAGCTACTTTTACAGGCTTTTACTAAATTGCTGTTGTTTTAATGGTTTTCAATGCATTGAAAACAGTTTTTAATTGTGTTGTTTGTTTTTCCTGCTTTGGGGGGTTGTTTTTAATGACACAAAGTGAGTGAACTTTTAAACAAACAAATAAAAGAGAAGTTCAGATGTGTTGGATCACAATTCCAAGTAGCCTAAGCCAATAAAATCAGTAATCAGGGATGCTGGTAATCAGGAATGCCATGGATATATGGGGCAGGAGTTTTTTTTTTAAAATGTTCATATGCTTATTTGCATATGTTGAAAGATGCAGAGAAGCCAGAATCTTCCTAAGGCAATTTCAGGTGCATAGCCAAGAAATAACTTTTATGAGTGTTAAACCAGATAGAACACATGAAGTGTCTCTTGCTATTAATATATATTCATATACATATAAATGTAGTCACAGTGTGCTGCTAGTAATTGGAGTCTCAAGATGTGGGTGAGGGTTGATCTTTTGTTGTCCCAGTAGGGTTATGATAAAGTCAAATCCTTTCAAATTGATCTTTTTTTTGGGGGGGAAGAAATCCCCAGTGAGAGTCTTGTTTAGCTTTTAAGCACTCTTAACATTGGATAGATGATAGACAGACAGACAAAAAGACAGATGATAGATAGATAGATGATCAACATTTTTTTTCTTTCTACAACCCATTAATCCCTTTATTCAGGGTGGAGTCGGGGCAACTGAATGAAGCTGAGTATTTATTGGCCAGATACACTTCCTGATGCCTATGCAAAGTTTGCAGCAGATATTTTTCTCTTTGCGCCCTGAGAAAGAAACATCTGCCGCTGCTAAGGATTGAACTCTCAACCTTCCAAGTGGGAGGCAAGAGTCTTCACCTCTAGGTCACTGTGCTTCTCACTCCCAACATTATATAAAACCATTCAAATATTCTTATTTTTCTTTTAAAAATAATTTTTCATGTTTATTTTCATATTCTATTTAGCAGTGTTTTGAGATTGTTTTTTCAACCCAAGAAAAAAAATGAAAATACAAATAAATTGCAAATTATATTTTCCAGACAGAATAATAAATTCATCAACCTTGATTAAAAAGCTTGTCTGGGCACCCTTAAAAAGTATTGCCTAGTACTGAAAAGATAATAGTGACAGTATCAGAAATATCATAAATGCAGTGTTCTCCACTGTCCTTGCAATTTGCTTGCCTGCAGATGTCCAAGGGACCTGAAGACAAGGTGTCATGGCATCAGACATTTTTTGGATTCTAAGTTAGATACTGCTTTTAAAAGGAACTGAGCCTTTGGTATAAATGGAATTGAAGCATAGGTTATTTCTCTGAGAGCTAAGGCTGTTTTCTATTAAAAACAGGCCTGAATAAAACAAATGGTAATCAGTTTTTGTCTAAGAATATTTAACTACCTCATTCACTTTTTTCAAGAAAAGACTGGCCCAACTAAATAAAAATCAAACAAGCACTGATACTTCCCCATCTTTTAGCTAAGATAGGTGAGATGATTAACATTGACTATAGTTTTTGCATGAGATAAAAATGACAATTGAAAGTATCATATGAAGGTAAGGCGTGATATAGTTGGAATCATTTAAATATTTTTGCTATCTTTCTTTCTTTCCAGATGCTACTGATTTTCTTCAGATGATTTAACCTTTTCAATTAAATATTATGTACAGTTAGCTCTTTGTATAAATCTGAGCTGGTACTCTCTAGTGCTTTTCCCATTTCTTCTAAATATCCCAGAGGCTACACAATGGAAATGGTTTGTCAAGAAAACAGGGTCAGAATGTGAGGAAGAATGCTGTCTTAGAATTATCATACTGGGTAATCAGTTACCCCATCCCAATCAAAAGGTATGAAATTTGAATAAGAAATTAACTCTACCCCTTCTGAATGATTCGGACTGTGGTATATCTGCACAGGAAGAATATCTAAAGGCCATTTTCCTTTAAATTAGTGCTTGTGTATCTGTGTGTCATAGTAACTGAAGAATGCTTTCCCAACATTCTATAGGGAGCTCAATCACTCATTCTCTTGGTGGTTGGCTGACTTAGCAGACTAAGTATCTATTTTATAAGTCTGTAATCCAGTATTCTACATAGCCAAAAAGCCATTAAGAGTTGTTAATCTAATCCTACGTAGCTTCTTCTCTGGTAATATCACACTACTAACTAGAGCATACAAAACATTTGTTAGACCTATACTTGAATACAGCTCATCAGTATGGAATCCATCATGTATCTGATATTAACACAATTGGAAAAGTCCAGAAATATTTCACAAGAGTTCTCCACTCCTCTACTCATTGCAGAATACCTTCTGCCACCAGACTTGAAACTCTAGACCTAGAAAACCTAGAACTATGCCGCTTCCGGTCCGATCTAAATATTGTATATAAAATCATACATTGCAATGTCCTTCAGCTTCAATCATAACAATACAAGAGCACACAATAGATACAAACTCAAGGTTAACCACACCAAACTTGACTGCAGAAAATATGACTTCAGCAACAGAGTGGTCAATGTTTGGAATACTCTACCTGAGTCTGTGGTTTGTTCCCCAAATCCCAAAAACTTTAACTTTAGACTGTCTATTAGTGACCTCACCTCCTTCCTAAGAGGCCTGTAGGGGGCGTGCATAAGCGCACCAATCGTGCCTACCATCCCTGTCCTATTGTTTCTTTTTATTTTTATTTATTTATTTTATTTATTTGATTTGCCAATTGTTTACAAGATAATAAGTATAAGTGTATACATAGTTGTGAATACATGAAATGGGTACATATAAGAAAAATAAAAGAAGAATAAGAGAAACAATAGGACAGGGACGGTAGGCACGTTGGTGCGCTTATGCACGCCCCTACAGACCTCTTAGGAAAGGGGTGAGGTCAATAGTAGACAGTCTAAGGTTAAAGTTTTTGGGGTTTGGGGAAGAAACTACAGAGTCGGGTAGAGTATTCCAGACATTGACCACTCTATTGCTGAAGTCGTATTTCCTGCAATCAAGTTTGCTGCGGTTAACTTTGAGTTTGTATCTATTGTGTGCTCTTGTGTTGTTATGGTTGAAGCTGAAGTATTCATTGACAGGTAGGACATTGCAATGTATGGTTTTATATACCATGCTTAAATCAGACCGAAGACAGCGTAATTCAAGGTTTTCTAGTTCTAGAATTTCAAGTCTGGTGGCATAAGGTATTCTACAACGAGTAGAAGAGTGGAGAACTCTTCTTGTGAAATATTTCTGGACTTTCTCAGTTGTGCTAATATCAGATACGTAATGTGGGTTCCAGACTGATGAACTGTATTCGAGTATTGGTCTAGCAAATGTTTTGTATGCTCTGGTTAGTAGTGTGATATTACCAGAGAAAAAGCTACGTAGGATTAGGTTAACAACTCTTAATGCCTTTTTGGCTATGTAGTTGCAGTGGGCTCTAGCACTTAGATCATTAGAGGTGAGTATTCCAAGATCCTTTACAGAGCTTGGGTCATCAACAAGATCTTGACTATTCAGCTTGTATTTTATTTTCTGATTTTTTTTGCCAATATGTAAGACAGAGCATTTATTTGTTGAGATTTGAAGTTGCCATTTGTTTGACCATTCTGATACATAGTCAAGATCTTTTTGTAGGGTAGTAGTATTGTCTGTGGTATTGAACAGCTTTACATCATCAGCGAAAAGAACGCAATTGCTCTTAATATGATCACAGAGGTCATTTATGTAGAGTATGAAGAGAGTTGGTCCTAGAACACTGCCATGGGGGACACCACTATTGACAGGTACAGAATTTGATAGGACGCTCCCAATTTTGACCATTTGTTGTCTGTTTGCCAGGAATGCTTCTATCCAGTTATTCGGTTGTCCAGAGATACCATAGGATTTTATTTTTAGGAGTAGTTTGTCGTGTACCACTGAATCAAAGGCTTTACAGAAGTCTATGTAGATTGCGCCTATTGCTTTGCCCTGATCGAGTTGTGTCGTCCATATGTTTTTGCAGTGTAAGAGTTGCAGATTACAGGATAGTTTTTTTCTGAAACCAAATTGTTTATTGGAGAGTAGGTTGTTTGTCTCTAAATGGAGGATGATGGATTGGTTAATAATTGATTCCATGACTTTACAGGTGACGCAGCATAAGGAGATTGGTCTGTAATTTTCAACTAGGCTTGGGTCTCCCTTTTTGAAGATGGGGATGACTGTGGCTTGTGACCATAGGTTAGGCAAGGAGCTGGTCCTGAAAGATTTTTCAAAGATTATGCTTAGAGGTTTGGCTATGGCAGTGGATAGCTTTTTAAGAAGTAGGCACATATTCCATCAGGTCCAATAGATAGAGATGGTTTTAGATTGCGTAGTGCTTTTTCAACATTGTCTTCTGTAAAATCGATATGTATTAGATCATTGTTGTTATCTGTGGTACGGCTAGGAAATACTGGGCATGATCCATTGCTGTTTACAAATACTGAGCTGAAGAATGTGTTAAAGATGTTGGCTTTAGTGGTGTCGTCGTTGCAGTCTTTACCATCAGGTCCTATCAAGGGTGGGATAGACCTTGAGTCTTTTAGTTTGTTGTTTACAAAATTGTAAAAAGCACGGGTGGAATTGGTGCTTAGAAGGTTTTCCTCTTGTTTAATGTGATAATTGATGCATTCGGTCTTTATCTGGTGGCATAAATTTTTGTATCGGCTTTTGAAATTGGCAACGTGACCAGATTTGTTTTTCCGCCAGAGTGATCTCTTTTTGGATTGAAGTTTCCTTATTGTTATGGGTAATCTGCTTTTTTGTTTTGTTTTGGGAGTTGTTGTTGGTACATATAGTTTGATGACTCTTTTGACTTCAAGTAAAAATATGTTGTAATGGTCTTCAACAGTATTGCATCCAGTGAATAGAGATTGCCAATCAAGGGATGAGAGATCGTTGTCTATAAGATCATAGTTGCCTTTTTGAAGTTACAATTGGGGATTACATCATTGTGGTGATTTTTGTGTGGGCGTATGTTGAGACAAAAGTCAATCATATTGTGGTCACTGCTGGAAAAGGGTTCTTTAGTTTGTATTCCGTAAATTAAATTCAAACTATTGCAGAAGATGAGATCGAGGCAGTTGTTTAGTCTAGTGTTGTTGGTTACTAGTTGTTCCAGTCCCAGATTTGTAATAGCATTGTAGAAGGTTGTGTGTATGATTTCAGTTGTACATTCATTTAGGGTCCAGTCAATATGAGGTAGATTGAAATCACCAAGAAAGATAAAAGGGTATGGGCAGGATGCAGCCCATGTTAGTAATGTATTTAGCTTGTTTACATGTTCGATGTCATAATCAGGTGCTCTGTAACATAGTAAGAATCGAATTGTGATATTTAAGGATAGTTCACAGATGATGGTCTCAGGAAGAGCAAGCTCCTGGGTAACTTGGATATTTTTAGATGTAAGGACTTTTTATAGAAGATAGCAACACCACCTCCTCTACGAATTTCACGATCTGATCGGTAAACATGATAGTCCCTTACTGTGGTAATGGAGTCAGGGAGAGATGCATTGAGCCATGTTTCACAGACAAATATAATGTCGAATTTAGCCATATTTAGTAGGAGGAAAAATTCAGGTATTTTATTCACGAGGCTTCTTGCATTGAGTAGTTTGCATTTAAGGCCAGTAGTAGTTGGAATTGAGGTAGTTAGGGGCGTGCATGCCTAGTCTTGGGTGATGGTGGATCGGTTGAGGTAGGGTTGTGGTTGAGGGTTAAAGCTGAGTTGCGGGTTGTGTGGCTTACTTTTGATACAGTCAGCATGGTAGTCAATGTACAGGTCCTTCTCTCCATTGTCTAGACGTTTTTTGAGTTCAGTGCGGAGTACACGGGAGCGGGCATGTTGCTGTATGGTTAGGTCAGGGCGACAACGGAGGTTCTTATGGTTGGTGTTGGTTTTGGTGAGTGAATTTATAGTGTAAATGAATTTACGTTTGCTTGATTCATTTTTGCAAATGATCCTGCACAAGCGTGGGGCCACAGAGCCGTCTCTGTTTTTGAGCTCTCGGCCAATGCGGGAAATGTCAAGTATTTCATCAGCGGAGATGGTTGATGCTTGATAATCACTGATGATGTTTCGGACAGTTGTGATGTCATCATTGTCATTGATGTCCTCTAGACCAAATAAGATGGCGTTTGGACGTTTCCGTTCACGCTCAACGGCTTCTCTGATGAGGATTGGGATATCAATATTTGTCTGGGTTGTGTTTATTTGTGGATTGGGTTTTGGATTGGGTTGTGGTTGTTGGGTAGAGATGTGGTTTGTAGCTATTGGATGTTCAGGTTTTTGCGTTGTGTCTTTTTTTTCAAGGTTGGATATTCTTTCTTTTACGGCGTCCAGGGATGCTACTATGGTGTTAAGGGATGTTTCAATGGTTTCAATGGTATCAACTCTTTTAGACAGATCCAGTTTGGGTCTGCATGATTTGCAGAGATATGGAAACTCATTGGATGATTCTAGGTATTGAATCATTTGCTCAGGTAATCCCAAGCAGTCATGATGAGCGTATTTTTTACACAGAGAACATTTGATGGAGTTTTCATTATCCTTTAGATTTTTGTAGCATTTAAGGCATGTGCAGGAGTCTTGTGGTTCATTGGTGGGGATTATCTTCTCTTTAGGTTGTGGTTTGGCGTTGGATTTTCTTTTTGGCTTGGTAGGTTTGTTAAGATAGTACGTTGATTGAATTAATTAAAGGAACAATTTTGGGTAATCTATATAGCCAATATCACATCAAACAATCAATTGCAGTAATCTCTCTAGTCAGATAATATTCCTGAGCAACAATCAGCCTAATCAATTAATTACTCTAATCACTAATCAATTAATTACACTAATCATTAATCACACTGTTCATTTAAATTCACTAAATCATTGATTTTACTATTCAATTAAATTACATGAATCTTGATCTTTTAAACTAGTCAGTAATCACACTATTTGCACTAAACACTCTAATCACACTAATCAATTAAAACAATAAATCAATTAAACCATTAATAAAATATTTTATAGAAATTGATTATCTAATCGTTGATATAGGTGATGAGGTAGAAAAGTTGTAAGTTTTGAGGTAATGAATTAATCAGTGTTTGATTAAAGTAATGAGGTAGTATTAAGAGTCTGCAAGGAAAGGGGGTTAATTGTTTTACTAGCAGCTGTAGTTGACTGAATGAGAGGAATTTATTGCTCTTTGTAATAGCAGATTGCTATTACTCTGTAAACAAAAGGTTGTAACACGATGTTCAAAGGGTTTTTATCCGAGTGAAGGAAAGGGCTTCACTTCTAAGAACAGAGGAAACCAACTATTCTTCTCTCCTTTTTGCAAGCAGACTTTGATTCAGCAGAGACAAACTGAACAATTCACAGGGAGGCAACAGGAAACTTTTTGTTTTTGTTTTCCCTTGATGAATGAGATTTCTGGGCCCCTCCTAGTTAACTAAATACACTTTCAAAGTTTGTTGCTTTTAAGAGAAAGAGGCACGTCTTGCACTGGCAATTCGAACAGTTTATATTTTTACTGTGTAGACTCAGATTTGTATTGAGCATTCACTCCTGGCTTCAATATACTTCTGCTTCTATCACTCCTGGCTTCAATATACTTCTGCTTCTATCACATGAAATAAAATTGCTTGCAATCTTCACAGGAGTTCAGTTATAACAATACTTCCCTACTTATTGGGAGTCCAAAGTTACTGTCCTTTTAAAAGATGGAGTCCGGATTAGCAATTTGGTGAAGAGAGAAGAGGGAAGAGGGAAGTGGGGGCGGCAGGGGGGAAGCAGTCTGCTTCACACCCTGGCTGCAAACTTCTGAAGACAAACTTCTCCCAGTGCTCACCGCCCTGCAAGGATGGGATGAATCTCACCTTCTCACCGCACTGCAAGGATGATCATAGAGCCTCCGGTACTGGCGATCCCCACCGCCTTACCTTCTAGTAAGATGGGTCGAATCGCAGATCGTTGAGCGCTTTTGAATTTAGCGCTTTCCGAGGAATGAGCTCTTTTCTGGCATGCTAGTCAAGAATGGGAGGAATCGGAAATCGCTAAGTACTTTTGAATTGAGTGTTTACTGAGGAATGGCGCTCTTTTCTGGTTTGCTGGCAAGTCTCGGGCATTAGGCTTTCCACTTTTCTTACAAGTATCTATCTCATGTATTCAAAACTATGTTTATTCTTGTACCTGTATCTTGTAAGCGATTGACAAATCAAATAAATAAAAATATTCCATAACTTCTGGAATTCTGGTTGTTGAAGTCCACAAACTTAAAGCTGGTCTAGAAAATGGCAGAATGCTGGTCAATTTCATCTGATGATTTTTTTAAAAAATGCAGTGTCCACTGTTGTATGATGAAAGGTTGATAAACTTGTACAATATTTGGTGACCTAGTTGGCCAAATAAAAATATTTCCTTCAAGAGTATGAAGGATGCTAAGATTATATTCTAATCATAACTGAACTATCCAGGCAACAAAACAAGGTATAATAGGACTTTGATTTTAGGAAATAGTAAGGTTTTTGTTTGATGCACTGGATTTATTAAGAGAAGTATTGCTAAGCAAGTAATACCAACAGCAAACATTTTGTAAAAGGAAGGAATAACTATAAGCGGCCAGATAGAAAATAAAATAAAATGTGTCCATTCAAATTTACTTTTGCTACTTCAGTCAAAATAGGACTGTGGGTTTGTTTTTCAGAGTCAAAATGAATTTTATCCTTGCCTTTAACAATAAATTGGTTCTAATTTAGTTAGCTGTTTTGCTGGATTGTGTATGAAATATAGATTAGTTCTTGCAAAGTGAATGAATGGTGGCACATTAAGTGATGAACTGAACATGTAAATGCAGTGAACCCATTAATACTGAATTACTAAATAGAAATACAATGCCTTGAGACAATGCTGTTATTGTGCAATTATCTTGCTTCATTCCCAGAACTGAACTGAGGGGAGACCAAACGTCATTGTCTTCTCTTTGTAACTCACTTATTTTCCCTTTTTTTTTCTTAGCACAAAACAAATGGTTTAGGAAGAAAAGATGGAATAGCCTTCCAATTGATAGTTGCAATATCTTCTTTCATTGTCAGAAAAAACTCAACAGCAAAGATTATTTTGGGACAGATATATGTCTCAAAGGTGCTTTTTCAAAGGACAACTGGACTGGGTGTTTATATATATATATAAAAAACTATGAGCTGGATAACTGAGAATCTCCACAGACAGACAGATACATGCAAGCTAAATTCTGATATTTTAGGAGAGAATCATAAGGCCATACCCATAGCTGTTGAGAATTGAGATCTCTTTTCTTTATAGGTTTCCATTGAACTATGATACGATGGTGCTACTTTGGATCTTCATCTGGTCAACTCTCACAAACATGTTTTGCTAAATGACTGATGGATGGGGTGAGAAAGATCTATATGATCAGTTCCTTTTCTGTGTTTATATGTATATGTCTTATCTTTATGTGTATTTCATCCAGAGATAGTAATATTGAAGGAAAGTAGCTGTGATATAGTTCAGAATAGCTGCCAAGAGATTTAAAAGTTTATGTTCTAGATGAGCAGGCCAGGCCAAAAAACTAAATTTGGTACAGGCAACAAATATTCAAACACAGAACAATGGAGGAATCGTCATCAGATTTATCAGAGATATCTTTATTAAAGGGCAAATCCGGGAATTCACTAAGAAGAGAGCTAACAGTTATTCAGCAAATGTCTTTCATATGCTTGAATAAAATAAATCCATTAGGAAATTTGTCCTTCACACTGCATTTTCAAAGTTTAATTAGTGCTGAAAGACATCAAAGGGAAAGACAACAAAATATCAGTGGAATAGAAAAATCAGAAAAGAGAATCTATAATTACTGGTAGAATCAAGGAGACAATTGCAGCCAAGAAGGAGAGAATTTATTTTGTAAGGAAGTGTGACCAAGTGTTCACTGATCATTGTTGACAATGTATTTGGCAAGTACTTTGATTGCCAGCATAGTTTCCATACAGGTAGGTTTTATATGACTTTCAGGCAGGAGAAAACCATATTGGCCACGGTCACGAAGTTCAAAGCTGAACGAATATTTTATTCCTTCATCATAAGCCCAATCTGTGGAAACTCCAGAACAAGGATCTGAAAAACAAATAATGTTAAAAACAACTGGAACACAAGGGGAATGGTGAAATAGGAAGACTGGCTATATGAGATTAGTCTGAGAAAAAGATTTTCACCAGAGCTATCTCCATTGGTTCAAATGAAACAGAATAAGGACTAGCATAGGCAATTAAATGGATATTATTATTTTAGGGCACTCAACTATCCGTGTCTTAATCCATACTTTCTAAAATCATGCTTAAATTCCCTGCTTGTATTCTGAAGACATACATGCTTCTTACTAGATGCCAGTAAGGACTGGGATTTTTATTTTTTCTTCTTTTTCAAATTGATTATTTCCAATTGTGTCCATTCTTAGAGAATGGCTGGATAAGTTCCTGCAAGGTTTTTCCTTCCTTGGCAAGGTTTTTCAGAAGTGGTTTGTCATTATACCTTTCTTTCTTTTTATTCAATCAGAATACAGTTGTAAGGGACCTTCTATCCAATCCACTACTCAAATAGGAGACCCCCATACCATTTCAGACAGACATTTCAGTGTTTTCTTAAAAAATCTCCAGTGATGAAGCACTTAACAACTTCTGAAGACAAACTGTTCCACTGGTTAATTGTTATCACTGATAGGAAGTTTCTTCTTAACTCCAGGTTGCTTCTCTCCTTCATTAATTTTCGTTCATTGTTTCTTGCCTTGCCTTTTAGTGCTTTGGAAAATTAGTTGATTCCTGCTCCTTTATGGCAGCCCCTCAAATACTGGAATACTGATATCATGTCACCCCTAGTCCTTTTCTCTAGACTAGTTATACCCAATTCTTGCAAATGTTCTTTATGTTTTGGTCTCCAGGCCTTTAATCATCTTAATGGATAAATGTTTCTTAAATAGTTTTGAAAATGATGTCTCTTACAATTATGAGGAAGAATCAAGGGTGGGATTCAAATTTTTAACAACCAGTTCTGTGGGCGTGGCTTAGGTGGTGGGCGTGGCTTGGTCATGTGATTGGGTGGACATGGCTTGGTGGTCATGTTATTGGTTGGGTGTGGCCAACTTAATATCACTCATATCGAGGCACGCATCTCCTTGCCTGGCCTCTCATGACTGTGGGGATGCTGTAACAGTCGTAAGTGTGAAAAATGGTCATAAGTCACTTTTTTCAGTGCCATTGTAACTTTGAATGGTCACTCCACACAAGCAAAGTACCAGCAAAGGAGGGGGAAAAACTCCAGAGACATTCCTGAAAGTCTAGTCCTGCCAAGAATGTAATGAGGGTTATCGGAGAGGCAGTTTCTGTAAGCAACACCAGAATGTTTCCTTCCTGCCTTCCTCACAGGATTAGGCCAGTAATTTCTTCTAACAACCAGTTCTCTGAACTGCTTAGAATGTTAAAAACTGGTTCTAGGGAATAGGTGTGAACTGGTAGAATCCCACCCCTGGGAAGAATGCTTTATTAACTGCCAGACATATGTACCCAATGCATAAGTACAAATAAATATTTAATTGTGCAGTACTATTTGGGCTGGAAATTACACATATGATTCTCTTGTTAGGAAAGGATGTTTGTTATAGAACACTGAAAACTCTAGGGGTAAAATACCCAATTATTGGTTAGTGTGAAACAGAAAAACTGAGTTCATCAGTCCAGATATGCAAATATAAAAGAGAGCTTGCAGAAAACAGTTGAGATCTACAGTTGAGAAAACAGTTGAGATAGATAAGATTAGATTGAAAAAACATCATGAGGAAAATTGCAAAATAAACTTCCTGCTGCATATGAATGACATTTGATGCCGGTCATGGAAATTTATTGTAATACAATGTCATATGATGTTGTATTTCTTTATAAAGATCACATCAGACAGATGGAAGTTCAAATCAGCACTTTCAGTGAGAAAAGGGTAATTTAACAGTTAGATGAAAAGCTGATACAAAAGTGTATAGTCTGATTTTGAAAAGTTATCTGTTGAAATCATAGAGAACAAAATGAATATAGGACAAATGTCACTGTTATTCATTTCAAGGCAAAAATGAACACCAGTTCAACAAAGTTTGGTCAAGAAAAATATATCCGACCAATGAGAAACCAAGAAGTTTGCAATGAAAGGCATTAAATAAAACTTCATTTCCTATAACTTTAGGAACTTTAAGAGATGAATTGCTTAAAGGGAAACCATCATTGAAGTAATTGTAAAGTGAATTAGA
This sequence comes from Notechis scutatus, assembly GCF_049901735.1. Taxonomy (NCBI): domain Eukaryota; kingdom Metazoa; phylum Chordata; class Lepidosauria; order Squamata; family Elapidae; genus Notechis; species Notechis scutatus. The sequence continues at coordinate 141,662,026 of NC_142012.1, read as the reverse complement.
ATATTGGAGAATCAATAGATCAAGATGATTAAGAAATATGTAATATATTTGTTATGATTAAAATAAAATTAATTCATCAGAAAATATTATTTATTTCTATTGTTCCCTCAATGGATGTTGAAAAATATTTTTTAAACATTTTAGATTGTTTTGTGTTGTTATTGTAAGAAATTTGAAGTTTCTTTAAATCATATGCTACAGCTATGAGCTCATTTTGGTTTTAAATCACTACCCTGTCAATATAATTTTGGGAAGAAATATAGTTAATTTATAGTTAAGAGCTTAATCTGATATGGAGCTAAATTCATAAAACACAGAATTTTTATCACATGAAAAGTTTTGCCTCACTGAACCTGGAGTACAGTACAGAGAGTATTTTAAAAGTAATTTTACTTGATTTTGAGGCATATAGGAGAGTATTATTTACTTTGAAAAGTTTCTGTATTTTAAACTACAAAGATGAAGCAATATGTTTTTAATATAGTCAAGCCTTAATAATCTCACATTTATTTATTTATTTTTTAAATTTTTACAGTGTAAAATATGAAAATTCAACATTTCATATATATATATATATATATATATATATATATATATATATATATATATATATATATATATATATATATATATATATATATATATATATATATCACCATACCCTAGCTAGATTTTTTTTAACTGCATGTTTTTTCTGTTAATATTGTAGTTTTTTGCATTTCACTCTTTTGTTTTTAAAAAAGGAGATCTATTTGTACCATAAACAAACAAACATAAAATTGCATTTAACAATTCTTGAGATAGCATATTTAGTAATTAAAATACAAATAATGAAGTATTAAAGTATAGGCAGTGATGGGATTCAATTTTTTTACTATCAGCTCTGTGGGTGTGGCCAGGTGGGCATGGCCATTGGGCATGTGACTGGGTGGGTGCGGCTATGTGGTCATGTGACTGGGGGGGTGTCAAAAGTCTTTTTTCCTTTCGCAGCACTTCCCATGCCCTGTTTTTGGCCTACTGGGCTTCAGGGAAGCCGCCTGGGTGCTAAAAAAAGAAGCATTTTGAAAACTTCCAAGGTAAGTACAACAGCGAGGGGGGAGATCAGCTGTGCCACACAATTTAGATGAACTAGAAAGCAAGAAAACTGACAATTTCCTGCTTTCTAGCTAATCTAAATCATTCGTCACAGTTTATTGTCGCCCAGCTGATCATCAGAAATACAGGTTTGGCCAAACTGGTAGCATTTTTTGCTACCAGTTTGGGTGAACCAGGTTGAACCGGAAACATTTCACCTCTGAGTAAAGGTAAAATATTTAAAACCAAAGCAAACGAATCACTATCATTAAATTTAATCAGCCCTTAACAGCTTGGATCTTTTCTAAATTTTCCTAAATCTTGGGGGAGTGGTATCCAAATACTCTCTATGACTCATGATATAGATATAGGAGGTTCATTGCAAGAGAAGGCCATTTTCTATGGCAGGCAGTAGGCTAACTTCAAAAGGATCTCCCTTGCTGATCTAAATGACTGGCAAAACAGTTGGTTTCTCAGAAAGTAAATCCTGGAGACAATAGAGTTATTTACTGGTTAGCTGGAGGAAACCAGAGTAGAACATGTACTATACCCAAAAACTCTTTTTAGTTTTTTGGATCTACAGTGTCAGGTGAGGATAAAAGCATTGTAGAGAAAGAGATATTGTATGCATGAATGCGTCTTTTCCATGCTCTGCCTGAATATTTGAAATTATCAGATGGACTAAAAATGCAAATTTTACATACAATCCCAACATTTAACTTAATAATACTATCTTCAGAAGGGAATTAATTTGGTATAGTAGTTAAGGTACAAGAGTTTTAGTTTGTCTTAGGGACAAAGCCAATTGGGTAACATTAGCAGAAGAAGAATCATTTCTGGAAACAAAAAACTTGTCAAGAAAACTTCAGGGACTAGTCCAAGAAGTTGTTAAGAGTCAGCACTGAATTGAAGTCACAAAAACAAAACAAAACAAACTTCAGGAAACAAACAAACAAAAGTAAAATGGGAAGAAATCTTATGTGAGCAAAAAGGATATCTGTACAATGGAAGCTCACATGGACTTCTTATCCCCAGAATTAAAGAATCTTAAAAAGATTCTGCTTCCGGTTTGAGCTTCTTCAGCGACAGACCGAAACCGCGACTCTGCGCGGTTTTGATCCGTGCTCGCCGCTGGAGTGCCCCGAGCCGGCTGGTTTCGGGGCTAAGCCACCCCATACAGGTGAAGAAGGGGGAGACTGCCTGCAGGGTTGAGGAGAGCCGCATCTCTCCTCCTCAGCTGGCCATTACTCCCTTTCCTGAAGGCGGTTGCAGCGGTGGTCAGAAATGGCCACCACAAAGAAGAACTCGACCGGAAAAGAATGTGCAGGAGGAAGATAAGAAGAGAAAGTTTTGGCTGACTAGGTCAAACAGCAAAAGCAACAAATAAGGTACCCTGGAATTTAAACTATATAAAAAAATAATAACATTGTTCCCAAAGATTTCTAAGCAGCGAAGGAGAGAGAAAAGGGAAAGGATTTGGTTTTTTTTTTCTTGTCTTCCTATACTGACAGCTAAGAGACTTAAGCAAGGAATTGGAAAAAAAATCCACTTTGACATTAATAGGCATTTAATGCTGAAAATAAAAAGTCAAAGGGATAATAAAGATTTCTGGATAATTAAAAGCTTTTGAAAACAGGAAAGGAGAGAAAAAGAATAAAGGGCAGGATCTGGAAGGCAGGAGACTGCCTGGAATTAAAAAGAACTTACAGTAAAATCTCAACAAGACTTCCAAAAGATACATCTTAACTGAAACATCGCAACAAAATAGTAGAACCCCAGGAAGAGAAAGTGAAAAAAGAAACAAGAAGAAACAGCTTGGGACTATTTGGATTATTTGGTAATCTCTGGATTCTTGGTTACGGCATTTGAATGACTAAAATCAATTGGGTGGTTGTTTAAAAGTGTTTAAAATGGCTCCCCTTTTAAAATAATTGAAAATGGAACTTAAAAAGTACAAAGAAGATGCACAAGAAGGGAGAGGTTCTTTTGGCTTCGTATTTCAGTTCTTGGAAATGGAGATTTGGAACTATGAGAAACAACAAGAAATGCCTGCAGAACAAGAAGATTGGAACAAAGAAGAAGCCATCTTTAATGAACAAGTAATCTCAGGTGGGGAAAAAAAAGGAAAGGGGGAAAAGAGAATGGAAAGTTTAAGATTGGGAAAAACAACCCCAAAAAGAATAGAGTGAAAAATAAGTATAAAATCAGAAAGCAATAGAAGAGGGAAATGCAGAAGAGAGAAGTAGAAGTAGAGAGACAAGGGGGTAAAAAGGGGAGGGAGAAGAAAAGAGAGAAGAAAGAAAGGAAAAGAAGTTATAAAGGACAGAAACAAAATATGGAGAAACAGGGCCTATTTAGAGATAATGGGTGAAAATTGAAAAAGGGATTCTGCAAGGTACACAAGATAGTATTGTTATATTAGAAATAGAAATAACTTCAGAAAATATGAAACAATGTATGATTAAAATGTTTGATAAAATAGTTATCATAACTTAGTGGAATGTGTGTCAATAAATAAATGTAACAAAATGAATATTTAATTATTTTAAAACATATGTGAAGAGAAATAAGGGAAAAATTAAGTATGGAGATTATACGTGTCTTTAAGGAAGTATGATATTTAATTGAAAAGAAATGTTAAAGATGTTAAGACTTTAATGAATATTAATGATAGAACTGAATTGGAGTGGAATGAGGGTTTTAATTACATATATTTACAATCCTTTTTTTTAAGAATATAGTGTGTATTATAAGAATGTACCAAGCAGAATTCGATTGGAAGTTATGTATTATGTATTATATTGAATGTCATAACCTTAAGGTATATATCGAAGTTTAAATAAGAGTTGAATGGATAAAATTAAAAGATATAAAGGTGTCATACTCCAATTAGTAACTACAGGAGAAAATTTGTTTAATGAGAAAAGATAATATGAAATTGAAACAGAACAGACAAAAGTATAAATATAATGATTTGAATTGAGATGAAATAATCAAAATAAAATTGAGAAAATTAAAAGAGGGGAAAAACTATATAGAAAAGGCAGAACAGTAATAAGATATGGAATAGAACACAAAAATGAGCATGAAATTGAGTTTGTGTCTGTATAAAGAAGTGCAACCCGGGACCATGCTATTTTCAAAAAAGATGTTTTACTTGTATTTTGTGTGTGTGAAAACCCAAATAAAACTTTATTAAAAAAAAAAAGAATCTTAAAAAGATTCTGACTGTAAGGTACTCTTGGAGGCTGAGCTTTTTTTTAAAAAATAAAGTCTTTCCTTTTTTAAATCTATCAGAAAACTGTTGGGGTTGGGTCAAAGAAATGAGAATATGAGGATGAGAAAATCTAAGATTCTGCATGTTCCTAAGATAAATCCAGATTCTCTCCACTTGTAGAGTATGAGGCATAGTTCTGGTGGCAGAATTTTCCACCGTCCCACAGAGGATGCTTGTCATAGATCTCCTCTTCTGCCCAAGATGAATGATGTTTGTACCTTCTCACAATGCCCTGTAGTGTTCACTCTTACGTATTTATAAGTTACAGAATAAAATATCCCAAGATGTCAAAGCAGATATGCAGACTTTTCAGTGTAAAAAGCATATAAAACGTTTTGAAGCAGAATTTTGCTTATACAAATACTTACAAATTGTGGTTGCAATTGCTCCATATATATACTCTGTTTGATGGAGGCTATGTAAAGCACCCACAGCTTCCTTAGCCAATTTATTCTGTATTTGAAAAGAAGAAATATTAGATCAATAAACCAGATTCTCCTTTCTTTCTTGGCAAATTCAACTACATACAAATTCAATGATATCCCAATCACTTTCAGATAATTTATAGGAACATAGGAATTTGCCTTCATCCAGGAATTGATATTTGTTCCTCTAGCCCAGTATGACAAGCATCTGAGGTCCTATTTAACACCTGCTAACTGAGCCCTATATAGTGTCACAAGTGAATTAAATTTTGGTTGATTTTAAAGCTCTTGGACAATCCTAGATTTGGGCCCCAGTTCATAAGTAATTACGGAGCATTGATGTGACTAGAGGCCACAAACAATGAATTTGGATTCCCACTTCTGTTGCAAGACATTTGGGAATTTTATCCCTATCCAAGCTGTACAATTTGGACAGAAAATATACTGAATAATTCGTGCTGCATCTAGAGATGTGTTGTCATACAGATGTATACCTAATGTGTTCCATGTCTCCTGCTGAGACTGCAACAATAGTCCGCATGCAAGCCAGGATCTGAATATGCCTCTCCATTTGTGTATTAGAATATGCACATAAATGGATTTTAATCCTTAATAGAAAGCCTAGGATCTTTCATTTGAAGGATTGCCAACTTCTATATCTATTGAGATGAAAGGTATATAATACACTTTTCTTTGTTTCATCTGTCCAAGACAATTCTTTAAGATAATGTGCTGAGGCTTTTTTCCTGCAGGTTTTGTTCTTCAGAAGCACAAAGATAACTTACAAAGATGGCGCTTTCTCAGTGGTTACATTTCTGTTTCATAAGAACCTAGCCTGGTTCTAACCTTTTTGGTGCCAAGACAAAACATTTTTATATACTGACACATTTTAACATATTGTAATGAATTAATTCAGTTTTCCCCTGTTTTGAAGATTTCTCTGTCATTTTTGTAAAACTGATAGGATGAAAAGCTACGTTGTTTAGAGAACATTAATACTATGTAGGCAGGTGACATAGCATCTTCTTTACCTTGGGCAAAAATGAATTTCAGAGATGGGAAACTAAATTCTAATATTAGATGATTAGCATTTATAGCATCCTGCAAATTTAGCAGTCTTCTCTAACTTGCTAACCTACAAATAGATTGCAGTGGCAAATCCCAAAAATCAATTTCATTGGCAGGCAATTTGCAAAAGAAAGTTTTGTCTAGAATCAATAGAAGAGAATACTTGCAGCTTGGTGCTTTTTGAATTGTTTGCTTGCAAGTAAACAACCAAACTCAGAGAGCACCAAGGACACCACAGATCTTTAAATTGTCTCAAGGAGCAGATCAGCTATACATTTCGCAATCCATTAATCTGTGAAACTTTAAACAGATACAAGCTATTTCTGCAATATGAGTACCAATAAGGCAGAATATTTGTAGCTCAGGATTGAAATGAAGGGGTCCTCAGTGCTCTCTGAATTTGGTTGTCTTCTGGCAGATGTTTCACTACCCAAACTAGGTAATATTATCAGTGCTAGTAAGAAGTTCATTAGCATTGATTATGTTACTAGCACCTTACTCGCATTGATGATATTACCTAGTTTGGTAATGAAACGTCTGCAAGAAAACAACCAAGCTCAGAGAGCACCAAGGACTCTGCTGCATTATGATTCTGGGTTAATTATTATGCATTGAATTGTATTGTGTTTTGTTTTGTTGTGTTCTGTTTTGTTCTATTCATCATTGATTATGGTAAATGGTCAGAGACCCTTTGGTGTTGCTTGTTGTTTTCAGGAGCTGGCTATGCTCCATTCCAGTGAGAACAATTTTGTTAAAAGTTCTTGTTAATTTATTTGCATCCTATTGCTTTTCTTATGAGCCATGCCCAAGAGGACATTTTTATTTATAGTCAAAAAATTACCACCACCCATCCCAGATCACCTCCCAACTGCACCTTCTGCTATATGTTACATGTGAATTCAGAGAGGCAATCTAAATGTAGTAGATAAACAATAACCATCTGGTTATTCCTTTCATTTTGGTCTATTTATTTAGAATGTGGACTTTTGATAATCAATGAACAATTCAGTGTTCAGGCTATAAAAGGAAATGGTTTCTTAATCTGAACTTTCTATATTTTCATATTATCTCACTAGACACCACTAATGGAAAATGATCCTTGTTGGCATCTGCTTGTATTGGACAGGGGAACCTTTCAAAATTGTTTCTGAAAAGAAAAACAATCTCATTCTGAATGTGAGGTAATTGCCAAAGTTCAGATTATTTTAAAAACTAGCAAGAACTTTGTGATAGTACGTACTGGGTGGAAAGATGAAGAGTGGCTTTTACAAGCCTTTTTCTGGGGCTGGATGGTGTCAAAACCGGCATTGTTGGGCACTTGCCAATGCCTATTCTTCACAACAGGCCTGCTGCCAGTTTCGGCCTGCTGTAAGAGCTGCGGCTGCTTCTTCTCCTTCTTGAATTTCCTATCCATGTGCTATCTCTCACCAAGCAAACAAGCAGGCAGAGAAGATGGATGAGGAACTATAAAATGGTATGATCTGCCAAGATGGATTCTTCTGTGATTATTCACAAAGTTCCCTGATCTATGTCTTGAAATAGCCCACAGGTCAAAAATTGCATTAAAATGTACAATTTGGGAAAACTGTTTAAGGGGAAAAAATTCTCTTGGGGAAAGTCTGTTTCACTCTTAATATATGCCAAATTAAAAAAAAAAAGAACTCTAGGTGACTTATTACATGAAAACAATAAACAATTTGTTCTGTGTGTATTGAGTGACCAAAGAAGGGCGCAAACTGCAAACTGCACTGGGTGCCAGTTTGTGTCCGGATCAAATCCATCACCTATAAAGCCTTACGTGGCTTGGGGACAGGCTATCTATGGAACTGGCTTCATCCCTCCCATCAGCCTATCTCCCTTGTTCAGATAGGGAAAGTATGCTACAGACTCCAAGAGTCAAATAATTTTGACTGGTGGTGTCTAGGAAGAGAGCCTTCTCAGCCCCTGTATTACGGAATAACTTTTCCCTAAAGGTGAGGCTAGCCCCCACTCTCCTGGCCTTCTGTAAAGGGGTCAAATTTGGCTCTGCTGCCTTGGGGGGGCACAAAGGACTATGCAATTGTGGGGTTGACTGATGCCCGGAAAGCCCTCATCTGCCTTTTATTAACCAATGTTAAATGGCCATCTTGGCATTTTTTATTTCTTTAAAAATTTATGTTATAAACTTGTAATTTTAAAATGTTTAATTTAAATTAATTATAATATTCTAATGTTAACTTTATATGCTGTTTTATATATTACATGTACACCACTCAGAGCTCCTCCTTGAGGGAGATAGGTGGTCTAGACATATGAAATATAAACAAAATAAATAAAAAACAAATGGGAAAATGTGGTTAAACACTTAAAATTAAATAAACAAATAAAAAGGGCACGCAGAAACTTTTGGGATGGCTGGAAGTCATTTTAAAGTTTGAGAGGCGGCAAAGACAGTGAAAGAGGTGAGTATTTTCTTTGTCTTTAATTTTTAAAACTTATCTTTGAGCCTGTTTCAGGGTTTTCACTGCAGTTTTCTGCAGGTTTTTTTTTATGTCTAACCTTGAAATAGCAAGAAAATGTTCTACTGATATTCACAGTGATTAGCTCATCTAGTCTGGTATTTTTTGTAAGCTCCCAGAAGAGTTCTGGAGATTGCATATGGTCCTAAGGCTATTCATTTTTGTGCTGGCCTGATGCAAACCTCCCTTTTTCTACATACCAGTTTGTCATGAATAGGTACTTCTTCTTCTGTATAGCCATAAGGAAAAAGTAGCATCTGAGAATAGGCGTGGATGGTTATATATCCTTTGATAGAAGCAAGGTGTGCCCGGATAAAGGTTGTGACTGCCTTTGTTTCTGGCTCAGATTCAGCTGAGGAACCACAGTATACCGATTCACAAGGGTCATGCAATTTGTCCTCATAGTTGTCTGCTGCAAGGAAAAATATTACGAGGAATTGCTGATATGAAAGCTATTTGTATTTCTTCCCAATACTGATGCACAGTGTTGTGAATCAATAAAAGTTACTAACATAAATGCAAATCAGGGTTTGGAAACCTGCACACCTGATTGGCCCTTATACAACAACTAGGGATTGGTCCATAAGTAGTCCCTGATTGGCCACTATTTGGACACTTTTCATTGGTTATAAGTTTGAACTTATGGCACATGTCATTGGTTAATAAGGTAGCAGATAACCCTATAAAAGGGTTGCTGTTGCCCATAGCCTTGCTCTGTTCTGTTCTATTTACGATTATTAAAGAGTTGAAGTCACTGGTCAGATGTCTGGTCTCCATTATTCCCCAAACTTAACACTGGCGACGAGGATGGGATACGGAGACCGAAGAGCTGACTGAGTTACAGAGCAACCAACAGAGCACGTGGTCGAACACGCACCATCAACGGCAACATGGCCAGCGGTGCCGTACCACCCGCTCCATTCAACCCAGAAACCGAAGACTGGGAGGCATACATGGACCGGTTCCAGATGTTTCTGGAGACCAACAATTTGAAAGATGCAACAACCGGCAAAAAAAGAGCTATCTTTCTAACTCACTGCGGGCCTACCGTGTTTAAAATGGCAAAGTCACTTGCCAAGCCAGCAGAGGTAAAAGAGATGGACTGGGACGTCCTCGAGCCCTTACTACAGGCTCACTACGCGCCCACTGTGCCAACCTTAGTCAGAAGACACGAATATTACCAGAGGGACCAACGGAAGGGCGAAAGCCTTGCCAATTACATCGCGGACCTCCGCAACCTTGGAGGCCTCTGCGGATTCGCTGACTTAGAAGAAGCCCTCCGGGACCGCCTGGTTCTGGGCCTAGAAGACGGCACGATCCAGAGCAAAATTATGGCTAAGGGGGACATCAGCCTCAACGATGCCCTTAAAGAAGCCTCGGCAGCGGAGGCGACCAAGAAGTCGGCAGCCCGAATGCGCCGCACCAACGCACCGCTACGTAAACTCGCCAATGATACCTCGCCTCGCTCAGAGAGACACCCGGTATCGACTCACCACGAAGACCTAGAATCCCCATCAGAAAGCGATGAGGAAGAGGTCAACCGACTCCGAACGGAACGAGACCAGTTCACACAACCCTCATTCCGACCGTGTGCAGGATGTGGGGCGAATCACCCACGATCCAACTGCAAATTCCTCGACGCACTCTGCCGAAATTGCGGGAGACGAGGTCACATCGCAAAGGTTTGCAGAAGCAAACAAAACTCCAAACCCCGACAGGCCGAATGCCAATCTTCAGGATTCTTCAGCACACACCGAGAAAAACTGAACCACCAATGGGGAAACCACTCCTACAGAAACAAGCCGTCCACCACTTCCACCAGGCGTGAAGAAACCAGGCGGGAAGAGACCCACCAAACAATCACCATTGGCCACGCTACATCCCTTGATGCCGGGAAAATCCGAGTAAAAGTCGCCATCGAAAACAAACCTTGCGTGATGGAGGTAGACTCGGGATCTTCCCTCTCGATGGTGTCGTGGAAAACGCTCCAACAGCTCATTCCAACGATTCGCCGCCAAGACCTTAACCCTCAAAGGGTTATACTCAAAGATTATCAGGGCAACCGAATTCCCGTCGTCGGGTCCCGCAGATTCCAGATCTCTTTCAAGGACCGTACCGTCGCTCTGCCACTGACTGTCGTGGACCGCGACAGGCCTAGTCTTTAGGCCTTCAATGGTTCAGGCCGCTCGGAATTACTGTAGCCGGAGTCCACCGAGCCGAGAGCAACGATTGGGAGGAAGCACTCGTGCAGGAATTCCAAGATGTTTTCGCGAACAGACTAGGCAAGTACAAGGGGACCCCGATCTCGTTTAACTTGAACCTGAGATAGCACCCATCCGCCTTAAGCCACGTCGGGTGCCATTCGCCTTGAAGCCTAAAATCGACGAACAACTCGATAAGCTAATAGCGCAGGGCGTGCTGGAACCCACCGACCACGCCCGCTGGGAAACCCCTATAGTGACGCCTATCAAGCCTGATGGGTCACTGAGAATTTGCGGAGACTACCGGGCCACCTTAAACCACGCACTACAGCAAAGTGCATATCCAGTGCCGGTAGTGCAACACTTGCTCCATTCCCTGGGTGGCGGGAAAGTTTTCGCTAAACTAGATCTAGCCCAGGCGTATCAGCAATTGCCTGTAGATCCTACCACAGCAGAAGCGCAAACTGTCGTAACGCATAGGGCGCATTTAAATGCAACCGGCTCCAGTTCGGGTGAGCGTTGCCCCTGGAATCTTTCAGAGTTTAATGGAAAGGTTGTTACAAGGGATCAGAGGGGTCGTACCATATTTTGACGATGTACTCATCGCCGCCCTAACAAAGACATCCTAGAAAAGCGACTCAGAGAGGTTTTACGAAGATTCCAAAACGCAGGCCTCCGAGTTAAAAAGATAAATGCCAGTTATGTACCGAAAAAGTAGAATTTTTGGGATACCTCCTGGACAGCCAAGGAATCCATCCCACCGAAGACAAATTAAGGGCGATTAAAAGGCCCCCACTCCAAGGAACAAGGCAGACCTACAGGCGTTCCTTGGACTTATCAATTTCTATAATGTCTTTTACCCCACAAAGCAATGGTAGCAGAACCATTGCATAGACTATTAGACAAAAAAGCAACGTGGGTTTGGGGACAACGGGAACAATGTGCTTTCCAACAAGTAAAGAAATTGCTAACTTCTGATTCTGTACTTATGCAGTACAACGAGACTCTTCCGCTCACTTTCACGTGTGACGCATCACCTTTTGGGGTTGGGGCAATTCTGGCCCACGTATTACCAAATGGAGCGGAAGCCCCCATCGCGTTTTTTTCGCGAACCCTAGCTAAAGCTGAAAGAAATTATAGTCAGCTGGACAAGGAAGCTTTAGCTATTGTGGCTGCAGTTAAAAGATTTCATGAATATGTTTATGGCCGTGCGTTTACGATAATTACTGATCATAAACCACTACTGGGGATCATTGCGGGTAATAAACCAACCCCGTATATATTGTCCCCCAGAATGACCCGCCTGTCTATCTTGAGGATTTTATTACAGCTCCCCTCAAACGGAACCCAAGGGGGAGGGGTGTTGTGAATCAATAAAAGTTACTAACATAAATGCAAATCAGGGTTTGGAAACCTGCACACCTGATTGGCCCTTATACAACAACTAGGGATTGGTCCATAAGTAGTCCCTGATTGGCCACTATTTGGACACTTCTCATTGGTTATAAGTTTGAACTTATGGCACATGTCATTGGTTAATAAGGTAGCAGATAACCCTATAAAAGGGTTGCTGTTGCCCATAGCCTTGCTCTGTTCTGTTCTATTTACGATTATTAAAGAGTTGAAGTCACTGGTCAGATGTCTGGTCTCCATTATTCCCCAAACTTAACACACAGGATGGACATATAGAATATGTTCTTTATGTAAAAATTCCTACGGCTTTGAATTTGTGATAACAAGATAATGAAAGCCTTGAAATATTGGTGATTTATCAATCTACATAGTTTGAGAATCCTAGTCTTATAGGCATAGTTCTGATTCTTTGTTGAACAAATAACAGCTTTTTGAAAAAAGGATTAGCACATTCCAATTATTCAATACTTTAATATTTCTCATAATGTAGGGCTAGAAGAACAAATTGGAGATTGTCCTTGATTCTGCTATGCGTCCTATGCATTAATCCTGTACATTAGAGAAAACTAATTGACTTCCATGCATAAGTGATCTCAGAATCTATTACTTTTACCCCCAGAATGACTAAAATAGCTCCACCCCTTTTGTGTGTACTTGTGACATCATGAGCCGTGATGGCGCAGTGATTAGAATGTAGTACTGCAAGCTATTTCCGCTGACTGCTGGCTGTCAGCAGTTCGGCAGTTCAATTATCACTGGCTTAAGGTTGACTCAGCCTTCCATCCGTCCGAGGCAGGTAAAATGAGGACCCAGATTGTTGGGGGCAATATACTAACTCTGTAAACCTCTTAGAAAGGGCTGTAAAGCACTGTGAAGTGGTATATATATATAAGTGCTATTGGTATCATGAAGCACATATAAAAGTGCAAGAGCTTCTGTTGCATCAACATGATGCTGCTTTCATCATTTGTGTTTACCTTGACCACCTTGCAGAAGTTGTTGCTTTTTTCAACTTATTCTGTGATTGTTATTTGCTTGTGGGATTTAAGGAAATCACATCATTCTCTTTTCTCACATATCTTACATTCTACTTACAGCCCCATGAAGCTTTGAAATTCCTGTTTAGGTCAGTGCCGATGCAATCACTGTTAGAGTTATTGGAACGGTTCTTTCTCCACATACGGTCCTGTAAGGCATAAATGAAGTCCATTATTTCTGATGTTTATTTCTTAATTCTGAAAGTATTATCTATTTATTTGCAAACTATGTACAAATAATATAAGTGGGTAGAAAGACTGTGGTGCTATATACCGCTTCCAGACATGTTCTCTTTACATTATCTTATCAGTGGTATAACTTCCAAGTTACTTTTAATTTTTATCTCTAAGTAAAAATAATGCATATACATTAACTTTTGGAATTGCTTACCCACTACATTTATTACATTTTAAATCTGAGTTGTTGTTTGTCAGTGGTCTCAGTAAGTATAATCCTACTGTCTTGCTGTACTGACATCCAAGTAAGGATGACATTTGAGTAATTAAAAGATGTACTCATATAAGAGAAGACTAATACTCCTATATGCTGCTTATTATACACTATAATTTCTGATGGATTTCTTCCTGCTCTGTATGAGGAAGGGAGCTATAATCTGTAAAATATCAGATAACAATATACTCATTTGTTTTAATTTGCATGTTCCATTTTTTAAATCCTTGGAAGTAATTAACTGATATGAAGACTAATGAAGCCCTAACTTATGATTTTTGCTGTCTTTAGTCAACAAAAGGATAACATGAAGAAGCAGCTATGCTTTTAATATTAATTATGGTAGGAAAAAGAACACCAGTGAAGGACAGATAGACATATTTCTCCATGATGAATTTCATTTTTTTGGTGTTAGAACACATATAACCTTTACAGATAGAGATTATATTCTAACACACTGGTAGTAAGAAATCATTGTTTAAAACTTTCTACTGTCCCCATAATTCATTTTAGCAAAAGAAGTGGTGTTTTCTAGAAAGGAATAAACATGAATAATACTTTGGTCCATGTCCAGACATAACCATCTATGTTGAACACTGGGAGAACATAGAAATTTATGTTGTCTAAGAGTAGTGTCATGTCCTTGTCTATTCCATAAGTCGTGACAGCCTGTAACAGAAAAAGTACACATATTAAAATAAAACAATGTTCAATAAACTGAGAATATTGGAAACTTTGCAATATTTATCTTTTAAAGTAGATTTTCATGCTGTCTACCTCATCTATCTATAGTAGCTTACACTAATGAAATCTATAATGTAAATAATAATTTACAATTATTTTACAATATTTACATTGGTTGTGTTTTTTCTGGCACCTACTGATGTTAGAATTAGTTATGGGCAAATTTCTTTTTAGAGGAAAAGCAAATATCATTCTTTCTTGAATGCTTTCTCCTGTTTCACCTTATATGGAAAACTTCCAGGAGGGCTTCAGAAGATTATTTAGGGTTGGAGAGACTGGCATGGAAGAATCTAAAACAAACCTAGAGGAATCAGATCAAGAGATTATCATGCCCAATATTCTTTGTCAAACTGTGGCCAACCAGATGCCTACAGAGAACACACACACACACACACACACACACACACACAAATATGAGGGCTAAATCAGCAGATTTCTAATAGCTTGTACCTTTCAGTTCCCCTCAAATAGCTGCTTTCTAAAAAAGAAGGAAACAAAGAAGGCATATCCTGCAGTCAACACCCAGATAAGCAGAGAACAACACTAGATAAACAATCAAGCAGAAAACAATAGCTTCATCAAACAATTATGAAGAACAAAACCACTTCCCTATCAAAACTGCCAGGCAAGTTACTGAATGAGTGAGCAAAACTTACCTTTACTTATACTAATATTGTTATCTAGCTGGGTAATGAAATGCCTGTGAACAAATAATCAAGGGGGACCAAGGACTTTATAATTCAACTCAGCTACATATATTAACTTCTAGTTGAAGATGCACACATGCAAACTGATGCTGTAGTGCCTGTCCTATCCTAACCCAATTATTTACTTAGGGTGAATATATTCCTGAGTTCATGACAGTTTTGTTTATGAATATTTTACTAACCTCCTTTACAAACCATTGGCAAAAGGCTGGTGAGATCCACTCTCGTGCATGAATACCACAATCCATAAATATAGCTTTCTTTTGGTAACTCTGTTTCCCAACCTGTTTGCAGGGAAAATTGAGTTTTTACAACTTTCTTATGTTTACTTTGCATAATAACTGATCTGTTTCTGGTGTTAGAATTAATTTGCATTTCCTTTGATTTGCTTCTAGTTTTATTGAAATTTTCAGTGAAAATTACTTATTTTAGGGAACCAGACATGTAAAATAGTATTCTGAGAAAGTTGTGTAATAAAATGCGTGTACATTTTACTACATTTTAAAACAAAAGAGATGAACATTTGATGGAGTGATTTTTTAAAATGTATGACATTGAATGAACTAGATAGGTTTACTCATACTTTCCATTGTATATTAGTTTATCCTGGTGTCAGCTAATGCAGTTCAATACTACAACTATCTGTTAATCTACTTTCTCATTATGCATTGGCTGTAGATATACACTTATTCATTAAATGCTTGAATTATACTGACGCTTTTACCTTAAGGACATACATAGGCCGCTCCTCATAAGTCCTTCCAATCTCAATCCTGGAGATTAGTTTGGCATGTTTTTTGGCCATTCGTTTAGTCCAAGCAGCGATCTAAGAGGTTCACATAATAATAGAATTAAGAGAATCTTAAAGGATTAGAATATGCTTTGTTATTTTAAATTATCTAAGTAAAGATAACAGATAATCAGAATTGGAAGGGACCTTGTAGGTCATCTAGTCCAACCCCCTGCCCAAGCGGAAGACCCTACACCATTTCTGACAGATGGCAGTCCAATCTCTTCTTGAAAATCTCAAGTGATGGCGCTCCCACAATTTTTGAGGGCAAGTGTTCCATTAGTTGATTGTTCTCACTGTCAGAAAGTTTATCCTTATTTCCAGGTTAAATCTCTCCTTGTTCAGTTTCCATCCATTATTCCTTGTCCTACAGGCACTTTAGAAAATATGTTGACTCCTTCCTTTGTGTGGCAGCCCCTCAAATATTGGAAGACTGCTATCATATCTCCCCTGGTCCTTCTCTTTACTAGACTAGCCAAGCCCAGTTCCTGCAACCGTTCTTGATAACCGTCTCCAGTCCCCTAATCATCCTGGTTGCTCTTCTCTGTACTTTTTCTAGAGTCTCAACATCTTTCTTGTAATGTGGTGAACAAAACTGGATGCGGTACTCTAGGTGTGGTCTTACTAATGCTTTATAGAGTGGTATTAGTACCTCCCTTGACTAGTAATTTTAAAAAAAGTTTCTTTCAATGCATAATACCTTTTCCCATTCATTATATCTTGTGTAGAAATACTTCTTACGGAAATGTTTCCCTCCATCCAACTGTTTCTCAATTTCATCTTGTAGATTGTGGAATAAAATTCTGTGATAGGAAACATAATTATATTAAATATGTAGCCTTGCTTTCCCTGAAATCTTTTTCTTTTTGTTTAGGATTTCTTTGGCCCAGGTCTTCCTACAGGCTCACATAGCTACATTTAAAAGTATTCCTTCTTTCTCTCTTTTTCGCTTTGTTAAAACTTGCATTATAAACAAGTGGACTACCTCCCCCAGTGGTGGGATTCAAAATTTTTTATTACCAGTTCTGTGGCTGTGGCTTGGTGGGCGTGGCAGGGGAAGGATATTGTAAAATCTCTATTCCCACACCACTCCAGGGGAAGATTGCTGCAAAATCCTATTTCCTCCGCATTCCACTAACCTGCTTTCCAGATCCATTCTCATGTGCAGGGTAACAAAAGAAGATCCAACTGATCAGCTGGGACTTGGGAGGCAGAGAATAGATGGGGGCGGAGCCAGTCAGACGTGGTATTTGACGGTTCTTCAAACTACTCAAAATTTCCACTACCTTACCAGAACTGGTAAGAACCTGCTGAATATCACCTCTGTGTTTGGCTTACATTAATCTGTACATTTATAGGAATAATGATAGGGAATTTAAAAAAAGTAGATTTAGTATCCACAATTAAATGACCAAAGCCTCACTTTTAAAAAAGGGACAAGACTTTGATGATACAGTTATGGTTGCCATCTTGATATATCTGAGGACAGGATTGATCCAGTGACTGGCAAGGGCTGCATTGTATCTTACCCCTAAGTGAAGCAATCACCAAGCCACTCCCTTCCAGAGGTGGTATTCAGCAGATTCTGACCAGTTCTGGAGAACCGGTAGTGGAAATTTGAGTAGTTCTTAGAATACCATCTCTGACTGGCCCCGCCCCATCTATTCTTTGTCTCCCAAGTCCCAGCTTATTGGCTGGGTCTTCTTTTGTTGCCCTTCACAGGGAAATGGAGCTGGACACCAGGTTAGTGAGGTGGGGAGGGAATGGGATTTTGCAGTAACCTTCCACCAGGAGTGGGGAGGGAATGGGGATTTTACAGTATCCTTCCCCTGCCATGCCCACCAAGCCATGCCAAGCCAACACCCATAGAACCAGTAGTAATTTTTTTTGAATCCCACCACTGCTCCCTAACCCTAACCCTTCCCTATGATGTTGTTCTGACCAAGCCTTCCGAGACCATAATTAAGCACATGCTTAGTTAAAACAACTCTTGTTTTATTTCAATGCTGGGAATTATGTTCCCAGCCTGTAATGAGTTCCTTGAGATAAGCACTCACCTTTCTTTCCTTTGAATTGCTGCCAACAACAAAAGTGCCAAATTAACTATAAAAAACCAACCGAAGTACACAGTCCACACAGAGCTTCAAGGATTAATCCAAACAGAACGAATGACTTTGCTTCCTACCTTTGCTTGTCCTTTATACTTTATGGGAGGGGCAATCACCTCCCAGCCTTACTCCCAACTTGCCCCTTTTGTCTCAGCTGCTCTTGCCTTCGAGCAGCTCTGCGCACATGCACACTGGGAACAGGCTCCCCTGGTTCCTCTGCCTCGCTGCTGCCAGACTCCAGAGGCTCCAGTCAGCACACCACTCCCAGATGGTCCTGGGCCCATCTCTGCAGGACCCTTATCTGAGTCCTCTCAGACTCCCGGACTGGTCCACATTCTTCCCCATTGTCTGATTCTGCTGCAGTCTGCACAGGCTGCTGGCGAATCACAACAGATGTCACATAGTTCCTGGGCAGTTGCTTTAAAACACTACTTCCAAGCGCTAGGTCACTTTTTACTTGTATATAAATATTTATATTTCAAGATTAATAGTTTATTTTTTTCCTCAAATTGAGCCTGTTCTGTATTTAGGCAGCCCAGTTGAAAATCCATTTTTGCATGCCTGTGCAATTTATAAATTTCAAGGCTGCCATCAATGAAGCACTGATGAGATTTCAGGATGTAGACAGACCAATCAGTAGTCTTGGAATTTGATCAAAATGGCTCAGTCAAGGGAGGAACCAATGAGGAATCAAATTTATTGGGCTCACAAAACATGGACCAAACATAGATCAGCTTTCAGAGTTTATGTAAGAGCCCATTCAGCTCAGTTGAGTTACCTGTGTGCTGCTGAGAAGTACGCCACAAGGCAGCCCAATCTGTCTCTGAAGATACCATCTACAGTTGCTAGCAAAACTTCAGAGCAAAAGAAAATTACCAGAGGCATTCAGCCCCAAAGTTCATCACTGCTTTAATATATACATTCTTTAAATAAATAAATGATGGATGGATCATAAAAAATTTCATGTATTAGCAGAATATGTGAATTCTGGTGAATGGATTATTTTATATGTACAAAAGGAAATAAAACATTTGGTTTAAAATAATATGGTGAACCTTTCTGAAACAGGTTTTTAAACTGATAATGGTGGGGAAGTTGTCAATCATGGGCAATCAGATTAATAACTGCATCAGAAATACATCATGTTACTCTATGCAGCCTTTGATACTTTGCCTCTGTTTAAGACAGGAAGTAGAGTAGTTTGATAAAGGCAGAAATGAATAACTGATCTTGTGATATCCAGAAAGCACACATACAGTCATGATGACATAAATTAGCTATTTCTATTATAAATGTATTGTTCAGTTTAGCAAAATAACTGAAAAATGAAAGCCTGCTTAAGTATCATTTATTGTTTGCTAACTTCCTATTTTTCTGTTTTGTATTGGATTGCCCTCATTAAATAGAAATGATATTTAGATGAAATCAGTGGAGGAACTCCCACTGCTTCTAATGTCTCTGGATTTTAAAATCTATAGTTATTGCAATACTATATCACAAGAGACAGTCAGGAAGTTGAATTGATATATTATTGAAGGAGCAGTAGTAAGAGAAGAGGAATATGGTTGTTCAAAAAAAAAAGCATGTCAAATTTTATGTTTATACAGGGAAAAGATTAAGAATCAAGCAGAAAGATTGAATAGAAACATAGAATTTTGCATTGATTACCTTTTATTCAAGAATAAGCAACACTGGTGTAAAGGGACTTACACCATACATAAGTATATACATAATATTGTAGATGTAGATCTCGCACAATATACTATTTTAAAAACTGGATTAAACCAAGATAATCAATCCTGTTTAGCTCATATCTTTTTTTTTTTGTTCAAAAATTTTGAAGTTTGAGAGGAATGTTAAGGGTAATATGGATGTTTTAAGCTTGGAAGAGATTCAAGGCATCTGTTCTTCCCCTTGAAAAGCCCCTGAAACTTATTTAAAAATGTCTTTTTGGCCCCATTTACTTTTAAAGTGTGGCCCTTGATATGCTGCATACTTTGCATTAAAGAGTACAAGTAGCTCTTTTAGAATGATTTAAATTGTCTTTAATTAATTGACATATATTTACTCTTCATCTCTGTCTCCTTTCTTCTGTCTGTCTCCAAAAGAAATTCTATTTGGATTTTGTTGATTAAATTGCTGATATTTTATTTATAGTATACATTCTCATGAATCTGAATTGTGAACCACATACCTGTATTGGATTTGATTTTGCTCCAGGATCTTTTGAACAAAGTTTGTCTGGTCTGAACTGACTCTGAAATCCACTTCTTTTCCAATAAGAACATGTTGAACAGAATGAGGATACCAAAAGTCAAACTAGGTGAAAAAAAAGTATGGCAAGTTTATTTTTAAGAATGTGAACAGAAAAGAGGAATCATGTAGCAAAAAAAAAAATATTTTTATCAGTTAGAGAGAAATACTGGTAATTTTCTTTTGCTCTGAAGTTTTGCTAGCAACTGTAGATGGTATCTTCAGAGACAGATTGGGCTGCCTTGTGGCGTACTTCTCAGCAGCACACAGGCAACTCAATTAAGCTGAATGGGCTCTTACATAAACTCTGAAAGCTGATCTATGTTTGGTCCATGTCTTGTGAGCCCAATAAATTTGATTCCTCATTGGTTCCTCCCTTGACTGAGCCATTTTGATCAAATTCCAAGACTACTGATTGGTCTGTCTACATCCTGAAATCTCATCAGTGCTTCATTGATGGCAGCCTTGAAATTTATAAATTGCATAGGCATGCAAAAATGGATTTTCAAATGGGCTGCCTAAATACAGAACAGGCTCAATTTGAGAAAAAATAGACTATTAATCTTGAAATATTTCTTGTGGTCCAAGATAGAAGAAACTTTTATGCGAGCCAGAATAGGATATTGTTTTCTAGCAACTGGCCCTATACAGGTTAGTTGAGTCTAACTTCAGCATTAATGATACAGAATTTTCCATTTTCCTCAACCAGGAGGTAGAACTTTAAAACTTTACTGCCATAACCCACACCATTGGCTGCTCAATATAGACATTTTACTATACCTAATAGAGTCATCCTGTTTTATTTTCTGTACAAACAAATTCATTATCTCTATGACTTCCTATGCATGTGTAGCAGAGCAAAAGTATCTGTACTCTCAATTAATGACTACTAGTTCAGAGACTGTTTGAAGCTATGATGGCTTGAATGAATAGACTGGTGCTCAGAGTAACAATTAACATTGTAACTGAGGACTATTGATCAGAAAAACTTTGGGAGAAAAGAATGTCCATTGATAATACGAGGCCATTGAATAACCAGTATGAAGCTACAAAATGGTTGCATTAAGGGAATGCCTTCATGTACTGTTTTCTACTTTATAGATTTTAGCATATCTTCTAAAGATATGTCTTTAGAATAAAATGTCTTTTTGTCCAATATTTTTTGCCTTTGGACGTGTCCATCACATATGATAATACAAATCCGGTATCCCAAAGAAAGCTAAATTAATTAATTATACATACATATATATATTCTTAAGTTTTTGCGGGTACTTACATGTATGGTATTCAGCTTTGTTCGGGTGTTTTCCCACATCATTGTAGTTGTGTTTTTAATGTTGTAGCAACGTTTCGGCAGAATCTCATCTGCCATCATCAGGCTTCTGTATTGTGTCCGTCTGTCAGACACAATACAGAAGCCTGATGATGGCAGATGAGATTCTGCCGAAACGTTGCTACAACTTTAAAAGCACAACTACAATGACGTGGGATAATACCCGAACAAAACTGAATACCATATATATATAATAATCAAAAAATGTCATTCAAAAATCACCAATATTTGAATGCTTACCCCTCACAACATATCGTTATTAATCTTCAAATATTTTATATAAATATTTTACAGTATATTTATTGTTGACATGCAATGTTACTTCATATGTGACACTCTTATCAGATCAAAACAATTAAAAAATGCCAAAAAGTTTCCTACTGTTTATGTTCTGAGGCATAGTTTTACTGCAAGAGTTTATATTTAAAAAATCATGTAAATATTTGGATAGTAGTTTAAGCTAAAATATATCTGCACATACAATATGTATAGAGATTGTATAAGCTAAACTACAGAAATGACTTCTCTTCATTTGCAGCTTTCACTATGCATTGAAAATGTATTTACATAATTGAAGCATTTTTTAATTTGCAAAAGCTATGTGGAATCACGTGAAAAAAGATATGGTGCGTATGGTTAAAGAGACTCCTCACCTGTCTTGTAGAGGCCAGGTCCTTCAAGACATTTAGTTGATTTTCATTCTCAAGTTTCACTCGAAATACTTTGTCACTTCAATAAAAGTAAAGCATAATTTAAAAAACATTACCATCAAATTAAGTTACAGTTTGTTCTATTTTCTTCCTCTCTTCATCTGATATATAGTTGTAAATCATTCCATCAGGCTTACACTACTATTCCAGATTGCATCTAATAGTTGCCTACATGCCTACATATTGTAATGAAGCTAGTAAAACCAATAACTTTGCTTTCAGGAAATAACCACAATGAGAAACATCTACCTGTCAAAGGAATGTGCGAGAAAACCTCCCAGAGATGTAAAAAGGAACCCTAGAAAGGTAAGAATGAACCTCATGATTCCACTTTGTCTGTAAAGCTAAATTCTTACTTCTTTTATATGCCTTTATATGCACCCAGAAGCAATCAGGTGACTTCCTCTAAAGCTTTCATTGGATACTATATTATGGCTTTTGAATTTGCCAGTTAATACACTTTTAGTCTTCCACTCATTATTACAAAATCTGAGCAATAAAAGTAACAAAGAAAAACTAAAACTCAATCAGATAAAAAATACCATTAAGTGTCAAGTTGTATGGTGGGAGATAAACAGCTCTGCAGGATACCTCAGCACATATTAGCTTAGAAAGGTGTAAGATAGAGATGAACAACATTTACACCATTTAAAAGAGACCACCAAAAAGCTAAAAAGAAAAGAAAAAAAGCAAAATACCTTGTCTCTTGCAATCAACACCCAGATAAGAAAGGATTAACATCAGCATTAGTATCAGACCAGCAATCAAGCAGTAAACAATACTCCAGTCAAGGAACTACCAACTCAGACAGTCAAACAGTAAACAACAATCTTATCAAAAACTACCAGGAAGAAAACAACACTCCTCCCAATACTGATAGAGAACATAAAAGACTCTACAGATAGGTGTGACCCAGAATGAATTTTGTAATGTTTTTGTGTTTTTAACTTTGTAAGCTGGTCAGAATCATATATGTGAGATGGACAGTAATAGAAATTTGCTAAATCTTATATACAGTATATAAAAGCCAAGTACCACTCACTCATCACAAAATCTCCAGAACCATAAAGCCTACAAACTTGAAATTTGGCATGTATGTTCCTCATGGCTTCTAAATGCTCGCTAAGAAAGGATTTTTCAAAATGACCACCAGATCATTAGTATTTCTTATACAGTAATTAACACACTAAGGAGTTCTATGCTAAGGATTTCTAACACTCTCCCCATCTGAAAAGAACTTTGTTCCAACTGCCAGTGCCTCACACTCCATTACCTCAGTTCAAACTGGTAGACATTCCACTCCTTCACTCAGGAGCGGTCTGGGGCTCCTTACAGTACTAAATGTTGGTACCTCACCAAAATGTCTATGTCTTCAATCTATGGAACTGCTTCCGAACTCAAGGTGGCGGGAGCGATATTCCCTTATGTGTTTCAATCACCGACCACCACTGAGCCAACAGGTTGTGAACTGTGTAGAGTTGTAATTGCAGGAATATTCCAATCTCGGATGGCAAACCTCAGATAAAGAATGTTTCCAAGCAAATACAACTCAGGTAAACAAAGTCACTAATCTAAAGGAGGATTAGAGAGAGGAAGTAAACATATGTTAGACTTTAACTAGAGATAATTAATTGTATGGATTACTGTGCTAAACAGTAACGAAAGTTAAGCAGTAACCAAAGTTAACGAGTGATGGAGGATAACTAAAAATGTGTATAAATGCAAGACTAGACTCCAATAAAGATCATCATTATTCAGTTGTTCATGATCAAACAACTCGACTGCCTCGACATTACAACAGAACTGGATTTCTCCTGCATAGCCCGATCACTGCCAGTTGCCTCACATTCCATTACCTCAGTTCAAACTGGCAGACATTCCACTCCTTCACTCAGGAGTGGTCTGGGATCCTTACAGTACTAAACATCGGTACCTCACCAAAATGTTTACGCCTTCCACCTATGGAACTGCTTCCAGATATTAACATGCTCTGATACTCCCCATCCCCACCTGAAAATAACTCTGTTCCAACTGCCAGTTGCCTCACATTCTGTTAACCTCAGTTCAAACTGCCAGACATTCCACTCCTTCACTCAGGAGATGTCTGGGGCTCTTTACAGTATTAAACATTGGTCCTCACCAAAATGTCTATGTTTTCAACCTATGGAACTGCTTCTGATCTCAAGGCGACAGGAGAGATATTCCTTTATGAGTTTCAATCACCCACTACCACTCAGCCAATGGATTGTGAACCAAATTTCTGCTGCATAGTGTCCCAGCCTCAATTCATTTCTTACATTGACGTTCGATGAATCTGTTCCTTCTACTGTAACACCACAAAGGGAAAAAACACAGGAGAAGATTTACAGATGCGATTAGGAAAACACAAGTAAGGGAAACTGCAAAAAAGTATCATCCATGTTATCCCAAAGTCAATAGAAAGGCTGTAAAAAAGTATGCATCTAATAACTCTTATGTTAATCAGGCAGCTACAGCTAAATACAATAAAAAGACATCACAAATCAGATCAATGCCTTGGACTAATAAGTATTAGTCTGGTTTTAAATATGAACCTCGGATTGATTACTCCAGGGAAAAGGTGGTTGATCTTGGACCTTAGTTACCCTGTGCCTGGTGGCATGCCCTAAAGTGGCAGGATGAGACTCCTGGGATGTGCTGCAGTGGCGGTAAAGTCCAGCTCCCTCCCCATGCGCCCTACACTGAACCCTTACACAGCCTTCTCACCCACCAGCATCCAATGGCAGAACACTTTCTTTCTGCTGCCCAGAAGAACAATGAATGCTTTCAAATAACATCTTTTGGAGCCAGCGAGGTGAATGAGGGAAATTTTATGCTAACATTCAAAGTGCAGGGGCAGGTCTACCACAGGAGGGGGGTATCATGGTGGGACCTCAGCAGCAGCCTTCATTTCTCCAGATATACTTTGTTGGTGATGATGACAATGAGAAGAACATCCGGTGTGGAATCTACCGGGCGTTAATCCAGAATTGGTTAGCCAATTGCAGAAGTTGCTGAGTGAACACAGCAAATATATTATAGATTTAATTGACACAAGCTTTAAATGTCAATTTATGAAGCCCGGTCATAACTACTCATTAATTTTCAAGCTTTATCAAAGCCAATCACATAGTTTTGTAGCGAAGCACGGGTATCCAGCTAGTAAACAAATAAAATTTCAGTTTACTTTAGCTCCATTTGCTGGCTACTTTATCCTAATGTGTGCTCCCATCCTAGCAAATGCTTCCTTTGACCGAAGGTAAGCCAACTCTTTGTGAGTGCATGGAGACAATTTGAGTTAATCCTGGAACTTTGTACCAGAAATGTCCCTATCTGGATTTCTGTGGATGTAATTTGGTTCAATTTGAGGCCAGAGTTTTGAATGAGATTTGGAGAAACAGAGCGTATATATGGCAATTTTGTTGTTTATGGGGAAAATAGGAGGATAAAGAAATTTTAGGTATGTCTTGAGTTATTAGGAGGATAAAGAAATTTTAGGTATGTCTTGAGTTATTTATACAAATAATAAAAATGAATATAACCATTTAATGAATAAAATGGAAATTCAGAACACCAGCTGCTTTTAAACTAAAGCATATACCTACAACATTAAGTAGGTGTTGAATGATTTCATAATATGTGGAGTCATATTGGATAATTTTGGAGAAATTCTACTACCCATGTGCTTTACATGATTTGCTTTCCCTTTTCACATGTACAGGAGAGAAATATGTGGGAGAGACCATCAGTCTCCCACTGTGTTTTTAAAAGGGCTGTTGATCCTTATGTGACACTTCAAATAAAACTCTATTCATCTGAACAGAGAGATTTGAAGACCTTCAGCAGTTATGCTTCACATTTCTTCTTGACTGTTTCTTTTTTTCTTTCTAGTCTGCCTGTTGCATTCTTGATGTCTTCATGAATTCTCTGATTCTTTCCTCACAAGTTTGGTTTAACCAGTTGAATAACTGAGGAACACCAAACTTTCCTCTATTAATTTTAGCATACCACAATTATCTGGAATATCACCTTTGCTGACTGCCTAATGTTTTGACTCAAAGTGCTCTATATATCTTGTCTTTTAAATTTTATTTTATTATATTGTCTTTTGGTTGAGTTTCATATCTCAAGAACATCTGAAATTTATAAGCCTAGAAACAGGAAGAAATGGCCAACTGTTATTCTATCTACTTCTAGATAGAACTGTGTCAGTTGCATACGAATCTGATTAGGGTCAACACAGAAGTCTGCTGTAATCTAGATACACTCTTGTACAAATAGGATTTTCCAAAGTTTCTTTTTCCTCTCCTGCAAAACCCTTTTGATGAGCCTTTATGACATAGGGAATTTTGGAAATTGAACTCTATCATGTGATAGGTGTGCTGGCTGAGAAGGACTCCTTTGTGCCATGCCATGCCATGCCATGCCATGCCATTCTTGAGTGTGCTCCTCCTCTCTGCAGATACAGTAAATTATGCCAAAATGAAGATGTAAGAAGGCCATTCCAGAACACAATCCTGTTTACTATATTTATACTGCTAGTTAAATCAACCTTAACCTAAATCTGCCCTGCATTCACCTACTCATTCACCTATGGGAACTCTAACTTCCTCAGAACAATTATTATTATTTAAACAATAGCATATTAGAGAGGCTGGCAGATATACAGTTTTTAAAGAACCCAGAGCAAACAAAAGGCTAAAACATATGAAGAACAGTTGCAGAAATTGGGTACGTCTAGTCTAGTGAAAAGAAAGCCTAGGGAAGACATAATATATCTGAGGGACCAATATCTGAGGGACTCCTACAAAGACAAGGGGTGTATATGTCAAACTATTTTCCAAAGCACCAGAAGCCAAGACAAGAAACAATGGATGGAAACTAACCAAGGAGAGAAGCAACCCAGGACTATTGAGAAACAATGAGAGCAATGAGAGCAATAAACCAATGGAATAGCTTGCCTCCAGAACTTGTGGATGCTCCATCCCTTGAAGTTTTTAAAGAGACTGGACAGCCATTTGTCTGGAATGGTTTTCTGTTCAAGCTGAGGGTTCAACTAGAAAACCTCCATGGTCCTTTCCAACTCTATTATTCTATGTTCTATGTTATGGTGGCAAAGAAAATTCAAAAAATGTACAAAAGAAATTGTGCATTATATTTTATTTATTCAGCTTGGGAAGCTTTTTTAGTACAAATAATTAAGGATATATTCAGCAATATATTTAACAGCAATCATAGTTTCTTCACAAGTTGGCTTTATCTGAGATTCAGGAAGAGCAAAACCATATCGGCCTTTGTCACGAAGTTCAAAGGTGAAGGAATATTGTATACCCTGGTCATAAGCCCAATCATCTGAGCCACCAGCAGCAGGATCTGTAAATAGGAAAGAATACATATGCTAAAAGAAAGAGGACAAGTTAATAGAACTGATTTTCATACATTTAATGTATGATATCAATGACTTGGCATCCTCTTGGATCTTCAGTACCCATAATTTCAAGAACATATGTCTATCTAGATGCCTACTATTCACCTGAAGAGCAAGTCTGTTTTACTTTCAACATCATTATACAGTGTATGAGACACATGAATGATGATATTTTCCACATTAATAGATAATTTTACCATACTTGATTCCTTTGTTTTTTTAATCAATCATGAAAGTTCATAAATTTAAAGTTAATGAACTAAATCAGTATAGTTCTACTTGCTTACATATCATAGTCAATGCATTATATTATGAAAAATAGGAGAAATCTCTTTTATAACACTTCTGCAAATCACATATACTGTACTCAAGAGGCCTGATAATTGAAAAGTAGGAGAATCCCTGTGTGTATACACTGTCTGTAATGGTCTAATTGCAGGTTTTTATGAACAATAACCTAATCATTACCATAGTTGTATTGCTGTTAGAGTAATACTTACAAATTGTTGCAGCTCCTGGACCATACGTATATTCGGTACCATACAATGTTGCTAGTTCTCGAATGGCTCCTTTAGCAATAGAATTCTTTAGAGAAAAAATTAATTGTGGTAGACTGAAGAAGAACATGGGAAGAAGACTTATATTTTGGGAACTAGGTATCATATTTTTATTACTGTACTCAGCCCTTAATTCCAAGCTTCAGAGAGAATGTCTGAAATTAGAGTTCCTGCTTTTATGGAAGTTTTTGTATGTACAAATGTTTCTTCTCACAGATGTTTGTATTACACCAAGGAAGGACAGAGAGGGACATGATGCTATATATGACAGTTCCATATCTCCTCAAGCTTCTCTTTAAAATAATGCTTATTTCTGCAAATGTCTGTATATGCATTTGTCCTGGACATGAAGATGTTCAAGGACATAATGCTGGGAGGAACATTTATATGGGTCCATTCCTATTAAAACCAAAAATACTCTCTTGCTACTATGCTTATATTCCTTGATATTTTTTCAGAAGTTGCTTCTTCACCTTATATTTAATGGATCTGAAACAGTTACAGTTCACAATATTTGGTTGCTTAAATGATTAGATTTGCTTCAGTAAACTATGGGTTGAATCTAGTCAAGGAGCTAATTTAGATATGTCGTGGTGTTTGAGCTAAAATGATAAGATTGGAAAGGAGCACTGTGAAAGAATGTAAGCAGACGGTCCCAGGTTCAATTTCTGGCTTCTTAGCCAGAGAACAGCTAGAAAGGCTCTTGCCTAAAATCCTGCTGTCTGTTAATACTGGGTAGGTCAAGTAAATATCTAACACAAATGAAACATTTTATCTTGACTATAGAAGAATGCACTGCCTAGATCCAACAGTGGTACCTATTAATTATTTGTTTATTTCCTTTAAAGGTGTGATTTCTTTGAAGTCAACATGACTACATGGATATGCCCATGCAGTTTCCTTGATAACAATATAGAGATGCTTAGCCAAGTCTTTCTTTACCCTAAAATTATATGAATTAATTCAGTACTTTGACTTTAACCTGCCAAGGTTTTCATTTGGCTCTTGATCAAAGACTTAGAACCGATTTTCCATTTGGGGCTGATTTCAGAATCTTTTCCCATCCTCAAATCTAATAGGTATGGTAGAATGAAAATAGAATATCTGGGCACCATTTTTAAATGAGAACCATTCAATCAAACCTGTTATTTTCTAATACAGGGGTTTCCAACCTTGGCAACTTTAAGCCTGGCGGACTTTACCTCCCAGAATTCCCCAGTTAGCAAAGCTGAAGTCTGCCAGGCTTAAAGTTGCCAAGGTTGGAGACCCCTGGTCTAATATACAGATAGTCCTCAACTTACAACAGTTTGTTTAGTAACTGTTCAAAGCACTGAAAAAAGTTACTTACAACCATTGCAGCATCCTCATGGTCACGTGATCAAAATTCAGGGGCTTGGCAACTGGTAAGGCAACTAGTCATATTTATGATACTTGCAGTATCCAGAGTCACGTGGTCCTCTTTGGTGACAGTCCGACAAGAAACGTCAGTGAGGAAGCCTGACTCACTTAACAACTGGGTTACTAACTTAACAATTGCAATGATTCACTTAACAGCAGTTGCAAGAAAAGTCATAAAAAGGGGCAAAACTCAGTTAACAAATGTCTCACTTAGCAACATAAGTTTTGGGCTCAATAGTGGTTGTAAGTTGAGGACTACCAGTAATATGGTTCATCATTCAATTGAGAGCGTCCAAAGATATATTGCAAATAGCATGGATTTTTGTTAGTTACTTCTTTTCTAAAGCAGCTGGCACTTGATGGAATTTAGATTATGCAAGTTATTCTAGTCTGTAATAAGCAAGGATCATAGAAAGGGACACGATAATTAGTCAAGACAACTTTACTCAGTTTTTAATTCTTCCAGTTCATTCCACTCTTTTTTGCATCAACTTCCTAAAAGAACTGTAACCAAAATTTGTACTCAGTTTTATCTATAATTTTCTTTATTCTTTTCATCTTTGCAAATGCTGTCCCCAATTTAATTTATCTGAAATTTTGTGGGGTGTTTTTTTGTGTGTGCATGTATGCTCATTTTGTGCTAACATGTGCTTTTCTGACTCATACTCCATTGCAACTTACTTGACAGAATTAAGAAAATATTAGCTGAATCACCAGTAGGTTTCAGAAGAACAAACTGCGTCAGATTATATTATACCATGGAACCAAATAAATAGTTTATGGGAAGTAAAACTGGTTGCGGACATAGGCATTCATGAGGGAAATAAGAAAGTGTACATTAATATGTGACACAGACTCTTTCATTATACTTGTGTACAATGTCACATATTTGCATTCATTGGGAACCCTGAAAAACTATAGTAAGTGAATCCAAATTGTATATTTATTTTATTCAGGCCTTCACAAAAACTCATGGAAGGTGTAAATAGGGAGAGAAGATGGAGACTTCATTTACCCATCACTCCATTTCCATTCATTCAACAAACATTTGAAAATGTATCTTTTAAAAATATAAAAGCATGAAGCCAAGTTCTAAAAGATTAGTATAGAAGGGGATATTTTTAAAGACACAGCTGACTGTGGTTGGAACACTTATTTTATCAGACATATGCCAGTTTTCTTTATCATATTTCATGTCAGAATAGAAATGAAATAAGATAACATTCTGATAAAATTTGCTTTATCGCTTTTAAAGAGTTTTATGGTCATTTTAGTTTAATAGTGTATTCAAAAAGGAGCTAACTGGGTCTTATCAATACATACTGGTAATAATTTTGAACATAAGTTGAATTCACAGTCTCCTCTCTAATGTATATATCATTAGAAATACATTTTAATTTGTTCAGGAACTGTACTACTCTGCACACTTCTTTGCAAATATGTTCAAATGACTTTCTTCTGAATAAAGTATACATGTCTCTCCAACAACTTGATCCAGCCAGCTACAAACTCAGTTAAATCTTTTTATCCCTGGTTCTGATAGCATACAAATCATGCTATCTAGGCCAAAACTCGCCACTTGGGAAGAAGCGAGAAGGACTCCCTTTATCTAGAGAAAACTTGTGATCATTAGTCCCTTCCCCATTGGCTAGGTAAATAGCAATGGATATGGCTTGGCCTCTGCAGGCAATGTGGACTATATTCTTTGATTTGATACTTTGGTAGAGATGGACACATTTGATTTTTCAGCCTCTATTTCTCTCCAGATTTTTCTTTGTGGACTAGGTATAAAATATGTCAGATGACTGGATTTAGGTACATCTACAATGCAGTTGAGTGGAAATTTATTTCCTGGTCAAAGCTAGATTATGGGTATCTATAGGAGGACAAATGATGAAGAATGCTTGATGATATCGTCACACAAAAGTTGCATCTTATGTACTTGTAAAAGCACCATTTGTGCAATGAAGACACTGTATATATGCCATAATTTTGGTATCATAGCAATTAGCTACTGGACAGTGTCTATTTTGTATATTTAACCCTACAGGGTATGAATTAATAGTTTAGTTGGTCCCTTTGTTACCATAACAGGCTAAGCTTAATTGATCTGGTTAAGAATGTTAGGGGAACAAAATCACCATACATATTTCCCCTTTTCCATACTTAAATGAGATTACTAAAATGACACAATACAAATTCTATGGTAAGCTGTGTGCTGTTAAAACCAGTGACAAGACAATTCTATTGTAATCTATCAATGTTATATTATTGTATTTCAGTTAAATATTGCTTTCTTAAATGAAGAGCAGAAAGAGGGGGCAATGGATATATCCTTTGCGATAATTCTTGTTAAAACATTGTGGTTTAAGGATAAAAATGTATATAAACTAGCATAACATCATCACATAAACATTGTCCCAAATGTCCAGGGCAAAACTGTTTATCTGTTCTTACTTTTGTCTCTGGCCCAAATCCTGATATTTCCACTTGGGAAGGGTTATAAATCTGTATGAACTGTGCAGCAATACGTGATCACTTTTCTACTTCTGGCAATTGAAAATTAAAGCCCTCTCAATTTTTGACATAACATTTGTCATAATGTATTTTACTGCTGGATACTTCTACTTTTCAAATATTCCACAGAACTAAAGGAATATTTTGAGAAAAAAGGAGAAAATAAAAGCATAAACAATTGTATAATATTCTAAGGCACTGAGTTTAGGAATGATCTTGGGCAAGGAATCTATTGCAGAGGGTGTCAAACTCGAGTCGTCACGTCATCGTCACATGATGTATCGTGACTTTTTACCCTGTTGCTAAATTGGGTTTGGGGGTGGCCATCATGTGATGCATCCAGCTCATGGGCTGCGAGCTTGACACCCCTGATCTATTGTTATTGCAGTGCATCAACAAAGAAAGCACGAATGGTGTTATTAATTAGCATCTGCTCTAATCTATAAAGCAAAAAGTAAACTACATTACTGCTTTGTGTGTTGCATAATCCAATCTAGAATCTCTCTCCCAACTAATAACCTTACATATTCTTGGCCTAACCTCACTTTTGAAAGGGATATGAGCACTGCCCCCTATGGTCAACAATGACACTATTGGAGTAAAATCAACAGGTACCCCTTTATCTTTCACCTTAATCCCACTTTACTAAAATCTGGTTCTTGAATCTGAATTCTATCCTTGGACTTTGATTTTGTTTGATATCTCACCTTCTTTCTTATTTTAATCAAATCTGGCAGGATTCTGCATTACTGTTGAGTCACTGGTTGCTTCTTCAGCAATCTAGAATGGTCTGTGCATGTCAGCCTCACAAAATGTGCTGCTAATTTTTTGTCCTTTGACAGGAAAGTGATTTTTGTCTGTTGGCATTAACTTTTAAAATTAAGTTAAATGAATAGAATATGAAAGAAGAACTTCATATGAAAAAAATACTATTTGTTCTGAAGAAAAGGGAAATGAAACATACTTGTTAGTACATCTGTGATAGAAAATATACTTTCAGGTCATTTCTGGGTCAATGTCTCTAATCTTGTCTAGGACTAATTTAAAGATAAAAGCATTTTAGGGTTGATTTGCCTGTATCTTCATTGCTGTTTATTTCTTGTCTTCCCTATGCACTATATTCCCTTTGGCTTTAAACAAGGTGCAAATGCGTGGACACATTCTCCAGAAAAATTGCAGATTATAGGAATAATTTGTAGTTCGGTTTGAGATGCAGACAACACAGACTCATCCCCAACAGCCTGTGCCTGTGTTCAACAGTGAAGGGACCCAGGGCAGAAAACATCTTGCAGAAAACACAGCTTCACAAATGTCTATGGAGATTCTCAGTCATCCAGGTCATGGTTGTTCCAAAGTGCTTTTTCAAGAGGCAACTGGACTTTCTTGTTTTTCTTTGAAGACATTTTGCTTCTTATCCAAAAAGCTTGTTCAGCTCTCCACCATCCAGTCAGAGTTGAAGCTTCTTGAATGAGAAGCGAAATGCTTTCAAAGAAAAACCAAAAAGTCCAGTTGCCTCTTGAAAAAGCACCTTTGGAACAACCATGACTTGAATGACTGAGAATCTCTATAGATGTTTACAACTAATACAACTCCTCACCAAATTCTACTTACCAGTTTTACATTGTTTGGTGTTAGCTTATAAGTATAAGAGTATGGATAAAGGAGCATCTGGGAGTAAGAGTGAATGGTCAAGTAAGCTTTGATAGTTGAGCGGTTTCTTCGAATGAAATCAGTCAAAGCTTTGGTTTCCTTTTCTGATTCAGGTTTACTACCACAATAAGTTTCACTACAGGGGTTTGTTGAAGCACCAACAGCTGAATGAGGTAGGAAAAAAAATAGACATGACAGACAGGTTAGTCTAAAAGACAGAAAAGGTGTAGCTTTCAGGCTTCCTAATGATTTTAAATAAGTATCATTGAACTGGCTAATAACAAGATGAAACATTAGTATAGCATTTTGAAATTTAAAATTTTCAAAATCTTTTATGTATTTGTTAGTCTGTCAATGACTAGATCCACATTATGCTAAGTCATGGTCCTTGCATAATTCTGCATCCCCTCACGTTGTCTGTCACAATTCACAATGTTTCTCAGTTTGTCTGACAAACAATTCTTACGAATAGGCGTTTACTGAAAAAAAAATTGGTTCAGTAATTAAAAATATTTTATACATTGATTTCTTCCCATTTGCCATGTATACAACAGTAGGAGAAAGAATTATATTCTGCCAATTTCATAGTTGTCTAATGTTATCTATCATCATTGCTCTGACCTTATAGCTCAACAATGAGAATACATCTTGATGTATATATAGCTCTGGCTTTGATCCTTAAAATTTCCAATTAAAACAATTTGAAATCTCAGGTGTGAGGAAATTGGAGCCTGCCAGAGTAGATCATGTGCATTTGATAAGTTTGGTGCCCTTTGATATCAAGATCACATACAAATATCCATCTCAGGTTGTATTTTGGCCTCCTTCCTGTTTAATATTTTTATAAGTTGCAAGGCAAGAAGATGGCAACAACTCTGGAGGGTGCCAGTTAGTGAAGCTGGCATTGTGTACAGCATTGTGGAATATTCTGTATATGTTTTACCAGGCAGTATTTCATAAGGCTGTGACAGTGCTTTGAGGACAATGTATTGGAATGCATTGGAGTGCCTATAGTACAATGATTCCTTGGTACTGAACTGCTGTGAAACTAATTGAATTTGGTATTCAACTCATTTTGATGTGAAAATTTGTAAAATTTTGACTGTGTTAAGAATTTGGAACTCAACTAGAGTTGATATTTTTAAACTTTAAGAATTCATCATAATCCATATATGATTGGAGCATAGTTTTGCCTTCTTAGAGTACAGAATACTTACAGCACCATGCAGCATCAAAATTTCTGTTGGGATCAGTACCAATGCATGTGGTACCAGCATTTACAGAACGAGTCTTTCTCCACATGCGACTCTGAAATGGAACAGATTTGTGAATGTACCTTTTGAAAGATAATTGATACAACCTGCTGATTGTGTATTATTTACCTTTGTCCAAGAATAGACATAACCATCAATATTCATGACAGGCAGGACATAGAAGTCTAAGTTGTTCAGAAGCCGAGTCATAATGGTTTCTTTTCCATAGGTCCGAACAGCCTACATACAAACCACAGAGAAGGTGAGGACAAATCTAAATGACTGACCTTATGTCATTTTCATTTGCATGATTACCAAATAATACTACATGTTTCTGGCACAGGAACAGGATTATGAAGAAAAATATGGAGAGAAGTAAGAACAGTAGCATGGTTCAAGAACACTCCTTCAAATTTCAGCTGCTTGCAAATTAATTTGGTAATACTGAGGATACCAATTGCTAAATGATTATAGATGTTAGAGAAATTTCATAAAGAGTCATAGATTTGATATTGTTTAGAAATTAGGATGTCACTGGAAGACTATAAAGAGAGCCCTTAGGATTTCCCAATACAATTTGCATGGCATTGACCTCAAATATTACAATTTTGAGCATAAAAAGAGAGAATTAGGATAATGGTAAAGATGAACCAGGAAAACCCATTTGTTGGTAATTTAGCTGTTGAAATTCTACTTATGCTCTCTTAACCCAACCTTCTTATAGGGGAATTGTTGTAGAGAAAAATTGGAAGAGAAAATGCTCTTAAAAGAAAGGCAGGAATAACAACAATAACAACTGAAACTTTTTCTGTGCCTTCATAAAGGAATATGGTCAACTCTAGTATTGATTCTGGTATTGATTCAGATTTGGAAAGATAAAGACTATATATTTCTCTAGACAGATGTTGCCTCAAAGGGCTGCAGATCTGAGGAAAAGGAGAAATTCAATCCACTATGCTCTCATGTTGCTAGGCTTTTGTGAACCATAATTACTAAGATAGTATCAGATTTTGTATGTCTATGTCTTCTGAAATAGATATCCCTAAAAGCAAACTCAAGAACTATCACCAGAATTGAAAGATGAAACTTTCAGCATGCATAGGCAGCTCTAAGATCCTTAAAAACAATAACAACACCAAAAAAAAAACCCCCCTAAGAAACCAATATACTAAATAGTGGCATTAAAAAACAGCTATGGACATCAAGAATAGAAGAAGCTGCTGCTTGACTGTTTTTTACATACCCTGGAGAACGTGCAGTTTCTTTAAACTTATTTTAGAAATGTACATTAATTGTTAGATACATTTCATATGGTATGGTCTGCTCATTATATTTTAATTATAATCTAATAATATTTTTTACAAGAAACCCCCCTCTCAATTAGTTATTCTAATCCTAATCCTTTGTGTAATTGCAACAGATTTTCTCTTAATAGTGAATAGAATAAACTTTGCAAAGGGGGTAATCAGGGACAATAGCAAACTCCAGTGCCACGTTCACAGTGTAATTATGCTATTGCAATGCATTCTTCATGGCGATTTTTAAAAAATCCTTCAAAATGCAAACTGGAAATCAAATGAAATATCAAAGTAGAGTATTATTTTATAGGAAAGACAGCAACTTTGGAATAACAATGAGAATATGTTGAGGAATTGTAAATAATTTTTCTTTAATTTTGCGATCCCATCCAATTCCATTTTCAGTTGAATCAATAATTTCTGTCACTGATATTTTGTCACCAACCTCTCGTACAAACCACTGGCAAAAAGCAGGTGAGATCCATTCTCTGGCATGGAAGCCGCAGTCCATAAAGATAGCTTTTTTATTTTCACCTGGATTCCCAATCTATACAAGAAAATGAATGAAAGAAAGAACAATTGGATACAAATCTTTAATGGTCTTCAAATAGCATAGTACAAATACTGTTACACAGTGAAAATACTCAGAATAATAGAATTGGAAGAGACCTTGAAGATCTTCTAGTCCAATCCCCTGCTCAGGCAAGAAACCCATACCATTTCAGGTAAATGGTTGTTTAATATCTTCTTAAAAATTTCTAATAGTTTTAAAACAACAAAAATTTAAAAGAAAATACTTATTTGTTTATTAAGAAATGTTGCCTGCCCCCTTAATAGCTCCTCACAGTTCACAAAAACACAATAAAAGTATCTATGAAATCAGTGTTAAAAGAATAACAGATGTAAAACACAAAACTACAACTACCTGTCAACCATAACAACACAAGAGCAAACAATAGATACAAACTCAAGGTTAATCGCACCAAACTTGATTGCAGGAAATACGACTTCAGCAACAGAGTGGCCAATGTCTGGAATACTCTACCTGACTCTGTGGTTTCTTTCCCAAACCCAAAAAACTTTAACCTTAGACTGTCTACTATTGACCTCACCCCTTTCCTAAGAGGTCCAACATGCCTACTGTCCCTGTCCTATTCTTTCTTTTATTTCTTTTATTTTTCTTATATGTATCCATGTATTCATAACTATGTTTTTACTTATACCTATTATCTTGTAAGCAATTGACAAAAATAAATAAATAAATTAAATAAACCAAACCAGAGTTGCTTCTAATAGTAGTTCCAATCTTACTTGAGTTCACCTGGAAAGAGCGCCCCTCCTTTTCCTTTTTCCTTTTTGTTTTTGGCTTTAGCCAATTTCTTAGTATTTTTCCTAACACTACAAACCTCCATATTTTATCCTGGGTGATTATGGTGTGTATCTTTAGAGTGTATCTTTACCTGCACTATATTGTTTTTATATAACTTTGCCTCTTACATAAATAGTAAGGCATAAAGTATCCAGATGCAAAGCAAGACAGGAGTCCCTTATCTTTAAATGTAGTTCACCAGAGGGATGTTTATTGTGCAGAAGTATGACAAGCTCCATCTGGTGAAATTCTGAACTATTAAAGCCACAAGGAACTGATTTCTTTCCAAGCTAATCTTTCTATTCATGCAGTTTCTATCAAAGTTGGGGTTTTTTTAACAAAAAAAACAAACATATTTCAAAAGTCAGTTCATATACAAAAGCCTCATGTTCATATCCATGTACTCAATCTGGGCCACAATGTTAAATTTTAGCAAATTAGACCTCAGATCACAAAACAGTGGAATAACAAAGGTGCAACATTAGCCTACCTGCTAGAGAAAAGCACATGAAGAGCTAGAGCTTTGAAATCTGGTCACCACTTTTTATACAAGTAAAGTACAGTGGTATCTTGGTACTCATCATTAATTGGTTTTGGGAAGTGTAATAAGTATCAAATAAATGATAAGTACCAAACAAATTTTTCTCATAAGAAATAACATAGTGAGTCATAAGACAGGTGACACTAACAGGTTCTAGCTTATGTGTGGAGTACCAAATATATGATGAGTACCAGGACAAAATTTTCATTTAAAAATTCATTGAGTACTAAATTCAATGAAGTTCAAAGCAGTTGTTTATGCACTGTACATCCAACCCCCCACCCCAAAAAAAACAGTTGTTTACCAAGGTACTACTGTATTAGGCTTTTGTTTATATTAACAAAGTTTTTCTTAACATATATTTGGCTAGATAGTGTTTTTCTGTGTAGAAATCTGGGTAGAAATATTGACTAAGATCTATCTATCTATCTGTATCAGTTTTAGTTCCTGGTGGCTACCTGCATAAGTCCCTGCTGTTTTCTCCAGGTTTTTTTTTCTTACCCTTAAGATGCATTTATATAATCATACTTACATACAGGGGTGGGCTTCATATTTTTTTAGCAAGGGGTTCTCTGCCCAGTTGCTGGGTGGGCATGGCCATGGTGGGTGTGGCCTAGTCGGCCTCCTGCACCATGACGGGGGGGGGGGGCATTTTTGCCCTTCCCAGGCTCCGGAGGCTTTCCTTGAGCCTTTGGGAGGGCGAAATTGGCCTCCCTGGGCTCCGGAGGCATTCTGGAAGCTGAAAACAGACCCATTTCTGGCTTTCCCAAACTTTGCATACATCCTGCACTTACCTGCATCCAAAATGGACTGCCTGGGGACTCCTGGGATTTTAGCAACAACTAAAATTTCAACCTTGGGATTCTGTTCAGGTCTTCAGGTCTTGGAGGATATAATCAGTCCAAACACTTATTGTGTAGCACACAACAAACACAGACTGCCAACTAAATGTAGCCAGCACCCCCAAACTTTATTGACAGTGAACCCAATAGATACTCTGCCCCCTTGTGGCACATCTAACTAAACTCAAAGTACCGAAACACAGAAGTGCCTAACTCTGGCATGATGTCATGCCTTCCTCTCAGCTGTGCTTGAAAGCATGGATTCCTTCTCTGGAGACACAATGCCCCTGGACTCTGGACACACAGAAGCAACAGAACATGTCCTTCTCCAGTGCCTATACTACAGAAACATTAATACCAGCCTCATCTCACCATAACTTCATAAATACCCAGGGTAGGCAGGACAATTTTATACTACCCTGTGGTTTCAGACATCAATACTTGTCTAACATACAATATTGCCCGGTTCTGTGCAGCAGCACTCAAAATTTATCAGATGATGAGCTTTGCTATAAACTAGATTAAATAAGCATCTAGTTCACCATAGTAGAGTCCTTTTGTGACTTGTTAATGTTCCATGTGCTAACCTTTATGCTCTCCTACATCCATGTAGTGGTCTTACTTCTTTTTCTTTCTTTCTTTCTTTCTTTCTTTCTTTCTTTCTTTCTTTCTTTCTTTCTTTCTTTCTTTCTTTCTTTCTTTCTTTCTTTCTTTCTTTCTTTCTTTCTATCTAACTATCTATCTATCTATCTATCTATCTATCTATCTACTTACCTACCTACCCACCCACCCACCCACCTTCTAGTTTTCAATTATATATTTTTATATCTCCTAGCTTTTCATAATTTTAAAAGATTTTTATTTATATGCTTTTTTCAATAACTGTATCCCAGGCTCCTTATGCTGATCTATGACTGTAATAAAGATTTGGTTTGATTTGAACAGATTTGAAGTGCTTATGTTTTTCATGCTGGAAAACCTTAATTAGTTTTAA
Organism: Notechis scutatus; assembly: GCF_049901735.1. Taxonomy (NCBI): domain Eukaryota; kingdom Metazoa; phylum Chordata; class Lepidosauria; order Squamata; family Elapidae; genus Notechis; species Notechis scutatus. The sequence continues at coordinate 141,622,072 of NC_142012.1, read as the reverse complement.
AATGTCAGTACTAGCAATAGCACAGTTCTCAACCCCATCTCCGGTTATGCCACAGTTTAATTTCATGGACATACTGAAGATAGAGAGAAATAGTAGCCACAAGCTGGAAAATGTTCTAGGGCAATTTTGCTTATGCTGTTTTCAAGGCAGTTCTTAAAACAACTTTGAAAAGTTTAAAAAAAAAACCACTTATTTGTTTATTAAGAAATGTATATGTTGCCTGTCCACTAATAGCTCTTGACAGTTTACAAAAACACAGTAAAAATCCATGAAAACAGTGTTAAAAAATTACAGATATAAAACACAAACTACAACTAAACCAGAGTTCCTGCTGTAAGATAGGTGGGCCTATAAATGGGATTAATAAATAAAATTAAATTAAAATAAAGCAAACGGAAGCATTCAAAAGCCTCAATAAATAAGGGTGCTTTAAGCCTTCCTCTAAGTCAAGGGTCTTCAAACTGGGCAAGTTTACGACTTGTGGACTTCAACTCCCAGCTAACTCCCGAGCTAACATGACTTGAGGAAGAATTCTGGGAGTTGAAGTCCACAAGTCTTAAAGCTGTCAAGTTTGAAGACCCCTGCTCTAAGTGGTAGAAGCCTTGCCTCATCTCCAAGGTCAATGATCACAAAAGCATAGGGTTTGTAATGATGCCTACACTATGGCCATATGGTTGCATCCTTAGGCTTGTCCCATAATCAGTCAAGCTGCTTTGCCTTATGCATCATTGGCTGCAACAGCTCAGTATGCCAGAGGATTCTGAGATGGGGAAGACAGAGTTTAGAAGAAGCCCCTGTACCAAGTGCTCAGGAGATGACTCAAACAGGTCAATGGACTCCAATTAATTACCTGGAATCTAATCAGTTTTATTAAGCTCTGTGGGAGGACCAACATGATTTGGTACTTGCTCCCGGAGAGGACAATGTGCTATGACTATTTAAAGTTCAACAGGAAACAAATTTCTCCTTACCATAGCTACCACTTCTCCGACTCTACTTTTACTGTCAAAATACATTTGAAATATTTCATTTTATCTCTGAAAACGAATGATTTATCTTTGAAAACGAATGACATATATCCTACAATTGATTGCCATTTAATGGGGCAGTGAATTTTGGGAAGAGTCATCTGCTATAAATTAGGTAAAGGTGATAATTCTGATAGCAGCTAGTTCCTTAAGAGCCAATCTCCTTTTCCATATGTGAATATGCAGCCTCTTGTGTACTGTTACTTATACTAGCCTTCTTCTCCTAGCACCTTCCAGATGTTGCACCACAATTTTCATCATCCTCAGCTGGCATATTTTAGTGATGAGGGAGTTTGTTGCTCAATATATCTGGAAGTGTGGTAGTGCAGATCTCCAGCTCACATGGAGGTGTTTACATGTATATTTGGCAATCATGTCACATCTCAACAGATAACTAGCTTTTCAGGGCAGTCTCTGGTTTATTTGAAACAGGAAGAGGCTGCTTACTCTTGTTTGCATGTTCAGTTGTGTGTGCAAAAATATCAGCTGAACAGGGTTAGGTATTGCTCTGATATGGTTTAGTGAAAGCAATTAAAGAGGTAACTGCAAACCAAAAGTAAATTTCTGCAAATCCTAGCACTGTGAATCTTTCAATTTGTAGAGCAGCTGGGTCACAGCTGCATGGAAGCTAAACCAAAATGAAAGGAGGAAATGCAGCTGTAGTGCTTGGTTTATTGCACCCTTAGGAAAAGTTCCTGCAAGCCAACCCTGTGGTTCTCCAATAATGATGTAGGGTCTATTCTCATGACCTTTTAAAGCAAATGTTACTAAGAAGAAAAGTGTATCCCATGCTGATCTTATCAGCTCCTCACTTCCTTGAATGGAGAAAAGTTCTAGCCAATCTGACCAGAGTTTGGCTTCCTTTTGCAGGGAGGAGCACTGGAGTCTTTTAGGGTTCTACAACATTTCTCCATAAATGTACAATTAGAACAAAACTGGTGACAAAGAGCATAGGCACAGTCTTGGCATATAACAGGCTTACTGTCCTACATATTATCCATTGAAAGATATACCTGTGTTCCCAAGACATATTTCAAAGTGCAGAAGACTTTTAAAGGTGTGGGGGGGTCAAGACCAATTTTTCATATTTTTGAAAAAAATGTTTAAGGCTGGAAAAGACTTTGCATGCTATTTTCTCCTGTGACTTTAGTGTGCTTGCATTCAAATTTAGCGATTTTGAGGTCAGTTTGGAATGATGCAGTCTTGAGCTTTGGCATCTCCAGATGAGGTTGGCTTACTACTACTTGCTCACCATGCCATAAAGAGACCAGGTCCATTAATATGTTAGTTTTCTAACAAAGGGAGCAGCTGACATGGATTAACTAATATTTATATCTACAACTTTTAGCTAGTTCGTCCATATTGAGCAATAGAATATGTATGCTTCAATTGCATGGCATGAACTGACTGGAACCTTCTCAAATATGACCAAGCAATGGGGCAGCTGGAATAAACACAGAATCTGACTTAAATATGTCATCCAAAAAGGCAAAAAGCTCAGCTTAGCCTGAAGAGGGATGAAATTATCATAATACTGCCATATACTGAAATCACCACGTAAAATCGTATTCTAAACAGCAAATAGTCACATCTGGATTGTATTGCTTTTTCTCCCTGACATAGATGCAAATTTAAGTCAGTCATATCTTTTATGATGTATTTACAGGAAGTTTTATTATGGAGGAACTGTTCTTTGTATTTCAGTTTCTGGATGACTAACACAAGGTGTACATTAGAATTTGATGAAACTCAGAAAGAAGAAAAGCAAAAAGAATAAGAAGAAAAAACAAATAAGACTTTAAAATTTGGACAATTGGGAACTATATTTGGACAACTGTAAACTAGAAAGACTGTAAAGTATAAATTTATAGCATTTAAGGACTAGAAAGCTAGGGGATTTTGAGGAACAATTCAGGGATTGATAAATTTTATTAACAATTGACTTTTAAAAGAGTTTTTAGATATTGGGATACTGGTATATAACATTGATTAATTTTTAATTTATTAATTTGGTGCAAAATGATTCAGCAGGAGACAAAGTTCTATGAAGAAATGTTAACGATGGCTAAAAGCTTTTATGAAAGTGTGACAAAAAATCATAAGGAGATGATGGGATTGCCCAAAGATAAAGAAGTGAGTATAGGAGACCTCCCAACAAATGGTGGGAAAAGATGAACAAAGTATTCAGAAGACAGAGAAGGAGTGGTGGGGGAGATAAATCAAAATAAGCTACATGAAAACAAAACAATGAAAAGACAATAACAATAAATATTAAGAATTCAATAGATAATTCCTTAAGAGCTTACAATAGCACAGACAAACAAAAGGAAGACTTCCCAAAAATAATGAAAGGGTTATGGATGGACATCCAAATGATGCAGCAGAAGGAGATAAGGGGTAAGGCAGAGGGAACATTCAGTCTATATAAAAATATAGGATCCTGAGAGAGAAATATAAGATAACATCAAAAAGTCAATAAATGTTGAAATTCAAAAAAGACTGAGAGATGACGGATAGAGACATACATAACCTTGTGTAATACTGGGATAGTATTAAAAACTAATAGAAATAAATAGAAAGCATAAATTGGGAAAATAGTAACACTTATGCAGATATATAATAGAATTTATTATATTCACAAATATACTAAGATTAGGAAGTGGAAGACTGTGATTAGGCATATTTAAATGTATTATTATGATTAACAGTGTGTAAAACATATATTGGAATTTATAGCCTTTAAGGATCACAAAACCCAGAGGACTTAGAGATATAATATCAGGACTGATTAAATTTTATTAATAATTGGTTTTATTGGTGTTAATAGAAAACTGAGATATTGGAAATTTGATGGAATTTGAGTAATACTTAAAATATCAAAATATTGGTGACCTAACATAACATAATAAACATATTGTATGAAGAAAGGTAATTGATGCTTTAATATATCTTTGGAGAAAGTGATAATAATAAAGAGAGAATAGTACGATTTAAAGATAAAAAGGTGAATATGGAAGAACTATAACAAGTATGTATGTGGGGGTAAAATAAGTATAAATTAGGAAATTAGTATTATATACATTGATACATAAAATAATATATTATAATGAGTATATTAAGGTTAGAAGTTGGAAGATAAAAACTATGTATATGTAATTGTATTATTATGGTTAGCACTGTGTAAAAATGTATTGACCCAGTCATTACACTGTCCACAAAATATGTTGGTTGTTAAAGAAAAACTGCAAATCAAACATATACAAAAAAAAAAAAAAGAGAGAATTTGATGAAACTCAGGTCTATCCACTGCCATAGCCAAACCTCTAAGCATAATCTTTGAAAAGTCTTTCAAGACCAGCTCCTTGCCTAACCTATGGTCACAAGCCACAGTCATCCCCATCTTCAAAAAGGAGACCCAAGCCTAGTTGAAAATTACAGGCCAATCTCCTTATGATGCGTCACCTGTAAAGTCATGGAATCAATTATTAACCAATCCATTATCCTCCACTTAGAGACAAACAACCTACTCTCCAATAAACAATTTGGTTTCAGAAAAAAACTATCCTGTAATCTGCAACTTTTACACTGCAAAAACATATGGACGACACAACTCGACCAGGGCAAAGCAATAGACGCAATCTACATAGACTTCTGTAAAGCCTTTGATTCAGTGGTACACGACAAACTACTCCTAAAAATAAAATCCTATGGTATCTCTGGACAACTGAATAACTGGATAGAAGCATTCCTGTCAAACAGACAACAAATGGTCAAAATCGGTAGCGTCCTATCAAATCCAGTACCTGTCAATAGTGGTGTCCCCTAAGGCAGTGTTCTAGGACCAACTCTCTTCATACTCTACATAACGACCTCTGTGATCATATTAAGAGCAATTGCTTCTCTTCGCTGATGATGTAAAGCTGTTCAATACCACAGACAATACTGCTACCCTACAAAAGATCTTGACTATGTATCTGAATGGTCAAACAAATGGCAACTTCAAATCTCAACAAATAAATGCTCTGTCTTACATATTGGCAAGAAAAATCAGAAAATAAAATACAAGCTGAATAGTCAAGATCTTGTTGATGACCCAAGCTCTGTAAAGGACCTTGGAATACTCACCTCTAATGATCTAAGTGCTAGAGCCCACTGCAACTACATAGCCAAAAAGGCATTAAGAGTTGTTAACCTAATCCTACGTAGCTTTTTCTCTGGTAATATCACACTACTAACCAGAGCATACAAAATATTTGCTAGACCAATACTCGAATACAGTTCATCAGTCTGGAACCCTCATTAGCATTTTATTAGCACAATTGAGAAAGTCCAGAAATATTTCACAAAAGAGTTCTCCACTCTTCTACTCATTGTAGAATACCTTATGCCACCAGACTTGAAATTCTAGAACTAGAAAACCTTGAATTACGCCGTCTTCGGTCTGACTTAAGCATGGTATATAAAATCATACATTGCAATGTCCTACCTGTCAATGAATACTTCAGCTTCAACCATAACAACACAAGAGCACACAATAGATACAAACTCAAAGTAAACCGCACCAAACTTGATTGCAGGAAATACGACTTCAGCAATAGAGTGGTCAATGTCTGGAATACTCTACCCGACTCTGTAGTTTCTTCCCCAAACCCCAAAAACTTTAACCTTAGACTGTCTACTATTGACCTCACCCCTTTCCTAAGAGGTCTGTAGGGGCGTGCATAAGCGCACCAACGTGCCTACCATCCCTGTCCTATTGTTTCTCTTATTCTTTTATTTTTCTTATATGTACCCATTTCATGTATTCACAACTATGTATACACTTATACTTATTATCTTGTAAACAATTCAAATCAAATAAATAAATAAATAAATAAATAAATAAATAAATAATAAAAATAAATAAATAAATAAATAATAAATGATGAAATAACAAAGGTTTTGTTCTTTGTGTTAAGAGGAAAATTTAATTGTTTGCATCTCATTGTCAAGAAAATAAAGAGGGGGAAGGGGGTTCTTTCTGAAGTTTATAGATCACTTTATAGCAAATATGTTTATAAACAACAGATGGAGTGCACAATTAAACAAAAGTAAATTACAATTTACCTTGCTTACAGGAATATGGCTGAATTTTAATGTGCAAACTGTCAAAAGCTTTTATTGAAGACTGTGATATTTAGGAAGACTTTATTATCAATCAAAATGGATGAAAAATGTTTCCATAAAGGTATTTATAAAATCTATGTTGGTTTCCTAAAGCATTTTTTTAAAAAAATACAAACACATATCCAGAATTTATAAAAACCTAACAAAAGTTGCTATTTGCTAATTGCCAAGAGCAAACCTGATACGTTGGCTTTAGAAACAAATTGAAAAAAAATTTGAATACCTTCAGGAGGTGAATTGGACGTCCCTCAAAAGTTGTTCCTATCTGCGATCGGGAAACAAGACTTGGATTTTTATTGGCAATATCAGCTGTCCAAGCATTTATCTGTCAATTAAAACAATAGATCAGTGCATTTAATGAGAGAAAGGAATGATGTAAAGAATGACTTAAGCCAGGGCTGTCAAACTCCCGGCCCATGGGCTGGATGCGTCACTTGCTGACCACACCTACGCCTGGTTTAGTGAAGGAGGAAAAAGTCCCGATATGTCATGTGATGCTGTTGTGATGATGTGAGTTTGACACCCCTGACTTAAGACTAATTGTTCATGCAGTTTACTGTGGCCTGGATAAGAGCGGAAAACATTTTTTTTCTTTTCCTGAGGAATACAGACCAATGCATTAGAAGTAGGTCAGTGCCCAGAGACTAAGTTATAGATTTATCTTTGTTTGGTGCACAGCTAAAAGAGCAAAAAGTAGTAGACATTTCCCTTTACCCTCTTCCCTTTTACCAGAGGAAATAACTTGGAGACAAATAGGAGAGTGAAAATTAGAAGTGGACAGCCTAGGGCCAGAAGATTGCTTGTTGTCTCCACAGCCTTGATAATTTCCAGAATTCATCTCTTTAATGAACTGGAACAAGGAAATGATTAAATACACGACTAGAAACAGTCAAGTTAACAAGACTTAGTTTTGATTCAATAGAAAGGCCAATTAAATTAGAGGGTTTCTCCCCCCCCCCCCCCCACCGGCTCCGTATTTCACTCAAAGGCCAAATGCAGCCTTCTCCTGAAGAAGAAATGAATACTCCTAACATAAATAGTGTCAGCAACTTGGAAGAGGATAGAGTGGATCATGAGAATTTGGAATCCTGGACTGTCACATTTAGAAGTTCATATTCACTTTTCCAGTCCTGTTCTGCATTAACTGGTTGGAACTTCCTAGCTCTGACAAAAGGAGAGAGAGAGACTTTTCTTGCCTAGGAACATGTTAACTAAAGATACCCGGACGGACCCTGGAATTTATGCAGTATGTGTGCTGCTTCTAAACTGCATGTTCTTTATGCTTGATAAATGACCTTGAGAAACAGAGTAGTATTTTAAAGCAAAACTGCCACATGGAATGAGAAGGAGAATTTTCACATGTGAATCTTCTTTACCTTTTCCCAGCTATTATATTTTTCATAATTGTATCCAGCAGTCCGAGCATGATTGTCCAGTTGCTTATCAAGGGCAGCCTGAAGATTATCGATTAAAATTCTGCATTGAAACAATTAATAAAGATTGGTCAAAATGGGTTATTTCAATTTCTTTTGTACTCACCATATTTCCTAGAGTCTGATCTTCCTCCCCATGTTAATCAGTAAGTTTATGTAAGTCAGGCCTTGTTTGTTCACTTTGAATCTCCCATTCCAGTTTATGAAGTGGATTGATTTGATTTGAAAATCTAACTTTGTTTTGACAGATTCTCAGCCAAGCATTCTCCAGATATGAAGAGGAACCAATATATTTAGGAACTCCAAACCTTAATGATAGCACATGTTGGTAGTTGCAATCTCAATATATCTGGAGGGCATCAGAATGGGAAAGGCTGGGGAATGTGCAACATCATATCCTTGTTCACTTTAATTTACATTTGGAGAGTATGTGACACACAATTTGCAATGCATCTCAACCTTCATAATATTGCAATTAATAATTGATCTAGTTACACTGACATGATGTCAGGGTATCTCAGATGCATATCAAAGGCTCCTATCTTGAATTGTTGTAGCAAGGACACTTCTCTGAAGTTTGTCAGGGACAATCTTTCAAAGAGCTCTGTGGTGCAGGCTGAATTGTGCACATTCATCGTTGGAGGAGCTAGCATCTACATACATGGTGAAATAATTATTCTCTTTGACACTGTAACAATCCTACATCTTCAAGGTCTACAGTACTACAAGATTACCAACTGAGAGCAAAACAGTAACTCATCAGTACATAACTAATGGATGCATCCCACCTTCCACTGCACAGTTTTCATTTTCTATCCACTATAATGGATATTTACAATGTTGAAAAAAATGTAAATTATGTGCTAAATAAAGTTGACTTTGTGTCACACTTAGGACTTTATTTTGTTGCTTGGTTTCTCTACCCCATTGGATCTGATAATCTCTGAGGTGAAAGTCTTACTCTCTATTTTCCTACTAATCCTTTCTTTTTGATTGCATCCTCGAATTAATTACAATTCACATTTCCAGTTGACTGTTTTGTGCTAAATCTCAGACACATTGGCTTGTCAATTTAAAAAGACCTAACCATGCAGAGATTCAGTTCTCTCTGAAAGTTTAGTATATGGAATGTTTATGAAAAATCATACATAAGGCAATATTACATACAATAATGTATGTTAGTAGAACTATGTGGTAAAAATAGATTACTTTTCGGAAGAACGTTAAAAAATTCAACAGTTTGAAATTGATGTGAAAACAAGGAAAATCAATTTTAAGATTGTTGGGAAAAACTAGAATTAGAGAGGGACCAAAACTGACAGACGCATTCAACTCTAATTCCTATTTTTGTTTTATTCCTAGTACAATCTATATGGAAATTTGTGTACCATTGAACCACTTATATGTTATATAATTAATACTGAAAAAACATACTCATAATTCATGCCATGATGCTGTAGAATGCTCTCAACCTCAGAACATCTGTCTGCTTCAATTCGGAAATCAACAGTCATTTTTGCTTTCACTAGTTCAACAGAATCTGGTCGCCAAAAGTCAACCTAATCAGAGAAACCATAGCAAAAAAGGATACATGATTTCAGGCTGGCTCAAACATTTCCAAGAGTGCCCTTATTATAGTATCCCTTGGGATTATGGGGTAAAATGGAATAAATGATGGGTACAATATAGTTTATAATTTGTTTATTAAATACATGTCATATTTCCTTTAGAAGCTTAAACCACTGTACATTAGGAATGTATGTATTTTAGAAAGACATACTTAGGGGTTTTTGCAATTGAATCACTGCCTTTTCATTTATAGAACCCAAATTTTATTCAAGATTCATGGAAAAGCCTGAAAAATAATATTTGCACTACATCATTGAATAGTATATAAATCCTGCATTCAGTAGACATTGGTTTTTGGTGAGTTGATTTGTGTGAAATGGCACAAGAAATTATATCTGCAAGTCATCCTGGCAGTGGACGAGATGGTGATATGGACACAGCACAGGAAAGGGCAATGATGGATTTCCTAACACTATTTGAATGACACTGACCCTAATTGGATCACTGCAAACTTTTAAACTTTCCTACCTATTCTTCCTAGGTAATAGGTATAATTCTGCTTTCCTACCTATTTTTCCTAGATAACAGGTATAATTCTATAATGTAGTTATGGTTGTACTCAAGGAGTTCTCCTTTTATCAATCTAATCCAATTTGCATACTGGGACATAAAGGAGAACTGTCAACATGATAAAATAATACAGTCCTATAAATATCCTAACTGGAATGAAATGAAATCATTATTTTGGCCATTAGAAGCACAATTTCTATGTTTGTTGAAAAATATGTGCTTACATTAAAGTCTCAGAATAACTGGAATCCACAAGACAATCTTTAAAATGCCTTCCAATACGAACTAACCTGAAGAAGTGGTTTTAGCACTGAGAAACAAATAAACAAAAATTGTATGAATGTATTGCCTTATTGTGGCATATATATTCTTTAAAATTAGAGGTTTACAGCCGCCTTTCATTTGGACATACTGAATGGTTCTGTAGAGACTTCTTGTGACTAAAGCATTTCTGAAAGGTGCCTGGTATCTAAGCAGTGAACAAATATTATTACTTCTGGCACTGTAATCCATAAACAAGGTCAGCTGTTATCTAAATACGCCGTGACAAATATGACTTTTCTCCTTAGATCATATATGGTTTCCTAAGTTAACAATTAAAAATAACCACAACTCCATTCTTGCTTTTGTTGTGGCTTCACTTTGTGTATTTAATTTTTTTTTACTTCACTCATGTGATTGTATCATACCATTCCTTAAATGGGTGCTTTTTATTATGAACTTTTGGTGCAATTCAGTCATAGGACTAATCCAAGGTAAAATTTGTTTATCTGGAATTTAGAAAAGCAAAGCAAAGCAAAGCAAAGCAAAGCAAAACATTGGAAAGGCTTAAGGCTTTGAAGGTAAGATTCAGTAAAACATGAGACCTAATTCATTACATTTTTTCATTATGGTCTGGGAAGAAGGAAGAATAGCTTACTTCTAAATGTTTACTTAGAAATGAAGTACTGTAATGGCATTTTATTCCCAAGAAAGCATATATAGTACTATAAATCTTTTACTTTAAAAACTATTATCTCATGGTCAAATGTATAGGTAAGAAATCAATGTGCATATGCCAGTATTTGTGGCTAAGCAAAATTTTATGAATTTTAATGCAGAAATATTTGGAAATATTTAATATTTGGAAATATTTAATTCATGCTTCAAAAATGAGTTGAAGGAAGCATTTTAGACTCTAGGTATCTGTCAGCTATTACTTTTAAAAGCCTGACTTTTTAAAGTTTCTGGATGTGAAACAATCTGTCTCCTTTTCCTTCTTTTTCATCCCTTGAGTTTTAATTAAATGCTTTGAATGTTAGACAATTCCTCACTTCCATACTAGGAAATCAATGGTCATAGAAAAAAAAAGGAAAATGAAAAGAAAAAAAAAACACCCCAGGAATAATTCCCCAATTCCATTTCAATATCCCTCATTTTCTAAAGCAGATTGATGTAGTATCTTTACAAAACATTGATTCAGTAACTTTATTTAAATTTGAATACCAATTCCAAACTATTTATGTAAGGTTACTGAAATCCGTGATGTTCATTTTGCTTAGACTAGATTCTGATATACAGTATGAATGAAACTGAAGTAGCCTCCCTCAAAATTATTGGGAACTTAAATGTAAACAAATTATAGGCAATGTAAATAGTGATTATTCCAATGCTGTTTCCCAGCTGAGATGGTTCTCTAATTATAGCAATTTTTCTGATAAAAGATTTAAGCACTAAAATCACACTGATCTTGTGTGCTTCGGGATGTTGGTTCCAATTACTTTTTGGACCAGAGATGAGATTCCTATAATTTATAGCTTGCCAAATATTCTTTTCTGAGGTGAGTCCTTAAAATTGTGAGGCCTATGGACCATAGTAACTACTTAGCAATTGGATCGTTGTGATTTCTAGCAATCTCTCCTGTTCTCTCATGAGATGGCTATCAAATACTGCATCCAGTTTGTTTATCAACATGCTTACAATGTAAAAGTGCAAATGCCTGAAACTTCAGAGATGTGAAAAGCATAATTTAAGAGTTTTCAAACGACAATGTAGAATGGAACTAGATATGGGAGAATCCCAAAAATGCCCTCTGATCAATGAAAAGCCCTTCTAATATCCAGTATCATTGCTAAGTGCCATGTCTCATAAAGATTAGAATGTCCCTTCCTCTCCTTTATAGCTATTTCTCAACATCAAAGCTATGTGTAAATACTGAAAACAGATCTATCTCTGATGGTTCTTTTTCATGCCATAATCTGGTTACATCAAGGTCACAAAACACAAATTTGGAAGGAACTAGAGGTTCACTGAACATTCGTGGGGAAAAAACAAACAGGAGAAGCTGATAATAAGTTGAAGCTTCAGCAAGCAACCCTTTAAGAGAGCCACTCAGAACAGCAGTTCTTTCCATGATGGCACAGTTTTTTTGTACAGCCTATCATATTTTTTTGGACAGAGATGATTTTTATTTAAAAATTTAAAGTAATGAAAAGAAATATGCAGGCAGATTTTGTGTCTAATCTCTTTTGATAGAATACCTTTCATTGGTCTAACGATTGCTCATTTAGTACTGTGAGAATACATGATGCTTTACTGAATAATAAATGGAAATAAATTAGATGCCAGTCCAAATAAAAATAAAATCCCACTTGTATGTTATGGGGTATAATGCTAAGGGGAAATTACAGGGAAGGAACTGACCACAAAGGAAGAATGTGTTGCTAAGCAAGACAGTTAAGTGATTTTTGCTCCATTTTATGACTTTTCTTGCTACAGTTGTTAAGCGATTCACTGCAGTTGTTAAGTTAGTGACATGGTTGGTAAGTGAATCTTGTTGCCCTACTGCTTGCTGGAAAGTCGCAAAAGGTGATCACATGATCCCAGGACACTGCAACGGGCATAAATACATGTTAGTTTTGATCATGTGATCACAGGGATGCTGCAATGGTTGCAAGTGTGAAAAATGATCATAAATCATTTTTTTCAGTGCTGTTGTAACTTTGTTACTAAATGAATGGTTGTAAATCGAGGACTACTTGTAAGTGTCACTGGTTACAGTGGAATTACACCTAATTGAATATAGGATTGCAAGGTTAGCCTATGAATCTATGAGATTTCTTTGATTATTTCCTTGGATATGTTGAGAAGTTCCAAACAATACTGATATTGCTCTTGAGCTCCGTAGGGCTCATGGAGATTACAGGTATTGTAAACAATGTGTGCTTTCTGTTTTTTTATGACAGGAGAAGAGATTAGCTACTTGCCTCTCCTTTGCAATTATAGTCACTGACCATAAAAATAAATTCTTCACTATTTTGTAAAATACAGAGAAACTAATCTTGAATCTGAGACATGGTGGCACATTGGTTAGAATGCAGTACTGCAGGCTAATTCTAATGACTGCCAGCAGTTCGATTTCCACTGGCTCAAGGTTGACTCAGCCTTTCATCCTTCAGATGTCTGTAAAATGAGGACTCAGATTGTTGGGGGCAATATGCTGACTGTAAACTGCTTAGAGAGAGCTGTAAAGCACTATGAAGCAGTATATAAGTCTAAGTGTTATTGCTATCAGGATTAGGAGAAACAAATCTCTCTGAAAGTTTTATAGTTTCAAGCTACCATGCTAAACATCAAATAAAACATTACTGGGGTTGAGCTGCTACAACTCTTTAAAAAGTAAAAAGAAGTGGGGGGAATTAAATGGGATCTGTTAGTTACTTAATTTCCTCTCTGTTTTTTAAGAGATAAAATCCAAAACAAAGGGGGAAAAAAACCCCCAACCCTTTCCTTTACCCTTTCCCACAGGCTAGCAGAAGTATTAAATAAAGGCAACATAAATTAGGAGAATTAAAATTGATCCTGCCTGTTCCTTTCTAATGGCTGTTAAACCAAAAGGAAGAGACCATATGGGATTATAGAGTTGGGGAAGCTCTCAAAGAACAGCTTGTCCAAGGCTCCCACAAATTTGGCAATACCATTATGTTTCATTTCTTAAAGTTCTAGATGTCAGTATGTGCTGCCTTTCCTAGTTTAGCCATCTTTATTGTGAGAACAATGAATGGGTCGCCCAATCATTTATTAATATGACATGCTATAAAATGAACATTATTTTAAGCATATTTCCCCCACCTTACTCCATATTGGAATTTACCTGCATAATATTGGCTAAGTGATTGAGAGCATGTACTTCATCTTCATTGCGGGGGGTAACACGGTAAACCTTTTCCCTAAAGAAAATAGCAGAAAGACATTCCTTATAACAGAAAAGCCATTGTGCTGTTCTGAAATGTTCTGAAATATTATTTGTGTTCTTACTTACCCATCAAATCTGTGAACTGTTACTTCAGCAAAAGCTGAAGAGGCACCTATGAGAAGCAGTAAAGGCCACATCTTGCTTCTCCTGTGAAATGGTGAGGTGGCAGTGGAATTTTTGCTTGCTTTTATAGTATCGTGTCTCTTATCTTTCTCAAACCCAACTGTGAAAACAAAATCATTTTCCATTGATTAATTTCCTGACCTTGTTTTGTTTAATAGCCTATTTCTTAAGATAAGGCTCACCTGTGGAAATAGACAAGAAAATCTCACATGGAAGACATAAGAGGGTTATTTTCATACCAAAAAAAGTAAACCTCGTAGTTCTAAATTTGAGCAAGGAACTTTTGAACTAATGAAAATTATACATAAATTTAAAGATTTCAGGATTTCTTCAGCAGACTGACTGAGGGAGAAGTGGGAGTGGAAAGGAAAAAAAACTGACTAAGAAAAGGAGTTTGCCCAGTTTACATGAGACAATAAGCATGGATGCCAGTGGATTACATTTTATTAGTTGCAATGATGTTCTCACAGTTATTAAAGTGGATTATTCCCCTCCCTTTTGAAAATAGAAATCTATAGAAAATCTAATAGGATTTATTTTAACTAACCTTCCTCAAGAAAAACACACATCTGTGGATCACATATGGTACTGAATAGTGTGCTTAACTATTTTTCTTGAACCCACAACTAACTCGGTTCACATGCATGCCATAATGTATTATCTACAAATCATATTCACACATAAATACCACATTTATGATTCTGGGCATTAAATACATCCTGAGATACCTGACAGTGTACCGCACACATACCTTTACAGCAGGTATTTTTGTAAGCTCCTAAATTTTACCTCAGGGTTTATGCCAGAACTCCTCTGGTTTTAAGGGTTAGAAGACTTCAACCTTCATTGTCTGGGGAAGCTAAAGAAGGTAGAGAAGGTGTGAGGAATTTGTGGAAGTCACAGCAAACATGTAGCAAGTCATACAGGTAGCTAAGTTTTAGATCTACTTTTCAGCTGTAAGTAGTTTTCTGGTAATCCAAATCTATGTTTGATCAAATTACTGTTCTTTAATTTCATACCACTGATAATTTTTACAAGGTGGAAGACCATTATCTCCTGTAGTTGCTTCATGGTTCCAAATGACTTAAGAAACAGTGCTTTTCCTCAGTTCATGGTGTCAGTGAATTACAAAGTGGTAAGAAGGGTCATACAGGTAAATATTCACTTGTGAATGCTACAGGGATCATTGCTCCCAAGTTTTGGACGAAGTATAGCAATATACTTATGATACTCAATTATATATTGCCCACTGGGAGTAAGTTGGGATATAATAGAAGTCTTGAACCAGGGACTGGAGACTGTAAGGGATTGGATGGAGAGAAAGAAACTGAGACTGAATCTCAGCAAGGTGGAGGTGATTTTTGTCCTGAAACCATCTAGTACTTTGCCTGCTTCAATGATAGTTTTGAAATTATTTAATAGTTTAATTAAATTAATGAAATGAAATTAATTTAATTAAGCAATAGCACTTAGACTTATATACCGGTTTACAGCACTTTACAGCTCTTTCTAAATGGTTTACAGAGTCATCCTATTGCCCCCAACAATTTGGCTCCTCATTTTACCCACCTTGGAAGGATGGATCAGCTACCTCTTTCCTGAAGTCTGACCAACTAAACCTGGAGATTCTATGAACTATGATAAACTGGCAATGTGGTATTAAACACTTTTAATGTGAAAAATGATACAATTTTTTATCATTTAATACAATTATTTCAGACTCATAAAAACAGTGAAGAGACAACAATGCAGAATGATCAAGAACCCAGAATTTACAATAAATAAATGATGAAATAGAATAACCAAATTGTAGATGTCATTCCCTGTTGAGCAACAAGAGACTCAGAAATGTAAAACTGTCAAGTTTTCCTGTATTTGAATTCAATTTTAGGGAATTCTTCATGCTTTATAAGCAGCTGGAGACAATTTTCTGGGGAAAAAACCCTAACACATCACTAGCTCTGGTAGCTATGAAATGTCTACACTATATGGAATTTTTTTTATTATTTTTTATTATTTATAATTAAATGTATTGACCGCCCATCTGACCACAAGGTAACTCTGGGTAGTTAATTTTAATCAGTAGCCAGTAATTCAGGTTATGTACTTTTTATATCTGTCTTGCCCATTTTTAGAATGTGGCTTTTGGAAGACACTATATATAGAAAAAAAAAACATTTCCTTCTGACTTGTACAGATGGTATATGTCCTAACAAAATATCAGATTAACAGAGTTGGAAGAGACATTGGATATCTTTTAGTCCAATCCTCTGCTCAGTTAGTATTCTGGACAAATGGATGTCTAAACTCTTCTTTAAAAACCTCCAGTGAAGGTGCAGTATTGCCAAAATTAAAACTGGACAATCTGTAAACATATTTGGCTTTTAAATTCACAACTGTTTCATCTTTCTGGGATTCACTCGAAATTTGTTTTTCCCTATCCAGATCCTTATACCCTCCAGACTATGGGTTAGGGACTTCTCAAACAATAGCTATCAGAATTAGCTGAAGAACTGCCACATAAGTAATAGAAGCTAATTTCTCTTGCTCCAACATCAACTGCTCACTGCAGCTGAAGTTTCCTCCATGTTTTGAGGTTTTTTGGAGAATATTAATGTATCACTCCAAACTTTCCGGAATTGTAGTTGGAGATGCTCACATTTCTCAGAATGATTTGTGAGTGCCTTGTTGTGAAATGATGTTGCATTCTTCCCAAAGAAGTCCATGGTGGACAGCTGCAGAAAACTTTGGAAAAGCACCAGATATTTCTGGAATGCTTAAAAAGCAATGAGATATGGTGGAAACATGCTATGGGGAGAGACTTGTGTTACAGTAACTTGTGGAGGGCACTTAATCAAGAGGTCAATATTTCTTTTTGATGGCTTTTTAAAAAAAAAATCACTTGCAAGACTGATTAAAGTAAACAGCAATCCTACCTTACTAGAAATCTTGAAGAAATTTCTCCCTATTCCAAATAATTGGGGATGATTTCTTCATCTTCTCTCAAGGAAATATCAAATCAGAGTTTACTCACAAATCATCATGCCTGACAAAAAGTTTTCAAATCACTGTTGTTTATGGTTACTGAGAAGAATTCCTATTATCTACTACATATGGCTTTACTGCTGATGCATAAGAATAGAATAGAATAACAAAGTTGGAAGAGACCTTGGAAGTCTTCTAGTCCAAACCCTGCTTAGGCAGGAAACCCTACACTATTTTAGACAATTGGCTACCCAACATCTTTTTTAAAACTTCCAGTGTTGGAGCATTCACAATCTCTGGAGGAAAGTTGTTCCACTGATTAATTGTTCTAACTGTAAGAAATTTCTCTTTAGTTCTAAGTTGCTTCTCTCCTTGATTAGTTTCCACCCATTGCTTCTTATCCTACCCTCAGGTGCTTTGGAGAATAGCTTGACTCCCTCTTTTTATGGCAGCCCCTGAGATATTGAAACACTGCTATCATATAATTATTTATAAATTATATTAATGTTTATTGAGGTTTCAGTGAGGGATGCTATAGTTATTATTTTCCAGTGTTTATAGCAAATTCTGTAGAATTTAAATGTTGGGTCTGTTATCTCAAATAGACATACATTTAGATCATAAACATCAACACACAAGCACCTATAGTAGTCATTCCACTAACAGTAGTTACAGAAATGTGTTTGATATGTTGACACACTTTAGAAAATTCTTTTGTTTTGCTTTTGTTTAGAAAAAGCCTTTCTTAACATATTGTGCTTTAGCAGTCTTTCATCAATCTTATTCTAGCTTAGGTTTATAGTACAGGATATCTAAAGATCAAGGGGCTGTACCAGTTTTCATTAGTATAAATCATAACCTCACAAGCAAGATTTTGGTTTTTCAGTCAACAGTCATCAGAAGAAAGTCTGTTGCAAAATAAATAACCACAGTGTTCAGATAGTGGAGTCAGCAACCATGTGTCATATTGGCAATAGTAGTGTTGTTATGAAAATAAAGGTTAACAAGCACAGTCATATTTCCACCTTCCTGAGTGTTTGTCAGTATATTGCATATTCTTCTTAGCTAACAGGATGTGGGATTTCAAGATTAGAAATTCTAGCTTACATAGAAAACCTTGGGTTAAAACTAAGCTTTAGTTACACCTATAGCAACTGACCTCAGTTAACCTCTCAGTTAAACTTTATTATCATTTACCTGTATATACAATGGCAGACATTAAAATGAAATTCTGATGCACTAATCTTGAAGGAAAGAAAGCTACCACTGAACAATGTCACCATCCCAAGATAACAATAATAATATAATAATGGCAGGAACACCCAAAATGCCAAGTTATACACAAATGACACCAAAACTTATATTAATCACAGTCCATCTTGAATAACCCTTGAGAGTTAATAATGCTGATATTATATGGAACAAGCTGTTACAGAATCTAGTTGTTCTGCCTTGGATACCACAAAGTTTCCCATCAGAAGGCAGCAATGAAAACTATCTCGGAGATGATGTGTAAAGTTTCTGACAATAGTATGGGCCCTGCTCAAACAGCACTTTTACGCTATGTCCTGGATAGAAGGAAGTGAACTTCCAATAATTTTTCTGATGTGCTCACCACTCTCTGCACAGCCTTCCTGTCTGAGGCAGTAATATTTCTGAACCAAACAGTAATACAAAACAACACGATGCTTTCAATAGATCATGCTATATGTTGATGGTAATGACCTTGTTACAAATCTTGAGTCTGGACATGAAAGCTCTCAAAATAGGGATGTCTTTGTAGAGGGGATTTTTATCCTAGAGCAGGATAGATACAGGTAGAACAGAATTACTTGCCCTGAGAATTATTTGCCAATTGCCATCACATATCCTGTAGATAAATTGTTTTCAGATCAAAAAGTATCATGTTTCTAATTCCATATCAGAAAGAAAAAGGAAGGGAGAAGTACCTTTCAGTTTTCAGAGGTTGTAGGAAAACATTTCACTACAAGTACAAAACCTTGACCCGTGGCATAACCTGCTGTTTTGCGTTTGTTGAGGGAGAGATTTTTAGTGTTGAATTGTCAAAACTCATCACTGATAAGATAAGAAATGGCAGCTTATTATTATTTTTATGGCATTGCTCTTGAATGTACTCCAGAGGCCTCTGAGAGTTCTTTGAAGAGGCTTGTATGTTGCTTAGGGGAGACCTCTCTACTTTTGTATTATTAATAGAATCTCATTTCAATTCAGCTCAAACAACACTTTATCTTTCTAACTTCAGAATTTGGAGACCAAGATGGCCTATTTTAGTAACTTCATGGAGGTACTTTCTTTTCCCTGACTCATTGTGTATCAGTATAGCAATCTGTACTAAGAATACCCTTATGGCCATTGGTGCCATTGTGTCTGTTTTCTTCTGACCAGGGTGTAAGGACTCCTTCCTTTTTAATACTTCCTATATTAAGATTCCACATAAGCATTTTGCTCACACTTCAGATGCTTATTTTATGATTTATTAGGGGTAGGTGGTTTTTTTTTTTGCAGGTTGCCCAATCCTAACAAATCAATCCTCTATATATCCATACTGTATTTAGACACCTTCTGCAAACTAATGTCAACAAAGCATTGAAAACATGTTTAAATAAACATTCTGCAATAAAATTAACCTGTTGTAAAATGGCTGCCCAAATAAGGACATTATAATATTTTCAAGACTAATGAGCTAAGCAGAGAATTGCTGAGACCTTGAGTTAACAGAATTATGCAATTGCTATTACGGCTTTATTTTCAAAGAATTGTGCAATAAATCATATAAACAAAAACTGGGCCCACATTATTTTGCAAATATTTTATTAATCACAGTAAATGGGATGTGTCTATCAACTCTTAGGAATATTGGCTTTGATGCTTTGTACAGATTACATGATCCTAGTAGTAGTTACATTCCACATTTCCACATTTCATTGGTAAAGATATTCTGGGGTTTACACATTGTGTTAAAATATGAATTAATTATCCATGGTTTATTAAATAAGCCACTATTTGCTAAACTCAATATGGTTGTTGTGAGTTTAGGATTGAGTTTAGCAAATGGTGGTTTATTTAATAAACCATAGATAACTAATTCATAATTTAACACAATGTGTAAATCCAAGAAGAAATCACATGATATTTTAAACTAAAGACATAAAAACCATTAAATAGTTTCATAAATGTGGAAACACAACCATTTATTTTTTGTGATAATTATGTTTTAAGTTTTTGAAGGTAGAATGAAATTCTTCTTCATGACTGTGTAAGGGAAATATGGTTTTGCTATATTGCCTAAATCCTGATTATTCTAGAAGCTATTTAAGCAGTATGAACTTTGGTATACCCAAGTTCACTAAAGCAATTTTCCTAAATCAGTATCATTCAGATGTATTTCAATTCCAACAATCCCTAGCCAGCATTGGAGAAGGCCAAAATAACTCTATTATTAAAAATACCATGCATAGAGATGTATCTATCATAAGGTTAGTTTGAACTCTTAGGGGTGAATGTGCAATTCCAGTAATGAGACAATGTGAGCTTTGTGCAAACACACAATATTGTAATTAAATTCTTACCATCACCAAGATTACCAAATCTTCAATGTCTCAGTGATTTTCTACATAGCAACAAGGGCATTGGATCTTTAAGCAGGAATTGCCACTGCACATTTTTTTTCAAGAGATAGCCTGAGGATCTCATTGGAGTATATTATTAGCTTATCCAACCTCCCACCTTTAGTTATGCCATATGGTGTATGTAGCCATTTAAAAATTAACCTTCATATCAGCCTAGGTACCATAGAATGGAAAGAGATTTTGTGACAGAAATGCTACCAATTAGCTTTCAGTATATTTATGATGGAGAAAGGGAGAAAGAAAGGGACTTACTCTGATGGACTGCTTGTTCTCTGAGCTCAGCCGCAGCCAACAAAGGCAAGTGCTGATTGGTTGTCAGTTTTATATGAGCTGTATAAAGTCATGCATTTAGGTCCATGCTCATGGCATCATGAAGTCTGCAATTGGTAATCTAGGAAAGTCCCAGATGCATTTTAAATAAAATCAGAAGACTTGAGAGATGAAACATTTGAGAATTTTGACTTTTTGTCCTAAGGACCAACCTGATCATGGATTAAGTGGGCTATCCACTGGTAATGGGAATTCTACTGCCTAAAAAGTATAGAGCATGCACTTCCATACTTATCAAATTACTACATATTTAGTATGCTCTGGGTAGGCTTTATTATTTTGCATGCAGAAGGGTTTGCAATTAATTCTTCCCTATCATTGTTTAATGCTCATTACCTTATTAGGTAGATTCCATAGGCATGTAAACACAGAATTGAAACAATTACACATGAATATATTTCTTTGCATGTATTACAGTTTCTTGCAGAGTAAATTCTTAGTGGCATTGCTACATCTTCTTAAACTATCAACTACTACTTCTGTGGATCTAGCACAGACAAATTGTTGAGTATCTGATGCCTTCAGTTGAAGCCATAAGAGGTAACAGATTAAGTAATAAGTAGTATGGATGAGAAAGTAGTATCTCTTGCTTTTTTAAGGGCTATGAGAAGCCTGGAAGTAGTAAAAGATGAAAATGTTATGTGTAATACTTTTTAAAAAATTAATAAATTGTATGAAAACAATTCCAGAGCTTCCAGGAAACCAATTGGCTTCCCTTGTGTCTCTTTGGAAATCCTAAAGAAAATGTAATAAATATCAAATACATTATAAGAAATCACCAGGGATTGCAATAGGAGGGAAGGGAGATATCAAAAATTTTCCTCAGATTATTGGTGGGGTGGGGAAATTTGAAATTATCTCCAAATAAAAACAAGCTTTTTCTTGAAGGAGTAATGCTGTGCAAAATACCATGAAAACTAATCTAGCATATGGCAGTTTATTACCCTGTCACTAATAATAATCTTTAGTCTTTGGGGAAGATAAAGGACCTATATACATTACATATATTTACAGCCTGTTAATACTGTACTAATCTATGGAATTGTTTTTTTTTTAATTTGCTTTCTGGGCTGATTTTAGTAAGGCTGCTAGGGCTTTAATTGTAGACACAGGTATCCAAGAGTAAGTCTCATATAGTCCTTGGTTTATTTTCAATAAATGTTAAGAATAGCCCTGCTGGATCAGGCCAAGGACTACTTTAGTCTAGCATTTTGTTTTGTCACAGTGGCCAGCAAGCAAAAAAACTCATATCCTATTCCACATTTGCAAAAATCTGAGTTTAAGTTTGAATAATATGCTAGGCTAACATGTGGTTGGCTACTTTATGTTTTCCATTTTTCAACCCTGATTTGACTGGTTTTCAGGATTTTGATTCCCAGGGCATGTTAAAGCAAGTTAGTCTTTTCTATGTCAGGTCATGGTGCATTAAGAAGAAATTCTTTCAGAATTGGAAGGAATTCAACCAAATTGTGTTAGGTTTACAGTAGAAGTGAACATTTGGTCATGTCCTTGGGACTCTGATTTGGAGTTTGAATTTCCTCTTTATTTTGTCTGTGTTATTTTTGATCGAAAGGCTGCTTTGCAGCTCTTGTAGACATTTATATATAGATATAGATACAAATCTGAGATTTGTGACTGACTGTGCCTATTTGAATTTCAGCATATGGCAATTAAGGCACATATTGGCCTTGCTTTATCAGAAAATTGATTGTTACAAAATTGACTATGAAATCCCCCTTCAAACTGATCTTATGAATTCTGTGCAAAGACTTATCATTAAAAGCAAGGTGAAATTATTGACCCAAATTATTTGCTAACAACTGCACTTTTTCTTAGGGCTGTAAAATTTTGTTCATATTGTATAAAATTAGTATAACATTGCAGTGTTCATAAATTTTTCTGAACTCGTATCAATAAGCTTTCCACATTTTTTCAGTACTAGGCTTATAAAATCTCCTTGAAGAGGACAGAAACAGAAGATGACTCATCTTGTCCTAAGTTGAAATTTCTTCACCTAGTTCACCAGAATTTACAACTCTGTTTTGTTTTCTGTGCTAGCTGGCCTTCACAGATGATGTAAATTACAAAAGGCCTCTTCACTGTCTGTTGTTTTTGATCTGGCGGCATGATAATATTAATTGCAAGAGAAGTACCTTCAACTCCAGATAGTTTTAACATGTGATAGGTGACCTTTTGCAGGAGGCAGTTTTCAAGCTAACTTGAGCAGTGGGTCAGCCAGCACTGCAGGCTCTTGATCAGAGAATTCCTTTTTAAAGGCAAGTAAAAAGCAATTGGTACTGCTTGTAAAGAGATTCATTTCAATGACTTCATCATCCACAGAAGGCAAGCCTGAAGAAAGATCTTCAAGGCTGTGTTCATGCCTCTGTGAAAGAAATGAATATAGGCTCAAAACTCTTGCAAAAAAAAACAAACAAGCATCTTAGCATCTGCTAAGTAGACAATCAAGTCAAATTGGTGGACATGGCTATGTAATCAATGAACCACCCTATTTGATGTAATTGTCACATGCATATTAAAGGCAAACAGAGGTTTGATCAGGCACTTGTGCTTGATCAACCTAGAACTAAGAACTAAGCAACCTAGAACTAAGGAGAAATTTTCTAACAGTGAGAACAATTAACCAGTGGAATGGCTTGGCTTCAGAAGTTGTGGGTGCTTCATCCCTGGAGGCTTTTAAGAAGAGCCTAGCCAACCACTTGTCTTGAATGGTATAGGTTCTCCTGTCTGAACAGGGGATTGAACTAAAAGATCTCCAATGTCCCTTCCATTATTCTGTTATTTGTTACATCCTGTTTTTTGCCTACTTCCTTGCAAACATCCAGTGTGAAACCGAATGGAATTATGCAAACATACAAAATTTTTGCAAGATAAATATTAAAAACTAGGGTACATTATTGATGTAATTAACGTCCTAGGAAGAGGCAGTATCCAAGAGATAAAGAACCATATGTCTTACTGCAGAACTTACAGAACCTACAGAATCTATATATATGTGGAATATTAAAAAAAAATCCTGTCAGAACAGTTTACATACAATTGTAACAAGCAAAATCTTCAAACCATCGTAAATGCAAATTCACTATCATATATATTAACTATAAGTTTTAATCCAATAATGTAGGATTCTTTTCTTTAATAAGGATGTTCATTCAATTATTTCAAGGCCAGCCCAAATAGTAACATAAATAAATGACATCCAATTATAAAACACCATTTAAAGCAGTTGTCATCAGAATAAGGAATAGTAGGAATTTGTGTACTGCATTTTAGTCAGCACTGTGTTATCTGGGAACCCTATATATACCCTATTGCCTATTGACATTTGGAATAGAGACAAAGCAAGAGGAAGGGACTTATCATGAGTGATTTTGTGCAGAATTTTCTCTAAGTGAGAGCTAGCCTTGTTTGTAATTATTTTGTTTCATCCACCCACAAATTGTGCTGGAGTTTAAATTATTTTTTTAAAAAAAGTCTTTTGGGACCTACTGCAAGATTTATTTATTTATTTGTGCAATTTCTATGACGTCTATCCCAATCAAGTGATTCTGAATTCAGAGTTCCATTTCCTGTTCTGTCTCCAGCAAAAAATCCTCCAGAAGTCACAGGATGAAATGAGAGATACTCTACCAATGGGTCACTTTGGACAGTGAGTTAGGTGGCATATAATGCAGCACTAATAGAAGATATCAGTGATGACAAACATATGTTGGAATTTCATATTGGAAAGTTCTTAAAGTTCTAAAAATAGTAGGAGGAGTTTTGTTGGCAGCAATTCTAATCTGGGAGTTAAGGTTACTTAAATCAGCATTTAAAATCCAACCAGACTCATATCAATATCTTTAACTTCTCTTTTTTGATGACATTTTGTTGGGAATTAAGGTAGGTGAGGGGAAACATGATAGAGCAATAAAATAATGCATGCTATGGAAACTATTAATAGGGAGTTTATTTCTTCTCACGCTGTTGCAACTGAAACATGATGGGGAAAATGTGGTTGAGAACACAAAAATATTATTTTCACATAGTTAAAGTATAGAATATGATGCCATTAAATAATAATGGCCAATAACTGCCAACTGAGATAACAATGAGATTCATAAATTCACAAAGGATTTGATTACTAATATTGATGTCTGTTTATGCAGAGGATAGGTTTAGAACTTTAGAGGTAGATGCCCCCAGCCTGTATATCATGCAGGTGTTTAACTCAGTGCCAAGTTTCCTCAAATTGGTGCCTTCTAGACGTAAGGACTTCAGCTTCCACCACTCAGGGCTGTCAACCTGGTGGCCTGTGAGCTGGATGTGTCACATGCACATCCCAGCTCTGCAAAGGAAAAAAATGTCACTATATGTCACATGATGGCAATGTGATGTGGCAAGTTTGACCCCCTTGGTCTAAACCATGCTATCCAGCAATCAAGCACTCAGCTGGGATACCAGTTGTATAACATTCCCTTTTATACAGTCAGAACCAGATTCAGTTGGGGTGTTATCCATAGTGAAGTTGAGTAAATCACTATTGAAAATCCATATAAACCCTGACACATGCAAGATGTGGAGAAACAAATATGAATTTTGCAGATATTTGTTTTATTGGTTGCAGATTTGTTTATTTCATGGTTCACCTCAATAAGACTGTAATACCCAGCTGCGTCTTTGTAATTAAATATTTCCTTTTGCTTCCATAAACTCAAAGCAATATTCAGTTGAAACGATGGAGCCGTAACCTTTCTTCATATCTCTAGGGAATGACTTTCTCTCTTCTGCCTAATCACATATTGAGTAGCTTGTTTACCAAATGCCACATTCTTGACCTTAAAAAGAAAAAGAAAAGCATAGCACAGATAATTTAACTGGAAGTTAAAATGTTCCAATTTGTACTTAAATCTATAGGGATTAATCTTGCTAAATACATTTTTCCCTTCTGCCCTCCCCCACCTCCTCATAGCTGACTTTTGGCAGTGAAAGTCCATCTTTTTTCTGAAATAAGAAATAAACATTAGTGGTCTCTGACCTATTCCTTACAATTCCTCTTTCCTGGGATTCCAAACGGGGAAGTCTTTACTCAGAACAGTAATATGGGAAAAGGCTTTTCTGTCCTTTTCACAGTAAAATGTTTGGAAATGCACTGTGGGAACTCTTCTTGGCAGGGTTTCTTCACAGAACTTCATGTACTCAAGTAAAGTCAGATGTTGTCCAGTTTGCATTTAACACAATGGTATTTCATTAAAAAATGTACTAGCTGGAATTCAGTATATATTGACATCTTCAATTTCCTTCCTTTATATTTTATATATTTTTTCATATGTTGCAAAACTTTAATTAATTACTTTAATTGCTTATGCAATTAAATATTCTTTTAGAATAATTTTCTCTTTTTTCTTTCCTCCAAGTTCTTCCTTTCTCCTTATACTGTAGTTTTCTTTTGCTTTTGCATAAGCAATTAAAGTAATTTTACTTAAAAGGAAGGTATGCCTGTTTTTTCTTTTTAAGTTAGAAATCAGCTATTAATTACTTATAAAACCAAATTTATAGACTATTGCTATTTCATTAATTTTAATACTTTCAAAATTAAATGATAGGTTGTTGAAGACTCGAAGTGAGAAATATTAGGAAATTTATTGATCAAACTGAAAAAATAAAATGCAAAAACTGATACGTTGGTCAATAATTATTAAATAAATATGTCAATATTAAACACCAATGCAAATAAGATATGGTGGCACAGTGGTTAGAGTGCAGTACTACAGGCTACTTCTGCTGACTGTCGGCTGCCTGCAATTTGGCAGTTCAAATTCCACCAGGCTCAAGGTTGACTCAGCCTTCTATCCTTCCAAGGTGGGTAAAATGAGGATCCAAAATTGTTGGATGCAATAGGCTGACTCTGTAAACTGCTTAGAGAGGACTGGAAAGCACTATGAAGTGGTATATAAGTCTAAGTGCTATTGCTATATGAAGTTGAAGACTTCTTTGGCTCAGAAATTCACAGAATTGTGACTTTAGCCAGAAAAAAAGATTTTGACAAGTGTAGACAAAATGTTAAGGTGCAGACACTGCTGAAAATAAAGATATATATTATCAAGATTGTGGTTTTCCCAGTTATAACATATGGAACTTCAGAAAGGTGAAATAATGAAAAATGGATGCATTGGAATTGTGATCCTACAAAAAATGTTGAAAATTCTTTGAACTCTAGGAATAAAAATATAATTCAGTAATAAACAAAGTGAAAGCAAGTTGTTTGGGTGAAACATTAAAATGAAGTAAAAATGTAGATATTTTGGACATATGATACAAAGGAAAGAGAAGCTAGCAGTAAACATGGTAGATAGACATGCTGACTTCAGGATACAGAAACAAGGGACTTCCGGTGGTGCTTCCTTCGCAGATGGACCAAAGACCGCAATCATGCACAGCTTTAATCCATGCTCTCCCGTCGGAGGGCTCTGAACAGAGCCAGAACCACCCTGTAGGGGTGGTGAAGAAGGGGGAGATTCCCAGCTGGGTCAAGGAGAGCTGCATCTGCCCTCCCTGCTAGACATTCTCCCTCCAAAGACAGGATGTAGCAGTGGTCAAATACAACCAGCCTGAAGAAGAAAAGCTAACCAGGATAAAGATCATGCTGGAGCGGTGAAGAAGAGGACAGTGTGAGGACTGGGCTAACCAGGCACAACATTTGGATACAAAGGTACCCCAGAATTAAGGTATTAAGAAATTTTTAAGAAAGACAGTAAAAGCGGTGACCAGAGAAACTGGGGAAAAAAATTGACAGCTCAAAGTGGCTTTGAACTTTGAAAGGATAAACTCAAGGAGGAAGCCAGAAGAAAATATTTTTTTAAATTGGATAAATATATGGTTTTGGCACTAAATAGCCATAACTAAAAGCTGAAGTTGAATGTGTCAAAAAAAAAAAAAAAAAAAAAAAAACCAACAGTAACTGATAATTGGATTTATTGGACTTTTAAAATTTAAAAGCCCTAAACAGAGAAAAGAAAGTGGAAAAAAGGGTGGAATTTGGACATAACAGAGAGCGCCACCCAATGGTAAAGGAGAAATTTTAGTGACTCTTTAAAAAAGAAAAAAATCCTGGTTCTTTCAAAAGTGGAACTTGATACAAAATAAAATAGTTGTAATAAAATATTGTTGTAATAAAATAGAAACCCTGGAAAGTAAAAAGTGAAAACACAAAATATTAAAATAAATGAAAGAAGCATGAAGAAATTATTCTGGGACTGTTTGGTGATTTTGGCATAAATTTAAACTTATGGATATTGGAGTATTTGATGAATTCAGAAAAAACTTAAAGAGGAATTAACAGAAGCTGATCGTTGGAAATAAATATCAAAGACTGGACAATTGGTCTGATTTAAAGATTGAAGAAAAGATAAAGAAAATATAAAAGAAGTGTTTAAAAATGGCAGAACTTTTTTTGGAACTAAAAATGGAATTAAGAAACATGAAAGAAATGTTACATGAAAGAGGTGAGTCATGCTGTCTTGCCTTACAATCATTAGAAATGGTGATTCTGGAGTATGAAGAACAACAAGGAGTGCCAGAAGGGGAGGAGCTGATCAAAGAAGAGGCCAGCTTCAACGAACAATTGGAGCAACAAACATTAAAGTGAAGGAGAAATAGAATGGGAATTAAAAGTTGGAGATTTGAGGAGGCAATCAAAAATGAAAATGTTTTGAAAGCCAAAGTAAAAGGAAACAGCAGAAAAGGGAATTACAGAAGAAAATTTTAAAGAGGGAGAGGGATAAGAATTGGAGTAAGAAATGGAGGGAAAAAATGAAAGGAAAAAGAAGTAATAAGAGAAAGGACCAGGAAATAAAGAGATATGGAAATCAAACAAAAATGAAAAGAAATTGTTTAGTTATGAGACATAGAGATAATGGTTCGATAAGGATTTAGAAAGGGGATTCTGCAAGGTAATATGGTGTAATATAAATGCATTTGAAGTAATAAACTATTTAGAAGGTAGAAAAAAATAGATTTTTAAAATGAAAAGATTGGAACTGATATCCTCTTGTTACTAACTACTTGTTTTTTGTTAAATTATACACGGAGATAAATGGAATAAATGTGAAAAAGAGAAACTATAGTAAGTATACTAAATATGCCTAATAAATATAAGAATATAGTTAAAATGAATCATAAGGATTGTTATAAAAAGATTAACATCAGTTTTTAATTGAATAGATTAATTTATTTGAAATTATAAATGATTTAATATAATTGAAGGTGAAAATGCCAGGCAGAATCTGGCCTAAAATGCATATGTGTTATGTAGTTGTTAGGACATTATTGTTATTAACTTTTAAGATGGTAATTAAAAAGTGATTATATTGTGATAAATTATTATTATGAATGAAAGAGGAATTAATTAAATGATGTATAAGATAAAGAGGTGGTACACTCAAATTAGTAATTAAAGGGCAAATTTTTTGAATTATTTGAATTAAGATGGAACTTTTGGAATAATGAAATAAGAATGAAATTGCAAATGTGACAGATAAAAGTATAAAGTATAATGAATATGAAGATATGAGTATTATTTAAGTAAAAAGAAATAAGTTAAGAAATGAATAGAAAATGTATAAAATAAGTTTGAAGAATATAAGAATATCTGAGAAAATTTATAGAAAATATGAAATGTAATGATATAATATGAAATCAAATGTGAAAGGTGAATATGTCACCAAGGTCATGTTTCTATGGAAATGTGAAAACCTGGAACCATGCTGTTCACTAAAAGAGATGTTTTTGAAATATAAAAAAAGTTTTACAAAAAAAAAGGATACAGATACAAGAAATCAGAGAAGCTATTAGCAATGTATCTTGGCAAAATTATGCCCATCAGGTCACAGATTATTGAAGGAACTAAGCAACTGAACAACAAGAACATATTTGCTTTTATTTTTACAACAGCATCCAGGGCCTTGTTTGGGTGTGAAATTAGGCTCATGGTGCTCATATTATTTAATGAATATACATGATATTTGACTATATTATCATATTAGTGGAATTAGAAAATGCTATCTTAAAACTTGACACTTTTCCTGAAAAGCACAAGAGAAGATCAGAATAGCAAAGCCATAATTTTAGAAGTTATAATGCTGTACTTTGAATACAGGAAGAAATCCTAAACTGATGAAATCAGTATTTTGGTACTGACTAAGTTTTACAAGAGTTTTAAACTAGACCTTTATCTTTCTTTCTTAGAGATGAAAACTGAATCTGGGCTCCTCCATACAACTCATGGGCTTACCACTCAGCTTTGACCTTTCTACACTTGATTCATTATGTCTGTTTTCTCAAGTTTTAAATCATATAATAAAAAGTCTTGATAAAGTAAGGCTAAATGTGATCTTGCAAGTAGTGCATAAATCTAGACAAATGAAGGAATATAGCTAGCCAGATGCTGATGTACCCTGTACATGTTCAAACCCCAATTCAATGGGGCTGTGTTAGTGAAAGTGTAGAGCTCAGCTTACTGAATATAAAAATAAGCTTTTATATGAATACAAATACAACAGATGTGGTACCAGAGACCAGCAAACGTGCAAGTGTTTGAATCCTGTGTTCTTAATGAGAGCATCTGGTTTTCTTCTATTGCTGAACATTGTTTTTTCTTGATGATAGTTTTTATTCGGCATCTTTAAGAATAGTGGTTCAGAAGCTAGTCCTGCTTCATTCAGTGGGACTTTTCCTGCATCTATTTATTTAAGATGAAACTATAAGATTATCCCTATAATGTGTAAGATATTTTTTTCATTGAAGAAAAAAGAGATAGGTGCAGGTTGATTGCTTTTTTTTTTTTTTACTAAGTAATGAGGCAATTAAACAATGTTCAGAAAAATGGATGTTAAGTTTCAAAGACAGCAAAATAATTATATTAAATGCTAATTTAATAGAACAGTGCTACCATATGATGAAAAGCAGGGTAGAAGAGAATTTCATTTGAGAAAAATTATAAAATTAAACTTTAAAATGTTACCAACATTCCAAAATTTCTTATACTTCTTTTCTGAAGATAACGAATTCTTGCTATTCACAGTGAAATCATATAAGTGTTTATTCATAAATCTATATAGGATTGCAGACTTGCAGGCTAAATATATTTATTCTGGGAAGTGAAACTCTGCTGACTTAAATTCAAAGAGAAAGTGAGAAAGGGCCATATTGGATTACCAGGTTGAATAGTGTAATTATTCTGAAACTTTGGCTAATGGCTGAATATTAATATTAATATTACTTTGATTTTGATTTGTAGTTCTATTGCTGTCTCTCATTTAAAATGACTGCTGTTTTTCTTTTTTGCTATTTTAACATGATAAAGTGTAGCCTTAATTTTGCTTACTTCCCATTCTGAATGAAACATTAACTTTTTTAAAAAACACAATAACAATAAAAATTGATGGAGAGAAATCTTTTATAATCTGAACTTTGTATACAGCACATGCACATTTTGCTTCCATAATAATAAGGTGCCTTTCACAAATTTATGCTTAGTTATCTATATTTGTTTGAATATGTACTTCAGATAATCACCTCATATTTGTGTCATTATGGTCATCATATACATTTGTCCATCAGCATTGCACAAAGAAAATGAAATGCTCAAAATCCATAATTTCCTCCAGATCAGTTCCGTGGGGATGTAGCATGACCATTCTCTTCTTGCAGCTGTTCATTTCTAGGAGGTGGCAACCCTTTATCAAAGAGCTTAAAATGCTGGTATTAAAATCTTGTTATTTTTGTTGTGCTTGTTCATAGAGTAACATGATATTGTAGACAGGAATGGATCTGTCAGATTACATCTGCCATCTATGTCCTATTATCTTGAATAACAAATCCCCCATTGGTTTTAATGACCACTTTAGGTATTACATCTTGTGGGGACAGTCTCATGACAGTTATTTGAGCTGTATCATAGTCATGCAATGAAGCCAGCTGTCTACTTGTGGAATTGTGTTCACCCAAAAACTGGGTATTTGGCCTTTTCAATCTTCTACACATGATCTTCACTGCAACAAATAATGCAAAACTTCACATCCTTGTTAACAAACAACTAGCAAGTTGTGGTCCTTGCAGCACTGACAGAAATTATCTGGAGGTTTTCAAAGCTAGGCAAGGGATTTTTTTTGCTTGTTGCATATATCACAAGCATGTTTTTGTAAGAAAGCAACCAAATATTTCCTACCCAGCTTAGTTAGTAATGTATGAAGAGCTTGCGGGTAAGGCTACTAGACATCTTATAGGGCTACCAGATTTAAGGTGCACTACTAGATGGTAGTATAGAGATTGCTGTTATTTAATGTGATCTGGGTTTTTGTAGCCCTGAACAGATGTTCTATATGCTTTGGATTTTGAGAGTCCAGCCAGTTTGATCAAGGGCACAGGAAATATTCCTAAATATCTAGAGGCATATTTCCATATTTCCACAGATTTTATGGTAGAAATCTGAATTCACTGCTAAATGAATGACAGGAATAAAATGAATCCATTTGCTGAGGTTGATGAGATAAATATCCCTGCCACCCATTTGTATAACAAGTATCTTGAAAAAGAATTTCTGAAAGCTGTTTTTCAAAGAGCTTATATGTACATATATCAGTGTTGTTTGATATGTTGTGCTACACATATTTCAGGAAAATTGCCCTTAATTGTTTGTTAGGGAAAATTGTAAAAACGTATTCAGATAAACATATTGTTGCAACATATCTACCTTCAGCACTTTGGCTCAGAAATTTCTTAAATAATTGTATAAATAAAATATCACTTAGATTTAATTTCCATAAGAAATAATAACTCTGCAAAATCTGCAAGAGCCACTGACATCTCAATTAGCAAAACAAACATGAAACAGAATTTATGATATACTGACCTTTATTTCTTTCACATTTTTTTTCTTTTGCCAACGCATCTTTTTGCTTTACTTGATGATGTTTTCACTTCTGCTGTACCACATAATCTTTTCTCTTTACTTGGATTATGCATTTGCCACCTTTTATGACACAATATTAGTGCTGAGCAGTAAAGTGAATGTTATTACTTCAAAGAAGCATTACTTGCTGACAAGAATTAATTAGAATTCTAAATCGTTACCGAAATCTTCTATTCTACAGTGAGAGCTTTAGTGAAATGATGGAAATAGATAATTAGCACTGCTATTCTGTCTGTTCAGTTTGGATAGTCCATAAAAGATCTGATGCTTCCTTTTCCTGAAATAAACAAAACCAGCTTCTGAACTGTCAAAAAAACAACAGCAGTTCTTGAAGGCTAATCATTAGCAGCTTTTGTCACTGACATATAATTATTTCACAAATTCTGCTTCAATCAGGAAAAAAATATGCTTAAGTGCCAATAAAGTTTTAAACCTAGTATATATATTTTTCCACTGGAAAGGGGGAAACACATTTCTCCACTGGGGTGGGGAGAACACTTTTTAAATACATTTTCTGTATGATATGCAATAGAGAGTTTCCTCTAATCTGATTCCTTCCAGAAGGATTGTACCAATGTAGCAAGCATGCTGGCTGGGGAATCTGGCAATTGCATCAGAAAACGCCAGGTTTTTCAGCAACCGGAAGCACATTAGATGGCTAATGGATTTGGTCAAATAGGTTCTAGGTTTGTTAAATCCAGCTCTTTTGACACAAATATGATCCTCAACAAGGTTAATTTTGTCCTTGGCAAGCCATCACAGCTGAAAATTTGTCAAGAATTCTTCAGCTTCATGCATGAATTTTGATTTGCCTTGTGTAAAAGACCCTTTGGTATCTTTTGTGCTTTTGTGTTTAAAATCATGAAAATGATTAGTGTAATAAGGTGGTTTTCTCTCAAAGAAGGAACCAGAATAAAACACCACATTTTAAAATATATATTTATTTTTTTTCTGTTAAATTACATATTATTAATTTCTGTAGTATCTTTTGTAAAGTTGTGAAGTTCTTCTACTTGTGCCTCCTGTCTTCCACATTTTATATCTGCAATAGCTGCCATTGTTCCTATAAACTCAAAATGGCCATCAATATCTTGTTTTACTCCTTTATCCAAAATGAAAGGGAAAAGGTCCTTTCTGACACTAGAAACAAGGTGTCACACCAAATCTAGCAAAGGATGCTCAGCCCTAGATCAAAGTTTCTAATCTGGGTGAATCTTCTGTATTAAACATAATAAAATGCTAATAAAACATATAATGCCATGATGCATTCTAAATTCTTTGTCTGCTATAATATTTATCCATGTTAAGAATCCATCTGAAGAAAAGATGGAGAAAATGCTTTCACTGTACATTAGTGAGACAAAAATGTTTGAGTAATGTGTTTAAGAATAAGTTAAAATTTATGAACACATTTCTCAATGCAGTTGGATTGCAACATTTGATAGTGATTCCCTAATTCTATTTTTCCACTGATTCAGTGTTTCATTATATGAAAGTTTGTTTTTCAAAACCTGGCATTAAGTGAGAAAAATACATTCCAGGAGAATTTTTTCTGTATCCACACTATTTTGAACTCAGACTTTCTTTTGCTTGTTTTTCCCCCCACATCAAGTTCCACTTGTGGACTTCAATTTCTAGAATTGCCCAGCCAGCCATGGGAGCTGGGGAATTCTAGAAGTTGGAGTCGACAAGTAGTAAAGTTACTAAGGCTGGACACCCCGTCTAAGGACATAGATCCAATCTCAAAATATGGGGAAATTTCAAGACTATGAGAACCATTGGGCAGTGGAACAGCTGGCTTCCTACTGTCATAGGTGCTCCACCATTGGATGTTTCAAACAAAGGTTAGACAGCTGTTTGCCTGGGAAGAGAATTGGACTACAAGATTTTTAACTATTTTATGAGTCTCTTTACATGTCTTCCCAACATTCGATTGGATTGGAAAAAATAAATTGGCAGGGGTAGCAAGCACAGAATATATTCTGGATGTTTTTCTACCCCCTTTACCAACATAGACATGAGTATTTAAGCTCTTTCCTTGTGTTGCCTATGTGTGTACTAAATGTGAACATTTAGTGCATGTGCTCTTTTGCTGCCTACCAAACACCTACACGAAATTTGGTCTTGTTTTATTCATTTTTGTTTTGAAATTTAGTCAGCTCATAAAGAGAGTCTCAAGATTTCCC
This sequence comes from Notechis scutatus, assembly GCF_049901735.1. Classification (NCBI taxonomy): domain Eukaryota; kingdom Metazoa; phylum Chordata; class Lepidosauria; order Squamata; family Elapidae; genus Notechis; species Notechis scutatus. The sequence continues at coordinate 141,586,830 of NC_142012.1, read as the reverse complement.
CCCACCCCCAGACTTTATTTTCAACATTCAATTGGATTGGGATGAATAAGAATCATGCTACTTGGAGATTCAGTAAAAATATGCAGAACAGAGAAGAAGCATCTGGGACCTGTGTGTGAAATGGGTCAAACTGTCAAAAGCTATGCTGTCCTGTTGTGATGCAAGCCTCTTCGTACATATTATTACTTGGTGTAATTGCCCAAAAAGTGAGAAAAGATGTGATAGTGTGGTGCTGCTTTCATCACTTTCTCAAAAGTAGCAGCAGCTGCAAATCCCCACGATACACAATGTATAACCTGAAAAATTCCCAGGTGATGGTTTAAATGGATAATCTGTTTTAGAACTGAGATACTGTAGGATTGGACTCTGCTTTCTACCAAGGCCCCTGATTCATCTAAAAGTATTTCAGTTCCTATGAAAACTGGTATCAATTCAGTGGATTTTCTGGTGGTTATACAAAAATACTTTAAAGTACTATCAATAAAGTCATATTCTATTATAATCCCTGAACCCATTCTCTGATATTATTCTCTTTTTCCTTTATGGATTTTGCTGTGATGTGTTTCTGTTTCACTTGAACAGAGACTTGTGAGACACTCAATTGTCTTTTATTCCTTCATTTGATAACAATATTTGCTCAATGGTAGCATGCCACATATAATAGAAACTACCATTTCAGAATAATAGATTATACCTGTGATTACATGACAAATGTTAACTTTTCTTGTTTTAGCTATTGTAACTAAGGTTGTCTTGTCAATTTGAAAAATGTGTGGACTTTAACTCCCAGAATTCCTCAGCAGCAACGTCTTCAAGTTGGTCAGGTTGACATACACCAACTCTGCTGGAGTTTGATCCTGATGGCTCAAAGTTGACTCAGCATTTCATCCTCCCATGGTCGGTAAAATGAAGACCCAGATTGTTGGGGAAAATAATGCTGATATTGTAAACTGCTCAGAGAGCGCTGTAAAGCACTGTGGAATGGTAAATATGTCTAAGTGCTATTGCTATTTTATTCTTTGTCAATTTTCAATGACATTCTGAATCCTAGTATACTGTGGTTGTTCCGAATAGCATTGGCTGGCTAAGGACTTAGTGATTTATAGTAACACAAATGTGGGAACAATTATATTTTGAAATACTAATACAGTATATATGAATTTTATTTTTCACAGCTTTTGTTAGATATAGAACCTATATTATATTCATAGCTATTTATGCTATGCATGTGAACATTAGTTACAACATACTGAGCCAACAAAGGAAACTACAAACATTAACAATTTGTTTGCTTTTGATGTTAGATGTATCAAACATGAAACTAAATTTCATATACAGTGAACATATTTGTATGTGCAAGGCTGAAATTATTAAAAGAAATTTAAATCCATTGATAATTCATAAATACTTTCAACAGACTTCTAACATTAGTGTTTCCAAATGTATACTATTGTAGAATTACTAATAAAATATCATTAAAAAATACATTTCTTTTTGCATGTTTTCTGTGCCACTAACTGATTGCTACCTTTCTGCTAGTTAATCCATTCTGTAGATGTTTACATTTTATACTAAATTTTCAAGAAATTGCTTTACATCCACGATGGGAAGAAATGAGTACAATAAAGTACTGTTATTAATAAATAGAAATAAATATGATTTCATTTACAAATTCAGCAAGCCAACATTTAAAAATAATTCTGCCAGCAGAAAAAAAGTATTTTTAATAGATATGGCAATAATTGAAAATAAAAGGTATTCCTGTGTTAGTTGATGTATATGTTTTCTGTTTAAACAGAGAGCAATGTGATCTGTTTTCAAGATGATAATCTGAAATGAAGATGACAATAAAAGTAAATGCATAATTTTATATTGGTCCTTTAAGAAACAAATGCAGATATTCAGTTGGAATTATAAAGGACAACTGCACTTATATTTGAAGTTGAGTATCTCTTGTCATGTGATCGAAGATTTTAATACATTTTTGTCTCAGTTTACGAAAATAGTTCTATTTCCATGGATGCATGCATGCATCCTATTTTCCTTCAGACTTTCTAGCTGAACATCTGGACATACTATTCTACCTTGTTTTCTATGTAATTTTAATTCTTCATGTTTGGAGAGTCTTTAAGCAAGAGAATGCTTTGAACCACACTATTCTCCTTTTCTACTTATACCTTAATGACTTATGGCAGTGTAATACATCCTTTTATTAAATACATTGCTAAACTATACTCTTAATAGCTTCAGCTGACATCCGCAATAGTGAAGAGTTAGTATTGTAACAGGTGAAGGAAAACAATGTTTTAATTAAAGGTCTTAAAGTAATGTTTTGCACCCACAGAAATATTAATAAAGGATCCTTCTACTATAGGGGTGTCAAACTCGATTTAAGGGCTGCATCAGAGCTGTTTGACCTCAGGAGGCCAGGGTAGGCCTGTCCAGTGTGGGTGTGGCCAGCTTGATGTCATTCATGTTGGGAGGTGGTGCCTTTGATGGCCTGAGCACTCTGCCAATGAAAATGGGCTCCTGAGCGCCATTTTCAGCTGAGACAGCCTCCTACAACCCTCTGCCAGCAAAAATGGAGCTGGGTTGTGCATGCCTGCCCCCCCTGAGCTTCATTTTTACTGGCAGAGGCACTGTAGACTGGTCCTTCACTGTTTCCAGGGCAGCCCCATGGGCCAGATCTAAGCATCCCATGGGTCTTGAGTTTAACACCCCTGTTCTACTATCGTCAAAGCAGATGTTATCAGAATATATATTTTTCTTAAAGGAAAGTTGCAATATACTATTAAAGCAATTTTAAACAAGTAATCCATATCCTTTGACTGTTTGGCAATGTAGGATTGACCACCTGGAGCCTAAGATAGCCAGTTTTACATAGCTTTAGAAGCATTGATCTTAGGTTCTGTTAAACAGACAGATGTAAATCCAGCAGTGGGTATGACTATTAATCCCTGTCTTCTTTGCTTGAAGTTTTTGACCATTATCTGTTACTGAATTAAAATACTAGATATGAATCCTTACTATGATCAAGAGTACTTTTAATTAATGTAAAATTATAGCTGCATGGTTCTTTGCACAAAGTAAGTTTTACATATTTAAAAGTATCCAAAATATATACATAGAGAAATAGTGATTAGGAGCTCTGGGATTGATAATAGATGCTAAAAGAATGTAGATAGCACATGTGCTTAGTTTGCAATAAGAAAATAAATCCATCTGATTTTAATACCTACTGATCCCAACAGAGGTTCTATACTGTACAATACCTCTTTCTTTTTATTGCTGACATAGCCCTACCAGGCCTGTCAAACTGACGGCCCATGGGCCGGATACATCATGCATAGGCCATGGCCACCCCAGTTTGGCAAAGGCAAAAAAACTTGCAATATGTCACAATCCAGCCTGTGATGTGATCGAGTTTGACACCTGTGCCCTAGACTCTGAGTATTCTTTTGGTTCATTTTTTGTATACTTTAAGGGCACTGTCTTGTTCATATATTATAGAATATTAATATAGCATGTCTATTTATTTGTTCACATGCGTGTCTATGTCGATAGGGATGGTGGATGAGTGCCTTTTTGGCATCATGCCATATTTGGTTGGCTCTACTGTAGTGGTTGTCAAACTTGGCAACTTTAAGATATATAGAGTTCAACCTCCCAGAATTTCCAAATGCACATTTACCACATGCAAATTTGAGTATCTGTGAGAATTTTTTTGTGTATCAAGTTGCCCTTTGACTTCCTTCTGCCTTGAATCGAAGTATCTAGGAGCTGAAGCTGGTGCAAAATGTGATGGCCCTGGTAGTTATATGAACCCCAAGACTGGCACATTGAACCTCTGTTCTGCAAGCTGTATTGGTTGCCAGTTTGCTTCTGAATTCAGTATAGGTCAAAGTGCAGGTTCTGACCTATAAAGTGTCTTCCAGAAACATTATACTGAGCTGACAGTACAGTAGTCATTATAGTTGTAACATGGGCCATCTAGAAGATATCAGTTTAGGAAAGGCTGTATTATCAAAACTTTTCTGTATCAACACCCATTTTGAAAGGAACTGTATTAAATAAACAATAGTAGTGATGTACTTCTGAAAGACAGTTAAAATTGTGTGAAAGTAAACAGAAATTTTCCTTAGATATATTTTGCCAGGAGCTTATAGAGAGGGAAATACTTTCAGAATGAAGTTTTTGTTCAACTACGTTTAGAAAGAGTGCTATATTAAGAATGTAGTACAATTTAGATGTATATGTTACTTGAACATGGAAAAATATTTTATGTAAATATGGATTCATTCTATAATGCATTACATTTTTACTCTTATTTCAAAATGTTATTGTATTACTGATATACGTGAGTTCAGTTCTGGCACTTTTCAGGCTCTGAAGAAGATGTATGTATGTAATAAAATGTAGTACAGGGAGGATTTCATTATAGTTAAGCAGGGAGTTCTTTCACTTTCTTTAAATACACCTTTCCTTTCCTTTCTGGATTCTGAAATAAGTCTTCTATATAACACCTATGTATAAGCCAACATAAGATAATTTCAGATTCTTCTACATGTAGTTGGATTAGATGTTATATCACACATTATCTCCCACTAAGCTCAGACACTGGAAGGTATGATGCCGGCATTCTTTGTTTAAGGTGTTCCTCTTCATAAACATGAAATGAAGGTAGGCCCCAGTTTTCACAAGGATGAAGTATTTCAGATGGTCCAACACTGCAGAATGGGAGCATTGTCGCTTTGAGCAACTAACAGCAAAAAATGTGCTGCTATACTATCACTCAGCAACCAGAGATCCTTTTTTTCTGGTAGTGCGAATTAAGTCATCTGAGGGTCTATATGAAAGAGAAGTCATCTTTGTCGACAAACTGGAATGCCTGACATTTGGAGGGATATATTTGAGTAGCTGAAGGAAGTATTTTCTAAAGTTTTTCCCCCAAAAGCCATAAAAGACAGGATTCAGGCAGTTGTTAAAGTAAGCTAAGCAGATTGTGAAGGGCATAGCTGTATCCACAATATCTTCAATATCACAGCTCTTAATCACATCAAGTTGAATCAGCACATCTATAAAGGTAAATATTTGATGAGGAATCCAAGAAAAAAAGAAAAACAGAACTATTGCAACTATCAACTTAAAGATGTCATCCCCTCGGCCATTATTCTTCTGAAACTGATAAGCCTTTTTCAGAGTTTTCCAGATTAATATGTAGCTTATTAAAATGACCACAAAGGGAATGATGAAGCCCAGAATATTTTTGGATAGGCCTAATCCAATATTGATGGTTATGTGGTTGGTTGAATTCCTGCGTGTGCCATACCAAAAAGCACATACGGTGATGTTTTCATTTTCAAGGACATATGCACGGCGGTGAATCCCAACAGGCAAGCTGGCAAGGACTGCCAACAGCCAGATGATGATGCAAGTTACCCGGGCAACGAGCATGGTGCGTCGAAGACGGGCCTTCATGGGATGCACTATTGTTAAGTAACGATCTACACTGAGACACGTCAAGAGAAAGACACTTGCGTACATATTGAAGGTTGCTGCAACTGAAGCGATCTTACACAAGCAGTTGCCAAAAGGCCAATGGTACTTCATGGCTGTTGTAGCTGCCCATAATGGTAGAGTTACTAGGAAACACAGATCTGCCAGGGCTAAATTAAGCAGAAAAACACTGGCCACAGTTTTCAGCTTCATGTAGAAGTAGATGATAATCACAACCAGGCTGTTTCCAAATATACCAATGATGAAGATAATGCTGTAAACAGTTGGAACCATAACAAAAATGTAGCTGTGCCTTCCCAAAGAGGGACAGTCAATGGGGTTCTTTTTATCGGTCTCTTCTGCAGTAATATTTAGGATCATTGTGATCTGTTCTTCAAGAGGCTATATGGGAAATTGATACCAACAGTACCTGAGAAGGAAAAATTAAAAGGTTATTATCTTGTTTTCTGGTTCAATGTATTAAAAGTACTCACTTTACAGTTCCTTAACACCATCTTTAAACTGCTATAATATATCAGGTCTCTTTGATGGTTAGGTACTTTATCCAGTAGTTTGGTTTCTGGCATACAAACTTTCATTGGGCAAAGACCACATTAAACCAGCTGTCTGAGTACGTCCAGCAATATACCCAAAGCAACACTTTTGCTTAACATTACATTGCATTTTATGCTTTCTTCCTATTTATCCATTTGTTGTATACCAGATTAATTAGTATATGGGGTTTTAGTTTTAGATTGAACTCTATGGCCTAAGTAATAGTAAATATTTCTTGAATTTAGGTATAACCAGTGCTTTTTTTAAAAAAAGACTTCACACTAGAGCAAAAGATGACCATGATTCTGGATGCATTGCAGCACGGTAAATAAATGAGATGTTGTCCAGTGTTCTGTTATCAATGCAAAAATTAAATATAGCACAACTGCTAGATTCCAAATACCTTAGAGTTCTGTATCTGTTACGTTAGGAATAGATATAATAAACATCTGGTTGGTCTTGGAACACTACGACAAAGAACACAGTTAAATGTGCATTTTAATGGCTCTCTAAAGGCATTGTTTGAGATCACAGAGGTTTAGCAGACATTAAGATAAGTGAAATAGAACATTCAAGAATTGTTCAGACTATTTATTTGAAATGATGCAGATCCCTTGCCATTTAATCAATTTAGGTTATGATTAGGAAATATATTGGCTTTATTCTTAAAATCACATTGCATGTGCTAAAACCAACCTGGTTAAATAAATACATAAACAATGTATTTAAATAAATACATAAATGGTTAAATAAAAACAAAACAATGTTTTAATGCTAATTATAATTTTTTAAAAATGAAACAATTTTGTATTTCTAGTCCACTGTCAAGATGACAAAAGATTAGCAGTACATTATGTTAGGGAAAAAAGCTTATTACAGTCAGTGTTTTAACTGTCATGCAAAAACTCTTAATGAAAAGATCCTGGTTTCCATGTGGGTCACTTGTGAGTCTGAAGAGTGTAGGCCTACATAAATGATAAACTAAATGAATTAACATTTGGAAGGAAGCAGAGGTGATATTCAGAAGGTTCTGACCAGTTCTGGAGAACTGGTAGCGGAAATTTTGACAAGTTCAGAGAACCAGCAAATACCACCTCTGACTGGAGATTTTACAGTATTCTTCCTCTACCACGCCCACCAAGCTACGTCCACAGAACAGGCAGTAAATTTTTTTGAATCCCACCACTGGAAGGAAGGGCTAACAAACACTATTCTTTCCGGTCTTTGTCCACACACCATTATTATCCAGGACCTAGTATGTATCAACTGATTAAGCTTGATTGGGATTTGTAAGGCTTAGTTACTTTTGCAAACACAGATTGACTAGTGACTTCAAAATACTGCATAAATTCAAAAATGGTTTAATCAGAGACATGATGAAATATGTTGGGTGTGTGAACACAGCCACTTTGCACAATTTCTGTAGTTGCATCCACATAGTGATGTGATTGATTTTAATCAAAAATCTTTAGCTGGATCTCTAGGGAAAAAAAACCCCCTAGGTTGGCAGTTTTACGCTAACATTAGCAGAGGGAAGCAGCCATCTGGTCCCAATTGTCATCTGATCTACTAGCTGGCAAAACAGGGACATTGTGAGTAGATACAAGGAACTTCTTTTCTTTTCTTTTTATGAAAGAAAAGGAGGGGGGAGGATGATTTCTTAATTCACAAAGTACTAGAATCTTTGGATATTTCTCCAGTTTGAAAGGGAAGACCTTCATTACTCTCAGCTATTGGCTACGTTAAAAATGAACAATATTTAGTTCCAATTCTGTAAGCTTCAGATTCACTATACCAAGCAGTAATACTTTGAAATCTGCAGATAATAAAGACCCTGTAGAGAAACTGTAGGTTGGTTTTACAGTACATTTATGAATTATCAGTAAGTGGAGGGCTAATCCTGTGGCTGATTTCTAAGGTTGAAACATATTGGGATGATTTAATGAGTAGTCCTGAAATGTAAACAATTATTGTGGGTTTTGTGGTCAGCTGTGGAAGAGAGTTTAACTAGCATATTTGCAGTGAAGATTGTTTATAAATTTTATGGCAAAACTGATTTTTTAAAAAGTGAACTTTGCTTCTTTGTCCATGTACTAGTAGTCCGAAAACAATAAATCACAATATGAAGTAGAATAAATAAACAAAATCCATTTAATAAAATGCAATACTTTGAATGTAGCATGCTGTAAGCTAGCCTTTCCCTCTCTGTTATCCTGGACTGGAACTCTAAGAATTATCAACCATCACATAGGAAACTTTGACACTGGAGGAAAATTCACATGAACAATTCATTCAAACAGAGATAGATTCTCAAAAATTATTTGAAGTTAACAGTTAGGATTTTGGAAATGGATTGAAAACATGCACATGCTTGTTCCATATTTTAAGCGGCTTAAATAGAGAACATGGGGACTTTTTTTTTTACATTTTACAGGTGGTTTTCTGAGTGAGCTCTAAAGTTCCTGAGCCTTCAACTCAACATGATGTTCTTCAAAACATTTTTGACAACTCCCAACACTTGTAGAACACAATGACTATGACAGTCAGTTGTGATTCACAACACGTGCAAAATGTCAAGCTGCTCTCAGTAATTTATACTGATTGCTACTATTTGTTGTTTAAGCACTTTCATTTGACATCATGGAGTCCTAAAAAGTAACACCTGTATAATTTTCTCATGATAAGGTAACAGTGAGATATATTCATAACCTTATCTTACCTTAACCTTGGCAGTTATTTATTTGACATTTTTCATATCTTTCAGATATACAACAGCCCAATACCAAAGCTGCATGCAGGAACCACTGCTAAATCTGAATTGGATTTTTGTACCAAAAGGGAACTTCTAACATTTTGAAAAAAATGTGCTACTCTGAAATTCACAGCAACAGCACTAGTATAGAAAATTGAAAAACAAGTACTGTACAAAGAGTAAGAATTAATCAATATATATTCTTGCTAAACTGGAAAATCAAGATATCAGCTAAAGGCGATATGATGGCACATGACAGCTGTAAAATACTTTTGTTTCACACTAAGTTATTCCTTTTCCTTGCTAAAAATAATAAAAATTGCAATGCTTCTCCTTTAAAAACAGCAATATCTACTTAACATCCATTTAATTTGCCTAGCACCAATCAGGAAAAAAATGTAAAAAAAAACCAACCTAAATAATGTATGAAATATGTTTAAAAATAAAGAATCTCACATTATTATAAATGATTCTTTGCTCTATTTAGAATGTCACTTGCTGTAGCAGATTATTTAACAGCATTGATTTTAGCTAATCAAAATACAATTGGGATTAAACCTGGCTCAAGTAAAGCAATCAGCTGAGGTTCTATTTTCATTAGAACATGCATTGTGAAAATGTGTTACCTTCTTTTGATTTTTACTAGCTATCAAATAATACATTTTGGGTTTGACCTTTTTCTTTTACCCATATATAACAGTTAAAAAAAACCCTCTTCTGTTTGGTATATCACAATGTGGTTAATTATTATCAGGAATTCAACATGGAAAACCTTGCAAAGCTGAATATTTAATTAACCTAAAGAAATTAAGAAAGGACACCTAGTTTATTTGTGCCTTCAGAGTTCATATTATGCTGCCATTTTGCTGATTGCCTGTAACAAACAGATTTCATTTTAAAAAGAGAGACAGGAATTAGTCAAATCCACCCTTCCTTCCTTCCTTCCTTCCTTCCTTCCTTCCTTCCTTCCTTCCTTCCTTCCTTCCTTCCTTCCTTCCTTCCTTGAAATGAAACAATAGTACATTAGAAAAGAACAAATGTGTATATTGGGATCAACAGTGCCAGAAATCATTAATACTGTAAATCCCAGTAGGATGATTCTTGTCATTATCCACCTCTGTATATTCAAACACTGATGCATGAATGCTTGACAAAGTAGCATTCTTGACTGTGAGGAGTCTTCATTTGCATTGTGGACACATGGAGAAATTATTTGCAATGCTTCCAGCTCAGTCTAGGAAGACATTTTGCCAAATGGCAGGGCAGTGATCAGGTGCCCAAGCAATTACTTCTTTTGGATCCAGAGACAATAAGTATACCAGTGAATAAAGATGCTTTAAGCTTTATTGTTTGCTCAGGCAAACAGAGTTAAAAAGCAAAACATAAAAAGCAAACATATCAAGCAAGATAATATTCACATCTCTTATAAACTGCCAGAAGCTCCTTAATGATACTAGAGATACCCTGAGGGCAGCTAGTTTCCACAGTCCCCAATTTCTAGCTTGGATCTGTGCAGAAGCGCCAAACAACCCCAAGGTTATTATTAAAATCTGGCTAATTTTATGGCCCTGCTATCATCAGGAGATTGCAAGACCTAACAGTTACTGGCTGGCAATAGATCTGGGATGAGAATTGAAAATCTAAGGCTTTCACAGTGAAAAAAACCTTGAAACTACATAATTATCCCCTCATCTTGTTTATTCAGTAAAAATCCAAGCAGGCTAGCTCAAAATGATTTTTCTTAATATAAAAGAGAAATCAAAATATGTTACTAAACTCCTCAAGACTACCAATACTCCTCTACAGAAGATCATGAGTGTTATACATGACCTCCCTAGATATTGCTAAGTGATAGCTTAAGGGAATAAGGCAGTGTTTCTTGAAATTCTGGTTGGAATTTCTGGGAGTTGAACTTAAGAGTTGTTCAGTTGAGACACAGACATCTATTAAAAAGGCTTTCTGTATCACCAGGGACAGGAAGAAGAACCCCTATCTGAAATTCAGGGACAACAGAGTTTGAGAAGCCAATGGTATGAATCAGTTTGAATTCATACGATGCTTAAGTAACCCTATATTTTAAACATAGTTCATTGAACAAGCCATTGTAGGCTGAATATCACATATGACCCAGAAACCATATTTTGCAGGCTTACACACCCTACTTTGCCAAACCACATGCATGAGTTTTGAACTCAGCCAGTATAAGGAAGCTTTCCATATCATACTCAGATAAAATACAATTTTCATGAAATGTCTACTTTTGAAGCTGGGTAAATATTGTGACAAACATCAAAACTATAGCTACTAAATTGCTGTTTCTATACTACTGCAACTTGTATGAGTTACTGTGTAGATTTTTCCATAAATGCCAGCAGGAAGCTTGGCAACAGTACTAGGTTGTGGACTGACCTCCCTAACACTGAGAGATAAAAGTAGTCTTTGTCAATAGGCCTCATTCAAGGGGCATCAAATGTGATGCTCATTGAAAGCTTAGTCTTTCATCAAATTATATGGAGAGCTGCTAATCCCTGTTGTATATAACTGTCCTGGCTGACCTTTTATTTTCTTTTTTAATTGCAATGATTATAATAAGTCACTGATGAGAATGTGCTGTTGCTTCATACTGTTCTACCAACTATGATTTAGCACTATGCTCATTTCCTATGTTGGATGATCATACCTTCTAATTAAACTGCCTGAGATAACTGAGAAGGATGCTGGGCCTCTCTACAAGGTAAACAGCCCTTTGCTGAAATGAAAAACAAGATGAGATACTGGTTGCTGCAGCTTCCTGTGACAACTTCATTAACAGCAATCACGTAAGCAAGGATTGTAAGCCAGATTTCAAGGAAAAATAATTTTTCAGCATTTGCTTTCCAACAAGGGCATTCTTGACAGTAAGTGGATACACCCTTGTAAAAAGGTCACCTGAACAACTTATCTGAAGGATTATTTCATTGCCAAATCTCTAAATATTTGCTCTTATGTAAAAGAAGAAACAGACATCCTGCGATCTCTAGAACTTAAAATTATATTTAATGTACTTACTAAGTACATCCAGGAAGGCCAGCACATGCTAGTCAGCTGCAACCCAGATGGAAGCCTTGACACAGATGTATACCGAAAAACCACAAGCACGGATCATATCCTACAGAATGAGAGCAATCACCCCATTGCACATAAAGACAGTTGTATTCGGGCACTGTTTAGTAGAGTAGAACTCATTGTAGTACACTGACAGCCAAAGCCAAGGAGCGGGCATATCTTTATTAGATCTGCAAGCTCAATGGTTATTCCATGGACTTCATCTGAAGGTGTACTACACCCAGGGCCTGGCAATCCATTGAAGGTGCCAGTGAAACAGCTACGTGGAGGGTGCTCCTGTATATATGGAGAGTATCTGAAACTGCTGCAGGCATTTTCCTGGGGCATGGAGTCAAGGTGACACACAAACCGAACCAAACTCTAAAAATGAGAGTGATGTGCCAAAAGGAAACACTACCCAAGGAGGAGACATCTTCAATGGTTTCCGCATCAACTGTAGTGATTGTGCAAGTAATTACATAGGGGAAACAGCCAAGCGGCTACAGATGAGGGTACACAAACATGAACTGGCTGTTCGGTGCAAAGAACAGTGCTCTCAGATCTGGGCACAAATGCAGGAGCATAATCACACATTCAGTTTTCAAGGGGCTGAGGTTGTTGCCCGTGATATAACTAAAGGAGGACGCTTCTAAAAGAAGCCTGGTTTTCCAACAGCAATTCTATCAATAGGCATATCGAACTACCACCGGCCTACCAAGCACTGAGAAACCAGGAAAGACCCAGCAGGAGGAGCAGAAACCACTTCCCATTGGGGAGCAGGGACCAATGGCACTCCCCTCATCCCTGGGCATGTGGACTCATCCTATGAAGACACAGACAGGCCTGTCAAAATACAGAGGAGCTCAGCAGATCTGCCTCAAGTTATAACAGACAGGAATAATGAAGACTGGACCAACCACAAGGTCATGAGCAAAGCAACAAATTGTAATAGCTGGCAGGTTAAGAGCACCTCCTAGAGATAAGCATTCCAGGCTGAGTCCAACACGGGAGGAAGCAACAAGAAGAGATAAGCAAAAACAACAGAGCTTATTACAGATGGCGGGTTGGAAGGGCCTATCATGCTTGCAAGGGCTAAATTGATTAATGATATATAAAGGCAAAGATCTCTGTAATGGTAGCTTAATACTCTGATGATGTCAGCAGAGGTTGATGAACATTACATTAAATTACATTAAAGTACATTAAATATAATTTTAAGTTCCGGAGATCGCAGGATGTCTGTTTCTTCTTTTACAAGTATACCCGGAACTCGTATTTTTAGAATAGTTTGTAACACACACACACACACACACACACATCCAAATTGATCCTTTTTGACACAAAATTCTTCTCGTGTGATTTATACTCTTCTTCTACAATTTGTTTAAGGAAAATAGAAAATATCTGGGAATATATTTCGAGCAAAATAAAATTGGAGATAAAAATGACATTCATCACTTTCTTTCATAGTTGCTTGGATTTATCCATGTCATCAGGAGAGAAACCTGGATTCACCCTAATGGCTTTGTGTTAAATTTCAGCAGAAATTCAGCTTTGATTAGCTAGACTATATTACAATATTATTATGTGCAGGTGTAATTTATGATTGGCCAGCATTATTTGTGAAAGAAAGATAAATGACAAATAGCAAAACAGAACATGAATAGTTTCTTGTTTCTTTATCACTTCACATATGGGATCAAAATTTAGATTTTGATACAGTTAACTCCATTCATTACTTTCAGAGTATAAGATGATGTTGCAGTTAATTTGGCACAGAATTAGTTTGGAACAATATAATTTATTATAGACATACTTTTAAGTCTTCACTTTAAACACTAATAATCCAAACACTCTACTACCCCACTTCACTTCTAAGAGTAGCTTCTGTTAATATCATTCTTATTGAATTGATGTGCTGATTGATTTGGACCTTCTTCATTTCAGTGCTTTATCTCGGTAAGACAAAGCACCCTATGAGAAGGATTAAGAGTAAAAAGTGAACACAAGACCTAATTTTTGGCTTGGAGAACAATTCAACTCATTTTAGTTTCACGTTCAGAAATGCTAACTACTGCTTCTTTTATCAGCCAGAAATTGTTCATACCTTGATTTCCTCTCTGCCTTAAATTATCTGAGGCAATATATAGATCTCTATCTATCTATCTATCTATCTATCTATCTATCTATCTATCTATCTCTATCTCTATCTCTATCTCTATCTCTATCTATCTATCTATCTATATCTATATCTATATCTATATCTATATCTATATCTATATCCATATCTATATCTATATCTATATCTATGAAATATTAGACAAAAAAAACCCACCAGGAAGCTGCAGGACAGATTAAATACCACTAATGATGACATCAGTGGTAGGTATGAATGAGGTTGTGCTGAACCTGAAGAGACAATTTTGTATTTGAAGCCCAACTAGACTGGGTGGGGAGCTTACTCTGTCATGCCTGAGATTGTATTAATATGAGCAAATTATCTCACTGCCTCTTACTCTTTCTATACATTTACTCTTTTTTCTAACTGAGGATCAAACTAGTTATGAAACTATTCATGAAACTATGTGAAAGTGTTTATAAAAGGAAAGGGGATGTACTCCAGGCATTTGCAGCATTTTTGAATCTGATTCTAAAAGTGTTTCTATATATATAATATGCCTCTGCAACTCTTTAAAGCAGCTAAATCTTTTTTGAGTTCCCACATAAACTCGAGAAACCAGAGAAAGAGTCACAACCAAGATAAATAAGATAAATCTAAATCCAAACAGGAATGGAGATGGAGAAAGTATCTCAGCATTGCCCTTCCTAGTTCACTGGAAGATAACGGGAGGGGGGCATTCAGACTTGCAAGATTCTGTTACTGTAACCTTGGAATAAAATTAGTACCATTCATTACTTTGCTTTCTTAATTTGGTCTACCTCAATGAGCTGACATGATGGCATCTCCCCCAGAGGTGGTATTCAGCAGGTTCTGACCAGTTCTGGAGAACCAGTAGCGGAAATTCTGAGTAGTCCGGAGAAGCAGCAAATACCACCTCTGACTTGAGATTTCACAGTATCCTTTCCCTGCCATGCCCTCCAAGCCACGCCCACAGAACCGGTAGTAAAAATTTTTTGAATCCCACCACTGATCTCCCCCTAGTTGTAGAAGATCCACAAAGAATTGGGACTTCAATGGTGAGAAATGTGTGTGATAGGGCTTTACCACCTTTTGCCTCTTCTAATTCATTTTGGTTCCCATGTGGACCTTCATACTGGAAGAGGGGGCAAGCTTCATTTGAGTTCTATGGAAACTGTTCCCTCAAGTCAAATTCCATTTTGGGGAAAAGGTTTACATCTTCCCCACTTTAAGAGTCTAACTTTACTCTTGTAGTGTCCTTTGAAAAAAATAGGTTTTACCCAATTGCTAATTGCTGAACAGCAACATTGTAGAAAACCAATATCATTTATACTTTTGTTCATTATATTAGCATAAAAAGATTGGAAGGTCTGAGTTAAGAAAGCAGAATTTTTAGAGGTGGTTTTTTTATGTTTAACCTATCCTGGAAGCAAAATAGTTTAACTGAAGCTCTCAGGGGAAGGAAGATTGTTTCATTTTTGCTACCAACCATCATGGGGTGCCTTTGAAAGGGCTGTTGTGTTTGGGGTGCTGTTGTAGGGACAAAGAAGACTCTTTAAAAACCTTTGTGCAAGTGTAAAAAAAAATAAAGCTTCTGATACCTTCAAATAAATGCAATTTTGATTGCTTTGTGTGAAAATATCTGCTGGAAGCATCTAGAGACAGTTGAAAAAATAAAGCTATTTTCGACTAGATTCTTCTATATATTTTTTTCCTGAAGATGATTTCAGTAGAAAATAAAGGTAATTATATTACACAGAATGAAATGGTTTTATTTGGTTCAAAATGTACTTCTCAAAAAATATAGGATTTGACCGCTAGAGGTCTGTATAACATATTTATTTTTAGAAAAAGAATTTACCATTACTCAGTAGTATCTATACTTTTAAAGAATTTCTTCGTGTTCCAAAATTAATAGCAGAAGGGAGGATAAACTTTACTTCTTGTGTAGATTACAGGATAATAATAGATCTTTTCCTTTGCTAATTGCTGCTATTTTAGTCTGTTTTTGATTTGCTGACATTTAACCTAATATCCTGCTATAGTAAATCATGGATTGAGATTTTGACATCTGTTGCTATAAGGTCACATAAAGCTTGCAATCCATAAGCATACTGAATCTAGTTCTGAAAAAGGTATATGTTTGCCCTAATAAAAATTACACATTAAAGAAAAATGAAGAACTCAATTGAGTTGAAAAATGAGCAAGCTCCCCATGTCTTCACCCAGATTAGTGAAGGAGAATATGTCATGTGATGCTGCCCTGACAATGTGAGTTTGACACCCCTGGAATACACAGTATATATTGATAATGCCATTACAGTCTAAGCCCAAAACAGTGCACCCAGCAAGGTAATCTACATTAAATTGGATTAAGTATTTTGAAGTTCAACATTTAAATAAGTCAGGCTGTGGTGTTCACATATTGTTCAAATAAGGAAGTCACACTGACTCATATAATTTATTAGTTCATAATATTTTCTCTCCTTTATCTTTCTCTCACATTGGATCCCATAATTTAGTACAGCAATAGCTTAACAAAATAAGCAATATACATTATTATGTACATTATATATATTATTATGTATATTATATATGTATATTATATTATTATATATACAATATAAATTATGTCTGTTGATACACCATCATTTGAGCTTCTCCAAACCCCACCTATGATAAATAGCTGGAGAGATAATTTAAAAGATGGGAAAATAGAACACCTTGGTTTGACTCTGACTCTGGCCTCATATTTATTTCCAAATACATCAGTGGCGCAAACATATTTTTTAGAAAATAAGAATGATGACTGAAGCTTAGTGCTTTTTTCCAGAAATGCACCAACTCAATTATTTTTCCCTAAAATATACTTTAAAAAAGTACTTCTCAACATCTAACCAGTCCTAGTCTTTCAGTTGAGGAAATACCATGTTACAAAGAGTATTATTACAGCAGTTGTGATTCTTTCAAAAACTAAACAAGTCCCTAACCTATGTACTAGGAGAAATATAATGAATCACAAACACCATTATGCCATACCAGAAAAACAGAAATGTTATTTTTCTAAATTTTCAATCTCTCATATTTATATTAATTATGAAACCTATATTTTATCTTCTACAAGGAAATTTATTATCAGAAAGAGAAAATAAAGCCACGTATTTCCCCAAGTTGGGGAAAAAACAATGTTTTTGAAAAAAAGTATGAAAAATAATGGAAACTGCATATCTGTGGTCTAACAAGGGAATAAGTGTAACTAGTAGCTGAGGGGAAAAAAAGAATTTAACACTCAAATATGGGACTTCCCCATTTTCTAATAAGAAAATGATGGTGATAGAAGAAAAACATGCATTTCCTGAAGTGTCAGAAAATGATCTTATTATATGACATATGGCAGCAGAGATGTCGTATCCACTGTTCCAGAGTTGACAAAACATATTTTGCCCATTTGTAGAAACTGAAAGCTGAAAGGATTTTTTTCTCTTTTACTCGCATTCTTTGTACATTAGGAAATATTCAGTATAAAGATGGCAACTAGGAAGAATAATATAAAAAAGAGAATAAAATATTCGACTTGATGGCAAAATGATAAGTTTAGTAAGCTGAAAGATATTGGGACTCATCCTATGCAAAATATATTAACATTCTGGTGTGACACATTGATGCTCACTGTTTCAACTATTTCCTTGTGGCAGTGGGTCAGTCTTGAATCATGGTTTATGGATAGGTTTATGTAGTTTTTATAGAAACATTTTTTTCAAAAAATAGTTTCCCATTGCCTTCTTCTTAGAGCTGACAGTGACTGGCCTAAGATCACTGAGCTGACTTGCCCCTCAAGTGAGACTAGACCTCTTGGATTCCTGATTTTTAGTCCAGTGCCTTAACAAGTACATCAAACTGGTTCTCCTTCAATCAGAGGATCTTATAAGCTGATTTTAGAAAGAGATTTGAGTATCAAATTAAAAACAATTTTAACAGCACCTTCATAGTCCAGAGGAAGAAGATTGGTATGTAAGTTACCCAGGTTACCATCTTGCAAGGATTAATAACATACCGAGGAAAACAGCCTACTTACTAGATATAATATGAGAAACGAGGCCTTAAAAAGAAGTCCAAATTGAGTCCTTATTAGAAGAGTGGACACAATTCAATGGGACACAACATGCCTAAATTCGCAGATTTCACCAACATTACAAGGTATCACCAAACAGAACCCTGAAGAATTTGGGAGCTGCATCTGATCTATGTAGATTCTATTGAGAAACATAGATCAATAATATGATCAATACAGCAATAGTTTGATGTAAGGCAACTTCCTTTATTAATTTATTG
The DNA here is from genome assembly GCF_049901735.1 of Notechis scutatus. Taxonomy (NCBI): domain Eukaryota; kingdom Metazoa; phylum Chordata; class Lepidosauria; order Squamata; family Elapidae; genus Notechis; species Notechis scutatus. The sequence goes on along the minus strand of NC_142012.1, from coordinate 141,568,471 downwards.
AGTTAAAGACAAATTGTTACAGAATCTATACTCTATTGATTAATAGAACATAGCACATTTGGTAATGACAACACTGATGGAGAATATTTGTAGATCAGGATTGCAATGAGAGTCTTTGGTACTTTCTTAGCTTGGTTGCTGCAGACATTTCATTACCCAAACTAGTAATATCATCACTGCTAATGCTGGACTAGCACTGATGATATGACTTACTTTGGGTAATGAAATGTCTTCATGAAAACCATCAAAGTCAAAGCACTAAGGACCCTTGTTACCGCTGAAAAATAAAGCCATTCCTCAGTGAGATGTAGGATAATAGGTTAGTCCTGCAGTTCCTTCTTTCTTGCATTATAACTGACAACTCATAGCTCAGTGTTACTCTACCAAAGACCACAGTTTTAAGGTGATTTCATACAACAGCAAAGTTTTATTTGTAGTAAGTATCAGATCTGGGATGGTGCCTGCACACATTACATTCATTATTTTATGTTTCAAATATTGAATCACAAATGTAACTGTAAGCTTTGTCAACATTCCAGATAATGATTATCTGACTTAGCACCAACAGGATGATCTTTTTGGTTTTTTTTCTCTATGTAAAAATTGTTAGAATTGCAATTCAAAAACTCTGAAGGATCCCAGGCTCTCAGCTTCTTATTTGCTCCAGGTCTTCTTCTGAAGAGTACATGGAAACTGTTTAGGGAGAGGTGAGTGCTTTCCTTTTGTGCATTTTGCAATTTCTCCGCATGAAGCACAGTAAACTTAAGAAAAACACTACTTGTTTTCGCCTGTAGAATCTACCAAAAAGAGTACAGTAATTGCAAGTTAATAAAGGAAAAGAATAATGATAAATGATAAAGGAATTGATATGTTTAGTGAAGGATCCAATCTGGGGCACGTATATTTGCCTTCATTTATGAATATGTTTAGTCTTCAAAATGTTCCTTTAAGATCATCATCATCATCATCATCTCCTTTTAATGACCCCATAATTTCTAATGGGGTGGAATCTGAGCAACTGAATGGAACAGAGTGTGTACTGGCCAGATGCCCTTCCTGTTGCCAATGAGGAATTTTATTCAGCAGATCAAAAAACCAGCCTCCTGATTATGAGGTGAGAGCTCCACCTCTAGGCCACCGAACCACTCCAAATGTTATTCTGAGATGCACATAATTAATTCTGTATGAGAAGCAAACTAAGTATGTAATTTTAAAGTCTTGTTTAGTTACTAAATATTGAATATGAGGTTAGTCATAGTGGACTTGTTGAATAAAGGCTCAATGAATCTTAGCCAATGGTTAGACTAAATTCACGTTGTAAAAGGACATGAACAATTGACTCAATTACCTGATTCACACAGAAACGCCAAGGAGATCACATTCATGCAGGCTCTAGAAAATGCCTGTCAATACTTGAGATAATTAAGTGACCACAAGTAAACTGCTTGAAACTCTTCCAAGATTCTCTGAAAGACTGATACATCTTTGAGTTTTGATTTAAATTATTTTGAGATTCCATGTCCTAAATCTGCTGTATGATAAGAATGTTAGCATTTCCTAATCATAAAAGGAATACATACTTGGTAAAAGACAGAATAAAAGCAATTTATTTATACTGTTTTTCTATCTCTGACATATAATTACCAAGATGTATGGAAGCATCCCAGTTGGATCTAAGTTTATCTTTATCCAGGCAAATAGAATAACTAACCAAACACTGGCTTTGATTCTTGGCAATCAAGCAACTAGTCTTAAAACCTCATTAGAGATAATTGTAAATATAACCATCAGAAATATTTTAAAAATATTCTACTTTTTCTTCTTTGTTTTTAATATATATTTAACAGAAAAACACAGAAAAAAGAATAAGTGAAAAAGAATTAAACATTTGAATAAGGATATTCAAAATAAAATTAAGTGAAGGCTATGTATAAAATAATCTTAACTGTTAATAGAACTGAGCCAACAGTCAATTTTAATAGAAGTAACCAAAGTAGTTAGAATTGTCTACCACATCCTTATGAAAAACAGATAAAATATTATATTTAAAATTTTATGCAAAAATAGCAAATTCAGATGTGATACAAATTAGTGTGGGGAATTATGCCCCAAAAATGATTTATAAGGCAAATTAAATTCCCTAGCAGCCAAACATATTTCTGAAATTGATGTTATTTTGGAAATACGTTTGTTATTGATGAGCAATGTTTTAGTAATATTTTGCAAAAAATGTTAATAGAAAATAAAAGAAGATTCAGTCATTAAGATTTGTTTGATTTTTTATTTATTTGAATAGTCTTCAGGAATTTGTGGCTTTAAAATTTGTCACCACAATGGAAGGAAAACAACAACAACAACCAGGCCTGATTGTTGCATTTCCACCAATTTTTGGAATTAAAAAAACAAAAACAGTCCAATTGTGCTTTTTCAAAGGATCCAAAGTTGGAATAAGAGCCAAATTGTGCTCTATACAGTAAATGTGTGACTAAGTTCAAAACAAATGATCTGATTGCAGCTGGAATAAAATTCTCTTCCTGATGTATTCTTAGAATTGTTACAATGTTTGTTCTGAACCGTATTATGTTATCATTTTGATGGGGCAAGGCAAAGTGTGAGGATTTAGGGCATATGGTGAAAATGTGCTCTTAGATATTGTGCTATCTGTAAGAGTTAAAAGCATATCCAGTTTTGTGATTCATCATTCCTTCCCATGCTCCTCCCTGATAACAGTATTCTTTCCAGTGGTTTTTAATGGAGAACTATCCAAGAGTGATTTTCATCTTGGATGACTGAACATCTTGTTGCAATCAAACAGAATAACAATTTAATGATGCCTTAGTGTATTGGTAAGAACAACAATATATCAATTTCTGACACCATTCAAATATGGGAATTTCATAAGTAAAAATTATGTCACCAATAAGAATTAGAAAAAAAATTCATGGTCATCCAACCAACCCACGCCTATTCTATTTTTTGTTTGTTTTGAGCATTGTTCTAAAGTCATGAATGGAAAATTCCCACTTTTAAATTGCATTTTTGCCAATACTCATGATGTGCATTTTTCTCATGTAGCTGCATTCATGTGTAACAGCACTGCCACACCCCAAAATTGCATATAGCAATAGATGACATACTGCTATCTAGATGTTTTGGACTTCAGTGTCTATTAGCTGCAGCTAGCATGGTCAATAAGAAAGATAAAAATTGTAGTCCAAAATGTCTGGAAGGAACCAGAGTGCCTAAACTTGTGATAATGGTTTAGATTAGAATATTATCCTAAATATAATAGAAACTAAGAATACTTTTAAGAGAGAGGAGGGAGGAAACAGTGACTAATTCTAGGCAAATTTATCTGAAAATATGTACCAATGTTTCCTGGACTAACCTTAAGAGAATTTGAACATGATTACATATTTTAAATACATTTGACTTGGAAGCCCGTGGTCAGGAGTTCAGTCTAAGTGCTGGCTGAAATACTGATGGACTGATAAAACATAACATTCCCAGGGAAACTAAAAGATAAGGAGGAAATTTGTGATAAGCTTTTATTGCTCTTTTTTTTGTAAAAAAAGTTAAAAGCAGTTGGGGAGCAAAAAAAACTGAATTTGACTGAGACTTCAATACTAAAGGAAAAGACTTAATTTAACATAAATTTGTTATAATTCTTTAGGATTGTGTTTGTATGAGTATATTCAAAGGTTAAGTAACACACCATCATGGAGAAAAACTATGTGATCACTAAAAGTTGACAACGACTCTTTGGTCCACAAACAATAAAATACAATGGTTTCTGTTTGAATGGTAGGAAAAATGGTGAGAAAAGTCTGACAGTGGATTCATTGCCAGAGATGAGCAGTGTGTGTGTGTGTGTGTGTGTGTGTGTGTGTGTGTGTGTGTGTGTGTGTGTGGTGTCTCTTCTAAGTCTATGATCTTGTGAAGAACCTGGCATTCCATCTGTACATTTAAGGAAAGATGGAATATAAATGTAATACTTCAATAAAATAATATTGAGAGTTACTGGAAGTTCAATGAGGTAAAAATTAATAATAAAATTAATGAGGTACATGACAGAGAACAAAAAGTAAGCACCTGTAATTGGATGTATCAGTGCATAAAAAGATCTTTCCAAATACAGATAGTCCTCAACTTATGACCACAATTGAGCACAGAATTTATGTTGCTAAGTGAGAAATTTGTTACATGAGGTTTTGCCCATTTTATGACTTTTCTTGTCACATTTGTTAAGTGAATCACTGCAGTTGTTAAATTAATACTACTACTAAATAATAATAATTATGTGAAGCTGCTTTCCTCACTGACTTTGCTTGTCAGAAGGTTGCTCACAAAACCCCAGGGCACTGCAGCCATCATAAACATTGAGTCAGTTGTCAAATATCCAAACGTAAATCCCATGGGATACTGCAATAGTTATAAGCATGAAAAATAGTCATAAGTCACTTTTTTCAGTGCCATTGTAACTCTGAATGGTTGTAAATCGAGAACTGTATTGGATTACAAAGATCAACTGTTTCCAGTGACATCATCTGCACTGAATCTACTACATTTATCTGAGAAGAGCACTAGATTTTTCCCAACTCCTCCCCTCAAAAAATTTACTGTGAGAGAATAGGCTGAGGCTTACTGAAAAATGGTATAGAAGACAAATGATTTTTTTTCTGTCTTATTTTTCTTTTGGAAGGATGGATTCATCTTAATTGCTAGGTTTTAGGTAAATAAATCAGATATTTATTTGCTCCCCTTGTTCATCCCCGATTTTTGCTGTTTTGCCAACTGAATCCTATTTAGATTATCTGCACAAACAAATGTTTCAAAAGAAAATTTATCTCCAATGTGCTAAGTCTGAAGTATAGCTAATGGCCGGCAAAAGAAATAAGTTAATAGGACAAAGAACATTTTAGGCAGCTCAGATGAAAAACAATTCCACACTGCAGGTGCACGCATGACATATTTGAATTATTTTGCTTTGGGAGATGTTCTTCATGAGTAATAAAAAAATTGTCTGTGCTCTTCCATCCCAAATGTGCCATTTGCCAATATTCTGAAATGGCCATTGCAGCATTTAGTTGTGGGCAGAAAACATTTCTCAGATGTTTTTAGGAATAGCATACATTTAATAATTATTGGTCCTTGACTTATGACTATTTAATAATGGTTCAAAATTAGGACCACCCAGCTTCTATCAAGCAAAGTCAACTGGAGATTTAATAATTGCATTATTCACTTAATGAACATGTTATTTGCTTAATGTCTTTGTTAAAATGGTCATAAAATCAGTAATATGATGACCCACTTAGCAACCAAAATTTTGGTATACAAGCAGATCTCCCCTCCCTGTCAATGTCTTTTAGTTCTACTTCTACTTGCAGTAGTAGCAGCTCTAGAACGAGGTTGGCTACTCATCCCCAATGCCATGGACCATACAGCTGCTAGGTGTAGGAAAGAAAAGAAAGAAAAAAAGCAAGAAAACAAAAAGGTTGAAATACTTTTAAAAATATTTAAAAGTATCCTCTTGAACTGATGTGTTAACAAGGGCAATTAATGATATCAAAATGGGTGTGACTGTCAGTTTCAGTCATTACAGGGAGATGAAGAGCCACATAAAGCAGATAGACTGATAGATGCTAGATGCTATCTACTATAATGACATATTATATTAGCCACTGTAATCACAGATATTCCCCTAGTTTTTTATTAAAACTCTTTAAACTGACCAAAACCATATTGGATTCCATGCTATACTTCAGCTCTGAAAATTCTCATTTGAAAATGTCACTGCCCTAAATTAGAAAGGCTATTGTGAAAGATGTTTTAAATACCAATTGAGAGAGCAGGCTAAAGCATATTTTCTTAAGCATAGCTGTGATGTATTCTGCTGGTACATAGTCATCAGAAGGAAATATTTTGGGGGTTGCTAACAACAAATAGACCAATCTTACTAAGTATTCATTAATCAACATGGGGCATTTTGATTAGATGCAATTAAGTTAAATTAAAGTGCATCCTACTGGACTAAAGCAAATTGGTTGTATCTATCATGGTTTTAGACTTTACACTGATTATGACACATCATAAAGTACAAATTTTCCACATTGTAGTTTCTCCTTATTTCCAGGTTAATTCCACCAGAGTTGGGCTGCTATATCAAAATGATGAATAAATAAATACATCGTAACCTGCTTGTTTAGATTTTTTTTTTTCCGGATAATAAGTATGTTTAGTGATGGTTAAGAAAATAAAAGATGAGAAACAAGGGGGGGGGGGGCAGGGGCAGGGGGGTGGATACTTGGGAATATTAGCTGAATATAAAGGTTTTTTTGTGGGCGGGGTTATCTTGTCCACCAGGACAACAAACATGTGAAAAAGTGCCAAAAATTTTGCAGCATATTTAGAAAAAAAATTTCTGGCATTTTTTAAAACAAAAATCCCAAAACTATTTTGTCTACCAGCAATATCCTGGAAGCAATTTTGAAAAATTAGAAACTACTACTCTTAATTTTCAAATATCCTAGATAAACTATCACTATATTTCATAGACTTTGATCAAAGTAGATTTTATCATTCTTGCAGTTTCTCATTTTTCCATGAAGATGTTTTAAATACTGTATCAATTTACTTTTCAAACTGTTGCTGAAAACCTTGTTCCTTTTTGCAACTATTAAGATCCATTTTCCTAAAGTTATTAATTTTACTATGAAAAATGTAAAACAGTTCTTCTGATTCATTAATTTAAAGGCTGCAAGAAAATACAAACATAAATAGTTTTTCTGAGTCCATATGCAATGATATTAATTGTTTAAAATTGTACTGAAAATTGAACTAAATAAATTTTAAAACCCACATAAAGTGTTGCAGTTTCTTATTTCTTCCCTTGCACATGGCCTTCCGAACACATATAAATATTCCAATAAGATTGAAATGCTATTTTCAAACTCCTAAGCATATTCTCTACTGAAGTATTTGCAGTTAGTTTTTAGTATGAAATTACATCAACCCTACTTCAGAGAAGTGTGAAGTTTGGGCATATAGACCAAGGTTAATTTTTTTATTTTAAAATTAATATTTCTATTGTTTTACTTATAATTGTTCCTGAGAAGATGTGTCAGAAATTATAAGATAGATTGTCCCATTGCAGGGAGAGTTGATTCTCCAACCTTGAAGGGAAAAAAAATCTTCATTTTTTCTGAAATCTTCTGCACCCTGTACTTTTCCAGTATTGGAGCTTCAAAATGAGAGGAAGAGGGTGTGTGTGTGATGGTATTACCAAGGATGAGAAGGCTCTGGGCCAAAGATTCTAGGTTTTTACATACTCCTGGAGACCCTCATATTCCCCTCTATTTTTCTCTTCTTCCTCCTTTGATATACAATGTGTGTCACTTTGCTATTTCTCTCCTCCTGCACTCCTTAACAGGAATTTTGATAACAAGAATAAGAACAAAAACATTTCTCTTTTTTATTTCTCATTCTTTGACATATAAAAAACCTGGAGGCACTGCCAAAGAAAACTGCATTCCAACATATTATTTTCTCCTATCAGTCTTTAGGATGGGTAAGTTCAGCCAGGTCTTCCCATGCATATTGCGGTAAATCATCATCATCATCATCACTAGGGGAAGTATATTTATTTATTTTATTTTATTTGTCAATTGCTTACAAGATAATAGGTATAAGTATAAACATAGTTATGAATACATGGATACATATAAGAAAAATAAAAGAAACAATAGGACAGGGACAGTAGGCATGTTGGTGCGCTTATGCATGCCCCCTACAGACCTCTTAGGAAAGGGATGAGGTCAATAATAGACAGTGTAAGGTTAAAGTTTTGGGGATTTGGGGAAGAAACCACAGGTAGAGTATACATGTACACAAAATTCTCAGACTAAAACCTGCTTCTCCTCACCAATAAACTACTTAGCCTTATGGTTGAGATAAATTTATTTTTTCCCTGATTTCAGTGAGAGAGAATTTGTTAAATATGAACATATCACAAACATATCAGGAAAAGCAGACATCACTGCAGAACATTTATTCCGCCACTCAACTTTCTCTACTAGGCACGCATCTTTAATGGGATCTGAAATGGATTGGCATGAGGATCAGCTGAGAATTTTGGCAAAGAATAACATCTAAAAGTGTTTATAAAGTCCAGAATGGTGAGCAACGGCATATTTTTCAGTGAAGTCGTATCTGCAATAAAATACTGTAAATATAGATACTGCATTAAATTTTTTTTCCTAAGAATTGTTTTTCTACTTGTAAATACTGATGACCACTGGAAAATTTAATACAGAGCTTTTGTGATGAGAGGTCTACATTAAAAACAAAGTCAGGACAAAGTAATGCACATTCATGCTGCATAACCAGCATTATATGAACAAGATAAAAAATAAAATGTATAAAAAGACTGTTCTTCCCCTAGTTTATTCACACATTAATGCAATATCTGCATTTTCAATTTTTCCATAAGTTCAGCAGGATCAGCAAGGGGTTTCTTAATGCCTTTTTTTCTTATGGTCCTAAAATTAAAGGGTGTATAAGGTGAAACATTCATGTTATACAAAAATATAAATAGATTTAAGAGTTTTAGCTGGCGATCAACCACAAAGGTATACACCACCAGAGGGCAGGGATGTGGCAACAAAGGACAAGGTTGGCTCAGGTGGTGTCTTATCTTTTATGGAGTAGCTTTGCCTCTGTCAACACAGATGAGTTTATGACTTCAAAAACAGATTCCATTTAGTTACTTTGTTCTGGTTTTATTCTCAGTGGCTTTTAATGACCAACTTTATTGCTCTTGCCTTGATGTTCAAACTCTTTGTTTACCTTACATCTCTCTGAAGACTTTCTGCTCTTTGCCTGCTATGATTGGAGGATAAATCATTTTCTGAAAATAAATGTAAACCATTTTCATTAAAGTAAGGGGACAAACAGTCAAGGAATATGCTACAGGGAAAGGAAGTCAGATGGGTCTTCAGAATATCTGAAGATATTCAGTTGCCTGATATATCTACAACTACAAAGATTAGAATAGTGCAAGCTTAGGTATTCCCCATGACACTCTAAAGGAGAAAGATGGATTTGAAAGATGCGGGATAGGAAGACTATTGATGCTTTTGAACTTTTGTGTTAAAAAAGAATAAAGTGGACACAAAAACAAAAACTATCCCCCAAACAAATACATAATTGAACAAATCAACCCAAATTCCACTCAAGGCACAAAGGACAGGCTCAATTATCTTGCTCTGGACACATTACATAAAGACTTAGCTCTCTAGATAAGGCCCTAATGGTAGAAAGTAGAAAGTAGAAAGAAAGTAGAAAGTAGAAAGAAAGACAAAAAGAGGACAACCAGCATTAAAATTACAGTGGCAATGAATGTGACATTAGGAGAGCTGAAAGACCAGGTTAGGGACAGATCATCACATACGTGATCATTAAGAGTTGATGATTTGATGGTACATAATCAACCAGCCAACCATGAAAGTGGCATGAAAGTGCTGCAAGATGAACGAATTCCCCAAACTGAGTGAAAGCATCTAACAAAGGTTCTTTTTTTCTGATTTTAGACCATGCCTCCCTCACTCTTCACCTTTCCATCTTCCACCCTACCATTCCACATTGTAGCAGAAAGAACTACATAGGAAATGTCTTTGAAGCATGTTATCCTTTATAGTAATTTCAAATTCAACCCTTCAAGAATTATGAGAAAAAGATTATATGCTTTTTCCAAGGCATGCCATTGGTTGAGATAATACATTTTGTGGTACATGACTCCATTCTAAAAACTGTTAATAGCACAAATTTCCACTGTAATTAAAAGAGAAGTTGAAACTATTTTGAAAAATGTTTCTTCAAGAAACTATATTCTATTTTCCATTCCCCCCATTCAGGCCATCAACATTTGGTGGTCATTCAGCATGGTCAATTTTTGAATTTATGGATTTTTTTCCATCTGGGTCCATGCTTCTATCGTCAACTTACTTTTAAGATATGTAAGAAGCATCATAAGGAAACAATGATGTACCTGATGAGGAATTGCAGTAATTTAATAGTATACATGTGTACTTAGCCTAGTGGTAATTTAATGCATATTGCTTCAGTTTGGTATAACATATAAACCTGCCTAAAAATTGTACAATCCAGTATTATGAATTGTACAACCAAACTGCAGCAGTATACAAGCTTGCGAGGCTTCAGAACTGGTAAAAATGAGGAAACAAGTCAAATATGGACCACAAGTGACAGTTGTCTCACTTGTTTTAGGATGCTTCTTCTCCCTGCTGAAACTGTTAACTATTCTGAAACCTACTGAACTTGAGTATGTACTGTCCCAGCCAGTCTATGGGAATTAGATAGTTACTTAGGAATTATGAGCTGTCCCCTTAAGGGAATGCATCATGGTAAATGTAGTTAAAGGTATCCTGGAAATTTTGTTCATGTCACGTGGCCACATCTGTAATCCCGATTGGTCACTAATTTGACCCTCGATGGGTTGGGGGAGTTTTCCTCACTTTTGCCTGAACTCCCTAACTCATGGCAGCCGCTTTCTATCTCTACGAGATGGGTTAGGAGATAACCATCTTTTACCTACAAGGCAGATATACAAAGGATTGGTCATTAAGGAAGAACTTCATCACAAATGATTCCTTTGTCTTCATATCAAGCCAGGAAGGGGCAAATTCCCCCTCCTTCTCTCTTCAGCTATGTCTCATGTTACATCGCTATTATCTAAAGAGGACTTCAACTACAAGCAGGGGGAAGGGCCAAGCATTCCATTTATCTCTGAATCCTTTCAGTTACAAGAGGACTATCTCCCTTTGTGGGCTAAAAGCTAGAAATTGAATGTATTCACAGCAGCTGAAGAGAGTTTGCTCCTTTTTTCCCTTCTTTCTTCCTTCTTCCTTCTGAGACAAGGACTGCGTCTCACTGGCCCTTCCCACCAAAAGCTTCCACAGGAAGTCAGTAATTAAAATACCTCGTCACCATAAAAATGGACTGCCCACAAGGTAGAAGCCCTTTGTCTCAAAGCTCTTTACAAATGCTGATTTCCCTCCCTCCCGGTACAATGTGAACTTTGAAAAGCCCGCTTGGCTGCTGGGAGGAATTCCCCCCTCTTTCTCTATCTAACTGCAGAGGCTCAGGAAGCCTTGCTCCATTTAAAGTTATACAGTCTGTTTGGATTACAGAGAGGGATCCTTTATTTCTTGAGTTCAATGTTATCTCTGCTGACTTGTTAATGCTTACACTCCAGAAAGGGAATTTAGCAGGACTCTGTAAGATTTTCTGAATCTTAAAGGAGCCCACAGCAACTTCTGGTGCTCAAGGAGGAATTTCCCAGAGTTTACCACTACCTGCTTGCAATGATAATCCCTTTTTGCAATGATTGTGGACAATTTAATCAATTTAATTCAAATGTTCCAAGATTAATTGCAACCAACAGACTTAAGCAAAGCAGCCCACAATACCAGCTGGTGGTCAAGGAGAAATTTCCCATATTTTTCCAAAATGTGTTTGTCCAATGACAATCCCTCTTTGCAACTATTGTAGAAAATTTAATAAATTTAATTCAAGGTTCCAAGATTAACTGCAACCTAACATGGGCGTAGAAACAGCATCTTCCAGACCCTCTACTACCACCTTGTGGAGCAAGCGACATTAACAGGCATATTTCTGCGTTCAGCCCTCAAGTCTTCAGACTCCGTTATGCATATTTCTGCATTCAGACCTCTAGACTTCAGACTTCGCTATGCAACCTCTAGTGCCCCCTTGTGTTGCAAGCTCACAACGCACCCTAGAAACAGCCATACCGTGTGCTGTACTAGTATCATCCAGACTCTGCAGTGCCACCTACGTGCTCAAGTATTAAATCCAGCAGCAACCCTACTTTCCGCTACCTGTGCATACCGCTCCTTAGTACAAAAAAAAAAGGAATTTCATGGAAAACCACTAAATTTTTCCAAAGTCACCTTTTGCCAATTTTAAACATGGCAACTGCTTCAGCCATGACAGATGTCTCTGATGTACCAGGAGACTCCAATTCTCCACCCACCCTTGATGTGAATGTGGAGCCTGGTTCCCAACAACCGCCTTTAGATGTCCAACCTTCTGGAGAAGCCGCGATACCTCAGAAGGCCTACGACCTCAGACAGCATAGGAAGCTTACCTCACCTGCGGTGACACACTTCAGAGAGCATTGGGACAGGCAGTATCGCCATCATGCAGACGCATGGACGGAGCTGTTCAAGATCTGTGACACCCCCAAAAGCAAGTTGCCCCTCTACAGCCTCTTCCTGATACAGAAGGAGTTAGAGGAGCACCTCACATGGTGGGGAGACAGTGAAAATAAGCTCAAATACATACAGTTGAACTTGGAAGACCTAGAGTTCCAGGAAAACATTCATTGCTTCGAGGCAGCAAACAATGAATACGAAGACACCGTTCAGAAAGGCTGGAACTCCCTCCAGGCCGTGATACTCAATGTGCTTCAAAAGGAACAAGGGGCGAGGGAGAAGACCACACCCGACAGAGGCCTTCAATCACAAGCAGCTTCTTCCCACCATTCTAAGAAACCCTCTTCCATCCACCCCAAACCAGCTAGATCATGACCAGGTCCCAGTGTCTCACGCCAATTCTCTGCTGCCAGCTCTCACCATCCTTCCAGAGCATCCTCCTGTCGTAGCGGCGCCTCTAAGGTCTCCAAAGCAGCCGGCTACACCAACTGAGCTGTAGAAGCCCAAGTTGAAGCTACAGCAGCAGAGGCAGATTTACGTATTACGACAGAGATGATATGGCAGAAAGCAAAAATGGCCAAACAACAGGCAGAAATTGCCAAAGCTCAGGCCAATCAACAAGCAGAAATGGCCAAACAACAGGCAGAAATGGCCAAAGCTCAGGCCCATCAACAAGCAGCAATTGCCAAAACTCAGGTCCAAGTGGAGCTACTCGAATGACAAAGAGAGATGGCAGCGAAAATAGCATGGGCTGCAGCATGGCAGAAGGCGGCCAATGCTGTCTCCCTCAACTTCGATCTCGAAGAGTTGGGGGAAGAGAGCCCAGATACACGGGTCAAGGCCTACATGGACGAGCAGCACTCACTTCGAAATGAGCAGATGGAACCATCTCAGTTACCTAACAGTCTCCCACAACCAGGGAAGCACAGGGATGAATCTCAACCACAGACTCTATACGTCAGTTACGCAACTGACATTGTACAACCTAAAGTATGAGATTCACTTCCCACCAACAGCAAACCTTCCCCAACTGATGTTGTACGTACTAAGGTCTGAGATGCTCTTCCAAGAATCAACAAAACTGCTCCAACGTCTCACACCCTGCTGGCCGAGCAACTTAGCCCACCAGTGCTTACAACGACTTCTCGACAAGTCGACATGCCATCAACAACAACTGCCACACTCAATCCACAGTCAGCAGCATTCCTGTCACAACCTCAATACCAATCCAGCTCCCAGACACCACAAGGTAACCGCGCCCAGCCTACACAGCAGCATGACACTCGACCATCGTCCCCAGTATGGGAGAATGACATCTTCCGTAAGTACTGGGAGGAAGACTACAACCCGAACCCACCCTATGAGAATCCAGGGGAAGAACCATGTATGTCAATACCTTTCCCCAATTCAGCAAATGCTGAAGATTACTGGAGAAACTTGCTGTACAGAGTGGAAAGCTAAATTTGCATGCCAACGGAATTCACAAATTATCTGACAAGCCAGGTGGTGAGTATCTAGTAGGGAAGAAACTTTTCCTGCACCCCGTTCAGGCGGCACACCTGAACCCTGATTAAATAATTGGACACTTGATAGCATGGCTAGGGCCACAGTCGGCTGATATACCGAGGGCACTTTATGCATCCCACTTAGACAACCTGGCCACTGTCCTACAATTATCATGGAAAAGGCTTGATGAACAGTATGGAGCTTCCGAGGACGTACAAGCAACACTGTTGGATAGCCTCAACAGATTTCCTAAAATTCCTATCGACAAGCCTTGCCGGATCATAGACCTCACTAACATACTTGTCCAGCTGAGAATAGCACAACGGGATCCCATCTTACAGGGACTTGCCTGTCTCGATCACGTCAACACGCAGAACAAAATTGTTCGAAAACTTCTGCAGGTGCTACTTGAAAAGTGGCTCCAGTTGTCTGACACCTTCATGGCCAAGGGTCGCCACCGCTTTATACCCTTCACACTTCTTGAAGAATTCATGTCCCACCAGACGACAGTGTGCAACACAAACCGGGCCCGTGGACTCAGAGCTATTAGTCCTCCTAATGACAGAAGATACAACAGCAACCATATATCGCCCTCGGGTCCTATGCACACTACCAGGGAAAGACCCTTCATGGTTGTCCATAAAACCAAGATCGACTCCTCATCCACACATAGTTCGGGAGAGGACTCATCAGATACAACCCAAGTTAGATCTCCCACTACAGGGAGAAACCAGTTTTATCCTATGCACCACACTCGTCACTCACTGAACAGGTGCACTGGGTTTGCAGCGAAATCACTGACCCAACAAAAAGAGTTGCTAAGGGAGTACCATTACTGCTACAACTGTTGCGAATCCAAACAACCCATCCAAGTACTGCACAGCCAAGTTACAATGCGACTTATGCCATAGTGACCAACACCCGACTGTGCTGCATCCAGATTCTGAGCCGCCACTGCAGATATCTCATAATCCTCCTTTGGACAAGGAGCCTCAATGTAACACAGAAGCATGCAGGGCTCCTTGGCAGACTGATAAACTGCAACCAAAACCAAGGATGAGTGTCACCTTCACAGCACTGTGCGCCGACTCACCATGCCCTCGTTCCTGTCTTCCCATCTGTTTAGCCAAAGTGTACCCTGAAGGACGCACTGAAGATGCCGTGAAAATGTACATGCGGATAGACACTCAAAGCACCTGCACCTTGGCCAGACCCGCATTTTTCACCTCTTTGAGGTGCAACAGGACGAACTTCCCTTCACTGTATCAATGTGCCATGGACCAAGAAGCACGACGGGGAGGAGAGCTACTGGACTCTGCATAGAGTCATTGGATGGAAGTTCCCGGTTCCAACTACCACCCATATTTAAATGCGATGGGGTACCGAACGACTGCAATCAGATCACAACACCTGAGGTCATAAGTAGCATGCCTCACCTACAGCACCTGGCTCATCACTTTCCCACTCTAGATCTGGAGGCTGATATCCTACTCTTGCTGGGAAATAATGCCCCACGCACCTTTCTCTTCTCTGAGTCAGTCGGCGGCCCTGTAGATGGCCCAGTGGCCAACAAATCTCCACTAGAATGGGGGATTGTAGGAATTGTCAGTGTCGATCGGATGCAGGCCCCAACCCAGGCCAATGCCTTAGCACCATCCATTCCAATAGCCTTCCAATGCCCTTTAGCACCATCGAAAACAAGAATGCCGTTCCAGAATAAAAGGCCACCGGTGATCAGTACACTTTTGCTAGGACACCCTAAACAGCCACCAACAGCCACCAGACATCCACTAAGATGCTCTACACGGGCATATAC
The DNA here is from genome assembly GCF_049901735.1 of Notechis scutatus. Taxonomy (NCBI): domain Eukaryota; kingdom Metazoa; phylum Chordata; class Lepidosauria; order Squamata; family Elapidae; genus Notechis; species Notechis scutatus. The sequence goes on along the minus strand of NC_142012.1, from coordinate 141,552,895 downwards.
CTCCGCAACACTCTTTCCAACAGCTTCCCGATGCCCTTTGACACTGTGGAAGCAAGAGTACCATTCCAATCCTAAAAGGCTGCCAGAAGCGACCACCAGACTTTCACCTTTGCTGCCAAGAGTACCTGTACACCCTAAAAGACCACCAGAGGTGACCAGTAGACTTTTACCTTTACTGCCAAGAGTACCTGTCAACCCTAAAAGGCCGCTGGAAGCGACCACCAGACTTTCACCTTTGCCACCAAGAGTACCTGTACACCCTAAAAGGCTGTCAGAGGTGACCAGCAGACTTGCACCAAGAGGCTGAACTTGAAGATTGAACCTCAAGCTTTGCATGCTTTGCTTTGTTTGATGCTTTATTAATGTTTACTGTTTTTCTTAGTTATATAGATAACTGTTTATCTTAGCTAAATAGTTATCTGCTATTCATAGTATTGCTGTTTACTGATTATCTTAGTTGATAGTTAATTTTTTTTCTCTTCTCTTAATAGTGGAATTTACAATTCCAGGCAGGGAGTGTACTGTCCCAGCCAGTCTATGGGAATTGGATAGTTACTTAGGAATTATGAGCTGTCCCCTTAAGGGAATGCATCATGGTAAATGTATCCTGGGAAATGTAGTTCATGTCACGTGGCCACATCTGTAATCCTGATTGGTCACTAATTTGACCCTTGATGGGTCGGGGGAGTTTTCCTCACTTTTGCCTGAACTCCCTAACTCATGGCAGCTGCTTTCTATCGCTACGAGATGGGTTAGGAGATAACCATCTTTTACCTACAAGGCAGATATACAAAGGATTGGTCATTAAGGAAGAACTTCATCACAGATGTGAGTTATGAGGATACCTGATGAACTAATAAATGTACTTTGTAATGGATGTCTTGTTGAGTTTATCTATCTGCATCTGCACAGCGTACTAATCCACCACTGTGCAGAATACAGAAAAAGTATGGATGATGCTATTTTGACTATGAAATGATCCAGTGATGCTTTCCCAAGGATGATAAGCAAAAGGAAACATTTCAATTTGCTTTATTGCTACAAAACGTTTCTTGGCTGCTATTAAAATTGGAATAATTTTCTATTGAGATTAATAAACAAACAAAAATAGCAACGTTCATGGGACATTTTGAAGATAAATTATTGTAGCATAATAATAAATCAGTTGGGCTCAAAAAGAGCCGCTGATAGCTAGTAAGCTTAACCTGGTCTTCTCTTTATTCAAGTGCATTTTGGAGAATATGAACAGTTTTATTTCCCCTGCTCCCCCATCAATACACAAACGATAACCCAGATGATCATATTTTTCAAATTATAGTTTATAAATCTCCATAAAGAAATAGCTTATAAAATTGGATTCAGCATGTTTTGCAGCACAAAACCCTTGGATTTCTGCTGTAGCCTCTCCAACAAACAAAATTAGATCACTCATCATTATCCCTGACATATACTGAATATTTAATGTTTTTTCACTAAGCATTCTCAACAACTTTTGCTTATTTTTACAAATTTACTTCACTTGTAATTTGCTATTGATAATTAAATCTTTGGCAATTTATCATTTTACTAAGCCATGGACAATGTACAAAATTCTAACTCGTTATATATTGAAAGAGAAAATGCCTAAATGCATATTATAAATAATAAGTATAATAAATTATCAGCAACAAATTACATATTAATGTCTCTTATTGAAGAGTAAATATATTGAGTTTTAAATCAACATTCCAAATCTGATTTTTAAAAAAATAAAAAGCAGTGTTGAAGAGTATAGTCATATGTTAACATAAAAAAGGAATTTCCTTACCAAAAGAGAACAAAAGTAGGGAAAGGACTTGAATAAAATCTATGTCAATAATGATTACAATCTTAGCATTCATTTTATCACACTAAATTTGCCACGATAAAGCCCTTGCACTAAATTTTTATGGTTCTTCATCTTGCAACAAAACATTGACTGAAGAATATTTCACAAAGAGATGGGATGGAAAAATAATGGTTTTCCTCCAGATATGGTTGAATTAGAACTGTGTGACCAAAATCTAATTCAAGAGTGACTAGTGCATTCATATGTTGAATCAGGAGTAGTGTCTGCTTCCAATGCTATATATTCAGTCATCTAGAAAGGCTTTAGGACTGTGTGTCATCAGGACACCGATATAGGAAACATAAATAAATAAAATACACATACAGGCAATAGCAATAGCACTCAGACTTATATATTGCTTCATAGTGCTTTACAGCCCTCTCTAAGCCACATAGAGACATGCCTTCAGATATGTTTTTTTTTTTTTTCAGGATAGAACTGAAAAAAATGTAATCAAAATGGAATCTCCCCCTCACACAGCTCTCTTTCAGCTTCACATGCAACTGCAACTGTTTTTGTTTGGGTGGAGGTGTTTATAGTTTTTATATTGTGGGCATTTTATTTGGCTTATATACTTTATGTAAATCGCAATGTCTCTTGCTGCAGTGGAGTAAGAATGTAGAAAATCATAAATCAATTATTCTGGCAAGAAGAACATGGAAACAAGGATATACTTTCAGAAAGCTTGGAAGTCTATGGAGTATTTCACAGATGTTGCCTACCAGATGTTTGGATAATATCTTATGTAGACAGACTGTGCAGTCTACAATAAACCTTATAATCTATGAAAATCTAATATATATTCCTACCAGATGTTAAGATAACACCACATATTATCCTAACATCTGTTTTTATGCAAGCAAGAAAGACTTTATTTTATTGCAATGTATCCTTGTGTCATGCAAAACAAACAGATATATGCAGGAATCAGATTATGGAAAGTGTGAAAATGGAGAGTAAAATCTTTTTCCTCATAAAGGCTCACTGTAATGACTAACATTTCACTTGACTATATAATCAGTAATTATTTTACCAACTATCCAGTCCAGTGGTGCTGGCTGAGGAATACTGGGAGTTGAAGTCCACAAGTCTTAAAGTTGCCAAGTTTGGATACCTCTGATCTAATCAAATGCACCTTTCCATTCAAAATGAAATGGCAGTTAGGTATCTTCTCTCTTGTCTATCCCTAAACTTTTCCTGGTGTGGTACGTATTCATACATCCAAGTTCATCTTACCTTCTCCTTCAGATGTTGCCCCACCTAAATGAAGCTGAAGGTTGAGGATGAATAATGCATAATGTCTTCACTGTCCAGCATGTGGTGTGGTCAGTAATTATGACACAATACTTAAAATTATGAAGAACACATAATTTTTCCTTTTATATGTCATCTCTCCATCCATCTATCTCTTCCTCAGATTTAATATTCATTTTATATCTTCAGCTTTGTTCCAACAATTATAATGAATTTCTTGATTTTTGTCTACGTGAAGCAGCTTGGCATACAATCTTCAGCAGAAGGATTCATCTCTTTTCAAACAAAGTAATTTCTGGGTTTTGTATGGATTACAGGAGGTCATTCTAGCAAGTAGCCTTGTCAATGACAAAGATTTCATTGGTTTCACTTCATTTCACCATGGTTGGCATTTTGCTTCCTGACCCAATTCAAAATGCTGATTTTAACCTTTAAAGCCTTTCATGGCATGGGCCTAAGCTATCTGAGGGATGCCTTCTCCCTGGTTGCATCAGTCTGGTCCATTAGGTCTTGAAGAAAAGATATGATGCAGGTAAAGGTAAAGCTTCCCCTCGCACATACGTGCTAGTCATTTCCAGCCCTAGGGGTTGGTGCTCATCTCTGTTACAAAGCCAAAGAGCCAGCGCTGTCTGAAGATGTCTCCGTGGTCATATGGCCGGCACTTTGGTGGGTGGTCCCTATTTTTCTACCTGCATTTTAACATGCTTTCGAACTGCAAGGTTGGCAGAAGCTGGGACAAGTAACGGGACCTCACTCCGTTACGTGGTGCTAGGGATTCGAACCACCAAACTGCCAACCTTTCTGATCTTGTCAATCAGCTCAGTGTCTTTTATAATGCAGGTATCATTTACTAAATTTCATAGTTTATAGTATGGTGGAGTATTTAATTAACATTTACTTTCCTTTTTATAAATGAATATCCAAGTTATGAAGTATAATGTGCAGTATCATGCAATACTGAAATTAAGATTAATTTTAATATTTTGCCTTAAAATTAAGGCGAAAGTAATCTTGCTTGTCCTTTCATTTGCACATCTGTGACATTCAAGAAAGCTTTAAAAATTTTTAAAAACAAAGGTTTGTGACTGACAACCCTGAAATGATCTCCTTTTCTATATTTTTAAATGTAAATTTTGAACTGTGTAAGAGTCTTGCCTAGGATCTTGCCTGGGTGAGTAATCTTGCCTTGGATAATCCATATTGCTGTCTAATGTAACTTCTCCCAGTTGGGGACAGCATAGAAACAAAAATAGAATTTTATTTAATTTTAAGGTGTTTTCCAAATTTTATTTCACTAGATACTTTACTTATGCAATTCACTCTTTGAATGTAATGAATGTAAAATTCATTTTCCTTCTTTTCCAATTTAAATTTAATCCTAGCAGTGAAATGTTGGTTTTACAATTGTTTTTGGATGATAGACTTTTATTGCCTTGGTTTGTTCTGATTGCTTATAGAAATATAAATCAAAATATAAATGTAGTGTGGTTTGTTTTATAAAAGTTTATGCACTCCCTTTTGTAAAACAGCCCTATTATTAATCTGACCTATGATTGTGAGATAACAAAAGCCTGGGTCAATTTTATTAGAAACTGTTTCCTTTTTTCAAACTCACTGTCACATTCCCTTCATCCCTTATAAAGAAATATTAAATAGTTATCACAACACATGCTGGAGACCCGAGAAATTATTTTGATTTTTCAAAAGGAAATGTTAGCAATATCTTCTTCCACAAGGAGAATACTGGGAAAACATGGACAGTTGGGAATTATCTCCAAACTTGTCTCATGTGCCTCAGGAAGTATTGTTCAAAGCTCATTCCATTTCTTCTGTCCCCCACATAGCAAGCCAAATACAAGTGGAGCATGCACACTATTGGCACAACTTTCTGAATCCTTAAACAGAGTTTCTAATGCTTTCTCTCTTTTATTTTAGGTGGAAGGGCATATATCCTGTTGGGTAGATTTGCTTGAATGAGTAAAAAAAACAAAACTGAGTTCAGTTTCTAATAACTACATAAGGACAGCCCTATAGACTTTTTGGAAATAGTGCAAAAGAGTCAGAATTGCTGTTGTGATAAAATGAATGGAAATCTCCATCTCAGCATTGAACGGATAGGATATGCAGCAAATGCAATAAACAAATAAAATAAACAAGGTAGATATACTGAAGCCCACCAATAATGCATTCTTCTTTCATTTTTAAGGAAATTACATGAAAATTACAAAAAAAACCACAGATAATATTAAAAAACCCACAGATAATATTGATTGGTGGTTGTTGTAACCATTGATTCATGTCTTACTTTTGGCAACTTTATAAGCAAGTGCTCTGCATGTCAAGCACAACTTCTTTCAGTTATTGGATGCTCATCTTTGTATCAGATTTGATGCTATCAAGCCAGCATGTTCTTTGATTGTCCCTTCTTGTTCCACTAACCATTCCTAACAACACTTCTTCAATGAATTTGCATATACGACATGTCCAAAGTAAATCAGACATAGTCTTATGATTTTAGCTTCTAGTGATGTGTCTCAGAGGTGGTCTTCAGCAGGTTCTGACCAGTTCTGGAGAACCGGTAGCGGAAATTGTGAATAGTCCGGAGAACCAGCAAATACCACCTCTGACTGGATATTTTACAGTATCCTTCCCTGCCATGCCCACAGAACCAGTAGTAAAAAAAAATTGAATCCCACCACTAATGTGTCTGATTTTATATGATTTAGAACCTCTCTGTTAGTTACTCTGGTGTCCCTGATATATGCAGTAATTTACACCAGCACCACAGATCAAAGATGGCAATTCTTCTTAAATCATTCTTAGTGTCCAACTCTCACACCCATACATCATTACAGGGAACACTATTGTCCTAATTAGCCTGCTTTTTATATTTATATCAGTATCTCAGCTTTTCCAGACCATACTCATGTTAACCGTTGCAAAGTGGCCTAAAGTTATCATGTGTTTGATTTCAGAATTGCCAAAATGAACAATTTTTGATCCAAGGAAGCTAAATTCTCAAAGTAATTAAAATTTGCTCTTTGCTAATTTTAAACATCTCAGCATCTCATCAGCAGTGTTATCATTATCTTTGACTGATTGATTGGTTACATATCATCAATTTGGTGTCAGCTCTTAACCACCACGTAGATAGACCTCTTTCAAGATGATCAGATGACACAGGAAATTATTTGTCAGAGTTATTATTTGAGTTGTCATGTTTTCCACAAAATTAGGAGAATTTTGGCAAAAATAGAGAGTAGGACATTCCTTTAAGAAAAGTGACCCTGATGAATGTCTTAGTTTTGTACCACTGTGTGTTATCAGACATTATCTTTGTTTTAGCCAAAGTATTGCAAGAAATGTAGCAAGAAAAATAGGCTGAGGAATTTTTGAAGTTTGAAGAGTGTAAAGACTTTAATTCTATTAACTAGTGCTTCACAATATGCCTAGTGGCATTGCAGAAGGCAATATAATTCTAATTCAATTAAGATATACTAAAACAATGCGAATAGGTGATTGGTATTGTTTTTATAGAACAATTTGTAAGTAATAATGCTAGGTTTAAAATAAGATCATTTAATCTGGGTTACAAATATCCTGATGACAACTACACAGAAAGTTCTGATTCTTTGCTGCTATTTAGAGGAAGCCCAGATGTTTACTCTTCATTTAAGATAAATATGTCACAGCTATTCTAATTATAAAATGTGCAAGGAGGCTAGCAATGCAACATATACATCTAAAACAAGAAATACATAGCAACATTGTTTCCCAAATCAAAGAGACAAACTCTTATACACATTCACTTGAGATCTACACAGTTAGGATATTTCTAACATTGCTATAACCACAGTGGGAGATTAACAAAGCTGTATGTTGACAAAATTTTCTGCCAATAGTAATTCCTTCTGTGTTATGCCTTACTTTATGGATATAACTGGTTTAGCACAAAACTATGGACCTTAGAAAACTGTTATAAAGACTTATCATTGGTCTATTCATCCAGCCATCTCATTTTTTTTCAACTGGATATTGTTTGGATGTGCTCGACTATAAATCTCATAAGCAGAATAAAGAATTTTCATTCTTCTTCTCTTTCTTTCTTTCTCTGCAGTTCTCTGGGAAAATAGCTGAAATTAAGGGCCCACTTATGTCTTGACATGGACACATGGTCAACATTATTTTTCCTGCCATGTTCTCATGATGTTACAATCATCTCATCTTCAGGTATTCCTTTTCAGTGGGCAATAAACTGTGCAGTTTTGCAATCTAACACACTTCACAGATGATTTGATCACTGTTGAGGTCTAGTGAAGGATTCTTCTGGCACTTTCTGACCAAGTTGAGACTTCTGCTGGTATATTCCATAATCCCTGGAGAGTATTTTCCAAGGTTATTCTGCTTTGAATAGAGTGTGAATAGTAGGAGAGACATAAATCACCCCAAAGCAGCTGTGAGAGTGAGAGAGAGACTGTATGTTAAAGCTGGAAGAAATAAGATGGTCATTTTTCTGCAGCTTCCCAGTGCAATTTTCTCCAGCATGTCAGTTTTTGAACAAAGATTTTTCAGAATGACCCTTTGCTATAAACTTCACTAGAACTCAACAGTGATCAAATAATCTGTGAAGTATACTAATTATGCTCATTGCAAAACTGCACAGCTTATTGCTAACTAAAAATGAATACCTGAAGATGACTGTAACATCATGAGAACATGGTAGGAAAAACCTCTTCTAGAATTCAACTAAGTGGTATCTAAATACCACAATAAGTATCTCTGCTATGGCAAATGGTTTTGCAGTTGATGTTCAGGGCTCTTTTAGACATGAGTTTAGTCCTGCTCCAGAATAGCCTAAAGTCCTGTTTATAGGAGTTCAATTAGAAGTTCATTGTTGATTGCACTCACACAAAACACTTGCACCAACCAGAATGAATAGTGACAAACAGCTAAAAGTGCTGGTCTGGCCATCTTCAAATCTTGTCTCTTCTCCAATGCCATCCCATGTTAATTAATGGTTATTTTGCCGTTGGAAGTTAACATTTGATGGAATTTGATTTGACTAAAACGTAGCTGAGGAGCCCATCAATATGTGTGGTTAATGTGCACTACACCTTTAAATAAAAACAGCACTTGCTGGCATCATGCCTCTGGCAGAGTAGGATTGTCAATAGACACAGCAAGTTATAGTTTTCTAAAAACTCAAGGACAGGTAGGTAGCCTTTTAGCTCAGCTGTCAGGAAGAGCTGCAGGATAAACAAATTCATCGTAAAGCCTCTATAAAATCTGCACTCTAGTTTTAAATACAGGACAATGAAGTGAACTTTGAAATAACAAGTCAGCCTAAAACTCAGTGAAGAAAAATAATCCAGCAAACTAAAACAGTATAAAATCAGAATCAGTTTAAAAGGCATGGAAATCTCTATCTATGTCTTATCTCTATCTATCTTTTTATCTCTATCATCAATCATCACTTTTTATATATATATATCATATCATATCATATCATATCATATCATATCATATCATATCATCTATCATCTATCTATCTATCTATCTATCTATCTATCTATGAATGCAAAAAAATTAGCATAAATGAGACAAGCCTGCTATGTAGACCAATATTGTCTAAAGAGATAATAAAATACTGCTTAATGTACACCAGTTTCATAAAACTTAGGAAGAGAACTTTCCAGTTATTTTATTCTACCTGATCAATCAATACGGCTTGATGTTGTTTCTGTCTTGCCTGACACTGATCTCATCCCTATAGTTCTTTAAGAAGCCAGTTTATGAAATCATACAGATTACTAACTCAAGTTTGTGTACTTTACCCGGAGCAATTCTTAAACAGTGGTCTTACTGAACACTGCAAAGTTTATATAAAACTACTGTTTTATATGTAAAACATGTGCTCTACTACTAATCTTCTCTTTCCCATAATGAATCCCATCATTAACTATTCTGATTTACTGAATTTCTGAAGCTCAGATAAATTTCTACATAAATTTGGATTACGGGGATTTTTTCAGTTCATTTTTTTGCTCTGAGTAACAGAAACTCAGAGTAACAGAAACTTATTCTGATAGTTGAGTTTTATCTATGACTGTTGTGATATAAATTATGATTAGTTCAACAGGATAGTTTTTAGGGGTTACACCATAACTTTCCTTCCCTGGCATCCTTTGGAAGTGACCATAGTCCCCAGTCAACAAGTCCATAGATATTTTGTCTGTAGATTAAGAACAGAGTTGGAAACATTAGATATCATTAGCATTGTAACCTTATTTTTTTTCCAAATAGACAGCTTTCATGGGGAAACAAGTTGAGCTAAATATGAATAACTCGTCTTAAATCTATTCCTATGACTGTGAATGGGGTAGCACTCAACTCTTCCCAGTCCAGCTCAACTCCTTACCAAATGCACACATTGGTTCTTGGTCTACAGCCTTAAATATTGCACCATTTAGTCACAGCAACAAGATACTGTAGAAAAGCAAAAATATCTTCTCATTGTAAATGGGTGTACCAGGTTAAAAATGTTTGCTACGAAGTCACTAAGACAATGAAACAAACCCACCAGATGAGAGGAAAGTAACCAATGGACAAAATATGTCCTATTATAATATTTATATATAAGGATAATAATACTAACTATAGGATAATAACAAAGCTAGTGAGCCTAAAAGCCATAATCTTGGAAGAAAACCCTTAAAGATCCTACCTGGCAGATAATTAGGTTCAGAAACATAGTTAATATGTCAAAAATGTGTTTATGAGCCACCTATTTCCTCCAACCCATTTCCTTTAAAAATATCAAAAGGAATCAAGTTTGCTTTGTACCACACAAATTGTAGGAGGTGAGAACTGGTTGACTGCATTTATTTCTCATTCAATTTCCTTTTCCCTCAGTATTTCAGGTGTAGTGCGCTGCTGGTCTCTTCAGATGCTAGAACTGTTCCTTTGTTCTTGTGAGAAGTTTGTTTTGTATATTATGGAAGCTAAGGGGTCTCTGATATTGCCCCTTGCAATCATGTCCAATCCTTTTCCTATCTAGATTCCTATCATGTTCACACACATACTTTCCACAGATGAAAAAGTGATCAACATTCTATTTGGAGAATTCCCACTGTTTTCTCTGTTTCCCAAGCATTTATCTCCCTTTTCAAATGTCTGCGTCGTCTTCTTCTCTTCCATAATTGTACAACAAAGGTCATGGGGCAAACCTTCCCAAGTCTACTCAAGTAATAGCACTCATTTCAGTTTAAAGGCAGACAGAGTTCGTTTCTAATCTTTCATGAATGTGTATCTGTATATATCGTAAATCATATAATGTTTATTCTGGCTGCTTTACACATAGCAAAAAATCAGTATTAGGCATTCTTTATGTAGCGTGATCCACTCTGTACTTTTGTATGGGAATGTCTGCATAGATAGGCCCCATACTGGTGATGTTTGACATGCAGAGTTGTTTTACAATTTTCTTTCACCTGGTCTCAAACATTGCCATTGCTATGTTGAGGGATCCAAGATTAGTATAATCCTCAGTTTTTCTTAATCAGAATTTTACATATTTTTAAATTCTGACCTACACTTGCAATAAATGACAGATTCTTCCAATTATTATGACTATTAAGATTATCAATTCCAATCCGCTTAGCAAGATTGGCATATTAAGAAATCATTCCTCACTTTACTCACATAAACCAACTTATGTGTTCTACAATACAGGGTACACATACCAAGCAGCCAAATGAGGATAAAATAGAGAGGTTTGGAAGAGTCAAGAGTAGTAACGGGTAACTATTTAAACCTATCCATGGAGTTTTCCAAGTGCAAGTACATTAAAGTACACATTCCTATTAGTTAAATTCTGGACTTTTATTTACATCAGGCTTTGATAATAAACAGGGGACAAGAGAAGGCACTGAAGGTCATAGAATGAAATGAGTTTCATAACCAGAACATGTGACTGTGATCCTCTACATAGTTTGGCTATTTAAATGTCACCGAATTCAATGGACTTTAACCAACCCAAACAAACAGAAAAGTGCTTCCCCTGTACAAAGAGCCAATGCATCGAGCTAATGCACTGAAGCCCCCAGAATCAGTACCTTATAAACACCTTGTGAGAGAAAATCAAGAAAAACACAGCAATAGTTAAGATACAATACTGACATGAAATTATTTCAATGGTCTGAAGAGAATAGACTGTGAACTCGATTGTTTATTTTTCAGATCCAAGCAAGAATATTACTTTTTTCATTGGGTGTTGTGATAAGTTGGAACATTTGCCCTTTGTACAGTAATGGGCTGGTAGTCTACACTGTTAAGTGATGGTTTGGAGGTGCTGATATTAGGACAAAGACAAGAGGATTCTTAGGATAAGGTCAGAAGTGTAGAGACTCTTTATCATTTGTACACAGCATTGTTTCTGTGGCATTGTTTCAAGGAGTTAGCCTTGGAACAGCACTCCTTTCTCTTCACGGATGGGCCATTGTTATTGTAAACTGATTAATGCAATCCCATTGCAAAAGTTTTCTGAACTGAGTGTACGATGTCCCAAAAAGTGTTTATATAATGATGTACATATGCATCTTGAAAGATACATTTTGTATTGCGCTTCAACCAAAAAAGAACTATATAGCAGTGTAAATAATAATAAATCTTAAAAGCAATAGTTTATCCTAGAAACAATATAAATATGTTTAAATATCACAGGAAGTTAAATATCTCCAAATTCTTTAGATTTTAATAGAAGGGGTTAAGTATTCCAGAATTATGATACAATACCCAGGTTTAGCCAAGTAGTATGAAATTCAGAAATCAAGTTGCTGGCCTTTGATCGCAACTGTCCTGATTTTTTTAAAGCAAAGAACGGAGGAGGAAATAACAATATCCAAGTCCTAGTATTACTATCGCATCTGCACCTCGCAGGAGCAGCCTCCGCTGTTGCAACACCAGTATCCCTCAAGTCATAGTTACTCGGACCTTTCCACCTTACCTGATCCTACAGGTAATGGGCACGGGGAAAGAACAACCAAAGGCGCGGGTGTTAAGAAAGTGGAAGCAGCGCTGAAAGGGTGGAAGGGAAATAAACTTACAGGAGAGCCTCCGCGCGTGTCTCGCAGGGCGCGGTGGTACACCTACGGACTGGTGGAGCTTTCTCTCTTCTCCCTTAGTTCGGTCTCTCTGCCCGCTACAAATCTTTCTCTTCGCCTTCTGGGCACGCTGGTGCTACTATTGCTAGAAGGCGGAGGCTCCGCTCAACCCAATCCCCTGGGTAACTCGAAGGGAGTGTCATGAGGCTTGGATCTGTCCGGTGTTAGTTCTGGATTTATAGGAAGGGACGCTGCCCGCTTGTTTCCCATCTAGCTCACTCCACCCGCCCCATTCCCTCCTAGGAGACCCCCTTCTGGCTATCTCGCTTTCTTCCCCCGCCCCGCGGCCCCTCCCAGAGCGCGTGACCCAGCCTGCCTTCCAACCTCCACGATCCTCTTCCCCGCCCCACGGAGTCCACCAGTAATGAAATCGCTGCGTGGACGGACACGCGTGTGCTTCAGCTTCGCCTTCTCAAGCGCCTGAAGCCAAGGTATCCCACCAGCGCGCTTCCTTCTCTCGCTTCCCTCGCCCTGCATCTTCAGAAGAAGGAGGCCAAAGCGGGGAACGATTCCCTCCGTTTGAGGGAGAGTCCTTTGCAAAGTTTTACGTTCTTTCGACCGGTGAGGAAACTGAAGTTTCAGTGGGTTGGTGGGTTGTTTTTTTTTTTTTTTTGCGTTTATCCGACGGAAGTGGCGCTTTCCCCTTTGATAAAATGCCCGCATTTCCCCGCCCCTGCCAGAAAGCGAACAGCTTGTTCACATTTTCGGGGGCCTCTACGGAGGTCCTCATGGGAACAATTACTTGAGGCATAGCTCAGTATGGTCTGGGCGTTGCACCGGGAGTGTGTGAATTGCAGACAATTTCACACACAGTTAGTTCCCATCATTTCACTGATTGCCGAAATTCTTACATTGTATGTATGTATGTGCTCTGTGTTTTGTGTTTAACCCTCTTACCTTGGGTTCAACATCAGGCAACCTAGTTGTTGTGTTGTGCCCTACCCTTGGCTTGGTTTTTTGTTTTTGTTTTGAAAAAGCATATTAGGAGACTCTGGGGGTTAATCTGGGCAGTTTAAAGCACTGCTTGATTCCATCAGCACATGCTACCCACTTCCGGGAACATCAGCAGTCACAAATCAGTTTGTCGGGGTAAAATCCCTGAGGGGAGACATGGCATTAAAGAAAAGCAGAAATGCTTGCACCGTGGAACAGAAGGTGGACAAAATTTCCTCTTAGATGGCTGCTGGCTCTTATCACAGAAAAAGGGAAGCACCAATGTATATATAGTCCTCAGCTTACGACGACGACAATGGAGCCCAAGATTTCTGTTGCTAAATGAAACATTTGTTAAATGGGCTTTGCCCCATTTTATGACCTTTCTTGCCACAATGGTTGCAGTTGTGAAGTTAGTGACCCACTTGTTAAGTGAATCTAGTTTCCTCATTGACTTCGCTTGTCAAAGGGGATCATGGGACCCAGGGACACTGCAACCAATCATAAATATGAGTCAGTTTCCAAGCAACTGAATTTTGATCACGTGACTGTGGGAAGACTGCAATGGTGTAAGTGTGAAAAGCGGTCATAAGTCACTTGTAGTGACTTTGTAACTACAGTGCCATTGTAATTTCAAACAGTCACTAAATGAAATGTTGTAAGTTGAGGACTACTATCTGTAATCTTGTGTCAGCTGCCCTTTCCTCCGCTTTGTACAATACCGTGAGGGTTCGTGTATGAGTGGTAGCTTCCTCTACTACAAAGTTGCATATCTCTGCCTGTAGCCTTGTAAATTTCATCTAATGTTGCTTGTAAATTTCATCTATTCAAAGACTTCCCCTCTTGAGAATGTGCCAGTCTTCACCTAGAAAGAGTAGCTGGTTGCTGGTAATAAGCAGTGTCTTTCATCCCGACTTCAGGATCAACCACAAGAGGAGCTTGATTTTCCTCAGCCTATCAATGCACACCAGCCTTACCAGCTTTGGTCCATGAGAAGCCCAGAGTGAGAAGACAGTCGTCCTTTGGAAATTGTCAAAAACATGAGAAAAATGCACAACGTCTATTGAAATCCTTTTGTAACAGGATATAAAACTGAGTAGTTGGCACTATGACTGGAAAGCAGAGGACAGGGTTCACAGTAATTGGATAGTTCATGGATGGATGCATTGAAAAAGGCAGTGGATATCTGGGAGTGATGGAGTTAAGAAACAATATAATTGGACCCTGGAGTATGAAATATGAGCGCATATAATAGTTATGTGTAAATGGATAGAAAGTAGTTCTTGCAGCATTTTCAACTCATCCAGGCAATGACAGAGGCTAAGAAAAGATAATAGCAATAAGACTTCACAGTGCTTTACGGCCCTCTCTAAGTGGTTTACACAGTCAGTATATTGACCCCAACAGAACAACCTGGGTCCTCATTTTACGGACCTCAGAAGGATAGAAGGCTGAGTCAATTATGAGCCTGGTAAGAGTCGAACTGCCAAATTGTAGGCAGCCAGCAGAAGTAGCTTGCAGTACTGCATTCTAACCACTGTGCCACCACAGTTCTTATGGTATAATGATATTATCCATACCATAACTAAACGGGGAAGGCATTCCTTCTGGTTTGAGCATGCAACTTTGACTCTTCATGAATTGAGGAACTTGGTTATGATCTGGAAAATTGGCACTAGTATATGTATATATGTACATGTGTATGTATATTCATATTTATTCTAGTAAATGCTAGAATAAATGCATTGAAATCTTAAATACAGGTTTTTTTTTAAAAAAATGTACACTGCTTATACGGCGGTCAGAGATGCTGGAATTGTGACGACCCAGGAAGAAGAGTTGCTAACGAAGAAGGACCAGTCAAAATTTTTACAGAGATAGAATAGAATAGAATACTTTATTGGCCAAGTGTGATTGGATACACAAGGAATTTGTCTTGATGTAAATACTCTCAGTATACATAAAGAAAAGATACATTCATCAGGAGTTGAGAATCATAAGGTACAACACTTAATAATAGTCATAGGGTACAATAAGCAATCAAATCATACTAGAAAACAGTCGATAAAAATTGTAACTAGAAAAATGATAGAAATAGATAATAGAAGAGTAAAACACTGTAAAGGTTGATGTTGAGCCAGCAAGATGAGAATGATATGATTTATCATCAGCAGTGGAAATAAGGAAAGCATGAGAGATTGACAAGTGGATATGCCCTGGGTGACAAATAGAACAACGTATATCTCAGTTCGGGAGGGGGTTGATGCGTGGCCTGATAAGCAGGGTTGTCATAGAGATCTTCCAATAGTTGCAACCAGTTAACTTGAAGCATCCTTTTGAAAACTACTCCAACAATGCATTTTTACAAATGGGAATGCAATGCAGAATATAATCGTTTGAAATTTTCATTTATTTAAATGTCATGATGTAATTTACCAGTGAAAGAAAAAAAAGTACATGGGATAAAATATAGTAAAAATAATGGTCAAAAGGTAATATATGCACACCTTTGGCAAATTGGTGTAATCTTCCAAAAAATGTTTACAAACATTCATATATAAGAATTATAAATTAAAACAATACATATGTATAACTTCTATCCTCTGAACTCCAATTCTTAAACTGAAACACCACATTGAACTGAACTTTGTGTAGGAAAAAACTTTCACTGAGATATTATTTCTTTATTGTTTATTTAATGCAATTGTCAAAGTTCAAGCTAAACACCAAAAGAAATATTATAATTTCAGTAAATTACAGTTATTGTAGGGTATGGTGTAAATCCAAATACAGGTAATCATTGACATAACAGTTCATTTAGTGACCATTTAAAGTTACAACAGCTCTGAGAAAAGTGACTTATGACCATTTTTCACACAAATGACCGTTGCAGCATCTCCATGGTCATGTGAACAAAATTTGGATGCTTGGTGACTGGTTCCTATTTATGATGGTTGCAGTATGCTGGGGTCATGTGATCACCTTTTGAGACCTTATAAGCAAAGTCAGTGAGAAAACCAGATTCACTTAACTGTGTTACTAACTTAACTGCAGTGATTCATTTAACAACTGTGGTGAGAAAGGCTGTAAAAAACAAATATTTCACTTAGCAAAATAAGTTTTGGGCTCAAACATAATGTGTAAATGAAATACAAAGAGAAAATACCGTAGGAAAATACAGAGTTGCATTAAAATAACAATAAGAATCTTATGGGAAATCCCACTGCCTATATTGAGAATATTAAAATGACATGCTATGATATGGCTCAAACATGAATTTTTAAAATTTTGCTTGGTGACAAGTACTTGAAAACTCAGTAATGTGAAAGCTATTTGTAAACCTTCAGTCAATGTAATACAGATGTTCCCTCTGGAACAGATCATATAATTAAAAAGAAAAAGTAAATGGATAGATTCATTCAACTCTAGTTCTCATTAGAAAAAATATTTCAGATATTGTCTAAGTATCATTGGGGTTTCTAATCATAGGTGATCCTAATTGTAATGATGCCAAAATATGGACACAAGCTTTGATATGCAAACCATTGCTCTTTTCTATTTGTGTTTTGATATTGCATTCAATCCATAAGGGGATGATATATGGTAGAGGAAGAGATACTTAAAAGGCATCTGATTGGTCCCCATTTGAGGCTATATTATATAAAGTTTCTTTAATGAACACTTAAATTATTTCTAAACTTAATAATTATGATGATGGCAGTGGTTGTGGAGATGATAGATGGCTGCTATTATGCATTTGCAAGTACACCTTTTCAGCTTTCTCTTAATCTTGAAGCAGGAGTTACATGTTTCTCAGCAGCTGTTCATGTATATTCAATGGATAACAGTCTGGCAGTTGTGTGCTTGCACATCTGTTTACCAAGTCAGAAATTCAAAGGCATTCAGAATGACTCCCAAAGACCCTTAGGAGACCTTTTTTTTGTTTACTTCAATACTATACGCACTACTTCAAGTCATAACTGTAGGTATTGTTGGTCCAATTTTGTTTAGATTCTACCTATCAATTTAAAGCACCATTACTCTATTCTTTAAAGCTAACATTATGATACTCCAGAAAACTGGGCTAAATTAAGGATATCTTTTCACATGATGAATTCCAGAAGGCAGAATTGTCTGGTTTGTGCACTATGCAATATAAAGCTGGCGTAATAGTCAAATGTGTGAAAAAAGCATTGACGAGCATTATACAAAAAGATACTAATTAGATTAGAATTATACAAAAAGACCTTCCTCTTCTTTAAAATATGTCAGTACTGTAAGGTTCATCTTCGTAACAATTTGACTAGCTCCTTGCAATAGTAATTTGTATTTATTAAAAGAGAAAATGTTTATCCAAAGCTGCAGATGTGGTTGAATTTCTTGTTAGCGATATCACTGGTATGAAAAAGGAATGTGCTAACTTTCTTTTTCTTTACTGTCTCTGCATGATCAGCACTTTTTGACTAAAGTCATGTTGGGTGCATGTAAGATAAGAGGAAAAAGGAGGATGTATCAAAATCTGCATGTCTGGAATTTTTGCCTGTCATTAAGCTGTGAGAGAGCTTGTCAGATGGTTTACCTATTCCTAACTAACTGAAGGTCTATGGAGATTCTCAGTCATGCAGGTCATGGTTGTCATTGTTTTCCTTGAAGATGTTTCATTTCTCATTCAAGAATCTTCTTCAGTTCTCCAGAACTTCTCCAGAACTGAAGAATTGTCTTGGATGAGAAGAGAAACCTCTTCAAGGAAAAGCAAAGAGTACCCAGTTGCCTTTTGAAAAAGCATCTCACTGGATCTATAGTATAGTGTTAACAAATTTAACAGCTGTTTGACATGGAGGTGAGTAGTTGAGCTGGTTTCTAATGCAATGGAAAAATGGTTTCTGGCTAAGACAATTTAATGACTAGGCAAACAATTCAAACCCCAAAAATATGAGGCATAATTAATTAGGAAGTTCCTCTGAATTTGTATTTATTGAATTGAAGAGCAGTGGAAGGAAGCTCTTTGAATGAACTATGGCCTTCTGAATCAGATCTTTCTGCCTCCCAGTTCTGTTGATGGTCTTCTAGATCCTCCACTCCTGTGTCTGTCTCTTTCCATGTTTGTTATCTTTTTCTAGGTTTTCAATAATAGATTTCGCTGTAATTTTGAGCAGTACTAGATCATTTTGCATACCCAGCTAATCCATGGATACATCTTGTGTGATGTTTTTATTTAGTGCTTCTTTTATCTGATAAGAAGCAATAATTATCAGTGAACGGGAATAGAATAGACAGAATATGTGCCTACTTCTTAAAAAAGCTAACCACTGCCATAGCCGAACCTCTAAGCATAATTTTTGTAAAATCTTTCAGGACGAGCTCCTTGCCAAAACTGGTCACAAGCCATGGTCATCCCCATCTTCAAAAAGGGAGACCCCAGCCTAGTTGAAAAATACAGACCAATCTCTTTATGCTGCGTCACCTGTAAAGTCATGGAATCAATTATTAACCAATCCATTATCCTCTACTTAGAGACAAACAACCTACTCTCTAATAAACAATTTGGTTTCAGAAAAAAACTATCCTCTAATCTGCAACTCTTACACTGCAAAAACATATGCACTACACAACTCGATCAGGGCAAAGCAATAGATGCAATCTACATAGACTTCTGTAAAGCCTTTGATTCAGTGGTACACAACAAATTACTCCTAAAACTAAAATTTTATGGTATCTCTGGACACCTGCATAACTGGATAGAAGCATTCCTGTCAAACAGACAACAAATGGTCAAAATTGGGAGCGTCCTATCAAATTATGTACCTATCAACAGTGGTGTCCCCCAAGGCAGTGTTCTAGGACCAACTCTCTTTATACTCTACATAAATGACCTCTGTGATCATATTAAGAGCAACTGTATTCTCTTGCTGACGATGTAAAGCTATTCAACACCACAGACAATACTGCTACCCTTCAAAAAGACCTTGACTTTGTATCAAAATGGTCAAACAAAGGGCAACTTCAAATCTCAACAAATCTCAAAAAATAAAATACAAGCTGAATAGTCAAGACCTTGTTGATGATTCAAACTCTGTAAAGGACCTTGGAGTGCTCATCTCTAATTATCTAAGTGCTAGAGACCACTGTAACTACATAGCCAAAAAGGCATTAAGAGTTGTTAAGACAATATGTTCTCTTATATTTTATTCTGGAGTGATTTTCTGATTATTATTTAAGGCATTTTCCCAGTATTGGTACTATGCAGAGTTGTTGACAATTTCTTCAACCTTTATTTTATCACATCCTGAAGACAGGAATAATTGCTGTAATTGTTTCCTTGCACCTCACTGTGGTTGGTCTGGTTCACTCTGTTATTTTTCTGTTGAGGCTGAATTAAACAGGGCATCCATTATTTGTAAATAAGACTGGGCTAAACTAATACTAGACAAAAGTCTGTTGGAGAAACTGGAGTGACTGTCATTCTATCTCTAATCTGTCATTCTATCTCTAATTTTGCCAATTGCTTACTGAAACATTGATAATCACACACATAGATTTCTCAAAGTGAACATTTTTTCTTTCAGTGACTCTTAATGTCCTCTTATCAAACTGAGGTCTCCAAACTTGGCAACTTTAAGGCTTGTGGATTTCAACTCCATAAATCTTAAAGTTGCCAACTTTGGGGACCCCTGTTTTAGATAATAAGAAATGAGACGGTTCTTTGATGGACAGTTGTTTCTTTATGTAACTTTTCCTGTATTTCCTCACTTTAAATTTGGTGTGTGTAATTTGCAATAGAGGGTTTCTTCATATTCAGTGGTACATAGGAGT
The DNA here is from genome assembly GCF_049901735.1 of Notechis scutatus. Lineage (NCBI taxonomy): Eukaryota > Metazoa > Chordata > Lepidosauria > Squamata > Elapidae > Notechis > Notechis scutatus. Next base: position 141,532,867 of record NC_142012.1, on the reverse strand, counting down.
ATGCCCCAATCTGCTACTTGTGAGCTTCCTAGAAGCATCTAGTGCAGGAGTGGGATTCTACCAGTTCACACCTATTTGCTAGAACCAGTTGTTAACATTCTAAGCAGTTTGGAGAACCGGTTGTTGGAAGAAATTACTGGCCTAATCCTGTAAGGAAGGCAGGAAGGAAACATTCTGGTGTTGCTTACAGAAACTGCCTCTCCGTTAAACCTTATTACATTCTTGGCAGGACTAGACTTCCTGTCTCAGGAACGTCTCTGGAGTTTTTCCCCCCTCCTTTGCTGGTACTTTGTGTGGATTGACCATTCAAAGTTACAATGGCACTGAAAAAAGTGACTTATGACCATTTTTCACACTTACAACTGTTGCAGCATCCCCACAGTCATGAGAGGCCAGGCAAGGAGATGCATGCCTCAATGTGAGTGATATTGAGTTGGCCACACCCAGCCAATAACATGACCAACAAGCCATGTCCACCCAGTCACATGACCACCAAGCCACACCCACCACCTAGGCCATGTCCACAGAACCGGTTGTTAAAAAATTTGAATTCCACCCCTGATCTAGTGGTCTACCATGTGAAATGGAGGGCTGCCTAGAAGATCCTCTAGGTAAGATCCAGCAAGGTTCTTCTCAAATTTTCAGTGGGTTTTCTCTTGGGTAAGTGTGCAGTATATATACAAACACAAAGATGCATAGAGATATTCATTGATTCAGTCTCTGATTGTTTCATTGATTTAGTCATCAGATTTATACAGCTTTCCTTATCACAAAAGTGATTCTGGCCAGTGTACATTAAAAGTATATAAAACAGTAATCTAAAAATATATTGAAATACTCATATTACAATTAAAAGACAGTGAGATAGTAATATGTATTAATAACAGTGGAACTTACCAAATATAGACAGGTTGAAAAATATATAAGAGATATTTCTTGTTTATTTATTTTTTTATATTAGAAAGGGATGGCTGCGGAGTATGGTTAAAAAAAGTTAATATGGGCCACAGTGCACATAAAAGCACCAATCACATCATTATGTCCACCTTGTGATTTCTTTTATGATACTCTGTCATGTGGGTACAATGGTTAGAATGCAGTATTGCATGCTAACTCTGCTGATACCCAGGAGTTCGATCCCGATCGGCTCAAGCCTTCCATCCTTTGAAAGTCAATAAAATGAGGACCCAGATTGTTGAGGGCAATATGCTGACATTGCAAAACACTCAGAGAGTGTTATAAAGCATTATGGAGTGGTATATCACTTGAAGTACTATTGCTATATTACTTCTCATTATCTGCTTCCTCCTTTTGTTCTTTCCCTTCTTTTTCCTTTTTGTTAAAGTTAAGAAAATAAGCTACTTGGAATGAAGTTCTATTTGTTCTACTCCACAATGGTATTATACAGTATAAAATATGGAAATGTCAAAATAAAGTTGAGGAACAGATATCAGTAAAATGGATATCTCTAGGAGAATATGGAACCCCTGTATGGGAATCCCATTTTTTAAAATAATAGTTAACCTAATTCTTTTGTTATAGCTCACCTTATATTGTGTTCTGGGCATGAGGTTTAAAAAAGTAGTCAAATCTAGAAGCAATTTGAAAAAGAGAATCATTGATAATCAGGAAACTGGAAACAAGTCCTGAAGGAGAAAAGAAAGAAGACGAAACCAGGATAAAAGGTGAAGCTATGATAGCCCTCATCAAGTACCTGAATACCTTTTATATTGCAAAGAGCCAGCACCAGGTTTCTAACATCCCAGGATACAGAACATGGAATAATGATCAAATCTTGCAAGATTTGGGCTTTTTCGCATGCAACTTCATAATATTTCAGGGCTAAAATCTTTGACATTTCATAAGATGTGTTGATTTCAGAAGATTTCAGCTATTTTTAGTTTTGACAGAAGGCGTATTATTGTAGAAGTTTGTACAAAGATATGTGATGCCTGAAAAGGCTATAGAAAAAAAGAGCAAACTATTTTAAAATAATAGACATACTTTTATCCCCAGGATCTTTGCTGTGCCTATCCTAATTAGGCGTATGAATCATGCATTTACAAGGTGCAAGTTTAAGATGTTCAGACATACTTCTCTTTACACTTTTTAAATTGGAAAATAGACAGACTATCAGAGATACTATATTTCTCTGGTAGCTTCTATATATGATGACTTTACTTCTAGCCTGGGAGGAAGTCATCTTGGAGTTCAGCATGAGAAATCTCTTTTAACTGTTTGATCTGCTATTTTATTTTTAATACATGTTTTTGTTTGCGTTCTATTTAAAAAAAATCTTTTTTGTACTTCTATATTTTATATAAGCCATTTTGAAGCTGTTGTGAATGAGGGAGGTAAATATGGAAATAAATCACTTAGAGATGCAAATAACTTCATTTGTTAAACCATTCCAATGTTTATTGTATTATCTCCATCTGAGTGTGAAGGATAAATCCCCCCTAATAACAATAATGCTTTATTTATAAACAATTCACACTATAAGAGAAATAAGTAAACAACAAAAATAGAATTCACTCTCCCACAAAGTGAAATTTGCATAATGCAAGAGCAAACTGAAGAATTTTTTCCATTGCTTTAGATACATTTTTGACTATTTCTTCCAAAAGCTGTTATAATAAGGACTTTGAAGATAACTGAAATTACCATATTTTAAAAAAGATTATTTTAAAGCTCATTTCAAAGTACCTTTAAATATGTGTATGACATTATATGTATATCTTTTCTGTGCTGTGAGAACTTAAACTGAATGTTATCCAACAGAATATGTAACAGAATTCTTGGCGTATGCTTCTGTTTCAAGAGCAGTGATTTAGAGCCAAGATGTCACCAAGGAAGGGGAGAACAGTGTGTGCTTTTAATGCTTTTCCCTGCTGGTCATTTTTCTATTGCATCTCCCTCAGCTGTTGCTTCTTGCTCAATTCAAGATTCGCACTGATATAGCGCAATGGAGTTGGAGAGAAGAATGGAATTAGAGAAATGGTGGTGAGAAAATGCATTGTAGCCCCTTTTCTTTCCATCTAGCAGTTCTTTAATCCCAATCTCCCTGTCCATGAGTAATTTTACTAAATAAGTAGTAGTCATACTTAATTAAATCTCTATTAGTCAAGTTGTTCTTTATCTTTAGTTTTCTTTTTAGACCAAGAATTTGAAACAGACCATCTGTTTCTTAATCCATGCTGAGTTATTTATTTCCCTATTTTTGCCAAGATAGAGTTTCTGTATCTACACTTGTCAATAACAAAAGGATATGAGAGGGGATCTGGATCTGGATAAATATAAGGAATAATAGAAACATCAGATTAGAATATATGCGTTGTTCAATAATCAACAGTCAGTTTGATGACATATTGATTCATAAAAAAATAGAAAAATTATGAGCATTTGGGTTGTATTTTATAAAGTAGAATAATATAAAATTCATGGAAATGTAAAAATATACATAATAGTAACTGATGATGATTACATTGCTTAACCAATAATTCCAAATTAAATTCCCAAACTAAGAGATGATACGTTTTTTAAAAATGAAATAAAGCATATGGACATAAATACTGTATATTAGTTCTTCTTGCATCTAAATACATTGTTTTCTATTTGTAGATAATTGCTATTACACTTAGTTATCATCAATCCGAAGTTTTAAATTCAAAGGTGGCTGGCAATGGTATGTGTTGGTAAAGTCATAAAAGAACTATCAGATTAGGGCAAATCTGGCACAAATGGTTGACCTGCAGGGCAACCAAATATTGTTTGAAATATGTGACAGCAAATGTACTCTGTGTGGCAATGAGCATGGACCCTATTCTTGGAAATTTTGATAAGATGATTATGATACGCCTTGGAACAGGGGTTCTCAACCTCTGGGTCATGGCGCACTAGCGGGCCATGAGGTGTTTGCAACTGGGCTGCAGCAATGATGCATGCACATCCCCACATGCATGAGCAGCGAGTAAGCATGTGTATGTGCACTCAATTTGCATGAGCGGCATGTGTGCACACCGCTTGTGCAGATGGAGCTGCACACATGCACGCTTGCTGGATACTTGTGCAGATCCATCTCCCCTTCTCAAACACCGCTGGTTGGCAACATTGAAAAGTTTGGGAACTCTGCCTTGGATTTACCAGTTTGCTCCTTTTCTATCCATACATTAGAATTATACTTTATTACATCGGTGTCAAACTTGGAGTGTCACATTGCTGTCACATAACATTTCGTGTTGTTTTTCCCATTCATGGAGCTGGGGTGGGCATGGCCTGCATAAGACACATCCGGCTCATGGGCTGCTAGTTTGACACCCCTGCGTTACTATCTGTCCTCTGAGTGAGAAGCTATAAAAATTAGAAATATACTTTAAGCAGTGCTAAGCTGTGGATCAAGAACTGTGGAGTAAGCTTGTAGCCCAATATGCTTAGCACAGGACATGAAGAAAATATTAAACATACTCGTTTTTTTAAAAGCACCTGGAGATTATTGTGGCTTGTGTGTTTGATTTAATGAGCTTATCTGCTGTTGTTTTTTTTTGCCTCTTTCAGTTTTCTACACTTCCCAGTGTCCACTGGAGTTAGCCCCCCCCCCCTAAATTTAATAAATAATAATTCTACAAAACGTCATAATAAACATTCATATTTTTGTAAATATAACATTTATTTAATATTTAGTTTATTATAAATATATAATAAAGATCTAATAAACTTATCTAAGAAAAAAGAGCCTTTGATTCAATCATGGCCAGAAAATCCTCCGGTATTTTTAGCAGCATTCAGATGCAATAACAAGAAACTCAGAAAATTGTTCATATTGCTACACCATCCCATTTGAATATGTGGTATTTGTGGATTCATAAATGTTCTATTAGCTTTGGCAATATTTTATGAATACGAATTTTAATTCTTTTATAGGTGTTGCCACAACTGACAATACTGCACTGATAAAGAGTTTCAATATCAGAATTTTCGTTAGGAATTATTCTATTCCATGAAAGCAACTTTTTCCCATTGCCAAATAGTTCTTGTTGCTCAATACAGTTACTCTAAGAAGTTCATTTAAAGGGTGCAGGATGTCCTACAAGATATTCCAAAGCATTGCACCATAGCCTTGAATTTCTTTAAATCAACAACAGATGTTGGGGGTGGAGGATATTAATTCCTAAAATACTTCAACTTTCTTTCAATGAGGACTCACTTCGTGTTAATTTATGAAATGACACTGATATATGTGGTATTTTTTTAGTGATAGGCATTTTTTGTGTGTTTAGTTTTCAACCTGCAGCTTTTAAACTTGCTAGAACTTTGGGCAAGTCTTTGGACAGATTCATCTTAAATTAATCCTGAAAATTCAAATCCTCACCAGCTGCATACATACTCCTTTGGAACATCTTGGGAGTACTAGAAATCCTAAATGGTATTCTTTTATAAAAATGTAGCAAATTGTGTAGTAAAGGTAGGTGACTGCACAATCTGGGATGGTTAGCTTTTCTAAAACACAGGGCTAGATCAGGCAGCAAGAATACTGTAGTGAGCACATGCAAGCAGGGGTGGGTTTCTACCAGTTCTGTCCACCTCTGTAGAACCGGTAGCTTTGAAGAGCAGCAGACATAGAACCGGTTCTATGTCTGCTGATGTTTTTGCTTACCCGCCCACCCGGGCTGTTACCTGATCTTTATTTCCTGATTTTTCAACAAACGAGGCACAGCCGCAGTTTAAAAAAAGCAGGAAAAGAGGGCTGTTTCAAAGGCTGCTTCTCTGCACGCAGCGTGCTGATGACGATTTACAGGCGCGTGGCTCCCAGAGTGCAGGGAAGCTTGTAAATCCCAAACCGGTAGTTAACCCTGTCGTATCCCACCCCTGCATGCAAGTCGTTATGGAATATCATTTATACTATAATAGGAAGGAAGTATCTCTCCCTTTTCATGTGTTCCCTTTTCAAGTCTTCACATGAGTGACTTGTTTCACTTTTCTTTAGTGTGACTAGTTTTCTGGTTCATTGATTGCTTTATTCATTTTATATGGGGCTATTATTCTGAAATTCTTTTACTTTAAGACTAATATCATCCTAACTATGAATTTTATACTAAATAGAATAGGAAGTGTATTGACACTGTTGAACTTTTGTGTTGGAGAAGAGACTCTTGGGAATACCAAAGAAATGGATTATTGAACAAATCAGTCCTTAGGAGAACCCACTTAGGGCACACTTGACCAAACTCAAATTATTCTCTTTCAGAAACATTATATGAAGACCCAGCTCTCTTGAGAAAGGTCTAAAGCTGGAAAATGTGAAAGGAAAGAGAAAGAGGACAAGAACAGCAGCAAAGTGGATAGACTCAGCTACAGTGGGGATAAGTGCACATCTGGAAGATTTGAAATAACATTAAGGACAGATCATCATGGAGAAAATCATCTATATTGTTGTTATGATTTGACAATGACTTGATGGCATATAATCAATAATCAATCATTCTTTCTTAAGCAACATTTTTTTCAGAGGAATGACAAAGGCTTTTGTTCTTTGTTGGGCTACATAGAGACTTATTCCACATGGCACATTAGTTCTATTGTTAGAGCTGCCTCTTATCTAAGAAGAGTGTTATATGTCCAAGAGAATACATATTTTAAATTCACATTCACTGCCTATGGCTATAAATATCCTAAGTACATTTTTCCAGCCAGTCTTTCCAACAATATTTATTAGAAATGAGCAAGCTCTGGAAATTTCCATTGCAATATAATGAAAATGTGATTATATTCTGTGCCATTGTAAAACACCCAGTAGGGCCATTTACTTGTCAAGATGCAACTAGAAAATGTAGCAGAGTTACCAAGCAAACAATTGTTTTCCCCAACCCACAAATGCTTGTGTTATCACCATGCATTGCAATTTTGCAACTTCTCTTATCTCTCTATTATAAAGTATCATGGTCTTAGCAGGACATGCTGCCCTCTGTGTGCAATTTTTTTTACCAATGCATCTTAAAACAACTAAGTTATATTGGTGCAAATTACCTTAAATGATATGTACCATCACATATATTTAGTATATGCTCATAAACAACATGACAATGTAATCTAGACAGTCATTTTAAATATACTCCCAAATCAGGAAAAAAAATTCAAGATTTCAAGATCCCCAGATGGCTGATAGCAGTAACCTTAGCAGGCTCAAACAAGTTATAATATGGATCATAATTCATTGTATATAGGAACAGTATTTGGGATTGCAAAACTCCAGTTGGCCACTAGATTAGAGGAAAGACCTAGTTATTAGTGTATCTATTGTCATATAATGATCATTAACATTTTTGCAACCCAGTTAAATTCTGCCTGCCTGAGCACTTTTGCACATTAATTAATAAAACAGTTATACAGAGAGACAGTTTGATGTAGTTGTTAAAGGCAGAAGGGTAGAAACTGGGAGACTGTGAGATCTAGTCCTGTCATAGGCATAAAGCCAGCTGGGTGACTGTGGGCAGTTTCTTTCTCTCAACCTCTAGGAGGAAGAAGGCAAGGACAAATAATTGTTGAAAAAGTTGTCAAAAATATCTGCAGGTTTTGTCCAAGTTAGGAGTTAAGATTGACTAAAAGACATAGATTAATGTGCCCATTTTTTTCCTTCAAAATTTGGTCAGCTAGTATATGACAAACAAAGGAAAATGCAAAACAAACAAGTTGTCTTTAAGTTCATTTAATATATTCACCACATGAAGTGAAATAATATTTACTATCAATTGCTGTGATCTTCACTTAGTTATCCTGAACCTCTGAAACTGCTATGAAAATATAAGTAACTCCAAAGAGAAAATGTAATTTTTTTTGGGTTGGGCTGAGCTGGGGCAAAACAATAGGGAAAAAACATGACAAGAATCTAAGTTTACTGTATAGAAATCCAGTATCTTAATATTTTTTGCCGTTTTTCCAGGGTACCTACAGGATTATCTTCTCCAAACAGAGTTGGTTTGACCTATCTAGGATACTTCTAGTGAAAAAAAAATACTTATAGTACATTACTGAAAGGTTCAGAGGAATTATAACTACTTCCCAATGGAGGTAGAACTAATCCCTCTCTTTCTGTTTTTTTTAGATAGATGTTAAAAACCGAATTATCTTGGAAGAGTTTTCTTATGTTTCTAACTGATGTCATCTTTTTCCTTATTATTCACTGATTAAACTTATCTTTCTTGTTATGTACTGTTTATTTGCTATTGGTGGTTTTTGACAATGTTCCTACTCTATTATTGTTGTAATTGTGATAGATTTTTATTTTTGATAGATTGTATAAACTGCAGCAAAATAGATATGTATTTAATCAATAAAATAATGAAGCAGTATTTCAATCTGTAAATAGCAAATTAGTGCCAATGAAATGTGATGTTTCCTTCTATTGATTATGGCTTGATATAATTTTGGAATCTTTGGATACAATTTATATAAAATTATGTTAAACAGGTAACCAATTTTCTGATGGCCTTTTTTCAGCAAATTTATAAACTCTGATGACCTACCTTTGAGTCTTTTTTTTTTTTTAAAAAAAAAAAAACAAGTTTTATTCAGTTTTCCATATTTTAACGTCTCTTTTTAGTGAACAGCATGATTACAGGTTTCACATATACATACAAATATAACCATGGTTACATATTCAATTTTTATATCCAATTCCTTATCTTAACAGTGCTTTTATACATTTTCTATTTTATTGTATTATTCTAAATATTTATCTCATTATTTGATAACTTCATAATCATTATACTGTAATACTTTTAATTGTCACATTTGTATATTTCATCTTAAATTCTAATTAAAAAAAGACACTTCTATAAATTGGTTTCCCCCCTAAAATCTCAATATAAATGCGCCACCTCCAAGTTATAAATTCATTTATTTTTCACTCCTTTTAAATCTCGTTAAAACATTTAACATTATTACCTAAAACATTAAACTTAATAATCCCTTTAAAACTACATAGCATATATAAATCAGATTCTGCATGATTTTTCTCCTTTTAAATTTCATTAAATTTCCCCCCCCCCAAAGGACATATTAATCTACTCATTCAAATAGTAAAACAATCCTAAGCCCTAAAGTTAGTTCCATTTCAGCTCTCCTCCTATATCATTTCATTTATTTCCATATATTTAATACACATATTCCATTAATTATTCCATTCATATTTAAACCAAAAAAGCCAACATTCCAATCTTAAAAATATTTCAATATATCTAATATACGTATTCCATTATTTGTTACAATTATCTCTCTACATAAAGAGGAAAAGCATTAGATTTCATTATCCAAAAAATAACAATTCTGTTTTTCCATCTTGTCAGTCTATATGTCCCTACTTTGTAACTATAAATTTATTTATATTACCCCTCAATACCTTGCAGAATCCCCTTTCTATATAATAATCACCCATTATGTGTCCAATTAAGGATTTCCCCATTTTTTTTACAGTTCCCATATTTCTTTGTTTCCAAATCCTGTTTCTTGTCCCTTCTTTCCCCCTGTCTTTTGTCCTTTATTCTTTCATTCCAGTTTTTATCCCTCTCTCTATTTATAGCTTCCTTTCGCCCTTTGAATTTCTGCTGACTCTTTTTCTCTTTTTTACTTTTTCGGATATTCCCCTTTTTATTTAATTTCTTAAATCTCCTGTATTTATTTCCAACTCTTTTCTTCTTTCTTTCAACAGTTCTTTGTTCTCTATGGTCACTAAAGATGGCCCCTTCTATGATTTGCTCCACCTCCTCTTCTGCCTTTTGTCTTTGTTGTTCATATTGTGCTGTAGCATTTTCAATAAATTTTAAAGCAAAACCCAGCGATTCACCTCGTTCTTGTAGTGTTTCTTTCATTTTTCTGAGTTCCATTTTTAATGCCAGAAGACAAATCACCATTTTACAACTTTCTGATTCCCAATTTAATCCAAATAGTATCTTTAAAGTTTATTTCCAACAGTCAACTTTTCTTCCTCTCAAGTTTTTAAGTCTCCACTAATCCAGTGCCAAATTCATGTCAGAATCAGCAACTAATCCAAAGGCAGAATCTTCCTAATTCTTTGTTACAATGTTTCAATTTTTCAAAGTTCTTGCTTTATTGTATCAATTTCCATGCAATTTCAAGAAACGATTTTTTTTTAAAAAAACCTGTTGAGTTTAACTGAGATGGCGCTCTTTATTATGCTAAGTCTTCACCCCCTCTTTTCTTCTTTCTTCTCTATTATTCAGACCTTTTTAAACCACAATTTTCCAAGAAGAAAAAGATCAAATCCCGTTGATATTAAATTTCCTCTTTAACGGTCTATAGTTCAGCTTTATTAGTGCCAATACAAAATCAAAGTAGACTTATCCAAGTTGATTATATAGTTCCTTCTCCAGCTTCTACCTTTTGCGGTTTCGAAGCTGCAACGCTATCAAAAGCAATTTAGACCTTTTTTTTCTCTTTCTCTTCTCCGCTTAGATCCTTTCTTAAAGATTCTTTGAAATGTTAATCCTGTGGGTATCTTCCATTTGATTATATCGTCCCGTTTCTCCTGCTGTTCGCTTCTTTCTCTCTCTCTCTCTCCTGCACAATCTTATTCCAGTCTTCCCCTTCAGGGTGGCCATTTTAGACCACCGCTTCAGGCGTTTTTGGGAGGGAGCAATTGCCAAGCTGGGGAGGGGATTTGCGATTCCCGTCTACCCAGCTGACAGTCTCCCCTTCCTCCGCCACCCCTACAAGGTAGCTTCTGCCCTGAATCCAAAGGATTGGGGCTCTCCGACGCCGAAGCATGAACCAAAGCCACGCACAATCACGGTCAGCAGTAGATCTTTGGGGAAGCTCAAAATAGAAAGTCTCTTAAACTCATAAAAGATATATCAGTTCCCTAGCATAACTCAACACAGCTACAGTATATATATGCATGAGAAAGAATATAATTGGAATAAAATGCCAATTCTTATGTTATTTGAAGTTTCATTTCTTCAAAGTATTGAAGTAAGAAGTCTGGTTTGATTGATTTTAATCATATTTTGACTAAATAAGTTGCCAATGCTCTCCTCTGGTGTAAGAATGTAGTGAACCTCCAGCAGAACTAGATGGATGTTCAAATTATCTGTTTGGGTCAACTGAAACAAATCAGTGATACAACTGGAACAAATTAACCTGTCACCTCTGTGGCCACTAACACTGCTGCTTTTCTTCCTGCTTCCTGCCTGATAAATATGATGACAATCCAGAGATATCCAAAGGTCAGATATTCATCACCCAGTGTGAATTATACATTTCATTGTGAATAGCTGAGCCGTGAGGTGGTACACTAAAAACATGCCCAGCTTAAAATGTAGGGAATCATATTCTACTCATGTGCAAATTAGATCAACTGGTTATCACTAAAGTTTCTCGAAAGTTCATTGTTCCTTCCCTCTTCCAGCCTTGTACCTATGACCAGAGTAGCATCCAAAACTCTATTTTGGATAAACTTCTTATGAGAGAACCTGTCCTTGTCCAACCGGTCTGAGTAACACATATTAGATATGCTCTTTTTTCCTTATTTAAACTGTCTTAAACATGGATTTGAAAACATTTTTTAAAAAAATATTTTTGATGGGAAGAAAAAACAAATAGCAAATTCACATCCTACTTTCATAAAGATATGCTATGTTCTTTGAACACTTATGAATACCACCATTAATAGTACTGATCATTAAATTTCTTGCAATATACCTGTTTCTATTCAAAATTAATTTAATGAAGATTCAAATTTGTTGCAATATTTTTATATCCCCTTTCTGTTCAGAATTAGATTAATGATGATGCAGAATGAAAAAAATGCAGGCAAAAACCAGAGTCTTGAGTAATCAAAACTGGGAATTTGCTCAGTTTAAATGTTCTTGTCCATGCAAAATAACATTTGGTTCATTACACACCACTGCTTTCTTATTAACAACCAATTAAATGCAAAAGATGGCAAACAACCAAGCTAAAAAGAAATTATAGGAAGTACGTTAGATTGTGCTTTTCTGAGATGTTTCTATGAAGTCTTAGAAGGCCTGCAAAACCATGATATAGAACTTTTTGTTCTTTACAAATCCATTCCAGGAAAGTGATAAGCTTCTAATTAAAACAGCTAGCGAAAATCCCTCTCTAAACAATGCCTTGTGCATGGAAAAATTTGGGCTTGCTGTAAGACAGGAATAAACACACACACACACACACACACACACACACACACAGAGAGAGAGACAAATATATGCATTTAATTTTTGTACTTGTTCTTTAAAGGATGTTGAAAAAGAATGACAGGCACTGTTTGGCAATCATTAAGCCCTCTTTGCTTGCAATTTAACAGCACCTGAATGACCTAACAACTCTAATGTTACTCTTACAATGATGGTCCATACTTTAAATCTTATTATTCAACTGTTTTGTGATCTTCAAAATACTGAAACTTCCTTTCTTAAACTGCTACATTGCATCCTTTAAAATGTAACATTTGCTTTATAAATAAATACCATATAAATTTAATAAATAACATAACTAATAGCCTTCCTCCCTTTTTTTCCAAATACATGTTTATATATTTATATGTTTCATCTAAACAATCCAGGTATTGGTATTTATTAGCTAATTGCTGCCCTCAAAATATTCACAGGTCTATCTTTGTGGAGAAGATTTTGTCCCCATCTTAATTTTTGTAAAGGCCTTAAAGAAAAAAAAAAGATCTAAAAATGTCTTGAACTTTTCCAAGATGTGAGATTTATATGTTTTGGGTTGGAGCTAATTACTCAAGTAACATCAGTTTGTGCATGGCTTCAATATTTTGTGACAGTTTTACTTCTCTACCTTTCCATCTTATCACTGCACATTGTCACTTCACACTTCAAGTACTATGACAGCTGATAGTTGAACAAGTTAGGTATGCATTATTCTGACTCTCATATCTATCTGTTAGCTTTAGATAGTTCAACTCATCCCTCCATTGTACAGATTAACCCCAAAAACTTTAACCTTAGACTGTCTACTATTGACCTCATCCCCTTCCTGAGAGGTCTGTAGGGGGCGTGCATAAGCGCACCAATGTGCCAACCGTGCCTGTCCTATTGTTTCTTTTATTTTTTATTTTTCTTACATGTATCCATGTATTCATAACTATGTTTTAGTTATACCTATTATCTTGTAAGCAATTGACAAAAATAAATAAATAAATAAAAATAAAATAAAATAAAATAAAATAAATAAAAATCTTCCAAATTTTGCTTCCAGAATTTACAACCAATGTGGCCAAAAGAAGTTGCTGGCTAAGGAATCTGGAAAGTATACTTCCAACACATCTGCAGAATAGCTTTCCAGCTCTGTTCTCCTGTGCAGGCAACAAAAGAAGACCCAGTCAATCAGCTGGGACTTGGGAGGCAGAGAATAGATGGGGGCAGTGCCAGTCAGAGATAGTATTTGCTGGTTCTCCAAACTAAATTTTTTTGCTACCAGTTCTCCAGAACTGGTCAGAACCTGCTGAATACCACCTCTGCTTTCAGGATATTCAGAAAAACAGAATTGTGAAGGTTGTGTGATGCAGTGGAGCCAGGCCTTCTGAAGCCTATATCTCTAGTATGGCAGTAGTGGAGTTAGAGTGGAGACGCCCGTCTGGTCAGGCTGGGTTGTCCTTTATGCAGGAAAGGACTGGCTAAATGACTAGAAGGTTGTTCTGCCACTGGGAGGCCTTGTCAACAATTGGGCTTTTGAGTTGGCACATTGTTATCACCTCTTGGTGGAGTTAATCAATTCAAAAGACTTTGGCTTATATAAACAATGTTGCATGTATGACAAGGCAAAAGAAGAATTAGATTGTGTGAACATTTTTTGTTCAGAATTCAGGCCTGGGCATGGGACACAGGTGACATTAGTTGATGACCTATTTCACAATCTTAAAGAGGAAGCTGGCCTGCCCCCACCATGTTGAAATTCTCAATGGTCTTCAGTATCATTTATCTTAGTATCCTTCCCATTGGAAATTGGAAGTCTTGTGTCTCTTTGGTTCCTCTCCTTCCCTAATGGGCATCTATAAACATATATTCTGATGTAGTGGATAGCCTACCCCCCCCAAAAAAAAAAAAAACAGTGAAGAATTTTGGCTTTAAAGATTTTAAGAAATTGTGCTATTAATGATTCTGAAATGTAATTAGAGGTACATTTTGTAAATGCCAAATGGCTGGTGGCAATGAACACAGCCACTTTGAAAACTAGAATGAGATTAAACTATCCTGTTGTTATAAAATTATCTGATTATACATGTACATATACACACATATAAAGAAATACTGCTGGCTTAAGGCAAACATTTTGGCTAGCAACTTTGGATCTTACAGTAATGATTGCAAATAGAACAAAACAGAGCAGTTAATATCTGAGTTGCAGTGATTTCCTTGGGTTCAAGAAAAGAATACAGAAACCCTTTCTCTAGGTTTCTTTTGCTCATTTTAAAACTTTTACTAAAATGTTTGAAGCAAAGTAAATGGTGCATTTTCACTCCAAATTGCAGGACACAGAGTAATTGCTTTAAATTACAGGGAAGCAGATTTCACTTGAATGTTAGCAGGGAAAAACCAACAGGCAGAATAATTTCAGAAAAACCAACCATCAAGGCTAGTGGTGAACTTCCCCTTCCTCATGTTTTCAAGAGATAACTTGATAAATACTGATTATCAGTGTTGGAAGGGACCTTGTAGGTCACCTAGTCCAATCCATACATGTAAGGGGTGTTTTAACAATAATGAGTAGGGATTGACTTGGTAGTTCAACTGGCTTTTCCAACTCTATGCTTCTATAAATACAGGATAAATAAAATCTTGGTTGTGGTATACAGGTAATCCTTGACTTACAACTATTTGTTTAGTGACCATTTGAAGTTACAACAGCATTGAATAAAGGGACTTATGACCGGTTTCCAGACTTACAACCATTGCAGCATCCCCATGAGTATGTGATCAAAATTCAGGCAGTTGGCAACTGGCATGTATTTATGACGGTTCCAGTGTCCTGGGATTAAGTGATCACCATTTGTAACCTTCCCAGCTGGTTTCTGACAAGCAAAGTCAATGAGAGGAACCAGATGACTATATCATTCAGTTGATACTTGTGGCAAAAAAGGTTGTAAAATGGGACAAAACTCACTTTACTGTGTTGCTTGGCAACAGAAAATGTGGAGTCAGTTGTGGTCATAAATCGAGGACTACCTGTATTAAGAACTTTCAGAATAATATTTTTTTTTTGAAAAAAGGCACCTGCTGACTGAGCTGTGCAATGATGAACACAATGAAAGAAGTGAAGAATGCATTCTGCATCTATAGCTTAAAGCATAGAATATACTGTTGTGACCTTTTTCTACTGCTTGGATTGTAAGGGTCAGTTCTTAACTGTGATGACTTTTGGATACATCGTCCAAATTGTTCATTGGTGTTGCAGATTAGAGGAAGGATAAACCAAGTCGTGGCTTCCACTTCTATTTTTCTACTGTTACATACATAACACAGACCTGTATCCCTTTGGGACTATCCATGCTAATTACAGGCAACTTTGTTTCCATTGGATTTAGAAGCATTTCGCTATAGATAGAGGTAGATAGATAATATAGAGTGTTGTTTACTCATTGGCCCTTTTATATCTTCCCTATTGTTGATGTGTATGTGTGAAATGATTCACTTAACTGACAAAAAATGGTTGTGAAATCAGGTGCAACTCACTTAACAATTGTGGCAGTAAGTCGAGGACTACTTGAACACTGATATAATTGAGATGCTTTTTCAGAAGTGCTTCCTTAGTGACTGCCTTATTTAGTGCCTGTTTGTAAGTATAATGATGATGATGATGGTGGTGAAAAAAGTAAGTGTACAATTAATTTATGGCCTTTGCAGGTCAGTAAAGCAAAGCAAAGCAAAGCTGAAGTAAGAGGTGATGTTCCACTTAGCGACTGCTTCATTGAACAAGTGAGTTGCTCGTTCCATCTGTGATAGCTAAATTAGGACTACCTGAACAGTAAAAGAAAAAAAAAGCATAATCTCCAGACAGTTCATTCGCTTTAAGTAATATGTCAGATTATTTTAAAAGTGAAACATGAATGTCAGCCCTATTCCTTCATGGATTCATTGATTACAAAATACCCAAATTTGTTCCCATCCTAAAAGCACTCAATTTTGTATGGCATTTTCTTTGATTTGTCTTATTTTTTGTAGCATCAGATTCTTTTTCTTCCCTGATTTGTTCCTAAAGGGCATTCTGATGTTTCTCTCTTCCAAAACAGATTTTTCTTTATGAAAACAATCCCGTGTGTGTGTGTGTGTGTGTGTGTGTGTGTGTGTATATTTGTTTTCTTAAGTTTTCCCGGGTACTTACATGTATGGCCTTCGGCTTTGTTTGGGTATTTTCCCACGTCATTGTAGTTGTTCTTTTAAAGTTGTAGCAACATTTCAGCAGAATCTCATCTGCCATCATCAGGCTTCTGTATAGTGTTCGTCTGTGAGTCAGACTTTTACAGTGGTTTCAGATTTAAATTTGGGGCAGCCTATTGCTGTGCCAGAATGGTTTTTTCTTTATCCTGATTGGTTGAGAGTCTTGGTCTGTGTTTATTGGTCTCGGAGTTTGCTGTGTTCTGCTTGATTGGTGTCTCTAATATCTTCTGTCTGTTTTTTGGCTCTTTTTGTATCTTGATTGGCTGGCAGCATTGTGTTACTTTATTGGAGGCCTTTAGTGCAGCTTGGCTTCGGGTAAATGGACAGCTATCATTAGTTAGGAAGCTGGGTTTCATCTGGGTGCCTGGTTGGGGTGTGTTTGAGCTGGAGGTATCAGGGGGGGATCTGTTTGTGCCCAGGTGTTTGCCTGGCTTGTGGTGTGGAGATTTTTTTGTTTGTGAGTGCAGGCTTCCAAATGATTGACAGCCTGGTGGAATCATCTCTTCTATTCATGCTTTCTGGTCTTTTTTCAATCTCTATGGCTTCTCTGATGATTCTGTGGCTAGGGTTTTCTATAGTGGCTAGGGTTTTGGTGCCATTGAAGTTGATGCTATGACCTGTGGCTTCCATGTGTTGGACTAGTGAGGAAGTGTGTTCCAGCTTTTTGACTGCATTTTTGTGTTCATCCAGGTGGGTACTTATTCTTCTATTGGTCTGTCCAATGTATGTGGCTGGGCATGATGCACAGGGGACTTCGTATATGCCTTGGTTTTCCAGGTCAATTTTATCTTTGGTGTTGCTAAGGATGGCTGCTATTTTTCTGTCTGTTTTGAAGGCAGTCTTGATGTGATGTCTGTGTAGTACCTTACTAATTTTGTCTGTAGTACCTCTTATGTAGGGCAGGACAGCTGTTCCATAGGTCTGTTCATCTTCTGGGTCTCTATTATGTTTCAGTGTGTTTTTGTGGATCAAGCTGGTGATTTTGCTTTTGTGGAAGCCGTTGGCTGTCAGTACTTTAGTCAGGGTGCATAGTTCAGTCTTAATGTGTGTCTTGTCTGCCAGGCGTTTGGTTCTGGTGATTAGTGTTTTAGCCACGGAGTTTATCTGTGCTGGGTGGTGGTGGGATTGGACGTTGAGGTAGCGGTTAGTGTGTGTTTTCTTCTGGTATACGGTGTGTCCTAGTGTGCCATCTGTTTTTTTGTAGATTAGTACATCTAGGAATGGTAGTTGTTTGTTTGTTTCCGTTTCCATGGTGAACTTGATTTTGGGGTGTGTGCTGTTTAGGTGTGTTAGGAAATTGTTTAGGTTTTCTTTTCCATGGGGCCAAATCACAAATGTGTCATCGATGTATCTTAACCATAGTTTGGGTTTGTGGATGGCATTGGCCAGGGCTCTGGATTCGAATTCTTCCATGAACAGGTTTGCAATGACGGGTGACAGTGGTGATCCCATAGGGGCTCCTTCAATTTGTTTGTATCTTTGTCCTTTGTATATGAAATATGTGTTGGTTAAGCAGTGTTCTGTTAGTTCCATGAGGTGTTTAGCTGGTTGGTATTTATTTTTGATGATTTCAAGGGTCTCTTTTATCGGGACTTGAGTGAATAGTGAAACCACGTCAAAACTTACAAGCAGATCTTCTTGCTCCACATGTAGATCTTTGATCATTTCCAAGAAGTGGTATGAGTTTTGTACATGTGAAGCTGCTGTTTCAGCATGGGGCTGTAGCTGTTTTGCTAAGTGTTTAGCTAGGTTTTGT
Organism: Notechis scutatus; assembly: GCF_049901735.1. NCBI lineage: Eukaryota > Metazoa > Chordata > Lepidosauria > Squamata > Elapidae > Notechis > Notechis scutatus. Next base: position 141,514,681 of record NC_142012.1, on the reverse strand, counting down.
AGTGGTGCTCCTCTGGAGCTGACTATGGGTCTGAGAGGTATGCCTTCTTTGTGTATTTTTGGGAGGCCATATAGTTTGGGGCATCTGGAAGATTTTTCTCTTGGGATGATCATCTGTTGGATCTCTTTGCTCATGTGGCTGGTAATAATTTTCTTCTTGGTTAATTTTTCCAGATATGTGGTTGGGTCTGTGTTTATGGGTTTGTATGTGGAGTCTTGGGGTAGGTCTGTCAATTTTGTTTTGTAGTCTTTTCTGTCCATTACTACAGTGGCATTCCCTTTGTCTGCTGGGAGGATGATTATGCTGCTATCTCTTTTCAGGGTTTGTAGCGCTTTAATTTCATTTTTCTGCAAGTTGCTTTTGGGTGGTTTGCTTGTGCATAGGATGTTGGTAACTTGGTGTCTTATTTTATCAGCTTCATCTGTATTTAATTTAGTTAGGCTGGATTCTACTGCACATATGATGGATTCTGTGGGGATTTTTTGGGGTGCTATAGCATAATTGAATCCTTTGGTTAGGACATCTGTTTCTGTTTTGGTGAGTTCTCTGTTGGAAACGTTGTGCACTAATTGTTTCAGGTGTTGTTGTGAGTTGTTGTGAGTGGCTGGGGTTTTCTATAGTGGCTAGGGTTTTGGTGCCATTGAAGTTGATGCTATGGCACCAAAACCCTAGCCACTATAGAAAACCCCAGCCACAGAATCATCAGAGAAGCCATAGAGATTGAAAAAAGACCAGAAAGAACATGAACAGAAGAGATGATTCCACCAGACTGTCAATCATTTGGAAGCCTGCACTCACAAACAAAAAAATGTCCACACCACAAGCCAGGCAAACACCTGGGCACAAACAGATCCCCCCGATACCTCCAGCTCAAACACACCCCAACCAGGCACCCAGATGAAACCTAGCTTCCTAACTAATGATAGCCGTCCATTTACCCGGAGCCAAGCTGCACTAAAGGCCTCCAATAAAGTAACACAATGCTGCCAGCCAATCAAGATACAAAAAGAGCCAAAAAACAGACAGAAGATATTAGAGACACCAATCAAGCAGAACACAGCAAACTCCGAGACCAATAAACACAGACCAAGACTCTCAACCAATCAGGATGAAGAAAAAACCATTCTGGCACAGCAATAGGCTGCCCCAAATTCAAATCTGAAACCACTGTAAAAGCCTGACTCACAGATGAACACTATACAGAAGCCTGATGATGGCAGATGAGATTCTGCTGAAACGTCGCTACAACTTTAAAAGCACAACTGCTATGACGTGGGAAAATACCCGAACAAAGCTGAATGCCATACATGTAAGTACCCGCGAAAACTTAAGAATATATATATATATATATATATATATATATATATACACACACACACACACACACACACATATATATATATACGCAGCATGCGCGCAAACACACACACACACACACACACACACACACACACACACACACACACATATATATATATATATATATATATATATATATATGTAAGAATTATATGTGTACATACATATTTGATATATTGAGATTTATACATATTACATACTATAAATATGCATGTACCTTGCTAATTATCTTTAGATTCCAACAGCTTATAATTCATATTGAAAACTCCACGAAATAACTCCAAAATGGCTTTGAATGAATATGCATTGCCATACTGGCAAACACAATTAATGTACTTAAAGATTTTAAGCAGATGTTCTTCATTAACAATGACATTGTGAGAATATTACATGTGCTGTAATCAGTGTTGAATACTATACATTTAAACCTAATATCCAAAAATACAAATTGGAGGGGACAAAAAATAAAAGCACAAAACAAGCATAATATCCAAAAGGGATTTATAAAGTTAAAAAGTTCACATGAAATATAATCTGCAATCTTTTCTAATGTTAATATCCTAATTAAAATGATACCTTTGAGGCAAGCTATACCAGGAAATAATTGATTTAGATATTTTCAGCTAAAGATGCCTTTAGTTAGCTCTCTTCATGTTGAGTTCATGAGGATGAAAGCAATTATTTTGGGATTCCTTCTGCTTTTAAACATTATACAAATTACCTATTATCCAAATACTCTTATCCAAGTCTTAGTCACAAGAAAATAGCATACAGGTAATGTGCCACATTCAAGAATTAGATGAAACTGTGGATTTAAACAGAAAGTCAAATATAGACATAATATTGATTAAATTGTTACAGCTTTGATAAAAACAGATACAATTTGTTGATCAGATTTGCCATATCATCCTTATGATTAAATATTTTTTGTAAGCATGAAGTATTTTGTTTAATATTTTAACTTTTTTAGATATACTCAAGGAAGGCAACACTTGCTGAGACCTAAGTATTTGGGGGTTTTTTTCAGAAAAGAAAGAAAAGAAAGTTTTAGGTCACTCTATCTAAAGCATGGTTTCAAAGTCACATTTCCTAACTTGTGAAGAAAAAAGACATATATTCATTTTTCCTTAATAAATAAACATTTTTGTTTTAGGCAGAGAGGGGGAAAATGGAGCTGGTAATCAATGAACAAACAGGCTACAAGGCTGTGAAATGATAGGAGTTCCTTTTGATTACGGTAAATGCAATTATATTTGATGCTATGCATATAATAGTGTAATGTAATGGGAAGTTACATATGCCTTTTAATAACATTTGTTAATCTGAAAATGTACTGTCAGAGTGCTTGCAATTTAAGGATATAAAAGTGGCTGAACAATTCAAGATGATATCTACACAAGGTGCTGGTTTAGGCATTTGCAGTGAGAAGACTCACAGTTTAAAAGCAGAACCCCACTATGGTAATATTCCCTTTGTAAGAACTGATGCAGCAAAACTCATAGTGTATCTTTAATATCCTGTTCTTAATTTTAGCCACAATGGAATTTACCGATATTTTCTTTACAAAGTATTAAATATTGTATTCAAAACTGCTTTAGGATTAAACAACTATTAAATATTATATTATGTTTCTGCCCTTGAACCTCCTGGAGAAAAAGTATATATACTATAATAGTTTAAATGTCAAAATAAAGTATTCCTCAAGTCAAACTTAATTCATGTTAACTGCAAATTACCTACTTTACAGACCTAAGATTTCTCAGTGATTTGTCATATTTCAGAATGATACATGCTTAACTTTTTGAGTGCAGTTAAGTTTGACTAGATGTCCCTTTAAGAATATGGGATTTTAAATCAACTTAGTCAGTTGGCTATGACCTGAGACAGTTAATTAAAAGACAAACTGCTGTACATAGTAACTTGATTAGTGTGATTAATAAAGTATTATTAACATGTAAATCATCCAATGAATGTTAATGGAGAGATATATATTTCATGTATCCAAGGCCCCTGGGCTATCTGCTATTTAAGTATTACAAGTCCGAGACTTATTTTCTTTCAATAAGGCTGATGTATTATTTTCTTTTTCTGATTGGGGCAACTATAGTTTATTTAATAAGGCATAACTGGTTTAAGTTTGTATAATGTATTAACCTTTAAATTAATGGTATTTGCTTTAGAAGAATATATCAATTGGTCTCAGATTATTCCCTGATTCCCTTTCTAGTAAATACACCTTTATTTTATTAAATCTTATTCACAAGATTCCCATTATTCACACTACTGCTGCCACTACAATTATTATTAAGTTTATTTATACCCCATCCTTATTTTATAAACAATTCAAGGCAATGAATATATTAATAGTCCTTCCTTTTCCTATTTTCCCCACAATGACAAGTTATTGGGCTGAGAGAGAATGGTGGCCGAAGGTCATCCACCTGGTTTTCATGCCTAAATTGGGACTAGAATCCACAGTCTCTTGATTTCTATCCTAGAGCCTAACCACGGGACCCATCTGGCTATTGCCATCCTGTCCTCTTTTTCTGTCTCTGCCCACCCACCCTCATAGCTTAACTGCCTCAGAATACTTTTCACCTTCACTTGGAGATATATTTCAGAAAATACAAATAAGAAAATAAAAGAAAATGTCAGTTATTGAATTGAGATTATACATTTTCTTTTGTTGTTAAGCATTCTGGGATTACTTGTGGTCATCTAAAATTTAATTAGGAAAAAAGAAAGTTGAGAAATTGAAGGAAAAAAAGCTATCCAAAGACATGCATTTGTTACCTTCAGAATAAAATAAAATAATGCAATATTAACAAGGCAGTTGGATTTTGTTTTTCAAAATATTTCAAAGACTGGACTTTGTAATTGGAGGGACAGTGTATAATGGGATAATGAATGTGACATGCCCACATGTCATCTTTTCCCAAAAGTGTTAATATATTATTTATTGTAAAACTGTATCCAAAATTTCATTCATCTTTTCATCCCTTTGTCTGAATAAATTATCTTCCTTCCAATCTTTCCTATAGTACTTACATTCATTTTTGTTAATCACATTATTCTCTTCCTATTCAGCTGAATTAACTGATGATTGTAATAGCCTAGTGGAAAATAATCACACAATGATTATTCAAAATTGTGTCTTTGACAACATCAGTAGTACTCGTGCCAATTTCATTTCTTCTTCATTTTTGTTTGCACTTTCCATGGCGCTCACTCATCCACTAGTACGTTGTTGTAAGGTAGAAGTATTGGACTATAAAAGAGAAGTCCTATGCCACATGCCATCATATCATGACAGAGAGCTCCACAAGTATACAGTATTTAAAGGACTTCTATGTCTCATTTGGGATAGCCTTGTTTCTGCATTTTAAGATCTGAATGCATGCAAGTATTTTTTTTTACCCAAATTCTTCCTCAATAAGTATATTTCAGCTCAAGTAAGATAAGTTATGAAAACAAAGTATGCCAAGCTCCAAATGGAAATCTCCAGTGATAGTCCACAAACCAGAATTAGATTGCAATCCTCACTATGCTTTCTTGGAAATCAGCTTCCACAGCCATGATAGAAAAAAAAAAGACTCAGTTCTGAGAAAGATCATTAGCATTAGACCCTAACTTGAAGGTTTTTTTCAATGGGCTCTAAAAGTTTGTGTTCTACTTTGTGTATGTAACATAATATTCATGCCATTAACAAAAATTAGAGTGAAGAAAATGCCATTTAAATCTGACCAGATATAAAAAATATCCTACAACAAATTAAAGTGTTCCATCCAAGGACCTGTCATAAAACTGAACTCAGTCAGACAGTATTTTGATATACTTATTCAAACTATGTTAAATGACAGTATCAAAGACAACATGTGTTATTTTAAAATTATATTGTCCAACAGAATTTGAAAAGTGAGATCTTATTCCATATGCATATGAGCTTGATCAACAGAATAATAGTTATTCTGTTGATATCAAAATCTTCAAGCTAAGGAAGCTATGTAGAATTTAAAAAAATCATTTGGTGCTTCTAGTAAGAAATTATGCAGGACTCGATCTATCTTTAGTGAAATCAAAGTGGTTAATATGTGATGATGTACCTGCTGCCAGATAGAAAGTTACTGGTTAATCAATGATTTGAAGTACTGAAACATCAAAAGATCTATAAATTGGACATTTATTCTGATGATACTTTCCTCTATACACAGATATGCATGTGTTGAACCACCCAGACCTGGTAAAGAGCACCAAATTGTATATCCAATTAAAATAATATTATATTAACTGTGCTAAACTTTTTACAGTCCTAAGATTTCAGTCCATGCCAATCACAAGGAAATATCTTCAAATTCTACTGTCATAAAGTTCTTGGATAATCCACCAACTTCCAATTACTTCAATATTTGCTTTGGTGTGTCTTATATGTATTTATAGAAAAAGAATTAGGTTTTGGATTCTGATGAGAATACAATGATGCTTTTGTTACTGAATCAAGTTGCCTAATTGTTCAATGTGTGGCTTCTATCATAGAAACCTTAAATTTCAACTTGGGGAGGTCTCTCATATATGATGACCTGTACATGGCATAGGTCTGAGGAGAGGCATAGAATACCAAGCAGTTGGCACATCAGAAACACCCTCTGAAGCTGCAGAGTAAAAAGAAAGACAGATTACAGAAACCAGACTGTGGTGAAAAAGGAGGCAGTATATGGGCACAATAAATGTGACTGTTTATGGTACATGATGTTACTATCTGTCATTATAGGGTTGGATAGAGTCCTGTGATGAGACGAGAATGCAGAAGCATGTGGAGAGTCATTCCATTATATTATTAGCTATTACATTTCTGTTGTAAAGGTTACTATTTAATATACATTGCTTTCCTTATCATTCCCACATAATATTTCTTATGGAATTTAACTCCTAAAACTTGCCTGGTTTGGAGCTCTTTTGCATTCTGCTGACCCAGAGTCTAGTGAACATTTTAGTTGTCTTTCCACATATGTGTCTGTGTTGACATTAAATTTTCTGTTGCTGAGCAGACATGTTTTTAAGATCCTGGCAACTGATTGTAAAGGCAATTGCCTGCTTTAATATGTTAAAAACATTGTATTATCTCTCTTTGTTACCAAATTGATATTTTTGCATCTGGTTTGGAGTAAATATCATATAAAACTATGATTACACAGTTAATAAATTCTGAGTGAATTTTTAAACATTACTGAACACCATTCCACTTATTTTCAAAAGAAAATGCATTGGACTATGCTTTTAGTCTAGTGTTATATGTCCAGACAGTTCTTTTTAATGTTGTAAGCAAAATTAAATATTTGATGTCCAGGACAGTGTTATGATACACTTTAATTCATAAATTAAATCCCCTTTAGCTCTCCAAATAAAGTAGCATTTCCATGCATATAACCAAACTTCTGTATTACAACCAAACTATTTCTTGTTCTTTCTGAGTCTACTTGACAAACATCTTCATGTGTCATCTTCTCATTCTCTTTGCTTGCATTTAGTCTTGCAACACTATTCTTTTTAATTATGTTTCTGTTTTTGTTTAATATGTACAATGCATTTAATATTCTTTTATGTGCTGAGAAGTTTATGTGCAACCATTCTACTATATAGAATCATTTTTTCAATCAGTGAGCTTTGGAATAAGAATATTCTATGCTAATAACCACAACAGCTTTAAGCTGTACCAAAGTATATCCAATCAGAATAAGGAAGGATAAGAAAAGACAAATCCAAGGGCGCTTAGAGAATTCTCCAAAAGACAAAAATGAAATATGTCAATCAAGAAAATCACAGAATTATGGGTGACTTCAAATGCTGGAATGTTGACTTACAAAATAAGAGATTATTCATTTTATTTTTATGTAGTCATTAAATGTGTATGCCACCCTTCTTATGGTGACTTTTGGCAGCTTACAATCTGATAAAACAATATTATAATTATCAGCCACTGGGTGAGATCATCTGTCACCATGGATTGAGGTATCACCAATATGCTGATACTCAGCTGTATGTCTTAGCCCGTGTTGAGTTAAGTGTTGCTGTGTCCTCCCTCTCGCAGTGCCTGGAGGCTGTTAGGTGCTGGATGGGACGCAACAGGTTGAAAGTAAACCCTTGCAAGACTGAGTGGTTCTGGGTTTGGGGTTTGTTGGCTCAGGGAGAATTGCCACCTTTGGTCTTTACCCCAAACAGACCCTGTGTATAATCTAGGGATTTTCCTGGACTCATGACTCTTGCTCAAAGAGCAGGTGGCAGTCATGGCCAGGAGAGCCTTTGCGCAACTGTGGGTTATGTACCAGTTATGATCTTTCCTGGACTAGCAGTTCCTACTCACAGTCACTCATGCCTTAATCACTTCCTGTCTTGATTATTGCAATGCGCTCTACATGGGGCTGCCCTTGAAGAACATCCGGAAGCTCCAGTTGGTGAAAAATGCAGCGGCCTGCATGGTTTTGTGCAGACCCCGATGTGCACATGTTTAACCTCTCCTGCGGGAGCTGTATTGGTTGCTGATTTGCTTCCGGGTGCAATTCAAGTTTCTGGCTGTCACCTTTAAAGCCCTTCATGGCTTGGGACCAGGTTATCTGTGGGAACATCTCTTGCTGGTTACATCTAGAGCGTGGAGGCAGGGAATGCTGCGGATCCCATCCATGAGGGAAATACATCTGGTGGGACCCAGAAGAAGGGCCTTCTCCATGGTGGCTCCCTCTCTCTGGAACATCATTGTCCCAGAGATTGGAATGGCCCCCTCGCTAATACTCTTCCAGAAGGCACTGAAGACCTGGTTCTGCCAGTGGAACCCAGAGCGAGATGGAGCTGATCAAATGGCTCGTGTGATCATTGGGGTGGGGTGGGTGGAAGTTGGGAGTCATTTTTTATTTATTTTGTCCAGATTTTGTTCTATTAATTTATTTGATTATTTTTATTAATTTTTATTGTTTTTTATTTTAAATATGGTTTTACATTCTGTAAGCTGCTCGAGTTGCCATGGGTGAATAGGCAGCAATATAAATTCAATAAATAAATAAATAAACAAATAAATAAATGTTTAAAACAGTAAGACAAGAAATGTAACATTAGTGTGTTAAATCTATTAATAAATATCTTTTACCGCTGAACCTGTTTAAAACATATAAAGTAATTGAACTATCCTTCAAGAAACCTTACAACTAAAACCAAAGTTTTACAAAGGTAACAAAATTGATACTGAAGCATTTACATCAGCCAATATGATAAAAATGGGTCAAATTGAAGTGTAGATCAAGCCTAGGTGATATTTTGCAACCTCTCTTTTTCATGTTGCAAGGAAGAGTTTGTTGTAGAAAGAGACTACAAAAGAAGCAGGGAACAGCATGAGGAATCCAAATAGAACATCAATAAGGAGAAGCCAAGTTAGAGAGAGGCGGGATTGAGGGTGGGGGAACAAACAGAGGAAGAAAAGGCAAGCAAGAGAGGAAAAAATTCAGGAGAATATTCAAAACAACAGAAGTATGAAGTTGTGGTTATGGGTCACTATTCAGGCATCGCTCTAAACTGCCAAATATGAGGGAATTGAAAACACTGTTTTTTTTATGCATGCCTCTTCTAAAAACAAAGCCTTGTTAATCTCCCAATGGGCGAATTAGAGAGCAACAGAGACTGAACAGAATTGCTAGCATAATTTTTGTCTGAGTAGCAAAATAACTTAATGGGAACTGTCGTAATGCTGTAGTATTAATGTTTCAACACTTTAATTTCTACAATATAACCAGAGTCAAATCAGTAATAAATCTCTTTCTGTTCACCATCATGTTGCAATTTTCTTCCACTAGTTTGTCTTTCAAAAATAAGGATTAGAAGGGATTTATTTCATTTTTGCCAAGTTTTGATTCTGGGAAAGATAATGCTAGTTTTATTTAGAGAGCTTACTAGAAGTTGAAGAAGTCTCAATGCGAACTTTGGAATAGGCTAGCTCCTGAAACCAGAAGACTCCCATATTAGCAGAAGTTAGATTGTTGTAGCAGCATCCCCCAATCTTTTGGGCACCAGGGAATGGTTCTGGATAGATAGATAGATAGATAGATAGATAGATAGATAGATAGATAGATAGATAGATAGATAGATAGATAAGATAAGATAAGATAAGATAAGATAAGATAAGATAAGATAAGATAAGATAAGATAAGATAAGATAAGATAAGATATATTTTTCTGGGTACCAGAGGGGGATCATGGTTTCAAGCACTGCCTGTATCTCGTGTCTGCGCAGATGGGGCTTTGCTCATTTGCATGGCCCAGTTTCTGGTGCTCCATGGACTGGTGGCCCAGGAGGTTGGGGACCCCTATGTTATAGAATATATCCAACCTTTCCTCACAGTATGTATGTAGCATTAGGATTTTAATTATGCCATGAGAATAAAGAATAAATTAAACTGTCATTCCATTACAGTGAATCATGGGGCATAAGTAGGTACAATGACAATATCTTCAGATTAATTCAATTCCAGTTTGTGAAATTAAATGCTTTTTCCCAATCTTTTTTTCAACTGGGAATTGCATCTCTTTTGAAAACTTGCTTGGTCATGGTAAACATTTGCTAATTCAATTTTCAGAAATAAAGAATGTGTAGAAAGAGAACGATTATCCATTATGTAGAATCAGAACAGACAGAGATTGAAAGACAACCTTTGGAAATGGTCCAGTCTAACATGCAACATACATAAGCACTGTAAATCAATTAGCTGCCAGGTGTCCTATCATTAGGCAGCATAAAGCAACTACCTTAGATAGTAGATTTGGTATATAACAAAAGAACAAACACTGTACATTTTATTAGAACTATGCAGTGCTTTAGATGCAACTTCTAAAAAATCCTTCAGAGTATAAAAAGTCACAGGTATTTGCTTCCCGCTCTTTAAAGCAATGACATCTTCCCCTCAGGCTATGGTAGGGCTACATGAGAGCAAAAGCAAAGGAGAGAGCCAAGCTACTGGTTATAAATCTACTCCTCCCCCCCCCACCACCACAAGCATAGCTTTCTCAGTCTTATTTTAAGCTTTAAGGGAGAATCAATGACAACATAAAGCTGAAAGGAAATCACAAGGTAGTATGTTGTTATAAATGTTTTCAGTACTGAAATACAGAGCATACCTCTTACATTTATTGTCATAGATCAAAGCAGATAAAAAAAATGGCCCTATGCCTACAATTACAAGTGCAGGAGGCCAGAAGTCTTTATAGTTGCTGTAAATCTTACAAAATTGCAGTAATACAAGAATTCAGGAAAACCAAACAAACTGACTCCAAGCATTTGTGGCTCTATGCAAACTAATGCAAGAATCAGAGTGGAGTGATCTTTACCAGCCCAAATACTGCTCCTGTTTTCTTTCCTTTTTGGGCGGGGCGGGAGTATCATAGAATTATCACTGTACTGATTTGATTTTTTTGTTTTCTTTTGCATGTATGACACCACATATCTTTTCCTGCTCTAGGTTTAGCTCAGGTAACTCAGTCTGCTGCTTTATTTCCACATTTGATTTATTTCTTTATTTAAAATTATATAGCCACCCATTTCTCAAATAACTCTGGATGGCTCCCATCAAAATTAAAATTATAAAATTCAACCAGTTTAAATGCAAAACATTAAAATAACAAAAACTTGGCTCCAATCTGTGCTAATCTTTATTATCTAATATATTATCTAATCTTCTCCCTATGCTGGTGGGAAAAGCCAAGTTTTTAAAGTTATAGAGAAGGCTAAAATGGTTAATTGTAGATGCTTGATCGATTACTGATTGCTCCAGACCTGCAGATTTACCATCCAACAGGCTGATTTTTCTGAGTCTCATCTATAAATATCTGGAAGCCTACAGGCTCCTAAAGTGCATAGTCAAAACCTGTCAAGCCTTTTTTCCTCTAAGGGTTCATCTGACTGACCGATAACACAGTTGCAGTGTGAGAGTTTCTGCTCTGACATATAATAAAGTTTGTTTGTTTGTTTGTTTGTTTGATTGACTGAAACATAAGCTGTATGCTATCCCTTTTAATTTACCTATCAGTGATTTGTAGAGAACTATGTAATTTTTGCATCTCAGTGATTAAAGTAATTTTGAATAGCTATATATTTTAGAAAGATGAATCTCCCACGGTCCAAAGTAATGCAAATGTCTTTTCTTGGAGTTTGGTTTTCTTTTATTTATTTAATCTACTGTGATTATTAAATCCATTTTTTGTTGAATGTTAAGCTCCCTTTAACTTTTTATTTAAATGAAAGATTTAAATAAAATAGCTGACTTTGTTATTAGACAGTGGCTATCCTACTGACTTTGCTTGGGCTATATGGTAATGCTTTGCATGATATCAAGCTTCCTTGGAGCTTTGGGTGAGTCAAGAAGAAAAATAGAAATATGAATAATATTTGTGGAAATAAGACAACCTCACAATCAGGTATGAACATTGGCCCAAAAGCTATGTTAGCTTTTTCATGCCTTTGGCCAGCTTGTTTTCTAGTATTTTTCCTTGAGTTTGTGAGGGTTAGGAATTAGATCTCTAAAGCTGAACACTAAGAAAGCTGAATCCTGGTTATCTATTTTATTTATTTAGCACATAGCATACAATGTCTGGAAAATCTACAAATATTAGACACAGTGCAGTCCTGACAGTCTAGTTAATTCATTGCTAGTTCATTCAGTTTAGTGCTTGGAGGTGGCTATACTTGGTGCACATCAAAGGGTGAACTAGCTTACTCCAGCTGACTAGCAGTGTTGGGATTGCTGGCTCTTCCAGGCTCCTTCACTGGTCTCCCCTTGCTTTGCTTTGTGTTGCAATGCCTCGTGTCCAGCCAGGTCCAGCACCAGCTTCCACTTTCCACACCTGCAGAAGTATCTAGGTTTCTCCCACTGAAGTGTTATCCATTTATGTACTCACAATATTGCATGCTTTCCAACTGCTGGTTGGCAGCAGCTGGGGACAAGCGGCAATAGTTCATCCTGTCTTGCAGAGCTGGGCTTGAACTACCAGAGTGCAGACCATTTCTGGCTAGCAGTTCCAGCATCATTAAACTATCATGCCACTGTGTCTTCCGGGATCTGCTAGGGATTCCATATCTACTTTATGATCTGAGTGAAGATAATGTTTTATTCTGTAATATGTTGATCAGTGTTTCTGGAGTGCTCCCAAGAACCAGAGCATATAACATATGAAGTACATTAAGATTTGTAGTATAAATCACATGCTTTCTTATGCAATAATGACAACACTTGTATAAGATCTTTTCCAGAAGCTGAATGTAACACTGTGCTGGAAAAAGTGCTAAATTAGACCACATACTAATTGGAAAATGAAAGGAATAGAATAGAATAGAATAGAATAGAATAGAATAGAATAGAATAGAATAGAATAGAATACTTTATTGGCCAAGTGTGATTGGACACACGAGGAATTTGTCTTGGTGCAAATACTCTCAGTATACATAAAGAAAAGATACATTCGTTAAGAATCAAGAATCATAACGTACAACACTTAATGATAGTCATAAGGTACAATCAACAATCAAATCATACTAGGAAACAGTCAATATAAATCGTAAGGATGCAAGTGACAAAGTTACAGTCCTATAATCACAAGTGAAAGGGGATGGGTGATAAGGAGTGATTAGAAGATTAACAGTAATAGTAGTGCAGATTTTGTAATAGTTGAACAGTGTTGAGGGAATTATTTGCTTAGCAGAGTGATGGCTTTCGGGAAAAAACTGTTCTTGTGTCTAGTTGTTCTGGTGTGCAGTGCTCTATAGCGTCGTTTTGAGGGAAGGAGTTGAAACAGTTTATGTCCGGGATGTGAGGGATCTGTAAATATTTTTGTTAAGTTTGGGAAATAATGGAGACCAGACATCTGACCAGTGACTTCAACTCTTTAATAATCGTAAATAGAACAGAACAGAACAGAGCAAGGCTATGGGCAACAGCAACCCTTTTATAGGGTTATCTGCTACCTTATTAACCAATGGCATGTGCCATAAGTTCAAACTTATAACCAATGAGAAGTGTCCAAATAGTGGCCAATCAGGGACTACTTATGGACAAATCCCTAGTTGTTGTATAAGGGCCAATCAGGTGTGCAGGTTTCCAAACCCTGATTTGCATTTATATTAGTAACTTTTATTGATTCACAATACCCCTCCCCCTTGGGTTCCGTTTGAGGGGAGCTGTAATAAAATCCTCAAGATAGACAGGCCGTTTGGTCTGTCTGGATGATTTCCGTGGCTCCACCGGTTTTGGTCTAAGGTCCGGTTCCGGTGGAGCGTTTGGATGACCTTTATTAAATTCAGTTTCGCTGCACGGTGATTCCGTGCTGCTTCCACTGTGGTGGTCTCTGCTACTCCGTGTTTCTTCGGGGTTTTGCAGTTCGGTTTCCCCGTATTAAAGTTCCCTGAAAAATTCAACTCCCTCCCGCTTCAAGTTCCGGTGTTCCGCTGGGCCGTAGGGTTTCCGTTGGCCCGCTATTTGTCATATCAAAGTCAATTTCCTCGATATTTCCTCCCCCTTGAGTTGGTGAACCCGGGGAGTCATGGGTGCTGGGTGGTAATCTCGATCGGAGTTGGTCTATGTGGCATTTCCACACCCTCCCATCGTCCGTTAGCAGGCGGTAAGATCTAGGCCCGGTAAGGTGGGTAACGGTTGCGGGTATCCATAACGGGTCGCCGGAAAAGTTTTTGGCAAAGATTAAATCGCCTACCTTAAATTCCCGGCATTTGCTGCTGGAGCCGAAGGGCTTTTCCGGTGCGAATGCGGGGTGGAGCCGGTCAAGGTGCGATCGTAGTTTCCGCCCCATAAGAAGTTCAGCGGGCGTTTTGTTGGTCACGCTGTGGGGCGTGATGTGCTGCAACAAGAGAATTCGATTGATTTTCTCTTCGATGTTGCCAAATTCCATTTTGTGCAGGGTCTTTTTTACAAATTGTACCATGCGTTCTGCACGTCCATTCGCCGCAGGGTGCGCGGGCGAGGTTAGCGCATGGCGGATGCCTCGATCAGCAAGAAATTGTTCAAAGGGTAATGCAGTAAACTGTGGGCCGTTGTCCGAGACCAACACGTCCGGAAACCCGTGTGTGGCAAATAGTCTGTTTAATTTATTGATGACTGAGTCCGTTGTAGTTGTATTCATTCGATGAATCTCGAGCCAGTTTGAATAGGCGTCGACAGTAATAAGGAAAGTGTGTCCTTTGGTAGGCCCCGCAAAGTCAATATGAATACGGGACCAAGGTCCCCTCGGAGTTTCCCATTCGGTTGGGCTTGCTTTAGGTGGGGCGTTGCTGACGTCCTGGCAACGTTGACAAGTAGCGACCCAGGCCTCAATTCTTTTGTTGATTCCCAGCCACCAAGCGTAGCTGCGTGCGAGTGCTTTCATCCGCACGATACCCGGATGTCCCTCATGCAATACCGCCAAAACAGTTTGTTGCAATTTGCCAGGGATTACGACTCGATCGCCCCACAAGATACAGCCTTTTTGGGAAAACAGTTCGGTTTGGCGGGCTTTGAAAGGCGCCCATTCCGGTGCTATTTGGTCCGTCGGCCACCCCCGTTCAACCCAGCACAGAATGTGTTGCAGAACTGGGTCGCATTTCGTTTCAAAGGCAATGTCTCTAGCCGTCAATGGTGGTGCATGTAGAGCTTTGATCTGTAGTGTTGAGATGGTTGGGGCTGGATCTACAACAGAGTCTGGGAGCGGTGTTCTGCTCAATGCATCAGCGTGGAGAATTGATTTCCCCGGGCGATGTTGCAAGGTGTAGTTGTAGGCTGCCAAGAATTCAGACCAACGAGTCATTCTGGGGGACAATATATACGGGGTTGGTTTATTACCCGCAATGATCCCCAGTAGCGGTTTATGATCCGTAATTATCGTAAACGCACGGCCATAAACATATTCATGAAATCTTTTAACTGCAGCCACAATAGCTAAAGCTTCCTTGTCCAGCTGACTATAATTTCTTTCAGCTTTAGCTAGGGTTCGCGAAAAAAACGCGATGGGGGCTTCCGCTCCATTTGGTAATACGTGGGCCAGAATTGCCCCAACCCCAAAAGGTGATGCGTCACACGTGATAGTGAGCGGAAGAGTCTCGTTGTACTGCATAAGTACAGAATCAGAAGTTAGCAATTTCTTTACTTGTTGGAAAGCACATTGTTCCCGTTGTCCCCAAACCCACGTTGCTTTTTTGTCTAATAGTCTATGCAATGGTTCTGCTACCATTGCTTTGTGGGGTAAAAAGACATTATAGAAATTGATAAGTCCAAGGAACACCTGTAGGTCTGCCTTGTTCCTTGGAGTGGGGGCCTTTTTAATCGCCCTTAATTTGTCTTCGGTGGGATGGATTCCTTGGCTGTCCAGGAGGTATCCCAAAAATTCTACTTTTTCGGTACATAACTGGCATTTATCTTTTTTAACTCGGAGGCCTGCATTTTGGAATCTTCGTAAAACCTCTCTGAGTCGCTTTTCTAGGATGTCTTTGTTAGGGGCGGCGATGAGTACATCATCGAAATATGGTACGACCCCTCTGATCCCTTGTAACAACCTTTCCATTAAACTCTGAAAGATTCCGGGGGCAACGCTTACCCCGAACTGGAGCCAGTTGCATTTAAATTTGCCCCTATGCGTTACGATAGTTTGCGCTTCTGCCGTGGTAGGATCTACAGGCAATTGCTGATACGCCTGGGCTAGATCTAGTTTAGCGAAAACTTTCCCGCCACCCAGGGAATGGAGCAAGTGTTGCACTACCGGCACTGGATATGCACTTTGCTGTAGTGCATGGTTTAAGGTGGCCCGGTAGTCTCCGCAAATTCTCAGTGACCCATCAGGCTTGATAGGCGTCACTATAGGGGTTTCCCAGCGGGCGTGGTCAGTGGGTTCCAGCACGCCCTGCGCTATTAACTTATCGAGTTGTTCATCGATTTTAGGCTTCAAGGCGAATTGCACCCGACGTGGCTTAAGGCGGATGGGTGCTATCTCAGGGTTCAAGTTAAACGAAATCGGGGTCCCCTTGTACTTGCCTAGTCCGTTCGCGAAAACGTCTTGGAATTCTTGCACGAGTGCTTCCTCCCAATCGTTGCTCTCGGCTCGGTGGACTCCGGCTACAGTAATTCCAAGCGGCCTGAACCATTGAAGGCCTAAAAGACTAGGCCTGTCGCGGTCCACGACAGTCAGTGGCAGAGCGACGGTACGGTCCTTGAAAGAGATCTGGAATCTGAGGGACCCGACGACGGGAATTCGGTTGCCCTGATAGTCTTTGAGTATAACCCTTTGAGGGTTAAGGTCTTGGCGGCGAATCGTTGGAATGAGCTGTTGGAGCATTTTCCACGACACCATCGAGAGGGAAGATCCCGAGTCTACCTCCATCACGCAAGGTTTGTTTTCGATGGCGACCTTTACTCGGATTTTCCCGGCATCAAGGGATGTAGCGTGGCCAATGGTGATTGTTTGGTGGGTCTCTTCCCGCCTGGTTTCTTCACGCCTGATGGAAGTGGTGGACGGCTTGTTTCTGTAGGAGTGGTTTCCCCATTGGTGGTTCAGTTTTTCTCGGTGTGTGCTGAAGAATCCTGAAGATTGGCATTCGGCCTGTCGGGGTTTGGAGTTTTGTTTGCTTCTGCAAACCTTTGCGATGTGACCTCGTCTCCCGCAATTTCGGCAGAGTGCATCGAGGAATTTGCAGTTGGATCGTGGGTGATTCGCCCCACATCCTGCACACGGTCGGAATGAGGGTTGTGTGAACTGGTCTCGTTCCGTTCGGAGTCGGTTGACCTCTTCCTCATCGCTTTCTGATGGGGATTCTAGGTCTTCGTGGTGAGTCGATACCGGTGTCTCTCTGAGCGAGGCGAGGTATCATTGGCGAGTTTACGTAGCGGTGCGTTGGTGCGGCGCATTCGGGCTGCCGACTTCTTGGTCGCCTCCGCTGCCGAGGCTTCTTTAAGGGCATCGTTGAGGCTGATGTCCCCCTTAGCCATAATTTTGCTCTGGATCGTGCCGTCTTCTAGGCCCAGAACCAGGCGGTCCCGGAGGGCTTCTTCTAAGTCGGCGAATCCACAGAGGCCTCCAAGGTTGCGGAGGTCCACGATGTAATTGGCAAGGCTCACGCCCTTCCGTTGGTCCCTCTGGTAATATTCGTGTCTTCTGACTAAGGTTGGCACGGTGGGCGCGTAGTGAGCCCGTAGTAAGGGCTCGAGGACGTCCCAGTCCATCTCTTTTACCTCTGCTGGCTTGGCAAGTGATTTTGCCATTTTAAACACGGTAGGCCCGCAGTGAGTTAGAAAGATAGCTCTTTTTTTGCCGGTTGTTGCATCTTTCAAATTGTTGGTCTCCAGAAACATCTGGAACCGGTCCATGTATGCCTCCCAGTCTTCGGTTTCTGGGTTGAATGGAGCGGGTGGTACGGCACCGCTGGCCATGTTGCCGTTGATGGTGCGTCTTCGACCACGTGCTCTGTTGGTTGCTCTGTAACTCAGTCAGCTCTTCGGTCTCCGTATCCCATCCTCGTCGCCAGTGTTAAGTTTGGGAAATAATGGAGACCAGACATCTGACCAGTGACTTCAACTCTTTAATAATCGTAAATAGAACAGAACAGAACAGAGCAAGGCTATGGGCAACAGCAACCCTTTTATAGGGTTATCTGCTACCTTATTAACCAATGGCATGTGCCATAAGTTCAAACTTATAACCAATGAGAAGTGTCCAAATAGTGGCCAATCAGGGACTACTTATGGACCAATCCCTAGTTGTTGTATAAGGGCCAATCAGGTGTGCAGGTTTCCAAACCCTGATTTGCATTTATATTAGTAACTTTTATTGATTCACAACAATTTTCACAGCCCTCTTCTTGACTCATGCAGTATACAGGTCCTCAATTGAAGGCAGGTGGGTAGTAATTGTTTTTTCTGCAGTCCTAATTATCCTCTGAAGTCTGTGTCTGCCCTGTTGGGTTGCAGAACCAAACCAGACAGTTATAGAGGTGCAGATGATAGACTCAATAATTTCTCTGTAGAACTGTATCAGCAGCTCTTTGGGCAGTTTGAGCTTTCTGAGTTGGCGCAGGAAGAACATTCTTTGTTGTGCTTTTTTGATGACATTTTTGATGTTAGGTGTCCATTTTGGGTCATGTGATATAGTAGAACCTAAAAATTTGAAGGTCTCTACTGTTGATACTGTGTTGTCTAGTATTGTAAGAGGTGGTAGTATGGGAGGATTTCTTCTAAAGTCTACCACCATTTCTATGGTTTTGAGTGCGTTCAGTTCCAGATTGTTCTGGTTACACCATGAGGCAAGTTGTATAAGAGTATAGAAAACTTTTTCTAAGCAACTTGGAACAGAATCTGATTTGATGCTCAGACAAGAAGTGATTCTGCACTTGTCTGCATTTGCAAAATGAAACTAAAATATAGATTTTATGAAGGACACAGTCAACATTACAGCTCTTAAATGAGTTAAACATTGATGATAATGGACCTGTTTATTGGATTATATCTTATTAGTAAAAAGAAAAGCAAGCAAAACAGAAACATTAAGGTCTTCATTATTTGCTGTATTCATTTATTCATTCATTCCTAAGAACAAATATTTCAAAAGCATTAATTGCTGTTGTTTGTATTTTAGACATATTCGTATCTGAAGATTTACTGTAAATATATTAATAGTTATAAGGTTCATGTCAATAAGCAATAGTGAGATAAAGTGCTTTTTTCACTCCAAAAACACTGTTTACACTACAGGAAGAATAATAATTTAGAGCTATGACAAAATGATTGCTGTTTTGAGAAACAGTTTTGGTTATCCTGAAAAATTTAGCTCATGTAAGATTGAACTGTATTGTTTCTCAACTTAGCAATGGTAAGAAGTGTAGAATTCAACTCCCATAATTCCTCAGTCAATTTCTGAGGTTGGTAAAATTGCTGATAATGAGAAAAAAAGTTCTGTTGTAATGGTGATAGCATCTTATTTGCTATAGAAACTTGGATGGAATTTTCTCTCTGATCTATCTAGGTAGTATTATGCTTATTTTTGATCATTTCTCCTTAGTGGTGCTGTCATATTGTAACATGCTGAATAGTTCTTCATTAAAGTTTCAGTGACTAGAATAGAATGGAATGGAATGGAATGGAATGGAATAGAATAGAATAGAATAGAATAGAATAGAATAGAATAGAATAGAATAGAATAGAATAGAACAGAACAGAACAGAATTCTTTATTGGCCAAGTGTGATTGGACACACAAGAAATTTGTCTTGGTGCAAATGCTCTCAGTATACATAAAAGAAATGATACATTCATCAAGAGTCACAAATCATAAGGTACAACACTTAATAATAGTCATAGGGTTCAGTAAGCAATCAAATCATACTAGGAAACAGTCAGTACAGATTGTAAGGATACAAGCGACAAAGTTACAGTCATACAGTCACAAGTGGGAGGGGATGGGTGATAAGGAGTGATGAGAAGGTTAATAGTAGTGCAGACTTTGTAAATATGTGACTATGTGATCCATGACAATTTATTTTGACTAATCCAGGATAAGAAAAAAAATAAGGTGTACGATAAATAATGGCATCAAAGCAGTCATGAGGTACAGAAATGGATAAACTACCTGCTATTTTTGGAATGAAGATGGAAATATTATATTAGTACTGGAAATTTCTTTTTCTTTTACTGTTGTTAAATATTAGACTAGTAATGTCTGGTATCAAATGGTCTACAAATTCTATTATATTAATTTTTATAATTTCTTGTGATAAAGTAATTGACATTCTTACTTTAATTATCTCCTAATACATGCAGTGTTGAACATGTCAAACATTTTGGTCTTTTAAATGTCTATTTGCTAGGGTATATTTTGATAAACACTGAATAGACATGTCTTTCTCTTTTTTCTAAATTATTTAATATATAAAGAATGTATGGAGAGAACTTTATTTGGAATGAAAGATTAACTTTTATGTTGCATACCCATATTTTTTATTTCCAAGCAACCATTAGGGACGAAGCAACCTCTGCCACATTTCTGCTACATTTACTCTACAATTGATGATGTTTGCTCTCATCTACAAAGTACTGTAGAGAGACACAGTGCAATCACATTTCTATTTTGAAAATGCAAGAAAAGGAAGTTTGTGTGGTGCTAAGAGACTGAGCAACATAAGAGGTGGGAGGGCAAAGCAACTTTTGATGTTGTATATTCAGTGAGCCATTTAGTGGTTGAAATATAGCCTATGCTATAGCAACACTGTTCATTGTGGATTTTGTGAAAAGAGCAAAACTTGTGTGAATATTTTATATCAATGTAAAAATAAAGAACTTCTAGAAGTAAATTTCTTATTTTTGTTCTACAGACAATTTGAAAATGGCTAAGAGTCTTGGAGTACCATTTATTTTATTTTTGTTTGCTTGACAAATCAAGCCTTCATGCAAGTCATATTTTAATAGATATTAAAACCACTACTAATAGTATTCTCATAGAGATTCATAATATTAATTTTATAAGAATTAGATGAAAGGGATCATTCACAGAGTTAAAATCAGTAACAGCTACAAAAATGATGATAATACAAGGTGTGGAGTTAGATACTGACATTCGTAACTGCTTTGCAAATTCTGCAAACTACATAAATTAGTCTGTCCATAAGCGGTCTTTAGATCTGTGGGAGACGTTATGTAACAATTAAGTCTGATTATCTTTATGTTATGTATCTATTGTTCCAGAAGTGGACAACTCAACTGTTTTGGTAAGCCAAGAGGAGCAGGAAGCAGCAAGGCTTCAGAGGGCTAAAATCCCACCTTCCTTACAAAAATCCCCCCAAACTGAAATCATTAATTTTTCCATCCAAAACTAAGTGGACAATTCTTTCACTGAATGACAAAAGTAATCTATGCACGATGAAAATGGGAATCAATGCATCCTATCTTGCTCTATGGATAGTTATGCCCATGATAGCAAACAAAACATGTTAGATTATCTTTATGTTCCCCATAGACAAATTTTACTCTTTCACCTGTAAGGATTAACTTCGACTGCCCATACTTTCTTCCACTAAGAAGGAAAATATGAGTGAAAAACTATCCGGTTTGAGTAGCCCATGCTTTTTGATATTGAGGAGGCTGCATGGCTGATAGAAAAGCAACATAGGAAGAAACCCTCATGCAAGCTTTTGTAAACAACTTAGATTACATTTATAAACCAGAGGTTTTGAATTTATCTTGTCCTACCTTGCAGTTGCTTTAACTATGTGTGAAATCATGTATATAAGAATCATTCAAAAATCACATCAATTGTATGTCCTTTTCATTAAAACTTCATATAACAGAATTGGATGTCACCTTGGAGGTCTTCTAGTCCCTGCTCAAGCTGGAAACCTTATATCATTTCAGACAAATAGCTATACAATTTCTTCTTAAAAATCTCTAGTGTGTCTAGCTTCTTAACTGAAGAAGTTTCTTGGATGAGAAGTGAAACATCTTAAAGGAAAAACAAAGAAAGTCCAGTTACCTTTTGGAAAAGCACCTTTGGACAACCACGGGCTGGATGACTGAGAATCTCCTTAGACATTTTTATTTTGAACACATTTTGGATATATAGTCACTTTTCAGAGTGAAATGGACAGCACATAATGTTAATAAATAAACAAATCTTGGATGTATCTTTCCCAAATAAATAATTTTGGTACACAGCTTTTCCAAAATGAATGCATTTTTGCCTGCTGAATACATTTCAATCAGTAGTACTGATGACATTACCCTGTTTGGGTAATGCAACATCTGTATGAAAACAAACAAGCTCAGAGATCACCAAGGGCTCCTTACTTCAACCCTGAACTACAAATATTCTCCTTTGTTGAAATACATTTCCCCAAATATAAACAGTTTGCACATAACTCTATGTATTTTAGAGATAATTTTTGAGCCAATAAAAACGTGGCAGTGGAATCTAGCAGACTCTATGAATTAAATGTTCATTTAACCTGTAAAGGATTCCATGTTGATGAACCACAGTGTTTTATTTGATAAGCCATCAAAGCTAGATTTTTCTTTCACATCCCTTCCCTTGCCTTCATTCTGAGGGATGAGGAACCTATGGATTTTGAATGTTTGTTTCCTATAATTCCTGGAAATCTCAATCAGCAAGTTAATTATTACCAATAAGGGGAGTAAAGTTGAATGTCCCCTTGAGATAATCAGGTTGCAGGATTGAAGAAAAGAATCCAAACTATTCCATCACCTCTGCTGAGAGATTAAATGATTCGATGTTGTTCCCTTCGAGTATTTGCCTTGCTCCCTCTTTACTGGCTCTTTCCTTACTATAGATATTTTGTAGCTTTAAGAATTGACCTTTCTTCTTCTGTCTTTCCTTGTGTCAATACTACTTGCTGGGAAAGCAGAAATATCCTATTACATTCACTTCATATTTGTGGATTTCCTTAAACCATTTTATTGGATGCATGGAAGCTGAGTGTCAGATGAGACAAGTTTTTATCGAATCCTACACCACTTTTCTTATGTCCTTATATACTGTACATCTTGATTTCTGAAATGGGGCAAGATACAAGCAATTCAGGGAAATAAAATGTGACACTAAGCTGATGTCTTACTAAAACAATTTTTCCCCAGGGGAAATAAACTCAAGAGCTAATGTTCAAGTTTCAGTCAGGGCTGTGTGGGAAATGGATGCTGGCTAAATGAGTTCATTGCGGTTACAGAAGCATAAAAGAAGGTGAAAGGAAGTTTTTGAAATCTACAGTCTCTTCAGAGTAATGATTATGTAAACAATAGGGTTTAACATTATAAATAAACCCTGATATGTTGAGCAAGCTGCTCCTACCAAACAGAACATCATTAAAACTGCAGAAGAGAGTTTCAAATTTTATAATGTTAATCATATACAACTGCCCTCCCATATATAGTAGTAGTTATGATATGCACACAAATCTGTACTTTCATGAGGGCAATGCCAATAAATTATTTGTGATGTACTTCTTGGGTAAGAAAAGAAAGGCACTAATAATCTTCCTTCCTAGATATCAGACACACATCTTTAATATTCTTCAAATGCATATTGTAGTCAATTATTTTGGAAAATGTGAGAGCAGATTCATGTCTACGGAAACAGTTTTCTGTTTAAATTCAAATTCATCAAAGCAAACATTGCAGACATTGCATACTCTTTGAATTGCAGCCAGCAGTATTTTTTCCCCTTTGATAGTCTCTTCCTTTTTTCAGTGATTTGTTTTGGTTTAGATTTGTTTTGGTTTGCTGTTTAGTGATATAGATGTACTGTGCATTTTTCTGTCTAAGCACAACAGCTCTGGTTTTGTCAATTCCATTATTAGTAGTGTTGCTTTATTACAAATAGTAAGATTTGAATATGCCCAGATGAAGTTTGTTTAAGAATGGAATCAAAAGTTAAATCCTTCAAAGCAAAAGTGAGACAATTTCTCTTCCTTTCCCTTGCCTCCCCTCTATCCCAACCTCTCTTCTTTTATATTAACAAACTAGATGTTGTTTTTTGCATGTCCACCTTGCCTCATATACAGGAACTATTTTATTGTTACCAATCCTCTAATGAAGGTGAATACTAACTGCCTGTTTACAGATGGACAAATAAAACCACATGTGTTGTGAATGAAAGAAATTAATAAAGATTCATTTGCCTAGCAGGATCGTAATCCTGCACGTTCTATTGGCCTATAAAATGGCAAGTTGCGATTGGTCCAGTCCGAGCAATCTGACTGGCTGTTGGCGGGCCGCGCCAACATTCAAACACTATAACTCTATCCATTGGGTATCCGGATAGCAGCTTACGCTATAAAAGAGTGACTGCTAGCCGGGGTTTTTTTTGTCTCTGTTATGCTTGTGAATAAAGAGCTGAAGTTCACGGTTTACAGTCTGGTCTCCGTTCATTGAACCCATGCCTCAAACTTAACACTGGCGATGAAGATGGGATGCAGAGACAATAGAGCTGAATAAACCCTACAGAGCACCAACCGAAGCACGTGGCTGAGAGCGCATCTACATTGGCAGGATGTCAGGTGGCACTATACCACCCGCTCCTTTTGACCCGGAAAAGGAAGACTGGGAGTCGTATATGGATCGGTTCCAAATGTTTTTAGAAACCAACAATTTGAAGGATGCAACAGCCGGAAAGAAGCGGGCGGTGTTCTTGACCCATTGTGGACCAGCCGTTTTTAGAATGGCAAAGGCGCTCGCGAAACCGGCTGAAGTGACAGCAATGGATTGGGACAACCTTGAGCCTATCCTACGGGCTCACTATGCCCCCGCCATACCAACATTGGTTCGGAGACATGAATTTTATCAACAGGATCAGTGCCAGGGTGAAAGTATTGCAGACTTCATCGCTGACCTAAGGAACCTGGGAGGCCTCTGTGGGTTTTCAGACCTAGAAGAAGCTATGCGAGACCGCATAGTTCTGGGGTTAGATGACCACGCAGTACAGAGCAAGATCATGGCAAAAGGGGACATCGATCTTGCAGATGCCATTGCTGACGCTACTGCAGCAGAGGCAACCAAGAAGTCAGCCGCTCGAATGCGCCGCACAAACGCACCGCTCCGTCAATTCACCCATGAAGCCTCGCCTCAACCAGAAAGACACTCAGCGACAGCGCACCATGAGGACCTCGAGTCCCAATCCGAGAGTGATGAAGAAGAGGTCAACAGACTTCGGGCCGAATGAGATCAACAAACGCTAAAAGGTCAGCGCCCATGTGCGGGTTGCGGGGGAAACCACCCGCGATCCGGTTGCAAATTCCTCGACGCAATCTGCCGTTCCTGTGGGAAAAGAGGCCACATCGCTCGGGTCTGCAGAAGTAAGAGGGAATTCAACACAAATAGAAGAGAGAACAACCTCTGCCAGACCACAGGAAACCTCCCTGCAAATCGGGATCGTTTGAATAACCAATGGAACAACCATGCCTACAACAGTAAAACATCTACTCTTCCAGCACGGCGAGAAGAGACTCACCAGACTATTATTATCGGCCACGCTTCGTCATTAGACAAACAAAAGATCCGAGTGGAAGTGGCGATCGAGAACAAACCTTGCCTGATGGAAGTCGACTCCGGATCGTC
Source organism: Notechis scutatus (assembly GCF_049901735.1). Classification (NCBI taxonomy): domain Eukaryota; kingdom Metazoa; phylum Chordata; class Lepidosauria; order Squamata; family Elapidae; genus Notechis; species Notechis scutatus. The sequence goes on along the minus strand of NC_142012.1, from coordinate 141,489,210 downwards.
CCTCTCGATGGTTTCCTGGAAGACCCTTAAACAGCTGATCCCTACCATCCGTCGGCAAGACCTCAGGACACAGAAAATCATCCTCAGAGATTACCAGGGGAACTCGATCCCAGTCGTCGGAGTGAGTCAAGTCCGTGTTTCCTTTAAAGATCGTGCCGTGTCTCTCCCATTAACTGTCGCCGATGGGGACCGACCCAGCTTACTAGGCCTACAATGGTTCGCCCCACTGGGATCGAGGTGGCCGGCATTCACCAGGCCGGAAGCGACGATTGGGAAGAGAACATCGTCCAGGAGTTCCACGATGTGTTTTCGGACAACTTAGGCAAGTACAAGGGGACCCCTATAGCATTTAGCCTCAATCCAGAAGTAGCCCCTATCCGCCTTAAACCTCGTCGGGTTCCATTCGCCCTTAAACCCAAGATTGACGAGCAACTTGATAAGTTAATAGCTCATGGGGTATTGGAGCCTATTGACCACGCCCGTTGGGAAACCCCAATCGTAACCCCCATCAAACCGGATGGGTCGATCAGAATTTGTGGAGACTACCGTGCCACTCTGAACCACGCACTTCAACAGAGCGCTTATCCGGTGCCGGTAGTTCAACATCTTCTCCACTCCCTGGGCGGCGGGAAGATTTTCGCAAAGTTAGACTTAGCGCAAGCGTATCAACAACTACCCGTTGATGCGGAGACCGCAGAGGCACAGACTATCGTTACCCACCGTAGTGCCTTTAAATGCAACAGGCTCCAGTTCGGGGTAAGTGTAGCTCCCGGGATATTTCAGAGTCTAATGGAGAGACTTTTGCAAGGCATCAAAGGGGTTGTACCGTATTTTTATGACGTTTTAACTGCTGCTCCTAATAAAGAAGAGCTCGAACGGCGTCTCAAACTAGTTCTACAGAGATTCAAAGACGCCGGCCTTAAGGTGAAAAAAAATAAGTGTCAACTGTGTACTGAGCGGGTGGAGTTTCTTGGGTATCTCCTCGATAAACAAGGGATTCACCCTACACGAAAACAAACTCAGGGCAATCAAGAACGCCCCAAGACCTAAAATAAGACTGATCTCCAGGCTTTCCTTGGACTTATTAACTTTTACAACATCTTCTTGTCCCAGAAGGCGACCGTAGCTGAGCCCCTACATAGACTTCTCGACAAGAAAGCCACCTGGGTCTGGGGACATCGAGAAGAATGCTCTTTTCAAAAAGTGAAAGATTTATTAACATCCGATACTGTTCTAATGCAGTACAATGAGACCTTGCCACTCAATATTACGTGTGACGCATCACCATTTGGGGTTGGAGCCATCTTGAGTCACGTGTTACCAAATGGGCATGAAGCAACCATTGCGTACTTTTCACGGACATTAGCGAAGGCTGAACGAAACTATAGCCAACTGGACAAAGAGGCTCTTGCTATTGTATCGGCCGTGAAGCGATTCCATGAATATGTTTACGGGCGGCCTTTTACTCTAGTTACAGACCACAAGCCTTTACTTGGCATTTTAGCAGGTGATAAACCAACCCCATACATATTATCGCCTAGAATGACTCGCTGGTCAGAATTCCTAGCAGCCTACAGCTACGTACTACAGCATCGCCCGGGGAAAGCCATTCCCCATGCTGACGCTTTGAGCCATTCCCCACTTCCGGAAACCGTCAGCAACCCAGCTCCAACCCTCACCACGTTGCAAATTGAAACTCTCAACTCGCCGCCACTAACGGCAAGAGATATCGCTGCCAGCACAAAACGAGACTCTATCCTCGCAAAAGTTCTTAGTTGGGTCGAACGCGGGTGGCCAGTTGAAGAAACACCGCCATTTTTACGCCGTTCAAGCACCGGCAAATGGAACTATTCTCCCAGAAGGGCTGCATCCTATGGGGAGATAGAGTCGTCGTGCCAGAGAAACTACAGCGACTCGTGTTGCAAACACTACACGAAGGACACCCGGCATCGTCCGTATGAAGGCTCCTCGGCCGGGTTACGCGTGGTGGCCAGGCATCGATAAACAAATTGAAGCCTGGGTTACCACGCAGAAACTGTCAAGAAGTTAGCAACGCCCACCGAGAGCAATTCCCACCGAATGGGAAACTCCTCGAGGCCCGTGGTCCCGCATCCACATTGATTTTGCGGGACCCACGAAAGGACACACTTTTCTCCTAACCGTGGATGCCTACTCCAACTGGCTCGAAATCCACAAGATGAAAAGCACAACCACTGACTCGGTCATTAAAAACTAGATAGATTATTTGCAACGCACGGTTTCCCGGACGTTCTAGTTTCTGACAACGAACCCCAGTTTACGGCCTCACCTTCGAACAATACTTAGCGGACCGGGCATCCGCCACGCCCTAACTTCGCCGGCTCACCCTGCGGCAAATGGTAGGGCTGAACGAATGGTCCAATTCCTTAAAAAGACACTCCAAAAAATGGATCCGGGAGACATCGACGCTAGATTGAACAAAATACTCTTACTACAACACATTACCCCCACAGTGTCACCAACAAGACCCCAGCCGAACTTTTAATGGGGCGGAAGCTTCGCTCCCACCTTGACCGACTACACCCATCTTACTCGCCAGAGAAACCCTGTGGATCCAGCGGAATGTATCGCCAATTCAAGGTAGGCGACTTGGTCTACACAAAAAACCTTTCCGGCAAACCGCTGGGTCCCAGCCACCGTAGTCTACCTTACTGGCCCTAGATCCTACCGCCTTAAGACGACAGACAGCAAGATTTGGAAACTCCACATAGACCAACTCCGATCTCGTTTACAATCAAATATCAGCGCCCCCGGACTTCCAAACTGAGGGGGAGGGAATACCGAGGGGACGAAGACCACATAGACGACGTAATCGGGGACAGACGGCCACTAAACACAATGCTCGCGCCACCTGAAGAAGGTCCGGGATCAGGGCATCCTCCCCACAGGCTATGGATTTTGAATGTTTGTTTCCTATAATTCCTGGAAATCTCAATCAGCAAGTTAATTATTACCAATAAGGGGAGTAAAGTTGAATGTCCCCTTGAGATAATCAGGTTGCAGGATTGAAGAAAAGAATCCAAACTATTCCATCACCTCTGCTGAGAGATTAAATGATTCGATGTTGTTCCCTTCGAGTATTTGCCTTGCTCCCTCTTTACTGGCTCTTTCCTTACTATAGATATTTTGTAGCTTTAAGAATTGACCTTTCTTCTTCTGTCTTTCCTTGTGTCAATACTACTTGCTGGGAAAGCAGAAATATCCTATTACATTCACTTCATATTTGTGGATTTCCTTAAACCATTTTATTGGATGCATGGAAGCTGAGTGTCAGATGAGACAAGTTTTTATCGAATCCTACACCACTTTTCTTATGTCCTTATATACTGTACATCTTGATTTCTGAAATGGGGCAAGATACAAGCAATTCAGGAAATAAAATGTGACACTAAGCTGATGTCTTACTAAAACAATTTTTCCCCAGGGAAATAAACTCAAGAGCTAATGTTCAAGTTTCAGTCAGGGCTGTGTGGGAAATGGATGCTGGCTAAATGAGTTCATTGCGGTTACAGAAGCATAAAAGAAGGTGAAAGGAAGTTTTTGAAATCTACAGTCTCTTCAGAGTAATGATTATGTAAACAATAGGGTTTAACATTATAAATAAACCCTGATATGTTGAGCAAGCTGCTCCTACCAAACAGAACATCATTAAAACTGCAGAAGAGAGTTTCAAATTTTATAATGTTAATCATATACAACTGCCCTCCCATATATAGTAGTAGTTATGATATGCACACAAATCTGTACTTTCATGAGGGCAATGCCAATAAATTATTTGTGATGTACTTCTTGGGTAAGAAAAGAAAGGCACTAATAATCTTCCTTCCTAGATATCAGACACACATCTTTAATATTCTTCAAATGCATATTGTAGTCAATTATTTTGGAAAATGTGAGCAGATTCATGTCTACGGAAACAGTTTTCTGTTTAAATTCAAATTCATCAAAGCAAACATTGCAGACATTGCATACTCTTTGAATTGCAGCCAGCAGTATTTTTCCCCTTTGATAGTCTCTTCCTTTTTTCAGTGATTTGTTTTGGTTTAGATTTGTTTTGGTTTGCTGTTTAGTGATATAGATGTACTGTGCATTTTTCTGTCTAAGCACAACAGCTCTGGTTTTGTCAATTCCATTATTAGTAGTGTTGCTTTATTACAAATAGTAAGATTTGAATATGCCCAGATGAAGTTTGTTTAAGAATGGAATCAAAAGTTAAATCCTTCAAAGCAAAAAGTGAGACAATTTCTCTTCCTTTCCCTTGCCTCCCCTCTATCCCAACCTCTCTTCTTTTATATTAACAAACTAGATGTTGTTTTTTGCATGTCCACCTTGCCTCATATACAGGAACTATTTTATTGTTATCAATCCTCTAATGAAGGTGAATACTAACTGCCTGTTTACAGATGGACAAATGAAACCACATGCTTTGCCAGAACTGTACAATACATGTGAGCAAAATCTGAGTCTAATTTTTCTGTCCACTGGGAGATGCCATCCATTCATAGCTGGTACATTAAGACAAACTTTTTGGTGATCGTTTGGGATTATGGAGCAGTGAATCAAATAAATGCTTACTAATTAGGTCTGCCCAACATATCAGGGTTTACTTATAATGTTAAACCCTATCATTATGTTGGACTTTTAGAAGGGTAACCGGTAGAAATTGATGGTATTGACAAATCATACCTCACATATGGACACATCCAGTTATTTGAAAGAACTGCTGATAACTCATATACCTGTCAGTGAAAGCAACCAGAATCAGAACCAATAAGACCAGAGTTTTGGAATTTTTCTATTTCCAAGGGAATGTAGTCAGTCTGGTGAGATTCTTGTAACATATAAGAATCTCACCAGACTAATTATATTCCCTTGGAAATAGAAAAATAATGCTTCAAGGATTCTGAGGAAAGTCTAACATGTGTAGTGCAGAGACTCCAAACTCAGCCCCTTCTTAACACCTTGCTCCAATCTGCCTGGAGATTCCACACATAATTTGTGCCTTTGACTGTTAGCGGCCATAGTCATTTGGTTCTAAAGTGAATTTCCATGTTGGGGTAAAGAGCTTTTCTTCACCTGGTACTTGTTCTGTGGTATACACTCTTACTGGCAGTGGTGGTATTCAATTTTTTTTACTACTGGTTCTGTGGGTGTGATTTAGTGCACATGTCTTGGTGGGCATGGTAGGGGAACGATACAAAAATCTCCATTCCCTCCCCACCCAACTAACCTGATTTCTTTTCTGTTCTCCTGTGCAGGGCCGATCAGCTGGGACTCCGATTAGCTGGGACTTGCCAGGCAGTGAATAGATGGGGGTGGGGCCAACCAGAGGTGGTATTTACTGGTTCTCTGAACTACTCAAAAATTCCACTACCGGTTCTCCAGAACCTGTCATAATTGGCTGAACACCACCGCTGCTTACCAGGCTTGTACTGGGAGTCAGATTACTGAAAACCAATTTTCATGGTTTAAAATAAATGCCTTTTTAACTTCTCATTTAAATTCACAGAAGCTTGTTATATGTTGCAAATCTTCTAGTGTAAAATCTGTAATGATATTATGATTCATTGTAATGTATTTCTGTTTGTTATTATTTTACTTTATGTACTTCACTTAGTCTTATTACAAATAAAATAAAACTATTATTACTGCAACTATTAGTAACATGTTTGATTATAGATCAATTATAGAGTGTTAATTCAGCTATTTTTGCCTGTTTAACTTACTCTTGGAAGACCGCTTGCAAAAGGACCAAGAAACCCATCACAAGTTTGCCATAATTCTCTTTTAGGAAGGAATATTTTATTGGGGAGAACACTGGAAGTGCAACATGATAAAAAGTTAGAAATTGTGCTTTTGTGTTAACATGAATCAAAATATTAAGACCCTGTTGGATTAGATGTGTGTGAAGCATGTGTGTGAGAATATGCATATGCTTGTATTTTTATAACTATCTATCTATATATAAAAGCAAAAAAGCACTCACTTGTCATCACGAAATCTCCAGAACCGTAAAGCCTACCAACTTGTAATTTGGCACATATGTTCCTCTTGGCTTCTAGGTGCTCACTAAGAAAGGATTTTTTGAAATGACCATCAGAACATTAGTATTTCCTATATTATTATTAACATGCTCTGATGATAAGGAGTTCTACTCTCCCTCCTCACCTGAAAATGACCCTGTTCCAACTGCCAGTTGCCAAATACAAGCAAAACACAAGCAGAGGAGAGGAGTTTCAGTTTCATTTTTACTTTCAGAGCAGCAACCACCTTTAGTATAGAACACTTCAGCTAAGCCACACCCATGTTCCTTGCTGTCTCCTTCTTGCTCACACAGCAAATACTATTTCAGTTTCCTTCCATCTATGGAATTGCTTCCAAACTCAAGATGTCAGGAGAGATATTCCCTTATGACTTTCAATCACCCACCATCACTCAGCCAACAGATTGTGAACCTAATTTCTCCTGCATAGTGTCCCAGCCCCAAATCACTTCATACACCGACCTCCTCAGTTCAGACGAATCTGTTCCTTCTACTGTAACACCACTTAAAGAAAAAGAGTGAAAAATGCAGAAAAAGATTTACAGATGCGATTAGGAAAATACAAGTAAGGGAAGCTGCACAAAAGTATCATCAAACTCATCCCCAAGTCAGTACAGAAGCTGTAAAAAAAGTATGCATCTAATAACTCCTACGTTCATCAGTCACAAATGAGATCAATGCCTTGGACTAATAAGTATTTGTCTGGTTTTCAGCATGAACCTCAGATTCATTATTCCAGGGAAAAGGATGTTGATCTCGGACCTTGGTTACCTTGGGCCTGTGCTGTGCTCTAAAGTGGCAAGATGAGAGTCCCGGGATGTGCTGCAGTGGTGGTAAATGCCACCTCCCTCCCCTTCAGCCCTCCCCTGAACTCTGACACAGCCTTCTCACCCACCAGCATCCAATGGCAAACCACTTTCTTTCTGCTGTCTGGAAGTACAACAGATGCTTCCAAATGACGTCTTTTGGAGCCAGAGAGGTGAAGGAGGGAAATGATATGCTAACATTCAAAGTGCAGGGGCAGGTCTACCACAGGATAGGGAGTATCGTGACAGAGTCTCAGCAGCAGCCTTCATTTATCCAGTATACTTTGTTGGTGATGCTGACAATGAGAGGGACATCCGTTGTTGAATCTCTATATATAAAAGCAAAATACCACTCATGCATCATCACAAAATTTCCAGAAGTGTAAAACCTACAAACTTGAAATTTGGCACGTATGTTCCTCTTGGCTTCTAGGTGCTCATAAAGAAAGGATTTTTTGAAATGACCATCAGAACATTAGTATTTCCAATATTATTAGAAACATGCTCTGATGATAAGGAGTTCTATTCCCCCTCCCCACCTGAAGAGAAATTTCTTCTAGCTGCAGTTGAACTAAGCCACACCCAGGCTCCTTAGTGTCTTCTACTTGCTCATATAGCAAATACTGTTTCCAAACAGCCCTGAACTCTCTCACACATGGACAGGACGCTAGCCAGAATACTGGATGCTAGTAGGAAGAGGCACAAACCCACCCCCTTATTTTCCTCCCAAAAACTTGCCCGATCACATAGTTTCGTAGCGAAGCACAGGTATCCTGCTAGTATAGCTATATTCTGATTTTCTATCTTAGCCATACTGGTTTACATTTCCACGCTGACAAACACAGCTGACAAACATTACTTTCCATGTGCTCACTTTTTTCATATGGATCGCTGATCTGTAAGTGGAGACATGGATATGACTATGCCTTGTTAATTTAATATTTAGGCATATTTCAGACAAAATAAATGGTTGCATGGAAGCCAAAGTAATTCCATCAATTCTGAGAATGTCTTCCATTGAATTCTTTCTAATTGGTCATTATTACATAAATCCCCCCCTCTCTGTGTGTGTGTTTGTGTGTGTTTTATGTTTTGTTTTTATCCTACATAAATTCATGTAACCAGAGATTGCCTTGAATCTTTCTGCGCTAAAAAGCAAAACCATGAAACAAATCTTAAAAGTACTATAGGTGGCTTTCCTGAAAGTATTATGGGTTTAAAAACTCTCTGAACAGGGATCTAGTAAAGGTAAAGGTTTCCTCTGTCCAGTCGTATCTGACTCTAGGCAATGGTGGTCATCTCCACATTAGCTGTGAAAGCCAGCATTATCTCAAGACATTTCTATGGCCATGTGGCTAGCATGACTCTATTCTGAAGCACTTAGAACAGTGTTACCTTGCCACTGATATTCCTACTCATATTTTCACGCTATTATACAGCTTCCTTAACTTTTTTAAAACAACAATTAAACCAAATCAAAGACCTACTTTCTGCAGCTGTCTTTGATATGATTTGTCTTTTATAGATCTGCTTTTTTGTTGGTCTCCTTCCTTCTGGGTGAAATTAAACAATTATTTATTTTGTGGCTCCCAGTGAAGAAGCAGTAGCTGTTGGCATTGCTACTGACCCAGCAGTTATATCAGAATGTTTCCCTTTCTTCTTTAGTTTATCACTCATTTATCTCCTTAACACTTTCCTCTTCCCAATTTCCTATTTTTTCCACCAGTGTGCAAAACTATAAAAAATGTCTTTATTTGTATTCTGCCTTTATTATTTTTAAAAATAACTGAAGGTGGTGAACAAACCCAATACACTTCCTCTCCTTGTTTCCCCCTCAACAACAACTCTGTGAAGTGGTTGAGCTGAGAGAAATTGACTGGCCCAAAGTCACCCAGCTGGCTTTCATGGTTAAGGTGAGAGTTGAACTCAAATTCTCCTGCTTGCTAGCCTTAGCCATTAGACCAAACTGGCTCTCTTTTTGCTATTTGATCATGAAGAATAATTAATGGTACATACTCCTCTTAAAATACTACTCTACTATTTTCTCCTGATTTCTCCTGAAACTAAGGTCCCTCAGCAACAAGAATTTTAACATCCCATAACATGTTGAAATCTTCTTTTCAAGCAGCAAAGAAAGACATTGACTGAAATGTTTAAATTGTTAGGTATATAAAAAATAACATGGCAAAACTATATTTAAGAGGCAAATAGAAACAAACTAAGGTTAATGTGTCACCTATAATTATATTTCCCACAGTGAACAGGAAATAAATTCCTAGTGTTGGAATACACATGTGCCCATGAGTACACACACACACACACACACACACAGAGGGAGAGAAAATGAAGTTTCTGTTTTTTAGACAGCTGATGGACAACTTCCTTTTTTCATCTCCCATAAGCATTAAAGGTCAGTAATACAGTCTAAACTGATGAAAACAGAAGAAGTTCAGATCATGAGACTAGTAAAATATGCCAAATTGTTTTCAGAGAATAAACAAAGAACAATCTATAGCATAGTAAACATTACAAAGTCACAGAATTTGCACCAAAGCTGCCATTAATGTTCACTAGCTTTGATTACTGGATAAAATAAATTAAAATAATTATATACCTGCATTAGTAATTCTTGGAAGTTCTATTTATATTTCAGAAGGTGTGTACACACTTTATGTGTACTTCACTATAATTATCTGCAAGTTTAAATAAATTTTAAATTTTAAATCAGGCCCTCTAGAAAAGTTGCTATTAGGAATTATAAAATAGCACTAGCAATTGCATTTAGACTTATATACTGCTTTATAGTGCTTTTCAGCCACCTCTAAACAGTTTACAGAGTCAGCATATTGTTCCCAACAATCTGTGTCCTCATTTTACTGACCATGGAAGGATCAGCAGCTGAATCAACCTTGAGCCAGTGAGGATCGATCTGCTGGCAGTTGGCAGAGTTATCCTGCAATACTGCATTCTAATCACTGCACCACCAAGGCTCGATATGATCATACAACATGGGTAATGGTGGCTTTTCAAGACTAGTAATGAATTCTTGAAGTTATAATCCATCAGTCTGGAGGATATCAGTTTGAGAAAAGAAGAAAAAGAAATGGCAGTTATGGTGAAGAACTACTAAAATACACTTTATTATTGCGATGCATTTACAAGGATTTGCATATGAAGAATGGTAATTGAAGATTTATTTTGTAATATTGAAATATTGTAGATATATAAGAAGTGCAAAATGTTTTGAAGTTGAGAGCCATACTTGGTCTTAAATACTATACTAAGGGAGACAGCAGAGAGTCAATTTGGTGTACTGTTTAAGACATCAAACTAGAAACTGCAAGCATTTTTTTTCCTGAGGTAAGAAATTTATTTCTATTCTGTTCTATATTGTATATGTGTTGAGGATTATTGGATAAGTCTCTTCATTAAAATATTCACTTTATTTTTTATCACAGAAATTCTGAAACATGAACTGGGTTCATTAATTATATTGAGTATGTGTACCAAATAAATCAATAATTAACTGTATTCACCAATCCAACATCAGGCCCAGGCAACAAGCCTTGTTTTGTTGTTGTTGCAACCTATAGATCTACTACTACCTTTGCTAAAATGCAACATGACCCGGATGCTACGTTGATCCTTCAAGATGGCATTCACTGATATGAAAAGTGGACCCTGCTCCAAGCAGGAAAAACTCTAGGAATAATGTAATGATGATGAAGAGCAGTGTCCACAAATAACAAAAGTCATCTTATTGTCATGCCTTCTTTCAGTGCATGCATTCTTTCATAAAGTAACATATGAAATTATGAAAATTTGTAAATCTACAAAGGCCATGATGCTATAAGATTTCAAACATCCTCTTGGCTTATCACTCCCACCTCCGTTCATGAAACAATAGATTATAGAAATGAATACATTTTGAGTCAGATGAAAGATATTTTGCAATTATCAATTGCTTAGGATTAACACTTGTCTGGGTAAGAAGAAGCATAGACAATTATTTTGCTTATTTATGATTTTTACTGCTAATGCCATGTGTATAAAAATTATTCAAAATGCTTACTGGATAAGAGATTAAAACCAATTAGAATAATCTAAATTACAATTTCCACAGATGTATCTGTTCTTGTGAGATAAACACTTCATGGAATAAAGCTTACATTACTACTTTCTATTGACAGTTCTGAACTCAAGTTTTGATAGATAAAATAGACTGTGGGTAGATAATTCCAACAACCAGGTGTTTTGTTTATTAGGCAATTTAAAAAAAGACAGTCATGAAGGGAATGTAAATTTAATGTAATAAATAATACTGTGATGGAATGCCTAAAAGAGCTTGGAAACACAGATGAATCAGTGACAGAGTTAAGGAAGCATACAAGATATCACAGAAGAGATTCTTGAATCTCAGGAAGCATTAACTTTTTTACACTGAGTTTAGGTTGTGTAGGAAAATTGGGTAAATTTTCAAGATTTTGCTTCATTTCTTTCCTGGAAATAAAGATGTCTTCTGAAATCCAAGTGATCCTGATTTTCTGAGTTTGCCAGCCTCATAGGGCTGGATATGAATCCTGAAAGCAACCTTGCATTCAGGCCTAACAGGGTTTTTGTCACTTGAGATACCCCAATTGGAAGAGCAATTTGAAGAGGTGGTATTGCAGAGAGGGGGGGGAGGGAGGGGGGAGGGACAGGGAGAAGCTTCTGGAACAGTTTGCACATGCCACAGGTAACTCACTGTTTGGATCATAGTTTACCTCAACCATGACTGGCTGTGAAGGCTGCTGCAGAGCTGACATAACAATATGGAAGTAAGAAGAAACCTTCAGGAGAACTGTGTATGAGTAGGGGACCCAATAATACCAACAGCTCCAGTTTCCTTTTATTATGTATCTCCCAATGTGCAATATCTGTCCGTTCTATTGGTAGTGAATCCGTTACCGAGATGGTAACGCTTTATTCCATAAGAGAAACAACCATATGCTCTGGAAACAGTACAGAAGTTTCATGACTACTTTTGCAGTACAGAGACCAAGGTAATCATGTAATCCCAGATTGTGGTTCTTCATTTACAACTTATGTTGAAAAACCTTTCAGTTACTGGAATTTACAGGTGTTCCTTAGTTAACTACTACTCATTCAGGGACTGTTCAAACTTGTGGCTGTATTAACTGACTGGTATTTATAGCTGGTTCAAGTAGTATTTATGGCTGGAGTTCCAGCTATCACAGCATCCCTTCTTGCATATGATTGCAATAAGGCATTTGGTGCCTGCCTTACTGCCCACCAGAATAACACCACTCAGCATCTGCCAGAGCAAGAGATTTGCTTATGTACTATATTATAATAATGCTCCTTAAATATTAAATATTTAATAAGACAAGAGTTTGTTGAAACTTTGCATTTAAAAGAAAACCATGAAACTATTGGACATAAAAGTACAGTGAGTTATATTTAGTCATGAAAGATGAGGTGGGTCAAGGCTATCCTAACATTATTTAGAATTGAATAGATGCCTCAGGCAACAGTGATTTGGAGACAGTAGCATAGCTGTTTAAGCTGAGGTCCTAATCCTTCTCTTTTGGAAACTGGAAGCTTTATATTTGTAACTGTTCCAGGCAAATGTCCAAGTCACGAATGAAAAGGCACCATATTTACTTTTAATCTTGCTGCTGAAAGGCTAAAGATAAGTTGAAGCTGTGAAAGTAAAAGTCATATGGTAAATTGCTGGAAACTTTACATAGGACTACATAACTCCTTTTTGAAAACTGGAGTGCCTCTGTATCTGCAAGCACAAGGCTATTATATTATAACTCCAAAAAGCTAGTAACCAATCATGTCAGCAACATTAGGTGGATAGACTGTTTGATTCAATAAATGGAGTTTCCAGGGTTTTCATCTTGTAATTAGGGGACTGGAGGCTAAAACATACAACGAACGGTTGCAGGAACTGGGCTTGGCTACTCTAGTAAAGAGAAGGACCAGGGGAGACATGATAGCAATCTTCCAATATTTGAGGGACTGCCACAGGGAGGAAGGGGTCAAGCTATTTTCTAAAGCACCTGTAGGCCAGACAAGGAATAATGGATGGAAACTGAACAAGGAGGGATTTAACTTGGAAATAAGGAGAAACTTTCTGACAGTGAGACTAATCAACCAATGGAACAGCTTGCCTACGGAAGTTGTGGGAGCGCCATCACTTGAAACTTTCAAGAAGAGATTGGACTACCACTTGTCAGAAATGGTGTAGGGTCTCCCGCTTGGGCGAGGGGTTGGACTAGATGACCTACAAGGTCCCTTCTGATTATCTGTTAAATCTGTTAATTTCTATTGATTGCTTTGTCATTTGTCATTATTTGTTAACTTTGCTGAATATTTACAATATAATTTACTAACTCCTTCTCTTTTTCTTTCTGATTTCTCTGAGCAAATGAGAAGCATATTCAACTCTACAGTATTTCTATGTTTTCTTGAACATATAGCATGTATTATATGTCTTTAGTTTACTGAAGACTTTATCACACATTTCCTAGACATAATGAATGGTATTTATCATAATAGTCATGTCTCCATTAGCACAACAGTGTGTCATGTGGAATACCGGTTTGCAATCACATATTTGTATATGTTTACATATGTTCATAAAATTTTTTATGAGATTGAGAAGTGTTCCTTTAGTTTATCTTGCTTTTCTTGAGATACAATATTATCAAGCATGGCTGAACTCTAGTTGTCCTGGAGTTTAGCGAATGTATAATGCAGGTAGTCCTTGACTTATAATCATTAGTTTAATAACAATTTAAAGTTAGAGTAAAACTGAAAAAAATGACTTGTAACTGTTACGTGCACTTCCAACCGCTTGCAAGTGTCCAACACATGATCAAAATTTGGGACCCTTTTCAACTGGCATATATTTAAAATAGGTGTTCTGGAGTAATACAATAACCTTTTGTGACCTTCCCAGGCTTCCAAGAAGCAATCAATGGGAGAAACTGGATTCATGTATCGATCTAGGAAAAAAGTGTTCATAAAACTGAGTTTTTTTCTTTTTATTTATTTATTTTATTTATTTATTTTTGTCAATTGCTTACAAGATAATAGCTATAAGTAAAAACATAGTTATGAATACATGGATACATATAAGAAAAATAAAAAATAAAAATAAAAGAAACAATAGGACAGGGACGGTAGGCACATTGGTGCGCTTATGCATGCCCCCTACAGACCTCTTAGGAAAGGGGTGAGGTCAATAGTAGACAGTCTAAGGTTAAAGTTTTTGGGGTTTGGGGAAAAAAAACCACAGAGTCAGGTAGAGTATTCCAGACATTGACCATTCTGTAGCTGAAGTCGTATTTCTGCAATCAAGTTTGGTGCGATTAACCTTGAGTTTGTATCTATTGTTTGCTCTTGTGTTGTAATGGTTGAAGCTGAAGTATTCATAGACAGGTGGGACATTGCAATGTATGATTTTATATACTATACTTAGATCAGACCGAAGGCAGCGTAGTTCTAGGTTTTCTAGGTCTAGAATTTCGAGTCTGGTGGCATAAGGTATTCTGCAATGAGTAGAGGAGGGGAGAACTCTTTGTGAAATATTTCTGGACTTTCTCAACTGTGTTAATATCAGATACGTAATATGGGTTCCAGACTGATGAGCTGCATTCGAGTATTGGTCTAGCAAATGTTTTGTATGCTCTAGTTATTAGTGTAATATTACCAGAGAAAAAGCTACGTAAGATTAGGTTAACAACTCTTAATGCCTTTTTGGCTATGTAGTTACAGTGGGATCTAGCACTTAGGTCATTAGAGATGAGTACTCCAAGATCCTTGACAGAGTTTGGATCATCAACAAGGTCTTGACTATTCAGCCTGCATTTTTTTTTATTCTTTTTGCCAATATGTAGGACAGAGCATTTATTTGTTGAGATTTGAAGTTGCCATTTGTTTGACCATTCTGATACATAGTCAAGGTCTTTTTGAAAGGTAGCAGTATTGTCTGTGGTGTTGAATAGCTTTACATTATCAGCGAAGAGAATGCAGTTGCTCGATATGATCACAGAGGTCATTTATGTAGAGTATGAAAAGAGATGGTCCTAGAACACTGCCTTGGGGGACACCACTGTTGACAGGTACATAATTTGATAGGACGCTCCCAATTTTGACCATTTGTTGTCTGTTTGACAGGAATGCTTCTATCCAGTTATGCAGGTGTCCAGAGATACCTGGACACCTGCATCAGATTTTAGGTTTAGGAGTAGTTTGTCGTGTACCACTGAATCAAAGGCTTTACAGAAGTCTATGTAGATTGTATCTATTGCTTTTCCCTGATCGAGTTGTGTAGTCCATATGTTTTTTGCAGTGTAAGAGTTGAAGATTACATGATAGTTTTTTCCTGAAACCAAATTGTTTATTAGAGAGTAGGTTGTTTGTTTCTAAGTAGAGGATGATGGATTAGTTAATAATTGATTCCATGACTTTACAGGTGACGCAGCATAAAGAGATTGGTCTGTAATTTTCAACTAGGCTGGGGTCTCCCTTTTTGAAGATGGGGATGACTGTGGCTTGTAACCATAGTTTTGGCAAGGAGCTGGTCCTGAAAGATTTTTCAAAGATTATGCTTAGAGGTTCGGCTATGGCAGTGGATAGCTTTTTTAAGAAGTAGGCACATATTCTGTCCGGTCCAATAGATAGAGATGGTTTTAGATTGAGCAGTGCTTTTTCAACATTGTCTTCTGTAAAATCAATATGTATTAGATCATGGTAGTTGTCTGTGGTTTGACTAGGAAATACTGGGCATGATCCATTGCTGTTTACAAATACTGAGCCAAAGAATGTGTTAAAGAGGTTGGCTTTAATAGTGTCGTCATTGCAGTCTTTACCATTAGGTCCTTTCAGAGGTGGGATGGACCTTGAGTCTTTTAGTTTGTTGTTTACAAAATTGTAGAAATTCTTGTTAGCAATAGAAATGGTTCTTCCCTATTTTTTTTATATAAGCATATCCCTTCCAAAGTTGAATTAACTGCTTTCCCTTGCATGTTGCACAAGATAATTCTGTAAAATGTAAACAAGATTAGAATAAGCCTCTGCTTTACTGATCAGAATTCAGGGTTATCTACATCCTCCTCGCCATGTGGACAGTCTTTGTTTATTGAACTCTGGGGTAAATATCTAAAGCTGAGAAATTCCATAATTTCCTATGACTCTTCATTTTTAAAATTCCACAAAGTTAATCAAGCTGATATACTACTGAGCCATTTTTCCTCTTCTTTCTTTTCAGACAATTCCAATGAATTTACGCTAGGTTACGATCTCTGAATGGTCTGCCAAGTTTGCACTTTAATTAAGGGAATGGCCAAGATAAACATTAAATGAATTTAATTTAGATGCCCGCTTTAATATTATTTCTTGTATTTAATTGTTTCCATTGTCTATCATGCCATGATGTCAAAATTGTAGTTTGACTTTTAGGAGGCTTACATTCAAAACTTTTGGAATAAATGTTACCATCTTAGATGGACATTCTTATATCCAAGCTGTATCTTTTATATTAACTATAATGATATTGTTTTCTAATTCAGAACTAAGTGTGAAGGATTTTGTTTGTATTTTGACTTATAATGCACAATATGAATGTAGGGGGAGATAGCAAGATAAGAGTTAAGTCAAGATCCATGGCCATGCACTGAACTTGGCAATAGTACTAAAATGGTTAGCCACTATGTTCTACCAGAATATTTTTCTCAACTTCTAGTTGTAGACTAAAGCCCTCGATTGCTATGTTCTTTCATCTAAGTATTATTAAACTTAGATATGAATAGTAACTTGAAGTAGCACTAAGTATCCTACATAGCTTTGGAGATTAGACAAAACCAGCTAAGAGCTGCCACTTACTGGAGTCTGGAAGGAACATGTAGGAGATCGTAAGCCTTGCCTTCCTGTAATCCATAACATTTTTAGGCAAAGATATCTTTTTCCCCAATAAAATTGCAACCAAGTCCTTTGCAAAGCTTTGGTCCATTTTGCCCTATCCTTTAATTATCACCCATCACTATATCTGACTATAACAAAGCAGATACAGAAAGCAAAGCACTTTCAGTCCATTTAAGAAGCCAATAATATAAAGAAAGGGAAATTACCTGTAACCTGGTCTAAGTTAAGGAAAATTATGACCATAAACTCATCCAGTAATTCTTTTAAAAAAGAACTAGGATGGTTGCATGGATGGATAGAGTACATATGATGCTGACAAGGCAGGTTTAGAATAAGTCCAAAGTCTGAATAAAAAATGAAGTTATTTTCTGGCTTGAGTTATGTCACATAGTAGGAGGATTCCAATCAGAAATATCTGCATTTATTAAAAATAAGAAACTCTATTTTGGCAGGAAAAATCTATTTCTTAGGAAATCTGGCCTGCTGAAATCAAGCTCTGGAACAAAATGATAATACAACTTCGTTGTACCTCTTAGGTACAGTATATACCATTTGAATACGTGCAACAGAGACAGAACATAGGTTCAAGGCATAAGATGGATTTATATTCAAATTATTTTGATTAAATCTGAGCCAGGCTGAGTCAAACATAGCACAGTGTTTCTCAACTTTGATGACTTTCACATGTGGGGACTTCAATTCCCAGAATTCTTCAGGCAGGACTTCAACTTCCAGAATTCCCCAGCCAGCCATGTGAAAGTTGCCAAGGTTGACGAAACTCGGTTCTTAACATCATCTATCTTTGCAAGATGGAAGAGACATGAATGGAGTGGGAAAATAAGAATATGGGAAAATGACATATTTTCCACAATAGCATTTTTAAAAAAATCTAGAATGGAGAAATGTTCAGTTTCCTGGGCTGAATTTTCTTCCCATAATCTTAGATCAGCTGTGAAAGGAAAACTCACACACCCATGCACAATCCTTTGAATGAATGAAGTACAAACTGTTTCTAAGGAAGACTGTTAGAAGAAATAGACTGTCTGGGGATTTATAAATATCCATGATAGATTTATTATGCAAAGAATGCATGAATCTCAGGGGCTCACTCAATTTCAATATTTAAAAGTAGAAAGTATTAGACATTCATTGGGAAATGTATCACAGAACGGTGCTTTGATTGCTTTCTTTCTAAGTCATCATTTTTAAATTATAAAACAGGAAATATCACATGTTCAAACTTGCGCTCTTTCTCAACTGAATCAGGCTGTACGTTGTGGTATCTCTTTTATTTCCTCATTTGCTTCAGATGATATTAAGAACTGAAATTGCGGGAATTAGTTTCTGAAATGGTGAAGCAACCAACAAGACATCCCTTGGGACTTATAAAATGTTTGCAAGCCATTGTCTTTGTACTGTAATGTCAATAAGCTGACTTGAGGCTTTCCTTTTTAAAGATTCTATGAGAAGAGAGACAGTTTAGTGTAGTGGTTAAAGTATCAAACTAGAAACTGGGAAATCATGTATTCTAGTCCTGCCTTAGCCATGAAAGCCAGCTGGGTGAGCTTGGGCTAGTCACTTTCTCTTAGCTCTAGGAAGGAGACAATAGCATTAGCAAACAACTTCTGAAAAATCTTGTCAAGAGAATTGCAGAGACATGTTCAGGCAATCTTTGAGAATCAGACATGATTGGATTGAGGAAAAATATGTAGGCTAAAAATCTATTCAATCACCACAATTTGAGCTTGACTTAATAGTAGGAGATGGAAAAACAAAAAGTACTGAAAGAATTCCTTGGGGTAGTTATTTTTACTATTTGAACTGGAAAATATTAATATGACCATTTCAAATACTGAAGGTAACTTTGTATAGAATCTGGAGAAATTACTCTGATTGCCCCCAAATAAGCCTTAGGAATTGAAATTGCATTCACAATTGGCCTTCATCTACTCCACGGGTGTCAAACTCGATTGCATCATGTGATGTATTGTGATGCATTGTAATATTTTTTGCCTTTGTGGAGCTGGAGTGGGCATGGCCTGAGCATGACACATCTGGTCTGTGGGCTGCCAGTTTAACAGGCCTGATTTATCCATTTAGTGAGTGCTCGTAATTATGACAGTGGTGAACAAGTGCTAGTTAGGAGGGAGGGAGGAAGGAAGGAAGGAAAGAGGGAAGATTTTCAATACTCCATGTCAGATTTCCACAAAGAAATTCAATTTTTGCCTCTCCTTGGTCGTTCTATTTCTCTATTTAGGTAAGGAAATAACCCTCAAATGATTACTCATTGGGATGTGGGTTGTATAGTTAGAATTAAATATCTTCTTAACTTGTTTTATTAATTTCATCCTTCACTAATATAAGTGGATCTGCAACATTTACAAATGAAGTATTACAGCTGAAGATTCCAGCCAACCAGTCATTCTTCTATCAGGATGCTGTCTTCAATTATTTCTTTCTTTTCTCCAATTTTCTTGTTCCTTCAGCAATCAACTGGAGCCCTTCCAAAATGCAACCCTCCTGCTGATTTAGTCTTTTTTTCCTTCCACCCATTAAATTTGGGCATAATTTTTAAAGGCTGTACTTTCCTCAAGACTTCTGGGACCTGCTTTTCATGTTTGAATGATGCCACTTTGGCTACATTAGGAGAGGCATTCAGAGAATGAACTTACAATTAGTATATAGAACAAGTATGTGTTTCTTACAAGGAATTATGGCTTTTCTTTTTGTAAAACTGTCCCATTCATTAATATTTTCTTGCTAATATAATGAATACCATCTGTTCCAGAATTATGTGACAAAAACCAGATACTAGGAACTGAAATGTAATTCATAAAATTGTTTCAGTTGTGTCTCAAGCGTGAAGAAAATTGTATAGGAAAAGAAAGAATAGTTCAAGATACATAGATTGCTTTTTCTCAGAAAAAAATATCAGATCACAGATTCTAAAGCCATTTACTTAATTGTAAAAACAATTATTCACCTTAGGAATATACAGTTCACTTATGTTCAACTATTGTGCAAGTCTACGACATATTTTCAGAATTTGTGTCTGGTAGCATAGTATGATACGTTCCAATAGTATGTTCCAATGGGGTGGGACATAGAATAAAGTTTTAGTTTTAGCAAATGTCTTTTTTAAACTAGTCCAATTTAATTAAATCCTCAATTTCAGGATTAAGAAGCATAACCTTCGTTTTAAATTTAGCTAGTTTTTCCAATCATAGATTTGCTTCACTTGTCTGAAAATTAAGCAAGAAAAGTTAGTCCAAAATTTAAATACAAGATTATGTGTAATTTTCTTAATGCAGCCATTTTTACACATATTAGGAACATACATACATACATACATACATATATATATATATATATATATATATATATATATATATATATATATATATATATATATATATATATATATATATATATGTTTTCTGAGGTTCTCATGGTATTTGTATGTGGATCTTTGGTTATTCGGGTTTTCTCCCGCGTAAGATTCAAAGTATCTAGGCAACGTTTCGGCGAGGTCCCACTCGCCGTCTTCAGGCTGGTGCTTTCGGCTTAGTGCCAGTGCAAGCAGTGTGTGACCGGAGCTGCCATCTCTCTATATATACAAGTGGTGGGGGATGGTGTGCTGGGCTGGTTGGCTGTGCTGCAGCCTCTTGATTGGTTGATGGAGTTGATGTTGGTATAATGGGCTGTGTAATGGCCTTTTGTTGTAGAGATATCCTGGATCTTGTGCTGTCATCTCCTGGGTCGTTAGCCTCTTGTGTTTTAACGGCTTGGGTAATGGGTTGTGTGATGGGCTTGTGAGTTCTTTTGTTGTGGTATCCTGGGTCTTGCGTTGTAATCTCCTGGGTCGTTTGTGTTTTGATCTCTTTTCCATTAGCCTCCTGTGTAGTAACATATATATATATATGTATATGTATATGTGTATGTGTATGTGTATGTGTATGTGTATGTGTATGTGTATGTGTATGTGTATGTGTATGTGTATGTGTATATATATATATATATATATATATATATATATATATATATATATATATATATATATATATATATATATATATTCTTAAGTTTTCGCAGGTACTTACATGTATGGTATTCAGCTTTGCTCGGGTATTTTCCCACATCATTGTAGTTGTGCTTTTAAAGTTGTAGCAACGTTTCGGCAGAATCTCATCTGCCATCATCAGGCTTCTGTATTGATACAGAATACAGAAGCCTGATGATGGCAGATGAGATTCTGCCGAAATGTTGCTACAACTTTAAAAGCACAACTACAATGACGTGGGAAAATACCCGAGCAAAGCTGAATACTATATATATATATAATGATTTCTTGGTTATATTTGTACATTTATATATAGTTCCATGATATCGTACGGTTATTTTGTATTTTTTTTTTTCAGAGGTAAAATAATTGAATTCTGAATACGGATATTTTGGTTTGTGCAAGCTATTCATTTTGAAATGAGTAAATTTGTATAAAATTAAAATATCAACAATTGCTAAATATTATTTAATTGATTATTTTTTTGTAATGTTTATTTAGCAAATCAGATGGCACAAACCATAAAAGAATTAAAGTTGCAATTCTAAACATATTACAGATTAAGCTCTATGGCATGTTTGGGTATGTTAATTTATTAAAATATTTAACTCCTTTTCTATTTAAAAAGTTTTCAAATAATTGCTTAATTTTCACCAAGGCTTGGATGTTAAATTAACAGGAAAATGGAAAAATATTATCTGCTTCATCAGTTTTTAAAATAAATTTAAATGTACACATAGTAAATTAAAATCTGAGTAATTACTAGTTTAAATGGTTTAAAATTTCATTCTACTTATGTACTGTAAATAAATCTCACTGATATATGGCTTATTCCCCCCAAATGGATATAGGATTATATCCAGGGAGAAGAATTGTGTCCTTCAATGTGCATACAGTACCTGAAGACATCCTGTCACTCTGTCAGTTCAACAGTGGTTGTATCCAAGGCTTGTACAAAATTGAGAACAAGAATCAAAACACAGAAAATGGATGGACAGCATTAATCATGGACAGTTTAGATATGATAGTGATGACATACAATATTGCAAAGTTATTGTAACATTTATGTTGTTCTAGGTTATTAGAGCACATGATACTGATAATAGTGCCTTCCTATTCCCAAACCCCTTGGAAGCCCAAGCTGTCAAATGTAGTGATCAGAATTGTCCTGCTTTCTTGTTTTGCTTGCACATTAGTTGCACTTAAAAAATAATATTTTTTAAAAAAATGGAGAGAAAAAAATAAAAGAGAAAACAGGACAATAAGGCAAAAAAGAGGAGGGAGAGCAAATAGCAGAATGTAATGAATTCACTACTGTGACATATGCTTTGGTTAAATCCAGGATGGATTAGTATAATGTACTCTATGTGCATTCCAAAACTTCAACTGATAAAAAATTGCAGCTTTAGGAATACTTGTAGAGCTGAGTCTTCAGAATATATCACCAGTTCTGAGCCATTTAGAATTGGATGCTGCTTGATTTTTGAACCCAATGTAAAGTCGTGATTTTATCTGTCAAAGACTTAAACCAGGGACATTAATTTATTCTGAACTATCCTGCCTGGTGAAGATCATTTCTTTTGCTATCTTCTCCCATGCCAAAACATTGTTCTGTCTGTTTCAAGAGAATACAGACCACCAGATGGACAAACTAATAAGCACCCCTGGCTCTCCTCACTACATCTGCAGGCTCCCGTTCAAGCTTTAGTGTTTATTCACTGATCTTATTCTGCAAAAATAAGGATGGCCACTATATGGCGCAAAAAGAAATGTAAAACTGTTAACTAATCCAAGAATTTTGAAAATATATTAGATTCCAATTTTACTAGAAACAGGTCATTTTCAGCAATGTGATTTAATTCTTGCTTGGATCTGAATATATTCATGGAAAATTTAAAGTTACAAATATGTTTATTTTACTCATCTTTATATTTTCTGGAATTAATTGCTATCAATCCTACCCGACTTCTGTATTTTGCCTCAGATATTAAAATTAAAGTAATATACAGTAGCCATCTTTATAAATAAGTCCAAATAGCTTTATCCATCATAGATTTACTGATTTTTTAAAAATCAGTTCATGTATTTTAAAACTTCAGAATTCATATGTGTGTGTATGTATGTATGTATGTATGTATGTATGTATGTATGTGTATATATATATATATATATATATATATATATATATATATATATATATATATATATATATATATATATATATATATATATATATATATATATGGATCTTTGGTTATTCGGGTTTTCTCCCGCGTAAGATTGGAAGTATCTAGGCAACGTTTCGATGAAGTCTCATTCATCATCTTCAGGCTTCTGTCTTCAACTCTGTGCTTCTCAGAGTGATGTGAGCTTGCAGCTGCTTCTTCCTTTTAACTGCTAGTGGGGGTGTGACTTGATTGGGTGGGGGCTTGGCTGTGTTCTGATTGGGGTGTGTGTGTTCTCATTGGTTGGGGTTTTGGCTGTGTTCTGATTGGTTGGGGGGTTGGCCATGTTCTGATTGGCTGGAGGTGTGTTCTGTTCAGGTGGGGGCTTGGTTGTGCTCAGGTTGGTCTTAGTTACTGGGGGATTTGAGTTGGTGAGCTGTGATCTTGCTGTTTGGCTTCGAGTTCGTGGTCGTGCTGCATCTTCATGGTGGGGGTCAGTTCGCTTCATGTATGGCTCAGAGGGGTTTGAAGTGGGTAGTGATGCAGCTGCAGTGCGGCTTCTGGTCTGTGGTCGTGTCTCATCTTCTGTGTGGGTGTGAGTCTGCTTTTTATGTGGAAGTGTGGTGGTGGCATCTCGTGTGGCCCTCGTGGGTGTGGGCCTGGTGTCATTCATCATGTTAGGTACTCGTCTGTTCATGAGGGCGGGTTTCCAAGTGGCTGGTAAGTGGGAGGTGTCATCTCTTTTATTCATGCTGTGTGGGCGTTTTTCTATCTCTATGGCTTCTCTGATTATTCTGTTGTTGAAGTGTTCGGTTTTGGCGATAGTTCTGGTATTTTTAAAGTCAATCTCGTGTCCTGTGGCTTTGAGGTGTTGGACCAGGGAAGAGGTCGGTTCTTCTTTTTTGATTGAGTTCTTATGTTCTTCAACGCGTGCACTTATTCTTCTGTTAGTTTGTCCAATGTATGTGGTGGGGCAGGCAGTGCAAGGGATTTCGTATACTCCTTGGCTTTCTAACTCGATTTTGTCTTTAGGGTTTCTTAGGATGGTGGATATTTTTCTGTTTGTGCAGAATGCTGTTTTAATGTTGTGTTTTTGGAGGATCTTGCTGATTTTGTCTGTAGTGCCTTTTATATATGGGAGGAGGGCTTTGCCATTCTCTTGTTCTCTGTCTTGGATTTTGGTTGGGGTTTCTTTTTGGATTAGGTGGGTAATCTTCTTTCTTTGGAATCCATTGGCTTCTTTCTTTGGAATCCACAGCCAATGGTTGGGGTGTGTTTGAGCTGGAGGTATCAGGGGGGATCTGTTTGTGCCCAGGTGTTTGCCTGGCTTGTGGTGTGGAGATTTTTTTGTTTGTGAGTGCAGGCTTCCAAATGATTGACAGCCTGGTGGAATCATCTCTTCTGTTCGTGCTTTCTGGTCTTTTTTCAATCTCTATGGCTTCTCTGATGACTCTGTGGCTAGGGTTTTCCATAGTGGCCAGGGTTTTGGTGCCATTGAAGTTGATGCTATGACCTGTAGCTTCCATGTGTTGGACTAGTAAGGAAGTGTGTTCCAGCTTTTTGACTGCATTTTTGTGTTCATCCAGGTGGGTACTTATTTTTGTGTTCATCCAGGCGGGTACACAAACAGATCCCCCCTGATACCTCCAGCTCAAACACACCCCAACCAGGCACCCAGATGAAACCCAGCTTCCTAACTAATGATAGCCGTCCATTTACCCGAAGTCAAGCTGCACTAAAGGCCTCCATTAAAGTAACACAATGCTGCCAGCCAATCAAGATACAAAAAGAGCCAAAAAACAGACAGAAGATATCAGAGACACCCATCAAGCAGAACACAGCAAACTCCGAGACCAATAAACACAGACCAAGACTCCCAACCAATCAGGATGAAGAAAAAACCATTCTGGCACAGCAATAGGCTGCCCCAAATTTAAATCTGAAACCACTGTAAAAGTCTGACCCACAGACGGACACAATACAGAAGCCTGATGATGGCAGATGAGATTCTGCTGAAACGTTGCTACAACTTTAAAAGAACTACAATGACGTGGGAAAATACTCGAACCAAGCCGAACACCATACATATATATATATATATATACACACACACACACACACACACACACATATATATTTAATATTGTCTAGATTATGCTTTTTCTAGTGCTTTATATTCAAGTTTTTAAATACATGAATCTACCTGAAAGCAAAACTATATTTCCCTTGTTTGCTGAAGGGTTAATTTGATGGTTTATTGGGACTCTGTTAGGTGGTGAACACTCAGCTTTCATGGACATTAATTGGGCACCAATGTTAATCATCACCTCAAAAAAGTGATATACTTGCATAATTTTCAAAGTGGAAATAGGCATTTAGATGTGACTCATCTATGTGTTTCATCTAAAAAGGGAACATAAAGTGTTGCTGTCATTTAGACATTCATTCAGTTAATTTGTTTGAAAAATGCATTATAAAATGGATAGTTATTTATTATTGCTACAGAGGAGGGTGAAGCAACTAAAGGCTATAGCAGTTCACTGGTTGTAACCACTGCTGAAAGGCAATATACTGGAAAGAGGACATAACTTAGACTTCTCCAATTTAGCACATCCCAAAATGGTTTGAGTTGTCAGTCTTATGATTATAAATCAAGAGGCATGTTCCTCTACTAGATATAACACATCTGGAGGAAAGTAGGCTGCTTAAGATTTAATCTTTCTTATTTTAAATTATTTGGATTGGAACATTGGCCAGAATTATATGGAGGCAAAACCAGTTCTTTTCCTAAAATGCAGTGAATTTCAGTTATTTTTTTCAACTGTATCAAAAACAGTAGCATCTAAAAATTCTGTTTTTTAAAAAAGTACTGTTAAATGATTTATCAATCATCAAGTTTTTCTTTCTTTCTTTCTTTCTTTCTTTCTTTCTTTCTTTCTTTCTTTCTTTCTTTCTTTCTTTCTTTCTTGCTTGCTTGCTTGCTTGCTTGCTTGCTTGCTTGCTTGCTTGCTTGCTTGCTTGCTTGCTTGCTTGCTGACAGAAGCACTTCACTTGCTACCTGATCCTTTAAACTGAAGTTGCCGGGAACAGAAATGAATTGGGCTCTGCTCAGTACAAAATATGCTTTAAAG
Source organism: Notechis scutatus (assembly GCF_049901735.1). Taxonomy (NCBI): domain Eukaryota; kingdom Metazoa; phylum Chordata; class Lepidosauria; order Squamata; family Elapidae; genus Notechis; species Notechis scutatus. Next base: position 141,463,030 of record NC_142012.1, on the reverse strand, counting down.
TATGACCTGCAGTTTCCCACTGTATTAATTCTATGGAGATCAGACTAAGAGTTTCATTGATCTGATACTGGTTTTAAAGGAAGGCCTACTCAGCTAGCCCTCTTGATGGACCTTGTTGGGATTCAAAATTTTTTACTACCAGTTCTGTGGGCATGGCTTGGTGGGAATGGTTTGGTGGGCGTGGCAGGGAAAGGATACTGTAAAATCTCCATTCCCACCCCACTCCAGGGGGAAGGTTATTGCAAACTCCCTATTCCCTCCCCACTCCACTAACCTGCTTTCCAACTCCGTTCTCCAGCCGAAGACCCAGCTGATCAGCTGGAACTCGGGAGGCAGAGAATAGATGGGGTTGGGGCCAGTCAGAGGTATTTGCTGGTTCTCCGATCTACTCAAAATTTCTGCTATTTCTGCTAGTATTGTGAAGGCTCTGTTAGAATGTAATTTCTTTGGGTTTGGTTTAGTATTGTGCAAAAACCCAGCCATTGTACTTTATATTTGTGGTCACTTGACAGTGAAAACCATGGCTTAATGCAGTGTGTGAAACTCCAGAGCTTTTGCATGTTTCAGATACTCTGAAGGAATTACTATAATCTTGGCAATAACCTTCTAAGGCAAATCAGTATTATTATTTTTGTATTGAATATTGAGCCCCAGGGCTGGAAATGTAGTTTAATGATAATACAAAATGTGATAAAAGCAGATAACCTAGAAGATTGCAGTAAATTGTTTTATTGAGATTGTCATAAATATTTTACTGAATAGATCCTGCCTAATTGATTTTTTACCACTTTGTTTCCATTTTACTTTACTGAGCACAGAGTCAAAATAACAAAAATATCCAAAGAATGACAGGTAGCCTTGTAACTCTGAGTAGACTCTTTCATAACAAATATGAAGTGAGAAATTGGAACAACTGTTACAGGTGCAGGCCTTGTTTGAATGTTTTATAGCTTTGTTTTCCCTGAATGATTATTTTTCTATTCTTTTAAAGACTTTATTCAGACTGCCTTGTGTCCCTTTTCTACCTTTCCTCAGAACTCTGTGTTCCTTGACTGCAATGCTATATAAAAACAAGTTGTCATAGACAAATGTTCTCCTTGAGCAAATGAGGGACAGAACTGGTTTGCTTCTGCGCATACTCTAATTCCTCCGGAAAATGGTAATCTCATGGGGCAACAGGGCACAGCAAAGGTCACAGGATGAATTTTCCTCTCACAAAACCATACAAAAAATTACATGGAACATTATACTATGTCTTAGTTCATTAGCAGCTACTTAAATCTGCCCTATTTGGAAACGTACCAGCATCAAGAGGCAATGTGGTGGGGGGAGGTTGTTTAAACGAATGTGAGAGTTTATGTCTGCATCTTGATATTCAACATGCTAAATAAGAAAAAAAAAACAAGCTGAAGAAAGTCCTTCAGGAAATATCCCTTTCCACCATGAATTCTATTTATTTAAAATTCTTGTTCAGACTTTCTTCTAGCTTTAATTCTTCCTCCCTTAATTAATCCATTAATAAATTATTTCACAAAATTATTCACAAAAAAACTACCTCTTGGCAAGCTAGAAAAATATCGGATAGACAGCACCACCACTAGATGAGTCTGTAACTGGCTGAAAATTGTACCCAGTGTGTAGTCGTCAATGGAACTACATGGAGGGAAGTAAGCAGTGGGGTACCCAAGGTTCTGTTTTGGGCCTAATACTCTTCAACAACTTCATAAATGATCTAGATAAGAGAATAGAAGGTGAATTCTTCAAACTCATCACTAAGCTGTCAAGAATAGTCAACACATCAGAAGACAATCTCAAGATTCAAAAAGATATTGACAGTCTTGAATACTGGGCCCTATCTAACAAAATACTGAATGCAGATAAAAGTAATTTTATACTTAGGTATAAAGTAATATTAAGTAATATTACACTTAGGCAAGAAAATCAGCTGTATAGGTATAGGATAACTGAAACCTGGCTTAATGCCAGTAATTGTGAAAGGGATCTTGGAATCTTAGTGCAAAATCATTTAAATATGAGCCAAGAGGGTGCAATAGCAGTAAAAAAAACCAATAGAATCCTAGGCTGCATTAATAGGGGGATAAGAATCTAGTTCATGTGTAATTCTAGTACCGCTTTACAAAGCCTTAGTAAGACCATACTTGGAATACTGCATCCAGTTCTGGTCACTGCAATCTAAATAAAATTTTGAGACTCTGGAAAGAATGCAGAGAAGAGCAACAAGAATGATTACGGGACTGGAGGCTAAAACATATGAAGAACAATTATAGGAATTGTGTATATCTAGTGTAATGAAGAGAAAGATAGGGGAGACACGATAGCAGTGTTCCAATATTTGAAGTGGTCCTATGAAGAAAAGGGAATCAAACTATTTTCTAAAGTGCCAAAAGGAAAAATGAGAAACAATGGATGAAAACTAACCAAGGAGAGAAGCAACCTAGAATTAAGGAGAAATTTCTAACAGTGAGAGCAATCAACCAATGGAACAACTTGCTTTCAGAAGTTGTGCGTACTCTAACTCTGGAAGCTTTAAAAAAGAGAATGGACAATCATTTATCTGAAATAGCACAGGGTCTTTTGCTCAAGCAGGCGGTTGGATTAGAAGACCTTCAAGGTCTCTTCCAAACCTATTATTCTATGTTCTATGTTCTCTTTACAAATGGATATTGGTGGGTTAAGAGAAAAACACAAAAGACCATAATATGAAAAGTATAAAAAACATTAAATTAAATATTATTTAAAAATAGCTAGGATGGACTCCCACCATCAGCTGGTGCCAGGGATATGTTAAATAAAATAGTTCTTGTGAAATAAAAGAAAGGTTGTAACTATATATAACTTTAGGACAGGCATAATTCCCAGTATTAGGTTTATCACCAAAAGGGCCAGTCGTGACTCCACTCCCTATGTACAGATATACTTTTACTTATGATCACGGTTGAACCCAACATTTATGTTGTTAAATGAGACATTTGTTGAGTGAGTTTTATCCCATTTTACGACTTTTCTTGCCATAGTTGTTGAAAATCACTGCAGTTGATAAGATAGTAACCTGGTTGCTAAGTGAATCTGGCTTCTTCATTGACTTTGCTTGTCAAAAGGTTACAAAAGAGGATCACATGACTTTGGAGCACAGCAATGGTCATAAGTATGAACCTGTTGCCAAGGATCTGAATTTGGATCACATGATCATGGGGATACTACAAAGGTTATAACTGTGAAACATGGTCTTTTTAGTGCTGTTGTAACTTTGAATAGTCACTAAATGAACTGTTGTAAGTCGAGGGGTATTTGTACTTAAGAGAAGGACTTCCCAGTAAACTCTCTCTAGATCAGTGGTGGGATTCAATTTTTTTAAACTACCAGTTCTGTGGGTGTGGCTTGGTGGGTGTGGCAGTGGAATGATACTGTAAAATCTCCAGTCAGAGGTGGTATTTTCTGGTTCTCCAAACTACTCAAAATTTCCACTACTGGTTTCCAGAAGAGCCTGCTGAATACTACCTCTGGGTGTTTGGATTGGGTAGACAAGTTCAGTTCTGCATGCAATAAAGGCCTATCCAGTGTCCCTGCATTTCTCAGGGGAGGTAGTTATTTTCCAGCTTGTGATTCTGTCCTTCTTTCTCTACCCCGATGTTGGTAATTATGAATTCAGAACCTTGTTCTGTCACTGCCCCAATGCTTTTTTGAACCCACAATTATTTAAAGTTGGAAAGAACATTTACATTCCAGTCCTTTAGGTGATATGGAAGATACAAATGATGACAAATGACTTTTTTTCTTACTGTAAGAATTTGTAAACATCTGGAGAAAGCACAACCGAACATTGACTTTTGCCAAGATTTAGTTTCAAGTGCTGGAGGCAGGATATAGGATATTTTTATAATTTGGATTCTGTTGAGAATACTATTAAACATATTATCAGAGTTGTATATTATTTGATGTAAATTGTAAAAAATTTAAAAAGTGTTGGTATCAGTAGATATAACGAGTGTTAAAATTACTATTAAGGAAGAGCAAGAGCTGTGTTCCCAGATTTCACTTTTGCAGAAGTTTAAAAGCACATTTGAAATGTCAAAATTCTTTCCCAGATCATATTTTATAATAATTTATTGAAATCTAAAGTGGAACAGATGATATCTCAACCTTGTTACCAATTCTTGAATTGCAAACATAATCTTTGATACAATTATGTGTTTCTTCATTTTGGCATTGTTGTGATCCTAGATTTTATATGCTGTCATCAGAACTAAGCTTTACCATGTGTGTAAAATGTTTTCCTACCCCATAATTTCCCTCCCTTAAAAAAGAAAAAAAAGAAAACAAAGAAGAACTCTGAACTTGACATTTTTATTTTGCTAAGGTTTTTTTTTTTGTGCTACTTCAGAAATGAATTCACTAGACTTTCTTAGTAACAAGACTAGAATTTCTAGACCAGGACGGATTCAGTGTATGCTAAGTGTGGACAATGCATTTGACAGAAAGGAAAAGAACAGCTAAATGTGAATAATGAAGTAGAAAAAATATTCTATTGTGTTATGAAATATTTTAGTTTTATTGTATATACTGTGAAATATATAGTATAAAAAAGCCATATTGAGAATAAGACTTCTGCCTAACAATCCCACTTTTCCCATGCCTATCTGTAAGACTGCAGTTGTAAAACCAAAATAAATGGAGAAGATTGGACATTTTGGAACCAAAATGAGCTAAAGATCAGAATGAAACAAGAACCAGTTAAGTGTGACTTAGCATACAAAACGGAGATTATTTTTTAAACATTGGGCATATTGAAATTATTTTTGAACAATGGACCCATAACTTAACTTTAAGAGTGTCTTCATCGATAGACTGTATTTGAAAAATGATATAGAATAGGAACAAGTTTTACTGGATAATACTAATATGAAAAAAGATTTTAAAATGATAGGGTACAAGAATGGTATAGAAAAATATGCTACATTGGACACACAAATGAAATCAGCTGATGATTATCTAACATTTATTTTAATCTTGATCAAAGAAACCAACTTTATATTCCTTCCCTTGTATCTCTGGTAACACTTACTGCACTTCTGCTGATCAGGGCTGAATGATGAGGCTTTAAGTATTTGTTTAATGATAAGAGCTAGCATATGGGAAAAAGAGATAATTTATTATATTCTCCATTTTACTGAGGCTCAAGGTTGATTCAGCCTTCTATCCTTCCAAGGTCAATAAAAGGAGGACCCAGATTGTTGGGGGCAATATGTTGACTTTGTAAACCACTGTAAACCACTTAGAGAGGACTATGAAGCACTGTTAAGTGGAATATAAGTTTAAGTGCTATTGCTATTATTATTACTGACAACCGGAAATGGAAAGTGAATTTAATTTTTTTCTCTAATAGTAGTAACACATTTCCCCAAATATAATAATATGAAAAATTCAAGCTTGTTATTATTTGCTTGTGTAGTCTTTTATTATTTTTTTCCACTTCTGACAGATACAAGTTATAGTGTGGGAATATGTAGCAAACAGTTAATGTTAAGCACAGGTGCTAAAATCACAGCCAGTGCTGGGATAACACTTTGATTATGTTATTGCAATTCATGGAGCTGTCCATGAAATGGATGAAACACATTAACTGCTCCAGAAGTAAGCTGTTAAACTGTTGCTTGATACATAAAAGAAGAAATTCTCTTTATATGCATATATCATAGGTCTCTCAAAGATCATACAAAAAAACCCCTAGAAAATAAGCTTGTTGGTGCAGAAAACATTGGCAGTACCACTGAATTAATATAATTTGTAGCAATGTGGAAACCTTGATGATTCTTCTGAGGAGAAACAGATTTAAAGAGCTGATCAAAATCAACATTCAAATTCAGCCTTCCAAAATTTGTAGCATAAATAGAATCACAGCAATTCACATGCAGGACAGTCTGAGTTCAGAGTTTATTCACGCTAGATAATTCTCTCAGTGTTTCATTTTGCTGTCTGCTGTTTAATAACTAGATGAATGTTTGCTTTTTGTCAACCTTGTTTGACTTGCTATATATTTAAACACAAGTTCTAAAGCATTTGTACTGGGCTGATAGGAACATTTGTGCTTTGTTTTGGCTCCATGATTTAATGAAAAGAAGTAATAAAACTTATCTCTGCCCATGGTCACTGCCAATATTTTAATTGGCTATTTTTTTAAAAAAAAATCTTTCAACAGATTGTTAGATCCTTAGAAGGATAATCTTGCATAATGTGATACATTCTATTTCAATTCAATAGTGAGTGGCAGGAAACTTAGCTGATAAAGATTGCACTACTTCATATTAAAAAAATGAAATAATCACCAAAATGTAATCTACCTTAGTATAAATGATAACTTAATGCAGGGAGATTTGTACTGAGCATTTTAAACCCTGTTTAAGATTAGGACCACAACTACACATATAGCAATATAGCATATATTATATTAAAATTATAAACTGCCACATAGTGCTTGACAGCACTCTCTGGTTTACGGAGTTTACAGAGTCAGCATATTGTTCCCAACAATCTGGGTCCTCAATCTACAGACCTTGGAAGGATGGAAGCCTGAGTCAACCTTCAGCTCTGTCAGGATCAAACTCCAAGCTGTGGACAGAGTTTTCCTGCAATACTGCATTCTAACCAGGGGTGGGATTCTACCAGTTTGCACCTATTCGCTAGAACCAGTTGTTAACATTCTAAGCAGTTTGGAGAACCGGTTGTTAGAAGAAATTACTATCCTAATCCTGTAAGGAAGGCAGGAAGGAAACATTCTGGTGTTGCTTACAGAAACTGTCTCTCCGTTAACCCTTATTACATTCTTGGCAGGACTAGACTTCCTGTCTCAGGAACTTCTCTGGAGTTTTTTCCCCCTCCTTTGCTGGTACTTTGCTTGTGTGGAGTGACCATTCAAAGTTACAGTGGCACTGAAAAAAGTGACTTATGACCATTTTTCACACTTACGACTGTTGCAGCATCCCCACAGTCATGAGAGGCCAGGCGAGGAGATGCATGCCTCGATGTGAGTGATATTGAGTTGGCCACGCCCAGCCAATAACATGACCACCAAGCCACATCCACCCAGTCACAAGACCATCCAGCCACGCCCAGCAACTAAGCCATGCCCACAGAACCGGTTGTTAGAGAATTTGAATCCCACCCCTGATTCTAACCACTGCGCTACCTGGTGATACAGTGGTTTTTAGAAAAGCTGTAACCACCCCCCCTCTCCCCTCTCCCATCTCTGCAAAATTTTCAGAGCCTGCATTTGAGGAAGTTGATTACAACAAAGTATACATGAAGTATTGTTAGATTAAAAACCTATGAGGAAATATTGCCTGAATACAGTAACAATGATTTAAATGCTCTGCCCTGCCACCTGCTGCCCCATGCTCCCCTTTGCACACCTGGATGACCTGGCCCTTTGTGAGGCAACTCCAGCTATGCAACGCTTTGAAGCCTCATGCAGCTACCACACAAAGGGACATGGATGTGCCTTGCTAGTATTGGCAAGAAGAAGATGGCAAAAGAGAGGCCATCAGCTCAGGATGGTAGGGACAGCAGAATGTAGGGTAGTGAAATGAGCAGATATAGGGAGAAGATAGGATGTGACAGGACTTGAAGGAGATGAGGGAAGGTGAGATGACAAGGGAGGAGAAGCATGATAGCCTAACGACTGCAACTTGGATTTCAGAAATGGCTGTCACTATGCTATGGAATCACATAATTATTCACCTAATGACTGCTTTGCATAGCAATAGAAATTTTGGTCTCAATTAGGATTGTTAAGTGATAGCTGGAGCTGTGGATGGAATGGAATGACTCATTGTGGCCGACTCGTCTTGGCCATCTCACTGTGGCCATCTCATCATGGTTGGCTCGTCGCAGCCATCTTACCCATTATATGAATCGATCTCATCAGGTCCTTACGTAATATGACTATAAAACATGGGCAAAGCTGTGTATATGTGTGTATATGTGTGTGTGTGCACACAAGTACAAGTGTATATTATTGTGTGTTTCAAACCACGTAGACATAATTATCAGCAACTGTTGTAAATATTATTTTTAATTTTTTTCCAGCAAGGCATACATTTTGTTTATCAATATAAAAAACAGAAATGTATACCTACCATGTCTCCTTTGAACTTGTGGAATGATCCTTGACTATATTAAGGATTCATCTTTCTCCTAAAATTTCCGAAAATGAATAACAACTTATCAAGATGGCCAAATGTAAAATATGTTAGAAGCAATAAGATTCTGTTTAGGAAGCAAGTTATTCCATATTTTATCAAGTGATAAGTTTTACACGAACTATGTTCCCCAATAGATTACTATACCATCTCTCTCTTTCTCCCTCTACCTCTTTCCCCTCTTTCCTTCCTCCCTTTTTATTCCACATACACATAAACACACACACCCAGTCAAGGTTTTGTTTTTACAGCATTGTATTGTATGGGCCTCGATAAACCTATGTAAGACTGCATGCACTAGTTTATAAAGTAGTATACAGTTTGGAAGAACAAAGAATGCAGAGCATTCTCTATAAAATCTGGTAAATGGAATTAATTAACTCTATTTTAAATTATTAATCCTTTTGAGGCACAGATGGACTGAAATTTCAGAGGCATTATTTATATATACCATGCTTCTGTCAAATGCTTTGTTGCTTTATATCTTCAAAGTCTGCCTAAGTCAAAGATCAGGGCTAACAGTCAAAATTCTGCACCTTTTAAAGTTCCCTTTATATTCTCTGAAATTTCTGTAGCTTTCTCCTTGTTTTAATTCTTTTTCTTGTGAACCTTTAAAGTTCCAAATTCTTTTCCCAGTGTGTCCTTTGTGTTATTATTTTAAAGCTTCTATTTCACTACCTCCCTCTATGGTGCGCTGCATGTTTTCTTTGTGTTATCCTTTTCTTCTTCTTCTTTTGTACATTCTGCTTTTTTTGATTTCTGCTGCTTGAAAACTGCTTTTCTACCCTCTAGACATTTATTGTCTTTTTTTGGTCTTGTTCTTTTGTGAATAGGAGCCTAATTAATTTAGTAGTGGTCTGAAGATTTGTTCTGATGTTTCCAAAAATTGGTGGAGCAAGACTGAAGGGAGGAAAGCATAGAGACTGACATCTTTTACACAAGTTGTTTAACAGATGAATTATATTTTTCAAGCCTTCCAGTTTCAGCATAAGCTGAAACTGGAAGGCTTGAATTAGATTCATCTAATTTAACTCATAAGATATTGTTACATGTAAATTGAAAAATCCATATAGTTCCTTTATTAGTCAAAGATATTGATAAAAAAACAAGATACTATATAACATAATATTATTTTGTCACATTATATCTTTAATTTATTCTAACCATTTTCAATATTCTTTTTGTTTCTGGCTTTATTATGAATATATGAGGCACTTTACACAATTTTTAAATCTTACCTATACCAAATGGCCCAGATGGAATCGGAAGGGACCTTGGAGGTCATTTAGTCCAACCCCCTACTTAGGCAGGAAACCCAACACCACTTCAGACAAATGGTTATCCAATCTCTTTTTTAAAAGTTCCAGTGTTGGAACATTCACAGTCTCTGGAGGCAAGTTGTTCCACTGATTAATTGTTCTAACTGTCAGGAAATTTCTCTTTAGTTCTAAGTAGCTTCTCTCCTTGATTAGTTTCCACCCATTGCTTCTTATCCTACCCTCAGGTGCTTTGGAGAATAGCTTGACTCCCTCTTCTTTGTGGCAGCCCCTGAGATATTGGAACACTGCTATCATGTCACTCCTAGTCCTTCTTTTCATCAGACTAACATACCCAGTTCCAGCAACGATTATTTATATGTTTTAGCCTCCTGTCCCTAAACATCTTTCTTGCTCTTCTCTGCACTCTAGATCAAAATGATAGGATGGAAAGAAAGAAAGGAGAAGAGAAAATAAGAGAAGAGAAGAGAAGAAAAGAAAAGAAAAGAAAAGAAAAGAAAAGAAAGAGGAAATGCAGTGAAACATTTAGTTTATGATCCCTGATGGAACTTTTTCATATTTCCCCCTGGAATTAAGGTTGTTTTGTTGGAAGCTATGGTATAGTATTTGATAGTTATTCTAACATCATATCTTTTTTCACTTCTAGTGGACTGTTCAGATTATTTAAATGGTAATATGTGTTTTATGAGTTTCTTTTCATATTAAAAATTAAAAGCTAGTAACAACTTGTGGAACTCTCCATGGATCTTGTCCAAAGCTTTTGGGTTTTTAGCATATATTTAGATACATAAATTTAGCTACATTAATTTCAATTTCATTTCTTTCTATCTTGTTTATGAGAAAAAGTTGAATATTGCTAAATTCTTACCAATAAAAAACAAAGGTATTGAAAACCTCTGGTCCAGCCAGAGTGAGGTGACAAATCAGGACATGATAAGTGAAAAAAAAAATAAGTACCAGCACAGTCACTTATTGTAATATGCTTTATTCTGTTTCAAGAACAGGACAGAATTTCTCACAAAATTTATGCTGTAACTTATCAAATTAAATACTATTAATGGAATAAAAGTTTGAATGTCCAGACAGACTGCACCTTTAAAATTATACTGTATGAACAGTATGAGGCAATGATTTGGAAAAAAAAAAACATGCAAAATGCATATCAAATTTATTTACTTTGTTCCTATCAAAACAACTGGTGTAAGGTCTAATCCAAAATCAGGCTGATAATTTTGCTTGCAGGAACATTTGCAAAACAGTTGTGTGTTATACAAATGAGTAAAGGGTGCTCAACTTACCTTGGCAAAAGCATGGTGGGAACTTTTAGTACATGTGAATTATCATCTAGTTCTTTAGCAAAATTAACACTTCCAGTTGCAGAATAATTAAGATGTCCATCAATTCAGAAACAAGCAAAACAGTTTGGAAGGTGTGAAAACTAAACAAGTGAGCACATCAAACATCTGTCTCCCAAAGGCCTTATCATTTAAACAAATATAGCACAGTCTATCTGTTGGCATCAGATTAAAAAATATGAGGAGGGAAAGAGGGGCAGCAGAATTGATTTCAGCAGATGTTCTTTCTTTCTTTCTTTCTTTCTTTCTTTCTTTCTTTCTTTCTTTCTTTCTTTCTTTCTTTCTTTCTTTCTTTCTTTCTTTCTTTCTTTCTTTCTTTCCTTTCTTTCTTTCTTTCTTTCTTTCTCCTTTCTTCCTTTCTTTCTTTCTTTCTTTCTTTCTTTCTTTCTTTCTTCCTCCCTCCCTCCCTCCCTCCCTCCCTCCCTCCCTCTCTCTCTCTCTCTCTCTCTCTCTCTCTCTGGAGCATAATAAACTGTCCCTCAGAAATAAATGTTCCTAGCAATGGGAAAATGAACACACTCCAACTCTGCAAAGGTTCAGTGCATGTAGCGGAAAACGGATTTCAGTACTACAGCTGACTTGGAAATAAATCTGCTCATGTGTCAAACAAATATGACAGTGAGATCACATGGCTGTGGAAACTCTTTGGCTACATTGCAAGAACATTGCAAGCACTGAATAATTTAATTTCTATGAGAAACTTGATATTAATTTTAATCACATTCTACATTCTCATAGGCATACTTAATTATCTATTGATATCAGTAATAATCTGAGATAAATAACTTGAACTACTTGTCTGTATTAATCTGGAGATTTTTGGAAGAATTATGTGAAGAATAATTTAAAAAGAATACTTAAAAGAATTCAAACAATATATAAGATTCCAGTTTGTATACCTTTCCACATACATTTTATGTGGTAAATTACACTAACTGCCTTTAATTAAGTGCAACTGACTCTGTACTATGGGCCAATTGGACCTTACCACTCTTTGCTGTTTAATAACATTAACAATTAAATGGTGAAATTAAATAAGCAGATTGAGCATGGGTAGTCCTTAAAAGCTTTATTTAATCCAAAAAGGTAATAATGATTTGATCATCCCAAATCTCTGAATGTAAATTAACTCTCTATATTTACAATAATCTGAGTCAGGGTGCAAATGGGTGCGGAACCTTCTTGGGACTTCGGAGAGGACTGTGTTGTAGACAGGAGATAGATGATGTTGTATCCCTCCCCCAGTTGAGAGAAAGCTCAGAGACAACCATTGGTTTGAAAGAGGGGGTCAAAGAGGCCATCTATGTTAAAATTGAATAGCCTTCTCTCAACAGAGAAGGAGGAGGGAGTGCTAATGAATATAAAGAATGTAAATCCTCCCATTCCCCACCATTCACTCAGAACTAAAGAAGCTTCTTGGATGTTTTCAAGAAAAAAAACAACAAATAAGTCCGGTTGCCTTTTGGAAAACCATTTTCAGGACAACCATGATCTGAATGATTGAGGATCTCCATAGATACTAAGTGTCTTCTTTATTTCCAATAAATGTGCTTAAATTGACTGCATCCATTTTGATGAAAATCCAGTTAGTACCCATCAAAAATTATATGGTTCTGTGCTAGGATGTCTTACATAATGCATCAAAAGTTATTTAGGATAATTTTCTATATTATCAATAAAAATACTTAAGTAAATACAATTTCTTAATATGTTATGGACCAGATAATGCTGCTGCTACAATGGGGTACTCTGTTATGGAAGGGAAATGTTCAATAAAAGAAGAATTTCTAAACTGAATTGATTAAGTGATCCTGCTTCCTATTTCTTTTTTCTAATAAAATGGCTACAGGAAATCATTTTCAGTTACATAGCCTCTATTTATGTTTTTGCTTTATTAAAGTTCAACTTGAATCCAACTTACATAGAACACTTGATGATATTGTAGCAATAAACAAATTATCATTTAAAAAAAGCATCCATAATGTTTTCTTGTGGTTTGTTAGCTATTTTTCATTCTTTTTCATTGTTTTGCCAATGAAACAGTTCATTGTTTCATTGGCAAAACTGTACCATAAAACAGTTCCCTTTTGTTTACTTTACACACCAAGGGATATGTAAAGATTTCATGTAAGCTCTATGCAGAAAATTTGCAAAAAGAGATTTCCTTAGATGTATTCAGTTGAGATGAACTTCTGAAAGAAGCAGCCTCAGAGAACTGTTGCTGTTCTTGTATTGCTTTCTCCCAGAACCTTATGAAATAATTTCTATTAGTTTTTACACCTTATTTTAATGATTTAGTTCAGTCTAAAAAGGTGCAATGTTACAATCATATATTTAAATATAAGCTTTGGTATTTGCCAAACAATTTTATTTGAGCAAACAGTGATATGTCTGATGAAAAGCTGGTTCATGACAACATATTGTTGTTTGTTTATTTAATAATATAAGAAAGAGACATGAACTGAACTTGGAAGTTGCTGAGCCTCTGTTTTGTGAAATTTGTAACATAAACAATGCATCATTTTCTACATAATTTAATGTTGTAATTTATGTCAATATAAATATACTATTTTTTATTTTAAAAAGGAAGAAACTATCATCAGGGATGCAATAGTGCAATGGACTTTTTTTATTCTTTAGGTCCTTCAGGATTACCTATTCGAACCATTACTAACAAGAAAAAAAGGGAGACAGAGGAAAAGGAAACATTTATTTCAGTATTTTGAAAGCAAACAAACTTAGAAAGAGACCAAAAATGTTCTTTGATTTTTATTCTTTCTGCACTCATTTTCCCACATCTGTTTATTTGCAATTTGACATATATTGTAAAGCAAATTATCCGTTCTCTTGATGCACAGCTAACCCTGATCAGTTACAGTACTACAAATGAAGACGAATATACGTGTCTCAGGATAATGTTGCAGAAAGAAGAGATGTTCTCCAAAGATGGGCTCTAGCATGATTTTGAAATCTTGGAAGACAAAACCTCTGGTCCCGGTAACCAAACCAGAGTGAATCCAGTTGCAGTACTATTCAGCAAATCCCATTTAATATTAGATTTTAGAAAATCCACTATTTTTATTTGACAGTCAAGTACAGCATTAGCTTGGTGGCCATATAGGATAGGTTTGGATTGGATCATATTTGAGTGGTCTCTCTGTACCCATGGTTCCTGGTACTTCCCATGGTATACAGAGAAGTTAAGGGAGCTAAAGAGGGCTGCCTAGAGTACCACTGGCAAATGATGAGGAGTGAATATGATCAAACACAAGCCAGAACCGTTATTAGAATCTGATCAAAATTCACCCAGATAACCATGCAAAATCTTGACCTAGCAACCTCTATTGCTCTGCCGTAAAATGGAATCCATTGTAGATCAAATTGAAACAACTTGGTCCATTGTAGATCAAATTCAAATTCCCAGCATATTTCATGATGAAGAACATGGGGATGAAATCTTGCAAGGTTAACTGGAGGTGCAATTTTATCCCATTACACCTGAGAAAGTGGACAGTGACCTGGCAGCTGCTGGATCAGCTATCTCTATGTGATGTTCATATCATTCCTGGCTGGTTAAGACTGTCTTAGAGTAATCATGTGATTGGTTCTGAACAGTTATTAATAAATCCTTGGGAAAGGTTTTTCTTGGCTATTAAAGAGGCAGTATGCTCTCTCCTGAAGGGATGGTCATTCAATCTGGTCAATCTGGATAGATTTTGTTCAGCATCAAACCTCCTCTTTTGGGGCAAAGTTGTGGAGAAGTTGTTGACATGGCACTGCAGAAGACATTGGGTGCAGTAGATTCTTTTCGGTCAATTTTCAAGCCAGGTTACAGGACTGAGATGACATTGATTTCACCCTTATAAGTCTTCTGGCAGAAACAGGCTGGGGTACGTTACCATCCTTACTCTTCTTGAACTCTCAACAGCCTTAAAAATCATTTACATGTTAGACTCAGAGTTGGAGTAAGGTGGCACTATCTTTGCTGGTTTTCCTCCTTCCTCTGGAGCCAGTTCCAGTCAGTGTTGATAGGAAGAAGAGACCTAGTCCATGACCCCTACTTTCTGGGGTGCTCCAGAGTTCAGTTTCCTTTTTAACATATACATTAAGCTGTTGGGTGAGGAGATCCAACAGTTTGGGTGTTTATCTTTATCTGAGGCTACCCAAGCAATGCCATATATGTTCTGTTTTAGTGCTGGAACTTTCAAAGGTCAGGATGGGGTGCAATGGACTGCAACTCGACTCAAGAAGACAGAATGGCTTTGGATATTTGGGTCTTCTGGTAATAAGATGTTTCCAATACTAACCCTAGATAGGGTGACATCGCCCAGACATCCCCAGTGCACAATTGGGGGTCCTCATGGCTTCTGCAAGAATAGCAAGTGGCCATTAAGGCATTTGTATAACAATATTTCAAGGTAATATCAGGAATACACACACACAAAAGCTAGAGTGTCCAGAACAATAAAAATGAATGCAATCCCAGTTATGCTTTGCATTTAAAATATTGTTAAATGAGTATGTTTATATTTTGCTTGCATGCAGATATGTGAGGTTTTATTAAAGGTGAAATTCTTTTTATTTGTAGATGACTCTGCAAGAAACAGATATTTCTTATGCATTTATTATTATAATATATGTTTGTTTTATAGAAGAAATATTTACCCCGAATACAGAACATCTTGTTTGTCCCTTTTCAATGACTGTAAAACTTGTTTTAAGAAGTCCATTTATTTCTATTTGCAGGAAGTGTGTCAGTTATGTTTTTTCCCACAGGAGAGAGATCCTGCAATTGTTCTAATTGGTTGCTAGGATATTGATGCATCCCCTTTCCCTAACCACCATATATTCCATTACGTGTTAATCAGAAGCTCCATTTCAGAGAATTAGCAAAATGAAAGCCTGATAAAAAGTCTAGACTTTCTTCACTTGTTCATTGAAGACTGACTTTTATAAACTGCAAAGTATAAAGCTGAATGAAACCTAGTAATTTTTCTACTTCCATCCTTCCATACTTCTGCTGTAGAATCTTCAACATGACCTTAGTTTCCTGCAATGAATTTGCCAGAATATTTTTCCTTGAAAGATATTTAAAGTAGAGCTGTGTCATCATGTTTTAGCCTACCTTTCAATAAAAGAGCTTTTTGGAACATTGTTGTTAGGAATGTAAGTCACCTAACAGTTGGGTTGGAGACTATATAAACCAGGATAGACATTTTAATACTGTCTCTTTAAGGGAATGCTAAAATTGTAATTGGGTATGGTTCCTCAAACGGCCATAAGATGGAGCCTGGGTTGTTCTATTCTGTTGTTGCTGAGAGTGTTGCTGTTCCTGCATTTCTGTTGATGATCATAGTTATTCTTGGATTTGATGTGAGTCTTTTACTGAACTGTTTTTGATACTGGACTTTGTTATTTGGATTATCCTTGGACTGAAAACTGACTGCTTTAACTGTGAATGACTTGGACTGCTTGTTGGACTTTGCTTAACCGTTTACTGGCAGTAAAAACCCACATTTTACCATACAGTGTAGCTGTGTGCTGTGTGTGCGTTATTCAACATTACTCTCACTACGTCTCCCTGTGTGCACTCATTCTCCTAATGGGGAATTACCTCAACAATTGTCCCAATATGTGAAAATCTAAAGCAAAGAAAAAAAGTAGGTCTGTGCACTTTGTGGCCATGCTGATGGTATATATCTATCTGACTGCACCCTAATATTTTTATGGTAAAGATGTGAAGCATAAGACAGTAGCATTTGTAATGGCCCTTATGCATGTTCAGAAGCATTAACTTTTGTGAGTCCAAATATGGTACTCAGGTACCAAATTGTATATTATGAAAATTAATTAGTGACACAGTTTGTTAGAAATGTCATAACAGTGTATGGAAAAACCTATATTTTTCTGCTATTTTAAATGAATCAACCTTAAAAATGTTTTGGTGCATGTTTGTTGTGGTGCTTGTTTTATAAATGCAAGATTTGTAACTAGAATGATGATAGTCACCATTCTCTAGAGAAAAGAGTCATAAAATTTCTGTACAATATGAGATTTAAAAACTGCAGAAATCTGGGCTTCCCCAAGGACCATTTCCCCCCTGGTCCCCAAACTAAAGAGATCAGCAATAGTTCTTTTTTTTTTTTTTTTAATTTTATTGGTTTTTAAAAACAAACATAAACAAACAAAACATAAAAACAAGCTATCTTCCATAGGTGTACATACAGTGCGCCGGTTGGTTTACAAATTGTTTTTTGCTTCCATTTCGTAGTCTTCAATTACAATTACATTATATATAATCTCATATTGTCAATCAAAAATTAAATACCTTAGTATCATTATTAATCAATCATTTGACTATACTTTTATTCATTCATGTTTTACAAGATAACCATAATTTACTTAGTTTATTTTAGAACAGTTCATATTATCATCCCAAATCTATCCTAAAATCACTTTGTAGATATAATAAGAAAGAAGTACATCTTTATATATTTATTATTTTCTAAAAGTCTACATATTTCATTACTGTACTTTATTGTCTAACCATTGATAGAAAAGATCCCAAATTTTATAAAATTGTTTATCCTCTTGTTCTCTAATTTCAAATGTCAATCTACTCATTTCAGCACATTCCAATATTTTCTTAATGATTTCCTCCTGTGATGGTATTTTCTCATTTTTCCAGTTTTTAGCAAATACAATCTTAGCCGCTGTTAATACATTTACAATCAGGTATTTCAAGTCTTTACTATATATTTCAGGTAAAATTCCCAATAAAAATATCTCTGGTTTCAAGTCTATATGTTTTTTTTGTCATTTTTCCCAACCACATGTGGATTTTAGTCCAGTATTTTTTAGCATTCGCACAAGTCCACCACATATGGTAATATGAGCCAGGTGTCTGATGACATTTCCAACATTTTTCGGATTTATTCTTGAACATTCTTGCTATTCTTGTCGGGGGGAAATGCCACCTGTAAAACATACAAATTTTCTTTATATGCTGTTGACATTGTCATTTTATAATTTTGAGACCACAATTTTTGCCATTTCTCTAAATCAATCCCATATCCAAAATTCTTCCCCCAAGCAATCATAGTTTCTTTAACTTGTTCTTCTTCTAGTTTAATTTCTAATAAATATCCATACAATTTTTTAATCACCTTTTCATCAGTACCTGTCAAAATCTTATCTAAGTCAGTCAGTTTATCATAGAAACCTTTGGAGAAGAGAGAGATCAGCAATAGTTCTATACACAGAGGTCTATTTAAGTATTACTGAGCCCCTGAGATCTCCCTAGCTCTCCTGTTAAATCTATATGGGAATAAATCAGCAAGAGCAAATTCACACAGGGAGTCTCTGGAGGATACAGACTAATAATATTGATGGGAAATTCTTGCTGCATGGAGATGAAACATAATAGGAAGAAAAAGCAAAATTCACCAAGAAATCCCCCTGACTATTGACTAGATTTATTCACCTAAAGTTCTTACTCTGAATGCATGTCTTTGTAAGAGAAAAATGCATGCATATGTATAAATAAAATAACAATTTAAAATAATAGGCTTTTGGAACATTATTGGGTAGATGTCAGTTTTAATAAAAAAAGAGGGTTGCATATGCTGTTGGATTTAACCGTTGCAACCAACTAAGCCATGATACAAAATTGGTTCATTCATTTTAATAAGTGTTTGTGAATTGATCACTTTTGGGGAGTGTGTGAAAGACTGGTGTTAGGGTTTTGAGGATTAACCCCTAGCAGAGTATTGCAGCAGTAGTCAAGCCAGGCAGCCAAAGGAGAGCGGAAGGGCCCCAGAGTATACACACACTGAACACAAACACTGTTTGTAATTTAAATAGTTTTTAATCCAGTTAGAGTTTAAGCATTGTCATTCAGTCCATTAAGTCATTCACAGTATTTCCATCCATTAAGACTCACTAGTATAGTTCAAGTTAAGAGTCCTTGCAATATCTTTATCAGCCGATAAAGATATCTTCTCCTCCTCCGGTTTCACTCTCCAGAGAAACAAACGCTGGATATTCAGTAGACAGTAGCAAACGATAACAGTTCAGTCACAGGTACTCACAGTCAGTAATCACAGTTAGTCACAGTAACACACAGTTACTCGCAGCAGCACACAGTTACAGTAAGCACACAGTTACAGCCAGCTACAGACAGTAAACTTTCCAGCTTCTAATGCTTCCTTATATTGTAACTTCTAACCGCACCCTTAATCGGCTAATTGCCTGCTGCATTGTGCTTAAAGTGATAAGCACTTAAACCATGATATCTAAGTTTTATATATTTATTCACCCAAACCATATTTGGTATCAATGTTATACCTAACATACTCCCCTTTTGGGTGAAATAAATATATAATACCTTTACAATCTTATCCCATATTTTTCACAACTCTCCTGGTGCTTACTGGCACCTTGGGCTTTAGTAAAATTATCAGCTAAATTGTCCTCCGACATACAGTATTCTAGCTGAATCATCTTACTTTTTACAGATTGTCTCACGTTTAGATATCTTAGATCTGTATGCTTGCTCCTTGTTTTTACTCCAATATTTGTGGCCATTTGAATTGCTGCCTGATTATCTTCATGTATAATTATAGGATAATCTACAGTTATACCTATATCAATTAACATTTGTTTATACATTATTAATTCTGTACATAACAATGATAAACAGGAGAATTCTGCCTCCATAGTAGACAAACTTATATGCTGTTGTCTAATTGACTTCCAGCCTATTAATGTATTACCCAGCATTATGGCTGTTCCTGAAGTCGACTTTCTAGTGTCTCTTTCTGATGCAAAACTAGCATCTGCATAAGCACACAGAATTAAATCACCCTTTGGTTCTAAATACAATGAATAATTCATTGTCTTTTTAAGATATCTTAATATCCTCTTAGCTGCAATCCAGTGTCTTTCACATGGTGCAGAATTGAATCTAGCCAACTGATTCACGCAGTACGATATATCTGGTCTAGACCAATTACTAATATAACTCAAACTACCAATTAAAGATTGATAAATCACCTTATCAAACTCAGGGCTTTGTTCATCAGTGTTGCTAAACTCCTGACTCATTGGAGTCTTAGCTGGCTTACAAAGCTCCATCTTGTAATCTTTTAGCAATTTGCTTATCTTATCTTCCTGAGATATCTTAAAGCCTTTCCGTGTTTTTCTTTATATTCAAACCGAGATACTTCTTTATCTCCCCTAATTGCTTGATCTTTATTCTCTTTCCTAATGATGTTATTATTTTATTTGCTTCATCATTAGTTTCAGTTATCAATGCAATGTCATCTGTGAATAGTAATAATAATGATACTTTCCCATTTGTCACCCTCTTAAACAGACATGGATCAGCTAAACCAGCTTTAAATCCTATATTGTCTAGTTCCTTTACAATATACTGGTTCCATTCATAGCCTGATTGTTTTAGACCATAGAGGCTTTTCTTTAACAACCAACAATCATTATTATCCTTATTTTCACTTTTAATACCAACAGGTTTTTTCATATAAATAATATGTTTTAATGGGGCGTGCAAGTAAGCAGTTTCCACATCTAAATGGTTAACTATATAGTTTTTACTAGCTGCCCACACTAAAGCTGCTCTCAAGGTTGCTGCCTTAAGACTAGGTGCAAACACCTCATCATAGTCATTAGCATTCTGCCTAAAACCTTGGGCTACTAACCTTGCCTTATGGATTAAATTACCATCTTTATCTGTTTTTACCTTAAAAATCCATTTGCAGCCAATGGATTTCTTTCCTACAGGTAATTTGGCATTTTCATACACCTTCATATCTCTTAATGAATTCAGTTCCTTATTCATTGCTGCATACCATCTTTCTTTTTCCTTATTAGGATACTTTTTAATTTCTTCTACAGAATTAGGAACTTGATTAATCTGGCACACTGTGTTAGCCTGGTACCTATCAGGCGGTCTAGATATACGTGTAGTTCTTCTGGGAATTACAGGGCTTACAGGAGAACTTTGTTGAACTACTACCTGTTCATCTTCCTCATCCTGTTCAGCTATTGAATCTATTTCTTCCTCTATGGGCACTATCTCATCCTGTATTTTTCTCTTTACTTTATTTTTAAAGTTACAGGGATAACTAATGGGATTTCTATAGGATTCAATAATTACATCTTTATTGGTATCCTGTTCTAATTTCTCCCATCCTTCATGTTCTAGAAATTGGGCACTAGCACTACATAACACTTTAGATGTGCCTTTCTTCCAAAATCTATATGCCCTATGGTTTGCCTGATAACCAACGAAGAAAAATCTTTTAGCTCTATATTGCCCTTTTTTTTTGAGTTGTGCAGGAATATGCACCCATGCTGGTGTACCAAATGTGTGCAGGTAACTTAGGTCAGGTTTCCTGCCATGCCATCTGGTAAATGGTATTTCACCTGTCGTTGTATTAACAACGTTGTTCAATATGTTATTAGCACACATTGTAGCCTCCCCCCACAAAGAATCAGGTAACCCAGAATCATTTAACATTGTTCTAACCATTGCCTGTAGTGTTTGGCCTCTTCTTTCAATAAAAGCATTATGTTCTGGCCTGTATGGAGCAGACTTCTTATGCTCTATTCCAGCTATCTTAAGTCTGTTCTGGAATTTGTTATTAATAAATTCCGTACCATTATCTGTCACCAGGGTTATCAGTTGTCGTTTAGACTTTCTTTCAGCAAACCTAAGCCAATTGAAAAAATGTTGATATGTTTCAGTTTTGCTTTTCATTAAATAGCAAAACCCATATCTAGAATAATGGTCCATAATGCTCAGTATATATCTAGCACCCCCCATACTGGGTTTCTTTGGACCTATGATGTCTGCAAATACTACTTCTAAAGGTTCTTTTGTTCTGAAACCATTTAGCCTATTTGCAGGCAATACTTTGCTCTTATCTTCACAGCAAACATTACAACGCAAATATTTATCACAATGTTTTAACCTTATTCCTTCAGATAACTCAACTGTACGTTTTAGCATTTTAAAATTTACATGCCCCAAACGCCTATGCAATAAATGGATACATTCTTCATGAGGCTTTATATTATTAAATACAGTTTGAGCCTCCCCTTTCTTACTATTATCTAAGACATACAATGTTCCATTTAAAGCTGCAGTTACCCTTTTGTTATCTTTTTCAATTATGCAATTATTATCTTTAAAAGTAATTACATAACCTAATTTATCTAATACCTTTACTGAAAGCAAATTAAACTTTAGTTGCGGTACATACAACATTTTTATATCCTGGTTTATGTACGGACAACGTGCAAAACCTTGACCTTTCGCTTTCAGGTTCCAGCCATTGGCAAGAGATATATGTTGAGAACTTGTAGACATTTTTATAAATTTTGTCTTATCTCTTGTGATGCAGTGGGATGCGCCACTGTCAACCACCCATAAATTATTCTTCACATCAGAGTTGCTTAACGTGGCTAGTTCAAATGCTTTCTTTGGTTTTTTTACATTCTGGCTTTTTCTCTTTTTGCAGAATCTTGCCAAATGTCCTCTGCCTCCACAATTAAAACACTTTTTAATTGTGTATGCCGTCGAAGATAAATTCTCTTCTTCCGGGTGCTTTACTTTGCTTTGCTGGTTTCTTTCAAGCTTTGAAGATAATTTCTCTTCTTTCTTATCTTCTCTCAGCTCGTCACGCTCACGCCTTCTTCTGGCTTCTTCTAGTAGCCTGCCTGTTATGTCGGTTAATGAGAGACTTTCTTTTGGCAATACTTCCAACGAAGTCACATAATCATCATAGCTTTGATCTAATGAAGATAATATTATGTAGACTTGTTGCAGTTCATTAAATATAAGCTCTTTTTCTTGCAATTCTTGAAAAATGCTCTTCATACAGTTTAAATGAACTAACATATCTCCATTCCTCTGAAGATGCGTTCGAAAAAGCTTCCGTGTAAGATTTATATGTGCTCCTACACTGTCCCGAACATAAATCTTCCTGAGGTTCTCCCAGCAGTTTGCAGCATTTTCTTCTCCACGAATATGGACAAGCTGCTGATCACAGAGAGTCAGTCCTATGATGCATAAAGCCTGCTCATTCTTCAGTTTAAAGTCTTGTAACTTTTCGTTATCATCATCATCAGCAGGATCCCATCTACTCACATCTGGTGGGTTTGCTATAATGTCCCACAATCCTTCTCTGCGTAGAAGTAAACTACATTTCATTGACCATGAAACATAGTTTGTTCCATCCAGCCTGGATATCATGGACAGTTGTGACAAATTTACTTGTGCCATTACTCTTCAGATATTTTGACTATTTTAAACTAATTAAAACAGTTTGTTTTTACAGTAATGTGCAACTCACACCAACTCTCTCTGCTATATCCTGGTTAGTTAGACTATGCTGCTGGGCCCATAACCAATGTTAGGGTTTTGAGGATTAACCCCTAGCAGAGTATTGCAGCAGTAGTCAAGCCAGGCAGCCAAAGGAGAGCGGAAGGGCCCCAGAGTATACACACACTGAACACAAACGCTGTTTGTAATTTAAATAGTTTTTAATCCAGTTAGAGTTTAAGCATTGTCATTCAGTCCATTAAGTCATTCACAGTATTTCCATCCATTAAGACTCACTAGTATAGTTCAAGTTAAGAGTCCTTGCAATATCTTTATCAGCCGATAAAGATATCTTCTCCTCCTCCGGTTTCACTCTCCAGAGAAACAAACGCTGGATATTCAGTAGACAGTAGCAAACGATAACAGTTCAGTCACAGGTACTCACAGTCAGTAATCACAGTTAGTCACAGTAACACACAGTTACTCGCAGCAGCACACAGTTACAGTAAGCACACAGTTACAGCCAGCTACAGACAGTAAACTTTCCAGCTTCTAATGCTTCCTTATATTGTAACTTCTAACCGCACCCTTAATCGGCTAATTGCCTGCTGCATTGTGCTTAAAGTGATAAGCACTTAAACCATGATATCTAAGTTTTATATATTTATTCACCCAAACCATATTTGGTATCAATGTTATACCTAACAACTGGCAGGTAATGCCATATTTAGGGGGTCAAGGTGAGGTAGGTTGCAGAAGATGTTTTCATTATTTCATGAATTTTTCCCTGAATGGTATTCTTGATGAATCTCCTGAAATGTTTTTCAAAGCCCTACTATTAATCAGACTACAAAAACTGTATCCAGCAACAGATTTCATGGAGAGAATAACATCATCAATATTTTCTGGGCAGGAACCATATAGTATTTGATCTTCTTGTGACATACCAGCAGTTGGTAAGAAAATAAGGAAAAAATTAATTTGATTTTGATTTCATTTTTTTAACATTAATATCAGTAATATGATGATTTCCCCAGTCATGTACAATTTCTCCCTTGTGTTATATTGAAATTATGATCTGGAATTATTTTGGGAAAGTACATCGTTTCTTAAATGTAGAAAGTATGTTATATTTCTGGTATAGGCTATATTAGAATATATTTCTAATAGTCAAAGCAATTTAATATGTTGGGGGGCAACTGCTATATTATTTTTCAATCACCTTTTTATTACCTTGTATTTCACATGTGATGGAGATTTCAGGCAGACCTTAACCCTTCGTGAGGCAGAAACCAGAAAAATGCAACAATTAATAGTTCAATTTGAAGAGGTTAACTTTTGTGTGCAGCAATTTTATTTGGACCTTAACCACAAAAATCTGAGGAAAAATATACAGTCGAGTTAGGGAACAGATAATTCATGGTTGCCTGTAACACAGAACATGGCAATCTGTGTAATTAGACTAAATCAGGCAGAAACACTATTATCAGCTGTTAAATGCTATTGAACCAGTTGGCTTTTTACCTTTGTTTTTCCAGTTGAGATGAGACATGACACTTTAATTGAATAGATCTTGATGGTGGTGTCAGGTTTAAAACATACAAAAGTGCTTCCCTCCTTTCTCCCACCGAATTCTGGTGAACTGTTCTAAAACTGTCTAAGACCAGCCCAGTCACTGAGACATCTACAGTGTCTGCGGTGAGAACACTAATTTCAGAAGTTACAAGGAAAACAAAGAAAGCTATTGTGTGATAAAATGAGTGAAATATTTCATTCTAATTCATTTCCATAATATTTCCTGGCTGCCTAAAATATAAAATAACATTTTGCATCTATCTTCTATAAAGTCCACAAATTCCACAGAGTTTGTGTCTTATTTCTTCACCAAATATGGTTGGTTGACATAGATGGGATAATTTTCTCTTGAAAATTGCTTTTTCTCTCGAGAATTAAAACACACAGAAAAGCAATAGACTCAAAAAGTTCAACCTTTTCTGTAGGCCGGAGTCATTAGTACTACCTCCTATTTTCAACTAAGATGCTGAAGATACATCAAATGAGTGTCACTTGACTGTGTTAACTGAAAGGTCCATAGATCCATAGTTAATGTACAGATACAAGAAGTATCTGATGGTCTTTGATAAATAAGGTGTTTTAGGGGAGTTCATAGGTCTAGTATCACTCCAGACTACTAGTGGATATCCAACTACTATCACACCCATTCAATTCAGGTGGAAAAGTATCCAGGACCTTTTACTTAGGGGTATCTCCATCCTGTGAATTTTAGACTCAACTTAGTTTACT
Organism: Notechis scutatus; assembly: GCF_049901735.1. Lineage (NCBI taxonomy): Eukaryota > Metazoa > Chordata > Lepidosauria > Squamata > Elapidae > Notechis > Notechis scutatus. The sequence goes on along the minus strand of NC_142012.1, from coordinate 141,437,532 downwards.
TGAGCTTTCATTCAGCTGTCTGGAATTAGCCTGCTTGTCCACCTTTGAAGTATTTGGAGATTTGTGAAGGTCCTTGATTTGGAGGTGCTTGGTGGTAGGTTGAATGCTGCTTCCTGTTGTGTAGCTGATATAGTAACTGGTACTAGATATAGCTTAGCCTCTGAATTACTTCTTTGATTTCCTTAATTAGATTGTCTGCTATATATTCACATCAGTATCATATGATCTTTTCCACTTCTGAGCAAAAGTCTGTCAGGGAAGATCACTAAAAACACCTCTATGTTTTTTATTCTATATTTTATTATTCTGTGTTTTGAATTTTAGCTTTTAAAAAAAACTGTTAAAATTTACATAAAATATTATTTAATATACATGCACTGAACTGGAGTATTGTGAATATAAGTTGTCTATTTACAGCACTGAGCATGACATATAATAGGAATCCTAGAAATACTCATTTATATAAGTGTTTAGGTTCCTTTTATCCAAAATTATTACCTGCCAGTGTTCTTTATATTAAGTTCATTGTTGCCTTTTTAGAAGAACACAATGTGAGAGGACAGATTCTTCAAATATAGAATCAAACTTACTTCCACATATAACTGAACAAGGCAGAGACAATTAATTAAACAACTACAAAAACTGTTAACATGTATGTAATTTTTTAAAGGATCTATCTATCCTTCCCCTGCTTCCCCAAAACAAAGGAAATGATAAGAGAGTAGCAAAAAGAAAGACTTGCTACTAGACCATTGACTTTTTATCGTAATGGCTTTCATCTCACTTACCACAGATAAATTACTTTCTATAACCACTCATGAGGAAATGCAGTTCTTGATTTTTTTTTTTAAAGAGGTTCTTCAGTCATGTTGATATTAGTTGATAAATCTTTTTATCTTCTAGAATTGCATTAAACATGCAATTAAGTGATTAATTTGACTTTCCATAAATGCATGTCACTTTCCAGAGCTGACATGGAACATGTTAGTGGAACATGTGAAATGAACTCTATATTCATTTCTTTCCCAAAATGGTGTCCCGACAAGTTAGTCTGGGCCGAGGAAGAGGTTTCTTTGCATGTATTTTTTGGGTGGGTTGGGGTCAAGGACAGAAATAATATAGTGTTCCCTGAAATAGATTCTACATCTGCCTTTTGGTATCTTTCTAGACACAAATGATTCCCCAGTTGTGTATCATTGCTACTATCCATCATCAGGGTTCATATTTTAAATTTGCAAGAAGTTCTTTTCCATGTTAATTAACATTTTGTCTGTATTCTTAGAAAAGAGCCTCTTTATCATGTAAAGAAATCATTTTCATATCCAGGTATTAGATCTTCCCCCAAAGGTATTCCTTTGTTTATAGTTTTAGTTGCATCCATTCAACATCATTATGTCTATTCCAGCATTCTCTGTGGACCTTCAGGTTTTCCAAATAGATGTCATTTGATCAGTTTTGATTTATCAACTATTTATTTATTTATTTATTTATTTATATTTGCCAATTGCTTACAAGATAATAGGTATAAGTAAAAACATAGTTATGAATACATGGATATGTTATGTCTCCCCTTTAATTACAGGTGAGCAAAACGAAATTCAGCAGTTCCAAAAATATCACAAACCAAAAAACAAACCCCCACAAGAGAACTATTGAGGTATTCCAATCCTCAATAGTAAATCCACACTCTGTCCAGCAATCCTGACGTGGCAATAAATTCTCAAAGTCTCAAGAGTTCTCGTCGTGTTTTCACTCCCATTAATCACTTTGCTTCTGGCGAATTTCACCAGCCCAGCCGTTTCCTTTTATCCTCTTATGTAGCGTGTTAATTTCCCTAATTAGTCACTGGCTCGACGCCTCCTTCCTAACTGAGTTTGACGTCTTAACCTACATCTATTTCTTACGTCGAGCCATGATCTCTCAAAGCTCTCTTCTTCGCTGGAAAACTCTCGCATGTTTTCCTTGTTAGTTATTCCAGGCTGTTGCTCAGAGGAAGAATTAGAGAAGGTTGAAGGTCCTGACATCTCCACTAACTCAGGTTCATCTCTCCTTGTTAAATCCATTTCCTCATCCTGGCTAACATCCAAGTCACTTATCAATGCCGGCTCATATTTCGCTGCCATATCTTCTTCGCTCGAACTCCCATCTGCCAAAGGAGCAGATTCCAAACCTGGAGTCACAACACTGATACATATAAGAAAAATAAAAGAAGAATAAGAGAAACAATAGGACAGGGACGGTAGGCACGTTGGTGCACTCATGCACGCCCCCTACAGATCTCTTAGGAAAGGGGTGAGGTCAATAGTAGACAGTCTAAGGTTAAAGTTTTTGGGGTTTGGGGGAAAAAAACCACAGAGTCAGATAGAATATTCCAGACGTTGACCACTCTGTTGCTGAAGTCGTATTTCCTGAAATCAAGTTTGGTGTGATTAACCTTGAGTTTGTGTCTATTGTGTTGTTATGGTTGAAGCTGAAGTATTCATTGACAGGTAGGACATTGCAATGTATGATTTTATATACTATACTTAGATCGGACCGAAGGCGGCGTAGTTCTAGGTTTTCTAGGTCTAGAATTTCAAGTCTGGTGGCATAAGGTATTCTGCAACGAGTAGAGGAGTGGAGAACTCTTTGTGAAATATTTCTGGACTTTCTCAATTGTGTTAATATCAGATACATAATGTGGGTTCCAGACTGATGAGCTGTATTCAAGTATTGGTCTAGCAAATGTTTTGTATGCTCTAGTTATTAGTGTAATATTACCAGAGAAAAAGCTATGTAAGATTGGGTTAACGACTCTTAACGCCTTTTTGGCTATGTAGTTACAGTGGGCTCTAGCACTTAGGTCATTTGAGATGAGTACTCCAAGATCCTTGACGGAGTTTGGATCATCAACAAGGTCTTGACTATTCAATCTGTATTTTATTTTCTGATTTTTTTTTGCCAATATGTAAGACAGAGCATTTATTTGTTGAGGTTTAAAGTTGCCATTTGTTTGACCATTCTGATACATAGTCAAGGTTTTATTGAAGGGTAGCAGTATTGTCTGTGGTGTTGAATAGCTTTACATTATCAGCGAAGAGAACGCAGTTGCTCTTGATATGATCACAGAGGTCATTTATGTAGAGTATGAAAAGAGTTGGTCCTAGAACACTGCCTTGGGGGACACCACTGTTGACAGGTACAGAATTTGATAGGATGCTCCCAATTTTGACCATTTGTTGTCTGTTTGACAGGAATGCTTCTATCCAGTTATGCAGGTGTCCAGAGATACTGTAAAATTTTAGTTTTAGGAGTAGTTTGTCGTGTACCACTGAACTAAAGGCTTTACAGAAGTCTATGTAGATAGACTTCTGCGTCTATTGCTTTGCCCTTATCGAGTTGGGTAGTCCATATGTTTTTGCAGTGTAAGAGTTGCAGATTACATGATAGTTTTTTCCTAAAACTAAAGTAGACATTCTGAAAACTGCATTTGTTCTTAAAAGTGGGCTGGTGCCCAGCAACAGAACTTATTGCACTATTTTGTTTCAGTTTTATTGGCTATTTATTTGTTTATAAGTTCAATTTAAAAGAGTAGTGGCAAACCTTTAAAACCTTAAAAGGTCCAGCACCAGCTTGCTTTGTGAATCATTGTGAACAATGAAACTTCCTGGCCATTAAGAATAAGGTTAAAGGCTCTACCTTTTATCTCAGTACTAAGAGATGTGCAAGTAGGAGATACAAGACCTCCACAATAGTGATGACTTCTGTACTTAATATATTGATGACATTAAGTAGCATAAAGTTAGAGTATTAGCCAATTGCTTCTGAAATAAATATCACATCCTGGATGTATCAATAGATATTTCTGTCAACATCCAAGATAGCACGCCGTTTAAAGTTGCCAATGCACCAGTTCAGAGTTGCTACACATGCACAGGGTGTGTGTGCATGGGGTCATGACAGTTGGGTGTCAGGTGATGGGACTCATATGCTGGGAAGGGTCTGGAAGAGCGAGGAGCCAGGAGGCAAGTCAGTTGTGGCCAGTTCAGGAGCTATCCAGGCCCGAAGAGTACTTGCTGGAGCCAGAAGGTAACAGGAGGGCGGGGCGTGTCGAGTCCTTATAGCCAGCTGGCTAGCAGAAGCCAGTAATGCTGGCTAGAAACCCCTTTACTTGCATTGTTCACTGTGTGCCAAGCCAAATCTCCAGTTAAGAAACCCGTTCTATTCACAGTGTGGCCTTTTCTTTTGCTGGCTTGGCTTGGAACTGTAACAATTTCTCTGAATCTATATGTATTTGTTCAACAAAGGTCTGTAAATCATTATAGTCTCTAGTTGTCCATCCTCTATTCCTAAAAGTTGCCTTAATGGTTTTTGTATCAGAATTTGCTTCTGTACTTTGGGAAGGTCTGCTTGTCTTATATTCTTGTTTCTGGCAATCTGGACATGCATGTGACAGCATAATCTTTTTCATCAGAGTCTACATCTGCAATTGTGACACAAATAGTATTGGATTTGTAACCCAATAACATGTCAAAATGGCTCTTGCAGATCTTGTCAGAGTACCATGTGACATAGAGGTTGTAGGGGAAGTTGTTGTTCAGTCATAACTTATGTCTGTTCACATAACAGAAATTATTTAAAATTCTTCAGAACATATATCATCATAACCATGTTGATAATTCTTCTGAAAGAATTAATTAGAATAGATGCAATAAAACAGAGATGCAGTATTAATTATGATGTTCCATTGCAAGGGGAGATCAGAAATAGTGGGTAACCAAAGTTTTCTGTATATTTGTACACCCTCCTCTCCAATTTGAGGGAAAAGTGCTAGTTGAGATAGACATCAAATGTAGAATCTGTATGGTGAAACTTTTACAGGGGATTTTCTGTTTTGTAGCTTTAACAAAACAACATTAAAAAATCTAATGGGATCTTTTTGTCAAAGACACCAAAATAAATATTTCTTAGAACTAAAAACAGATTTATTTTTTACAATCAAAAGCAAGGGCATAAAGGAAGATTGCTGAATTTTTTTTTCTTTTGATATTTATAAATGAACTCTTAGCATGTACTGATAGATAGTTTAGTAATAAATAATTAGAGATATGTAGACAGATAAGAAATTCCATTTGTTAAATAAAGGCTGATGGTACATTAGAAAATTAGCTCTTTGATTAACTCACTTAAGAAAGGGGAAAAAGCTCTTGATAACCTACAGACTGTGTTTTAATGTAAATTCAATTCATTTAAATATACTGTTTTTCAGTTTATATTTCTTACAGAACATTCTGGATAATTTGAAATGAAAGGCCTTTTTTGTCTTTTCCTTTCCTTTATTCAACCTTTAAACTGCAGTATATGATAAACTATTCCTGATGTTACTCTGTACAATTTCAAATTCAATTTCAAACACATAAAAGAAAGAGGGGTCCTTGGTGCCCTCTGAACTTGCTTGTTTTCTTGCAAGTATTTTATTACCCAAACTAGATAATGCTAGGACTGATAATAGAATAGAATAGAAAACCTTTATTGTCATTGCATTCTACAAATACAATGAAATTTGAAAGCTACTGCAGCACAGTGCCCCAAACACCACATCACAATCACACTACAGAGTATTTAAAAATTAAATTTAACCTAGTTTTAATGTGACCTAGTTTGGGTATTGAAACATCTGCAAGAAAACAAACAAGCTTAGAGAACACTAAGGACCCTCATGTCAACTCTGAGTTACAAATATTTTCCTTTATAAGTACATTTAAGGAAGATTTAAACTTCCTAAGGAAAAAACACCATGAATCAGTGATACAGGTAACATGACCTACAATGTTTTTCTATCTTATGGGCCATATTATATGTGAAGTTTCAGATATAACTTCAAATTTCTATTAAATGCTACTTAAATTTATATACGGAATATAACCCCGTGTATTTATATACTCTAGTTATTGAATTGCTTTGCACATCATAATTACATGTCTCAAATATGTAATTATGTCTAGTTAAAGTAATTGCTTAACTAAGATCATAGAATTAGGAGTACAATTAAATAGTATATGGGGGATAGATAATAGAAACTTATTATTTCATTCATTATAGATATTATGTTATAGAATAACAATTGCATATCATAGTTGCAAATTATCTGGCGTCCTCATATATTCTAAAATAGAAAATGCATACCCTAACATGTTTTTCTGTTAAAGGCAATGTTTGGTTTACACATCAGTAGTTTGCCAATGTGTACATCTGTGCTGCTTAAATAGAGAGAAGTGGAATAAATAGAGAAGAAATAGAATGATTACTTGTGTCAAAAGTTGTATAAAGTTTGAAGCAGATCATTTTTCAGATTATCATCCATCTCTGTTTTTGTGTGTACAAATGTACTACTATACTTATCTTGCTTCATTACTTGAGCTTTCTGTTTGTTTCATCTTACTTAAATCTAATTATTAGAAATTATGTAGCAATAAAAATAGCACTTAGACTTATATATCACCCCATAGTGGTTTAGAGCACTTTCTGGGCAGTTTACAACTTAGAAGCATTATTTGTACATTGCCCCAACAAGTTGGACCCTCATTTTACTGGCCTCAGAAGAATGAAAGGCTGAGTCAACTTGAGCCTCATCAGGATTGCACTCCAGGCTATTTGCTTGGAAGCTTGTGCAGATTCTCCAATCTAATGGAAAAAAATCTATGAAATTCATAATATCAAGTAAAAAAAAATGCTAACATTTTGGTAATTAAAACTTTCAAACTATATGCAAATTGATATAGAATATAAACATCTTATTAGGTAGCATTCTTAATATAATATTAAAATATGATTTCTATGTTGTGATATAGCTTTACAAGCAAGAGTCAAAATAAGTGTATTATAGATCAACAGTTTTTCCAATGTTTAATTAGAATAAGAATAATAAAAAGCGCAATACTACAAAGCAGAAAGTAGCTGGTTGTAGTATTTATGAAGCTCCTAGAATCCCTGGTATTATTCCATTTAATTACCATGCAGTATGATTTTATTTATATGTAGGTTTCAGAAGTCATATAAGTCATTATCAGTTTTCTGTCAAGCTCCTTCTCTTTCAAATTTAATGTTATTCACATTTTTATTTTAATTAATTCTGATAGAGGTATTATAATAATGAGGAACCATGTTGGTGTTTTAAAAGATGAAATGTGTCAATTGCATAACATTGCTCATAATCTTGAAGGAAATTTTTATAAAAGAAAGTTTGGATAGTTTTTCATTAGCTTAATTTTGTATTTTCAGGTACATTATATATTAAAATATGAATATTGAGTATTTGTCAAGTTATCTGAAATAAACACGTGAATGTTCAAGTAATGCTTTTTAGTAAATATTTTAAAATGTACAGATATTTATTGTAAGTTATCAATAAATGTAAAACTAACTTAGATGACATAGCAGGGAATGGTGGCCAAGTAGATGTTCCTGAGAAACCCACAAACAAACAGTACCCATGTGTTCTTTTTCTTCATAATTCAATTTATAGCCTATCTTTCTCCTCAAAGGAAACTGTGACAGAACTATGATCCTAGCTCAATATTCTTTTAATACTTAGAATAATACATAAGTAATATCACTAGATACTACTGATCAGACCAGTTTTTGTAAAGGGAGGGGGGGGGAAGGAGGTTTAAAGAATGACTATTTGCCATTACGGCTACACAGAACTTCCAGGTTAAAAATATTTTGAAGAGTAGCTGTTGGTAAATAAAGGCAGGAATAGAGCATTGATCTTGAAACTTGCTAAAACCAATCCACTTCTACCATCACTACTTGAATTAAGTATTTAATTTAAACACACAAAAATGAGGTACCTCTTCATTTCCAGTTTTACATATGCAAAATTATGATTTCATTATAAAAAGTGAAGAAATGCATACCTATTTTCTAGAGATATATTTTATGGTATTGCCTTCTCTTCTGTTCTGGAAAGAAATGTATGACGTTTTCATAATGCAATAGCCTGCCTGAAAAAGGCTGTTTTCTTCAAGTTCTGACTTACTATTGCTCAAAACAAAAATAAAAAACCCCAAACATGTAGATTTTCACTGGTTGAATCCAGGTGCTGCATCCCTTCTGGGAGGGGGTGCGGCAGGAAGAGGAGGAAGGATTCTTGAATGTGTTTTTTAGTTACCCCTTGATACCCATCATCTAAATAGATTCTTGGCAACCTTGGAAAGCAACGTGTGTTGTTCTCCTCCAGCTGGACATCAGGGTCCTGCTGACATCCAGCTGGTAAGGAGGAGACAAACGTATCAAAAGGCAACTCACACTGAGAGAGTAGATAGGAGCCATCAACAAGGAATCCTGATCCAACTGCTGTCAAAACAAGAGGTGACAAATGCAATAAGGGAAGAAAGTTATCTAGGAAAAAAAGTCATTGGTGTTTCCTAAGTTACTACTTAGGAAGCGGCCTTGGCTTTCTAAAGCAGCAGTTCCTTTTCTAAAATGGCCAGAACACAGAAAATGTTTGACCTTTGCTTTTACCAGTAGTTTCATAAGAATAGAGCACCATCTTGTGTTGATAAGTTACTACACCTAAGGAAAGCTTTTTGTTCAAGATCATCCCATGTAACTGGCTCTAAAGAAAGACAGAAAGACTCTTCTGTTCGTATGATTTGAAAGCATTTACTATAAATGATAGCTATGAAAAAAGCAGTGTTATGCTTCTGTCTTGAATTTTAAAATAAAACTTGAACATATTATAAATAATATCAAATTAAGTATATACCTAGTTTTATTCAATGAAATGTACTTTTATGTTATAGATTATTTTAAGGATAATTAGGTAGCATTTTCCATTAGTTTCCATGTAATCTGGACAGGGCCAGATCAGAGTGTCAAACTGGATTTTTTCAAGGGCTGGATCAGCATTGTAGTTCTCCTCCATGGGCTGACCAGGAGATAGGACAGGAGGGACACCTCCTGCAACACCCTGCTAGCCAAAATGGGGTACATGCACTTTGCCGCATCCCATTTTCACTAGCAGAGGCACCATGGGGTAGTCATTTGCTATTCCCAGGCTGGCCCCATGGGCCAGATTTAAGCTCCCCATGGGCCAGATCTGGCCTGCAGGCCTTGAATTTGACACCCCTGGACCAGATTATGAAATAAATAAGATTTGAGTTTGTTTTATAATAAATTTCCTGAGCATTGTGTTATGATGCTTTTTCTGTCATCTTACCTGCCCTCCTTCCCCCCAGTGGACTCTTTTGTTAATGGGACTTTTTTTTTTTTTTTTTTTTTTTTGCAACCAAGGATACTGAAAAGTTGTCTTCCTGATCAAAAACGAGGCTTGGTTATATAAGAAGCATGTTACCCTTTTGTGATTACTACTGAGTACCATTACTGTAATTTAGCTGTTGTCTCCTCCTCCTCCTCCTCCTTCTCCTCCAACACCACCACCACCATCACCACCAAATTTAAATTGATTATTTTAATTCCCTACCTGTCCTATCACATAACTTAATTTTTGGAATTTTTGACTGAAAGATATTGGCTGGATTTCTCTGATAAGCTTCCTGCTTTCTGACTTTGATGTTGTGATGATGTCAAAAGAGCTCTTTAAAACTTTAGTTTGGAAGGAAAAAAAGTTGGTGGAAAAACAGAAAATTATTGCCTTTTAACACATTTGTATTAGGAGTCTACAGAGAGTCAAAAGTTTGTCAGAAATATAACCAAATAATTGTTTCATAACATAATATACATCATTGTAGTAAGTCCCTTTCATTTTCAGGAGAGAAGTTGACCTCTCCTATAAAATTGTCAGAGAAATTACAAAACAAAGTATGTCATGCATATTTGAGAAGACTTGAAACAAATTTCCATAAAAGTACATAAAGACACTGTTCATGATTTGATTTGATTTGATTTGGCAGAAGAGTTAATATCTCAAAATCATCTTCAGAATCCTTACTGAAGGCATGAATGAAGCCTCACACATAATAATTGATTGCTGTACACATTGGCATCATTGGTGTTTTAAAGCAAGGGTTGCCAACCTTTTGAACCTCAGGGACCACCAAACTCATAATTTGGTTCTGTGGGCGTGGCGTAATTTGTGGGTGTGGCTTGGTGGTCATGTGACTGGCTGGGCATGGCTTGCATGTAATTATTATAAATATTTATATAAATATTGAATTTTTTATAAAAAAGAGCAAATTTTACCCAAAATCAGGCAAAGCAGGCAGGCAGATTGAGTTGCTCACAGAATCACAGATTCATTCAGAAATCTATCTATCTACCATTGGCTAGCTGTCTGTCACATAAAATTTGCTTGCAAGCAAACTCACAAAATTAACTCACAACACATCATGTATGTAAATATTGAATTTTTTATTTTTTAAAAAGCAACTTTTATTCAAAATCAGGCAAAGCAGGCAGATTGAGTTGCTCACAGAATCATTCAGTCTATCTTCCATCGGCTAGCTCAGTCTCTCAAATTTGCTTGCCTTGAGTCTGCACTGAATTTGCTTGCAAGCAAACCTTCAGTCCTAAAGGAGATTCAGCTGTGCTTAGCTAGAAAGCAAGAAATCCAACCATTTCCTGCTTCCTAGCTAATCTAAATCTCCCGGCACAGCAGAACAGATAATGGTCAGAAAAAGAGCAACTTAGCAGACAAGTTTGCCAGGTAAGGAGTAAGTGGGCAGGGAGGGTTCCTGTGGGCCATGTGGGCTGAGCAGCCTTGTGTTTTTGCGTAGCCTGGATTAATTGCTTTGGGGGGTGCTCTGGGGGTGAGCTTTCTCTGCGGCCCACCAAAATTTTCTCACAGCCCACCAGTGGGCCACGGCCCACTGGTTGGCAACCGCTGTTTTAAAGAGATAAACTCAAGACTTATTTCTTCCATTCTTCTGAACTAACAGATGCTTAGGGTGGTACTTGGTGGGACACTTTTGTATGTTTGCCTAGCAGTCTGGGAACCTTGATTTTTGTCTGACTCTTTACACATCTGTGGGGATGTAAGGGAGGAGATTTTTAAGGGAATGGGAATAAGACCTCAACAGACTCCTGTTTCCTGCCCCATTTTTAACAACCACAAACAAGTCAAAATTTGGTAGTATGATTTGATGATAGGTCTGAGTCTAGCTGAACCTTAAAAGCCATGGATTTAAACACTAAGACAAACTCAGAGTGAAATGCCCCAAATAATTTTATTATAGAAATATTAACAGAATTACAGAGTAGGGAATATATACCAGATTTCATAGTTGGCCAATAACTTATTTAACAAAATGTACATGGTTGCTTCCTCACTCTCAGTGACTCTAGGAGTGACTCTAAGCAGATTGCAAAAATAAAAACCCAATACACAAACAATAAAAATAATAATAACCTCCACTCCCTGGCATCAACAATCAATCAGATAAGTCACATTATGAGCTCCATCCCATTCTGGGTTCCCCAGGCCTGTTGGCAAAACTAGGTCTTCAGGACTTTGAGAAAGAGTGTTAAAGTGGGGCCAAGCTAAACTCCATGGGGAAGTTTTGAAGAGAGGGAGCCACAATGGAGAAATCTCTTTTTCTGGGTCCCACTAGGTGTACAACCTTAGGAGAAGAGACTTGAAATTTTCCTTGCCTTCCCCCTCTGTTGGGTTGGGTAGATGTGACAGGATAGAGATGGTCCTTTAAATAATCTGGCTCCAAGCCATGTTTAAATTCTTTAAAGGTGACAACCAATATCTTGAATTTTACCTGGAAATGAATCAGTAGCCAATGCCGCTCCTGCAGAAGAGATGAGACCTGTGCATGTCTGGGTCTGCACAAAACCATGTAGGCCACTGGATTTACAACCAAATGGAAGTTCTGGATATTTTTTTAAGGGCAGCCACATGTAGAGCTCATTACAAACTTGGGAATATGGATGAATGACCTTTTGCTAGGAATATTGTTTCTTCTGTGCAACCACTTCCCTCCCCTCACCTTTGGCAAGTGTTTGATTAGGGAGATTGTGTTGATTTCTTTATCTTAATTGTTACTTGTAGTAACATGCATGTAATTGTACATATAGTTACAAGTTACACACTTGTTACACACCAAAGGCTCATAAATGAGAGATTTTTAATATACACACAAACCTTGCTAAATAGCCTGTTCTGAATATACAGGTTTAGACAGATTTCATCCAACTAACACTTTTTACAAAGGTATCTGTACAGGAGTGTGTGTGTGCCTGTATCACTATTCCCTTGCCAGTCTTTCATGGTCTCCAAACAGCTAGTCCTTGCCTTCTATAAGCAAACATTGTTCAACAAATGTCACACCATAGCTTTCTTCACCATAGATTATAATTCTTACTATCCATGACTATTCACTATGTTGCTTTGGGCTGCAGACTAACATCAGCTGAGAACTATCAGATTATCAATTTTATTTTGCATAAAATTTCCAAGTTCAACTTCTACTATGAAAAAACCATTACTTCTTTATTAATTTTTGGACTATGGCTGTGTCTTTTGATCATAAATCATGTTCAAGGTTACTTTAAAAACTGCTAGTTGGAAAGCAATGCTGAGTTAGAAGACCAGATGGTTCAGCATAAGGTAACTCCACAAGTTTCTATAAGAATAAAGATGTTACCTTTGTAGGAAATTTTCTTTTTTTCCTTTTAATGTAAGACTATTAAATGGATAAATGCACCAGAAATCTATTTTTCAGACAATTAAATTTGCTCAGGGTCTTAAACAAGTTACAGATCATCTTACCATCAGTGAAATAGATTTAAGTCTTTGCTAGGGAATAGACATTCTCACCAGCAAGTTTGAAGGCTGAACATTTCTTAAAAATTATCTAAGAGAGATCACTTTTAAAAAGTAGACATTCTTCTGAAAGTTGTACATGGCAAAGGGAATAAGAGAATGAACTTACTTTTGTCATAGAAATTTATGCATAAAGGCTACATGAGGAAATGTAAAAAAGTACTGTATCAGGAAATTGCTAAGAAAAAAAAAGTTACTTGTAAAACTTACATGCCAAACAGTTAGGAAGTTGCATACAAAAATTCCATGTAATAGGGACATTGAAAATCAAAATGATCGATAATATTTTAAAGGTTTTTTTTTCCATAAACTTTCATAAAATATCCTAATCCAACTAATGGGAATGGAAATCATTTGTGCTTATTTATACATTAGTATTAATGAACAGACTTCTGCTTGGATTCTGTTCAAAGATCATGTATGTAAGCATAACATGAATATATCCTTTATGGAGTTGTCTAATCCTTTGGAAAGCCCATCTTTGGTGATCAGTATTAATACCTCTTAATTCAGATGTTAATTATACATGATGTATAAAATACTGTACCCGATGCCAATCAACTTCATGTTACTGTACCCGATGCCAATCAACTCTTAAGTTCTTCCACTCTATATTCCTCTTTATCTAAAGTATATTTCTCTGCCTCAGACCTGCCTACATACTTTATAATTATAGTTCTTAGAATCCTCTGCCCCATCTACATTGGCTCAGAATTCTAGGAGTTGTAATTTCAACATATCTAAAACAGGTTATCTTAGAAAAAACTGATATAAGACAAATTACTGCCTTCCATCGCTACTTCCTGGCTGTACCTGTTTTTTTCTACTGTTCCAAAGGAACAATAATCTGTATATTCATTACAATGCCAGACTTTATATGTTCTCATTAAGCATTAATTGGTAGTTGATGCCTGTTGCTATTTTTAACTCCATTAGTTCATAGCAATATAATTAGTAACACTAAGTACAGGAACAACATTAATAGCATTACTAATTGTAAATCGAAAGAGAGAAACACAATGTGACTGGTTAATTTTCAGGCAGTATCTCATGATAATTGGCTCAGGACACATGTGCTAAACTACAAAGGTAAATAATTTAAAATCTTTTATTTGGAGTTAATATTTCAAATGTCAGTTAAAGCATCATAGTCATCTCACAAATAGTGTATCTAAATTTTATAGTGTTACTCAGTTTTATGGGTCTTTATCTATTAGCCTCTATAAACTAATTGTCTCTGTTTTTAAAAAATCATAATAACGTCACTTGAAGTATGGAATAAAAATGCTGATATGCAAGATGGTTAATTTTATTATTAAGTGCTACCAACAAAATCACAATGGCTCAACATATAAATCATGAAACCAACACTAAGCATTACTCACACTTTCTGTGATGAACCTGTTCCTATGCCCCAAAATTTGAATTATGTAGAAAAAATGAAAAGGAAAATTAATGAGGATGAACTTGAGAGCATGAGAATTTACCATGAATTTCTAAATAATGGCAAGCAAATAATACCTATCTCCTCCTCCTCCTCCTCCTCCTCCTCCTCCTCCTCCTCCTCCTCCTCCTCCTCCTCCTCCTCCTTGGACTCCTAGTGAGTGGACTCCTAGTGTTTGAATAAATCCCTGCAGTTCTTGGCAAGATCTCAAAAGCAGTTTATCACTGCTTCTTTCCTAGGGCTGAGAGAAAGTGACTAGTTCACCATCACTCAGGAGGCTTTGTGCCTAACACCTTTCCAAATTCTAAATTCAACAACTGGATGTATTGCCTTTTGTCTCTTCAAAAATGATTTACAATAAAATAAAAAATTAAGCAACATACAATTTAAAAAAATCATGCCATATTTGAACTGATTCATATAAATTAGCCAGAATTCATTTTGAATGTGCTCCCTCAATGTTCTTTTCTATAGTCACTATATTTATTTATCCAAATCCTTTGCTGTGTTTTAGTTTATATCCAGAGACTCTTGAAAGTTTGCAACTTTTTGGAAAAGGCAAGTTTATCTTTTCAGAAGCCACTTTAACAATTCCAAGAAAACAAATGTTTCCATTGCATTATAATCTGAAAATAGAAAGGAGGAAAAAGGACAGATTCCACTATTTTTTAAAGAAAAAAACAAAACATTTTCAATAATAAAATGACAAAATTTTGTCAAAGGATATTGCATTACTTGAATATAGATGACCTAAAGGAGTTTAAGAAAAAGTTTTGGAACAGAGAGCTTTCTAAAGTCATTGTGTTACTTGATTATGGATTTTTTTAAAGGATTTAGAAAAAAAATGGAGCACAGAGCTTATTAATAGCAATACATTTTCAGATTCAGAGTCATTGTAATTTATTTTCCAACAATTGGATTGGCCAAGAAAAGACAATACCAGAGAAGATTGACTTCATATGGAATACTGTGCACAAAATAATTGACCAGTTTATGAATAGATTTAGAACCTATGTTTATGTGTTTTTTGCAATACGGAAGATTTTTGTTCCATTTTTCCAGAGTAACTTGCAAAGTTTAGAAATAATATAATTTATATTTACATTCTCAAGAGCATCATATAAAAGGAAAAGGATTACAGCACGAAGAGGGAGAGGAGAAAAAAAAAGCAAATTTAGATTTCTGATTCTTGATTGCAAAATTAGCAGGTCACAGAACATGGTCTAAGTAAAATGGAGAGGCTGCTATTTCCTCTCCATCTAATATCTCATAATGGATGTTGTGTAAAGAAAGAAAAGCTAGAAAAAGGCACACAATGGGGAGGTGTGCCTGATTGCACATATTCTTATGTGCATGACATTGCAAAAGGAAGCATGCTTTTGTTTCCAAATGACATGTATACTGTCAAAAGAACTGACACATTTGAATTCCTTGCATTCCATACATAGCTCAGCTATTGAAAATTACATTTAAAAAAATTGAGAACAGAGAAGTAATTTTTTTTACCCACAGATCTGAGAATGTTATGATGCCTGTCAAAAGAGATTGTGGGGGGAAGAGGGGGGAGAGAGAGAGAGAGAGAGAGAAAGAGAGAGAGAGATGGTGAGATGGATGAACTCCTAAATGTTGAAACACATTAGGAGAACTAATAGTTCCCAAAATATTAATCACTGAACCTGTCATGGGCAAAATTGTTCACATTAAAGGACTTCCATTGGGCAAAAGTATACAGTATATCCTACTTCATTTTAAAAAGACTTACAATAGGGCACACAGCTTTCTGAGGATCAAGCTGATTTACCCCTTACAAGATTGCTTGAAATGTTTTATATGTTTGTAGTTATGAGTTATAGAAATGACAGTTTGAAGGACAAATAATGTTAGTAATAATAATTCATTAAATTTATATGTCTTTTACACTGAAACAAGCCAAGCTATTCTTAAAAAAAAATTTACCTATGAAAGAGACTTCTTTTTTAAAATATTATCCTGCTTCAGAATGCCTTAATGATTTGCACAAAGAGTTATTCCAGAGCGGTGGTGGTTAACCTTTTCAGTATCTAGTGCTGAAACGGGAGCACACATGTGCTGAAAAGGCACTGAAATGCTGAAGTGCTGAAACACGCGTGCACTGGAAACCAGAACAGCTCCTGGGATGCGTCTGTGCACCACCACCTGGTCTTCTGGCTTCTACCATGTTTCTCATATAATAAGGCCGGGTCTTATTTTTTTTTGAGCCCCGAAAAAACGACTAGGCCGTCTTTTTGGGGGTGACTTAATTCCCCCCCCCTTGCATCCTCGGGCAGGCGGGCGGCGATGGCTTGGATGTTGACCTCGGCGTTGGTGGGGCACTTTGTATTGGGAGACCTTCCGTGACCGTTGCTTTCCCTTCTCCCCATGCTGCCGCGGCATTTAGAGCAATGCTGTGGTGTTTGGCGCAGCCACGCAGCATTTGGCGCAGCCATGCGGGGCTGGACAGGGGTCCTTCCTGCAAATGGAGCCCAGCAGAGATACTCGGCTTCAGGCGCTCCTGTCGCCGCCTTCCAGAGCATTGTTCGAAGGCAAAGCCCATTCTTTTAAAAACAACAGCCTACTACCAATACGACAAAGCCTGCCCTGCCCAAGAGGGCAACCCAACCCCACATGGGGAGGCGAATTTCCTGGGGCCACAGTGCAGGATCAGCCCACCCCGGGAGAAGTGCCCAGCCACCATCCCTGCCTGGCGCTGGGCAGAGTGCAAAGAGCTTCACCTGGGGCTCCCAGCGCAGCTGACAGGCGGGCCCTCCTGCCCGGTGGTGGAGCTCTGGCCAAAGCAGCGAGCTCTTCCCCACCAGACCCTCCACTCATCCTGACAGGGCCGTGCTGGAGCCAGGCGGGGTTGGCAGAGCCAGGAAAGCAAGCCGCTGGTGCGCACCCACCTGCCAAGCGAAAGTACCGGGCTGACTCGAGCTTGGCTTCCTTCCCAAGTCCCTCCAGCCTGACCTGGAAGGGGCCACTGGGAGAGGCCTCCAGAGGCAGTGATAGTGCTCACCCATCCGTGGACAGGGAGGCAAGGTGACAGCCCGTGCCGTGTCCTCTTCTGAGCTGAGCTCTGCTGAGTGAGCGCCTCTGCCTGATGCCCATGCCGCTGAAGCATTTGGAGCTGCCGGTGAGTTTGGAGATGCGTGGGGACAGGGACGGGCTGGGCGAGGGATGGAAAGGACGGGCGGCTTCGGGTTCTCTATGCTGGACCTGCCGGCAGGAAAGCAGCACCTGAAGCCGAGTGTCTCCACCAGGCTCCGTTTGCAGGGAGGAGCCCTGGCTGGCCGCGCATGGCTGCGCCAAACACTGCGTGGCTGCGCCAAACACTGCGGGGTTTCTCCAAAAGCCGCGGCAAGCCCCCCCCCATTCCCCCCCATTTCGCATGTTTTAATATAGGCCTTAATTTGGGGGGAGGGGCTTAATTTCATTTCATGCCAGGAAAACATGCTGGGACTTCCTATTGGGGGGGGTGTATTGTTGGAGAAACAGGGTAATGCGCATGCACGAGCGAAGACCAGCTGGCTGGCCAGTTTTGAATGCACATGCTTGTGCCAGCCAGCTGGTCTTCATGCACGCATGCACGTTAGAAACCAAATGATCAGCTGGCCGGCGTGCATGCGCATGTCAGAACCCAGAAGAGCAATGGACAATGGCTGGCATGCCTAAAGAGTTGGCTCTGTGTGCCACTTCCAGCACACATGGCATAGGTTCGCCATCATGGTTCTAGATCTTACATTATTTTTGGAAGAGATGGAAGCTGTTGGACTGTGTTATTATTTTCTGTTGCACATCTCACTCATCAGTATGCAATAACTTCAAGCAATGGCATGTTGCTTTCTGAAAACTCCCAATTGAAGGAGTTTCTTCTTGATATCCTCCCTTATGAATTAATTGAAACCAAAGCAAGACAGGATGCAGGCTATTAGGGAGATTATTGTACAACAAAAGATCAGTCTTTATCCCAATATCTGTCATTGATTCCTCCTACTTACTATGTAATTCTGAAATGAAGCTACATATATGCATATCCAAACAAAATATTCAATCTTCCAGTGTCTGCCTACCAATGTATGTTGTAATAAAGATGGAAGACAACCAAGTCCAAACATTTTTTACCCTGATGTGGGTTCTCTTCCAAAATATGCTACGAATTCGAATGAACATTCTTCTAGTCCAATATTCTGTTTCAGCAACAGCCTGGGAAAAAGAAAGAAAAACTGACACATTCATTCATCATGTCTGGAATCCAAACTCTGCCTTTTTGCCTCTTGAGCCAGATTACTTCTCTCTGGCTCTTCTTGAGACTCAAGATTGGAAAAACTTTTTTTTAAAGATCTGAATCCTATCTCCCTAACTCATGAAAAAATGTATATCAAGCTCAGCTCTCTATTTTTGAAATACACAATCCTGGTGTTTTTCAAAACTGGAATTTTTCTGCTGCTTCACCGAAGCAAAGAGATTCTTCTGACAAAAACAACAAAAGAAAAATATTGCAGCTTTAGTATCAGGAAAGCTGGAAACTGATTTTGAGTGGTTAACTTTTTTTTAAAGCATCACAAAGAAATTATGCAGACATTTTAATGTCACCATCAAATAAGATTTTTCTTTTTCTTCCTTCTCCTCCCACCTGCTTTTTATAACATTGCCTGGAGAACCAATCTGCAGAATTCAAAACATGGGCCTTTCATTGTGCATTGAAACGCTGCTGAGGTTGAAAAGACTTCTTCTTATTACAGTTGAAGAGAATTAAATGTTTTCCATCTGGCCTATTCGAGTTTTTATTCCTTTTCAAATATTTAGAATCATAGATTTAGATGGATGGATGGATGGATAGACTGATAGTCTGACACACAGTTCTTCTATCTGTATCTTTCTTATCAGAACAAGAGGAAATGAAGAATAATGATAATGAAAAAGCTTTTTAAGCGATTCCACTCAATTATAAAATGTTTTTTTCAGGAAGAATTGCCTAGGAATAACATCATCATCATTTAGGCTTCAGAAGAATTTTTTTTATGCCCAAGCATTAAAAACATAGAACATAAACTATCACAGTTGGAAGGGACCTTGGAGATCTATCAAACCCCCTGCTTGAATAGGAGACCCTATACCATTTCAGACAAACGGCTGTCCAGTCTCTTCTTAAAAGCCTCCAGTGATGGAATACCCACAGCTTCTGAAGCCAAGACATTCCACCAATGGATTGTTCTCTACTGTTAGGAAATTTCTCCTTAGTTTTAGGTTGCTTAGTTTTAAGTGTCTTGTTTAGTTTCTACCCATTGTTTCTTGTCTTGCCTTCTGGTGTTTTGAAAAATAGCTTGATCCCCTCTTCTTAGTGGCAGTCCCTCAAATATTGAAAGATAGATAGATAGATAGATAGATAGATAGATAGATAGATAGATAGATAGAGATAGATAGATAGATAGATAGATAGATAGATAGATAGATAGATAGATAGATAGATAGATAGATAGATAGATAGATAGAACCTCAGAACCTTTGGAAATAGGTAAGATATGATTAAATGAAATGAAAGGTGTGTCTATAGTGTGGTGTCTTTTTTGCTTGAATTTTAAAAAAGTATTATCAGTTTTGGAATTCTTTTGATGAATCAACATGGCATATTTTGCTTTATTAGTACTTCTGATGCTGTTAATAATAATGTAAAATAGTAGGTCAGGAAGATAATGAAACAAAGAAAAATACCTTGGCAAGTTTTATAAAGATTGGTCTTCTTAAGGCTGTATACAAATATGTGACCATAAAAAAAAAAAAAAACTGATAGAAAATTTAAGTATGTACTTTCCAGTGAGTTACCATTAACTGGAGAAAGAAAATATTCAAACTCCATAATCTTCTTCTTACCAGCAGATGTCTCTATAAGGCAATAATTCTTGAGTCTGGTGAAATATATCTTGATGTATTCTGTATATTGGAATCTGACATTCTTTTTTGCAAGTGAGTAGAACCACTATAGTATCAATGGAATGTTTTTTGGAAATGTAAAAATATTGTTTACCTACTCTGAACAAAATATTATTGCAGCTTACTGTATAAAGAAGATGATCATTTACCGGATGCCAGAAAATATTTGCTGAAATGCAACATGTGGATAACATTATAATGTTTGGTTGGAAATATCCTTTTACTTGTACTTTGAAGATATGGAATTAAGGTTTAGTTTGTTAAAAAGTGTCTGGTTGCAATCAGTAACTGAATGATTATTCAGTTACACACTCCTTTATCTTCACTACTAGATGACAGGCAGGCAGGCAGGCAGGCAGGCAGGCAGGCAGGCAGGCAGACAGGAGTTTGCTTCATACAACCATTGCTCCCATTTAGTGATATTTCTAACAAAGGGAACATTAAGCACTGTTTTTTTTTAATGTATTTGATTTTGTGCAATTATTTTTTTCCAACATGCAATATCTGTTCTGTGAGCACACCTTACAGAATGTAACATATGGCTTTATTTATAAAAACACCCAATTCCAGAAGGTGAAGTATAGCCCTGCAAGTACAAATAAACTGGGGGAAAAAAACATTGCTCCCATTTAGTGATATTTCTAACAAAGGGAACATTAAGCTCCATTTTTTTTAACTTGAATGATTTTGTGCAATTATTTTTTTCCAACATGAAATAACTGCTTTGTGAGCACACATTACAGAATATAGCAGAACATATGGCCAATTCCAAAAGGTGAAGTATAATCCTGCAAATACAAATGAACTGGAAAAAAACCTGACGTTCATGAATCCACTATATCAACATTTTTGTTTGTTGTGTGAGTGATATGCTACATAATGGTTGTGCAGCTGTATTCCAACCCAGGATTTCACTTTTTAATTAAAGAAAGTGTTTCTCAGTAAAGTTACACAATTGTGTAGAACTATGCTGATCTGGTGATCATTAAAATTTTGAATATATTTCCTTGTTCTGAGAACTCCTACCCACCAACTGAGAAAAAAGGGTGAAGATTTAGAAAACAAACTGCCAAATTTCACAGGTTGTTCACAGTTCTACAATATTCCCAGATGTATGTACTTTGTTTTAGAATGTCATTATATTTCAGTATTGTGTATCCATGGCTGGATATATTAGAATTGTAATATCTGGTCTGTCAATTCTACAATAATTAGAATGATGGTTACTGATATTTATCATATTCAATTTATTATATCATCATTTGAAATGTTTAGGGGTGGTGACCAGAGGTGGTATTCAGCAGGTTCTGAACAGTTCTGGAGAACCGGTAGCAGAAATTTTGAGTAGTTTGGAGAACCGGCAAATCTCTGACTGGAGATTTTACAGTATCCTTCCCCTGCCACGCCCACCAAGCCACGCCCACAGAACCGATAGTAAAAAAATTTGAATACCACCACTGGTGGTGACATAACTTATGCTTGAAATTGTGAGGCACGATAATATAGCTATCAAACCACCAAAGTTTCTTGAGATTTTTTTTCTGAATTTTGCAATTTTGTGTTGTTCTTAGCCAAAATATTACAATATTTCCAATTAAAAACAATACAACATTGCAAAGGGTTTGCATGATATTTATCATATTTAATAATAGGTTTTTATTTGAGCATCCACCCCAGAGGAAATGCACAAAAACCCTGTCCTATGATTTTATTTCATTTTATTATTTTATTGTTTTATATATCAAATTAAACAGACCTCCCATCTGAGTGAAAGAGTGACTCTGGGCAGTGTACAATTAAAAACACACAAACTACATAAATATCTAAATCCAAGAAGTGACAGTTAAAGCAAGAATGGAATAATTAAAGTTAAAAAGGCAGAGGATGGACTTTAAGGTGCTAGTCAATCCTAAAGTAGTTTGCTCCTCTGTGAGACCCAAGTGAGTTGGCAGAGCCAGGTCTTCAACTTCTTCCAAAAGGCCAGGAAACTCCTGGGGAGGGAGGGATATTCAACTGGCAAAAAGGCTCTTTTTCTGGATCCTCCCAGTCGAAACTCTTTATATGATGGAATCTGTAACATATTTCCAGCCTGACTTGGTAAGACAGGTCAATATAATGGGGAAAATAGTACAGGTAACCTGGCCACTTGCCATGTAGGGCTTTAAAGGTCATTAACTTGAATTGCACTTGGAAGCAAATCGGCACCCAGTGCATCTCGCAGAGCAGAGGTGTTACATGTGTCATCTATGGGATGCCCCAAATTGCTCATATATCTTCATTCTGAACCAGCTGAAGCTTCTGGATACTTTTCTTTTTTCTTTTTAATAAAGTTTTATTTGGGTTTTCACACATACAAAATACAAGTAAAATATCTTTTTTGAAAATAGCATGGTCCTGGGTTGAACTTCTTTATACAGACACAAAACTCAATTTCACGCTCCTTTTTGTATTCTATTCCATATCTTATACTATTTTACATTTTCTATATAGTTTTTCCCCTCTTTTAATTTTCACAATTTTATTTTGATTATCTCATCTCAATTCAAATCATTATATTTATACTTTTGTCTGTTCTGTTTCAATTTCATATTATCTTTTCTCATTAAACAAATTTTCTCCTGTAGTTACTAATGGAGTATGACACCTTTATATCTTTTAATTACATCCATTCAACTCTTATTTAAACTTCAATATATACCTTAAGGTTATGACCTTCAATATAATACATAATACATAACTTCCAATCGAATTCTGCTTGGTACATTCTTATAATACACACTATATTCTTTAAAAAAAAAAAGATTGTAAATATATGTAATTATAAACCCTCATTCCATTCCATTCCAGTTCTATCATTAATAATCATTAAAGTCTTAAACATCTTTAACACTTCTTTTCAATTAAATATCATACTTCCTTAAAAACACATATAATCTCCATAATTAATTTTTCCCTTATTTCTCTTCACATATGTTTTATAAATCATTAAATATACCTTTTATTACATTTATTTATTGACAAGCATTCCACTGAATTACGATAGCTATTTTATCAGGCATTTTAATCATACATTGTTTCATATTTTCTAAAATTATTTCTGTTTCTAATATAACCATACTATCTTATGTACCTTTGCAGAATCCCTTTTTCCATTAAATTTTCACCCATTATCTCTAAATAGGCCCTGTTTCTCTATATTTTGTTTCTGTCCTTTATAACTTCTTTTCCTTTCTTTCTTCCCTCTCATCTTCTCCCTCCCCTTTTTACCCCCTTGTCTCTCTACTTCTAATTCTCTCTTCTGTATTTCCCTCTTCTGTTGCTTTCTGATTTTATACTTATTTTTCACTCTATTTTTTTTGGAGTTGTTTTTCCCAATCTTAAACTTTCCATTCTCTTTCCCCCCTTTCCTTCCCCCCCATCTAAGATTACTTGTTCATTAAAGATGGCTTCTTCTTTGTCGCAATCTTCTTGTTCTGCAGGCATTTCTTGTTGTTTCTCATAATTCCAAATCTCCATTTCTAAAAACTGAAATACGAAGCCAAAAGAACCTCTTCCTTCTTGTGCATCTTCTTTGTACTTTTTAAGTTCCATTTTCAGTTCTTCTAAAAGTGGAGCCATTTTAAACAGTTTTAAATAACCACCTGATTGATTTTAGTCATTCAAAACAATAACCAAGAATTCAGAAATCATCAAGTAATCCAGATAGTCCCGAGTTATATCTTCTTATTTCTTTTTCGACTTTCTCTTCCTGGGGTTTTTGTTGTGATATTTCAGTTAGAATGTATCTTTTTGAAGTCTTGTTGAGATTTAGCTGTAAGTTCTTTTTTAATTCCAGGCAGTCTCCTCCCTTCCAGCTGAACCAGCTGAAGCTTCTGGATACTTTTCAAGGGTAGCCCCACAAAGATTGTTTTACAATAGTCTAAATGGGTGATGATCAGGATCATATGATCATAGGTTAGGAATTGTCAGATTAAAACATAGTTCTACCTTATTTTTGTGGTTCTTCTCCGAAATATGAAGATATATACTGTGTTTCTTCAAAAGTGTTTGCTGTTATTGATTTCTCCCAATGTTAAGTATAGTTTTCACTTTTTCTTTTCCTTTGCATTTTTTAAAACAGAACTACAGGAAATTAAAAATAGTTTTCAGTAAGCACAAGAGTAAAGACTGGTTGCACATTTATCCAATGTTATTGGGTAGTTAAGCACACCTGCAAGAACTTAACCCTAACTATACATTGACTGAAATGTATTTGAATATAAGTAGCTTGGGTTGGTAGTTGGGCTGTTGGTCTGAGCTCCGATCTTGGCAATTTGGTTGCAAATATTTTGTCACTATTCGAGGAGATATCATCAGTGTGTTTTGAATTGTGCTCATCTGTTAGTGTACTGGTCTTTAAATACCTTTTTATGTGATGCAAATTAGTGTGGATGTTGTTTGTTCAGCTACTTCTGAGTCATGGTCTGACTTCAGAATGTTTGATTGGCTGGCTGTTGTTACTGAGGCATGATCTTTGGTTTTAAGTACCATCTGTGCGATGTAAATTAGTGTTGTTTGTTTGGATACTGCTGAGTCCTGGTCTGGTTTTGGTCTGTTTGAATGGCTGGTGGTTGTTACTGAGATGTGGTCTAATTTCTTATGAGCTGATGGGTTGTGATTTTTGTTGTGTAGTAGGGTGCCTGTTTGTTCTTTAAAATGCTATCTTTGTGGTCCCAGTTCATACAGTTCTTTTGTTCTCAGTGATTAGTAGACTGGATCAATGTTAATATGTCTGTTTATTGACTTATTGGTAGAAAAACAGGTTTCGAGGAATTCTCTTTTCTCTCCTTGATTTTGCCTGGGTTACAAATGTGGTCCCAGTTACATCAAATTTGTGTCCTTCTGAATCTTTGTGAATGGACCTGAGGGATAGTGTGTCATGTCCAATAGCCCATTGATAAGAGTCACAGATAGGTATCTAAGTCAAATAGTATTTGCCTCCACATAATATACTATGCTTAGTTTGTTATTTATTTATGATTCAAAGGCACAATGTGAATTTCAAAAGGGTTAATTCAATAACTATGTTTACAGTGAACTCAGCCTATGAGAATGCTTTTTCTACTAGCCCTATTTATAGTGATTTTATCTTGGAATGCAGTAAGAAAAAAAAAATCATCTACCATTGCTGGTTAACTATCTAGGAAGCTACTGCTGAGTTTCTGCTGGAGAGCCAAGCTTGGGTAGATTATATTAAAACATATGATTCATAGAGGCTTTTTGTATGCTTTTATAAAAATTAATAAAATTGCCACATCAGTTTGAAGGTACCTAATTTGATGTGTTGAATCCAAGATTTGATTCAAATGAATAAGACAATGCTATATACAACCTCATTAGCTACAATATTACATGGGTTGTACAACCCTGATCAAAAGTGTAAAATGATTCATAATAAATGTTACAAAGAAGAAAAAGTCCACTCCCATTAGGATAAATTATAATCAATTGAAGTTGGCATGTATTAAGAGAAAAAGTAAATCCAAGGATAAACATGATTTTTTATTTTAATCCATTAAAGTCGGTTGGGGAAAAAAGCCAGATTCATGGCATGAGGTCAATAGTTTATCAATAACACTATCCACCAGATATTGCACAGGGGAAAAAGAAATAATGCTAGGGTAATTATTTCAGATGGACATTATATTCCAAATAAAAAACAGAAGTCCAAAACCATATCAATCTGACTGATTTCCTTGGAGTATTTCTTGTCCCTTTCCAAAATACTCAAGGTGAAAGTTTTGAAAAAGAGATATATTAACAAATGTATATTTTTCAAAATAATGTAGCTCCTATTAAATTGGTTCACACTGAAATCTGGCATGTTTCTAGTTTTAATGTAGGTTTTATGCAAATGACTGCCCTTTAGATGTACTGCATTTTAGTTCCCATAATCCATCCCAATTCCAAAACTCTTTTCTTTGTTTTATTGCTTTATGGAACTGAATTACAATGTACAACATGTCTTCATTAAATTTCAAAATTCCTAACTAATTCAAGTTTAACTTTGAAAATATCTTATGAACACTAAAAAGCAAATAAAAAGTAAGAAAGGACTAAAATTTGCTTAAAAGCACAGTCTAAATTCCTTTTAATTTGGTCAAAATGATTAGCATAATTAGCAATATTATCTTATACCATAATATGGTATAATATTATTCAAAATATTATATCCTTTTCTTTTTAGTTTTCTATAGCAGAGCACTTGGTAAAATTTTCCAGGGTCAGGGATAAAGTCCTACATCCTACAAGACACAAATCTTTTAAAAAAATATGGTAAAGGTCAGGCATGTAACTGAAGTTGAACATTTAAATTATTGTCACAAAATATGCTGAAATTTAATAAATGATACAAGATACCAGTGTGAAATAATGGTACTCTTGATATACCTGAATTCTGTAAGTTTTATCAGAGAGAAAAAGGAAGAGGAAGGGGAAGAAAAAGAAGGGATGAAAAGGGAAAGGAAGAAAAGGAAAGGGGAGGGGAGCACTGAGGAGAGGAGAGGGCAAACTGGACAGAAATGATCAGTGAGAAATGAAAGAAAAAGAAACCACATAACATTGTGATACAGAATGAGAAAGTGTGAATATTAAATAAATGAGATGAGAGTATGGTCACTTTAGAATGAGGTGATTCACTGGAAGGTATACATCAAATTTTGAAGGGTGGGACTCCAACACGTTAGGAGGGACTATTTCAGAGCAGGAGATAGCCCCAAACAGGGTGTTGTGTGTGTGTGTGTGTGTGTGTGTGTGTGTGTATGTTTGGGTATGTTTGGGTGGGTGAATAGGTGTTCCTGGAGCAGAAATTATGGACAGGAGTCTTAGCTTCTGCTTGGTGCATCAATTGTGGCCTTACTAAATCAGGAACCTGTGAAGATGTTCATTCACAAACTCCCAGAAATTTCCAGGAAGTACAAAGTACAG
The DNA here is from genome assembly GCF_049901735.1 of Notechis scutatus. Classification (NCBI taxonomy): domain Eukaryota; kingdom Metazoa; phylum Chordata; class Lepidosauria; order Squamata; family Elapidae; genus Notechis; species Notechis scutatus. The sequence continues at coordinate 141,410,404 of NC_142012.1, read as the reverse complement.
TGACCCACACTCTCACAGCCTCAATGTGCTTTGTAGCATGACTGCTATAGGAGCCTGGTTATCATTTAAAATACCAAATATAGCCCAGAATGAAGTTCGGGACCTACAAATATACTGTCCCTCTTTACATACAAAAACCATTTCCTGTTTGGCTAAAATCAGCGAAGGACAATTAAAATATACAGGTGAAACTTAAGTAATGCAACTTAAAAGGTGAAACTAATATATGATATAGACTCATTACATGCAAAGCAAGATAGTTCAAGCTGTGATGTGTCATAATTGAGATGATTATGGCTTACAGCTCATGAAAACCCCAAATCCACAATCTCAGAAAATTAGAATATTGTGAAAAGGTTCAATATTCTAGGCTCAAAGTGTCCCATTCTAACCAGCTAATTAAGCCATAACACCTGCAAAGGGTTCCTGAGCCTTTAAATGGTCTCTCAGTCTGGTTCAGTAGGAATCACAATCATGGGAAAGACTGCTGACCTGACAGTTGTGCAGAAAACAATCATTGACATCCTCCATAAGGAGGGAAAGCCTCAAAAGTTAATTGCAAAAGAAGTTGGATGTTCCCAAAGTGCCGTATCAAAGCACATTAATAGGAAGTTATGTGGAAGGGAAAAGTGTGGAAGAAAAAGGTGCACAAGCAGCAGGGATGACTGCAGTCTGGAGAGGATTGTCAGAAAAAGGCCATTCAAAAGTGTTGGGGACTTGCACAAGGAGTGGACTGAGGCTGGAGTCAGTGCATCAAAGAGCCACCACACACAGACGGATCCTGGACATGGGCTTCAAATGTCGTATTCCTCTTGTCCTGAACAACAAACAATGTCAGAAGCGTCTTACCTGGGCTAAAGAAAAACAGAACTGGTCTGTTGCTCAGTGGTCCAAAGTCCCCTTTTCTGATGAGAGCAACTTTTGCGTCTCATTTGGAAACCAAGGACCCTGGTTCTGGAGGAAGAATGGAGAGGCACACACTGCAAGATGCTTGAAGTCCAGTGTGAAGTTTCCACAGTCTGTGTTGATTTGGGGAGCCATGTCATCTGCTGGTGTTGGTCCACTGTGCTTCATTAAGTCCAGGGTCAACACAGCCGTCTTCCAGGAGATTTTGGAGCACTTCACACTTCCTTCCGCAGATGAGCTTTATGGGGATGCTGACTTCATTTTCCAGCAGGACTTGGCACCTGCCCACACTGCCAAAAGCACCAAAACCTGGTTCAATGACCGTGGGATTACTGTGCTTGATTGGCTAGCAAACTCGCCTGACCTGAACCCCATAGAGAATCTATGGGGCATTGCCAAGAGAAAGATGAGAGACATGAGACCGAATAATGCAGAAGAGCTGAAGGCCGCTATTGAAGCATCCTGGTCTTCCATAACACCTCAGTAGTGCCACAGGCTGATAGCTTCCATGCCATGCCGCATTGAGGCAGTAATTGCTGCAAAAGGGCCCCAAACCAAGTACTGAGTGCATATGCATGCTTATACTTTTCAGAGGTCTGATATTGTTTTATGTACAATCCTTGTTTTATTGATGGAATGTAATATTCTAATTTTCTGAGATTGTGGATTTGGGGTTTTCATGAGCTGTAAGCCATAATTATCACAATTATGACAAATCATGGCTTGAACTATCTTGCTTTGCATGTAATGAGTCTATCTCATATATTAGTTTCACCTTTTAAGTTGCATTACTGAAATAAATGAACTTTTGCACGATATTCTAATTTTTTGAGTTTCACCTGTAAATATGCTATTTGGGAATAATAGCTTATGCTCTCCCTACCATTTTTCTGTTTTTGTTTTCTTCAAACATCATGGACAGGCTAAAATGATAGGTTGTTAACATTTGTAATGGGCTCCCTACAACATATAAACTACTTGCAATTCAGTATGAAGAAAATAAATCCAAATAACAATGCACATCCTTTGTGTGTTCACTTCACAGCTGTGTAGAAATAGGTCTTATTGGATATATTACCTTCACACTTCCAAGATCAGTGCAATTGTGTTTTAATGATATGGGTAGTAACACTGAAGTAGATTCAATCTCACCTTGTTTACTAATGAGGCGTATAACAAAGTACAAAGTTTTGCAGTTGTGGCAGGTCTGAATACTGAAAAACAAACAGATACACAAGCCAAAAACAAGGGCTTCTGTATAAAATATCCATCTGAAATCTTGTGAATCTGTACTGCAGGTGGTAAAGTATAACACAAATCTTTGTATTTTTTCCCCTCTTTAAAGCTATAGTTGTTGTCATCTCTGAGATAAGACATTTGTTTTTCAAATTTCCTAAGTGGTCTCTCACATCAAAATGCATTAAACTTGGTAACTAGGAGCAAGTAAATGCAATCACATGCTTGCTCTTTAAGAGGCTATGCCATGGTCAAGGATGTTAAACAAACCAATGGATAACTTATGACTTTAATTACCAATGTTGGAACTGATGTTTCAGTGTATATGTCATTTAAAAATTAACCCCCAAATCTCTGAAATTACTGTTAGGGTCAAAATTTGGGGAGACCAGAAGTATAAGGAATTGCATGGATGCATTCATGAATTCACAAAGAGCTATACTTGGCTTACAAAGGCTTTACAGATGGTCCTCAACTTACAACCATTTGTTCAGCAACCCAGGGCCTCCCCCACCTTCTGAGGCACTTCATGATCCACATAGCATCCATAATGGGAAGAGCTTAATGACTGCTATGACCATAATTCTAGGCTCATTTGGGGTTGTAAGTTGGAAACTACCAGTACTTTTTAAAAGCCCAGTGATCAATACCTTTTACCTCACTCTTCAAAGATGTACTTTTTATATAGTTGTGTCTGATTTACGCTTTTGGTAAAGATGTTTTAGGATTATCAGGAAAACCTTCAGAGAAATAGCAATGCTTACTCTCCTCACTAAAATAAATATGCGCCTGCGTTCCACAGATAATAGTGGCCATCAACTGTACTTCAAGATTCATGAAGCACTAGCTTTCCCTGCACTAAATCACAACTAGTTTTTGTCCACCTGACATATTTTTGCATCTCTTTACATCAACAGCATTAGGACTGCAGAAAAAAATAATGACTACCAACCTGCCTTCCATTGAGGACCTGTATACTGCACGAGTCGAAAAGAGGACTGTGAAAATATTTACCCATCCCTTACATCCCAGACATAAACTGTTTCAACTCCTACCCTCAAAACAATGCTTATAGAGCACTGCATATCAGAACTAGACACAAGAATAGTTTTTTTCTGAATGCCATCACTCTGCTAAACAAATAATTCTCTCAACACTGTCAAACTATTTACTAAGTCTGCATTACTATTACTCTTAATCTTCCCATCCTTCCTTTCACCCATCTCCTCCCACTTATGACTGTATGACTGTAACCTTGTTGCTTGTATCCTAATGATTTTTATTGATTGTTTCCTAGTATGATTTGATTGCTTATTGTACCCTATGACTATTATTAATTGTTGTACCTTATGATTCTCGACTCTTGATGAATATATCTTTTCTTTTATGTACATTGAAAGCATATGCACCAAGGCAAATTCCTTGTGTGTCCAATAACACTTGGCCAATAAAGAATTCTATACTATTCAAAATACCTTCTGGCTGTAAGGTTTCAAAAATAGGACATCTGCAGCAAGCCAAGATTTTGTCTAATGATGAAATGTGCACTGTGACATCCAGATGCAAGCTTTGTCCCTTAGATATTTGTATGTAACATTACAACTCAAAAACACAAGGGCAGAGTGTTGTGGTATCATGATCAGTACTTTGTCATTTGTTTTCTCTACTATCTGCCATGGTATCTAGGTTTTCAAGTGGGTTGGGGAATTGGAGGCAAAGTTCTGAAAATAATATTTGAATTCTGACAGACTGACATTTTAAAAAAGAATGAATAAATGAATAATTAATTAATTAATTAATTCTTTATTGGCCATTCTCTATTAAAAAAGAATGTTGATGATGTTTTAGTAATGACTTAGAAGTTTCATAGGAAGTTTGCATTTTTGATTTTTTTATATGAGTTCACCTTATTTTAGTTAAACTTTCATTTTAGTTGCCTTCATTTTTACTGCCATTTTAACTTTTATTTATCTTTTACTTTCTCTTTCTTTTTCCATTAAAAAACCATCTATTTTCCCCTACTGTGACTTTCTTCTTCCTACCCAATGATTTGAAAGGAATTCTGCCATTTTCCCTTCCAGTAGAGGATTTAAGACCAACATGGAAATCATTTTCTACATGTTTGCATGTTCCCAGCACCAAAGACTGAAAATCATCACAGTGAATTGGTTTAATTTAGCTAATCAAAACTTTGTAGCCAGTAAGGGGAGGAAAATAATTGTTATCACCTTACATTTATTTTCTCCTTTCCTCCTGGAACATAAACATGCTGACATGGAGGTCTCCTCTTATATGCTTTCCACATAACAAGAACCCTGAGAGTTAACTTGGTTGAAAAAGACTCACTGCCCATAAATTTTCCAATGAGCTATAAAGTTACAGAGTTCTCCAGTTCCACTCCAACATTTTCTCAACTATATGAAGCTTCTAGCTAAGGAGACTGGATGTTCTGCATTAATACTTCAAGGTTGTCCTTGACTTATCACCATTGGTTTAACAAAATTCAAAGTTACAAAGAACTGAGAAAAGTGGCTTAGGATTGGTTTTTGCGGTCTCCCTGAAGTCACGTGTTCAAAATTTGGTCAGTTCGCAACAACATTTATTTATGATGGTTGCAGTATCCTAAGGACATGTGATTGCCATTTGTGACTTTCCCAGGGAGCTGTTGTTAAGCAAAGTCAATGGGGAAAGCCAGATACACCTAATGATGGTGTAATTTGCTTAATGATGATAGCAAAAAAGGTCACAAAATTGGAAACAATTCTGTTAATGAGCTCATCATTTAATGATGGAAGTTCTGGTCCCAATTGTGGTCATAAAACGAGGACTACCTCTTTCAAAGTTCACTTTGTCTCTAAAACATCTGGCCCTTTTTTCCTTTCCTTCCTTGTTTAAAAAGAATAATAGCCATATTAATATTGTAATCATGGTCAGCCATTTTGTTATATTTATTTTTATGTTTTTTTAAAAAAACTATCATCTAACTATTATCTATTCTATCTACCTCCCTACCTATCAACCTATCAACCTACCTACCTAGCTACCTAGCTACCTACCTTCTATTAAATATTTTATCTATTGACCAGGAACTGCATATGATAAGTACTGTATGTTTTTCTTTAGGGTTAAAAACTGTTTATTTTATTGTATTGGGAAAATAGAGGCTGCAGTAGAGTAAGGCCGGAGAAAAAAAATTAGTGGTGTTCCTTACAACAGATACACATGGCCTTCTAAAGAGGGCCCCATAAGTTCATTAAGTCCAAGGTCTACAATTGCCCGGCTGCAGTTCTCCAGAACTCGTAGTTTTCCTATACAGAGCTGAAACTAATTTGGTTAAAAAGACATTATCAGCTGTCTGGCATGCTGCTGGCTATTAACTCTGCTGCATGAAGTACCTTGCTCATCGTGCTGCAGGGAGTGGCAGCTTCTGATCCTTGAAATGAGAGCCATTTGGACGGGATATAGGCTCACCACATTGCCAACATTCAGATAATTAACTGTTCCCTGCTTTGACAGCACTGTAATGTTTTTGCAAGAGACAGTAACAGTATTGTCTAGGGAGCCATAATATGAATATGGACAACAATAATTAAATCTTCTAATGGCTAAGTGTCTTCATTATGCCTTTATACAAGATGTAGGGTGTATTCTTCACCCAGCATTAGACAGCTAGCCTGACTTCTGCTAAAAATAAACTGCACAACAAATGTATACACCAATGACAAAGATCCTTCAATTAGCCTCTCAATTAATTCAGTGTGAACAAAATTTCTCATTATCACCAATAAGCCAGCAGGGTAATAGTCTGGGATCATTTTACAGATTACAGCTCCCATATACGAGGTATCTGTTAACAGGCAGACTTCCATGCCACTATAGTATTCTTCCTATCTTACCTACACATGACCACTTTTGATGAAGTAAAAAACATTCTTATATAGTAGTGGTATATGAGCAGATATTCAGAATATCCACAAATACTCCCGCTATTCATGGAAACAAAAATATCAGGGAAATAAAATGTACAGTTAACAAAAATTTATTCCTTTTAGAAATAATATGTGATGTAGACAAGGGACAATACTAGATCTAATAAGAGTGAGTTTTTCACCAATTTTGCCATAATTTTTAAAGCATGGCTGTCTGAAAGAGGTTTTGAGATGTTTAATATGAAGAAAATCAATTTTGTTGAAGAAAGAGAAGAAACATGTTGTAGTATAAAGATCTGCTATAGGGAGACATTGATAATTAACTTTCCCAAATTTGCATTGCTTTGTGGAAGAGAGCAGGTATGCCAACAAAGCAGATGGCACAAATCAAGCAAATGGATTAGCAGTATTTCTATAGTTTCTTGAGGTGGAACATCATGGATAGCTCAGCTGTAATTATGGAAGAACTCAAAGAGTAGTTAGCTGCATCACCATTGTTATTCGTTATGTATTTCAAATACCATGTTTCTCCAACAATACGGACTCCCCCGATAGGAAGTACCAGCATGCTTTATAGGCATAAAATCAAATTAAGCCCCTCCCCCAAAATTAAGGCCTATATTAAACATGCGAAATGGGGGGGAATGGCAGGGGGGCTGGCCGTTAGGAAGTACTTTTGTTGCATACCCAGATATGGTGCTGCCTGCGTTGACCTCGGCGTTGGTGGGGCACTTCATATTGGGAGACCTTCTGCCATTACTTTCCCTTCTCCCCGTGCTGCCGCGGCATTTAAAGCAACGCCGTGGTGTTTGGCGCAACATGCGTGGCCAGCCAGGGCTCCTCCCTGCAACCGAAGCCCGGCGGAGACACTTGGCTTCAGGCACTCCCGTTGCTGCCTTCCCTTCGCCTTCAAAGGCAAAGCCAATTATTTTAAAAACAATGCCCTACTACCGTTACGACAAAGCCTCCCCTGCCCGAGAGGGCAGCTCAACCCCATGTGGGGAAGCGAATCTCCTGGGGCCATAGCACAGGATCAGCCCACCCTGGCCGAAGTGCCCAGCCACCATCCCTGCTTGGCGCCAGGCAGAGCACCCAGCACAGCTGACAGGTGGGCCGTCCTGCCCGGCGGTGGAGCTCTCGCCAAGGCAGCGAGCGCCTCCCCACTCATCCCGCCTGAGCTGTGCGGGCTGGGCAGAGCCAGGAAAGCGAGCCTCAGGTGCGTGCCCGCCTGCCAACCGAAAGAGCTGGGCCGACCTGAGCTTGGCTTCCTTCCCAAGTCCCTCAAAGCCTGAACCCGAAGGGGAGAGGCTACCTGAGGCAGTGATAGCGCCCACCTGTCCGTGGACAGGGAGGTGAGGTGACAGCAGCACTGCTTCCCTGGCCAGCAGGTCCGGCAGAGAGAGCCCGAAGCCGCCTGTCCTTTCCACCCCTCGCCCAGCCTGTCCCCATCCCCACACATCTCCAAACGCGCCAGCAGCTCCAAACACTGCAGCGGCATAGGCATCAGGCAGAGGAGCTCACATGGCGGGGCTCAGCTCGGAGGAGGATGTGGCGCAGGCCGTCGCCTCACCTCCCTGTCTACGGATGGGTGGGCACTATCACTGCCTCGGGCGGTCTCTCCCAGTGGCTCCTTCGGGTTCGGGCTGGAGGGACTTGGGAAGGAAGCCAAGCTCAGGTCGGCCTGGCTCTTTTGCTTGGCAGGCGGGCGCACACCCGTGGCTCGCTTTCCCGGCTCTGCCCAGCCCGAATGGCTCTGGCAGGATGAGCGGAGGGTCCGGCGGGGAGGCGCTTACTACCTTGGTGAGAGCTCTGCCACCGGGCAGGAGGGCCCACCTGTCAGCTGCGCTGGGTGCTCCAGGTGAAGCTCTTCGTGCTCTGCCTGGCGCCAGGCAGGAATGGTGGCTGGGTGCTTCTCCTGGGGTGGTCCAATCTTGCGCTGCGGCCCCAGGAGATTCGCCTCCCCATGTGGGGTTGGGCTGCCCTCTTGGGCAGGGGAGTCTTTGTCGTGCCGGTAGTAGGGCGTCGTTTTTAAAAGAATTGGCTTTGCCTTTGAAGGCGAAGGGAAGGCGGCAACAGGTGTGCCTGAAGCTGAGTGTCTCCGCCAGGCTCCAGTTGCAGGAAGGAGCCCTGGCTGGCCGCGCATGGCTGCACCAAATGCTGTGGCGTTGCTCTAAACACCGCAGCAGCACGGGGAGAAGGGAAAGCAACAGTGGTGGAAGGTTTCCCGATATGAAGTGCCCCACCAACGCCGAGGTCAACATTCAAGCCGTCGCTGCCTGCCCGCCCGAGGATGCAAGAGGGGGTAATTAAGTCACCCCCAAAAAGATGGCTGAGCCATTTTTTTTGGGGGGTCAAAAAAAAAATAAGGCCCGGCCTTATTTTGTGAGAAACATGGTAGGATGCATAATGAATCCAAGTAGTGTTGAACTAACTTGATTCATATCTCCTAGAACAATGTTTTTTTAATGTGTAGTTCTAGGACCCACCCTCAGGGGTCCACAAAATCAAAATTATTTGCTAGCCTATAGTGAATAAAAATATAATATTATAATACTATCAAACAATAGTGTGAGGTTTTAGCTGCATATTCTCTTGTCGTGCAGTTTTAAAAAAAGTCCCTGGGAACTTTCCCAAATTATACAAACTGGCTAGGAATGTCCTTTAAGCAGTGGTAAAAACAAAATATAATTAAGTGATTAATTGAATTTATATGACTGCTATTGCTATAGTGATACATTGTGATTCACAGCAACCAATAAAAACAGAAAAAAAGTAATGCACAAGAGGTCAACCTTCTCATCCAAGATCAAATATGCCCTTTAACCTTGTTGCTGCCTTCTCAGGTAAGAGCAAAGCTCTATTTATATACTGCCTCTTTCCCAGGGCCATGGATATGCCCACAAAGTCCCCTGACTGTAATCTGTATTCATCCCAAATTTGCCATGCCTTGTCGAACATTGTAAACCAGTCACATTGGTTGAACCTTATTCATGTATATTAAGAGACGGCCAAAAAAATTGCAAGGATAGTGGCTGTAGTGGCTTGCATCACTTTTTTTCTTTAATGGGAGGTCATAAATACACAGACACAGACATGCACACACACTTTGATATAATAACTTGAAAATTGAAATATAGTTTTGAATTCAGTCTGAATCATATGTCTGGGATATGGATTGTTAGAATTTAATTGGAATTCAGTTTGGCACTCTGATTGACTGTAGCATGGCCTGAAGGAAAAACAACAATATACATGAAAGATATATTGTAGTGTGTACACATTTCATATAAGGTCAAGCTGTTGTATTCCCAATGACCATTTTTATTTTTCCTGTTGACCCATCAACAGAGAATATTATGTTTACAGTGCAATTACTGGAAAGATGCCAGACCACAATGAAGGAAAAATTGTCTGAAGAGATTACTTACAATTGCTGTGAAGTTAGGATTTATAACCTCAGCAAGGTGAGGAATGGAAAAATACAAGATTCTGATGTGAAAAGAATTGCTATGTCCAACTATTGCTTCATATAATTTAATGACTATATGATGTGTTTACCTTTGTAATTGTTATATTTATAAAATACTTTGAAATATTATCCCTAATTTAGACAATGGGCCTTTTCAATAAAGGAGAATATATCATCAAACTTTGCTATAATTTCTGTTCTGAATTCAGGCTTACAATGCTTGCTTTGGTTAGTCTTGTACTAACCTTAAAAATCCAAAGTACTTCTTCCACTTTGGATCATAATACAAATAAAGCAACTTTCCCTTCCTGCTGAAATAGTGCAATTACCTACTAGCATCTCATCCTCTTTTCAATTATTCTTATACTGTCAAAATCTGCCTTAACATTTCTTTGTCAGAGTTTTCCTATTCAGAGAAAAACAATTTGATTTTCTATCTTTTTTTCCTGACTGCTGGAGACATGACTGACAGAACATTCACATACAGTTTTATGCCACCTCCTGGCTAAATATAAATTTTCTTGCACGTTTTCTCTGTCAATTTTCATTCAAAGTAGTGAAATAAAATTTGTTTTAGAGGTTTGTCAAAGGAGAAAAGAAATGTTTACAAAATTCTTATATAGTAAATGAGACAGGACATTCTTGAATTTGTTTAGTTACAAGATGGTCTCCACCACCAACTCAGCCACAAACTCAAGGGGCTTGGACAGGGCCACTGCTCTAACACAGGAGAAAGTTTCGTAGAAAGCCCAAATCTCAAGGGCCTCACATCTGTTTGTAAAAATAGCAATAACACTTAGACTTATACAACACTCCATAATGCTTTACAGCCCTCTCTTAGTGGTTTATACAGTCAGCATATTACAATCTGGTTCCTCATTTTACCAACCTCAAAAGGATGAAAGGCTGAGTAAACCTTGAGCTTGTCATTATCAAACTCCAGCATTGGGCAGAGTCAGTCTGCAATATTACATTATAACCACTGTGCCACCCTGAATATGTTGAAGACAGCTTCATAAAAGGCTACAATACTATTGAATGGATGTAAGAAGAATCAATTGCTACTGAAAATATATATATATAGAAATACAGGCAGTCTTCTCCCTTGAGGTAATAATTAACAAACAAAACTGTGTACTTTGGGTGCATAATGTGAGCAGATAATCAACAAGAAGAAAGACTATACTTGAAAAGATTGAAGAAAATAACAGAACAACAAGATTGGATAAAGTGAATAAGCAATATGAGAGATATGAAAATATCCTTGAAGAACGTATTCTGAGGATAGATTAAATAAATTTAGGATGTTCAGTTGGAAATAAAAATGAATTAGGAGAGTCATAATAGTTTTGTTCAGGTACATAAAGAGAAGTGATAGGGAAGATCAATATATTAAAGTGGTAGATCAATTAGCCTTTTAGCATCTATCATCAACAGGATCAAGCAACAAGTAGTCAGAAAATATACATTAGACAGAGTAGCCAGAGTAGCCTTGAATAGCATATTCAGATGCCATGGTATGTCTACAACAGGAGTGTCAAACTCGTGTTGTCATGTCATTGTCATGTGATGGATCATGAGTTTTTTCCCCCTTCGTTAAACTGGGCATGGGCGTGGCTAGCACATGATGCATCTGGCCCACAGGCCACGAGTTTGACAGCCCTGGTCTACACCTACAAAATTCAGAATAGTGTAAGCCAAAGCATTCTCTGTCACAGTCACATGTGTCACAGTCAATGAAAGTGAAAGTTGGACTTTGACAAAGTAGGCTAGGAGGAGCATTGTCATTTTTTAAAATTTTAGCGCTGGAGAAAATAGTCATGACCTATATTCCAAGGCCACAGAAACTAATATCAGAAATAATACAAAAATAATACATTCTAAAAATTAAATAGTAAAATAATGAAAAATACCTTTCCAGGGAATAAAACTTAGAAATTGTCAAATACATTTCTTGTTATTAATAATTCTTAAAAGGATGGAGGATACATTGCAAGTTCCCCAGATTTTATAGGATAATAAACATCACAAACTTTGCAATGTATTTTATTTTATACTAGCTCTATACCCATGCTTCGCTATGAAACTATGTGATCAGGCTTAGTTTTTGGGGAGGAAAATGAGGGGGGGAAATTCTTACTCTGCCTACCAGCATCCATCGGTATCCATCTGGCTAGTGTCCTGTCAGTGTTTGAGAGAATTGAGGGCTGTTTGGAAACTGAAACATGGAAACTGAAACAGTATTTGCTGTGTGAGCAAGGAGACAGCAAGGAGCCTGGGCGTATCTTAACTCAACTGTTCTGCACTAAAGCTGGTTGCTGCTGTTAAACTAAAACTGAAACTCCTCTCCTCTGCTTGTGTTTTGCATTTGGAACAGATTTCTTTTCAGGTGGGGAGGGGGTGTAGAACTCCTTAGGATCAGAACATGTTAATAATACTATAGGAAATATTAATGCTCCGATGGTCATTTTGAAAAATCCTTTCTTAGTGAGCACCTAGGAGCCAAAAGGACATACGTGCCAAATTTCAAGTGTGTAAGCTTTATAAGATGATGCCTGAGTGGAATTTTACTTTTATATATATATAGATAAATAATTTTTTTAAAATACAAATTTAATAATTTTCCATTTGAGATATCATCAGTCACTAATATCAATAATACTCAATAAATGAGGCATAATTAGTGACACAGAATCTATCTATAGGTGTTAGATGAATTCATTCTTAAGATGACAATAGTGTATGGTTACATCACTTGTATTTTTCTTCTGCTAAGTACCCATGTTCAATAAAAGGGGAAAATATAGAAAGGTAAATTATATGTGAACCAAAGTGCTGTAGGTGAAGCCAACTACGTTTGGCTTTTTCCTATCTTTATTTGTTTCCTTATCTTCTCTTGACAATCCAAATATCCTGAGTTATATTAGATAGAATATAACTAAACTGAATCCAAATCTCCAGTTGAGAAATCCAGAAATATTAACAATATCATTGCAATATCTATCTATTTATTTAAAAATCTACACTTCCTATCTAACCTAAGTGTCCCTGGGTGGTTTACAAACAACATTAAGCTTTATCCTACTTTTTTAGTATTTCCTTTTATCCCTTTGTTACAGAATCTGAAATCTAGAACAAATTCTATTTTATTTAAAATACTAATATTCTTTTAATATTGTTAACTGCCTTATCTGTAAATATATTTAATAATAACTATTCTCCATAGCTCAGAACAAAAAGCAGACATAAAAGAGCTTCAAAAATTTTAGCAAAGGGTTCTCTTCCCAGTTGCTGAGTGGGCATGGCCATGATGGGAATGGCCTAGTCAACCTCCTGCATCCCAAGGGAGGGGGGGCATTTTCCTCTCCCTGGGCTCCGGAGGCTTTTCTCGAGCTTCTGGGAGGGCGAAAATGGCTTCTCCGAGCTCCGGAGACTCACTGGAAGCTGGAGACGGTCCCATTTCTGGCCTTCCTGAACTTCCCAGAGACCTACTTTTCAGCCTCCCCAAGCCTCCGTGTGGGCCCTGCACTTACCTGCATGCAAAATGGGCCACGTGGGGACTCCTGGGAGGGGTGAGGTGGGGTGGAAGAGGCCAGCCAGGAGTGGGATTTGGTGGTTCTCCAAACTACACAGAACTTAGCTAGGGCCTCTCCCAAACCCCTGCAACCCCCCAGCATCCCACCCCTGATATAAGCAACAAAACCACAGTAGAGTTACAATGGATGATAAAATTGATATTACCATTGATATTATAAATACCCTTGGGAGTCTGTTTTTTTTTTTTTTGCAAATGATAGAATAAAAAACTCATCATAAAACAACAATAATAAAATAAATAGATAAACACATTAAAAAATTAAATTGGCATAAAATGAAGGAGTAGGAGGAGGGTTTCAAAGGAATGTATAAAGCATGCTGTCTACTATATAACAGAAAGAGGCAGAGTTAATTGATCCATGCAAGAATCTAGCAAGTCACAATTCTTGTCTTTAGTAATCAAGCGATGTTAACCACATTGGATATAAATAAATTGGACCAATCAGCTCTGAGATCCTGACAAGGAAGAGAAAAAGCAAGATTTATACAGTTCATTCTCTGGATAACCCTTTTCTGTTCTGCAATGCAATATCTCTTCAGAAAGTTCATTTTAAATTTCTCATTCTAAATAATAATATAATTAGCTATAACCAATAGTTTGCATCAGCAAGACAAATGGGAATATTTAAAAACAAATAGAAGAAAACTACCAAAGTTTCTGAGTGCAAATGGGGGCTATATTAACATAGAATTATATATTAACATAGGTTATCTTGATTTTTTGCTGACCTTAAATCCAAATGTTCCTCCTAGCAAGTAACTATAAAATGCAAACTATTCTTGGAAAAGTCAATAATCATAATGTTTGTAACATTAATAAAATTAATATTGATAAAATATTCACTCTTATCTATATTTGTTACTTTGTCACCCATAGAATAGAATATTAAGCATCTATTATATAAATTTCATTGTACAGAAATAATATATTAAATTAAATAATATATTAAATTAATTAAAATTGAGAAATGTAACAGTAGATGGTCTCTATTTCTAGGTTTAATAATAGGTTGAAGAACTGAGCTTGTTTTATATTAATACTTCATTATAGGTCACTCATTTAATTACTATTTTGTATGTTCTTTTTTTATTATATTAGTAATGTTGTATTTTGGGTGATGCTTTATCATATCTTCTAGTTGTTAGACTTCACAATAAAATTTTTAAATGTGAAAAACAAAAACTATTCTGAGAAATAGTTACAATTTTTGACACCCCTCCCCCCACAACTTACTTCTTCATCCCTGCCATTCATGTTTTTTTCTCTTTCAATGCTATATGTCAAGTGCTCCTTCCATTTCATGCTAAGAATATCTGATAAACTGAAATGCTTTGTACAGAAATAAACTGTCAGTTATACTGTGGAAGTCCCAAATCAAAATCCCATTTTGTTCCATTATGTGTTACTCTCACCTTAATCCTGTCAGGATTAAGCACCATACATTTAATGTAGATAGTAGGAAGAGTTGCAGCAAGTTCTTCTTTCATAACTTCTTTGTACATATTATTTTAAGCTTGTATGCTCACAGGTCTCTTTAAATCAATGTGAGGCATCTTTGTAATGTGTCATTAAATGGGTAACTGCAGTGTTATGCAAAATGCCTGGAGTCTTTGAATAGAAAACTTTGTGGAAGGATATTATAGTTGTATTCTATAAAATATTTTATGTTTATTTATAAAAATATTCACTTTTCTGTTTTACAGTACATAATTTCATCAAAAATAATCAGAAGATAATTAGAGTTGGGAGAAATTATCATTTTCTCTGCTGAAAGTTGGGACCATGGTTGAACTATTTCACAACTTGGTTGAATCACAAATCCTGTGGAATGGGGCATGGACATTGTTAGGGATAACATTGTTTACCCTAACTGGTTTGGGTAAAAATAATAAATATGGTATCATGGTTTGTTAATTAAAGTGTGTGTAACTTTAACTGCAGGAATGTAATTAAGGGAGTGGTTGTAAAAGCACTATATAAGAAGCGAGGCAATTGCAGCTCTCTCTCTCTCTGGCTTACTGATCCCTAATTACTGGATGGATTGATATCTGCGTTCTTGTAGGAGTGTTGATTTTTCTCAACGGAGAGAAGATAAAGATTGACTGATTTATTGTAAGTGAACTGACATTGGCTATTCAACACGGACTTTGCAAATAGAGTATCCCCGGCAAGACTTGACTGAAATTGATATATGACTAATGGACCATTTATTTTGACTATGCTATAATTCTTAAATGGAATAAATTATATTTTTGATAGCACAAGCGTATCTGTATTTTTACTGCGTGTTAACTAGAAAACTTATCTCACACATTTACCTGTCTTCCTATCTGACTTTGCTGCACGTTCTGTTTAGTTTGTTTTCCTTAACACCCGTTGGGGAATCCAGGCTTAACAGACATCATATCTACTTCCATGTTATAAATGACAGAAGCTAAAAAGTCTGCTGGTGAAGTGCTAAATTTATCCCTGAATATTTGGATCCCGAGACTTGAAAATTTAAGATAGTGCTTCTCCTACATTATATCTGTACTTGGCCATTAGTAAATGAGTAGTATCTGGAAGAATACGTTAATATTTTTCCATAACTTAAAAAGAGGGAACTCAAAACGTATATTTTATGGCTGTAATAATTTCATTGTTCTATATTCAATGATTTGCTAAAACTGGTGATCCCATTCTAGTGAAGCCCATCTTGTTCCACAGAGTAAAAGCAATAGAATTCTTGAATCAATCTTTTCTTAAGTGAAATCAGATTTTGTGGGAAGTAGTCTGCAAGCTACATAAGGATTCAATATTCCAGAACCAGAATTCAATATTCTGCATAACTATGAACTACCTAGACATTCTTGGGACATTCACAGTTTCTCTGTACAATATATTTTTGACACTGCCCTCTAAGACTTGTTGAAAAGGGGCAGGATAAAAATATAATAAAATAATAAAATCTCTGCTGCTTCTTTTCTTTTAGATTTCATGAAGAATAATAATGGTAGAGGTAGACTGGTCCACTTTATTTTTATGTACTGTATATGTATAAATGTGTGTGTGTGTGTGTGTGTGTGTGTGTGTGTGTGTGTGTGTGTAACTGTAATGGATATATTGGTATCTCTCTCTTTCTCTCATCTCTCTATCTTTGTTTTTGTAGTGAAAAGAGAAGGAGGAAGGAATATTATGTACATTCACTGCCTTGAGTTATTTATAAAGAAATAAAGGCAGGAAAGAAATCTAATAAACAAACAAACAAAATGTACTAATTTGCTCTCAGCTTTATAAATGGGAAAGAAATAATATTCAACAGTCTGCACCTAACTCTTCAACATCACTTTATCTCCTTTAATGGAAAAGGGTTTTACTTATTTTTTTCTGATTTTCAGCAAAAGACTTAGTTAAGTAGCTATTTTAGAACTGATGACTAATTTAAAGGATTTAGAAGCATACTTCGTACTCTTTTATGCAAATACATGCCACCCATGCTTGTCTGTGTCATTAACCTGGCAGTCATTTCATGCATGGCTTCCCATCTTATTAAGCTAGCAGTATGTAATATATGATATACTAAATGAGTATAAACTATTTAATGCACTAATCTAAGAATATAACTTTTACATTTCTTGCATAGAGCTGATTTGGGGGAAAATTGATTTGGGGGTGGATGGGGAGAATGGCAGGAACATTAACATTTATTATGACTTGCCTTCTCTTTTAGAAACTCTATATTAGGAAGCTTTGCATGACTAGGAGCAAATGTACCTGCATGAATGAATTATACAATAATTGATTACAAAATCTTAACACTGTAATTAGGAAACTGACACATCAGAAGACTGTTTCCATAGGATGATGCAGATTTCTATGTTATTGTGAATTTGTGGGTCTCTGTGTATGTGTGTGTAAAAGACAGAAAGAGATGGGAAAATAAATGAGCTCTTCTAAACCTGTAGGATGTCACCAGGCCTGCAGTATTATGTGATTCTACCGTACAATTCTTCCAGAACATTTTTTAAAAAAAAGCCCCCCTGGCTTTCCAGGCTTTCGTTGCCATAGCAGCATTCATTGGCCATGGGATTTACTGGGAAGAAAAAAGGAATGTATATTTGTGAAGTTGGTTTGGTGCCAAGCAAAGCTGGAATTGCAGATGGGGGACGCTGTGTTCTTCCTTTAGTGTCCATTTCAGATGGATTCTAATGTCACTCAGATAATTGCACACCGCTTTGTCATCATCCCACCAGCTGCATGCAACAAAACAAAAAGAAATTTAGTATCAAAAGAAAAGAATGACAATTTAACAGGCCTTTAAATGATGTTTTTCTCTGTTTTTCAATCACTGGTACTTAAGAGCTTTTCACTCATTTCCCTTGCATTGGCCTCCCCACACATTGATGTTAGCACTCATTTTATTTTTGAAGCTAAAGCTCTGTGACAATTCTTCTCCTAGTCTGGGTGGGTATCTCCACTCCCATCACCACCACTTTTTTGTGAGCTTTAGCTTTGGGGGAAAGTATCTAAACAGTATATAGTATCATATAGATTTCAGGTGCTACTTTAAAAGAATGGCTGATTCAGATGGAAAAAAAACCCACAACCGAGCTTATGATTATCTTGAAGAAGATGAACCACCAGAGGTGTTATTCAGCAGGTTCTGACCAGTTCTGGAGAACCGGTAGCGGAAATTTTGAGTAGTTCAGAGAACCAGCAAATACCACCTCTGACTGCCCCTCCATCTATTCTCTGCTTCCTGAGTCTCAGCTAATCAGCTGGGTCTTCTTTTGTTGCTCAGGTTAGTGGGGTGGGGAGGGAATGGGATTTTGCAGTATCCCTCCCCTGCCATGCTCACCAAGCCAAGGCCACCAAGTCATGCCCACAGAACCAGTAGTAAATTTTTTTGAATCCCACCACTGATGAACACATACTTTAAGAGTTAACATGATTTGTCAATCAGGCATCAAAGGCGGCCCCCGTGCTGGTGTGATACATGAGGGCCAACTATAGACAAGATAATTGGGTATGAGCAATTTCTGGGACACTGGCTGTATGAGGATTGTAGTTATATAAAAAATAGGCAGAAGAAGTAAAATTAAAGCATCAAACTAATTTTGACCAATGCAGCACTGATAAGAAGTCACATTCACCTATTGTATATAACCTATACACAGTTATACAGTGAAGACCGTGACTGTATAAGACAGTGGTGGCTAACCTTTTTAGGCCCCTGTGCCAAAAATTGTACACGCGGCCCCCCATTCCCCCTGCACATACGCGTGTGATTCTCTCTGCCACCCCCCTTACCTGCACTGCACCTCCCAGCTGATTTTGTCCCATTTAAGGCCTTTTTCAGCCTGCCAGAGGCTCTGCAGGCTTTGCAGGCCAAAAAATGGGCCCGTTTCATCACTTCTGGTATTTCTGGAAATCCAGGCTAAAATCCAGGCTAAAAAAGGCTCAAAAATCAGGTGGAAGGCATGCACATGCGCAGTGAGGTAAGTTTGCCTGGAGCCCGAGTGGCTGCACAAATGGCTCTGCATACCACCTCTGGCACATGTGTCATAAGTTTGCCATCATGGATATAAGCGGTAAAGGTAAAGGTTTCCTCTATCCAGTCATGTCTGACTCTAGATTGCAGTGCTCATCTCTGTTTCCTAGCTGAGGGAGCCAGAGTTGTTTGAAGACACTTCTGTGGCCATGTGACTGACATGGTTATATGCTGAGACACATGCAATACCGTTACCTTCCCACTGAAGTGCTGCTAATTTATCTACTTGCATTTACTGTACATGCTTTCAAATTGCCAGATTGGCAGGAACTGGGAGTAGTAATGGGAGCTCACCCTGGCACATGGTACTTGGATCCTGAAGTGCCAACCTTCCTCTGGCAATGTCCTGCTGAAAACTTGCACTATGTTTGTCACTGACTACTCCTAGATTTTTGGGAAAGAAGTCCAAGTGTGAATGGAGAAAATCAATCTTCAGGGACCTGCTGCACTTCATGGTCTTGTAAGCAATGTTAACCAGCTAAATGTAATTTTGCACTTTGTAGTTGTCAAGATAGTTCTCAATCACATCTTTGAATGTGTGCCTGAATTGTATTTCCATTTCCATACAGTGTCACAAGAAAAAAAACCATTATTTGCATGACTCTGAACTTTATAAGTACAAGCATATCATAGCACCTTAATATGTTTTCCATGACAACTTCCGGATGTCGTTGTGATGAGACCAGAAGCAGCAAACAGAGGTCTCCGTTCCTGCACTGGCTTTTCCCCATTTGTGGATTCCGGACAGAGCTGAAAGCCACCTTGGAGGGATGGTGAAGCTAAGGAGAGGTGCCTGGTGAGTTCTGAACACAACTCCCCTGTGGGAACCCTGAGCTTGCTCTCTATGCCACAAAGGAGACAAGAGCAACCAAGATGGCCACTACAAAGTTGGGACAGTCGAGAACCACCTAAGTGAAGTGCAGAAGGGAATGGAGTACAGAGAAGGGTGAGAAGAATCTATCTTGTTTTATTTACCCCAAAAAGACTATAACAGAGAAGATATATAAAGAATTGTACTAGTAGCAGTTTGGAAGATAGAAGAAGAATTGGGGAATACAAAGAATTTAAAAAGAATTAATTTGGAAGAACATTATTTTGGATTTGGTGATCAGACAGGATTTGGCATGGGAAGGAATTATTTTAAATGCTATTAATAATTGTTTTAAAAGAGAATAACATTTGATTTTTGAAAGAAACAGAAAAAGGGTGGCTGTGAAACTGGATTAAAAGTACCACCGTTGATGACAGAAAAATCCTGCAGATCCCTTCAAGCTAATGATTTACTCAGAAAAGGAATAAAAGGAAGATTTAAGACCTCTGGAAGCTGAAATATATTAAATCTAAATAGCAAGGAATATTAGAGGACATTACCCCTGGAATTATTGGTGACTTTGATTGATTAATATTGGGAAATAAAGATTGGAGGACATTGATATTAAAAGTTAAAAAGATGCTGGTTTAAATAAAATAAAATCTACTGGATATTGGACAATTGGAATAAGAAGTAATATAAAGATGAGTGATATATGCAAAGAAATACAGATGGATTTTTGAGTTATGAGATATATGGAACAGAGCTTTGGACTTATGCAGTAAAATACAGAATATAGAGATTAATTCAGAAATGGCGACGATAGTAGTAGTAGTAGAAGAAGAAAGAACAAAGAAGGGGTGGAGCTAGAAAAAAGAGAAACCAGTGAAACGGAACAAGAGGAACAACAAATAATACAAAAGAAAAAAAAAAGAAATTGAATTTGAGATATTAATGATTGATGAAATAAAGAGGGGTGGGTGTTAAAATTGGATTGCTGATAAATGTAATGGTTAGGAAATTACCAAAAGGAGATCAGAAGAGGGTGGGGACAAATATTGAGAACTGGGAGAAAAAATATCAGGAAATGGAGGAAGGATTAAGAGAAAAAGCCAAAAAACGACAAACTAAGACAGAAAAGAGACTTAGAGGTGATGGTTAGCAATGGAAAAGAGAGGTAATCCACATGAAGAGGTACCTTAGTAGTAAAATAAGAAGGATTAATTAAAATGGAATAGTTATGAAAATAGGACTTTAAAATAGGTTCATTAAGTAAGATAGATAAATGCTTATGGAAGATATAAGTGACTAATACTAAGGTGGGAAAGGGAAGGTTAAGTGGAGTCTGATAGATATAATTATATAGCATAGGATAATATTTCTAATGAATTATATATTTTGTCATTCATATGTATAAGGTAGTGAGTTTACATTATTATAAGTTTAATATTTTTGGCTAAAAATATAAGATGGAAAATATATTTGTGTAAAAATGAGGAATTAAAAGGAAGGGAGCATTTAGAAAATAAAAATACATGCAACAGTGGCAAATGCAACAGTGGAAAGGAATAATACAACTTAAGATGAAATTTTGAATGATTAATGAATTGACATGACTATACCAAACTGTAATTCATTGAATATAAAAATATAAGATCAAGGAAGATAGAAATTGATTTAAATAATAACATTAATCTATGAAAATATAAAGAAGAAAATTTGGTAATAGACAATGATGTGATGTTAGAAAGCTCTAATGATTAATGAATTGACATGGATTGATTCAATAGTAAATATGCTGAATATAAGAATATATGACCAAGGAAGATAGAGATTGATTAAAATAAAGGGACTGATATAAAGTAATGTATGAGAATATAAAGAAGAAAATTTGGTAATAGATAATAGTATTTGTGATTACAGATACGATGGATTTAAAATGTAAAACACCTGGAATCACACTATTTTCTCAAAGATTTATTTAGATAATTAAAAAATAAAAAACTTTGGAAAAAATATGTTTTCCGTGGCTTTCATTAGCACCCTTCTACATTTCCTGCCTACTTTTTCTTTAATGTTGATGCTGTAGTTGATCTTAAAAAGACAAAGCTATCCACCATTTCAACATCTTCATTGTAGATTGTAAGGCTGGTTGCTGTATGTTGTATGACATTGGTCTTCTTTACAGTTAATCTTAATCTCATGTTTTTACTATATTCCTTGACTTTCATTGCTAAAGCTTACAAATCAATTGTATTTTCATCTATCAGAGCAGTGGAGTCTTTGATGCATTTTCATCTATCTACAGCATAGCTCAATTATTGAAGTTTCTACCTCTAGTTTTTACTTCACCCTCATTTTTTCAATTTCTGCAATTTGGCTGGCTGATAGGAACTGATATAAGCTTCCCAATACCTATTTGGGCTTTAGCTGGACAGTGATTTCTTTCATGTTCCTATTATTTTACACGGTTGGAATGCTCAGATATTCAGTGGATTATTCCAGTGAACAGAATATGTGAGCTACTTCAAATTTGTTATTTTGAAATGCTACCAACTCATAATATTCTGAAGGAGTTTTTTGAATTAGCTATTCTTTTCTGAGCTTGAGACAAAACACATATGCCATTTCATATATGGCCCTATATCCTGTCTTTTTATAATTTAGGTTTCTGGTGATTTTGTAAACCTAGAAGACTTGATTTTTATTTTTTTCTTAAAAAAAGAAACCATGGAAAATAGCTTTTTATTTCAGGGTATTTTGTTCAATTTGCTCATAACTGCTGCTCTTCAAGTAGCCACTCATTATTAAGAACAAATTACCTATTTGCCACTATATGTGGATTTATTAAGCTAGTCAAAGAAAGTATCACATCTGTATTTTGAATAAGAAATAACCTACAATAGTTGAATGCATATATAAATGTGTTCAATATTTGAGTATTGATCATTTAATATTTATTATATGTGATTGACTAAGAAAAATATCTGTTAAGTATAAAGAAGAAATATAGTACTTTGGGAAGAGCTTGGAAAATTCCACATATGCAATGAGACTCCAACAAAACATCTGCAGATTTGTACAGGTACAATTAATATTGGCAGCAAATAAACTCAGTCTTCAATTTTATTGAGTAGATGGTCCATATTAAAACATATGGAAAGACTGCTGTAGTACAGAAATTTGCGAAGAATTCTGCAGCTTAGTTGAAAAATACATCAGATTTTATAAAGAATAACATCAGCATTCTGTACATTGAATACTTTAGTAATTTTATACTTGTGAACTAAACTAAGAAACAAATTATAATGGACTTATGTTGTTGCTTGGCAACATTTCAGTTAAAGCCGTTAACTGACTTTGCATCCCAATTGACCCCTACTATTAATCCTTAAAACTTCAAGGAGACATCAATTATTCTTGGATGTGATTCATACCATAGCAAAATAGATGATAATACTTTATATTGTTTTTATCTTCCAAATCACTGAGCTGGCTTTGTGGACCTTTTTATGTCTTTTATTTCATTTGTTTACAATGGATATTTTATTTTATTATACCATAGTGTATTGATTTCTTAATTCTCTGTTTCAGTGGTACATTTTCTTGTTCTTTTAAAAAAATATACCATAAACAGTTTGTTTGATTGCATCAGGTATATATCAAAGAAATCAAAACAAATAATTATTATATTAAATTGATCAGATATTGTTAGAAGTCTGAATATATTCTAAATCAGTACTTCTCATTGCTGAAGTGGAGGGTTAGGAATTTTTAAAATTTAAACTTACAATAAAAAAGAATTATTAGAAAAGTGACATATTTTAAAAAATTGCATACAAAATGTAATTAATTATTAGCTTCAACAAACATAAAATTACACTTCAACAAATATAATTAGAATAAGAATAATATAGGCAAAAATAATTGCTAATATACAGAAACACTATTACAGTTGTAACTTTTTATTGTTTTGTATTTGTAACTAAACAAAATATGCAGTAGTGTGGGAAATAGTGACTCCTCATAGTAGATGCCTATATGCACTTTTTGATTGAACACTGTAAAATTTAATAATTAATAACTTTAATAATTTAATGCAATGGAATATTTTAATAAAGTAACATTGAATTAATATTTTAATGTGACAAGTGAGATTGCTTCTGGTTTCTTAATTTATCTAATCTAGGTTGATGACAATCTACTTGTAGGGGATAATGTATATTTAAAGTGGCTCCAGTAATTTCATAAATTACATTGTTTGGAATTGAAGAAGAGATTTTAAAGCAGTTTTAGCAAGCCCAGGATATTTATTTTTAACTTTTATCTAAGATGGGGCAAGTGATGCTATATTTTAATAATTGATCTTTATTCCTTTATCAGTAGCCGATTCCAATCATTTTTCTTGTAAAATCACAGTTCAATT
This sequence comes from Notechis scutatus, assembly GCF_049901735.1. Classification (NCBI taxonomy): domain Eukaryota; kingdom Metazoa; phylum Chordata; class Lepidosauria; order Squamata; family Elapidae; genus Notechis; species Notechis scutatus. Next base: position 141,386,499 of record NC_142012.1, on the reverse strand, counting down.
TAAATTATTTTTGATGACATAAATGGATTCTGAGTACATGAATTCCTTATGATGGATGTTCCTTTACAAATAAAAGCATTATTTTTTGAATGAAGAAATTTCATAAAGTTTTACTAAATTCAGAAGCTTTTTGGTAATAAATTTTCACAGATCTTTAAGACTTCATTGATAATTGTTAAATTTGGAAAAAAAACAATCTCTAGAAATATTGTTGTTCCAAGCCCCTAAATTTAATTTTTGCCATTTCATTTTATCTGTTGTTGAAAAACATATTGCATTTCTTCCTTGTATGTAAGCATTATGATAATAAAGACACCAAAGGTATCCGGCAAATAAGCAAATCTGAATATCGAATTCATATCTGGAAGTAAACTGGTTTCTTATCTTACAGAAACACTAAGAGTTCGTTCATAGTTAAATTTTTAATAGAATTTTTCTCCACATAGACATACCTCAGCATGCAAAACTCCCCTTACCCCTCCTCCTCATTATTACTGTTGTTATTAATTAATTTTTGCATAGGTCACAGTTTTCACTATGTCTCAAGCATACTATTAATTCAGCTGACTTTATATATTTATTAATGGGACTTTCTTGATGAACGAAGCAGAGTATTCATTTATAGTCTGTCCCAATCTTTAATTTAGCATAGTTAAATTAATTTAATTTTTAATTTAGCATAGTTAATTTAGTTTAGTTATAAAAATAGATAAATGTTTATATCCACTCTGATTGCATATACTTTAGTTTAAGTTGACAAAATAGCAACTGTAATGTGCTGTGTTTACATCACTTCTATTGTGCATGACTGTAACACAGCTTGCATCACATGTGATTCAATAGAAGTTTGACAATTGAAACTAAATTTATAAGGAAATCATTGTATGGCCCTTACTACTATTTGTCACTGACAATGATGGTAACTTGCATTTAGGATACAGCTAATATGAATTCCACCCAGCTAAAAATATTAATATAAACCCATGGTATAATTTTAATTGTCTGGGGAAAAATAGATATTTTCCTGGTTCCAGAAGAACATCCGTTGAATTCAAAAACTTGAATTCAAGGGTTTTTTTGGGGGGAGGAGGGGTTTGAGGGATTGTGTTTCACAACTGAGAGATCATTTCTGAGCAGCTTTTTTCTCACAGGCATTTACATTGTAATTTTGCATAGTGTTAGTATGTATGTACTTTACTTGTCAAGTAAAACATTTTGGCAATTTTCCATAAGGGATCTGGTGCAAAGAAAGGGGAAGGAAAGGAAAGGAAAAGAAAAGAAAGGAAATTATTCCCACAAAAAAAAATATGTTAAAATGGTTTCCCTTAATTGAAACATGAGAAAGCAGAGAGGTTTCAGTCTGCTAGAGAAATGATAGTTGTATAAGGGAAGATGGACTTCTGACTGAAGACTCTGCCATCTTTAAATTAACTGAGTATGAAAACTGCTTATGAACACATTTTTTTTCATCAGACTTGAATGAGAATGTAAAAAAAAATACAAAAGATAAAGTCAGCACCAGGATTAGTTAGAAGGAAACTTTATGAAACATCAGAAAATTCAGTAATGGATCTCTTGCAATCATATGGATCTCTTGCAATCATTTGTTTGACCATCAGAGTATCATCTGATGTGTTTTTCAAACACAAACTTGTTTACATGTTTGGGGTTCCTATATGCCACCATGATGGAAAAATTAAACATAATGTCACTCAGCTTCAAAGCAAAAATAATAATAGCAGATCTGTCCAAAAATGTATAGTTGAATCTGCACAAAATTATATTGAAAACATTAAAAACTTAATTTTATGAAAGCCTGATTGCTATTCTTACCAGGCTTTCTTAAAATTAATTTATAATCACTTAAAATTAAGTTTATAACCACTTTTTTATTATGACTGATCGTATTATTTTATGTTTTCAGGAAAACTATTATTTTCTATGGATATAGATTTGAATTTACTATTCTGTAGCTGTGAAAAGGGGTAGATTATTTTAGACGGCAAACACTAGACATTTCTTAAATTGGGAGGAAATAGGAATTTTACTGTTAGCCCATTAAGTTTACAACTTCTTTTTCCTGATTTGACACATGAAACCAAAATGAAATATCTTACTTAGTACTTGGATCATCTCATTTTACAATGCCTCTATGAAACCTTCTGTCATACAGTTAACCGGAAATCATTGTTGCCTCTGGCCATGTTGATGATAGGAAGATATAGGTTGCATTGGGCCTCATTATTTTGCATTTTTTAAACCTCATGATATTACTGTAATAGGTCATTACTGCACTTGTTATAGAGAAATGGATTTGAGTAAGTGATTCACAGCAACTTGTTTTCCAGAGGATTACTGTTTGTACCTAGAAGCTACAATGCCCTGTCACTTCATCAGAGTCTGATCCTGTGAAGGTGGGGGGAAAAAACCCTATTTACTGAAACAGCAGGAGTTGGATGACATATGCTGACAGGTCTGGTTTATACTGTAATATGTTAATGGGATATTAAATAATATCAGGATTACAAAGCAAATTGTCATGCATGCAAGAAATGAAAACTGAATTTGTCCAATGCTTTTTTTTTTGACAGAGTTGAAAAAAGAACTGATAATTTCCTTGCCGCTCAAATACTTTTCCATCTCTTGTGTTTCTCAGAATCAACAAATGATAAAGAAAAGAAATGAATCACAAGTGTTTACTTGGATTATTATTTTGAATTTGCTTGCTTCTGAACCACTGAAGTGTACTTAAATGTCTCACTGCCTCCTTTTTTTCAAAAGGTCCCTTTTGTTTTAAAGCTGCAATTTAGAAATCAAGCATAAAAAGTATCTCAGTGACTATAAAAATGCCTTATAAAAGTGGCATTTTTTTAATGGAAGGATTGCTGTAAGATTGATCTTTGCTGCTCAGAAATTGCACTGTTATAATAAGGGTTAAGGCTCAATTGTTCACTCTACAGAAGCAATAACTTTCTCTCATTGGAATGTGAAAATAAACCCCTGTGAATAATATGACACAGAAGACTTAAGTTGTTTCATTGAGACAGCTAGGCTCTCTCTCTCTCTCTCTCTCTCTCCCTCCCTCCCTCCCTCTCTCCGTCCCTCTTCCAGCCCTCTACCTTCAGCAAAAGCTATTCTGAGGTCTTATAGTGTAGCTCTCTTGAAAAATTACACGAGCTTGCCAAATATCTTAATGACTTTTCTCTCAGCAGTTGGTAATGGTGAAATGTTATTCTAGTAACCATAATGTTTCTCATAAAACAATTGCATACAAGATGTACTGTACTTCTATTTTAGTGAGATCTTCGATCAGCCGTGTCCTGCCAGTAGCCATTTACCATTTTACAGCAAACTGCTTACCAGTCCTTCAAGTGTAATATTGCAGGAACAGTGAAGAAATGTGTGATTAAGAACATTCACTAAGAGTGGACCATTTAGTATATACTTGGCTGCAAAACAAACCGGCCTGCACATATGTAGGCGCTCATCACCCAAATGACAGTTCTATGTGGTCATTTAATTTTATGATCTCAATTCTCGCATATATTGCTAACATAAATATAGTGTCCTCCTGCCGGGAGGTCTGCTGGGTGTGATAAAATCAGTGAGACCTCAATGGGTTCAAATGGACATCTTTTATAATTATTGCTATAAAATTTCTTGACAATGCATTCTTGTTGTCCAATGGGTAAAGAAAACGATTTTCCGAAAGAATGGGTTTCAACAAAGAGGCCAGCATTGCTTGGGCATGCATTCGTGTGATCAGAGCATATTTAAATTGCCTCAGTTACTTTTACCTATTGGATATAAAGATATGTGCCTGAAATAATGTACAAAAATCAGAAAGTTGATTTCTCCCAATCGTCATATTTTAATTTGGCCTATAGCCTGGCAAAACAACTATATAGTTGAGTGGTTGATATTAATTTGTAGCTTAATTCAATTAAGCTCATTTTGCAGAATTTTCTGTCTCTTTCTAATCTGATACAAACCAGAAATACTAATGTGAAAGCAGACTTGGAGAAATTCAAAGCAAATATGCACATCATCAATAATTTTGACATTTTCTTTTGGGACCCAGATCTCTTCTTGATGTAACCAAAATAGAAAGAGAAACTGTTGTTATGCCTGCAAATTTCTAAAGTCCTATCATTCCATTTATTTGGCTACATTGAAGTCCCAGTTAAGATGGCAATGATTATCAGAGGTGGTATTCAGCAGGTTCTGACCAGTTCTGGAGAACCGGTAGTGGAAATTTTGAGTAGTTGAGAGAACTGGTAGCGAAAATTTTGAGTAGTTAGGAATACCACCTCTGACTGGCCTTGCCCCCATCTATTCTCTACCTCCCAAGTCCTAGCTGATCGGCTGGGTCTTCTTTTGTTGCCCTGCACAGGAAAATGGAACTGGAAAGCAGGTTAGTGGAGTGGGGAAGGAATGGGATTTTGCAATAACCTTCTCCCAGGAGTGGGGTGGGAATGGAGATTTTACAGTATCCTTCCCCTGCCATGCCCACAGAACCGGTAGTAAAAAATTTTTGAATCCCACCACTGGATTACATGTGCTGTAGTGAAAATATAAATGCACAATCTTCACTTTTCAATGAACAGGATCAGAATGAAGAGGAAGAAGCAGGAGTAGCAGCTGTGCACTCTGAGATAGAAAAATATTATTATTTTTAAATTAAAATATCCAACTTTTCAGAATCTTTCAGTGTAACATACACCTATCAGTTTATAAATGGCTCAATAAACGAAATCTGAAACCCTAGCAGTCTTCCCAAACTGAGTGCCTAGAGGGATCTTTGAGTATAACTTCCTTCATTCTACTTCTACTTAGACAGTCAGTGCTAAAAAAAAAAATTCCTTAGTTTTAGACCTTGTGATAAAAGTAATCAATTGGGATGACATTCAATATGAGTGGTATATTTTCTCATTACTATACAAGCTGAGGTCATTGAATAAAATATGTCACAGAAGAATCTGAGAAATCTCCTTCATGTACAGTGTTTACTTGCATGAAATAATTTCTGGAGGTATGATAATCTTCTACAACAGTACCAACATCTTGAATTTATCTATCTTCATTGACAAGGGCCAAACAGAGTCATAAACAAGTTTGAATTTTAAACTTATAATTTCATACAAACAAGCAATCTCGTAATAGTAGAAAAGACAGGTATCACTAAAAATGGAGGTGCAATGAAGCCATCTGCACACATAGAGTCATTCATAAAATTAGTACAAAACATGATTAGGAAATAAATAAAACTACAGAGCAGATATAATGTATATCATACTAAAAAATTTCTGTACAGCTTAGCTGTTTATCACACTTGCTGACATAGTAAGTTACTCATTTTTTTGCATGTATATTAGTCCCAGTTGAACAATCTCATCTTACATTAAAGAATGTTGTAAGTGGCCATAACTTTTCTAGGGAACACTTTACCTAATATCTATCCAAATTCTTAAGAGTGGGACATATAGGACTCTGATATTATGAATTGTTTTTCTGGTGATTAAAATTCAAATGCAAAATTTGAAATACTTTCAACAATACTTTGAAATACTTTCAACACCTTGCTCTATAGCGTTGAAAGTAGTAATTAGATGATTCAACTTTTCTTGACACCTCTGGAATACTATCCAATCTCACAGGAGATAAACAAAACTTTATTTTTATTTTTTAAAAAAGAAATGTTAAAAAACCAACTCTTTAAAACTTTTTATGTGAATAGATTCATTATGGAACCAGATACATTACAGAACTTTCACACAAGAAGTTGGCAAATTAGTACAAAAAAAAATCCAAAAGATCGTATATTAGGGTAGATGGATCATAAAGAAACACTTATATGCTAAAAACTAAAGATTCTACTAGAACACCTGAAAAATTTGTGATTTCAAATTATTACTACAAGTCAAAATTTTTGAAAGAGAACTTTAAACAGCACTTCATAAACAGCCTGAAGTATACTTGAAATCCGATATTAAATACACAATATATCAGTGAGCCCAAAGAAGTGAAAAAAGAAAACAAAAATCTAAAACCTAGGCAAATTTCTGGTTATTAAGTTCTACAGAAATACAAGACTCCTGAAGCAAATGCTCTTCCACTTCAATTACATGAACTTTTCCATCTTCTTGAAGATTGCAATACCTTAATAAGAGATTGTTGGGATATCACTTTCCCTTGTGTTTGCTTTCTAGCAGCCTCTCTCCCTGAGCTTTTGAGAGTTGTTTTAAAAGAACTGAACCTTTTTTTTTTTAATAAGTAGGAGGTGAGATTGGATATGTATGTGACAAAGAGATATGTATTGTGCATCTGAGCCTGCAGTCTACATTGGCATGCAGGTAACTTTCACAACAGTATTATACTGTGGGAATGTTAAAGAGAAAAATCTTCATGTAACTTGGAATACATTTAGATACGTTGTTAAATTGTCATCTTCAGAGACAAAATAGCAAATAAGAAGCAAACATATCATTCTTTTTTAACTGCAGGCTATTCATGTTTGAAGATTATGTTACATCAAATAATGTTATAATTTTTCTTGCCTAAAATTGGAATCAAATACTTGCAAAATGCATTTGCTTTGAAATAATTAAAATGACGTATTCACTTACCATAATAAATAGGCATCTATGGACTGCATTATAATGAGGACTGATAAGGTAAAACATTAATCCCAGCAATTTTTTTCCACAAAAAACTGCTATTTATTTTTCCTAAAATGTAAACTGCATCATATTTGATTTTTTTCTACATCTAACAAGATTATGTTGATTCAGTTTTTCTGAATGTATCCCTAAAATATTGATTTATATTCTACCGTGTTTCTCATAAAATAAGGCCGGGTCTTATATTTTTTTGAGCCCCGAAAAAACGGCTTTTCGGGGGTGACTTAATTCCTCCCCTTGCATCCTCATCTAGAGCGCCCCACGGGCAGCCTTGCCACCAGCCACTCCTAATGGGTGATCATGGCGAAGCGCAGAGAGCTCCCTACTCCCACCAAACACCTTTGCTGCAGACCCAAGACCTTTGGCACCACCGCTGTTGCTTCCCCTTCTGCCCATTCCACCACAACGTTTGGAGCTGCCGCTTCCGTGTTTGGAGTGCTGCAGCCATTTGGAGTTCCGCTGCCATTTGGAGCACTGCCCCCTTGTTTGGAGCTGCCGCTTCCGTGTTTGGAGTGCCGCTGCCATTTGGAGCACTGCCGCCACGTTTGGAGCTGCCGCTTCTGTGTTTGGAGTACCGCTGCCATTTGGAGTGCCACTGCCATTTGGAGCACCGCCATCATGTTTGGAGCTGCCACTTCCGCCTTTGGAGCTGCTGCCATTTTTGGAGTGGCGGCGGCGCTCCAAATGGCAGCGGTGCTCCAAACAGCGGCAGTGCTCCAAACGCGGAAGCGGCAGCTCCAAACATGGCGGCAGCTCCAAATGTGGACATGGCAACTCCAAACAGCAGCAGTGCTCCAAACAGCAGTGGGGTTCCAAACGTGGAAGCGGCAGCTCCAAACGTGGCGGCAGCTCCAAATGTGGAAGTGGCAGCTCCAAACAGCAGCAGTGCTCCAAACAGCGGCAGTGCTCCAAATGTGGAAGCGGCAGCTCCAAACGTGGCGGCAGCTCCAAATGCAGAAGTGGCAGCTCCAAACGGCAGCGGTGCTCCAAACAGCAGTGGTGCTCCAAACGTGGAAGTGGCAGCTCCAAACGCAGTGGCGGCATGGGCAGAAGGGAAATCAACAGCGGCGGGCGCTGAAGGTCTTGGGTCTGCCGCAAAGGTGCTTGGCAGGAGTAGGGAGCTCTCCACGCTCTGCCATGATTGCCCATTAGGAGCAGCTGGTGGCAAGGAATTGCTGCCTGTGGGGCGCTCCTAATGGCAAGTCCCCCCGCCCTTCCCCCCATTTTGCATGTTTTAAAATAGGCCTAAATTTGGGGGGAGGAGCTTAATTTCATTTTATGCCTAGAAAACATGCTGGGTCTTCCTATTGGGGGGGTCGTATTGTTGGAGAAACACGCTAATAGTTCCTCATACTTGCAAATCATTTTTATCACATTTAAATATGGCTTTATGAAATGCTTGTAAGTAGCTTACAACCAAGGAAGTATTTAAAAAGAGAACATTAATCCATTATAATATACTGTACATGTAGAACTTGCAGGAAAAAGTATCCCTGCTTTTTTATTTTAGTACTTTTATACCTTACTTCACTCACTGGACTGGCTACTTTGCCTTGCAGCCAAATGAATGTCAATTGACCCATGTCAAACATTTTCATGTGCTCTTCACTTGATGATTGCCCAGAGTCCTGAAAGCAGAGATGATCCACACTATCCATATTTTATTTTATTGTATTTATTTTATTTATTTTGATTTGTCAATTGCTTACAAGATAATAGGTATAAGTATATACATAGTTATGAATACATGAAATGGGTACATGTTATGACTCCCCTTCAAAATTCAAGCGAGCAACACAGAAAGCAGCCATTTCAAAAGTAAATCAAACAAAAAGGAGTCTCACAAGATAACGGCTGCCATAAATCACAGTCCACAGCAACAAGCTTTGCTCTGTTCGGCAAACCAGTCCTGGCAAAAATTCTCAAGCCTCAGAGCGTCGGCTGTAACTTCTCCACACAATCAGTCACTTTGTTCCTGGCAAATTTTACCAGCCCAGCTGTGTCCTTTTATAGTCATTGAGGCAACAGTTAATTTCCTTAATTACTGGCTCGCCCTCCTCCTTCGTTCCAGCTGAGTTTGCCTCCTCAAACGTCATCTGTTCCTGACGTTTAACCATAAGTCTTCCAAGTTCTCATCTCCACTCGAAGACTCTCTCAAAACTTCCCTGTCAGCCATTCCCGGCTGATGATCAGATAAGGAACCAGAGGAGGTCAAAGGTCCTGACAATTCCAATACTTCAGGTCTGTCTTCCTTTGTCACATCCATCTCCTCATCCTGATTACTATTCCCATCACTGAGCAATGCCGGCTCACATTGCCCTGCCATGTCCTCCTCACTTGAACTCAGATCTTCCACAGGAGCTGAATCCAAGCCCGGAACCACAACAGGTACATATAAGAAAAATAAAAGAAACAATACGACAGGGACGGTAGGCACGTTGGTGCGCTTATGCACGCCCCCTACAGACCTCTTAGGAAAGGGGTGAGGTCAATAGCAGACAGTCTAAGGTTAAAGTTTTTGGGGTTTGGGGAAGAAACCACAGAATCAGGTACAGTATCTTAGATCTTTGTTCTTTTATCTGGTCTTTTAACTTGGAAACCCTGAAGAGTCCACAGTCTCCTATCAATCCATCATGACCATCCCAAATCTGCAAAACCTTGTTGATATGCAATCTTTGACATGCAGGTACAATCCACAAAGGCTTATTTGTTTCAGTTCTCTTTAGTACTTCATAGATCTTCTATGAAAAGAGGGAGCAAAAAGCAGAGATTGATGTATAGGTAGGTAGATAGACTGAAAGATAATATGGCTGGCAGTAACACAAGCAGTAGTATACTGTGGAAAGGTTTTGGGTTATTTGCTTTCCTAAATGTGAAAATTCTGGGAGATTTTCTTGAGAAATGAAACTTAGGTAATAATTTTCTTCGATTGGGTGACTGAAGAGTTCCATAGATTTCTATCCTTCCTCTTTCTTGGAGAACCCTGGTTTCAAATTTAGATAGGGCTGAAACCTGACAACTATCACAATAAAGTTTAGTAAATTTATTTATAGTTTTTGAATTGGAGAATAGAATTTTTAGAGTGGCAATCTAGAATTTCCATTTGCTTGTTTGTTTATCTTAGTTTAGACCAACCTGACTCCAACTGATTTGGGCATTTCACAAATAATAAAAATTTTTTAAAAATACAAGCTAGAAAATGTCCAAAATTATCCTGATTATTGAAGGGACTGTTGTATGTTAAGAAACTTTAGGGAGGCAATTTTATTTTAAAATATTTTCCAAGGTTAATATGGAAATTATGACACACATATATATAAAATCTATGGGCTTGGAAGCTGGAGAACTTTAAAAGGGTTTCTAGTGATGCCAATAATTTGCAAAGAGCTCATATGCCAGAAAAATAAGGTTTTTTTCTCCAGTACTAGATTTATATAAGTCAGAAAGTTGTACAATCATCCTACACTATCTCCCCTATTTGTACTCTATGTAATAAGCACAGTAGGTGGTAACTGGTTAGCAAAATGCTTGCCCTAATGCTGTTAGGTGCGCTTTCACTGACCATTTGGAGGCACTCAGGTTTTTCCAAAATGGGTAATTTTATCTTCCTTCCAGATTGGTTCTTATTTTTGTTAATCCAGAAAAAGGTTTAGATGGGAGGGGGAAAGTGTGGGGATGGGGAATAATGGGAATAAAAGTGATATCTGAGTAGAGGGGGGAGAATGAAGCTCCCTATTGTTCATTTCACATGTTTAGATTTCAGCACCATAACATATTAAATAAAATAAATGCAGCAATCTTATTGGGATAATGTATTATCTCCTTTATGAGATTTTCCTAATCCCTTTCTCTGTGTGTGTCATATTCCACATACAGGTTAAACTGTAGTGCAAAAATGCTTCTTTGGTATTTTCCTGGATCGCTTTTAGATATATGTGAAAAGAACATAACATGTCTATTGTTATCAAAGGCTACCTCATCAGTCATTTCTTCTCTCTGCTCCATAGAGTGGTGTCACATGACTTGGACAGTGATATGCAGAAAAAAATTGCCTGGATTTTTGAAAAACTACCAGGTGTCATTCAACTTGATGAAAGAATTTTTTTTACTTTAGAATGTTTTTTTTTTTTTTTTTTTTAGGAAAAGAGAATTTGATGGAGATTCTCAGAGAAGGAATAAGATGTTCTTACATGAACTTAATGATGAGATAGTAAAGGGCTAGGTAAAAATGTCTTGTCTTATGCAATCATCTCACCAGGAGTTCCACCTTTCCTTACTTTGCACGCTTCCATTAAGTCTGAAAGGAAGACATTCTGAAGGAGCTCCTTCCATGGGCCATTTCAGACCAGATAGTGTAGGCAACAAAGGAGAGATTTTGGAATGAGTGAAAGAAGCCTCATGGCAGAATATTTAAAATTAATTTATAAAAATTAATAGAACAGAATAATATGCTTGGGTTTAGTACATTAATATTGACTGTATATTTAGGCTCACCTGTATGTCCCTAGTGCAAGCACTGATTGCATACCACTTCTTCCCTCTCCCCAGGTGATATTGGTACATAACAGTAGTGGGATTCAAATTTTTTTACTACTGGTTCTGTGCATGTGGCTTGGTGGACTTGGCATGGCTTGGTGGGTGTGGCTTAGTGGGTGTGGCAGGGAAGAACACTATAAAATCCCCATTCTCTCCCCACTCCTGGGGGAAGGTTACTGCAAAATCCCATTCCCTCCCCATCTCACTAATCTGCTTTCCAGCTCCATTCTCCTGTGCAGAGCAAACAAAGAAGAACCTGCCATTCAGCGGGGACTCAGGAGCCAGAGAATAGGTAGGGGTGGGGCCAGTCAGAGGTAGTATTTGCCGGTTCTCTGAACTACTCAAAATTTCCGCTACCGGTTCTCCAGAACTGGTCAGAACCTACTGAATACCACCTCTGGTACATAGAAAAGTTTGAAAATTACTCTAAATTTGTTGAATGGAAAAAATGAAATATTTTCATTCAAGGATTATTTTTTTCTACTTTTGCAAAGAAGTAAAATACTATTTGCATGAGAAGATGCATTTTCCACTACACTGTAGCATAAGTGGCAACAATTAACTTGTAAGCAGCAGTCAATGCAGTTGTGTTCTAAAAGGTACCAAGAAGGTTTCTGTGAGATTGGGCCTTTTCAAATTAGAAGTAAAATCATGAATAATTATATTACAATTGATACTATCTCCCACAATGTATAACATCTGATCATACCTAGGTTCTTATTTATGAAAATTGTCCTGGGTGCAAACCTGGGACAAACTTTTCACGTGGAAATTCAAATAAATCAAATCCTTTGAAAATGACAGGAGTTATCATCAAACTATATCTGTATCAGAGTCCAACTCAATCACTTTTTAACTTTGTCTGGGTAGATAAGGAAAGCTATGATGCTAAGAGCCATTGTGATAGAGTGGTTAGAATGCAGTATCGCAGGCTAATTCTGCTGACTACCAGAAGTTTGATTCTCACTGATTCAAGGTTAACTCAGCCTTCTATCCTTCCAAGGTCAGTAAAATGAGGACCCAGGCTGTTGGGGCCAATATGCTGACTCTTTAAACCACTTAACACGGGCTGTAAAGCACTATGAAACAGTATATAAGTCTAGATACTATTGCTATTGTTATTTTAGGTTCTGCAAAGTTCAGCTGAAGTTCATATTACCTATGAAATTTCTCTGCAGTAATTCAAAGCCACTTGATTAGAGGTCTCAAAGTGATTGGAAGATTCAGTTCAAATATCCAGTTTCAAGTGAAGTGGCCACTGAATTTTCTTCAATTTGAAGTATCCCTTTCAAAACTTCACAGCGTCATATTAGTAACGGGCACAGAAGTGAATGTGAACAGAGCAGTTGGAGCTAAGGTTCTCTGTGATGTGTAAACTAAGACAGAAAGTACTTTTAAAACATAGCATGCTCAAAACAAACTTTTCTATAAAATCTCTGCTTCTTCTAGAGGATTAAAACTATGTGATGAGCTAAATTTTTGTACACATCACTCTCCCAGTTGCATCAATCTATGTGAGGAAGGGTCTTTGGAAGAGGGAAGGGAAGGAGGGAGGGAGGGAGGAAGACTTCTGAAGCATTTTGTAAATTTTAAACATGTGATGGTTGTCTGTATCCTTTCACCATGGCAGCGAAATGTGCAAATTTATTATCAATAAAATCATGACAGATTTCTGTTTTAACAACATTCAGGTAGCTAACCAGTTGCAATTTGGGATCAGTCACAACAAAACTTCATGGCTCTTGGTAATACATCATTAGGAGACTGAAAGTGTACTTTAGAAATGCAAACCATCCTCTGAGGAGGCCGGAAGATGGTCTGACCCTTATATCTTTCACTGGTGAGAGATGACTTATGTAGGAGGTTGAACATTGGTAGTGATTATAATTTAAAATGCTGAACTCTTATTAAAGTTTCTGATGTTCTGGTTATATTTATTGCCATCTAGTGGTTCATATCAAAATAGCTAAGCTTTGTTACAGAAAAATAATAAATCATAATAAACTTTAGTAAGAAATAGTATTATGCATAATTATTTAGCTTATAAAAATAAAAAAAAATATTTATTGTGGCATAAGATAAACCACTCATCAAACATACATAATTTTTAAAGATAGATTCAGATTTCAATCACAGAAAAACTTAAGAAATGTATTTTGACCTTAGTACAGAGTGACAGTACATTTGACTTACCATAGTACATTTGACTTAGTACATTTGTAGATCTATTTATAATATATTTGAGTATTATTTCAGCTATAGTCTGGAATACTGGTGTTAATGGATGCTATCATTCATAATGAAACATGATCTTTAACCATTTCAGGCCAAGTATTTTTCCTTTATGATTAAAACAAAGTATTATGAACAAAACCAATTAAAGTTTCTTTCCAATTAAAGAAAGTTAACAAGAATGTGTTCTTCGTGAATTGTGGAATGTGAAATAATTGGAAATTGAAATAAACCAACTGAATAATTGTTCCATAAAGCTAACAAATCAGTAATGATGTGATAATGTTGATTTGAAAATGAAATCAGCCATATTATTGACAATATTGTTACTTTCCACTCTTTCTCTGACTTAAATTGTACCTTCAATTGGAATAAACCTTCTTAAATGCATAATTTTTTAAGCAAATTATATTAGAAGGAAAAAAGATAATTAAATGTGATGACAAAAGAATGAGTGAGAATACCAGTTACAGGATTTCAATTTACCTTCCGCTTGCTGTTCAAATTCCTTTTCTTATTATTACCTATAAATCCATATTTCTTCCACAGAGTTTAGATATCTGTGTTGCATTCAATCTGTCAGGGAGACTAAACTGAAAGATAGTGACTGTTCCAAGAATGACCAATGGCCCTTGGATTAGGAAATCTTCTCCATTATTCTAATTTGACCTGCCACTGCCAATGGTTCTCTAAGCCTAAAGTGTTGAATTCTATGGAAGATTACTTAGACTTGAAATACCTATCCCAAAGAGTTGCTGGAGCAACAATTCATTTATTACATATTTTCTACTCATTTTGAAGCCCTTAAATCTGCAGCTAAGGAATGTATCTATAAAGTATTCAGGAGCCCACTTGAAGAAGACTTCATTTACCTGAATTTCATTTTTGTTTCAAGTAACACGTTTCAGGAAAAAAGTGTCTTTGTGAATTAGTTAATACTGGGCCTGTAAATTCTTCCTTAAACAAGGTCTAGGTGTGCCTTTCTCATTAAAACATATAAAAACTACAACTATTTCTCTAAGTAGATAATCAATCATATTTTTGATGTGACAGTACTTAACTCAAAATGTATTAATTAAATCTACCTCTTAATTTTAGTCTTTAATATGTTTATGCTTTTATTTTTTGCCTACAAACTGAGAAGTACACTTTTAAACCTAAATAATATAATTCTACACTTCTGCACTTCTTACATAATTATTTCATCTTATATCACAACTTTATTTAAATTTGTAGATAGCATCCAAATCCGCATGATCATTATTTTTTAACACCAACTATGCCAAATTCCCCAGGAACCTTCTTATGTCTGCTCTTCAATACAACTGCTATTTTTTTAAACTTATTTTCAAATAGTTAATTTACTTATCACTTTTTACTTTCCAAATTGTTCTTAAATTCTATTAGAATTTAATAGAATATTGATGCTGAATGAATACAGATTTAATAAAAATGTGATTAATCAGTATGAAATAAGGATGGTTTAGTCATACAGAAAGAATGAATGAGGATCAAGATGCAAAAACATATAATGTTGACGTATGATGGAAGAGTGAATCTGTTGAAAGGCAGTGCAAGGCTGGCACAAGTACAGTTGGATGGAGTTGGTGAGGTCTTCAGAAAAAGGGAGACGAGAAGTTCAAACTTCAAAAGGCAATACATAAAATAAGCATATGTATGTGATAAACAGAAATGTATGAAAATATATTGAATAGCATTGGGATATGAATAAACTAGATTTAGCAACATTCATTTTAATTCTTTTGGCTTAATATTTTTTATTTTTTTTTCTTAGATTTTTACATTATTGCTTATTTTTAAAGGGAACAACACAGTGGTGGGATTCAAACTACCAGTTCTGTGGGCGTGGCTTGGTGGGTGTGGCAGGGAAGGATACTGTAAAATCTCCAGTCAGAGCTGGTATTTGCGGGTTCTCTGAACTACTCAAAATTTATGCTACTGGTTCTCCAGAACTGGTCAAAACCTGCTGAATACCATTTCTGGAACAGCATGATGGATATATATATTTGTGGGCATTTTCAATAGTTCTTTGTTGAATATTTTATAACAAATGATGTTGTTTTGATAGGGAGATTTGCCTGTCCCATAGGCAAATTTAATAAAGCTAATTCAGGTTCTTAAGAGCTGTTAGTCTAGCAGCTCATTTCAGGACTTCCATATGTTTTTGATATGGTATACATAGAGAGAGGCAAATCTAAAAAAAAATAAAAAATCAGTGGTCTATATTTTGTCACCTTCCTTTTCTGTCACATTGTACATTATAGTTCTCTAGCAAATTTTGAAAAGTTCCTGATAGCCACACAATCCATGGACTCTCCACTTGCATACTCCTACTGTAAATAAAGAAGACTGTAGGAGAGAAGTAAGAATCACCTGCAACTCTCTTTATAACTGTGGGAACATTAGCTACATAAATTATCCTAACAAATGCCAAATAATTACAAATTGCAATGTTTGTTACATGTTCTGCTAATGTTAGTAATTTAGTATGTGAATGTGATTTATAATTTGAAATATGTATTATGCATTTTAAAAAGCTTTTTTTTATTTTATCCATATATGAATATATGTGCATGCATACCATATACAGTACATGTTTGTGCATTTATGTGTGTGTGTGTGCATGTGCATGCATAAAATCATTAATGTAGATCCAAATTGCTAGCAAATTACAGTGACTTAAGGAATATGTTAATGATCCTACTCCAACAAATAATTATAAAGCAGGTGCACTTGAGATGTGTTCATTTAAATGACAGCCATCAGCTTCTAATCTCCTGAATATCCATGATAATGGTGATGTCATACCAGCTACTTAATATCATCGCTCACATTCTCCATTTAATACACCAGAGAACTCTAGATATAATCTCCATGTAGAGCCATTGCCCTGCCTATTTAAATAGCAGTTAATTTATATACAAATCAAGAAGACAGTATGTATTGTTCTTAGAGCAATATATTTCTAATGAAATACATTATTTGAGATGGGGAAATAAACATTGAGTATAAAAGGCTTTGATGCATTATTGTGACATTAATGATGGAACTAAACATGGAACATTTATGAGAACTTGTACAGCAAAAATAGGAATATTACTTAAATTGTGAACAGTGTATATAGTCTTTCTCTATACCGCAGGCTTCTGTTTTTCCAGATATGTTTGCTATTTTATTTTTCTCTATTCTTAATTCTATTTATGTTTCTGACATCCAATATAACAAATAGTAATAAATGTAGTTAGTAGTGATATAATGTGATATTAACATCTCATGTTTAACCTAACCATGAATAAAATGTATAAAACTTTTTGGCCATTCCCTGTCTTCAACACAATATTTTTGTCAATGAATTTGTTTTGTGCTTTGACATTAGTATCCAAGACAAAGGGAAAGAGGTTATGATCTGCTATTCATTGGATGGATCCAAGCCAAGATAGAACAGCTGTCTGTTAAGGATGTTTTAATTGATTACTGGATAATTTAAAACTATATATTTTGGACAACTTAAAATTATGATCATACCATAAGCCAAACTGAGGAAGGGACAATTTATTTATCCTCTTTTTAAAGAAAATGCCATATTTGCCATGATTTATTTAATGTATTTGGCAGCAGTTTTTTCAAGTTTCAAATCTTAGTTTGTTGCAGTCTTGGTAAGAGATGTTTATAATTAACATGTCAGGAGCAAAGTCTTTGTCATTAAAATATAATAATCTTGCCAGAAAAAGCAGTAATATACTTTTCAAATTAATTTCAAAATTCCACTCCACTCCAAAAATCACCTGTTATTTTGTCCTTTCAATTTCTTATTAGGTCATTAAATATACAGATTCAGACAATTCACTTTTCTTTGAGCTAGCCTGTGAGAGTTGTTGAAGATATCCCTTGATCTTGGAAACATGATTTTGAAGGCACTATAAATAGATATGTAGCTGATTAAAAACTTTATCATTTTAATTAATAATTGCTACATTCACGACACAAAGATATTGCATTTATAACTTGCAACAGAATCAGTTGTAGAAACTTCTGAAAGGACATTTCTGCTTTCTTTTGAAGAAGGGGTTGTTTCTAGAACAATTCTTTTCACAGTATTATGTGTAACATAATTCTTTCAAAGGAATCTGATCCAAAGTTTAATAAAACAGGTGCACCTTAATAGGTCTGCTAGGAATGTTTTAGCTGTTAGCATTTTATAAGTGAATCTGGCTGAAATGTCCTGTTTTCATTACAAGGCTTGTTGTATATTAAACCTGCAATAGTTCTTTCTGGCATTATGATGTTTTGTAAAACAAAGACACACATGCAAACAAATCCTCTTATTTTTTAACAGATTATTCATGCCTTTAGAAAATGTTGCAATCTAAAGATCCCACAGATATCTATGGGAAAAGAAAAGAAATCAGCCTTAGGGTGTATAACCTAGCCTGCACATTGCCAGGACTCCAATCTGTTTTATGACAAAACAGATTCATTTATCTCCAAAATAAATAAATTACTTTTGTGAACATTTAAAAACATTTGCATAATTAGGTTGTAAGATCTGAGCAGTCTTTTTCATAATAATTAAACTAATCTAATCTTGGACAGGGTAAACAGACTTAGTAAGACAAGAACAGCCTTCAGGCAAGGAAGTTACCACATTCTACAGGAACTGTAAGACTGATGATGTTTTTTAATTATGCAGAGATTTTACTCCCTGGTAATAGCAATGTTTGTATGGCCTGAAGCTCAAGTAGTTATTACTCCAGGGCACATAAAATTACACTCTGTTTTTTTGACATCTTTGAAACACGCAACAAATGTAAGCTCTCACAGTGTAGATATTTCAAAATGATTATATGCTTTCAACAGAGAACACATGAACTTGATGTTGATGGATCTGCTATCTGTATCCATTGGCTTATTCCTCAGTCACATGATCTCCTTTATTATCTTTAAATTAGGGATGCTTTCATACCAAACTATACCACATCAGCTAAGGACTGATAAAGCAACAGCAGATAGAAAGGTTTGACTTCCTGTGAATTGCAGTGAAAACTCTAGTGTTAAAAAGGGACGAACGTGGAACTAACTGAAGACATCCTGGGGAAATAATTATGATGATGATAGCAAAAGATTTTTCTGAAGTTTCTCAAACCTGACTCTCAAATAGCAAAAATGTTGTAGGCGTAAAGGATGCTTAATGTTTTGAACTGAATAGTTGAAATCCTGTCAAATTGAACCAGTTTATGTATTAGTTTTTTTAAAAAAATATGTAGCTGATAACATTTTGGAATCTGTGAAATTCATTAAAAATTACAGCTTAAACAACTTCCAGCAGATCAGAAGTACACAATTTTGGGCTAACAGATATCCCTGGATTTGGGTGGCAAGCCAGGACTATGCTGCTAAAGTACGTGTAAGTTAAAGACAACTGACATTAATTTTAAAATTACTTTAAAATTCCAAGTGCCTTACCGCTTTCTCAAGGAAGTTCATTTAGGTTTGCACAATTCTTATAATAAAAATAGAATTAACATTTGGTTTACTAGTCTAATATAGTTTTGTCAACCCTTCAAGGTAGATCATGTCTATGGTCAGTTAAGGTAACTTCCCTTGTGTATTTGTTACCTTTTTATTATATTATATTAAAAATTGTGATGGCAGCTTCTGTAGGTGCCAGATCATGCCAAAATCTTGGGGACACTACAGGAAGGGCACATCTGATATATATGTTGCCCTGCCATTAATGTGAAATAAAATTAATTAAGGCTGAGTAATCGTACATTACCAAGATATATAAGACATCACCAAATTATTTTTCATTCCTGACATTAGCTATATCTTTATTTGTAACATATGAGATTTCTGAAGTAATGTTCAGTTATAAAAAGTAACTATAACAGAGAGTTATGAAAAAAATAACAAAATTTCCCTATTTCTGAATTTGCTGTCTGATCCTGGTATATGAATAGTACCAAGAGAGTTCTGAGCTAAGCCAAAAGCCTGCTGTGGAAAAGCAAACTCAACTAGAAAGTTGTCCTATTATTAACAGATGCAGACCTGTAGGGAAATTGATGTTTACATTAGCATAACTGAACACCATGGTCCACTGTGCTTATGATGAGTCAGTCCCCTCAATTCTGTCTGGATGCAATTGGCAGGTCAGTGGATATTATCAATAAGCAATTGCTTATCAACAAGCAATTAATTAGCAAATAAAATATTTGAGCACTGAATTCGTTTAGCCAGTTGCCTAATATCAGACAAATGAGTTCAAACTAAATATTGCCAGTGCAATACAATGCAAGACATTTCAAGACAATAAAAAATACACTATCAATTGATCTTCATGAAAGTTCAAGAGCATGCTTTGGGCCTTACGTCTAAGACCATATGGGGCTACATCAAGGGTAGCATGTTTTATGCCTTTACCTTTGCAAAGATTATCTAAATTTTTTGCCAATAATTTCAAGATTTTTTGTGTGAAAAAATTTCAAATGTAGAAGAAAGTAAAAGTGTGTCCAACTCTAAATTAAAAGTTGTGGTGTAAAACTCCAAATAAACACCGTTAATCAATGTTCATTTTTTTCTGTGACTATATATAGAATCCTATTCAAAATTTAGCTGTTGTATGAAGATTAAAGGAAGCCTACAGGTAAATGATACAAAATTTCAAGAAAATCATAGATCTGAAATGTATGTTTATTTTATTTATTTATTTTATTTATTCGTCAAAAGCTTACAATACAACAGAAACAAGAATAAACATAAGTTTAAATACAAGAAATAGGAACTAATAATTGAGGACAATAGGACAGAGACAGTAGGCATGATTGTGCACTTATGCACGCCCCTTACAGACCTCTTAGGAATGGGGTGAGGTCAATAGAAGTTAGGTCCTTGACAAAGTGAGGGTTATCAACAAGGTAATATCTGCTTAGCTTGTATTTGGTATATAGATTTTTTTTACCAATGTGTAAGACAGAGCATTTGTTGGTAGAGATTTGAAGTTGCCAACTGTTAGACCATTCAGACACATAATCAAGGTCTTTTTGATGGATGGTAGCATTGATGGTGGTGTTAAATAGTTTTACATCATCAGCGAAGAGGATACAGTTGCTAATAAGGTGATCACAAACAGGAGTGGGTTTCTACTGGTTCTGTCCACCTCTGTAGAACCGGTAGCTCTGAAGAGCAGCAGACATAGAACCGGTTCTATGTCTGCTGATGTTTTTGCCCACTCATTCACCCGGGCTCTTACCTGACCTTTATTTCCTGATTTTTTTTCAACTTCAGCTGCCGTGCGAGGCACAGCTGCAGTTAAAAAAGGAGGAAAAAAGGGCTTTTTGAAAGGCTGCTTTTCTGCATGCAGCATGCTGATGACAATTTACAGGCACGTGCCTGCCGCAGCATGCAGGAAAGCACATCGTAAATCACCAAACCTTGTAAATGACTGAACTGGTAGTTAATCCTGTCAGATTCCACCCCTGATCACAAAGGTCATATAGAGTGTAAAGAGTGTGGGTCCTAGAACACTCCCTTGGCGGATACTGCTGATAACTGGTACAGGGTTGATAGGGTATTTCCTATTTTTATTATTTGTTGCCTGTTTGACAGGAAGGCAGTAATCCACTTGTGAAGGAATCCAGAAATGACATAAGCATTTAATTTTAATATAGTTTGTCATGTACCACTGAGTCAAATGCTTTGCCGAAGTCAATGTAAATTACATCTATTGCTTTACCCTGGTCAAGAAGTCTAGTCCACATGTTTTTGCAGTGTAGAAGTTGCAAATTGCAGGACAATTTTTTTCTGAAACCAAATTGTTTATTGGAGACTAAGTTGTTTGACTCTAGGTAGAAGGTAATGCATTGATTAATAATTGATTCCATAACTTTGCACGTGACACAACACAATGAGATTGGTCTGTAGTTTTCAATCAAGCAGGGGTCACCTTTTTTGAAAATAGGGATGACCATTGCTAAAAACCATAGGTTTGGTAAGGAGCTGGTTCTGAATGATAACTCGTATATTATGCTTAGTGGTTCTGCTATGGTAGTGGAGAGCTTTCCAAAGAAGAATGCACATAAGCCATCAGGGCCAATAGATAAGGATGGTTTATGGTGACTTATTAGATTTTCTACGTTATCTTCAGTAATGTCAATGTGTAGATCATTGCAGTTAGTTGTCGTATGATTAGGAAATGTGGGGCATGAGCCATTACTGTTTACAAAGACTGAGCTGAAAAACATGTTGAAGAGGTTTTGCTTAATGGCTTCATCGCTATCGTCTTTCCCATTAAAACCTTTTAGGGTGGGATGGATTTTGAGTCTTTAAGTTTCGTGTTTACAAAGTTATAGAATGCACGGGTGGATTTTCTGTGTAGAAGATTTTCCTCTTGCTTGTAGTGGTAATAGGTTCATAGTGTCCAATTTATAAGAGGTAAAATGAGGTCACCAAGAAAAATAAGAGAGTGTGGGCAAGAGGCAACTAATGTCAGTAGTGAAGTTAGCTTGTTTGCATGAATTATATCATAGTCGGGCTCGATAGCAAAGTAAGAAGAAGATTGAGGTGTTTAAGGACAGTTTACAGACGATGGTCTTGGAAGAGCAAGCTCTTGTATAATTTGAATCTTTTTTAGATTTAGAGACTTTTTATAGAATATAGCAACACCTCCTCTACGGATTTCGTGATCAGACCGATAAACTTGATATTCTCTTACAGTGGTAATGGAGTCTGGGAAAGATGCATTCAACCATATCTCACAGACAAATATAATGTGGAATGTGGCTGTGCTTAGAAGGATGAGGAATTCATGCATTGTATTTGAGAGGCTTCTTGCATTGAGTAGTTTGCATTTAATATAAGAAGTAGTGGATCTGGAGAAAGTAGCGGGCATGCATTCCTAACTTTGGATATTTGGGTGATGGTTATTGTGACATGGGTTGTGGCTCTTGCTTTTGATACAATCTGCATGGTAAACAATGTATAGATTAATATTACTAATTCATGTAGTCTTTTGAGTTCAGAAAGTAATTCCCGGGATCGTACACATTGCTTTAAGGTTAGATCAGGGTGAGAACAAAGGTTCTTATGGTTGTTGTTGCTCTTTGTGAGTGAATTTATTGAGAAGATGAATTTGCATTTGCTTGATTCATTTTTGCAAACAACCCTGCAGAGGTGTGAGGTCATCAAGCTGTCTTTGTTTATAAGCTCAGGACCGACATAGGAAGTGTCAATTATTTCATCAAAGGAGATGGTTGATGCTTGATATTCTCTGATGATGTTTTGAATGTTAGTGATGTCAGCATTGTCATTGGCCTCTAGACCAAATAAGATGGCATTTGGTTGCTTCTGTTCATGCTTCTTTGATATCAATATTTGTAGGATTTGTGGTTTTTTGTGGATTGGGTTTTGGTTGCAGTTGTTGAGTAGAGATATGGCTTGTAGATGTTTGATGTTCGTTTTTTAGTGCTGTCTCTTTTTTTTCAAGGTTTTTTATGTTCTTGACATAAAATCCTACAATTTCACTAAGTTAGAAATGTAAGGATATTCATCAATTGGAACATTTAAAAATGACTGTCCAGCAGTATTTATTCGTGTATTATCCTAAATATAGATGAGAAAGTGTTCTTTTTCTCTATCTCTCTTCTATGTTCAAGAGCTTCATTCATGTCTTCATGCATGATGCTGCAGTTTCATAGCCCCTAGAGAACAACTTCCTCCATTGCTTTCTAACACCTCTTATCCTTCCATTGATATACACTATTATATAACAGGAATTATCAAACACCTTGAATCAGGCCATATCCTTAATCAAAACTGGAATCAATCTAGCTCTGCTTGAAAGAAATTAATTGAGATAAGTGATCAAGTACGGATCTCTATGAGCTCATCTATCTTGAATTTGGCACTAATATTTTATAAGGACATTACTAAACTTTCCCTTTTGTCCTCTTTTTCAGGGTTCACATGTGTACTTCTGTTGGAGAAATATGTATTCTCTACTTTGATCAACTCTCTTAGCTCTTCTCTCAGCAGAAGACCAATAACACACTGAGTTTTTCTAAATCCTTTTACAATTACAGTTTTATGCAGTTACCTTTGACTTTAGTTTATCTTGGCATATGCCAGGCAGAAAAACTAGCAATCATAAACCTCAAGGCACGTTATTTAGCATTTTTGTCCAAGACTATGATGGATAATAACAAGTATTTGGCAAATATTCTCCTAAAATTCTTATTGGTAGCTGTTTCTGGCACTATAAGCAGAAAAGTGTGGTAAAAGACCTAATGTTTTATCTGGCCAATATTTAAATTAGTAAATATATTTAATTTTTTTTTATAGATCTATCACATTTGTACATGAGATTTCAGAGGTGATTACTAAACCACATCTGTTCTTTATTACTTATTAAAACTGATGTCTGCAAATGTTCTCATCACCCTCATGGTTATAACTATGCCATAGAGCTAAAATAAATTTGTTCCAATAATTTTTCTACAATATTTACCTCTGAGGATTTTGGTGGCCAAAAACATGCTACTTTATATAATGTCTATATTTATCATTTAAAGATTTGTATTAGCAGATGGTATCTGGCAGTTGATTAGCATTATAACCTAGTATGTTATATATAACAATTGGACAAAATTTAAATTATGATATTGTTTACAATTCTGAACATTTTTTACTGTTGGAAATATTTCTGAATTAATTGAATTTAAAATCACTCAGGATTGAAATTATGCACGTTTTTGTTTCATCTCCAATATTGTACAAATTATGTTATAAAAATAAAATCAAGTGCAGGAAAACTTTCATATTTGTGAATTCCATTTAGGAGTTGATCTGCACTGTTCTATGTCATTATCTCCTTGACCAAAGAGCTTACTGGATAATCATCAGTCCACATTACCATCCTTAGATGATTGTTACTATGGGTAATTTCCATTTTATTTTGCACATAAAGATTGACAAATCCAGACACTCCTTAATAAGGAGTCCTTATGTCCAGATCATAGCATACATACATACTGCTCAATGCACCAGCAAAAATATTAATTGTGGCATCAACAAACCTTAAGAAACAGCTGGCAAAACAAGACAAAGGTAGGCAAAAGCGGGAAGACTTAAACAGGCAAGTATTTATGTTTATCTGTTAAAAGACTCAGACTTTTCGAGAACTACTGGAAACAATATTCTACATAATTAACATGCATAGTCCCAGAAGACATGGCCTTTAGTTATTTTAGCATTAACTATTTTATGTATGTAGCCATAGCAGAATAGAGATGGGAAGTAGGGCAGCAAGTCTTTCCTCTTCTTTTCTTTATCTTTAAAGATACAATTTGGTGGTTAGAGAGAGAGTATCTGACACTCACATAGTAAGATATCGTAGAGATAAATGAAAAGAGGTTCTCATGTTGGCCATTTGGAGCTCCAAGGAAACACAGGAAGATATAATGAAATATAATATGAGCAATAGTTGTTACAGTACAAAACTTCATAGTTTAACTTTTTCAAATCATTACATTGTTTAAATAGAATTTAAACCCTATCTTAGGGGAAAGGCTATATAAAATATACATAGAAAATAATAGTTTAGAGAAATATATATTAGCATATAAATTTTAGTGCAATAAATTTTTAATCTCTTGTTCATCTAATCTAATTTCACAAGTGTAAAAAAACAAGAAACTAAGAAAAAACAAAATCATATATTCATTCCTCCATCCATCAATTAAGCTATTACCAATCTCCATAATTTGCAGAATAATTTTTTCTACATTCCTATATTAAAAATTAATTATTTCACGGGAAATTATTTCAGCTATGTCCTCTTATTATAATTTTGTTAGACTGCCTTTTCCTCTCTGAGTGTATATGTATGTTCCTAACTGAAAAATAAGTATTTTGGCAATAAAATTTATACAATAAATCTTGGAAGGATAGTTGATTATGAACTAAGTGCTTTGAAAATGATTTTGACAGATTGGCGAAGGTTCAAAGAAAGGCACAAGGCTGATCACTGGACTAGAAAATCCAGTTGGGCAATGAACATTGGTCTAGAAAGAAAGGTAAAAGGCATTAACTTTGTGAAGATATGGTAGCACTTTTCAAATACCAGAAAGGAGGCCACAGAGAATATGCCCAACATTTGCCCTCTATCATGCCAGAATGCAGAACACAGAGAGCATTTATAGAAGTGTTTCTTTTTAATCTTCAGAAAATGTTAACCACTAAAGACAGTTATCTCAATATGCAGGAAGTTTTCCTTCACTGAACGTAGACAGCCATCTCTCATGGATATTTTAATTAAAATTCCTGTTTAGACCATGGAGTAGGACTAAATAGCTCATTTTTACTCTGTATTCTTATATTGGCTTCTGTAAGCTGATTTTTAAGGCAAAAAGTATCAGGAATAAATTGATTTATCCATCAAGCTTTGGCCCAAAGACTCTAATTAAAGACAAAAGAATGTATTGCTTTAAGGTAAATGTTTTATTTCCACCTACTGCAATACAGTTAGAAACAACTTTGTCTAGCAACAAAGTAGTAGGAAACTGGAATTCTTAATATGTTGCCTTGAAGTTCTCTAACATTTTTAAAGGAAGCTGGTATAACATGCTGATTGAATTATAAAAAGTATTAACATGCAAACACAGATACTTCTTTTCTGAGATTTTAAAATTAGACCATAAAATGTGTAATATAAAGGTATCATTCCCAAATAATCTTTGTACAAGCACTGTCCTATAAAATCAATGGTCCTAGTTCTGTTGCAAGAATGTTTGCCTATATTATATTTCATCCCATCTCTTCTTTCTTATTTCCTTTCTCCTTCCCTTAGGGGAAACTTCTGGGAAAAAGGAAAAGATAGCAGAGGACTACTGAAATTTCTGTGAATGCTCACTACTCCTCTCCATTAAAGTCAGACAGAATGATCACTAATGCATCACTGCAAGAATGAAGAAGCATCATCAAAAGTATAGTTGAAAGATGTAAGAATGTTAGGCCTGTGTAGCACTTTGCATTTGATCTTCAGAAAGTGATTCAGAGTAGATAATCCTGGGAACAGGTAGAGCCATTTAAGTACTAGAGGCTGTTTTTGTAATTTTCTGCACTTTGAAGCATTTTGGGAGGTTGGGGGAAGAAATGGAATCCAAAATTGGATGCTGCAAAACTTTACTAATGATACAGAAAGACTTCAGAAAATTAAGGGTCAGGCACTAGTCCTCTCATAACTCTGAAACTTGCAATTCATTTTGATGGTGAAAGCCTAGTCACTAAATAACACTTTACATACTAATAATTAACAAGTCACTTTGATATGAGAGGAAATAAAGGGGTTGCTTTTTGGGGGGGAGGTAATGCAAAGTTCCATATCTGTTAGTAGAATTATGAGAAGTTAAATAATTATTGGGAAATGTGTTCAGAAACGACAAGTGTTACAAAATTGGAGCATATCCAAGGCTTTTGCCGTAGTGTAAAATTACAGAAAGAATTAAAAATATAAAAAGTAACTAGGATTGTTTGGAAGGGCTAGGAAAATAAAATGTAGATTGCTGATATCAGAAACCTTGATGGATGCCACCTTAATAGAATGTGTGCAGGAGTGTGTGTTTGTAGATGCTATAAAAAAATTTGAAACAAGATCACAAAGGAAAAAACCTGTATTTATCTTTCTTTTGTGGACAGTGAATAACAGCTTCTTCCATAGGTTTCAAACTTGAAATCCTAATACATGGAAACTTGACTCTTATGTGAACAAAACATGTTGATCCTATGAAGAGTTCACTAGGTTATGAGAAAAACTTGATAATTATTATATTTGATAACTATTGTGGTGGGGCTTATTATATCTAAGTTCTACAATCTCAACAGTTATGGCTGTACTCTACAATGAACATAATTTACTGGGCTGTCTATAACTGTGTCAACGTTTCCACCATCATATTGTCAAAATTCAGGAGCTTGGCAAACAGCATGTACTCATGATGGCTGCACCATCTCAACTTCACATGATTGACATTTCTGACCTTCCCAGATTGCTTTTGAAAAGCAAAGTCAATGGGGGAAGCTGGATTCAGTTAATAACTGTATGATTTACTTAACAACTACAGTTATTCATTAACAGCTGTGGCTCATACAAAGATAATTAAATCAGGCATGACTCCCTTAATAACTACCCAACTTAGCCATGGAAATTCTGATCCCAATTTTAGTCATATGTCTACCTTACTAAAGCAAATTTGTTATCATGCAGTGGTGGGTCTACATCCACAGATGTCAAATTGGATTTCTTCAAGGGCTGAATCACATTGTAGTTCTCCTCCATGGGCCAGGAAGGGGCAAAGATGGGACAACACCTCCTGAAGCATCCTCTGGGCCAAAATGGGGCATGCACATCCCCATTTTCAGCCTAGACGGCCTCCTCCAGCACTCTGATGGCGCAGGGGCCATCCAGGAGCCCTGCAGGAGGCTGCCCAGGCTGAAAATGGGGCATGTGGGGGCCGCGCACAGCCCCCCCAACACTCCATTTTGGCTGCCAGATGTACTACAGGCCAGTGATACCCCCAGGCTGGCCCTGTGGACCAGATTTAAGAATACCAGATCTGGCCCATGGGTCTTGAGTTTGACATCCCTGGTCTACATGGATCCTGAGGTAGACCTTTTTTCTGTAGATTCTACTACCTACTTATCCCAATTCCCTATGCTTTTCTGTTGATATAGACAGCATGCTTGGCTATGCATCCTTAAGAGACAAAAACATGAATTGTATAGTTCAGCTTCTTTCCATCCTCCTTTGCTAACTATTTCATTATAGATAGCTATTAGCTATCTTTGTTTTAGTTTTTAACAGGGATGTGTAAGTGTTAAGGAGAGGAAGTATAAATAAATGAATCAAATGTGTAATACTTCTACTATTATTTTTCAGATCTATAGATATGTTCACTTGTGAGAGGCAGTAATGTTGAAAAGATTTTCTTTCTCTCCCTTTCTCCCTCTGTCCTTCCTTCCCTCCCTCCCATCTTCTCCTGGATAAACAAATATTATAAAGTGCTTTTATTTGTGTATGCCTTTCCTGAGGAAAGAGGAGTTACTTTTCTTTTATAATAACATTCTAAAATTGAATTGTTCTTTCACTGAGTTTCTCTATTTTCTTTCAGTTATATTGCATTTCATTAGCAACATAATTCATCATGCCAGTTGATTTTTACATTATAAATCACTATGCTAACATTTTGTACCTGATAGATATTACTTTCAGTGCAGATCTGATTTATAATGGCATTCAACATTTGAAATAGATGGAACACACACCCCCCAACACACACATACTCTGAGAAGCAAGATTTGGAATGGCTTAGAGATTGACTCATCCATGTCTTACTAGAGGATGGCATATGAAAATATGAAAATATCTGCCTGTCCTTCCTCCCCCCAAAAGAAATGAAACTACTCTATGCTGAAAATTTTCTGAGTAATAACTTTGTTAGGGCCTTCTACTGAAGCACAGCTGGAACTAATATAGCCATTTTTAGCATTGTTGAATTTTCAATAGGAAATAATTTAGAGTGTGCATTATATTGGAGGTCACAGAGAGAGAATGGAAATAAAATTAGCTTTACATTTTTAATATTATTCAATAATTTTTTTTTTGAGGAAGTGGTCTTGGGAGAGGTTGAGTTTCAATCTGTAATGCAGGCCAAAAAAGCTATTTACTGGATAATGGGGATTTTTTTTTTTACAAGTAACCCACCTTCACTGAATAGATATTTAACTGTTTGATTTTTGTTTTACTGTTTTCATTGTAAGTTCATGTACCATATTTTGTGAATGATTCAGCATAATACTGGCATTTTTGGTCAACTTTATAGACCTCTATGAAGTAGCACCATTCCATCTCTATGCTTTACTTTCATACACAACATTGCAGCAATTGGATTTGATATGATGGAAAGGGGTTGTTGCACATATCCAGAAACTCCCTAGTTCAAAATGGAATGGCTGCACTGCAATAGCCCTAGATTAGGCCCAATTTCCAGAAGTGATGCATCACCAGAATAACTTAATTCAAAAGGTGACGGATACCCTTTCTTTTTTTTAAAAAGGAACTATATGCAAAAATAAAGTGATGCACATCCAGAAGCTTACTTCTCCAAAATATGACACCTTTTAAAATGAGAATAACAATATTAAAAACAATAATAGAAGATGAAGATGAAGATCAAAATAGAGAATAATACAAATAGGAATGAAAATATATTGCAAACAATGGTGAACCCAATGGTCTTTAATTCTCAGTCATCCAGGTCATGCTTGTCCAAAAGTGCTTTTTCAAAAGGTAATGAGACTTTCTTTTTTTCTTCTTTGAAGACAGTTCTTCAATCAGAACTGAAGAAGCTTCTTGGATGGGAAGCAAACATCTTCAAGGAAAAACAAAGAAAGTCCACTTACCTTTTGAAAAAGAACATTTGGGCCAATTGTTCTTAACTAAACCTATTAGTGAATATAATCACTGATCTTATATCTATCACTGACAATTATATTTCTGCAACAAAGACATTGAGTTGTAGGCTTGTCCTCACATACTTCTCCTTAGTTTATAATAGTTATTTACCAACACTATGTGTTATCTTACAGAGTAAAAACATAGCACAATAATCTATACATCAACTCTGACAAAATAATTACAGTATCTAATAATAATTGTTCTAGTAGAGAAATTTGATGGCATTTTTTCTACCATTGTCATTCAATTTGAATTTCAGAGAAACTATGATGGATTGTTTATAATCTTGCAATTACTTAATTTTTAAATGATCAGGGACCGATCACTATAATAACTATTAACATTCCTCCTGCTATCTTCAGCATTCCTGGGCTTTGTGCATTGCAATTATATTCTATTGGAAGACTTTGTGTGAGAACTGCTTTTATTATAGGTGTCATTCTGTTTTGTTTCCAATAACTTTCATCACAAAATAGGCAACCCTGCTCTTGAAGTATTCCTAAGAAATTCTTTCTTACCCTGAAAAAATTTGGAGAAATTATTCATCCAATCTGTTAGCTCACTTTGCCCTCTAAATTGCATTCTCTGTTCACAAACTTGATGGGGAATTTTGAAAGTCCACTTACAATACATCTATACATATGTGAATAAAGTATTATTTACAATGATAAAAAATGATAATAAAAAGTCAGCAATAGAATGGAAGCAGTCTTCATCATAAATACTTCATATATTAGAGAAAATGCATAGACTTGATTCTGTGACCTTTTGAATTTAGATTAGAAGTTTCCTGCTGGATGCCTTAGGACCATATGCCAGCCCTGGAAGCCACAGGCACACCTTTCAAAAGGTGTTGTCCCTTCAAAAGATCCTGTTGAATTGTAATTTGTAGAAAGTCTGAACAGAAAAGTATGAAATATATATGGTATTAGGTATATGGGAATTTATTACATTAAGTATATTTATTTAATACCTTTCATTTTATTAGCCTAATTTTTGAGTGTTATTCCAAGATAAAATGCAAAGATCAAGTGTAGCTTTCATCTTGAAAAGTTTCTACCTTTCATTTAGAATTGTAGTAGCAGTTATTTCCCCCCAATATATACTTAAAATCTCTGATCCAGCCTCAAACAAGATTTTAAAAGAAATCAAGATTTAGAGTGATGCATGCCTCAGAACCTATTTCTGGTTGGCTTGTTTAATGGATGAGTCTGATCCAGAGCTTTAGGCAGTACTGAATTTTATACATATTGCATGTGTATGTAGCTCTGCCAGCCTTTGCAAAGAGAAGAAGTACAATATCAGAGGAATTACTTCTAGATAGAATTAGGATTGTTATTCCAGTTGAGATGCAATGAGTTACTTTAACACCACTTAGGCTTTATTTAAGGCAGAAAACATGCAAATTAATTTGTTTAGTGGAAATTGCTGAGTCCAGATCATAAAACATCTGTAGCAGGGTATGCTTTTGCTAAAAAAACAAAATCCTTTCAATAGAATAAAACATACTTGCTTATAAGATTATAGGATAATCCATTTTATCACCATAACTCTTGGCTGCTAACAACAGTGGTAAGAATGCAACTTAAAAAAAACAATTAAAAATACCTATAAACAACTTCTGATGCTATAAATTAATACTGCCTAAAAAACCCCCACAATCACTGGGCTCCAGCCTTAGTTGCTCCATTGGTTGGGGAAAAGCCAACTTTTTTTTAGCTTTCTGGAAGGGTGAGAAGAGTGGCTCCATAGGCCTGGGGCTGCTATTAAGAAGGCAAGTAGTCTAAGTTCTACTAGATGACAACATTTGAGAAAAGGACTTGACAGATACCCTTAGGAAGAGTCTAACCTGGCCCTGTGCCTTGAAGACTTTAAAGGTGATATGTTGAATTTCACCCATGAAGTTCATCTAGAAATTGCAACAGGTACACAAAATACCATGGCGTCCTCAGTTTTGCTATTATTAGCTAGTGCAGCTTCTGTAGCAGTCTAATTTTATATTTTATACCAGTTTCATTTTCCATATGGACTTCAAGAGTAGTCTCATGCATTGCAATACACCAACTGGAAAGTGACCTAACCATGAGTGATGTAAGCAAGGCCTCCCATCTAGGAATGGATGAAAGATGAATCTGTGCAAAATCTAAGAAAGTTACTGTGGTCATATTCCTAGGAGCTGCAAATCCAGGATGACACCAATGTACATTATTCATAAAGAATCAAAGATACCATCTCTCAGGATCTAGTCTAGGGGGTCTAGCCAAAAGCCAGAGACACTCTGATTTTTAAGGTTGAATTGGAGACAGTCCTTTTCTATGCTGAATGGCAGCTTCTGCCCAACCACAAATGGAGATGTATAACTGGGTGTCATCAGCATACTGATGTTACTGCACAGTACGTACTGTGCAACCAAATGATCTTGCCCAATGGTTTCATATAACTGTTAGAGGAGTAGAGAGAAATCTGAACCTTGAAAAAACCCTGCAGGGAAAGAAATAGGAATTGTCTGGGGAGTAAAGCTTTCCAGCAGCAAAATCAAGCTAAAGATTGCAACCAACTGAGATAATCTGAGTACGCTATTGCAAATAATTAAAATAGTTTAACAACAACAAGCTTTAGACCATTTTACAAGAATCAATGCATATAATGGTGCATTTCTCTAATGGTGGAAGAAGAAAAAAGTGGCTTGGGATGAAATTATTCAATACTGAAACAGAGAAGGGATATGTTGAATGAAGAGGAACATAATCAAGGCTGAAATAGCAGAATAGAAAATGTGCAAGTGCTTTATCAAAAGCCTTTATGCTGACACAGAACAGTTGGAAAACTGGCAATACATATAAAGGCCCAGAGCATAGGACACAAGGTCTTCAAAGCACATGGTTGACTGTACTGTTAAGCCTCCCAGCCTTTTCCTTTCCTCACCTATTCCAAATGTCTGAATCTATTCCTCATTTATCTGTTTGTACACAAGATTCATGGGAGAAAATAAACAAATATATATTTTTGAAAATACAAAGGCAGAATTTATTAAAATACATTTTTGATATGACATCAACTTTTCCCCATAGAGATAGGCCACATTATGGACTTAAACACCAGTATAAAATAGCATAGAATATGCTTGTTGACACAATCAAATAGAAAATTCTATGTACTTATTTTATTTACATGAATATATGACTAACTTTGATCAGGATCATCCATGTGCACAAACGTGAAATAGCATGAAATTTTCTCAATAATAGAACATTTAAAAGTTGTTTTTTCAAATTTGGTTCTCTCTAGAATGTTCGTGACTTCAATGCTTTGGGAAGGTACCAAGTTGAAAAAAGCTGTTCTAAATTGCAGAATTCCAGAACTAGTTTATACTAGAGGTAAACTGTCTTAAGAATTACAAGTAGTCCTCAATTTACAACAGTTCATTTAGTGACCATTTGAAATTACAATTTCACTGGAAAAAAGTGACATGACCATTTTCACACTTATAACCATTGCAGTATCCCCATGGTTATGTGATTTACATTCACATGCTTGACAATTGACTCACATTTGTGATGGTTGCAGTGTCCCAGAGTCATGTGATCCCCTTTTGCAAACTTTTGTCAAACAAAGTCAACGAAGAAACCAGATTCACTTAACAACTGTATTACTATTTTAACAACTGCAGTGATTTACTTAACAAACAACAAAAAGTCATCAAATGGGGCAAAATTCAATTAACAAATTTTTCACTTAACATAAATTTTGGACTCAATTGTGGTTGTAAATTGAGTTATATTATGAAAGAAATCAAGCATCACTAGACCTACAAACTCAGAAAGACCAAACAATTTATACCTGTTTGTTACTGTTTCTCACCTGCAAGAATCCCAATTAGGCAGAATTACCACCCTAATTAAGCAGCAGTCTTTGCTACTAAGTATCATTAGGCTTAATTTGGTTCCTGGGGAAATGTCCTGCTTAAAA
The DNA here is from genome assembly GCF_049901735.1 of Notechis scutatus. Lineage (NCBI taxonomy): Eukaryota > Metazoa > Chordata > Lepidosauria > Squamata > Elapidae > Notechis > Notechis scutatus. The sequence continues at coordinate 141,352,554 of NC_142012.1, read as the reverse complement.
CAGATTTCATAACTGAACACTTGTAATTAATATGTTTACTCACATCTACATTTTAAAATGATGTATAGCTGTCTTGGTCATTTTCTGTTCCAGTCTCTTCTGACAATTGACTCTTTCTATTGAATGATTGAATTATTAATTGTTGAGGATTTGCTTTCACTTCCAAATCTTCATTTTGTTAATGGTCTAGAAAACTTATGACAGTCTATCTCTCACTGATCAAAAGCAAAATGTTTATACCAAGAAGGAAAAAAATAATTTTCACTTATTTTCTGGGTAATATAAAGAAGAATAGCAGGAGATCTTACAGGAAATCAATGCAAAGTAACTTTCCTGTCCATTTTTCTCCGGACCTTTAAATAGCACTAAAGAAAAAAATAATTGAACATTGTCAAGTAGTAGAAAATTAAAGAATATCTTTCTTTGGATCAACATTATTGAAATATGTGAGAACAACAATATTAAAAAATCAACACAGCAACAAAAAGTCTTGAAGAATCCTTTAATTAAATATATTCAATTTATATTTGTTTCCTTTTTTGTTGCATCAATGAAGTAATGCTTAGTAGATAGGCTCTTTATTATACATTACCCATGCTAGATTACAGTTTTGTATCTTAAATTCAAAGTACCACTATTTAAACCCTCAGATAATTCAGTTTTTGTTGGTTTTATATGCTTTATTTTCTATATTTTATTGCTATATTTTATTTTATTTTAAGTGGAAAATACAGAGGATTTTAAGCCCCCCAACATGCAAGTTTTACACATATAGCACATTTTGCTATATCACACATATGGAGTACGCCTTGTGCAATAGATGATAAAAATAAATTGGCAAATGGTTTTGACACATTTTTGTGACTATCTATGAGTTCTGTAACTATACTGTACAATTTGCAGTTGATACCATAATAGCAATAGCACTTAGACTTATATACCACTTTATAGTGCTTTAAGTGGTTTACAGAGTCGAAAGGATGGAAGGCTGAGTCAACCTTGAGCCTGGTGAGATTCAATCTGCCAAATTGCAGGCAGCTGGCTGCAGCAGAAGTAGCTTGTAGTACTGCACTCTAACCACTGAACCACTGAGGTTCTTATATAAAATACCTATACAACAAAAAGAAGATTCAGACAATTGCTGAAATTCTCAATTTTCAAGTGTTATAGTTACCAGTGTTTGAGTTCCTAATTGTAATAATAGAAAATCTCAATATGATGTCAAAATAAATTAGTAAATAGATCACAGATGTGTCTACAATACCTATAGACCTAAACTGCAAAGTTAAAATAGTTTTCCAATTTAAAATAAAAGTAAAAAGAATTTAAAAAAAAGAATTTAAGGCAATCCAGTAAATTAAATTAATACCAGAATATCTTAGTTATTAAATACCATTTTAAAATATTCACAGGAATACGAGTATTTTCCTATAAAAGGCAATTAATTGTCCCTAGTTTACCACATCAAAAAATTCTTGAAGTATTTATCATCTAACAATCCAAGACCTTTGTGTAATATATTAGTCTGTACAATGAAATAATTCAAATGGGCTTAGTTTCAGCCCTATCCCAGTCCCTTCCAAAATAACTATAATTTATTTGCATTATGTACAGAATATGACTCTACATATTTGACTATATATCTCTGATACAGTCCATGACTATATTCTTAATTTTTGTGTGTATTCTTAATGTTTCTTCTAATTTTCAGTAGTATTTTTGAAATTTAAGTTTTTTGGGAACCTAAATTTTTTTTCTAGGCCCTTGGAAATATTTAGTCTTGGAAATATGATATTTGTATCTAGTCATAGAACATAGAATCATAAGATTGGAAGGGATCTCAGATGTCTTCTAGTCAACCCCCGCTGTTCAAGACAGCAACCTTTTACAATCCCAGCCACATGGCTGTCTGGTCTGTTTTTGAAAACCTCCAGCGCTGGAGCACCCACAATTCTGGGAGGCAATGATTTAATGCAGAGAAATAGCATGGTTTTGAAAGCTGACTGGAGTCTCTTTACCCATAATGCTACAGTTCTACAAGTAATTTTTGAAAAGAGGTGACATTGGGCTTAATTTAAAACTTATATAAAGTGGGGGGAAAAGTAAAACTGTATTGAAAAACTTGTCCAATCCTGTCATTATCTGGGGGAGGGAAGAACTTCTGCAGCTCAAGCAGTTTTGATGTTATAATGTGCAGTCTAACTTCAATAATACCCCCTTTCTCAAAGAAGAATCTCTTAAATTAGTAATAAACATAACAGTGAAAATAAGTGCCACAAAGAGCATGACTTATATCAGATTTAATGTTTCAGTAAATGTTGGAAATGCAAGTTAAGCTAAATGAATTTAATTTGTGTGTGCAGTCAGGATGTTTAAATATGTTGTTATTTCTGGCAAAAGGTCCAATCCTTTTAAAGAAAAAAAAATGCCAGCAAGAAGATCAGGAGGAGACAATATTAGACACTACAGGTATTCTATATTTACTGAATAAACGTGGATCATAAAAGCTTAATATTGAATATAAGTGAATAAATAAAATTATATGTCATTTGACTATAAAAAACACATATGAGGAAAAAAAAGACAAAAAATATTTGAAATGTAAACATTTGGTACAAAAATGTATTGTTATATGCATAGTGATGGAGAAATATTGAAATATGCACAATGGATTGAAAATATGTCAAATTATACATACATATATACACACATACATACATATGTGTGTGTATGAGTATACATACACATACACTAAAGATAGATAGATAGAGAGATAGATAGAAAGATAGATGATAGATAGATAGATAGATAGATAGATAGATAGATAGATAGATAGATAGATGGCTCAACAGTTAAAGATGCTTAGCTTGTCAGCTGGAAAGCTGCCAGTCAGGTTTGAGACCCAAATCCACACAATGGGATGAGCTCCTGTGCCTTGTCTCACCTCCTGCCCACCTAGCAGTTCGAAAGCATGCAAATGCGAGTAGATTAATAGGTACACCTTCAGTGGGAAGATAATACTGTTCCGTATGCCTTTGGTGTATAGCCATGCTGTCTACATGACTATGGAAATTTATTTATATATTTTTAACCACCTATGTTCCTCACTGAGCGGCTCTAAAATCAGCCGAAGTTGCAAAACTGAGTTGTTTGGTCAGGTGCTAAAACAGTAAGTTCCTTTATTGAAGACTGCAACTATTTGTGGACTTTTTCCTGAAAATTTAAACCACTGAAATGGTGATTTGTCAATTTGCTGATTAAAAAATATGGGGCATAAGAGATCTCTGTAATGTCATATGAAAAAGAGAAGAAGGTTAATAACTTTATTTTTAACAGCTGAAAAGCAGATTGGAAGTCACCTCTTTAACAATCTTTTTTTCTTCCTTTAACTGCATTGCTTTCTTCGTTTTTTCTTAGTCTAATTTTTCTTTATGTGGTTCATGTTGATCTTATATCTATGTAAAATTTTCAATAAAATTTACACACGCACACAAACACACACACAAAACTACAACAATTGCAAATGTCTGTGTTCTTCAGCACTTCCTTGTAAATATCTGTTAAACTGATTGTTTTCTATATTCTTTCTAAATTCATTCATATTCTATTTTAATTGATCATGTTTCATCTTTCTGTTACCCTACTTTTAAAAAGTTGTGATTTCCTCTACATATATTCTACATTTCAGAGTGTAGCATAAGTACATTCAAAGTATACCTTGAGCCAAGTCACTTAGCTATAAATAAGTTAGACTTCTACAATAAAACACTGGAAATAGAAAAGAAAACTTCCTTCTGTTGGACTTAAAGTATGTTTCCAGATGTTAAGGTCAAAGATTGAAGAAAAAAGCATCAGGTTTTGGGCTACACTAACTGGTATTCAGGACCAAGTGTCGGAGCTCCTCCCTGGAGGGGGTTCCCTTTGTACTGGTTTAGTTATCCTCTTTAGACCCTCCAGTAAGAGGCCCTGGTCCATACTGCTGAATTATGATACTTCATGCTTGAAACACTTCAAAACTTATATTTGATTTTTAACATATTTAGGCTGCATATTTATTTCTGCTAATAGTGAGAATTTGAAAAATAAATATGGAAACTAGAAAATCATCTATTTTGTCAAGAAATTTTCCATTTGTGCCAGTAAGGCGAGCAAGTGCAACATATACTCACAATATTCTTTAGATAAGTTAATAAAAAGACAGAAAAATATGCTTGTCTAAAATAGTCACATTTTAACGTAAATTTTCCTCATTTTATAAACAATACATGAAATGAAGTTGTTATCTTTCAAAATAGCCACTTCTACAAAAGTTGCAGTTTAGTTTTCCAGTCAGATTACATATATTGGGTAAAAGAGAAGAATCTTAACACATTATATACTAAAATTTACAGACAAAAGGCTTATATTAAGATGAAAATGCTTCATGAAAATGCATAAATATGTCATGAAATTGCTTCTACCTCACCGCTGATTTTGCTTTCCAAAATCTTAAGAGTTTCTGACCAAACTCTTAAGATCAACAACCATGAAGTGCAGAAAATATACTTTAGCTGATTAGTAGATACTTCAAATGACCAAGAGGGTTGACAAAAATAAAATGACGTCCATTCTAACCAGTGGCTGCTCCTCAACCACTCAGTAGTGCCAAGGACATATACTGTACCACTGAGGCACCTTTCATCTACTTAGTTTATTAACACCAATCATTGACAGCATGGTATTATGACAGCTCAAGCACTATGCAGGTGGACTTGGACTGAATTAAGAATTCCAGAGAGAACATGCCATCACCAAGTTTCATGGAACTTCAACTTGATAATGTTCTGCGTTTCATTTTGAACAGCAGCTAAGCCAGAAATCAGTTGACTCAGTTGCTGAATACAAGTATTGTGGAATGCAGCAGTATGGAGCCATTAAAGAGTGGCATAAGCACCATGTAGGGAAGTGCCCAGATTCCCTACCTGATATGGAAATGACACAAATTTAAAAAAAACAATTTTACCTTGTGCAGACAGATTTTTCACCCTGTATGAATTTCTTGGCAAACTTTCTCAAATGATGTCTGTGATTAAAATGCAATTACCTCTTAAGAGAAAAGTGCTGAGTTACCCCTTATGGAATTTTTTGCTAAAAATAGAGAAAAGGGAACTTGGGGTTTATGGTTTTGAAAATGAAAAAGAGTAGATAATGGAAAGATGAAAATTATGATGTTACCTTAGAACAGGGGTATCAAACTCGATTTCATTGAGGGTTGTTTTTAGGAATGTAAGTCACCTAACAGCTATTTGGGTTGGAAATATATAAACCAGGATAGACATTTTAATACTGTATCTTTAAAAAAATACAAAACTGTAATTGGGCATGGTTTCTCAAATGGCCATAAGATGGAGCCAGAAACCTGGGTTGTCTAGTCTTAGTCTCAAAAGAGTCTCAGAAGAGAGTGTGAGTGAGTCTCTGTTTCCTTCTGTTGGAGAGTATTGCTGTTCCTCCATTTTCCTCCTAATTGAATATTATACTTGGATTTGATGTAAGTCTGTTACTGAACTGTTTTTGATACTGGACTTTGTTATTGGATTATCCCTGGACTGAACACTGACTGATTTTACCTATGAATGACTTTGGACCGTGTTTGAACTTTGCTTAAAAGTTTCTGGAAGTAAAAACCTACATTTACTGTACAATGTATCTGTGTGCTGTGTGTGTATTATTCAAACACTTCTCTCACTACGTCTCCCTGTATGTACTTATTATTCCTAATGGGGAATTACCTCAACAGTTGTGTTCAACCTCAAGGGCCTGGGGTGGGCATGGCTAGAGTAGGCATGGCCAACTTGACATCACTCATTTCAGGGGCGCCTGTGGTGGCCCAAATGCTCTGCCAGAGAAAACAGGCCCCTGAGCTCTATTTTTGGCTGCAACAACGTCCGGTAACCCTCTGCCAGCAAAAACAGAGCTCAAGAGGGTTGAGAGCTCCACTTTTGGCTGTGACAACCTCCTGCAACCCTCTGCCTGTCAAAATGGAGCCTGGGAGGGCCACACACAGCCCTCCTGATCTCTATTTTTGCTGGCAAAAACACAATGGGATGGTCCTTCACTGTTTCCAGGGAGGCCCCATGGGCCAGATCTAAACATTCTACAGGCTGGATCTGGCTTGCAGTCCTTGAGTTTGACACCCCTGAAAAAGAGAGAGAGAGTAAAATATAAATGTATCTACCGGTATAACCACTGTCAGAAAGATTGGAAGTGGCTTCTTTGGAATCTCTCTTCCCCTTTCGTCCTCTCCCTTTTTCCACTCCCCTCCCTTCTCCTGAGAGGAGATGGGAACCAGGGATGTCAATGCTATAGTTTAACAGATAATATAGTTAATGCTATATTGCAATGCTATAGTTTAACAGATAATATACAGTATATTTTCTTTGAGTCAAGGGCCCTTGGGATACATATCTTCTAAGTTATATATCATAGTAAGTTATACATTATAGTAGATGGGGCTATGATGAAAAAGCCATCTAAAGAAATATTGTATCTACCTTTAATAGGATGAGCCTCTGAATTTCAAATGTGCGTTTTTCTGATTACAACTTGAAAAAAATGTTTTCTTTTTAAAAAAACTGTCCTCACACATGGTAGATCAACACATTCATTTTTATGGTGATGATCTCCTGTGTTAATGAGTATATTCTGAAGAAATCAGCATCCATGCATTTATCCTTCTTTTTTTCTAATTTTCCAACTGAAGAATTATATATATAGCATATATATAAAACATCTACTAAATATCTTAAGAAATACAGAAAAAATAGTTGCTCATTTGTTGTCAACTAAGTATTTTTACAGATTGGAGATGTAGTAAAGATATGTGTAACAAACTTCATAGATGTGTGTGTGTGTGTGTGTACATATCTTTTATTTACAAATTAGCTCATCTTCATCATATAGTATGAGTATAAATAAAAACAGGCATGAACATACCACAAACACAGAATGAGAGTCTAGTAGTACCTTTTCAAATTTACACATTTTATGAAAGGCATAATATGTGCTAGTTGGAAAAAGTGTTGCTAAACTCTATGTTATTGGGCTCCGATAAAGTAACATGGCTATCCTTCTACAATGAAACACAACAGACACAGTTACACAGCAGAGCATTATAAGACACAGATTCTGAAGTAAATTAATAATCCATTGACTGGAATCTTAAATTGCTTTTTAACCACTTTTAAAAAGATCTCCACAGGTTGTGGCCATATTTACAATTTACCACCAGCTAGTCTACAATGTACAGTAATAAAGAAGAAATTTAAAGAAGAAGAAGAAATGCACTGCTAAGTTTAATGCAAATTTGCTGTGTCTGGAAAGAACAATATTCTAAATCTGTGGTTTCCTTGTAAGTACAGTATAGATTATCATAGGCTTACATATTACGAATTTTGTGCACAAATGTTTTTTTATTCTCACTCAAGTTCAAGAGACACCTGTGGCCATTGTGCTCAAGATGACAACATTGCTACAGCTAAGAAAAACAATTTGATTAGCATTCTGAAAGAGGACCTTTGGCTTTACAGTAGACTGAGACCAAGTTTAAAAATAGGCACTGTTTATTATGGATGAGCAACCAGGATTCAAACTATTGTGCAATACCAAAGAATTGGCAAAATACATAACATCGAAACTAAAGTTGATAAGGTGTCTTGAGTTACTATACAATCTTTCTAACATAACCATATTTCTCACATTAATAGTGAAATCCTGGCATGAACACAATAGCAATAGGAAAAGCACTTTTACATTGCTCCATAGTGCTTTAGAGTACTCTCTGAGCAGTTTACATGTTGGCATATTGCCCCCAACAATCTGAATGATCCTTTTACTGACTTCAGAAGGATGGCAGGTGGAATCAACCTTGAGCCCATCAGTATCGAACTTCAGACTGTGGACAAAGTTAGTCTGCAGTGCTGCATTTTAAGCAATAGACTCCTGGTGGAACATTATTTCTTATTTGCTTTTCATGTCCTGAGTAAATGATATAATTAACTGATTGAAACTATCCAATCCCAGTCCAACTCAATTTGCTCATGCCTAAGATGTCAATTAGTAGTTGGCCTTCTCATGTCAATGATACATAGTCCAGTAGTTTCTTGCAATCCTGCTAACCTTTAGCCAAGTTATAAATTTAGTACCAGAACCAAACTTCAGTCCAGATAAACCAGCCTATATCCACGATGGCAAACTTATGCCGGAAGTGGAATGCATAGCCATCTCTCTGGGCATGCCAGCCATTGCAGGTAGTCTTCTGAGTCCAGCTGGTCTTCGCACACAGGAGTGCTGGAAACTGGAAGAGCAGCTCCCTGGCACGCATGCGCATACTGGCCAACTGGTCTTTACATGTGCATCTGCATTAGAAAACAGAAGACCAGGTGGCCGGTGAGCATGTGTACACTGGGAAGCTAAGCTTCCGGTTTCTGGCACGCACACACATGCATTCCTCTTCCAGCACTCAGTGCTGAAAAGGTTTGCCACCATTGGCCTATATGATGAAAATATTTAATTCATCAGATTAGACAGAAACTACCATAACTGCCTGCCCTGTATCAGAGGTGGTATTCAGCAGGTTCTGATCAGTTCTGGAGAACCAGCAGCAGAAATTTTGATTAGTTTGGAGAACCAGCAAAAACCATCTCTGACTGGTCCTGCCCACATCTATTCTTTGCCTCTCAAGTCCCAGCTGATTAGCTGGGTTCTTTTGTTGCCCTGCACAGGAGAACAAAGCTGGAAAGCAGGTTAGTGGGGTGGAGAGGGAATGGGATTTTGCAGTATCCTTCCCCTGAAGGGGGGTGGGAATGGAGATTTTACAGTATCCTGCCCCTGCCATGCCCACCAAGCCATGCCAACCAAGCCATGCCATGCCATGCCCACCAAGCCACGTCCACAAAACCGGTAGTAAATTTTTTTTGAATCCCACCATTGTCTTGTATCAGTACCATCCTAAGACTTGAGAACATTGGTGAAATAACTGTAACAGCTTCAGCTCAGTCACAAAAGCGTCCTATACTGTCTAGGTAATATTATGGGAACCCAAGCAAATTTACTATGTACCTAGCTCAATACATATCTCCCTGAGATATGACAGTCTTCTCACTGATGAAATTCTTGTAACTGTCCTAATGCTAGAGGGAACTTTAAAATGGTAAGCCCAAAATGTGGTTCAGACATAGACAGGTACATTAGTTTTTAATATTCACATGAAGGCTAACTTTAATGATTTAGTCAAGTGGATGACTGCTAGTTGTGAATCTTTCACTTCCAACAGGGTAAGCACTCAGTGTGGGTTATACTGCTGACTTTCAGCTATTAGCACAGGAAGTGGGCTGGAATAGGAGAAATGTAAAGAGTGACTATCAGATGAAATGAAAGAAGAATATATTTATCAAGGTATACCAAAGGCCTTGACTACATAAATTCAGGAGTGCTTGGATATTGGTGATACACATGGTAAATTGTAGCAGAGTATAAATGGGAATAGAAGATACTACTATTCTCATTTTTTTATCGTCCATGATTGTTGGATATATCACAAGTTGACTTCCTGTAGAGCGAGCTGGCAGGGCTTTGCTATCTGCCTAAGAAAAGATGTACCAACACACACAATCTATATTTTAGAGAATCTGGCTACTTTGCACATGCTGTACCTCCTCTCCTTCCAAAACACCAAAAAAAGATTTGTACAGTGCTCATGAGGAAGATGGATACATCTGCCATCTGCTTTTTGAGCAGAAACCATGCATCCAGGAGGATTGCCAGATTATGCACCAAGTCTATCTGAGGCATTTTCACCCTCTCCAAGACCAAAAATAGAAGTTCTTGGCCTTAGAAGGTCCAAATGCGCAAAGCCACTTAATCTTCTTGGGTTGAGCCAAAGCTTATTGCACATCATTCATGTATCCCAGATAGCCTCCACAGATTGGGATAGGATATGCATGGCAGCTAGGGATGGAGATATAAAGCTAGTTAGATAGTTGATATATTGTTGATAGGTCATCCCAAGCTCTTAGATGACTTCAAGTAGCAGCTTCATGTAGATGTTAAAAGAACTGAGTTTAAAGTGGGGGCTATGAACTCTTCCTCCACATAAATACTGACTGGAAATGGCCCCAGAGGAAAAACGAGAATCAGCACAGCATTGTTCTACTCCCCGCACCCCTGCAAGTCCCAAAGCTGTTCTTGAAAGACATCATGATTTATGGTAGAGCAGGCTGTCAAACTCCTGGCCTGTGGGACGGATGTGCCATGTGGTGGCCATACCCATGCCTGGTTTAGTGAAGAGGGGGAAAGTCCCATTACATCATGTGACACTGCCATGACAATGTGAGTTTGACACCCCTGTGGTAGAGGAAGGAAGAACCACCCTACTCCTGCTAGGAGCTTATCTTTTATCATCCTAGACTACAGGACATGTAGACATTCACATGTCTTAAATTAACAAAAGACAGAATAAATGTTGAATATATGTTGATTATCCACTGATAATCAGTTATCAATATGGCAGAGATACTTTAATTTGGATTTCTGCAAGGGGTTGAACTTGATGGCCTTAATGCTTCCAATTTATGATTCTATTATTTTGTCTTATTTTACATTTCCATCATCCTGGGTACTTGGGATACTGGACTTAACATAGCATTCATGTCATTGTGTGACTGGAAAGGAGGAAAGTTTCCCAGAAGGATCTTCAGATATGTAGGAAGAAATTTAGTTTGTTTATAACAGTTGGGGAATTCCTTCACACTTTCAGTTAAATTGTGAGAAGCACAAATAATTCTGGATACTGAAATGGGATCCAGAAAAAAAGGTTGCCAGGATTTTGGGACATAACTGTATTTGCCAAAAGACTGGAAACTCTTATGCTAATATTTATAGGGTTGCTCATGCCTTCTTCATTTTATTATATCTAGTGATCTGTCATGTATTCTTGCAAATTTCTTGTCCTAACTATGAAAAAGTTGACTTACAACCTTGGATTTAAATCTTTATGTCTATTACCTTTTTAAAAAGAAATTCAGAGGATTGAGGCATCCATTAAGGCACCCAAAAGCTCCCAGTAATAAGGTCCTTCTTATTTAATAAACAAATCTTTACATTTTGTGTGATGAAAACTTGAATACATTGACTTAAACTCTTAATAAGCCACTTAAATTGTACTTAAGATAAAGATAACTCTTTACAAGTATATGGTGAAAATTCATTAGCTAGTAGCTGTAAAATGCTATGAGCATGCAAAGCATTATGTAAGTATAAAACTTAATTGTTATTTTAATTGAAGCTATGTTGAGCTGTTGAATCATTACTAAATTGAAAGCAACTGCTTTGACCTCACAAACTTCTTGATGATGGAAGAACTGTCAGGAAGAACCTTCCAAAGTGACATTTTTTTTTTTTTTATATAAATAGCTTTTTGTCAAATAATGCTCCTAGAACTTCTGTCTCTCCAAAAGAATTTAAGAGTAATTTAAGTGCTGAGAATGAAACTTATATGGCAGAGGTGGTATTCAGCAGGTTCTGACCAGTTCTGGAGAACTGGTAGTGGAAATTTTGAGTAGTTTGGAGAACCAGCAAATACCACCCCTGACTGGGGATTTTACAGTGTCTTTCCTCTGCCATGCCCACCAAGCCACGCCCACAGAACCGGTAGTAAAAAATTTGAATCCCACCACTGTTATATGGGTTGGACTTCCAGGCACTGGCCACAGAATTTGAAGTGTCTGAGGTCATGACAAACTTGATCTCAGGATCTTATTGACTTCAAATGTTGAGGAATGTGTGTTTGATTTGATTATCTTGACAGGGTTAGGATGGTGGTTTTCTGTAAGTGGAGAATTATACCTGGGTAATAGTAATATCAGTTTTCTTTGTACTTAGATCCTTGCAATATTTCCTCTACATATTATTATAATCAATCTTTGCAGGTTCCAGTTTATTCTAAAAAACTCTGGGGAATTCCCTGCTATGGACTAACATTCAAAGTCCTAATCATTTTGTGAAATTCAGATATGACTCATGAATTTCACCTGTTTGTACACAAATACTCTCTTTCTCAGAGCAGAGGCCAAGTGGAGAAACATTTGTTTTGGTACAGATTAGAGCAGTGGTCGCTAACCTGTGGGCCGGGGACCACTGGTGGTCCATGAAATTTTTTGGGTGGTTTGCAGAGAAATGTCACCCCCAACCCCCCCCCAAAGCAATTAATCCAGGCTGCATGGGAACACAAGGCTGCGCCACATAAATGGCCTGTAACAACACAAGGCTTGCATCGCTTGTGTTGTGAACAACATGAGGTATTGAGGGGAAGGGGAAGGAGTGGAGGGGGGGGGGGGAAACTTGCCTCACGTGCCTCACCTGGGCACCGGGCTGCTTCTTTCTGCTTCTTTCTTCTTCTGCTTTTGGCTGCATGCAAAGAAAGCACCAAGTCTTTCTTTCTCTCCCCCAAACTCCACCAGAAATGAGTCCTTGGGACCCTGCAAAGCATCCTGCTCCAAGAGGCTGCACCAGCACAACAAGTCTCACAAAGACTCATTTCTGGCAGAGGTTGGGGAAGAGAAAGAAAGACTTCTTCTGCTTCTGGCTTTCCTTGCATGAAGCCAAAAGTCTCTCTCTCTCCCTCTCCCTAAGAATGGAGCTGTAGATGGTATCCTGCTATCCCAAATAAACAATGATTGATTGGTAGGAGAACAGGGACTTTGGGGGGGATTTATCCAGGATCTCTGGTCGGAGTGATTTAAAATTATGAGTTTGGTGGTCCCTGAGCTCCAAAAGGTTGGCGACCCCTGGATTAGAGAGTACATGGCTAATAGGTTCAGGGATGATGCTGTCATGAAATGCCTAGTCTTAATGGACTGCATAAAGTAAGCCAATGCTTTAAGCAAGCCAATGCTTAAAGAAATTCTTTAATATAGTGATATGTGCCCAGTAATAGTTAATAAATGTAACTCTTTCATAATCACCAGTGTAAGACACAGCTGCATGTGTGCACGTGTCTGATATTGCACTTTCAGTGGTCTAGTCTGATCATAAACCTGAATATTTATACATGAAGTTGCTATCTAGACTTCAAAACCAACTTGCCTGATCTTTCACATCTAACTCAACAGCTATTTGATATCCACTGCAGGGTATAAATAGAACTCTTGGAGTTCTACTCTTCTCCAACTATAAGTGGAAATCCTGGAGGCCTCTTTTCCATTATTGGTCATTGGTTAAAGACCTAGAAACAACATTCTTGTCTAAGGGCAACTGGCACAAACCAGGTTTGTGGAAGAAAGGCAGCAGCGATAAGTCACATTGCTTTCAGGAAAAGAGCAGTGTTAGCAGAGTGTGCATCAGTACTAAAATCAGACTTCTAAACTTAAAATTACCACTAGAGTTAAGCTTTGTTTGCTTCTTTCCTGCCACCTAGTAGTCACACTAGTCAGGACCAATATATGTTGTCTTCAATGCTTACATGAAGTCTTTGTCCCATGGCCACTCATTGAGGCACTTCAAGTTCTTCTGGAGTCATAAGCCAGCCCTACAGCAAACCATGATCAAATTAGATTTTTTAAAAAAAGATTTTTAAAAGCCCTTTTGTGACTACCAAAAACAATGCTTCAAACAACTGGGCATTCTGATAAATGAGATGGATTTACTATAAATTATGGCTACACCTTTCTCGGTCTCCATCCCAGGCATGCTACACCACACAGTGGACAGAACTGGGAAAGAATGTGTTTCCCTTCTGATTTTTAGCCAGGTTTTTGTGATATATGCCAAGGAAATGCTGTCATCCAGGTTTAAATTCTGATTAAATATATTTTGGTAGCAACTAACCCAGCATTAAAAGGCAGGATCTTTAAGCTGGAGAGTCAAGCATTGTATTACCTTGACTTTATTTATGTAATAATGCATAAGTACTTATCACACTTTTCAGGGAATGCATAACAAGAAAGAGTTATGGCAAATAATGAAGATAATCTTGTTCAAGCAAATTAACAACAATTTTCTTGAAATCTTTCTAGGGCCTGTGAGAATTTTTAAAGAGTAAGACACAGTTAAGAAGATGATACTCCTATATTAATATTTTTTCCATCTTACTCTATTACAAATTACAATTGGCAACTATCTTTAGATAAGTTTTGGATTCTTCATCAGCCAAAACTCTATTTAATCCATAAAGATTTATGCTAGAAGGAATAAAACTCCTACACATTGATTCTGCTTTTTCACAAAAAGCCTTGATTATATCTTCAGTAATACCTAAAAGACCTTAGGAAATATACAAGAAAGAATAAATTGTTCCTGAAAGTACATTTTGAAACCATTGTTATCTAAAATTAGTTGTCTCCCATTTCTTGTCACTATTGAGCAAATAATAACCAATTGAAGCAGAAGTGACAAAATAATTGTTATAAATGTTGATGGCTTTACTGAAAGTTATCAGAAGATTAAAAAGTGGGGGAAAACTTATGTGCTTTGAAACTTTAGAGTTTGAGAGAAAAAGATAATACCTTGCTTCATAAATACATATTGGAAATGTAATTTGGTTCCTAAGTGTTATCCAGAGCTCCTGTTTGCAAATTGCTTTTTTCATAGTGATAGAATTGACCTTGCAGGTCCTTTTTCTCCTTTTTTAAGGATCCTAGTGAACAGGGTCAGCCGCTGCATGTGCCACTTCTCAACCTTCCCCCACACATACTTCTGTTATATCTTTTTACTATCTCTGCTGGACACCACACCTTTCTGTAATTATCAATGCCTGCTTTCTGTCACTTCAAAGGCTTCCCAGCACTGGGAACCTTTCTTCAAAAGACTTTACATTGCTAAAAAACCTCTGTCATTGACAGGAGGGCCCTCTTTGAAGTTTTTTTCATGGCACTTATTGATTTTACCTCTTTTTAAAGTATGTTCAGATTAGTAAATATTTCACTATGCCTGAAAGTGTGAATATGTTTCTGTTGCTGTGAATGCTTCCTTTTTGAAGAAGCACAAACACTGCAGCTGTTTCTCTCTGTTTTCTTTTTTTCTGTGTGGGGCAATGGAAATATCTAGCTCGTACTTATAATAGTTCTTTGCTTCCCTTTTCAGAAAGTTGCAGGATCTTGGCTTCACTTAACCTTCTCAGCTCCAGTTGCATAATATACAATTTATGGATATTATGGTTCTTTTCACATGTAAGCATTGTACTAAGGCAGAGTTGCAGTCTCTTCTAACTTGGTAGCAATGGTCAGAGCATGCAATATTCTTCACATCTCTTAGTGACATTTCAGAACATTGTTGTTGTTTTGTTGCTTCTGACTCTTTGTGACCTGATGATGAAACAAGTAATTGCTTTTTTGAGTTTGTGTAAGCTCATGTTCATGAAATCAATTGTACTGTCTTAGCCATCTTGTTTTTTACAGCCTCTTCTTTTATTGCCTTTGACATTTCCAAGCAGCAGGGTCTTCTCTAGACTCTTCCTTCTTCATTATGGGTCCAAAACATTTAAGCTTTAACAGCCTGATTTTATTTCAATTAGTTTTAAATGATTTGTTTTTCTAATAGTCTATGGTATTCTAAGCGATTTTCTTCAGCGTCATAGTTCAAAGACATCAATTTATCTCCATTCAGCAGCAGATGGGACAAACATGGCCTTGATCATACATATTTCTGATACCAGCATGAAGTCTCTCAACTTTAATATTTTCTCTAGATCAGGCATAATCTTACTGCCAAACAGAAATACCTCTTAAGTTCAAGGCTGCAGCTACTATTCCTATGAATATAAAGGTTATTATTACTACTTCACCTACTTGCATTGCACAAGTAGTTCACATAATTTTAGGAGGGAGGGAGGGTGGAGGGAGAGAGAGAGAGAATATCACACTATTTTTTTTCTGTTCACATCTTCATGTTCAACTATACATTTGTTCAGTCTTCTTAACTTCCAGACACCAAAAATTATTTATAATTAACATAGTCAAGGTTGTCAATACTTCTTTTAGCAACTTTAGTTTCAACTTTTGTTTCTTCTAATTCAGTATTTCTAATTATGTGTCTAAGTTAAATAAATAAGGGTATAGTATTCACACTTAACAGAATAACAGAGTTGGGAGGGACCTTAGAGATCTTCTAGTCCAACCCTCTGCTCAAGCATATATCATTTCAGATAAATAGTTATCCAATCTCTTCTTAAAAATCTCCAGTGTTGGAGAATTCACAACTTCTGGAGGCAAGTTGTTTCATTGATTAATTGCAACTAACAGGAAATTTCTCCTTCATTCTAGATTGGTTCTTTCCTTGATTATGTTTCATACATTGCTTCCTGTCCTGCCTTCAGATGCTTTGGAGAAGTATTTTAACCCCTCTTCTTTGTGACTCCTTATATATTAGATCACTGCTATCAAATCACCCAAGTTGACTTCCAGTTATTTTCCAGTTGTGTTGAAGCAAAATCTGTGATTGTGCACAGTTTCATTTTGTGCTCCCTTGTCAGAGCAATCGGGACCAGAACCACCCTGGAGGGATGGTGAATAAAGGAGAATCCATTGGAGGGTTGAGGGGAGTCACATCTCCCCTCCTCAACAAGAAAAACTCCTCCAAAGAAAAGCTGCAGCGGTGGTAAAAATGGCCACCATGAAGGCAGGAGGCAGTCTGGGAAAATAAGACTGCTGGAGTGGAGAAGTGGTGAGTGAAGTGTGAACCAGGTGCAACTTACGGATAATAAGGTACCCCGGAATTAAAAAATAAAGACATTGATAGAAAAGACTGTAAAAGCATTGACCAGAGAGAGATATAAGAAAATTGGAAACAGGTGAAAGTGGCTTAGAACTTTGAAGAAAACCAAATTGAAAGAGAAAGTTAGAAGAAAAAAATTGACTATAAAAGACTTGGAAATTAAATTGGATAAATATATGATTTTGGCACTAAACAGGCATAACTAAATGTGAAATTGAACATATTAAAAAGAAATAATACCTAATAATTGGAATCATTGAATTATTGGAATTTAAAAGCCTAAAAAGGGAAAGAAAGAAAGAAAGTGGAAAGAAAGGGTGAAACTTGGACATAACAAAGAGTGTAATGGTAAAGGAAAAATTTCAGTGACTCTTTGAAAAGTGCTTGATCCTTTTTAAAATGGAAGTTGATCTAAAATAGGAGGAACTTTGTTATAATAATACAGAAACCTAAAAAGTGAAAAAACAGAATATTATAAAGATAAAAAACTGTGAAGAAATTACCCTGGGATTATTTGGTGACTTTGAAAAAATTGAAAGAGGAATTAACAGAAGGAACCTAGAAATAAAGATTTATGGACACTGATTGTTGGAAATAAATATCAAAGACACTGGTTGAAATAAATTACTGAACATTTGGATTGGACTTAAAAATTAAAGAAAGGGAAAATAAAAACTAAAAGAAGTGCACAAAAATGGCAGAACTTTGGAAATAAAATTGGAATTAAGAACCCTAAATAAAGGAAATGATACATGAAAGAATGGAAAAGTGGAGTACTATATTACAAAAATTAGAAATGGTGACGCTGGAGAACAAAGAAGAACAAAGAGAACCAGAAGGGGAGGAGCTGAACAAAGAAGAAGCCAGCCTTAATGAACAAATGGAACAACGAATATTAAAACAAAGGAAAAAAAGAATGAAAATTAAAATGTGGAGATTTGAGGGGATAACTAAAGAGGGAATTGTTTGGAAAGTCAAACAAAGAAAAAGGAACAAATGCTGGCTCATATTTAAGTGATTATCCACTAGGACCTCAAGATCCTCATACAGTTACTATTGCTGAGCCAGGTACCATCTACTTTATAATTGCATTTGGTTTTCTTACCTATATGAAAAACTTTACTTTTCTCTATGTCTCAAACTGCTGCTTATCTATACTTTGTTTTTCTGCAGCAATGCTGGTTTCCTTCTAATCAAGTTGTCTGTAGCTGCCTATCTTATTCATGGTTCCTTGATGGTCTATTCCTTGCCATCTTGAGCTATCTCTCTCCCTGAATGTGAACCTTCTTTCTTCCATTCGCTGAAAACTGTAGCCTTTGGACACATATGTATACATGTACTATATACATGTACAGAATTCCTACACTTCTTTATCTGTCAGATCTCCTTTTATTACTAACTGGTTGGCTGTAAAGTTGAAAAAGTACAAGAATTTGTGCTTTTTTCTAGAACTTTCAGAAGGGAAGGACCTTACAGGAGGAAAGGAAAATATGCATCTTTCAGGCACTGGTTGCCATCCCACCCACATACATACAAACCCTCAGAAGAGGAAGGAAAAAATGTTGCTATTTTCCAATGTTTCACAGCCATACTTTCCTACAAAAATAATTGAGTAGGGAGGTTCACATATTTCAGAGTTTTCTATGTGAACCTGTCCTTTCTTGTTTCTCATTTTTTGGTATAAAAATTTCAGCACTTTGACTTAACAATAGAAATCGCACAACTAAAAATTGCAAAATTCTACTAAACATGACATATTTATAACTATGCATTTAAGAAAAAAGTATAGAATTTTATCTATTACTAAAACAAAAATATAATTTATGGAAGGTGAGGTTACATGACCATGAACAATCTAGAATTATTGAGAGTTGGGTGGCAGTTGTAGCATTATCCTCAAGATGTTTATTTGTTTTATTATCTTCTCCAACATTTTGTATGTTATCGATGTTAGACTCAGTAGCTGATAATTCTTGAATCCTTCTCCCCTCCCCTTTCTGGAAGAGAGTGGTCACATTCATTTTTCTGCAGTCCTAATGTATGCAATTTGGAGGTTCTCCTGGACTCATGACTCCTGTTCGAGAAACAGGTAGCAGTTGTGGCTAGAAGAACATTTGCACAACTTCATGTTGTGCACCAATTGTGGCCTTTCCTGGATCAGGATTAGCTGCACGCTCAGTCATTCAGTCCCTAGTCATCTCACAGCTGGACTATTGTGATGTGATCTACACAAGGCTACCCTTGAAGAGCATTTGGAAGCTGCAGAGTGCAGAGTGCAGCAGTGCAGAAAGTTCTGGGGGCCTCAAGAATGGCCCCGGTGACACCACTGATCTGTGAGCTACACTGGTTACCAGTCTGCTTCCAGGTGTAATTCAAGGTGTTGGTATTAACCTTTAAATCCCTTCATGGCATTGCTTACTTGAGGGACGATCTCACCTACTGGGATTGGCCTGTACCACTCATGCTGATGGGACCCACTTGTATGGGTGCCATCAGCCGAATTATTCTGGCTGGTAAAGTCTAGAAGGAAGGCCTTCTCTGCTGTTGCTCCTGGCAGAACATCTTGTAAAGTTGATCCCAAGCCTCCTATCTTTTAGTAAGGGTCTAAAGATGTGGCTTTGTCAGAGCGTTTGGGGCCCCAGTGGGGGAATAGTGCAATAGAGGTAGTTGATTAATAAGAGATTCCCATCTCCTCCTCATTTCACCCCTGCCCTCCCCATATGTCCTTAGTTTTAAGGTTTGATTCTAACATTTTATGTTTTAACTAAGAAGTAACTGTAAGCCGCCCAGAGTTTCTCTATGGTAAGATGGGTGAGCAATAAATTTTGTAAATAAATAGAAATAAATAGTGTACATATCCAATAGTTTTAACCTGAAGATAGATGCTAATCTTTTCAAGCAGATCCTTCACAAAGTGTGTGATCCTAGTATTTGTGAGCATGGTAACTTATCTTACAGTTTTAATACTAACAAGCCAAATTCTAGCTGAGCGTAAATTTTATTGCATAGTCCAGATGGTAAGCTTTTCAAATGCTAATAATGATGATGATGATGATGATGAATAGTAATATAGAATTATGCTTACACATTTCTGTATTTATCAAATTGATTTATATGAAAGTTGTAAAATTATTATGAAGTTTGGATAGTATATTAATAATCAATTATAGACCATCATTTTTTCCTCCATATCTGTCTCCACTGATACAAACACATTTGAAAATATTGAAAGAAGTTTCTTATTACTGAGGGGAACAAACCCAGGGGCTTGAAGTGAAACTTCAAAACTCCTTCAACAAAATGATCAGTGTGCTTGTGTCTGTGGGGAGGTGCATACAAAACAGAGCTGGGTTACCCCAAATAAAATTCATAACTTGCCAAAGTGATAAAGATCCCCATGATTTTTAATAGTGTATCTGCCTGATTTAAAGTTTTTCCGAAAGAGTATCTATATTTACTTTCTATTTTCTCTGTCTATTGTTATTATTAATCTACAAGCATTATGCCACCTTTCCCCAAAAAACTAATATGCTTATATACAGGTAGCTTTGACTTATGACCACAATTGAGCCCAAAATTTCGGTTGCTAAGTGAAACATTTGTTAAGTGAGTTTTGCTGCATTTTACAATCTTTCCTGCCCTTGAATGGTTACAGGAACTGGGCATGGCTAGTCTAGTGAAGAGAAGGACCAGGGGAGACATGATAGCAGTGTTCCAATATTTGAGGGGCTCCCAGAGAGAGGAGGGGATCAAGCTATTTTCTAAAGCACCTATAGGCCAGACAAGGAATAATGGATGGAAACTGAACAAGGAGAGATTCAACCTGGAAATAAGGAGAAACTTTCTGACAGTGAGAACAATCAACCAACGGAACAGCTTGCCCTTGGAAGTTGTGGGAGAGTCATCACATGAGACCTTCAAGAAGAGATTGGACTGCCATTTATCAGAAATGGTGTAGGGTCTCCCACTGGGGGGGGGGTTAGACTAGATGACCTACAAGGTCCCTTCCAACTCTGATTATCTGTTATCTGTTATCTTGCTGCAAGTTGTTAAGTGAATCACTGCAGTTGTTAAGTTAGTAACACAGTTGTTAAGTGAATCCAGCTTCTCTAATGGCTTTGCTTGTGAGAAGGTCACAAAAGGTGATCACATGACTCCAGGACACTGTAACCATCATAAATATGAGTCAGTTGCCAAGAGCCTGAATTTTGATCACAAAACCATGGAGATGCAGCAGCAGTCATTAATTGTGAAAATAGTCATAAATCACTTTTTTCAGTGATGTAACTTTGAGCGGTTACTAAACAAACTGTTGTACATTGAGGACTATCTGTATTATAATTTAAATTGGACTCTTATTTAGGAGAAAGAAAGATAGCATATCTGTAATAAATTTTCTTTTGCTGGTGAAAATATAGAAAGGATTAGTTTTAATTTCATTTTCGTCTTTCTAGTATTATCAGTACACAAGGGGATTGATTGCAGAATAGTAGTATTTTGTTTCTTCCTTCCTTGGGGTACAATTTGAAATATAAGTTCAGAAATAAGACTGGTATTTCTGCAGGCCATATAAAACAGCAGGAGTTACTGCAGTAGGAACCTTCCAGCAGCACTAGGGTACTTTCAACATAATTCCTATTTCTTTGGGAGCAATTTAGTCATTTGAAGTACTTATTTATATACTCACAGGAAGGAAGATATAAAATGGTAGTGTGCTTGTGTGCTTACTTGAGTTTTAACATGTAATTATAATGATGTAGCTTAATTTGTGGTACAAGGATTATAGGAGTATATGAGAAACACATTAACAGCAGAAACTCTTTAAAGAATGCAGAACATTTTGTCGTTCTAATTGCATCTGTTCTTTTACTTATTTATTCATTTCTCTGTTCTGAAATAATTGTATTCCCCATCTGAGAGACTCTGTTAGCCAATGCTTGAGTTTTAATTCAGTTGTGCAACTAAGACTATAACAAAAACCAACTCTTTTTTCTATGTCCCATTTCCCATTTATCTTTTCATGTTTTTTAGCATCAATGGAGTAAATCTAGTAGCCGATGCTCTGCTTTCTGTAAGCTAAAAGGAAACAAATCAGTGTGAACAAAAAGCAATATTCTTATTTTACATTAAAGTTAGAGACAGTATGGGGTAGTGATTGACATGTTGAATCAGAAAAAAGAAAAAATAGATTTAAGTTCATACTCAGTTGTAAAATCTCACTGCATTGTGATAGTCACCCACTCTGTCTACCTCATAAAGTTGTAATGAAAAGAACTAGAAATGGGGTGAAGGATAAATCACATAAAATTCCTGAAGAAAGAGAAAGTTATGATTCTAGTAGTCCTTGGTAGCTTCAGGTATGCTTTAGTATCATCGGAATTTGCAAGGTTCTTCAAGTTAAATTTGTTATGATCTGAAGCTTACATAATGCCACTTCAGATAGTAACATAGAGTATCTTATAGGAATAATTCAGTTTGTACAGCATATGTCTCAGTCAATGTTATGGTTATTTTTTTAATGCGGTACAGTAGATAAGATTCTTGGAACAATTCCCACTACTGCTTGCCTTATTGCTTTTGTTATTGTTATTGTTGTTGTTGTTGTTGTTAGAGTTAAATAGTAGGATGTATGCTTCACTTAAGAACTACAATGATTACGGCAAACCAGTCATAAAATTGGGCATGATTCACTTACAACTGACTTGTTTAGAAATGGAAATTCTGTAGTCATAAGTTAAGGACTATCTGTACTTGTATAATGGCAGGATTCAAAAATGTTAATTCTATTCTTAGATAGCCTTGTTTTCTCTTCTGAGAAAGAAAAACCGTGCACTATCCACATGAGAATAGAAAAAGAACATGTTCATAGGGTCCTTCTAAGCCAAGTTACTATGAAAAACTGACCAGTACTTAAGCAAATCCTTTTGCTTACTCAGGGTTGCCTAGTTATAACATTTTATTTTCCAGTACTGACATGCATCCTTGTCCATAGGCCTTTCCTTCCAGCTGTTCTAAAATCTTTGTCAGTCTTTTGCAGATGTACACGAATCTTTTCTGCTCTGTACATGAATCCTCTTGCTCCTTTGCTTGTCTAGTCACTCCTTTCATTGCCAGCATATCCTCTAGAATTGAAAGAATCACCTACTATCCACTGCCTATTCTGGCTGTTACAGAATTGATCACAAAAATAAAAATAAAAATGCACAGTCAGATTGAAGATCATCTAAGAAAAATAGGAGGAATATCAGGGCTGGGATTCAAATTTTTTAACAATTGGTTCTGTGGATATGGCTAGGTGGGCATGGCCATGTGACTGGGTGGGCATGGCTTCTTCTATTTTTGCAGCATCCCCCTCAGGGAAGCTTTCAGGGGGGGCATTTTTGCTCCTAGGAACCTTCCCTAGGGCCCAGGGAGGCAAAAAAACAGAGCACCACAGGAGGGGGGGCCACAGCCCTCCCACACCCTTTTTTGCCTCCTGGGCCTTAGGGAAGCTTCCTGGGAGCAAAAACACCTCCCCAGGAGGCTTCCCTGAGGCCCAGGAGGCAAAAAGGGGCGAAGCAGTAAGATAGCGAGGGGGGATTCTGGCACAGCTGATCATCAGAACAGCTGATCGTTAGGAGGGGAAAAAATACAAAACGCAGTCTGCGATGTTGCGCATGCATGATAAGGACTGACTGTGCGGGGAGGGGAGGGGTTGGTGGAGAGGGGCTGGGCCAGCCAGGGCCACGATTTGCCGGTTCTGCGAACTGCGCAGAATCATAACAACCAGTTCTATAGAACCTGTCCGAACTGGTAGAATCCCACCTCTGAGGAAGATTTTCTCGATATGTTTTCTGCCTTTAGTTATTTGCAAAAATAATAAAAGTGGGATATAAATAAATAAACAAACAAACAAATAAATAAATAAATATGAGAGAAAGAGTTCATGCTGAGTTCATACAAGTTGGAATTGTTGCTGATTCCAGAAAGTGGATAAAAGGATATAGAAAACCACTTGTATTTACAGTGTGTCATTTTACACTTAAGGTAAGTTAAGATAATTTAAGGTAAGTTAATTTTTTTAAATCTGAAGGCAGACTCAATTTTTATTAATGAAATTCAGTGAAATTACTTACCAATGTTATGCTATTGAATTTCTGTGGCAAATGCTTGGGAACAGTCTCCACATATCAGCTATGGTTAAGGTGAGAATTATATTAAAGAGAAAAAAGTAATAAATAAAAATTGCTAGATAGCACGGATAACTTTATAAACAAAAAGATTATAAAGATTTTTATAAAAGCATCCAGAAAATTTTTATAGTTGATTTATTTTTCTAATTGCACTTTTTAATTCTTTTCAGTTTTGTTTACTTTGGTGGTTATGGTGGCAAGACTACATTATTATGGATTGAGTGGCATAATATATTAACAATATATCTTTCTGATTTTTATTTATGGTCGATATGTGTTGACCTCAAATTTGGGCTATGTCAGTATGCATTGAAATTTTAATCTTGTCTGACAAATATTCTGCAGTTTGTTAAAATACACACTTGTTATAGTCCTTAACTTTCCCAATATTATTTTTCAGGCATCCATCTCCTGATATGGGCACGATTTAGAGGACAGTTTATGATAAGTGTATTTTTCTACATTTGTTTTTTACATGCACCTTTTACTAATCAGTACATGTTATAAAACTTCTCAAGATATATGGCTTCTTTTTTCATAACTTCTTCAAATGAAGGATTTTTTTTGTCTGAAATTTTTGATGCATTTTGAGACAGACACTAGCAGGTTCCATGAATTCCATGCCTATTTGTGCCATAATCAATTCTGTTTTGGCAGATCACCTTAGTTGACTTAAAAAGAAATGCATCATGGATTTCTTTTACATCCTAATTTATGAGTGTAGTCACGAGGAGTCTTATAGAAAACAGGTAACACTTAAATTCTCCCTCTTCTCCAGCTACTCATTTATCAAATGCCATCTTACCATGAAATATGTTAGATTTTTAAACACCACAGGCAGGTGCCAGCTGGCTTCCTTTTCTGTTTTTTTTCAGCCCAATGGAATATTATACAGAGACATGAGATTCTTTCTGTCTGTCCGTCCATCAGAATAATTCTGAAAACCAGATGGAAAATGATGTGGTGCAGTGGGAAGAACCCACAAAAACAAAATAAATTTCAAATGTCAAGATGGACATTTCATAGAAAAAAAAATCGAGAAAAGTTAACCACATGGCATTATTAGTTCAGAATTTGCCTATGGAAATTTTCAGTCATCCAGGTCATAGTTGTCCCAAAGGTACTTTTTTCAAGAGGCAACTGGACTTGTTTTTCTTTGAAGACATTTTTCTTCTCATCCAAGAAGCTCTGACTAGATGGTGGGGAATGGAAGGACTTACAGTATAGTCCTTGCAGACAGCTGGTCGTTTGCATTCTTTTTTGCTAGAGAGTCATTGAGGCCACCTGAAGGTTTAACTGTGTCCTCAGGAATATCTGAGTAGTGCAAATACATTTTGAGCCTTCTAATCCTTCTTGTCATGCTTTTACACAATTAACAATTGTTTCTTGGGTATCTTGGTTCTGAGGCTTAGCATTGTCATATTGAAGCAAAATTTCCTTCTTGTGCTTCTGAACTCAGCTTAATCATTGTTTCAAAATTGTGATTGTTGCAATGTAGCACTCTGACTTGGTAGTGGTGCCATCTTAAAGGAAATACAGTTGAATAACCATCTTCATTGCCCAAAATGTGATTATTACTTCCTAGAACTGAATGCTACAATAATTTTCTATGGAATGACATTTCATTTCTGTCTCAAAATGATGAGCCTGTATTTTGTTGACTGACATGATACAGTGAAAGAAAGCATCTCGCTGTTTCTCTTGTAGTATGGCAACTGTTGGAAAAATTCCATTCTTGAAGCTTTCATCTCTGTCATCAGCATGCAAAGAACCCATTTTGCATAAACTCTCCAATATTGAAGAACATCAATAATACGATCCATATGTTGCTGTGAAATACCAAGTTTGACAGCAATTTCCCGTTGAGTGACTTGCTGATTGTTCTTAATGAGATCATCAACCTTTCCCATCTGACATTTGTTGGGTGCTGTCACACATAGTCGACTTTGTTCTTGATCACACAAATCAACTCTTCACAGATCACTATCTTTATATTTTGTGGCCTAGTGACTCATAGACCCCACATCATCACCAAAAATCACCTGCATTCAGCAATGAATTTTAATTGGAAGGACTCCTTTAGCAGTCAACTTTTAATCATAGTGCTTTTTAGGACATTGACAAGCATTCATTGCAGATTTCCATTTCATGAACATAGCAACATCTTTTCTCAGAGCAACTTCCCACTAATTGAAATGAAAACAACAACAAGAATGAACACATCAGAATCTCTAGTGCCCTTGGTACTACCATTGTTGACAACTTATAACATTGGAGACATTATTTTTCATTCAGCCCTCATATATATATTGGGAAATGTAGTTTTAGCTGCATTAGCACAATTATAGAGCCAGACATAAACAAAAGAAAAGGATAAAATCTGAGGTATAAGTAGAAAAGTTGTGATTCTTCTGTTATTTTGCAGTATTTGCCAGTGGGTAAGTTTGCTATCTTAGTAGATTTTTCCCCACACTGAAACAGAATTTGGAAGATCCCAGACATATAAGAAATTCTGAGGAAAAATAGAAATTTCCATGTGGTTTTTTTTTAGATTGCATCTGTCACAATTTCTTGCACTCATCTTGGACCATAACTCCCACAATTTCTTGTCATTGGTGACTAATGCTTCAGCTAAGAGGTATTGTACTCCCAATTACTTGACAGGCTAGATATAGCTCCAGGATAGCTGTATCATGATCCCATGGATTTACTTAGGATAATTGTGCATTGGGTTGCAGGCATAATTTGCATGGATAAGATACTTTGGTATAAAAGCCTTTGTAACACAATCCTTCTGGTGCTATCCGTAATTTTATTTCTTATAAAAATGAATGGCACTATCCTTTCTGACTACGTCACCTTTAATTTCTTGAAATGAAAGTATACAATAGCTTTTTTTCCTTATTCTTTTTGTACTATTATCTTTATGGGATTAACAATTTTGTAGGGTCATTGTCAGAGCAGATAATGTTCCAATTTAATGTTGCTACATCACAAAAATAGCTTGTTCAGTAATGTTTCTAAACATGCAGATTGGATGAAGTATCCCCATCAATAAGCTAATTATACACATCCAATTTTAACATTTCACAGTTTCATGAGAGTCCAGATTAAGTCTTATTTACCATGTCAGCTTTTATACAATTTAGTCATTAAATTCAGCAATAAGCTTAGATGCAAATAATTTTGAATATAACAGAACACAAAGTATTGCTATAACTAAGAAACATTCATTTTCTAACACTAATCGACCAGCTGTTCCTGAGCTCACAAAGACTTGTCAGCATTCTGATTTCAACACGGAATGTCAAGGATGGCAATAGTAGTTTGCTGTTATGAGAATATGGAAACTATATAGAATGAGACCTATCAGGGTCAGAATAGGATCCCATTAAAACAAATGTACATTAGGATCAGTGGTGGGATTCAAAATTTTTTACTACCGGTTTTGTGGGTATGGCTTATTTGGTGGGCATGGCTTGGTGGTCATGTGACTGGGTGGGTGTGGCTTGGTCATATGACTGTGTGGGTGTGCTTGGTGGGCGTGACTGGGTGGGCATGGCCAACTCACTGTCACTCAATGTTCTCCATGGGGAATCCTTGGAGAAGTTTTTAAAGGACCTGCTTCAAAATGCATTTCTTTTACGTTGCAAAAGTGCTCCAAGGGTCAATTCATCCCCTCTGTCAGCCCACACTCCTTTTCACTCCAGGCACTTTAACTCACATGGATAAAGCGATACTTGCAGAATCCATGCCTTTTTTCCTTTCCCCCGGGAAGAAAGAGGACATGGGGAACAGAAAGCTAGGAGACCGATCGAGGCAAGTGAGTGACCGGATGACCGGGTCAGGGGCATGGCCAACCAGGGGTGGCCACTGGTTCAGTGACCCATACCAAATAACCACTACCGGTTCACCCAAATAGGAGTGAACTGGTTGAATACCACCTATGATTAGGATCTAATATAGTGATAAACAATGTCTCTTACATTCTTTAGCTCGCTTGATTATTATATTTAGAATATTATTTTTATTTTAAAAAGTAGATGAGAGACTGTTATATTGCAAGAAAAACAACAATCTTTGGGATAATCTTTATTTAAACAATTCTTACATTTTGAATATAACCCAATGATTTATGTAAAGGTTTTCTTTCATTTGCAGAATAGATAATTTTAGCTTTGTTTAATACACAACAAGTAGTGAGAGAGCAACCTCCCCAAATAAGAGACTAGTAAATTATGACTACCATATCACATCACAGTTATTTGCGAGAACAGTCATAAGTTGCTCTAAAATTTTCTAGTTATGTCACTAGCCTAATGATCTATAAGATTTAAAGGCAGATTTTATTGATGCAGAATCTGTATTAGGAATTAAAATGGAGATGCAGAAAAATATCAGCAATCATTGTACCTGTGTTCATGTGACACACTTACTAATAGTGAACCCAATTTTATGGGTTTGCAATACACACTGAATCATCAGTTAACTACATAGATAGGAGTCCCATAATATACTAAATTAATATTCACAAAAAAATTAACAAGCTAAGAAGCTAATAATAGAAGTTATGGAAACAGATAGGAGAATGACAATTAGTATCTGGCAACTGCATAGATGTACAGATAAAATTCAAAATTTAACTCAGAAGAATTTATACATCTGATGAGAAGAATCAATCAATAGATTGCTTGGATAGCAAAAGTCACAAGGAGCAGGAATACCATTCCCTAGTTCAACCAATGTCAGGAACAGCATCTTCATTTCATTTATTTCATGTTATTATTTCATTTCATTTCAGGAACTCCATTTCATACCAAGAGGTACTGGATAATACACCAGATAGTAGGTAGACTGGACATTGCATACATGGAAACAATAATAAAAGGAGAGATCCATAGTTAAGTTAATAAGAAGCATGTTCTTTAGAAAAACATTTAATTTAATATTGGCATGTCCCAATAATAAAACAAGTCTCTAGTATCCTAGTATCTCTAGTTACCAGACCTTTGGAGTCTACTGGATCAGGAAATAATCTCCACTGGAATAATTTAACTTTACTATATTGAGAGGGCCTAAAATAACTGAATCTTGCAAGGTTGCTTGTGGTCTTATATTCCAGTATGTCAGTCTGCCCGAATCTCTTAAGAATAATTGTCTTTCTTCCTGGGAATTAAGGAATGTGTTAGCCTTCTTTGCTTATGTATTTTTTTTGTCCATTTATCTCAGGATGGTCTTCCTGAATCTCTACACTAGTATTTTAATATATATTGCCCCTAAAATTGACTTTTATCCAATTATATTAGATAATTGATTGATTGATTATATGCCACCACATCAGTGCTGACACTTAATGACCACATAGTTTTTGTCCCTGGCACTCTGTTCCCAACATGATCCTTCAGATCTCCCAATAGTGCAATTTCTGCTGCAATTGATTCTTCCAATAGTACCATAATATAATACCAATGTATAAGAAGCATGGAGAATTTTTTTAAATATGATTAATCTTTCAAAAGATGTTTAAATTACCATCTTTCCCTTTTCTTGTCATGTATTAATCATATATTACAAGAACAATGCTTCCTTTAATCTACCTTGAGTTAATTGTATTTATTTCTTTCAAATTTGGAGCAGCTAATAAACCCATCTATCACTGAAAATGAATCTGAAAGTGAACATGTCTTGAACTACAGGCACTAAGAATTTTGTTTAGTGCTCTGCTACTGTACGCTTTATAAATTGTCTAACTTTCCTACAAGGAATAATCATTAAAATAATAATATATAAAATGATGAACATTTTTATTATGTATTCATTGTCAATTCATTTATGGTCACTGAATCACCTGTGAATTGCAAAGTTGCTCTGTTTCTGGAATGTCAATAAAAATGATTTCCCTGTCATTATCTCTTTATTTATATTCAAACAAACTTCATTACTCTACCAATTCTCCAAAGAGTTATATCTATAATTCATAAACAATCTGAACTTACTTTGGAATTAAGGAAATTGAAACCCAAGAAATCTAAAGTGTAATAAAATTGATTCATGAGTTGAGTTAACTGCCCAAAATCCTGACAGCCATTTGAGGACAAAGATTCAAAGAAAGCAGAAAAATAGACAGTATCCTGGACAGAAAGAAGTATTTAAGGAAGGTTTAATAAGAAGAGCATGCTTTAAAGGATCTGAAAAATCTTCCCAGGAGGAAGAGGAAGAATGACATGGAATTAAGTGCCACAGAAGTTGAAACGCCCCTTCTGTATGCTCAAAACATACCTGTTCATCCAGTCCTTTTAATTGTTTCAGTTATTTTACTTGCTTTCATTATTTTCAGTTGTCCTGTTTTATTGCTTTAATAAAGTTTAAAAATGTTTATTGTACTTTTACTATTTGAACAGTACTTCCTGAGTCATTAAGAAAAGACTTTCAAGAAGAGATTGGACCTGCAAGGTCCCTTCCAAATCTATTAATCTGTAATCTGCAACACAGATAGCATAAAATACACCAAATAAATAATGGTTCAGTATTCAGAACAGACTGAACAGAAGCAAAGACCCTTGATTGATTTATATTCAACTTTCCTGTCCGTTTCTTACCCGGAAGTTGTTGTTCCTTCTGCCAACAGAAATAATGGGCAGGACTATTCTAATTAAGTCACTTGAAACACCAGATCTATTGGCTCTAAAATAAAGATTATAATAATATTGCCCAGATTTTCCTTTTTCCAATTTCATCTCGATTTCACCCCTTCCTTTTTTTGATTGTCTTTTAGATTTGAAGACTGCAAATGACAATCAGTTGCAGGTTCTAATAGAGGAGAATATTTATAGTTCAGGGTTGAACTGTGGAGTCTTTGATTCTTTCTGAACTTGGTTGTTTTCTTGCAGCCATTTCATTAGTCAATAAGGAATGGGGCTTCCTCTCGATTTATATTGCATTCTAGTTTTCCTGTCAATGTTGGTAAGAGTAGTCTTTGTGGGTTTTTGTTTTGGTTGAGCTATTTACTATTAACTTAACTGGCATTTCCTTGAAAACCGCAACCAAGGAACTGCCAAACATGCTAACAATAAACAGCCCAACCAACCAACCCTCCAAGACCACCCCCACCAATGCTGACAAGGGCAAGCCACTAGAATATAAATTAAGAAGAAAAACAGTTCCTTACTAGCACCGGTGATGTTACCTAGCTTGGGTAATGGAACATCTGTAACAAAACAACCAGGCTCAGAGATCACCAAGGACCCCTCAGTTGCAGATTCCTTGTTGAACTTAACTCTTAACACTTACTGACATCTTTATGCCATTGGGAGGCTTTCTTTTCAACAGCATAGAAATGATTAAGAAGCAAACTCTATATTAAATAATCTCTAACAGGCTTATTTAGTTTCACATTCAAACATGACTTAAGAAATGTGAAAAATATCTTGAATGAGAATAACGTGAAAATTTTAGAACTTTTAGATGAAAATATATATGTATGTCCCATAGAAAACATTTTTTTTCAGATTATGAAGCTGACTCTTCCTGGCATTGAAACTGAAATCCATTGGTACTGCAACCTAAAAATAAAGTTTTAAAAAGTAAAAACAACAACAACAACCAAATAGCTAGTCATTTATAGCTTAGGTTCTGAAAGTGTAGAAAAAATACTGAAGAGTATTTTAAAAAATATATGTTATGGTCCAATTCATAATAGATATTATTGCCATTGAGTTTAAGATAATTTAATCATAAATTTAATTTGAGCAATGTGGGCTCTTATTGGTATAACTCAAATATAACAGCCCCTTTTTATCTTTGTGAAAAACAATTATTTTATATGATTAAAATATATTTAAATGTATAAATTAAGGGCACTTTTGGAAAACTAAATATATACATTTTATTGTATTTTATTGATTTATAAACTGTTATATAGTTGTGTGAAATATGTACTACATGAAAAAGAAAAACCGATTAGTAATTATTTTGATGGTTATGTAATTGATGACAATATAGAGGATAATGATTGATATTATTTTATATATGTTTGTATGTACATGATTATAATTATTATGATGATGTTTATATTTTAACACTTTGGACACCTAGAAAACACACTGTTCAATATAGAAATGGAATTTGTGATACAAAACAATAAAAATATTTATAAAAACATACAAAATAAAACTGTTATATAGCTGCCTGTCATCTAACCAACTCTAGGTGGCTAACAATCAAAAATTAAAACATATACAATTATATTAAAACTATAAAACTAAACCTTATTTTTAGTTATTTGACTAATTTTAAGATTTCACTATGTAGAATTTTGCCTTTTGTTCAGATTTCTTAAGGATTGGACTTGTTTCTTTGTATATTTATCTGTTACTGGCCTTTTGTAACAAACTTTTTTCAGTGTGAATTATGTAGCTTGGAAACTAGGTTCTTTTAATGAAGCCTTTGTATTTCACAAAATATGATTAATCTGATTAGTTTTTCAGCTCTTTTTCTGCTTACATTAACTAACACAAAGAGCCCCCCTACAGGTTAAAGTTTAAAAGTGGATTACCAGATAATGCTAGTCTTGACGAGGTTTCTATGGTAGAAGGAAAAACTGATTTTGCTTTTCACCTTATTTTATCCTTTCTCTTCCTGAGCCTAGCTTTTTTCCATTGTCCAAAACAAGGTTATTAATTTTGCAGCAAAATCTTCAAGCAATTACACAAATAGCTTAGGGAAAATAGCTTATGTCATAAAGAAAACAACAAGCCTTTTAAAATAGGCTTCAACTATTTCTCACAGATGGCAATAATATTGCTAGCAGTATTACTGAAGATTATAAAAATGTATTTTAGGCCAAATTGAAATTAACCAGTCATGTTGTGAAGAGTCCCTCTCCAAAGGAAGATAAAAAATAAAGATGCACTGAAATATGACTGCTTGTTTTTTTGTTTTTTGTTTTTGCAATTTTTGATTTACAGTAAAGGATTTGGGTTGAGCCCATGGATGTCGTTTTGATAAATGGTGAAGTAAAGCTAGCCTTCCCCATACAAATACATCCATCTTTAGATAGCATTCCTCTGTGGGAGGTTTGTTTTCAATTTAATAGATAATGAACTTCCTTGTCTGAATCAGAAAACTGACAGTGAAATGAAGTTCAGAATTTTGCAAGGCTCGATATTTGTGGTTATAACAACAAAACAAGGTTTGGAAAAATTGTCTCCTTGCTTAAAAAGTCAACATTCTTGGGGCAGTAGTGTTCTTGGCTAAATTTAAATTCCTAAGCCCATTTAATTTTTAAGACTGTATTTAAAAAAAATAAAATAAAAGGGATAGAAAGCTGTAGAAAATGAGCCTCTGAATTCAAATGAAAGGCAGTATTGTATGCTGCAATTTCTCCTTTTAAACTGACCTCAAACCATATCAGTAAAAAAAAGGTTTTTTGTATTATTTTATATTGTAGATAAAGAAAAACTAACATTGTACAAAAGCTATTATGAACCATAGTCTTCCTTCACTGCACACACATATACGGTAATTCTGATTACTGCTAATGCCCAAACTAAAGATTGAATAGTTCCTTTATATATGTTACATATCAAAACATCTGGCTGTATGAGATGTCAAGTTAAAGAATTATTTAGGACCCCTGTCTTTTATCTTTTATGAGCTATCATATAACCAAGTTTATGAAATTCATCTTGGATAAGCAAAGGTGATCCTCATTTTGACATTTGTAAAATCTGTTTCACATATGCCAATGGTTTAAGGATAGAAAGGATATGTCTTTGTGTCTAGTATGCCAAGCTGTATAATATTTGCCATTCAGGGAATATATGTCTATTGCCATTTGGTTATGAAAGACAGGAGTTGAGTTACTAGTCCCAACTGCTAAATGATACTGACAAACCTGATAATGGAGGCCAAATGATAGGAGATAGAAATCTGGGTGTTCTGTTCACATAAAATTAGTGGCTATTGATGACATGTAAAATGGCATTCAAGTAGTTTAGATTTACAACCATAATGGATGCCAATTGTGGTATTATGTTGTAATAGTCATAAAATTTTATAAACTTTTTTGTGGCGGTTGTTAAACAAACCAAATTGTTGGGAATTGTTTTAGAATGCAACAATATAAAAACAATTGTAATAAATGTATGATAATAAATCACATTCCCATGAAAAATAAAGATTTCTGAACCAAACTGCCAGTGTAAAAATTCAGTGAAAGTAAACTGTTGCATGTTCCACAAGCAGAAAATAAAAAGATGGGACCTCTTCTAAACTGTACCAGTGTAATATGTCGATATGTATATATGCACATCACTAGACTTTTATCCTGCTCCATATGTTGATCAACTGACCATATGTAAACAGAATGACAACCAAAACATAGAACTCATAATTCACATTAAAAGATTAATAGCTTATTTCTATGCTGTGGAACCATGAAAAACCAAGATAATTACCTTTGATTGTTTCTCCCATTAAAAAATTATTGAAAAGAATTAGAATATCAGTAAATTCCTGCCAGATCTCTTAGTATTTTATGACTACATTAAAAATAATATGGTTTAGATAATTGGTATATTTGTTTTTGCCAGAATGGGCAGACATCATCAAATACATTTTTGTGATAAACTGGTAGCAAGAAAAGTTTTTCAAGGTCTGAAATTAATATTAGAAAGGTAGATAATCTATGTGGATAATTTAATAATGCAAATCATTTAGCATTTGACACTTTAACAATTTGAATGTTCCAACATCCAATGGTAAAAACAAAAATGTGATTGATGATTACATGCCATCATTTCATTGTTGACTCTTAGAAGTTACATAGGAAAGCGTTCCTTTTTAACATAGTCCTTCAGGTCTTCCAATGATGTAGCCATTGTTGCTCTAACTCAGTGGTGTCAAACTAGTGTCATCATGTCTTGTCACATGATGTATCATGACTTTTTCCCCGTTTGCTAAATCGGCCATGGCCGTGGCTAGTGAGTGATGCAACCAGTCCACAGGCTGTGAGTTTGACACCCCTGCTCTTACTGAACCTATCCAATCAACCTTGCTGTTGACTGTCCTCTTTTTAAAATTCTACTTTTCTCACATTATAGACTTTTCCAGAACTCTTGACTGAGTAAAAACTCTGGATTGATTTGTTACATTCACCCATGTTAAACCATAACAGCTATCTCTGTCAAAGTCATTAAGTAACAAACAAACCACAGTATGGTCTAGTTAATATCAACTACAAGACTGATAAATTGTCTCATGTTTCTAAGTTGCAAACTGGGCTGTAGGATTAATTAGAGATAAAGTTTGAAAAGCACTGGCTCTTTACACTTTTTCTTCTACTGATAACTAGGGGTATTAGAAAAGGAATGAATAAGCAAAGGAATTTTTTTGTTCCTCTTTTTGTGTCTTCTATAATTGCTCCTGAAGGGAAACTGATCCTCTTAGGCTCTCTCCTTCTGCCTGCTTCTTAATACAGTGTTCTTATTTCCCCATTTTATTTTCTTCAGGATGAGGACAAAAAGCTGAGAGGCTTTCTACTCAAGCATGTAACTTTTTCATAAATTTGCCCTTTTGAACTTCAAGCATCTGCTCCAGATCCTCTGGTAGGGTTTGTTTTATTCACATATACTTGCTCTATTAAATATAGATAACAGAGTGTTAACTGGAAGATCCAGAAAGTGTTATCATAATATTTCAGCTATTATATATTTTCCTTACAGGATCAGCCAATTGCAGCCACAAATCCTGTTCATCAGATCTTATAAAAACTATGTTCTGAATATGATCATCTCATCACAGCCTGCCAGCTCAAAGTAACCTTATATGGTCCAATTCTTACTTCAGATGCTTTTGGGAGACTAAATGCCTCCCTTGCTTTACATTATTTACTCTTGGCCTTTTGTATGATTTGGTCTTATAAAAGTCTGGGAGACTGAATCTGTGAGGTTATTATATCTACTTTGTTTCTTACTGGCTCCTATATCACAACACTCCTCCCCCCCAATTTTTTTAACCATGATGTCAATAGCTTTGATGTGGGGAAGTCTGAAATATTGAAATGAGATTTTTCCAATATATTTTAGCTGATTAATTTTGCCTGCTCTAATGAAAACCCAACCCTCTCATGTTTTCAAATGTTTAATTATTTTTGGGTGAGATCCCCTCATTTACTGGGCCCAGGGCTATTTGCCACCCTTTAAAAAGGTCCATTGAGATCTGCAAATGTTGTGACGTCACATATGGAATTAATTAATGGAACACTCTTTCGATGTGGTCATTCAGCAAAATCTGAGTCCATCCTTTGATATTATCACTATGTCAAAGACTTTGAGAGGGCCAGATATATTTTATAAGGTATTCTGATCTATCTAACCTACCCTACTACTAACTCTAAATCAAAGAAGGAGATAATTTTATCTGATCCAATTTGTGATCAAGCCATGCTGATACCTTATGACTGTAGCGTGGCAGCAAATTCCCCAACCCCCAAATGTTGCTTCACCATCTTTTTGAAGATCTTTCCCACTTTAGATGTCAAGCTGGCAAATCTTGACTATTCTGCAACCTTTCTAGATCCCTATATTTCCTAACCTAAAAAAGTCTCATAAGAAAGGTTTCTACATGATATTTTCCTTTAAATAAAACCTGAAAAGCCAGAAAGGTTATAGTTCCTGAAGAGATGATTGTACAACAGACTACTTGCACGCACCCATGGCCACTTCCTAAAAGCCAGAATCCAGCAGTCCATTCATAACAGTTTCATTGCATTGTTTTTGCCCTTGGGCTAGTTTCTATTAAATTGAATGAAAATAATAAAAAGTATATATGTTTAAAATAACTCAGTCCCTCAATGTGTATTCTTTCCTTCTCTTTGCTCTTGCCCTCATGCATTCTTAACTCCTGGTGACTGATCTGAACAAGTTCCTGCAGTTTTCTTGGCGTAGTTTTCTGAGGCATCTTTTGAAGCCATTACTTTGTTTTTTCTAGGATTGAGAGAGAGAGAGAGAGACTGCCCCAAAGTCACCTAGCTGGTTTCATGCCTAGGGCATAGAACTCAGGGTTTCCTGGCTTCTAATCCAGTATCTTTCATTGCTACTAAACTGTTGGCTCTCCCTCTATTCTTTAGCTGAGAAAAATTGAAGCTGCTCACTGATTGCCATAATTTTCTACTATGATAACAGGAAATAACTGCAGAGTAGCCAGGTCTGTTTTTGTGTTTGTGCTTAAAAATATTATTTTCTCTTTTTAGCCCCATGTTGTATTATCAGTTCCTTTACACAGGCATTATTTTATGTCTGACTACCTGATTTTTCTTCCCATAGCACTATGTATGTCCTACTCTCTTGGTTTTCTGGAGAGCAAGGCTGAGTTGTTCTGTATGTAAGGAAGGAGACAAGTGTAACCGTCTTTTCTGATAATAGCCATCCTGGTTCCTTGCAAGCCAAGCTGCAAATCTTTGTCTGTACCTGATAAGACTTATTAAAGCTATTTGTACTGTAAGTTTTCTCTTTGAACTGTCTTTGTACAAACATATTATTTGTTTAGAATTTTCTACAGTAATCTATGTTTGAACAAGTAATCCTGTTGTTCAAACGTAGAACAAAAGCAATGGATGGAAACTAATCAAGGAGAGAAACAACCTAGAACTAAGGAGAAATTTCCTGACAGTGAGAACAATTAACTAGTGGAATAGCTTGCTGTCGGAAGTTGTGGGTGCTCCATCACTGGAGGCTTTTAAGAAGAAACTGGACAGCCACTTGTCTGGAATGATATAGGATCACCTGTTTGAGCAGGGGGTTGGATCGAAAGACCTGCAAGGTCTCTTCCAACTCTGTTATTCTGTAAATTCTGTAATTGAGAACCTTAAATTTTTTACCAAAGGCATTAAAAATAACCACATCTACTGTTTGAAGAGATAATGAAAAAACACTAACTACTAGATGTAGAGGAACATGATTGTAAAAGGGACTGCAATGCAGAAAAAAAGATGTTTGGCCTTTTCTATTTCACCATACTATCTACCAGTGTGGTGAGTACTGATTCTCTAGAAAGAATGCAGAGAAGAGCAACAAAGATGATTAGGGGACTGGAGGCTAAAACATATAAGGAGCATTATCACTCTATTGTTCCCTTTTGTTATTCTGTTATTCTTTCTAAGATTACATGTATCCATCCCATCAAAGAAAATTTGTAATGGTATAGGATCTCCTGCCATGGATTGTACTAAAAGACCTCCAAGATCCCTTCCAACTCTATTATTATATGTTCTGTGTTCCCGTAAACCAAATATCAACTAATGACAGAAATTTCTCCTGGTCTGATCTCCTTTCTCTGATCGCTATTTCTCATCTCCTGTTGAGATTGCTGTGATTGGAGAGACTGATGATGCTTTGATTATAAGTGTCATTCTGACTGCGGTCACCAGTAATTCTTCTGAATTGGAAACAAATTCCTAAATCACTAGATTCAGTTCTTCTTCATCTCCCTTTTGTACCATGACATTTACACAGGCAAGAAAATATGTCTGTAATTTGCACTATGCTGCTATGTGAAATACAGAGTAAAGACAATTATTGGAGGCCAGGGGTTTGCAAATGGTTATGAATTGAGACAGGACAAATTAGTGTTATCTAATTATGCCATAGCAATTTGTCTTCAATATCCTAGTGTGCCCCAGAATTTGAGCTTTATCCAGATCTAGAACAAACGTAATTATTGTGCAAGCTACATGATTTGGTTATGGCAAATTTAGACAATATGTTAAGGAAAAGCTTCTACGCTCATAATCCTATGAAATTTTCAATGGAAAAAGTTCCAGAACAGTTTTTTCAGGAATCATTTGTCATTTAGAATTACACTAGTTTACATAGTTGAGAACAAATATCATATAAATTACAAACAAGAAGCTCTCATAAGGATATGATAAATCATATATACATTACATTAAGAAACATATTGTGAAATAAAAAAATATTTCTGTATTTCATAACTGAAACCAACATTTCCAATGTACTAGAAATTCTCATATATCTCTGAAAAACCAAGATTCATTATATTTGCATATTATGTCTATTGAATGAAGGTCTGAGAATAAAAAAATCTGGGTAACCCCTCTTCCATTTGTTTTATGTTTTCTTGTGTTGCTGAATTTCTTACCTCCAATGGAGAAGTTAGAAAAAAAATAGCTTATGAAATGGTTTTGTTTTCTTTTAAAACAGATTGAGGTATATCTGAAAGTACTCAGAACAAAAGAAGTAAAACAAAAGAACAAAAGAAGTAATTTATGAAAGCATAGAGAAATTTATCTCAATACTGGTAAACTTTATTTTTCATACATCTATGAAAATAAGAGTAAAAAATATTAGTAATAGTAACTACTATTAAGAATTTTGCATTCATAAACAGACCAATTAGATCATGTTTTATGTGACACAAAACATATTTGTAGTTTCTTACATCTTCTTTCCCCCCTACATTAATGCTTTCTCTGAAGTCCAATGTATATAACTTTTCGACTCACTAAAATTATCAATGTTAATTTTCAACGTTTTTGTGTGTTACCTCCTCCTAAACAGGCAATGGTTTCAGTCTGTAGATTTCAAAAGTTGTAACAAAAATTTACAAATTTTAATCAATGTAATCATAATTATTGATCTAATAAGCCAGTGGTGGTATTCAATTTTTTGTTACTACTGGTTCTGTGGGCGTGGTTTGGTGGGCATGGCAGGGGAAAGACACTGTAAAATCTCCAGTCAGTAGTATTTGCCAGTTCTCCAAACTACTCAAAAGTTCCGCTACCAGTTCTCCAGAACTGGTCAGACCCTGCTGAATACCACCTCTGCAATAAGCTATACTTTTCAATTTATGAACAAACCATGACAGTGCCTTTATCTCTCTAATTCTGCAATACATTGAATATTTTTCAATGTTTCTCCATATTCTATTCTATTTTTATTTTTTCCGTTTGTGTAAGTAAGAGTCTGAGGCATCAAAGTTTCTGCAAATTTTGTATCCCGATTCCTGACTTTTATACTTCCTGTTTTTTTCCTCAGAGATCTTAATCAAAGTGCTTGCTATGAATGAACAAATGATCACATATTAGATTTATAATAGCCAGAGGGTGACCATTTGTCTTTACGAGAGACAGTACTCCATAATAAGACATTTACTATTGGGAATTTAAGTTCAGTTTACACTACAGAACCATAAGGAAAACACAAAAGATCTTGAAGTTGCTTCCACTCTGGACATGAGATAGTTATCTCATTAAGGTGAGATGCATGGTACTTTTATCTGAATGTCCATCTGTACTTATAATTTTGCATGTGTACATTTTTATTAAAACCTGTATAAAATTCTTTACTGTGTTTGTACAATATATTGCTTTTTTAAAGTTAGTGTGGCCAGAAGTGGCCACCCTACATATAAGGCTTTTTGGCAGAGAACTTTACTGAACAGTCTTTCTCAGAAAATCCTAATGAGGCTTGCTCTGTTAGCTGTAGATTCAAGTGAAGACAGCTTGTAAGAGTTTCTGTCTTTTGGTTTAGATGTGTATTTTTCTTATGTAATTCAGGTTAGTAGAGTTAGATTGGAATATCAATTGGAAAAATGCAGAATGTTTGAAATGAAATGAATTAATGAATGAACCAATAAATAAACCTATAAGTAATACAGTGACCAAAGTGATGGGGATAGTGGATAATGATGCAAAAACAGCTGACATTTGTGATAAAGCATAGCTATATCAATTTATTCTCAACCCGATGTCCTCTTCATGAGATGGAATTGCAAACCCCAAAATTCCTTTATCAGCTCTATTCTTGATAAATGAAAATTCATTTTAATGAAGGAGAGGAGAAGAGAGGGGGAGGGAGGGAGGGAGGGAGAGGGAAAAGGAGAGGGAGAGAGGGAGAAAGAGAGAGGTGGGGAGGGGAGAGATTTTCTTTACTGTCTAGTTTTGGATAGAAAGTACACCCTATACCTGATTATGTTAAAAGCAGCCTATGTTTCATTGTTTTGAAATAAAATGAAAACAAATTGACTTTACAATACCTTTGACCACATTTTTTTAAACTGGCTGCATTAGATTTTGGAAAGCAATTATTAACTATTTTTAGCACTTCACACATTACTTCATTCAATACTAATTATAGTACCAATAGTAGTACTTATAGTATTCTGCAACAGGTGGTTGATTTCTGTCAGTGGTGTTTTATAATTACAGCTCCTGAGCAGGCAGAATATTTCTTTTTTACTCTCTCAGTCTCCCCACACTCTTCTTTCTTCTTTGCTGGTCATTTTAATCTGTTTTATCTATTTTGATGTGTTTGCTTGTTGTGTGATTATAACTGGGCTTTTATTTTTATTATTAAATTACTTATTAAAACAGCAATACACATTTCATAAATCATACAACTTCTAGATCCTTAACAACTTCCATCTCCCCTCCTTTTAGAGTTTGTTTTGTTTTCAGGGAGAAAAAGCATCATTTTTGTTGTGTCTTATCATGCATTTAATAAAGCATGAATATATATGACATCTATTCCACGAAAACACAGAAGAAAATTAATAAGGTTACTGTAAATCTTTACATCCATCACAGCTGGTACTTTAGAAAACAATGTTGTTTTGTTTGCATTTCACATATGACAAACAACCTTTCTGACTGGCCTAACATAGTCACTTTCCATTAGTCAAGACCAGAAGCAAGTCAGAATTAAAATGTGGCCCTTGGTTGCTAGGCAGCTGAATTGTCTTGACATGGTGGTTAGTTTCCTTTTCATTGAATGACAACAGTGACATGAAAGAAGTTTTGAAAAACTTGATAATGGTTTTCAAAAGAGGAGGATAATTGGGCTAGCTTGTGCAGCTCTGTGTGGAAACTTCAGCTTGGCAGAGAGAAGAGACTGTCACTAAAAATTTCAACTCTTGTACACAAACTTGACCTAGAATCTTCTCCTGATTTTATCCCATTCATCTGTCCAACACTTCTTTCTCTCAGACCAAGGGGTGCTGTGATGAAAGAGATAAGACAGATGGGGACAGCCTGAAGGAATAAAAGAATCAATAGTTTTGATTTTAATCCATCAGTGAAAAGGAGGAATTAAGTGAAAACTTTAAATTAAGGATGATGTAAAAAGGCATTTTTAAGACTAGCAAACCAATATATTTAATGATTGTATTAGCAAACAAATGCACTTGGCTTCTTGTTTTTACAAATGAAATTAATGGGATATGT
This sequence comes from Notechis scutatus, assembly GCF_049901735.1. NCBI lineage: Eukaryota > Metazoa > Chordata > Lepidosauria > Squamata > Elapidae > Notechis > Notechis scutatus. The sequence continues at coordinate 141,310,398 of NC_142012.1, read as the reverse complement.
TGCAATTCTCTAGTCATTTGTGTTTTTTTTTAATATTCTCTACATAATAGATAATTGATCTCCCCTACTTAAGAATGCATCCCCTATGTATCAAAAACATGCAGACTGCATCAAGATTATGCTTTTATTGGAAACATTTGTTCTGCAAATTAATGAGATAATAATAATTAAGTTTGCTACTTGGTTGCACTAACATTCAAGCTACTATAAAAGTCCAATTATGTATAACTGTCCACATAATTAATTTCCTTAAAAAACTGAGCAAAATGTATCTATAATGAAAGAAGGGACCAATTAGCATTGGATTAACATTCATGATTATTTACAGTTGTTTTTGCACTTGTTCTTGTGCTCTGACTTCCTGAAATTTCACAATGCTAAGATTGGGGGGGGGGAGGGAGAGAATTTGTTTAGACACAAGGTGCAATGCAGTGGCTTCAGCCATTGTGTTGACACCACCTCTCTCATTATACCCTCTCAATCAACACTCGGCATAGAGGAAGCTGCGATAAAGCCCATCTGCCATGGTTAATCTGCAGGCAAACCCACACCCAGGCCTGTGCCCGTTCCTCTCCAGCCGTATTATTCTCAGATCCAAAGCTTCATAAGGGATCAGCCAAAGTCCATTAAAGTAAATAATAGCTAGAAATGACAGGCTTAGCAAGGATTGGGAGGAAGTTGAAGACCAATCTGAGCTATGAGCTCTGATTAATAGAGAAAAGCATTAGGAGAAAAAATGACCTCAGCCTGCTCCAAAGAATTCCTGAACTTTGGTTGTTAGGGCAAGTGCTACCATCTGAGACGTTAGTGATCCTTGAATTTCCTTCACTTTGATGAGGCTCAAATGGGAAAATTTTGAAGGTTCACTCAGGCCCCCGACCCCAGCTGGAAAGCTGTCTGAAGTCAACCCTGTCAAAAATCCTGTTGTATAAAAAGAGAGCGGGAATGGGTGAGAAGAGGAGGGGAATTTTAGCTAGATGGCAAAACAACAACAACAATAAATACCACCCTCAACTTTAATAAAGAAAACATGTTCTTTGGGTCCATATGACTAGGTGGCAATGACTCATGAAGAGCATTACTAAATGGTAAAGAATTCATAACTCACTCAAATATGGTTTATAAGCAGCTGAAGGACAACACAATGTTATCTTGAACATTTTACTATTCACTCCACTATACAAATGTCTTTTTAAAAAATAATTTCACTGCAATTATGAGGAGGGGAAGATGTGCATCTTGGAAAAATGGATAGATAAAGATGATGCTAAGGATAATTTTCTCGTGTAATATTTATTTTTTGTTTTCTCAGCTGTAACTTGTTCATGAATAGCTTTGTCAAAAGAGAACTGGAATACTGACCCCTGACAGAGACTTTCTCTCCCCCTCACTTTGCTTCCTCACAGACTCTTTGGTAGCAATAAATGAATAGACAAGATTAGAACAGTGAAAAAACATATGCATTGCTTTTTTTTCAGCATATGTCAGAAGTATTTGCATAATGCATCCAGATGATTTCAGATCAAATTGTTTTGCTCCTTTCAGAGACATATTATTTTAGTAATTGCTGGACACATCCAAACTATCTGGACATAATTTCATCTCTTATGTATATATCAGAAAAGTACCTGCTGCACACAATAGTCATACTATCAGTCCTGGTCACACTTATCACGGAATAGGCCCCACTAAAGAGAGTTAATTCAAAGTAGATCAATTTGAGATAGCCCTGAAACAAGCAAATACTGAGTTCTACAAAGCAAGCACAGTATCCTTGAAGATGACAAACTCTTCCTTTAGAATAAGATTCTATGAGCGCCAGGCACGGACATGTACAAACTGGATGGAAAATAATTGTTCATGTTAAAGAGCTTGCTATAAATGAATTTTGTTTAATATTGTGATTTAAGTAAAAAAAATACATTTTCTAATATAGAATGCAGGTTTTATAAATAAAATGAGAATGAATGAGAGTAAGCATGATAGCTGTGCCACGAAATTGCTGATAACCTGGCTAATGCGTTGTTTGGGGGCATGTGACACAATTTTCATATTTTAATCTTAAGTAGAGTCAGAAATGACAATTATGAAAAGACAAAATAGATACCAGCAACAGCTGTAATGGCCAACTATGTGCTCAAAGATTGGCAAGCAGGTACAGTAAATCAATATTAAATTCTCTACATATGCAGATATAGCAGCCACAATATCATATAACATCATTATAAACAAATCCCAATATATTTTGGACAATTCTCCAAGGGAATAGAGTTTTCAGCTAATTAGACTTCTATACATTTGTCTGTTTTAAAGGCAAACGGATGCACACAAATCTTTCTATATAGATAAATTCACTTGCAAAATTAAAATTCATTAGCTTTATTCATGTATATGAATATGTTTATGAAGTTCACTCTTTATAAAGGCTTGCAATTTTACATTTAGTCAATGTTTCTCATAGCAAACAGTTGTGTCTTCCAATTTTACTTTATTTTTAATAACCCTTTATTGTTATAAATAATTATAAATAAAACAAATAAATAAAAAACTAATAAAAGCAAGTTGAAGTTTAGAAGACAGATTTTTGAAACTGGAATTTCAAAGAGGTAAGGCAACAAAAAGTTAAAAAGTTAATGTCATATCATTATTGCAAATAAATCCAAATTATCAGTGTTTTAAACAAGGGCAAATACTATATATTGAAATGATATTACAACACCTTCTGAAAAATAAAATGATGTTCTGAAACTGTAGTACGCATTACAACTTTCCCATAAACTCTCCATTGATTTATTTTGATTCTTCTCATTTTCAACTCATTTGTACATCTGCTTTACATTTTAGTGGAAAACTAAGCCCTCCATGTTATCATTTGGGATTCTCAGTTAAATGTTTCATATGTGTGTGTGTGTGTGTGTGTGTGTGTGTGTGTGTGTGTGTGTGGTGTACTCATATAGCTAAACTAAACATTATCATCAGTATACTGAACTGAAAATTAAACTGCATGAAATTAATGATTCATGTTGCTTCTGAAAATAATTTTCCTTTAGAAATTGCTAAAGACTTTTTCTTTTCTTTGACACATAATCTTTTATAAATTTGTTAACTGCTGTCCAAAGAACAAAAGTGTGTGGGATTTAGAAATGTGCTATCTTTATATTCTGACTCCATCTTACATAAAGCAAAAGAACTGGAACATGTTTCCATCCCTGTTGTCATTGGCATACATTCAACTATATATTTAAAGTCCATTTGGAATGAATTTGTTGATGTAGGATCAGAAATAATAATCATTAAGAAATTCCCTTTCCAACACTGAAGCCCATCAGTGAAATCAAAGTCACTTCTGTTAGTGAGATTTTTTTTTTTAATAAATGAAAGAAAAACAGTGTGTAGTTCCAGATCTCAACTGCCTGGTTTATTATCCAGGACGTTCAGTATGCAGCTTCTCTTATGTTATTGGTTAGCCTCTGTTGCATATTTTCTTTTTGGTTATACTCTTAGCCGTGACCATTATACTGACCACAGATACCTATCAGTATTGCTTAAATTACCAAAAGGCCCTTATTCCTCAGTGGTACAAAATGATTTTACAAGGGTGAAAAAGAAGTGTTTGATTAAAAAAAAGCATGTTTACTTTTTTTCGGAAGACACTGAAGCTTGCCAGTCACAAAATATTTGTTATGCACAGAATTGTGGTCCATGTTTATTTTACATTTCTTTAAAATACATAAATATGAAAAACTACTATCTTACTCTGGACTAAATTATGGATTCAGAAAAAAAAGTTCTAAGCTCAAATATGTTTTTGAAAGGGGTAGCCTTTCTTGAGCAGAAAGAAACTTTCTGAAAACAAAAACATTAACTTCAAGCAGCCTTTTTGATCCTACACAGGATCTTCTCACAGGTTTTTCAAAGTGAAAACTATATTTCTGCTAGGAAATATTATTATAATTATTGGGAGGGATTTTGATTACCTTCTGTAAATTGATATTGATTTAGAAAAAACAAAAATATTCTGTTGCTCATAGTGATATCCAGGGGAGGAAAATTCTTGACTTTTCAGATTTTGCTGAAGGGTAGCAAAGTATTTTGGATTTAAACGTAGCAAAGTCCTTCAGGGTTAGGGTTAGGGTTAGATGACTCTAGCTTCTTTAAGTAGCTATGTCTTTTCCTGAATTTCGTGTCAGCCCTCCCCAGTTACTTTTTCATTCTGCAAATAGATATATCTGGTCTAAGGAGTTATAGACAAGTGTTCCATGAGGGCCCTCATGAACTCAAAAGTAGTTTTGTGCCTTTGAATCCAAACCAATGTATAGCCCTCCTATATGTCTCAGCATCTGTCTTCACCAGTGATGTTTACTTGGAGTTGTACTTCAGTAGTAACTATTGGTAGTTGGTCATAATTTCCTTGGTTCTGTTTTGCTTCCTGTTCTTGTTGAGCAAAAAATTTAGTTTCTCTGCTATTTTTAACCAGCTAGCAGTTTTTGTTTTCTTTGTTTTGCTTGTAATGTTTGTGCATTGCTATGTACATAGTAATGCTATATAAGTACTGCAAATAGCACCAGAAAGTTTTCCCTGATTATGCACACATTAAAACATTATATAACAATTTAGCCATGGGTAACTTGTCCCCATGAGTTCAGAGAATTTCTTCTAAGTGTATGACTTTCCATTTGTTGTTTAATTGGAGGCTCTCTTGATATTTTGTCTCATTGCTCTATACGCTGATTATGCCACTTTCATTATTACATTACATTGCTAAATTATTGTACATAAATTATTGTACACAAAAAAGCAAGCTCAGTTCTCATACTGATCAAACAATGCGCAAAGGTCAGCATTCTTTCATGCAAAGAATTAAAAAAAGGTTTAAAACAAGAAAGAAAAGGAAGAGCCAAAACAAATAAATGTCCCAAAGGTGCTTTTTCAAGAAGCAACTGGACTTTGATTTTCCTTAAAGATGTTTCGCTTCTCATCCAATAACTTCTTCTGTTCTGACTGAATGTTAGAGGATGGAAGGATTTATATAAGGATGACTGCGAGAATATAAATCCTTCCATCTTCCAACATTCAGTCAGAACTGAAGAAACTTCTTGGATGGGAAGTGAAACATCTTCAAGGAAAAACAAAGTCCAGTTGCTTCTTGAAAAAGCATCTTTGGGATAACCATGACCTGAATCAGGGATCCCCAACCTCCAGTCCAGAACTAGCATCGGGTTGCACAAACAAGTTAAACTGCATCTGAGGTATGCAGGCAGCATGCTAAACCATACCTTTTCTGGTCTGCAGAAAAACCTTTCTTTATGGAACTGATGCCCAAAAGGTTGTGGACCACTAACCTGAATGACTGAAAATCTCCATAGGCAAAAATAAATGAATGCATAAGAAAGCTTGGAATATTAGCTGAGTAAATGGAATAGGAAAGTGAAAACAACAGCAAAGGGTAGAAAGACTATCAGACACAAGTAATCCCCACTGGAACATTTTGTTCAGGTTCCACTTTTTTAAAGTTTTCATTAAGAAGTACATATTTAACTTTCTTGTAATATTTCAATTATTCTTCATCACAGGGGTGCGCACAATCATGGAGCAGGACATTTCTAGATTGTCTTGATTGCAGTTGGCTAATCATGTTCAGATAACTGATGCAAACAAGTGCAGTCTTTCTCTTTTTTCTCTTTAATATAACACAGACAGATTGTTTATAATTTTCTGCATACAAGGAGTATCCAATTTACCTCTGGTAAAATGAATAGTAAATCCACATGCATACATCAATAAATATTGTTCCCTCAAGAAATGTCAGCAAAGATATCTCTGCCCAAAAGATTTATAGTCATTTTAAAAAGTCTTTATAGACAGATTGGGAACTCAGTCACTGAATTCATCTCCTGATTCCTGCCCTAGCAAACATCTGAAGATAGTGATTAGAAAGAAGATATTTTCACTGGAAAGAAAGCCTCTAACTGGGCTATGATAATAATTCAATATTGTGGTACATTTCGGTATGGTGCAAAAAAAAAAAGAGTACCAATTTCTAGCATTCTAAACAGAACGATTCCTTTTAAATATGCAGAGTTGTTGCCAGAAAATGTAGAAAAAGCCTCATGGTAAGGCAGGTAAGAAAACTATTTGTTCCTACAGTAGTTATGGCCCCTATTTTTGAAATGCCAACTTGACATCAATTGTCATATTATTGGACAAATACATTCAGCTCTAATATGTAACATCAATGGAAAGCTTTACAAAACTACACATATAATATATTCCATTCTAAACTCTGTGCTTTCATTGTATAACTGTTATATTGGTATCTAATTATCCTATCTATTTGTTGCCCTGGTATCTTTACTAAAAAAGGGTCCTTTAATAAAAATAAATAAATACACACACACACATACATACGCATACATTCAGATACATGTATGAATTTTGGTAGTCCTTATTACTGCTGGGCTGATGAGAAGGTAGGTATTATTTATATACAAAATAAATACGATCAATTATTTCATATGTCTTAAATGCACTTCATTAATCAACAGCAAAAAATGAAAAACATTACAATATTTTAAATATCAGCAAATAATAGGCTTAAATGCTTTAAAAATTTTCATCTCTCATATTAGAAATCTTCAAGCTAGTTTTTTACTGACATAACGATTTCTTTAATATCATGCATCATAAATCCATGACAGTAAATCCTGTTTCTTATGACAGATTTTACTCCTTGCAGGTCTATTATTATAATACAGAAGGATGCATGTAATTTGTAAGATTGAATGGTTGCAACAGTTTCCTTTTCCCAGTAAACTACATGAAAAGTTGAGTTTGTTTATCTGTTCATTATTCTATAGCAATTCTATATCCTGTTAAATCCTATTAAGTTCTATATGGATTCTATTGTCAAAGCTGACATTTATATCCATATTTCTCAAAACAACCTAGTACTGATTAGGTATGTAAAAGACATTTACTATAAGGTTGTACCCAAAAAAGTTGTGAAGAAACAGACTGTCCAGTGTCCAGCATTTTTCCTTTTTAATTATAAAAATGTTTGAGAAAAGAATATGAGAACCTTAGTGACACCAATATGGACTTAATATAACTGTTCCATGCGTAGTTAATAATAGATAGTCCTATACAATCTTCAGAGGTGCTTCAGGATATGGTTAAAAAAAATGGCACTCACAATAGTGAAATTGAAGCTCTGCCTGCATTGCATATGAAAAATGGAAGAAACTTTGCTTGCACTGTTGCCTATCATGATGGTTTTTTTTTTTTTTTTTACCATTCCTAAGGATACTTCTTCATATCTTCAATGCCTTATGGACATTTGTGTGAAGAATATATATAAGCTGACAACTTCTATAGTGTCTGAATAATCATATCTGGGTCATAATTGGGGAATCTGCTCTGAGTGTCCCCCTAATGTGAGATATGATGAGTGGCCTTCCCTCCCTCCCAAAATAAACACTAAAATATCCTTTGAAAGCCCCACTATTGTAAACAAGGTCTTGCTGTTTGTTGTTATCTCTTTGCCACTAGGCAGATATATTTTACTTTTCTGAGGCTTTTCCATAATATACCACTGTTTATACTTGATTTTTAACTTTTCAAATTCTTCATGCTTTCCATTGCTCTTGCCATATTTCCCTGGCTGATTTTACTGTGTGTGTTTTTCATTAATGCTTCTAATCCATTGTTGTAAACTGAAAATTTTAAATTTAAATATAAACTGCTTTGATGTTTGTTTTAATGGGAAGTGGCATAGAAAAATTTGAAATAGGAATAAAGAAATAATGTTATAACTTCAATGTGAAAACCAAAATTAATTGTATCAATTTTCTTGGCCAAGAAGAAATGTGTATGCCTAGTCCAGGTGCATTTTAGTTAAGTCAAACTGCTAATCTGTCTGTTTGGGATAATTCTCTTGGCACCTTAGTAGGCAACAGGTCTGTGGAACTCTGATGTATAAGCACTTCCTGGATATATGGAATATTCTATGAACAAAGTTGGAGAGCGACTTTATTCATTGCTTCCATTTTCTTCATGTTCTGAGGGGATCTTTAAACCATTTGAACTGCACCTAAGAAATTAATTTGTTTAGAAAAAAAAGGAAGGAGAAATGGAGGAAAAAAACATTCAGAGTAGAAAACATTCTAGGAAAGAATTTTTTTAAAACTAATTTTATGATCAGAGAGAATCCACAAACACTACTTTTCTGATAGAAAGTCTAGACTCAGGTTTATTAGCTCAGCAATTGGGTTTCTGTTAGCTCTTGGGATTTATTTTATACATTACACAAGACATTGGAGGCAGGCTTACAAAATCAATACTACACTGATTTTTTTTTCTTGTCTGTTAGGGAGATTTTCAAAACTGTTCTGTATTACTCATTCATAAGCACTGGCTTTGCCAATCATATTTTACTTTTGTTTATTATTAAATAAATGTATATTATATTACATTAATTGCAATATTTTATGATTATATTCGTCTGAAACTCCTTTGTTTTTCTAATTGTCTCAATTAACTGTATTAAACTCACTTTTGCCTGCCGTTGTCAACAGAAATGATTTGTGAATACAAAAGCCACTGAAAGAGCCACAGAATACAAAAGATATGACCACACATATTTCAAGCCTAACTACAACTCCTAATAGATTTATCAATCTGCCAAGATATGCAGAGCATGTAAACTGAGCAGCCTGGTAATCTCTCACTCCCTCTCACACAGAAATATTAATCAATTTAACAACTTTGCTTGGCTTTTTAAAATCAGTATAATGGAGTTAGAAACTTTTTTCTTAAGTTTATAACAATGCAGGTTTTTCATTCTTTAAAATACTTCGTTTCTATTGCATAACAATTTAAGATTAAGCATAATAATAGCTAATTTTAGCACATTTTGATGCATCATCTGATATTTTTTCCCATTGGGACAATCAGCTGTTCACACAATTTATCAGCAAAAGTTTTAGAGTTTCTTTGATTTCACTAAATTGTATCTTGATTGCATTTTATTTCTCTCACAAATGAACTATTTAAGTTAAAATATTTAAATATTTAAAAATATTCCATTAAAAAAGGAAATGAAATGAAATGGAAACATTTTCCCTATTGTTTACAGTGTCATTTTTTTCATGTTTTTCATAGAGTTTTATTTTCTAGGGCCAATGTAATCTACATAATTTTCAGTGATTTTGTATGAATGTTCCCTGCATGCTTTCAAATACCCCAAACAATAATGAAAGACTTTTTTTGACTGGAAATTTCATTTTCCAATTAATGTTTTTTTAGACAATAACAAGTAACATAGGTGCTAATATATTAGAAATATAGTCCACATTATCATCAGCATGTCCTTATTTCAGGACAATCTCCCATGGGACTCTGCAGAAATTCCAGTCCTACCGATATTAGAAAAGTCTGTAGTCACTTGTAAGGTTTTTTTAAAATATTAATAATATTGTGTTTTAATATTGTTCAAAATATTTCTTAAGAATTTAAATAAAACCAATCGGCAATTAATATGTACCATATAATATGTAAACATGAATTTAAATGATTACCTTTCTGTTAAAAATCAGTGAGATTATGGCTAAATTGAAACATATATGGATAATTGTGCAAATTATCTTTCTCTTTTCTCATCTAACTATTTAATCCTCCTTTGTTCTACAAAATATATTATTTTTATATTGTAAAAATTTTAATGATATATTTGCCATATATTATTTATTATTTAATTTTATGATTGGGAAAGAAAATCTATCTCACTTGTGTTGTCAAAATTTTTCAAATATTCCACTTTCTACAGAAAACTACAAAAAGAAAGGAAAGTCTAACATGATGCTAAAATATCAATCTCCAATAACTGTCAAAATTCAATTAAAATGAATATTATGCAATCCTGGAGCTGTGGAGGCAAGGAGTTGTTTCAATTCCTTTGTTTTTAATTTTTCTATTTCATAGCCTTGGCCTTTAAAAAACAAAACAAAATACGTTGGGAATATAGATACTCCCCCTCCGTTTAGACTTTTTTGTTGTTAATACAAGTGATCATGGTACAATCATGAATTTCTAAACTATTTATAGAAACTCTAAAAACATACTGAAAGTGATCCCTTTCTTGTGAAAGGTGAAAAAGTAACCAAAATTTTTAATCATGAACTAATGTAATCTAATTCATTAATTCACTCATCAAAATATTCAAAAAATAATAAAGTACAAACTATATTGATAAATGAAAGATATTTAATATATGTCATTGCAACAAAGATATGAATATGGAGACGAACATACACATATAAACATGTATGCTTGCTTTATTCATTCAGAACTTTCTCTGATACTTTTGTTTATAATAGGAAATATTAGAGTTTATGTCCATTTTTAAAAGCAATAGCTTCCACTTGAGATTTCTTAAATAATATTTATATCTTTCACTGTTATCTTAACATTAAAATTGTTTTAGTATGGAGTTTGGCAAATACTCTAAGAATGTGGATTATTTTACCTATTCTATTACTTTATAGCTTCGGAGGAGAATCTACTCGGAAAAATCTGGGTTGTTTTGTTATTTTTTAAAAAAGAAAAGCAAAATAGAAAGACTATTTCCTGTTTTCCCCAGTAGGTGTCACTGTTGCGACTGTGAGTAGCAGTTTTATACTGTATAAGTGCATAACTAGAATAGTAAACTAGAGTTATTCCTCTAACTCCGTCCCAACAACATGCATATCTATGAACTTTTAAAAAGATGAGAATTATTAAGTTAATCAAGGATAAAATGGAGTGACAAACTTATATAACAATTCAAAGTCTCCAAACAGTCAGATATTACTCAATTTTTTCTTAATTTTTTGAAAGGAAATGACAGTTGGAGATTGATTTGAGAAAGTTAAATTGTAGCACTTCATAATGATTTACTTTATTCTTTTCTGCTCGTTTTAATATCTATCAATTTTGTATCTGCAGTTTTTCAGGATTGTTTCCTCAGCTTTTTTTGGCCATACAGCATACATTCTCCATGTAATATTTAAATGAAAACTCTCTGTGTTACTGTATTGTAGAATGCTGAAAAAGCATGCAGGATAAAACAGATTTCTTCTCAATTGTTACCTACTAGCAATTCTGAAAATATCCTATATTTATGCTGACTCCGTAGTATCCAAGATCCTTTTTATTGCATTTATTTTTTTAAAAAAAGAAACACAGTATCAAATCAAATATAAATTCTGTTTTTTTTAAAAGGAAGCTAAACAGTTAAAGATATGTTATTTTACATACCTAGGTAAATATATTACAATTAGGTATGGCATAGGGAAAAATAAGACAGAGTTATGAAATAATCTTTCTTTTTTTGCTGGAAATATAGGCTTCAAAGAGCCTGTTTTGAGAAAGGGCATTTTTGTTTAAGTAATTTAGATTACATAGGTTAAATGTATGATTTAAAAAATAATTGGTGAGACTTAACATAAACAAAATGTCAACCAATAAAATAAAATTGAAACATTTTAAGCTGAAAGTTGCAGGAAGTCCTAGGATACAAACACTTTGTCACAGACCAATACAAACATTAACACATCTAACTCTTTTTTATTAACTTTAATGAGTTAAAATTACAAGAGAATTAACAAACAAGTAAACATGTTTAATTCCTTTTGTCTCCTCAATTTTTACAATAAAATCCTAACAGATACGATAGCTTCTCTCTCTTTTCTTTTTAAACGAGAAAGCATGAAATAAAACATTTTTTGCCCCAATGATGCAGAGAGGCAGTCACTCTGTGAAGGCTTTTGCAATACAAATTTGCAATCCTAAATGCATTCCTGTCCAAATCAATTAAAAGAGTCTTTGCTGCACCTCCTGAGTCTGGCCAGTAGAGGCCTCTTCAGACGTGCCTGATAACAAAGATGCCTGGAAAAAAAATCAAATGTTGTTTGCTTAACTCTTAAAATATTCTGTTGCATAAGGCAGAGAAAGAGAGAAAGGAAGAACAGGGGGGGGAAAGAAAGCCTCCTTTGATGCAAGTTATTGATTAATGTTGCCTTTACCTTAACGATGTTTCCGTCAAAAGAAAACAAATTTTAAATGGTGAAATTCTATTGAGGATGCATTAATTAAGGAGAGACTTTACCATATGCTGTGGCTGAAGCCGAGGCTGGCCTTTCTGTTGTAGCTACCTGTGTAAAATCCACCCCATCCTCTACATGAATGCCCTGGCTCAATAACCATTTGAATGAAGGCTTTAGTTTGATTCGCCATACAAGGGGGACTGTGTCACTGTGTTTTCTTTCTGGGAGTCACTAAGTGATTTCTATATCTGTTGTCATGGTGATATTGCAAAGCAAGAGAAAATGGGGAAAGGGGGGGGGGGTCAACTTCAGGCTTTTTCTGCACCCACAGCACTGAGACCGAAGATGTTGTTTAGCGGGGCCTATAAAACATTGGTCTTTCTCGGGGCCCTCTTTTTGTTCTCCAATTGTCAATAAAACTCATTTTAAGGGAAACAAGGACATCTAAATGTCATCTGTCACTGTGTTAGAGAGATTAAGTTTGTTTAGGAACTTGTGCAGGACAAAAGGCCACTATTTGCTGGCCAGATACAAAGAGGCAGCGGCTATCATGGGCTCTTGATTTAGAAGGAACTGAGGCGTCAGTGGAAAGATCAGCTCACTTGCAGGTGATGGCAAGCGGATGCTTGACATGACAAACAGCCAAAACACATACCCCAAAGAAATGGGATGTTTAGCAAAAGCTCAAATGTTTCCTTTTGATCCTCCCTCCCTCCCATGCCCAGCTTGCAGGCAGCACACTTTTAAGGAGTCCCAAGGTACGAAAACAGTCTTTGACAAACAACCTGCTTGTTTAAAATATGGCATACACACCTGATAGTCCTTGAATGCATGACAAAAGAAAAAAAAAGGAAAACAAGGGGGGGGGGGTTTTCTTTATTTTTATACTACTTCCCTCCTCCCCCCCCTCAGGAAATCCAACAATAATAGGTGCTGCATTAACTCAGCATTTTCTCCATAATGAGGCTAAATGGAAAGTACAGATTAATGAAGACGATGCTGTTATTAAAATCAAATCCTGCAGTTCATATGCTTTCCCTTAATAATGAACATTGTGGCTATTGAAGAGGAAGAAAGGGACTTTTTTTTCCCTATTAATTTGGCACACATCCCAGATCTCATTCAACCAGAACCTACCCAGTGCAAAATGCAAACTATGGCTTTTCTTTTCCAAGCTTTGCCTTTTATTTATGCTTGCTGATTTTGTGTGCACATGGTATAGCAGTGTTTTTTTTTATCAGAATCCTTCCTTCCTCCTGTCCTTCTTCCCTCTCTTCTTCTTTCCTTCTTTCCTTCCTTCCTTCCCTTGGATTTAATATTAATTAAATATTGTACCTCAATCATGATGATATTAACACTAAGCTTGGCTGGAAATTAATGAGTAATATTATTATTTCAGCTTGGAACACACATTCAGGAATGTAAAACACATTAATAATCATAGCAGGGTATGTGTAGAAAAGAACCTAAGACTTTCACAAAGTAGTAGATACTTCAGCCATCCCTCCCCCACAAAAAGAGATAATTATGCAGTTTGCAATTTTTGGACTGCTGCTGCTAATATCAATTGCAGCTTGACTACTATTTATGGTGTTAACATGTAGTATAATTGGTATGATTATTGTGACAACTTTGTATGCCTGTCTATCTATTATTTGTCTGCCTGCCTGCCTGCCTGCCTGCCTGCCTGCCTGCCTGCCTGCCTGCCTGCCTGCCTGCCTGCCTGCCTGCCTGCCTGCCTGCCTGCCTCTATCTATCTATCTATCTATCTATCTATCTATCTATCTATCTATCTATCTATCTATCTATCTATCTATCTATCTATCTATCTATCTATCTATCTATCCATCCATCCATCTCTGTCTCTATAATATATTTATGTTTATCTGCCTGCCTGCCTGTCTCTATCATCTATATATCTATCATCTATCCTCTATCCTCTCTTTCATCTATCTTTGTTGATGTTATTTGTGATTATTTTTGAAGGCAGTTGCCTGTTCTACCAGGTGGAAGATCCCTTTATTTATTGAAGAATTATAAGTCCACCCATCTTAAGCAACTTAGGATGGCTTATAATATGTTTCCAGCTGGTGCTTTTAGATCGCTAGTGCTTCTGTGAGAGATTGTGGTTGGAAAATAAACAAAAATTTAAATTTTTTTGTGTCCCTTAGATACATTTTTTCCTTCACAATTTCCCCAAGTCCTGAAAATTATTTTAAGAGTTGCTTCATGGTAAAATAAAGACGTGAAAGGCTGAATGGAGAAAGTTAATTAAATTCTATTATCTGGATGCTTATTATCCAGACGTAATAGACTGAATACTGATAAAATCTGTTGGTGTCCCTCTGATCCTGAATGAAGTCTCTTAGACATGGTGGGTGCCATTTCTCCTTGAGATCAGTTTCTGGATATAAGTATTGTCACCAGAAGAGGTTTTCTTTCTCAACTATAGTTCTTTCACTCACTAATCAGTAATACCAGAGTCCTTTGTGGTGGAATGTATTCAAATTCCCATGAGGAAGAGATTGCTTTCCAGGGGAAAAGAGGCAGCAGAACTTAAAAAGTTTGGTCAGCAAGAAGAGAATTAAAAGAATTTCTCCATTACAGTTCCCATAGTATATCTATAGCATCCAGAAAGTAGCTTCAATCTAGCAAGATTCTCTCTATAGGTTAATAACAATAAAAGAAACTACTCAGAAGTAACTCCATGTTTCATTCTTGGTTCTTGAAACCTGACAGAATAACATAGTTTGATGGGATCGTGGATCCCTTCCAAGATCTTCTAACCCAGTGATGGCTAACCTTTTTGGCACTAAGTGCCCAAAGCGTGCATGTGTGCATGCATCCTCAAAATGCAATGTGTGTGCACCTTGCACATGCGGGGCCCGCACATGCACGTGTGCCCCTGTGCCCCCATGCATACATGCATGACCCCCTGTGACCCACACAGGCGCACGTGACCCCTGCACGTGCACCCCTCCCCCCACGCATGCATGCACAAAACCTGTGTGTGTGCCCCCTGTGCATGTGTGGCAGAGACCCAGAGACAAGCTGGCCAGTGGGAGGTGTGCATGTGCATGCATGGCAAAGCTGAGCTGGGCCAATGGATCGCGTGGTCAGAGTGAGGGCTCTGCGTGCCACCTCTGGCCCACGTGCCATAGGTTCACCATCACGGTTCTAGCCCAATCTCCTGCTCAAGCAGGAACCCCTGTACCATTTCAGACAAATGTTGTCCAATCTCTTCTTAAAAACCTCCAGTGTTGGAACACCCACAACTTCTGAAGGAAAGTTGTTCCACTGATGAATTGTTCTACCAGGATTTTTTTTTCTTAGTTCTAGATTTGCCTTGATTAGCTTTCAACCATTGCTTCTTGTACTTTCTTCAGGTGCTTTGCAGAATAAGTTGACCCTCGTCTTCTTTATGGCAGCCCCTTGGATATTGGAACATTACTATCAAGTAACCCCATGTCCTTCTTTTAATTAAACACCTGCCATCTGACCCCTCTGAGAGGTTTATATTTTGCCAGAGAGTTCCATTTATGTTCCTCTTGTGGAGAAAGCCCATCTTAATTTCAGCATAGTAATCTTTACTAATCCATGAGGGTCATTTACTGAATCTGGACTCTATCCTGCACATCAGCCCAAACAACTTTGTCTCTTTATTGTAGGGAGATCTCCCTCTCTCCATCCTTCTCTTTCTCTCCCTCTCTCTCCCACTGCCTCTTTCACTCTTATCTATCTATCTATCTATCTATCTATCTATCTATCTATCTATCTATTATCTATCTTCGTCTAATCATCTACATCTATATACCTTTTCAATGCTGTTCAAAAGAAGGACAGAATAAAATAATGATTAATTATAAACAATGGCATCATCAAGTTAAGAAAAGATTGTAATTCAGTGAAAAATCCTATGCTTTGCATACAAAAGGAGCATGCTTCTATCTCGAGCATCTTTAATGGGACTGGAAAAGATTCCGGTCTAAAATTCTGGGAATCTACTTCACATCAGGTACTCAATATTGTGCTAAATGGACCAAAAATATGATAGTTTTCAATCTTTCTTCTTTCTCATCTTTCATACCAGAGCTATCATATCAATACAGACAGAGCTGTGTTCAATCAGTTCAGCGTTCTGCACCCACAGTGCCAATGAGATGTACATGGGGACTCCACAAGGCCTGCTTCTGTTTCCAAGCAACTGTTCCTATCTCCAATGTATGATGTAATATATTGCTGTCTTGATTAATATACACAAAGCTGTTTAAGCATTTGTCTGACTACATGAAGATTTTCAAGTGCATAGGTGATGAGCCATGGACACTGCTCCTATCGTCTAAGGCCTTTCAACCTACTTTTCCTGTCTTTTGTTATTGTCTGCATTGCTCATATTGAAGCCCTATTTGTAATAACTCATATGTGCAGTCAAATGCACAGCTTTATTAGATCAGAAATTAAGCAGAGAACCATATTGCATTGCAGATGTGGCACAGGAAGAAGAAAAGTGGGATTCAGAGATGTATGGACATGGCAACCATTTATAGCTCCTTACTTAAAAATTCTCGTGCCCTGAGGCAAATGCTTTAATATGAATTTGTGTAGTTTCTCTGACGTTTTCTTCTCTTTCAAACCCAAGCTGCCAAAGAAGCGACACATATTTCTTACCAAAAGTTTGAATTGTTCACTTATAGAAGGCTTTTGGATTCCATAGTTGCATAGAATTTTATTTATTTATTATCCTGCCTTTATTATTTTTACACATACACTCAAAGTGGCAAACATATCCAATGTACCTTCCTATTTAAGTTTAAGTTTAAAAGTTTAAGTTTATTGTCATTACACCTTGTTCAACAAAATTAAATGTCATCTTCAGTGTACATTATACATATAAAAACACATATCCTTCACATGCTATATAATTGAATTGAAAACCCTGATATTGCATTAATATTGCACTATATAGTAGATTTCAACAAGTGTGTATGGTTAAGGTTATGGTTTTTCCATTTGCAATGTATGGCTGTGAAAATTGGACCATAAGAAAGGCTGAGTGCCAAAGAATTGAGGAATTTGAACTATGGTGCCGGAGAAGACTCCTGAGAGTCTCTTGGACTGCAAGCCAATCAAACCGGTCAGTCTTAGAGGAGATAACCCTGACTGCTCTTTAGAAGGCCAGCTCCTGAAGATGAAACTCAAATACTTTGGCCACCAAATGAGAAGGAAGGACTCACTGGAGAAGAGCCTAATGCTGGAAATGGTTTAGGGCAGAAGAAGAAAAGAACAGCAGAGAATGAGGTAGCTGGATGGTGTCACGGAAGCAGTAGGCAAGAGCTTAAATGGACTCCAGAAGATGGTAGAGGACAGGAAGGCCTGGAGGAACATTGTCCATGGGGTCCTGATGGGTCAGACATGACTTTGCAACTAACAACAACAACAACAACTGCCCTGGGATAGAAGCTGCTTTTCAGCCTATTTGTTCTTGTGTTTATTATTCTGTACCATCTGGCAGGTGGTAATAGTTAAAAAAAAAGGTGTTCAGGATGAGATGGATCTTTAAGAATGTTTTGAACTTTCTCAAGGCAGCAAGAGATATAAAGCTCTTCCAAAGAGGGGAGACACTGGTGCAGTAAGTTAAAATACTCTCTGTGGTGCAGCGGTAGAAGGTCACCACCAGTTGTTGTTTCCTGAAAAGTCTCAGGTAGTGTAATTTCTGCTGGGCCCTTTTAACCAGTGCTGCAATGCGAGCACCCCAGGGCAAGTCCTCTTTTATAAAACACAGAAACTTAAAACTGGTCACTTTTTCCACTTGGTCTCCATTGATAACCAAGGGCTGGGTGTCTATTCCTTCTATAGTCCACTCTAAGATCCTTGGTCTTATTGGTGTTAAGGACCAAGTTATTGTTCTCCACACCACAAAAGCAACTGGTCCACCTTTTCTCGATAGACAGACTCATGCCCTCTGGAGATGAGTCACACCACTGTTGTATCATCATAACATTTAATAATAGTATTACTTGTGTGAGTGAGTATTTGATGTGATGCGAGGTGAGGACTGCCTTAATATGTACCCCCGGATGCATGATAGATTTGTATGAAAGCATTTCAACACTGGGTTGCAACATTTGTGATGATCTCTATTATGGAATTTGTTCAATCAACATCTATCATGATACAAGACTAGTTTTCTGTTTATTCATCACCAGCTCAGACTCCATTAGGGGTGTGTGTGTGTGTGTGTGTGTGTGTGTATAAAGAAGTAGTGTTAGACTTATGACCACAATTGAGCCAAACATTTCCACTGCTAAGCAAGACAGCTCATAAGTGTGTTTTGCCCCATTTTATAATCTTTCTTGCCATAGTTGTTAAGTGAATCACTGCAGTTGTTAAGTTAGTAACATGATTGTTAAACAAAATGGACTTCCTATTCATTTTGCTTGTTAAAAGGTCACAAAAGGTGATAACATGACCCCAGGACCTTGCAACCATCATAAATAAATGTTAAGCTCGTGAATTTTGATTACGTGACCACAAGGATGCTACAACTTTCATAAGTGTGAAAAACATTCATAAGAACTTTCTTTATTACTGTTGTAACTTTGAACAGTCACTAAATGAATGGTTATAAGTTGAGGACTACGTGTCTTAGTATATATGTGAATCTGTATTTTTAAATGATGCAGGGTACCTCATACTTACTTTATTGAACCACATTTGCAATTTTAATGTACGTTTCCCTCATTTGGGGCATTTTTTTTTTTTTTAAATTAACTTGAAATACTTTGGCATCATAGAAATTTAGTCACTAAATCCAAAATTCTTTGGAGATTTTGTTTATGAAATTCATCATTTTTTTTTTATATAAGGTAAAGGTTCTCCTCGCACATACATGCTAGTCATTTCCGGCTCTAGAGGGTGGTGCTCATCTCTGTTACAAAGCCAAAGAGCCAGCGCTGTCCAAAGATGTCTACATGGTCATGTGGCCAGCATGACTAAATGCTGAAGGCGTACGGAATGCTATTACCATCCCACCAAAGTGGTCCCTTTTTTTCTACTTGTATTTTTACATGCTTTCGAACTGCTAGGTTGGCAGAAGCTGGAACAAGTAATGGGAGCTCACTGTTATGCAGTGCTAGGGATTTGAACTGCCGACCTTTCTGATCGACAAGCTCAGTGTCTTAGCCACTGAGCCACCACATTCCCTTTGTTTTTATATAGTAGAGAGGAAAAAGGAATTTCAAGTAAAAGTGAAAAAGGTCCACTCTCTTTTCAAATGACTTTTTAAAACCACAAGAACTGAGGCATAAGAAATGTATTTCATAGTATAAATGGGAATAAATCAAAACTAGGAATAAGCCTGAATGCCTCTCTATTACCATCCAGATGCTATGAGGTTAAGAAATGTTCTTCCAAGGAACCTCTATCCTAATGAGGAAAAGGAAAAGAAGAACATTACAAATGAAGAATGCAAACATACATATATAAACTTCAAATTAAAATTGGATGCATGTAAAATCATTAAAGGAAACCAGAAGACTAAACTCAGATCAGGAAAGCTACTCAGAAAAGTAAGCTGATAGGCAAGAAGAGATAAAAGTAATGCTAGAGAGGATATGCATTTTTCCTACCACAGAAGATGTAGGATAAATACGTGACCCTTTGTGACTTTCTGAGGCAAGGAATTGGAACAGAAAAATGAATTTGAGGAAAGAGATATTCCAGGAGATCTTAAGAAATTATATACTAACAAATCAAAGTTGCTTGATGATATCTGAAACCTATTAAAGAACTACATACACAAATATATCTTTTTATAACTTTGTATTCTGAAAACCATGTACATATTCTGTTTCATATTGTATATTTGTATACCACAGCAATGTTCCTGACAGTCCTGACAATCCTGGCATACAAGCATCAAATGGAAAAGTACAAGCTTATTTTTAAAATATTTTTTTCAATGAATGTATTTTTAAATTGGAGCTGGATATTTCCTGCATTGTTCCAGAATCATTTCTCTAAAGACTCTGAAGTATAATTTGGTGGTTGTAGTGCTGTATTTTGTTCATTACTCTTAGCAATATCTTAAATAAATGTAAATATGTAGTAACTTTATAAAGGATAATAACTTTCCCTTGCAAAATTAATTTTTCCAATTCAATTCAGTTCAGAAAAGAACTGGAAGGGACTTTGGAGGTCTTCTAATCCAATGCCCTGCTCAAGCAGGAGACCCCATATCATTTCAGACAAGTTGTCATCCAGTGTTTAGTGTCTAGTGGAGCAATACTTAAGGAAACATATTTTACCATAGGTAATGGATAAACAAAGCAGATTATAACAACATGGGAAATCTATGAGCCCTAGTCCAGTTGGATTGCTAGCTTCCCATTACAAAAATATTTTGAAGATGAACTATTATAACCTTTTCAAAAATGCTGAATTCCATTTTGGAAAGTGAAAGCATATCAGAAAATTGCATAGATGCAAATGTAATATTCCTAACAAAGTCAAGATCTGACTTTTCCAAAAAAGTTATCCATCAACATATTAACTGAATAATAATAATAATAATAATAATAATAATAATAATAATAATAATAATAATAATAATAATAATAATAATAATCACTATAATTTCGGCTGGAAGGATAAAAAGTGTCTTGCAAGACTACACACATGAAGATTAATGTGGCTTGTTACCTAAAAGACAGTTAACAGACAATATTACAAATATTCTTAATGTATTAGAAAAAATTTGGAATAGCATTATGAAAAACAAACTGTTTTCATATTGCTTGATGCAGAAAAAGCATTTGACCATTTGAACTGGATGTTTTTTGTTTAAAATGTTAGAAAATATGGAATTTGTGAAAATAAATGGGTGAAATATATATATATATATATATATATATATATATATATATATATATATATATATATATATATATATATATATATATATATATATATATATATAGAGAGAGAGAGAGAGAGAGAGAGAGAGAGAGAGAGGGGGAGGGGGGGAAGGGGAGGGAGGGAGAGAGAGGGAGAGGGAGAGGGAGAGAGAGGGGGGGAGAGAGGGTGGAAAATACCTGAACAAAGCTGAATACCATACATGTAAGTACCCACGAAAACTTAAGAAAACACACACACACACACACACACACACACACACACACACACACACAGAGGTATTTCACGGGTACAGGTGTTCGGGTCTTTTCCTGTGTAAGATTAAGAGTATCTTGGTGACGTTTCAGCAAGGTCCCACTCGCCATCCTCAAGTTGGTGCTTTCGGCTTCATGCCAGTGCAAGCAGTGTGTGATCGGAGATGCCATCTCTCTATAAATACTGGTGGTGGGGGCTGGTGTGCTGGGCTGGTTGGCTGCGCTTCTGCCTCTTGATTGGTTGATGGAGTTGATGTTGGTATAATGGGCTGTGTGATGGCCTTGTGAGTTTTGTTGTGGAGATATCCTGGATCTTGTGCTGTAATCTCCTGGGTCGTTTGTTTTGTAGTTATCTTTTTTCCATTAGCCTCTCATGTTTTAATGGCTTGGGTAATGGGTTGTGTGCTGGGCTTGCGAGTTCTTTTGTTGTGGTATCCTGGATCCTGTGTTGTAATCTCCTGGGTCGTTTGTGTTTTGATGTCTTTTCCATTAGCCTCCTGTGTTGTAACAGCTTGGGTAATGGGTTGTGTGATGACCTTGTGAGATTTATTGCTGTGGTATCCTTGGTCTTGTGCTGTGATATCCTGGGTCATTTGCTGTGTTGCAACTTCTTGAGTTCTTGTGGTGTAATTTCCTGAGTTTTCTGATGTGATATCTTGAGTGGGTGGCTGTGATGTAACATTCTGGGTTTTAGTCTGGCTTTGAGTTTGGGGTCTGGGTCTGTGTTCTTGGCGTGTGTCAGCTTGTTTGCTTTTGGGGTCGGGGGTGTGACAGTTGGCGAAGCAGCCATGGTCTGTTTTCTGGATGGTGATTGTCCTTTGTTTATAGGATGGCCTTGGGCCTGGGTCTGATGAGGGGGATTGGCGGTGGTGTCCCATGTTGTTTTGGGTCTGGTGTTGGTTTTCGTGGCTGGGACTCATTTGTTGGTGAGGCTAGTTTCCAGATGTCTGGTAGGCGGGAGGTATCATCCCGTCTATTCATGTTATGGGGGTGTTTCTCTATCTCGATGGCATCCCTTATTATTCTCTTGCTGGAGTGTTCAGTGTTGGATATTAATTTGGTTCCTTGAAAATTAATTTCATGTCCTTTGGCTTTAAAGTGCTGGAAGAGGGAGGAAGTATTTTCTTCTCTCCTGACTGTATTCTTGTGTTCTGCGATGCGTGCATTTATTCTCCTGTTGGTTTGTCCAATGTATGTGGCTGGGCAATTGTTGCATGGTATTTCATAAACTCCTTGGTTTTCTAGCTGGATCTTGTCTTTTGGGTTTCTTAGGATGTTGGCTATTTTTTGGTCAGTGCCGAAGGCTGTCCTGATATTATGTTTGTGGAGAATTTTGCTGTTTTTGTCTGTGGTGCCTTTGATGTAGGGGAGGAGTGCGATACCATTGTCTTGTTCTGTTTCTTTTTTTGGGGGGGGGGGTATCTCTTTTCGGATTAGATTGTTGATAGTGTTTCTTTGGAATCTGTTGGAAATTAATACGTTAGTGAGGGTGTGTAGTTCTGTTCTCAGGTGGTCTTTGTCAGCTAGGCGTTTGGTTCTGGAGATGAGGGTCTTGGCTACGGAGTTGATCTGTGCAAGGTGGTGATGGGATTGTGCATTTAGGTAGTGGTTGGTGTGTGTTTTTTTCCAGTAGATGGTGTGTCCTAGGGAGCCATTGGGGTTTTTGTAAATTAGGACATCCAGGAAGGGAAGTTGGCTGTTGGTTTGTGTTTCCATGGTGAATTGTATTTTGGGGTGTAGGTTGTTAAGATGTGTGAGGAAGTTGTCCAGTTTTTCTTTCCTGTGTGGCCAAATTATGAAAGTGTCATCTACATATCAGACCCAGAATTTGGGTTTGTGTTCGGATTTGTCTAGAGCGTTGGTTTCAAAGTGTTCCATGTATAGGTTAGCGATGATGGGTGAGAGGGGTGATCCCATGGGTGCTCCTTCTATCTGTT
Organism: Notechis scutatus; assembly: GCF_049901735.1. Lineage (NCBI taxonomy): Eukaryota > Metazoa > Chordata > Lepidosauria > Squamata > Elapidae > Notechis > Notechis scutatus. The sequence goes on along the minus strand of NC_142012.1, from coordinate 141,287,214 downwards.
TGTATCTTTGTCCATTGTGGATGAAGTATGTGTTGTTTAGGCAGTGGTTGGTCAGATCTAGGATGTGTTTGGGGGGGTTGTATTTGTTTTGGATGGCTGTCAAGGCTTCTTTGATGGGTACTTGGGTGAAGAGGGATATGACATCGAAGCTCACGAGTAGGTCGCTGGGTTGTAGGTTTTGTTTCTTTATTGTTTCTATGAAGTGGAAGGAGTTTTGTACGTGTGAGGTGATGGATTCTGGAGTTGTTTGGTGAGAAATTTGGCAAGATTCTGTAGAGGTGGGCCTATGGAGCTGACTATATTTTTTAGTCTGCTGTTTGGTTTGGATGAAAGAATGGGTGCTATTGATGAATAAGAAAATGTTACAATTAATTACCTTTTCCTTTTTTTTCTACTTGTATTGTTTTCTGTACTTTTATCCTTTTTATTTATTTCTTTACATTTCTTTATATGTTGCATTGCTTATTTTTAGTTATATGCAATATTTAATGAAAACTATATTAAAAAGAAATGTGAATGTGTACCTATCTCTCTTTGTGTGTACATACATACACAAGCACGGGTGCATGCACACACACACACACACACAAATAGATTGTAAATGTATGGTATTTAGGTTTCTTTGGGTATTTTCCCACGTCTTAATATTTGTGCTTTTATTATAGCGACATTTCGACAGAATCTCATATGCCATCCTCAGGCTTGTGTATTGGGTTTTTTTTAATCTTGTGTGTCAGGCTTGGCAGCCGTTTTTGGAAATATTCACCTGAAACCTGACAAGATTCATATCTACTGGACAAATCCTATTTTTTAATCTAATTTTTCAAAAAATTAAACAGTTTATATTGGCTTGGAAATGGAACTTGGAAGAGTTTAGTTCAAGACAGTTTCATTTTGAATCTTTTCAGGGAATGATATATTCAGGGAGAGATAAAAATTAGAATGAAACAGGTGGTAGATATTTCAGTTACATATTTATACCTTCTTGTTTGCCAGCATAATGTTAGCATCTTCATCTCCACACAAAAAAGGTACAAAAAGCAGTTAAGGAGAGGAAAAGCAACAACTAAGCAAAAGGATGCATCAAGCTGGTTTCAGCTCTTGGTATTAAGCATGCTGGTTATAAAAATTTAATTTAACAAATCTTTTGTTTATTCTCAATATCTTGTTTGCTTTGATGCTGCAACAATTCCAGTAATACAAAATGTTTTCAAAAGAAAAAGGCTGAAATATACAGTTCCATCCTCTGGCCAAGGATGGACATTTTAAGCTTTAGAAAATTTCCAGTACACAATTTTCCTTCCCTGTAAAAGTCTAGAAGTTAAAAAGATACAGTGATATTTCTAAATAATGATTTATAAAGCTCCTTATAGATTTCCTTCTCAGTGCTCTTCAGTGGAAAAGAATCTAGTGTCAACTCTGAAGCTGACATGGCTGAAGCCATCTTTTCCTGCCTCATAGTTGCCACAAACTTTGAAAGGGAGAAGGGAGGGGGAAAGCAGATAGACTGGCTACTAGTCAAAACAAAAAGTTTTCTGGTGGGAACCAAGGTCATCCCAACAGATGGCAAGTGAAGGAGAGGAGTGATCAAACAGCCTCCCAGCTACCTACCTTGGATAATTGTGACACTTGGGGAGATAATATTTGCTCTTTTAATTAGGGGGAAAACTGCAGGGACCTTTAGAGTTGGTTTTCACTAGCCATGCCAATATCATGTATCCAATAAACATGTTCTTTGAGGAATCTACCTGCCTCAGAGTTTTCTTTTGATGAATGTGTTACTTGGAACCCTAACATCTAGCATGTTTCCTTTTCTTCCATACAATCCTCTTTTCTCCATTTGTTTTTTGTTCCCGAACTTCATTTACTTTGTTCAATTTTAAAAGAATCAGCAAAACAATTTTTTCTCATTCTTTGCACTACTTTACATAATTCAGCTCTGTGTCAACATGAGTTTAGAATGACAAAAAGAAGTAAAGCCAAATTTGTGACATAATCACTGTCATATTCTTTTGCTTTTTTAAAAAGTGTATATTTCAAAACTTTGGATTTAGTTCTAATAGTTCAGCATGAGAAATATCAGGAGATGTAAAGTATATATCAGACCAATGTTATAGATATCTACCTATATTATAAATATACAAATGTTATAAAAGTTTTGGGGCAATGGAGAAAATACAATAAGATGTTTTTAAAAATTGCAGATAATAATTTCTTATATTTCTTGTTGGGAATATCATTTTTTTTTAAAAAAAAAAATCTATCTTTTGCATACTGTTAAGCTTCTATTTATTCAAAACTCAGGGTATTTAGTAGAAGTAGACTTAGGCAACTGTCTTAAACATCCTTTTTGTATTGTTATGAAATAGCAAACTGCTCCTTTATTCTAAATTTTAAGGTTTTTTTTTTTAAACTGGTGACTTTGATTGCCCGAATAGTTCAATTGGCTTTAGATATGTGGCTTTATATTGTCTAAGTAAGGTCTCATGGGGCATCTCACATGTTTAGCATCCAAGAAAAAATGTGTTTGTTTTAGTAGTGAGAGAAAGGTATATGTCATGGTCATTGTATAAAGAATGGGTCATATGCTTTTCTTACTAGAACTGAAGGAGTGGATGATTGTGAAGAAGAGATTGCTCAAGTAAACCAGTGATATTAAATAGGAATCAGGGCAAATAATTGATCACACCAAACTTCCTAGATTTAGAACTATAGTTTAATCTAGATCAGAAACCTGGTTTCTGTGGAACACCATTTTTTTATAGGAGGGCCATTGCATCTTACTTTCATATGATGATTTAGGTCAAACACTGATTGGGCTTTGTAAGGGCAGGTTACAATGCCCTTCATTCTGCACAGTTGCAAGGCAGATATCACAGTATTGCTATAATTTTTTGCCTATTTGTAGAATTTAGCTTTATGTTAAAAATTTAATGTCTATATTTTAAGTAAAAATGCCATGGCAGTCAGATGATTATTATGCATTCTTCCTAGTAGCTGATAAGAACAATGTTCTGAAAAAACACAGAACATTGCCAAATTTAGTTATTTAACTTGAAGAACACAGCAGATGATACATATTGAAGATTAAATTCCTCCCACATTAATTATATATCTGTTTGCATCTGTCTGTGCTGGCCCTTGGCTATACTAAAGATTTATTTGGTTTGAATATTTTTTTAAAGTTTCAGCTGAATATAAAAGTATTTCCGAATTCTATTTAAAAAAGGAGAGAGGATATTTTAAAATAGAATAAAATTCCTAAGAAAGCAAAGGGAAATTTTCTAGGTGAAATAATACATATATGCCTGCTATCTCTAGGTGACTAATGCATTTTAATAATGCAATGGAGTTTAGATTGAAGATATGTGCCCCCTCATCTCAATAGGGGAAAAGTAGTGAAAACTGAAGGAATCAAGATGCTCTACACAAATAACATCAAGAGTCTGGATGAAGATGATCACTATAAATATTGATATCCTTCAAACTGACAACATTAAGCAGACTGAAGTCAAGAACAAGGTTAAAAGTGAATCTATCATAACAGTAAAGAAGATCTTAAAGTCCAAGCTCAATGGAGGTAATTCCTTCAAGGCAATTAATGGGAAAAAGCTGGAATACTGCACAGAATTCAAACAGAACTAAAACTCTGGATTGGAAAGTTATAAAAATAATGACAATGAAACATACCTTTCACTCACATAGTAGTGTTGACAGACCCTGCTTACCAAGAAAAATAAGTGGGCGTGGAGTGTTGCAAGTCATTAGATAGCTGAAAAAGTAGAAAAGACATTGAAAAGATATCTGAAAGACAGTAAAGAAGATGCACTGAAGCCAGTATATCATGAGGCTTCCTTAATACAGGAGAGACCTGTTGCCTAATAGAAGGACCATATGAAAAATAGAAATGAAACATGATAAGGCAAGTATTAAATGGCTGATACATTAAAAAATAGCAGGCAAAGCAAATAACAAGAAGACCTGGCAATGACAAAGAACAGGAAAATTGAAGAAAAAGTCAGACAGCCTAATTCTGTCTGCACAAGGCAAATCATTAACTTGAGAAGACAGCAGCAGATAGAAAATGCTACATCTACAAAGAAGATGAATAAAGAGTGGACTAACCTAGTTAGCTGCTGTAAGATCGTGTAGACCAATTACAATCACAACAGCATAACAAAGTAACAGCAACAGTGTAACTGAATTTCTGAAAGAAATATCATTTGCCTGTGAACAAGAACTTATGGGACCACAAAATAGAGAAAGTGATTGAAGAAGCTAAAGTGCCCTGGAACTTTTGAATTCAAACAGACAACCACCTCCCACAGAACATCTAGACTTAAAAACTTGATAAGATACACAGAAAGTCTAGATAATGAATGCTGCAGTAAGAAAACAAAGATGATACCAATACTAATACCGTAGGGCACCTTTTGAACATATTAGGCATTGACAGAATCACCATCAATCAATTGCAAAAGGCAACTTTACTTGGAACAGCTTACATCCTGCAACAATACATTTAACACCATCAGACATCAACATCTGCCTATCTTAGGAAGGACTCAATAAGTGGATAAAAATGCCAAATCCTGTCTAAGTCTGATTGACTGTATGACCAACCATGGTCATAAAAATGGAATAAGTCTTTTCCAGAGAATGCTAATCAATAGAAAGAGCTAGTTCCCCAACTGTATGGACATCCATACAGTTGGGGGACAATGATACATGCATTTTGATATTATAGGACAAATTGTATGCCTTATTAACATCAACTAACATCCAACTAACATCACATCACAAATGCAAGGGGTTTGCATTGTGATGTACTTAATTTCTTCATCATCATTTTAGCAGCAGATACCAGTGTGTCTAAGTCAGCGTATCACAATTTTAGCAACTTGAAGATGTGAGGACTTCAACTCCCAGAATTTTCCAGCCAACAAGGGGAATTGATCCAAGATTGAAAAACACTGCTCTATGTTAATAAGCAGATATTTTTATGGTACGGTAATTCCACTATAATGTGTAAAGTTTTAGTCTATGAATTACCAGTATTGCACTATCTTTTTAATTGTGGCAATGATATCACATTAATTTCCCTTAATACATTAACCATTTTATCTTCAATAAAAAAAGAAAAAGGAAAGCAATCACTATTTTGACTGTTTTGCCCACTCATTACTACTTCTGAATTGTAAGAAGTTATTGTTGTTGTTATTTGTTCTTTCAAAATGCCCTATTGTTTTATCTAGATGGAATATCAGCAGGTTTCATAGTTCGCTAATAACTTTGTAACTTAAAACAACGTGCCTCAGTATGTGTTATTAAAACAACCATGCCTTTAGCAGTTCAGTGGTATTACCTTCTGCCAACTGCCTCAGATAGAAAATAATAAACCTTCTCTAAGCACATTTTGTAGACTTTTTTTACACAATGACTTAGTACAGATTTTGCATTTGGTTAGTTAGCAATATTGAAATCAGTTATTTAATATTGGCTTTCTTTGGAAGGAGATAGATTTCAAATACTGTATATCCTAGAATGGTTCGTGCCCGAACATAAAAGAAGTGAGGTAATTGACAGTTCTTTTTCTGTTTTGGAAATGTGGTCTTGTTTTTAAAAGGTTGAAAGCATTTCATTTTTACAGTATTCAGTTGCCAGGAACATCTGAGGCACAGCTGAGGCAAATTAACAATGCAATTCCAAAAGGTTTATTTTCAGAGATCAATTAGAAATGTATTCTCTTCTGATGGGATTTTCATGTAAGCTTCAGCTTTTACTTCAGTACAAGTATCACAAGAAACTGGCTTAAAAAAAAAACCCAGGTCATTCTGATGGAATCAACAATACAATTAATAAGCCAGACAACAATTTCTCCTTAGCATTTCTCCACTGTGCATGTAGAAGAATATTAACAACAACTACAGCAACAATATCAGCTATCAATTCTCTTTCAGTTCTTGATTTCATATATGTGGAAGGGATCATTGCATACAAATATGATTGAAAAGTAGAGTCATATGTCACTCTGAGCACTCTGTAGGCACCAGAAAAGCAGAATAGAAATATTGATATAAATTAATAAAAAAAATTAGTCCAGTTGCCATAATTCAACTTTCAGATACCTTTGCCTGGATGACTGAGAATCTTCGTTAAAATATTGCAACACATTTTGAGGAGAAAATCCCTGAGGTTTGTGTGGCAGCAGTTGGTACATTCCAACAATTCTTTCATTAATTTGCTCTGATTGATGTACTTTTTATATGGTAAAAATTGGCACTTTAATGTCCATGAGGAAGAAATTTGTCAATTTAAGAATAGCAGTTCGGATTTTAAAGGAAGCTTCTTTCAATTCTATTTATTTTTTTCCAGGGAAGTCCAAAAGTACTGATAATGTTCTTATCATCTTTAGCTATTATTAGAAAACCTTAAAAATGTTTTTCTGGCATGCATAAGATATCTGTATTATTACAAGGTATCTATCTATCTATCTATCTATCTATCTATCTATCTATCTATCTATCTATCTATCTATCTATCAGCTAGCTAGTTAGCTACCATCAAATCCATGTTGATTCTTTGTCAGTTAAAGATATAAAGATATAGATGTAGCTAGTTAGCTGTATCTATATCTTTATATCTTTATCTGACAAAGAATCAACATGGATTTGATGGTAAATCAAATCAAAAACCAAAATTGCAGATATTTTGAATTAACTATAAATGTCTTCTGATCATCAATCATCATCAATTACTGAGCTGGAGAACTCTTGCAGAACTCTGATCTAAATTAGATTTATTGTAAATTAAACTCTTAATCAATACTCTATATAAGTGTAACATAATTACTTATGAACATGATTTTTTTAGGAAGTGCATTTTTTTCCATCTAGAAATAGCAGCTCCTGATGAGAAAGGATAGACTAATTATGAAATATAGTTCCATTTTTCTTTGATTTAACCACATGCCATAAAGATGATCATTTAGCTTAATTTCCAACACTACATTCTGCCTAGTTTGACAGAATATTTTATTTTTCTTTTTTTTCATTTGACTTTCCTTACCCATGCTGCAAAGTATTATTCATATTTGTTAGGTAGGAAATTGAATTTAGAGTCCTTGAAATAGACAACTAAAAATTCTTAAAATCTGTTATTAATTAACATCACAATTGGGCTATTTGTCACAACACAATGAAGGATTTTGTAGTTATTTATATAATTTCTATGAAGCTCCTAATTCATCACTTACTTAAATCCTTTCTGTCCTCCTTGGGAACGTTAATTGGACCATTTCACAAATTATGCAAAGACCTTATGGGAAGGTGTGTTAATATAGTGATTGGCTTAAAATCTGTACACACAGCGCATAATATTCCACGGTGATTTTATGATTTTGCATATGGAAGTAAAGGCATGTTTTCCTCATTAGGAAAATAAGGGAGAAATAGTACAATGTGCATTTATTAAACTGAAATTGCCTGCCACAGCCAAAACCAAGCAAGGGAAGAAAACACTCCTGGACCATTTAAATATCATCAGATTTCCGAATTAGAAATGGAAGAATGCTTTTTCATGCTGCATTAGCACATTTTAGGACAGATTTTAGTTTCAAAGCAGAGGCAGTTCACAGCCTATTTTTAAGTCCGAACTCTTTGAAATACTGAACACAGGTTTTTTGAAGGTCCACAGAGATAATTGATACGCTTTCCTTGTAAAAATAGTGTATTAAAAGCTCACCTCAGAGACATCCTCAGCCTGTACCTTTAGATAATTTACTTTGGAACAAAAACATGGATTTGATGGTAGCTAACTAGCTGATCACAATGATACATAACACCTAATTTTTTAAAGCTAATTTCTGTCACTGGTATGGATAAGACATTGCAGATATGACATTGCAAAGAGGACAAAGTCCTAAAACAATTACAATTACAATTACATTTTTCTACATCATACTGTTAGCCCATCTAATTCACTTGTCATGTATGCTGACTGATGACAGTTTTCAAGGTTCAGGTGGGATTCTTGGATATATAAGGCATTGAAATGGTACTTTGCACTTGCAAACAATTATCTAATGCCTATATCATCTATCCTGTTTTTTTTATGATTGTCCTATAAGAGAAAAAAAAACCTAAATACTAAAGGACAATAGCAAAGTCAAAGTGAATTCAGACAATTTGAAATAATACTAGAGGGCCTTTACAAATATTTACATAATTTAAATTGCATGTCTAATTATTGTTATTCTTGTTGGTCCAGAATATTTTTCTCAAATTATAAAAGGTGCATTTAGCTCATACTGATACTGTATGTTTTTTTAAAAGAAACTTTTATGTATTACTTTATTATTTTCATAAAAGTAGAAGACATCTGACAGTTTTCCAGCTTTCAAAAACAGATGATGCCGAGATTAACCGGGAGGGTTTCCAGTTTCCTCCCAGTTCAAAGAAATTTATTTTTGTATTACAGAGATATGTGTTTCTTGTTCTTAAGCAATGTTTGGAACAATTTGCAGCTGCTCTGTTTTTTATGCCATCATAAATATCCATCAAAATACTTTCAGTGCCCTGCAAATATAAGGTGACCTTAGATTTCAAGACAGACAAGTGCAACAGCACATAATAGCTATTGCTTTTTCCATACACAGAAGGCATTAGACTAGCTTCAATTCAGTGAGCACACCTTGTCTGTATGTGTCTGTATTCGAATTGGGGCTAGTTAACACGTTAACACAAGAAGGGTGGATTGCTCAGCAATTAAAGATGCTGGGCTTGTCAGCTGGAAAGTTGACCTGAGTTTGAGACCTGTGTGCTGTGTGATGGGGTGAGCTCCCACTACTTTCCTTATCTCCTGCCCACCTAGCATGCAAATGTGAGCAGATAAATAGGAATCACTTCGGTGGGATGGTAACAGCATTCTGTGCACCTTTGGCATATAGCCATGTTGATCACATGACCACAGAAATTGTCTCTGGACAACATTGGCTCCCTCGGCCAAGAAATGGAGATGGCTCCCTTGGCCTAGAGTCGGACATGGCTGAACAAGGGAATCCTTTATTTTTGCTTTTAACACAAGCATATTTATGGTTTATATTTAGGCCATACACACAGCATGTTTCCCCCCACCCCCACTGAAAATTCAGTGATAGTAGCTGCACCAATAAGTGCTTAATACTAAACCACCAATCACTATAAATTTTTCACAGTTCCTTCATGCAGTATTTTGACTTCCAGATCCCACAATATTGTATATCTTCATTTGTTAGACCTTTCTTTCCTATTGCTAATCATTTATTATCATTATTATTGTTATCCAATTGAGTAGGAATATCAAAATCATTATCAAATGATATTGTTTAAACTTTTAAATTTAAACTTTTAAATTCTTAAAGAGATCTTGAGCATGCAGAGATTCTCCTAATTTTTCCTTAACATTTGCTCCATTCTGTCCCTCTCCTTACAGCAATTTACATATGTATGTTATTTGTTCATGAACATTCTTCCTCCTTAGTTCACCAATTCTAGTTTTCCCAAATGGATAAGAAATGTTTATATAGAAGTTGTGAAAGTCTGGAGCTGATATGGTAGAATATTGTCTCCCTTCCACAGGGATTATTTTATAATGTATAAAGATGGTTACTATAAAGATAAAAGTCATAACAATTTTAAGATATCAATTTTTATTATATTTTGTCATGGGTTTCATATTGATCAATAGTCAGACTGACTGTATGTGAGATTTGAAAGCAGTTTCATCCACTTTCCCTTCTCTTTTACTGATAAATGTTCTAGTATGTAGGTATTTCTTGTAATCTGGAAATTATGAGGCAACTTTTAAGATCAAATTATGTGTCAAATGTGACTTTCTATCTACAGCTACCAATCTCTAAATATATTTTCTACAGTTACATAACAGAAAAAGGTGCAGCTATTTTGAATGTGTTTGCAAGGCATGTACATAACTTTCATATAAATCATGCAGATTAAAACTCTTATCTGCTCTATTCAGCAACATAATTAGGTTTACAGAGATTTGAACTTGAGTAACAGCTCCATTAGGGCTCTTTGTTGAGGTAATTCCCCTTTAGGAGAATGAGCGCATACAGGGAGATGTATAGAGAGTAGTGTTTGAATAATACACACACAGTACACAGATACACTGTACAGTAAATGTAGGTTTTTACTTCCAGAAAGTTTAAGCAAAGTTCAAGATCAGCAGTCCAAAGTCATTCATAGGTAAATCAGTCAGTTTTTCAATCCAGGGATAATCCAATAACAAATTCCAGTGTCAAAAACAGTTCAGTAACAAACTTACATCAAATCCAGAAATAGCAGTCAATTAGGAAAAATGGAGGAATGGCAATACTTTCCAACAGAAGGAAACAGAGATACACTCACACTCTCTTCTGAGACTCAGACTAAGACTAAAACAACCCAGGTTTCTGGCTCCATTTTATGGCCGTTTGAGTAACCACACTCAATTGCAGTTTTTAGCATGCTCTTAAAGAGACAGTATTAAAATGTCTATCCTGGTTTATATATTTCTAACCCAAATACCTGTTAGGTGACTCATATTCCTAACACTTTACCAAGAGTCAGTTCCTATGGTCTTACTGGACCAGCTGCTGCTGACTCACTGAGGAAATGGCAGAGATTAGGATTAACCAGACGGGAGCGGGGAAGCCAACCCAGAACAACAGAAAAATAAAGCAAATCAACCAAGCATTACCTTTTTGTGAAAAGCAGAACAATGACTTAACAAGAAAGGTTTCAAATGATCCATCTTATTTCCCTCATTTGCACTGTTCCTGTTGGAAAGACCACCAGGAAACATGTGAACCAGCACAGAATATACACTGTAATCCACAGAACATCTCAATTAATATTCTCTCCTGAGTACTGCTAGAACAATACATAACATCAAGCCGTTTAATCTCCGGCAATAATGTCTTTTGTTTGGTTGAGAGGGTTTTCTCTCAATTAGGTTTTTTTCAGCATGGATTTTCAAAATTAGTTGGTATTCTATACTGTGTGAAGCGAGGTGCTCCAGATTGGCTAAGCACCAGCACATGGCTAGGTAAAATGCATAGAGACACGCTGGTTGCATTAACAAACCTGTTATCCGGAAATTCTTCCTTGTAAACACAAGCATTGGGCTCTCTTTGGAATTAAGTTAATCCTTCCACATGCTTGCTTGGGAGATAATAAGCCACAAACTGTATAGTGTTTAAACCTCTGCTTTGAATATAATTTACTGCTACCATATAAATTATGGCTAGGACAATAGGTAAATGAAATGGAAACAGGTGGCTTGCAACAAGGCAGCATAGAAAACCAATATTTGACTCTTAGATAACCGTAGTTATTAGCATACAGAAATGATTTTGGCACGGTCAAATTTCAGCTCTCTTGCTTTTTTTTTTTTTTTTTTTGTGTGTGTGTGTGGTTCCCTTAGATTTGACACTAAAAGTACAAAACTGTACAAGATTATTTCTGTGTACATCCTTTTGAAATAAATGATAGCTGCAGAAGAGTAAAACAGCTCTTGAAGTAATGCACTCTGTTACAGAGAGATTCGAGTATTTTGATGCCTTCTGCTTGGTAGCGATTAGCCCCAAAACCTTGGCTCAGAATTTTCATTTTGTTTGCATTTTGCTTCTGGATAAGCAGGTCCAGCTGGGAAAAAATCGTGGAAGGCTTTAATTGCTATTGTCCATGTAACACAGCTATTTGATTGAATTAAACAGAGGTCTATACATTCCACTGTTAATTACATTGCCAGGCATTGCCAGGCATTTCCCCAAGAGACATAGAATTTTAATTCTGAATTGCCATTCTGTTGGTAAACCCAAAAGGTAAACTTCTGAATTGACTGAGCTACAAACCTGCTGGGTAAAATAATCTAATCATAAATATGCAAAATTAAGAACAAATCGGCTAAATCTGGCCAAGTCCCATCTTAGTCCAGTATTTTGTTTCTCCTGATGACCAACCAGATGACTCCAGTACTTACAAGCAGAAGGCAGAGTCAGATACCTTTCTTTTCATCATTACTCTGCAGCTAAGCACACTGCCCCAATATGGAGATAACACCAAGTCTACTAAAACAAATTATTCTTAATAGAGCTATTCTCCATGGCTGTATCTTTTTGTAAGCTAAAATGCTAAATTCCATAGCTTTTCTCATAAAGTCTATGTTCTAGTCTCCTGATAACTGTGATGGCTTACTTTTACACTTTACCAGTTCTAGCATATCCACTTTCAAATGTCACAAGCAAAACTTTACACAATGTTCCAGATGCTGACATATATTTCGATTTATATAGATTTAGGCATAGATTTAGATAAGGGCATTAGAATAGTGGCAGCCCTTTTCCTAATGCTTGCCAGCATGGAATTTGTTTCTTCATGCTTGATGTACACTAAATTGACATGCCCACTACTATTCCACTATGATTTTTAGTTAGAGATATGAAATAGGATCTTTTTACTTCAAAATACATGTGAATACATCAGAAATTTTAGCCTGCATCTGTCATTTTGTAAACCGGCCAGCCTGTTACAGAGACCTTCCTAGATCTCTTTGCAATTATTTTGGTGTGCACAAACTTGAATTTGGTTTGGTATCATTTGCAAAGTTGGGCTGTTGTTTAATTTACAATTTAAAAAGCACAGTGCTGGGTCACAGCACAGATCCTTATCATTTTTGCAGATGACCTGGTATTCATATTAGAGGATCCATTGGAGTCAGCACCTAAACTGATAGAAAAGATAGAAGAGTATGGGAAAGTAGCAGGTCTGAAAATAAATAAAGATAAAACAAAGATTTTAACAAAGAACATATTTGTTGGAATTGGAGGAAGTTTTGGGGATCCAGGTTACAAATAAGGTTAACTATTTAGGTATACACATAACACCAAGATGTAGCACACTTAAGGATGACAACTATCTTAAACTCAAAAAACAGATTGCAACAGATTTGATAAAATGGGAAAATTTACAATTATCATTGATTGGGAGAATATCTACAATTAAGATTAATGTATTGCCTAGAATCTTATATTTATTCCAGACAATTCCAATTAGACTAGGAAAAGAAGATCTAAATAAAACAGTGCTAAAATATATTTGGCAGAGGAAGAAAGCAAGAATAAAACTTAAACTGTTACAAGATGCAAGAATAAGAGGAGGATTTGCTTTGCCCAATTGGGAATTATATTACCAGGTGACAAGTTTGATGTGGGTAAAGGAGTGGATATCACTAAAGAATACTAGACTTTTGAATTTAGAAGGAATACTAGACTTTTGAATTTAGAAGGACATGACTTGCTGTTAGGGTGGCATGCCTTCCTCTAGTATAAGGGAACTAAAACCCAGGGGTATTTTAGAAGACATTATATTCGAGAAGCATTGTTTTTAAACTGGGAGAAGATAAAAAAGCAATGTTATCTAAAAATCCCACTATGGTTATCTACTATTGAAGCTTTTTCTTATCCAATAATACATAAAAAGGAACAGTTAGATATGGTGAGATATTGAATGAAAAGGGTGAACTTAAATCTATGCAAGCGTTGGAAGAACAAGGTGTAAAAATGAATTGTTTTTCATATTTGCAAATACAATCTAGATTTGATAAAGATATTAAAACAGAAGGTATCTATGATAAGTTGACCGATTTAGATAAAATTTTGACAGGTACTGATGAAAAAGTAATTAAAAAACTTTATGGACATTTGCTGGAATTTAAATTAGAGGAAGAACAAGTAAAAGAAACAATGATTGCGTGGGGGAAGAATTTTGGATATGGGATTGACTTAGATAAATGGCAAAAATTGTGGTCTCAAAATTATAAAATGACAATGTCGACTGCATATAAAGAAAATTTGTATAAGATGTTTTACAGGTGGCACTTACCCCCCGACAAGAATTGCGAGAATGTTCAAGAATAAATTGGATAAATGTTGGAAATGTCATCAGATACCTGGTTCATATTACCATATGTGGTGGACATGCTTGGATGCAAAAAGATACTGGACTATAATCCACACATGGTTGGAAAAAATGATAAAACAACACATAGACTTTAAACCTGAGATATTCTTATTGGGAATTATACCAGAAATATACAGTAAAGAATTGAAATATTTGATTGTAAGTGTTTTAACAGCGGCTAGAATTGTATTTGCTGAGAATTGGAAAAATGAAAAAAATACCTATGCAGGAGGAAATTATTAAGAAAATCATGGACTGTGCTGAAATGAATAAATTGTCATTTGAAATCAGAGAACAAGAAGACAAGCAATTTTATATGTTATGGGATTTATTTTATCAATGGTTAGATAAAAAGACATGGTAAAGAAATAGATTATGAAGCTTTACAATAAAAAAGTTAATAGATTGACATAGAATACAATATAAAATATATAACCATTGGATGAAAGTATAAGATTAAATTATAATGAAATTTAGAATATCTCGTATAGAATGATGGAAAAATAGCTTAGTCAAATGAATGATTAATGATTGATATTATATAAGCACATGTTAGATTGCTAAGGTGAGAATTTATACAACTTGTGAGTAACGGTAAAAAAAGGATAGCACAAAAGATTGTAACCAACTGACACACTGTATGTATATAATTGAAAGATGGTTTTATGTTTTGTTTGTATGTTTGTTGTAAAAAATAAAAACTTTGGGGGAAAAAAGTACGCTCCTTTTTGTAAGATGTCTAAATTTACTCAAGATGCTTTGGTGGAAAATTTGCACTGACTGCATTTTCATAACATGCTTAACCAGGGTACTAAATTAACCTATTTTCAATCTACTGAACTATCAACTATGTAAAAAGACTAAATTGGCATAGCAATCTTAGCATGTGGTGTGATTGACTCTTGCAACCTGACCTGGTTAATACAGCCCATTGCAAAAATCAATTGCTCAAGCTATCTAGCCTCATATGAATTGTCTCTAAAATAGGGACTCTAGATGGTAGCTTGTAACCAACAACTCTTCTTGGTTCTTTAAGAGAAACCTGTGATTTTTTTTAAAAAAACTTTTTGTTCTATTATAGCAAGCAATTTTAAATTTCAGTCCTTTTTTGTCTTTAAATTCACCTCAATTTCACCTCATTTTATCATCTTTTGCTGTTGTAAGAGATGGAAAGGATTCTCAGCAAGATTAAATCTTTTCCACATGTGTATTATTTTCATAATCTTAGTTTTCTTTTGACAAGAAGATTGGTAGTAAACTAAAGCCTTTGACTCTACTTCTGCTGCCCACAAGCCTCAATGAACCTTGTGAATATAATTTGGGAATTACAGACATGGTTTTGAGCATTTATAACCAAGAGGTACTTTAAAAGATATTTTCACTAAAGTATAGTCAGCAACAAATAAATTGTTCTATTCCATAGTCTGCTGTGGAAGGCACAACTGAGAATTTAGCATTGAATTGATTTGTTACTACATCTTCAATGGTATGTATAAAACTACAACGTAACTAATATTTTCTGTTAGAGCCCTACACTTCAGCAGAGCTTCTGGGAAGACTGTCTTTTACACACACACACACACACAAATTTTCCATTTCATTTTTATAACTTGTTATTTTTAAATCCACATCCAAAACAGCAGGGGTGGGATTCAACTGGTGTTACTACCAGTTCGGTGCTTACATTTTGTGTGTGCATGTGTGCTTTGCACGCACATGCACCAGACACACACTGTACATGCGTGTAATACAACAAAAGCTGTTCCTCCCTGTGCGGTTGCACAGTGTTTGAAAAATGCATTTTTTACTGATTTTTCAACCTCAGCTGTGCCACGCAAAGCAGCTGAGGTTGAAAAAGCAGGCAATAAAGGTCAGGTAAGAGCCCGGGCGGGCAGCTGGGCCAAACAACAGCAGACACAGAACCGGTTTGATGTCTGCTGCTCTACAAAGTTGCCGGTTCTACAGAGCCGGGCAGAACTGGTAGCATCCCACCCCTGCAAAACAGTCTGATCCTCTTCTATAGCCTCTTTTAAATCCCATGTTATAGTAGCAGACAATCTTAAGATATTAAATCGTTCCGAAGTTAAAATACCTTTTTCCCATTCTTCATCAGTGAGACTTTTATAATTTTTAGTTGTTTTTGGTTGCCTGTAGTGCCCAAGTATGGTAGAATGTAGTCCAGAGTTGTAGGAAGGAGGGGCTGTTACACAGAGAATAAAGAGACAATACAGCTTAGAATTGAACACTGACTGCCTTACCTGTGAATGACTTTGGACTGTGTTTGAACTTTGCTTAAACGTTTCTGGAAGTAAAAACCTACATTTACTGTACAGTGTATCTGTGTACTGTGTGTGTATTATTCAACACTTCTCTCAATACGTCTCTCATACCCTGTATGCGCTCATTCTCCTAACGGGGAATTACCTCAACACTGGCTGTGGGCCCAGGCCATACCAGGCTCGGATAACTGAGAGTTGGTGTGAATACACAGTACTGTATACACACAGCTGTTTACTGTTTAATTGTGGGTTACTATCCTGGTAAAGATGGCACAAGACACTTCAACAAGCCTATCACTGATAACCCGGTTGGATGGAACAAACTATGTTTCCTGGTCTATGAAGTGCAGTCTACTTCTGCGTAGAGAAGGTTTATGGAATATAGTTCAAGACCCACCAGATGTAAATGCTTGGGATCCAGCTAATGAGGACGATACCAAGAAGCTTGCTGACTTTAAACAGAACAACGAACAAGCTCTTTGTATAATTGGACTAACACTGAGTGGCCAGAAGCTAGTCCATATTCGTGGAGAAGAGTCTGCTGCTAAGTGTTGGGAGAATTTGAAGAGGCTTTATGTTCGTGACAGTGTAGGTGCACACATACATCTTACACGTAAACTGTTTAGAGCATGTCTTCTGAAAGGTGGAGATATGTTAGCTCATTTGAACTTCATGAAAAGAACTTTTCAAGAGCTACATGAAAAAGAACTGATATTTTCAGAACTGCATCAAGTTTACATTATTCTTTCCTCATTGGATGAAAGTTATGATGATTATGTATCTTCACTGGAAGTCCTGCCCAGAGATAAACTGACATTGACTGACACAACCGGAAGGTTGTTAGAAGAAGCAAGAAGATGGCTGGATAGAGACCAACTGAGAAAGAAACAACCACAAGAAGAGAATTTATCTTCAATTGCCTATACTGTTAGGAAATGTTTTTCTTGTGGGGCTAGGGGACATATAGCTAGATTCTGTAAGAAAGGAAAACAACAGAATACTGGTAATCACCAGAAGGCCAAGAAGAATGTTAGTTTAGCTATGTCTAGCAATTCAACTGTAAACCATGATTTGTGGGTTGTTGATAGTGGAGCATCGCAATGCATTACTAAAGATAGAAAAAGGTTTGTAAAAATGTCCACGAGTAAACAACATGTATCATTGGCAAACGGATGGAAGATGAACGCATCAGGTGAAGGTACTGCATATTGTTCTTGTATAAACGAACATTTAACTATGTTATATGTACCTAAACTGAAATTTAATTTTCAAGGGCTTAATTTAATTTGTAAGGGCTTTAGTTAATCTTGGTTATGTAGTAACTTTTAGGGGAGATAACTGTATAATAGAGAAAGAGGGTAAAAGTGTTACTGCTACATTAGAGAATGATTTATATGTAATACGTGATGACCAGTTGAAATTGGCTAACTCAGTTTATAACAATGTTAAGCCACATTTACTGCATAGACGTCTAGGGCACATTAATTTCAAAATGCTCAGACAAACTGTTGAATTGTCAGAGGAGTAAATTTGAAACCCTGTAGCAAGTATTTAAACTGTAATGCTTGTAGCCAAGATAAAAGTAAGGTTACTTCTGCAAACAGACTAAATGGGTTTAAGACCAAAGAACCTTTAGAGGTTGCTTTTGCTGACATAATTGGTCCTAAGAAACCTAGTGCCTGCTATATTTTGAGTATAATGGACCATTACTCGCAATACGGTTTCTGTTATCTTATGAAAAACAAAACAGAAACTTCCCAACATTTCTTTAACTGGCTAAGGTTTGCTGAGAAAAAAATGAAAAGTAAAGTAATTACTTTAGTTACTGATAATGGGTCTGAGTTTGTTAACAAAAGATTCCAAACTATGCTGAAATTGGCTGGTGTTGAGCATAAATGTCCTGCACCTTACAGACCACAACATAACTCGTTTGTAGAACGAAGAGGGCAAACATTACAAGCCATGTCTCGCACTATGTTATCTGATTCAGGTTTGCCTGAAACATTGTGGGGTGAAGCCATAATGTGTAGTAATCATGTTTTGAACAATGTAGTAAATACAACAACTGGAGAATTGCCATTCACTCGTTGGCATGGCAGAAAGCCAAATTTAAGTTACCTACACACATTTGGAGCACCAGCATGGGTGCATATTCCCTCACAAGTAAGACTGAAAGGGCAACATGAGCTAAGAAGTTATTTTTTGTAGGTTACAAGGCCAACCATAGATTGTTTAGATTCTGGGATCAAGGTGCAGCTCATGTTTATTGTAGTGCTAGTGCAAAATTTCTTGAACATGTTGGATGGCATGAACTGGAACAGGAATCCAGCAATGATATCATTATTGACACCCAAATAGTCCCTAAAGATAAAATCAGTAAACTACGAATAGTCATTAAAGAGGAAGAACAAGCACAGGAGGAAGTAGGAGTTCAGGCACAGGAGAAAGTAGAAGAACAGGAGCAGGTGGAACAGGTGAGTCCACCAGTAAGCCCTGTATTACCAAGACATTCAACCCGAGTAACATGACCACTTGCTAGATATCAGGCTAGTGTTGTATGCCAAGTGAATACAGTTCCAAGTAACTATAGTGAACTAAAACTGTATCCTGCTAAGGATCAGGCTGCTTGGCAGAAAGCAATGGATAAGGAACTGGAATCATTAAAAAAGTTAGAAGTATACGAAAATGTGAAGTTACCACCAGGTAAACATGCCATAGTATGTAAATGGAATTATAAGCTTGAGACAGGTGTAGATGGGACTGTTACCCATAAAGCCAGGTTAGTAGCACAAGGGTTCAATCAGACAGCAAATGACTATGATGAGGTGTTTGCACCTAGTCTGAAGGCTACTACATTAAGAGTGGCATTAGTGTGGGCAGCTACGGAGAAATACATTATAAATCATTCGGATATAGAGACGGCATATCTGCATGCACTGTTGCAACACACTATATATTTAAAGAAACCTTTAGGTATCAAAAATGATAATACAACTGATTGCTGGAGATTGAAAAAGAGTCTTTATGGTTTGAAACAATCAGGATATGAGTGGAACCAATGTATAATTAAAGAATTAACTAAGATAGGTTTTGTAGCTGGCGTGGCTGATCCATGTTTGTTTAAAAGAGAAAGTAATCGTGTAATTTCATTGTTGCTATTATTTACTGATGACATAGCATTAATCACCAAAACTGAACAAGAAGCTACTAAAATAATCTCACTGTTAGAGAAGAGATTTAAGATAAAACAGTTAGGAGAAATCAAACAGTATCTTGGTTTAAAGAGAGATAAAACTAGGGGAGGATATAAGATCTCACAAGCAGATAAAATTAACCAATTACTAATTTTTTTTTTAAATGGACCTTTGTAAGCCAGCTAAGACACTGATGTTCAAAGTCCTATTTTTGATAAGAACATTTATCAGTCCTTGATTGGTAGTTTATCTTATCTCAGTAATTGGTCAAGGCCAGATATTGCATACAGTGTGAAACAATTAGCTAGATTTAACGCTGAGTCAACTGAAAGGCACTGACAAGCTGCTAAACATGTGTTAAGATATCTGAAACAAACAATACATTATGCATTCTATTTGGAGCCTAAAGATGAACTGAGTTTAACTGCATATTCTGATGCAAGTTTTGCTACAGACATAAATACATGAAAATCTACACCGGGAACTGTAGAATTATTGGGAAAGGCATTGATTGGATGGAGGTCTATTAGACAGAAACATCTAAATTTGTCAACAATGGAGGCTGAATTCTCATGTTTGTCTTTATTATGTACAGATTTATTTTTTGTATAAGCAACTACTAATTGACATGGGACTTGATGTAACAGATTCTATTGTTGTTTATGAAGACAACCAATCAGCAATACAGATGGCTTCAAATATTTCTGTTAAAACAAAAACAAGAACGAAACACACAGATTTAAGATATTTAAATGTGAGACAATGTGTGCAAAGTAAAATGATTAGGCTAGAATACTGGATGTCAGAAAACAATATAGCAGATCATTTTACAAAGGCCCAAGGCTCTATAAAGCATAAGGCGTGCTGCGAGGATTATGGACTTAGAATGTAAGGTTGTATATATTGTCCTACCCAAAAGGGGAGAATGTTAGGAATATAAGTCACCTAACAGCTATTTGGGTTGGAAATATATAAACCAGGATAAACATTTTAATACTGTATCTTTAAGAGAATCCTAAAAACTGTAATTGGGTGTGGTTTCTCAAACGGCCATAAGATGGAGCCAGAAACCTAGGTTGTTTTAGTCTTTGTCTTAGTCTCAGAAGAAGTCTCAGTGAGTCTCTTTTTCCTTCTGTTGAAGAGTATTGTCGTTCCTTCTAATGACTGTTATTCTTGGATTTGAAGTAAGTCTGTTACTGAACTGTTTTTGACACTGGACTTTGTTATTGGATTATCCCTGAATTGAACACTGACTGCCTTACCTGTGAATGACTTTGGACTGTGTTTGAACTTTGCTTAAATGTTTCTGGAAGTAAAAACTTACATTTACTGTACAGTGTATCTGTGTGCTGTGTGTATTATTCAACACTTCTCTCAATACGTCTCCCTATATGCGCTCATTCTCCTAATGGGGAATTACCTCAACATATACTTGACAAATCATGCATTACAAAGTTTACTTGGAGATGGGAGAACATTCTAATTGGCTCTAAGACAAGTCTATAAATTTGGAAGATTAAGTCTCTGGTTCTGGTGACCAACTCAAATTGAATCCTGCAACATTATCTTGGGACACATATATCTGGCTTCATTTGTAAGATTGCTAATAGCTTGTAGAAGAACTCTCTAGGACTTCAACAAGAACAGTTAATTCAGTTGATTCAAAAGTTATTCTTTTACTCCAATAGCACTAACAAGGGAACTAAGCTACACTATTGTATTCTTTAAAAATACAGAAAAGTGTAGGGAAAAATTATAATGAAGTGATGTTTTTTCTAGAAGGTCTGTATGATTGTCTTCTTTTCTTTCATATATACTTACATTAAAAAAATACTCATATGGAGCACTATTTCTGTTAGATATACAATGCAATTAAGATAAATTTATAATGGACATCTGCTAAAATATAACAAATATAAGGTCCTTAGTGAAGATATATTAAAAGATATGCTGTATTCATATTTTCTTATTCATGGTAACACATTCAGATTTAAGAATATTATCACAATACATAGAAATTTATAATCCAAAAGCTACTAAAACAAAGTATGGCCCATTAATTTATTTGAAAAGTATCTAAAATTTATGTAGTAGTTAAACATTAATGTAAATTATATTAAGTGTGTGCAGCAATAATGCCTGCTGAACAAAACAAAATTTTCCTTGGAGAATTAGAATTAGTTCATTTTTACTAATGAAGCTTTCATTATAGCCAGTCATTTTTGTTGTCGTTTTGTTTTTTCTCCCTTAGTTATGGAGAAGTTTATGATTGTTTTAGAAACTTGTGACTAATGGCCATTAAGTTTGGAATTTGCCTTTAGAATTGAAAAGAAGGGTTGCTTGGAAGCTCAATGCAGGCATGAGTAAGCAAAATGTTTGTCCTTTTCACTCAAATCAATGGCACATTTGCAAAGCAGACTCCTGTTAGAAGAATAATTGGTTGACCTAGTGAAGCTTTTGAAAGACCCAGGTGTGACTGTAGGCTGGTTAGTGGTAACTTCTACTCCTCATGCATGGTTAGAGGAAAAAAATACAGAATTGCTTAGCTTGTCAAACACAATAAAGTGAGGGTTAAGATAGGACAAGATGGTGCATGCTCTTTTGTTACTTAGCATGTATCTGTGTTTTAACAGAATAACAGAGCTGGAAGGGATCTTGGAGATCTTCTAATCCAACCCCCTGCTCAAACAGGAAACCTCATAACATTTCAGACAAATGGTTCCCAATCTCTACTTAAAAACTTTCAGTGTTGGACCACCCACAATTTCTGGAGGCAACTCTATTTCCACTGCTTAATTGTTCTAACTAGCTGTTTAACTGGTTGTCTAGATTTTAGCTTATTGATTGTTTGCAGCTTTACATAATTATTCAATTTCCATGCATATCTATATTCTTATATCAGGACCATATTTGATAATTTTGCAATTGTCTGTTGGTTATATTAGGCTAAGAGGCAACATTTACTTATGCCTTCTTTGCAGGAATCCAATACTCAAAGAGGGAGCAGGACATGCTTTTCAGCTCTATACTGTATGTTCAGCAACTGTATACAGTAGTTACTACATCTGGAAGAGAGGCCTGAGGTTATATACTTATATACATTTAGATTGTTCAGAGAACTGTAATGTTTTTATAATTGGCTTTTCTGATGCTATATAAAGTCTATAACTGAGTTTGGGAACGTGGGCTTTGATATGATGATGCCCACCATTTTAATGCCTGCTCAGTGTTGTTGGTGTGTAATGAAGTTGCATATTTTCATCAGCTACATTTGTTTTCCAGGTGATCATATTCTAATCCACATTTTTTACAAGCAAAAGATCAATCTTTGAATACCAACATTGGAGATGATGTGAAATGCTATAGTTTAAGAGCAACCACCATTTAGAAATATGGTACTGGGCTCAATGAATAAAAAGTCTGACCTGAAATAAATTATTGTTGTTGTTGTTGTTGTTGTTATTATTGTTATTATTATTATTATTATTATTATTATTCACAAAAAATGACAGTGTAAAGAGCAAACAAGATAATTATGCTGAGTTTCACATCACAAATCACTAGTCGAACACTTCCCAAGTCTTTAGGACTGCATGATGTATCAGTGAATTATGCGAGCTGATCCCAGTAAGGTGGCCTTCTGCAGCTGACCAATGGTGATTTTGTCAGTGCCAATTGTTTTTAAGTGCTTGTATTCGGAAGTGCCACAGTAGTTTTGCATGCTCATTTTCAACCACTTTTTCAGGCTTATGATTCCACCAGTTCTTTGCTACAGGGAGATGGTAGTTGTGACACAAGTTCCACTGGACCATCTGACCATCTGTGTTGTGACATTGTTTGTAGTCAGTCTGAGCGATTGTCTTGCAACAGCTCAGTATGTGATTGATGGTTTTATCATCGGGTCATCAGCAGATTTTTCTATTCTGGCTTTAATTGCATTTGTTCTGATGGCTTGTTCTTGGGCTGCAAGAACCAGGCCTTCTGTCTCTTTCTTCAGTGTTCCGTGGGTCAGCCATAAACAGGTCTTTTCCTTATCTGCTTTTCCTTGGATCTTTTCAAGGAACTGTCCATGCAGTGCTTTGTTACACCAGCTGTCAGCCCAAATTTGCATCACTGTTTTCCTGTATTGATTCTTGGTTGGCTGCACTTTGAGCAGCTTCCTATTATTGACCTCCATCAAATCTGGTTCAACACTGTCTTTCACATAATGTGACAGAGCATGCTTCTCTTCTTCGACTGTCTGCTTCACTTGCAAAAGTTCTCTGGTGCTTGCTTCTCTGGGCAAATTTAGCCTGTCAACGTCACTATGTGGATGCAGCACATAGTGTATGGTTATCAGTTTTCTCATTTTCCTATTTAGACTGTCCAGTTCTGCCTGTGTCCAGTTTACAATCCCAGCAGTATATCTGATGATGGGTATGGCCCAGGAATTTATAACCTTGATGGTGTTACCTTTGCTTTTTAGAAGTTTTCTGAACCTTTGTGTGTATTCTTTGCTGACCACATTTTTCACTTTCCCATGCTTGACATTGCCCAACTGCAGTATGCCCAGGTATTTGTAGGCTTCGAGTTGGTGGCACTTGATGGTTTGTCCATTGGGCACTTCAATTCCATCACTTTCTATGATTTTTCCTTTCTTCAGTGCCACTGTGGCACATTTGTCCAGGCCAAACTCCATGCTGATGTCAGTGCTGAAAATTCAAACTGTATTGGTCAGTGACTGGATTTCAATTTCTGATTTTCCGTATAACTTCAGATCATCCATGTACAGCAGGTGAGAGATTTTCTGTGAATTTTTAGCGGTTTGATAACCCAGGTTAGTTTTCTGTAAAATTGTTGACAGGGGGGTCATTGCGATGATGAACAGCAGATAAAGAATCACCCTGGAAAATCCCTCTTTTGATGTTGACCAGTCCATAGCTTTCACTGCCAATAAACCGTTCTGTTTTCCAGTGCTTTGTTGCATTTGCAGTGAAAGTGCCAATGTATTTGCATATTCAGATGACACCCAGGTACGTGATGATTCAGCTGTGCGGTAGTGAATCAAATGCTTACTTGTAGTCAATCCAGTTGTGTGCAGATTTGTTTTTTGGCTTTTGCAGTTCTCTAGAATCATTTCGTCGATCAGGAACTGATCTTTTGTGCTTCTGCTTCCTCATTTGTTTCCTTTTTGCTCTATTGGCAATATGTTATTTACTTCTAGGTAGTCCTGGATCCTGTCAGCTATGATGCCGGTCAGCAGCTTGAACATAGTTGGCAGACACGTTATTGGCCTGTAATTTGCAGGTATTGCCCCTTTTGCTGGATCCTTCTGAATCACATAGGTTTTCCCAGCTGTTTCCTGTCTGCAGCATCTCATTGAGTTGTTTGGCCATTTTTTTGTGCAGGCTGGTCAGGTATTTGAGCCAAAAGCCATGCAGTTGATCATTGCCATGTGATGTCCAGTTCTTGATTTTTTTCGCTCTGTTGCTGATCATTTCAGTAGTTATTTCCAGTTGGTCCATTTTGTTCTTGGAGAAATTTGTCCCAAAGTTTCTGATCCACCCAGCATAGCTCAACCCACCAAAAACATAACTGTAAAAGACAGGCCAGAAATAAAAGTTAAAATAAGCAAAAAAATAGTAAGAGAACACCTGTCTGATCTTGATGAAAACAAATCATCGGGGCCTGATGGATTACATCCCAGAGTTTTAAAGGAGCCGGCAGAGGTCATCTCAGAAACATTGCACCATATCTTTCAAAAATCCTGGAGCACCAGAGAACTACCAGAGGACTGGAAAAGAGCTGATGTGGTTCCTGTTATGTATTTAGCACTTGACAGCAATTCTCCTTCTGGTCCGCCGCCTGAGCGGGAGCGCCGAACGCTCCCATTGGCTGATGCCGTTTGACAGCCGGCTATAAAAGGGAGCTGTCAAACGGCATCAGCTGTCGCCGCCAGCTGGCTGTCAGATTGCATCTGAAGCCGCGGCGACCCTTTATTCCCT
Source organism: Notechis scutatus (assembly GCF_049901735.1). Lineage (NCBI taxonomy): Eukaryota > Metazoa > Chordata > Lepidosauria > Squamata > Elapidae > Notechis > Notechis scutatus. The sequence continues at coordinate 141,261,757 of NC_142012.1, read as the reverse complement.
GAATAAAGTTGTTAGCGTTATCCTGGCTCCGTCTCCCTTCTGTAACCGCCGCTCCACAACACTGGCGACGAGGGCGGGATGCAGTAAAGACGTCCAGGCAAAACAATTGAGCGAAGTCACACAGAGAAAGAGCTGAAGCCGCTAATTACTGAGTGAAGTCACCGCGCGCGGCGCTCTCCAAAAGAGCGCGAACTTCAAAGCTCCGCAGCTGAGGAGCCGAACGCCGCTGACAGGCACTGCTGAAACGCTTTTTAAAAGTGACCGCTGAATTTTTCCTCACCTAGCACACCCACGGTTATCGCTCAAATGGCATCTACGCCGACCTTCCCACATTTCCAACCCGGAACAGAAACTTGGGAATCCTACATTAACAGATTCGAATGTTTTTAAACGCTATAGACTTGTCTAGGGCTACAGACCTCAGGAAAAGGTCTTATTTTTAAGTTTTTGTGGGGCTACAGTTTTTGACACTGCCTCAGCATTAGTGTCACCACGATCCATTAAGTCTATTCCTGGGAAGAGCTGAAGGATATTTTAGCCAACCATTATTCCCCCAAACCCTCTCAGATAGCTAGGAGGCTAGCCTTTAGGAGAAGGGTTCAAGCTGAGGGAGAAACCATAAGCCAATATATGGCAGCCCTAAGATCTGCTGCCATCCACTGTGGTTTCAGGGACTACCTTGATGATATGCTACTTGACCAAGTTGTGGGGGGTTAGGGATCTGAAGCTGCAACGTAGGTTATTAGCCAAGAAAGATCTCAACCTAGCCCTAGCCCTAGAAGAAGCTCAAGCTGCTGAGCTATCAGAAGTGTCTGCAGCTGAGATTCAAGGTACTTCCATTAGACAAGGGACGGCTACAGTCCACTACGATGAAGCCTCCCAGGAGGAAATAGAAGAGCCATTAGAAATAAATCGCCTCATACGCCCTAGAGCACCTTTAGCTCCACCAAGGAGAAACAACAGCCAGTTCACCAAACAACAATCCCCTTGTTTGAGTTGTGGGGAAACCACCCTAGAGCCAAGTGCAGATTCAGAAATGCTATTTGTCTGAACTGCCAGAAGCAAGGGCATATAGCCAGAGTTTGTCAAGCTGAACAAGCCCCTGTCCCAAGATCCCAAACCTCTGCCTCTTTCCAAAGGCAAGTAAAAAAGCTGCTACACTTGTTATCACGCAGGCAGCGTCTCCACTAACCCTAACAAAATAAGCGTTTCTCTTCTTTTAGAAGGTAAACCCTGCCATATGGAGGTGGACACCGGGTCAACCCTCTCCATCATTGCATGGTCCACGTTAAAGAAGATGCTGCCTTCGTCCCAAGGAGGAAGCTGACCACCTGCCACCTGAATCTTCGGGACTACCAGGGAAGGACCATCCCCGTCCTGGGTAAGGGAAGATTCCTTATTCAATTCCAAAACTTTAGAGGTTACTTGCCACTGGTAGTTGTTGATGGTGCCCTGCCTAGTCTGCTGGGACTGGATTGGTTCCCTGCCCTGGGGTTTAGCATAACAGGGATTCACACTGTCAGAAACTCTGAAGTTGATGCCCTTTTAACGACTACGCTGATGTCTTCAGCAGTGACCTGGGCTGTTATACAGGCACCCCATATCCTTCAATGTGGGTCCACAAGCCACCCCAGTCCGTTTGAAACCTCGAAGAGTTCCTTGCCATTAGGCCCAAATTAGACGCAGAGCTGGACAAACTCATAAATCAAGGAGTTTTAGAACAGGTAGACTTTGCAAGGTGGGAGACACCCATAGTTACACCTTTAAAAAGGATAGCAGTGTGAGAATTTGCGCGACTATAAGACGTCCATCAACCGTTTCCTTCAAGTTAGCACATACCCAGTACCGGTTATTCAACACCTGCTTCACACATTTGAGCCAGGCCTAATCTTTGCTAAATTGGACATGTCCCAGGCATACCAACAATTCCCTGTGGACCAACAAACAGCTGACCTTCAAACCATAGTAACACACAGGGGCGCTTTTAGATGTAAGCGTTTACAGTTTAGGGTCAGCGTAGCCCCTGGCATATTCTAATCACTCATGGAAAGAATCCTCCAGGGCCTACCCGGGTGGTTCCATACTTTGATGACATTTTAGTATCGGCCTCCAGCAAGTCACAGTTGTTACTCAGGGTTAGGTCTGTTCTTGACAGGTTTAGACTAAATGGGCTCAAATTGAAAAAGAAAATGCACCATAGCTACCAGTCAAGTAGACTTCCTGGGTTATCGAATTGATTCCTCGGAATTCACCCTATTGAAAGCAAAGTCAAAGCCATTCACAATGCACCCACGCCTTCTAACAAGGTAGAACTACAGGCCTTTTTAGGGCTTTTAAACTTCTATGCTTCCTTCTTACCCCACAAAGCCTCTGTAGCTGAGCCCCTGCATAGGCTCCTAGACAAGAATGTTCCCTGGCACTGGGGCAGGTAGAAGCCAACGCTTTCCGAGCAGTGAAGTCCCTATTGACTTCAAACGCAGTTCTAGTGCAATTTAGCAAGGACTTGCCCTAGTACTCGCAGCTGATGCCTCACCTTTTGGGATAGGAGCAGTTCTAAGCCACAGACTTTCAAATGGATCAGAGGCACCCATTGCCTACTTTTCTAGGACATTCTCTCCTGCTGAGAGAAACTACAGCCAGATAGATAAGGAGGCTTTGGCTGCTGTAGCTGCTGTAAAAAAGTTCCATGAGTTTCTCTATGGCCATTATTTTGAACTGGTCACAGACCACAAACCGCTTTAGGACTGTTAGCTGGAGACAAGCAAACCCCACAGGTACTTTCCCCAAGAATGACCAGATGGACTCTTTTTTGGCCGCTTATTCATATACCTTGATCCATCGCCCGGAATAAACCTGAGCCACGCAGATGCCCTCAGCAGATGCCCCCTGCCTACACCAGTCGAGGACCCAGCTCCCATCCACGCAATCTTCGAGTGCACGGGACTGGACCTCCCAGTTTCAGCTGGGGATGTTGCTGCACACTCAAAAAAAGATCCATTGATTTCGCAAGTCCTGGACTGGGTGGGAAGGGGGTGGCCGGATATACAATTTGCCCCTGAGCTAATTCCTTTAGGACCTGCAAGCAGGAGTTGTCAGAAATTCAGGGCTGCCTGTTGTGGGGGACAAGGGTAGTCATTCCTGCCTCCTTGCAAGAACCAGTTCTAAGGGCACTGCACGTGGGACATCCGGGCATGGTGAGGATGAAGGCCTTGGCCCGAAGCTACATTTGGTGGCCTGGACTAGATGCCCAAATTACCAGTTGGGTCAACGCATGCCAGGCCTGCCAGGCGACTAGGGCAGCTCCACCCACAGCCACACCCACCAGGTGGGAGGACGCGGGGGCACCCTGGGCCAGGGTTCACATTGACCTAGCTGGTCCCATGATGGGAAAGACTTTCTTGGTGGTTGTGGACTCATTTTCTAAATGGACCGAAGTGGCCATGCTGACTTCCACCACAACACAAGCCATCACAAGGGTTCTGACTCCAGCTGTTTGCTACGCATGGACTGCCAGACACCCTGGTGTCAGACAACGGGCCTCAGTTCAGCTCAAATGAGTTTGCCATCTTCGCAGCCAACCTTGGCATCAGACACACACTCACAGCACCCTTTCACCCTGCTAGTAATGGGTTGGCTGAGAGGGCCGTTAGATCAGCCAAGGAGGTTCTAGCCAAGCTGAGCATGGCAGACTGGCACTCCAAGTTATCCACGTACCTGCTCACACAGCATGCCACACCATGCCCGACCACCAACAAGTCACCTGCTGAACTTTTAATGGGCAGGCGACTCAGGACAACCCTGGACAGGTTGCACCCTACTACGCCTCCAGCACACCCCTGGCATCTGACAGCCATGCCAGGAGTTTTGCCCTGCAGGACCTGGTGTATGCCAGGAACTATGCAGGGCAACCATTATGGCTGCCAGGGCAGGTAGTTTCTGTTACAGGGCCCAGGTCTTACAAAGTCCTCCTGGAAGATGGGAGAACCTGGAGAAGGCACATCGACCAACTCCGGAGACGCTGGACCTCGCCCGCCGCCGAGAGCCTAGGCAACCCGCCGCCGAACTACCCGGTCACTCACCGCCTGCCGCAGCCGCCCGCAGCACTACCCGGTCTACCAGAGGCCCGACTTTCCAGCCAACTATCCACCGTGCGTAGACTTACCAGAGCAGCCGCCAGATGACAGGTCCGGAACAGCCATCGACCCTCCACAGACGCCTGGCACCGCAGAAGGCAAGAAGGACTGCGCTGCAGCCGCCCAGCCTCCAGAACCGCGAAGGTCCGGTCGCGAACGAAGACCGCCATTACGATTTATGGACTGCGCATGCGCGCGACCAGGGGAAGGAGTGTTATGTATTTAGCACTTGACAGCAGTTCTCCTTCTGGTCCGCCGCCTGAGCGGGAGCGCCGACGCTCCCATTGGCTGATGCCGTTTGACAGCCAGCTATAAAAGGGAGCTGTCAAACGGCATCAGCTGTCGCCGCCAGCTGGCTGTCAGATTGCATCTGAAGCCGCGGCGCACCCTTTATTCCCTGAATAAAGTTGTTAGCGTTATCCTGGCTCCGTCTCCCTTCTGTAACCGCTGCTCCACAACAGTTCCCATCTTCAAAAAAGGAAAAAAACAGACCCAGGAAACTATAGACCAATCAGCCTAACATCAATACCTGGGAAGATACTAGAAAAGATAATAAAGAACAGATCTGCCAACATCTAGAAACAGGTAAAGTAATAACTAGCAGTCAGCATGGGTTTGTTAAAAACAGATCATGCCAAACCAATCTTATTTCATTCTTCAACACAGTGACTAAATTAGTAGACCAGAAAAATACTGTGGCCATAATATATTTAGATTTCAGCAAGGCATTCGATTAAGTATACCACAACCTACTTCTTAGTAAGCTAGAAAAAAGTGGAATAGATAGCACCACCACTAGATGGATTTGCAACTGGCTGGCAAACCATACTCAACGAGTAGTCCTTAATGGGTCTAAGTCTACATGGAGGGAAATAAGAATTGGTTCCACAAGGTTCCGTCTTAGGCCCAGTACTGTTGTAATGATGAGGCAGTCGAGTTGCTTGATCATGAAGAACTGAATCATGATGATCTTTGTTGGAGTATAGTCTTGCATTTATATACATTTTTAGTTATCCTCCATCATTGGTTAACTTTGGTTATTGCTTAATTTTCGTTACTGTTTAGTACAGTAATCCATACAATTAATTATCTCTAGTTAAAGTCTAACATATGTTTACTTCCCCTCTCTAATCCTCCTTTATCCATAGATTAGTGGCTTTGTTTGCCTGAGTTGTATTTGCTTGGAAACATTCTTTATCTGAGGTTTGCCATCCGAGATTGGAATATTCCTGCAATTACAACTCTACACAGTACTCTTCAATATCTTCATTAATGACTTAGGTGAGGGAATAGAAGGGGAACTTACCAAATTTGCAGATGATACTAAGCTGGCAGGAATAGCTAACACCCAAGAAGATAGGCTCAAGATCCAGATGGATCTTGACAGACTAGAACACTTGACCATCTAATAAAATGAAATTCAATATAGAGAAAAGTAAAGTCCTACACTTACGCAAGAAAAACCAAAAGAACACATATAGACTGGGTGAAACAAGGCTCAATAGCAGTAACTGTGAGAGGGATCTTGGAGTCTTAGTGGACAACCAGCTAAATATGAGCCAATAATGTGCAGCAGCCACCAAAAAAGCTTATGCAATCCTAAGTTGTATTAACAGAGGGATACAGTCAAGATCAAGGGAAGTACTAATACTACTCTATAAAGCCTTAGTAAGACCACACCTAGAGTACTGCATCCAGTTTTGTTCACCACATTATAAAAAAGATGTTGAGACTCTAGAAAAAGTACAGAGAAGAGCAACCAGGATGATTAGAGGACTGGAGGCTAAAACATACAACGAACTTTTGCAGGAACTGGGCTTGGCTAGTCTAGTAAAGAGAAGCACCAGGGGAAACATGATAGTGGTCTTCCAATATTTGGAGGGCTGCCACAGTGGGGAAGGGGTCAAGCTATTTTCTAAAGCTCCTGTAGGCCAGACAAGGAATAATGGATGGAAACTGAACAAGGAGAGATTTAACCTGGAAACAAGGAGAAACTTTCTGACAGTGAGAACAATCAACCAATGGAAAAGCTTGCCCTCAGAAGTTGTGGGAGAGCCATCAGTTGAGACTTTCAAGAAGAGATTGGACTGCCATTTGTCAGAAATGGTGTAGGGTTTCCCACTTGGGTGGGGGGTTGGACTAGATGACCTACAACGTCCCTTCCAACTCTGATTATCTGTATCTGTAAATAAAGGTTGCACAGAAATGGTAATTTGGGTGATAATACTCCAATATCTATTGGTCCTCCATATAATTTTTTGTGGTATTTTTGGTTTTCACATTAAAAAAATGCTTCCAGAACCAAATAAGAGAATAGAGAATAGAATAGAGAATTCTTTATTGGCCAAGTCTACTCCATCTGTAATTGTCGATAGTAGTTTACATTTATATAGTGAGAGATGGAGGAGGATGGTAAAAGCCACTTACAGGAACCATTTGGTCTTTTCCAGACTGATTCACTCAAGATTTTAGAGTTAGCTTTCAGAATTACTAGCCAGTATTGTCAACAATCATTTAGGCTGGAATTGTGACAGGTATAGTGTCAATATATTTGGAAGATACTAGTTTAGAAAAGGCTGCAAAACACAACATTTAACAGGCTAAATTTATTCTGTTGATTAAGCCTGTTGGCAATCTTGTTTCTTTTTAGAAAGAATATATAGCCTTAAAAGGATTCCAGTGTTTAGAACCATTACACTTCTAACATTCAAATCTTGTTTCTTTTTAGAACCATTACGCCTCTAATATTCAATCTTGTTTCTTTTTAGAAAGAATATATAGCCTTAAAAGGATTCCAGTGTTTAGAACCATTACACCTCTAACATTCAAATCTTGTTTCTTTTTAGAACCATTACGCCTCTAATATTCAATCTTGTTTCTTTTTAGAAAGAATATATAGCCTTAAAAGGATTCCAGTGTTTAGAACCATTACACCTCTAACATTCAAATCTTGTTTCTTTTTAGAACCATTACGCCTCTAATATTCAATCTTGTTTCTTTTTAGAAAGAATATATAGCCTTAAAAGGATTCCAGTGTTTAGAACCATTACACCTCTAACATTCAAATCTTGTTTCTTTTTAGAACCATTACGCCTCTAATATTCAATCTTGTTTCTTTTTAGAAAGAATATATAGCCTTAAAAGGATTCCAGTGTTTAGAACCATTGCACCTCTAATATTCAAAAGTATACTGTTTTTGAAGTTACTGTTATTCTTCATGCCCACTGTAGATGACTTTACAGTTGCCCATGTTTCTTCAAGTATAACTTTGGGTCTAAGTCTCATAGGAGAAAATTACTGAATAGGAAAAATACTCCCCCAACACACAACAAACAATCTGAGATTACTAGAATATTTAAAAAAAAATCTGCAAAACTATCAGATTTTTTGCTTGCAAGAAAGGGGAGCTAAAAGAGAACATGAAAGCTTCTGATAATGGTTGAAAGCTCATGATTCAATGCCAAATCATCAAGTCTTATTTTGGGTCTCATTGTGCCCAGTTGTCTGCAGTTGGATGTAAAACCCTAGCCTAGAGCTATTTACACCATGATCAGGCTAGTAATTAGCAAAATGTTTAATATAATATAGAAGCAATTAGGAGGTGATAACATGCAATTAAGATGTGTTTTCAGATTAAAGATTTTATAGTGCTCTCTTTCTTGAAAAGATAAAGTGCCTATCTCAAAATGTCAAACTGCAGTGATTTAATCTGAATTATTTTCAATTAATATGCATGCATTCTTGTGAAGTGTTCACCATTGTTATTGACATTGATAAATTAAGCTCATCCCAGCAGAATTTATCCTTGAGAAGCTCTATATTTCCTGAATGTCAGGTCTTTATTTCTATTTTGTTTTTTGTTTTGTTATTTTTAAAAAGATGCCTACAAGCTGTGCACGATATAACTTGTAAGTCCCTAGATTCATTCCTTGGATTACAGTGATGTGTCAGTCTTAGTGGAACAATCATTTGAAAGGGCATTGTTATAAATAGTGTGTTAGAATATAATTGTTTGTCATGTCGTTTGTCCCCTTTAAATCCCTTTGAGTCCTGTTTAAGTAATTTAGACAGCAAGGTTGACAAGAGTCTTGAGAGTTCTCTTATAGAGTTGTCGGACCAATCTTGAGTCTCCTTTGTCTTTAGGGACCACCTCAATTGCAGAACAGGAAATATAAACAGCAAATATATTGTGAGTTGATTATGAGATTTTGAGCTAGGCTGCTGCTGCTACTTTTGGGGGGAAGGGAGAAAAGGAATATGCAAATTCCACTGCTGTTAATTTACTCAACTCCTCCATAGAATTGTTGAAACAATAGGCACCCGGATGATACTTGTTAATCGTCATTAAGGAACTGTTATCCCAAAGCACATTAAGATGCTTACAGTAGTTTGATGAAAAATTATAGCGTTGTATTTGAAACTTTCCTGGCTAAACATTTGAAATAAACCTGGAATCATTTTAATAATAAGAAGAATAACAATAATAATATGACAATTTCTTGTAAAAACATAAATAAATCTGGCAGATGGAACCATTTTGGAAACAACTGTTACCAATAGTAAGTGGACAAGGAAGCGGGAATTATAAAATGGATGATCTAAAACTCTAATGATTAATTTCAGCAAAGATTGAGTAATGGGAATGAATTTGAGAAGGATTTGGGATTGTTTGAAAGTAATAGATCTTTAGAACTGTAAGCCACCATAAATTGATCAACAGTTTTCTTTCGATTCAGACTTTAAGGTTAGGCTTTTAAGATCCTCCTCCACAGTTTTCAGAAAACCTCCCAAGTTCCAAAGAAGCTTCCTTTAAAACAACAACAACAATAACAACAACAAAAACCCAACCAGACTTCCAGTTTTTCCCCTCAAATTCACCTTAATCTTACAGAATGATGGTTTCTTAATCATTCAATATTTTTATGAGGGTTATATCACTGTTAACCACATATTTTTTTCCAGATAAACACAGTGAAGAAAGTTAGCAGCCCCACTTCCTAGGAGAATTAAATATTTTAGGAAATATTAAAAAGGCAGAATATTATATTTCCCTGGATAGGAAAAGAAGAAACATGCTCTTGGAAAGCAGCTCCCACTTTTGTTACTAGCCCCAGAAAGACTGGGACATCTTATCTACAAGACAAAAGGCCTTCAGCTACAGGGCAGTAGGATTAGCCCTCACTCAAGATCCAAACAAAGCCCTTAAGCCATAATAGGAATTGCCCAAAACCCTTTCAGAACACAAGACTCTTCATTACATCATCACCCAGCAAGATTCAACCAAGCCTGGTACACAAGATTAGCTGGGCCCCCACATAGCCCCCTGGGAGTCTGACAACCAATAGGATACATTTCTTGCACAGCAACAAGGCCCAAGAGAGGGTATAAATGTCTCTCTCTCTCTGCTCCATGTGGTCAGCTACCCAGGACTTCAAACCCTGTTCATCATTAAACCATCCTTCCAAGCAGTCTCCGTGTTTCCAGTCTCTTTCTCCCCACTTGGAATTGAACCCAGATGGACATTTCTTCCAACGATAATTAACAGGACTTCAGTCCCTGGTCCCTGTTACTATTTTTAAAGCTAACTTCCAAAATGCTATTTGCTTTTCTTACAAAGAAGGTATTCCAGACCCCTAATCATTTTGGTTGTTATCTTTCACATCTTTCCCAGCAAACTGTCTCAAAGCCACTTAAGCAGTTCTAGGAGCAGCTACTCTGAGGCCCAGCAGGTTAAGATATCTAGAAATCTGGTTTCTCTGTTATGACCTGAACAGCACTCTACGCAGTACTTGAAGTTTATCATTTTTCAGCATTATTATAGGATGCAAAATTCTCCTTTGCCTGCGTCCCTGGTTTGTTTTACCAACTGAAAAACACTCTGAGAAGTTTGATAAAGTGAGCATTTGCATATCTGTAAGTCTAATTTACACTTGTAACCAGATATTCCATTCCATGGGGATTCTGTGTAGGAATATCTTCTAACATTTACTATATTCAGTTTTATGCTCCTTTTGTATAAAGAGGAAGTGTGCACCCTTTCTTATCTGTTTTTTAAGGTATGTATTCTGGAAGACAGTATCCCATTGAGTTTCAGTTTTGCCACTATATATTTTATCTCATAAGAAAGTATTTTTATTTTCACTATCTTAGCTCAACATCACATTTATATTGTATCTTTTTAGAATTTGTATGATCTTGACTATGTATCAGAATGGTCAAACAAATGGCAACTTCAAATCTCAACAAATAAATGCTCTGTCTTACATATTGGCAAAAAAATCAGAAAATAAAATACAAGCTGAATAGTCAAGATCTTGTTGATGACCCAAGCTCTGTAAAGGACCTTGGAATACTCACCTCTAATGATCTAAGTGCTAGAGCCCACTGCAACTACATAGCTAAAAGGCATTAAGAGTTGTTAACCTAATCCTACGTAGCTTTTTCTCTGGTAATATCACACTACTAACCAGAGCATACAAAACATTTGCTAGACCAATACTCGAATACAGTTCATCAGTCTGGAACCCACATTACGTATCTGATATTAGCACAATTGAGAAAGTCCAGAAATATTTCACAAGAAGAGTTCTCCACTCCTCTACTCGTTGTAGAATACCTTATGCCACCAGACTTGAAATTCTAGAACTAGAAAACCTTGAATTACGCCCTTCGGTCTGATTTAAGCATGGTATATAAAATCATACATTGCAATGTCCTACCTGTCAATGAATACTTCAGCTTCAACCATAACAACAAAAGAGCACACAATAGATACAAACTCAAAGTTAACCGCACCAAACTTGATTGCAGGAAATACGACTTCAGCAATAGAGTGGTCAATGTCTGGAATACTCTACCCGACTCTGTAGTTTCTTCCCCAAACCCCAAAAACTTTAACCTTAGACTGTCTACTATTGACCTCACCCCTTTCCTAAGAGGTCTGTAGGGGGCGTGCATAAGCGCACCAACGTGCCTACTGTCCCTGTCCTATTGTTTCTCTTATTCTTCTTTTATTTTTCTTATATGTACCCATTTCATGTATTCACAACTATGTATACACTTATACTTATTATCTTGTAAACAATTGGCAAATCAAATCAATCAATAAAATCAATAAAACACTGGATCTGACCCATGGGATGCTTAGATCTGGCCCATGGGGCCATCCTGGAAACAGTGTGGTACCTCTACCAGTGAAAATGGAATTCCTGTTTTGCTGGTAGACGGTTGCAGGAAGCTGTCACAGCTGGAAACAGAGCTTGGGGGGCCATTTTCACTGGCAGAGCACTCTGGCCACCACAAATGCCCCCAATACAAGTGATGTCAAACTGGCCACACCCATCCTGGCCACACCCACCCCATCCCCCGAGGTCAAACACAACCCTGAAGTGTCCCTCTATAAAATCGAGTTTGACATCACTGCTATATAGTGTATCCATAGATCACAACATTTTAATTGTAGTATGATTTCCAAAAAGTCTTCTTAAAACTAACGTTGAAGTATTCCTTATATAGAATGTTCATGTGTGAACATTCCGTTTGAGTCTGTTCCTGTAGACCTTCATATACTGTGTGGCAGCCAAATGTCTGTAGCAATGAAAAGAAAGTAGTTTCCAAGAACCTAGGAAACTGATTCTACTCCATGTGGACATCAATGCAAGCAGGGCTCTATGTTTGCTACTATGTACATCCGCACTTAATCCATGAATTATTCCACTAGCAGATGTCATTAAAAATAATTAACCAGGCTCACAAGAAACTAGAAAGGCAGCAGCCATCTCAGACAGCTTAAAATTGGAAAAAACCTCAGGAATAATAATCTTCTCTATGTCAGGTTTCACATCAGGTCTTGGCAGCAAATTACAGGTCTCCCTGAACGTAATCCCTTATTCAGCATTTGGCTTGACTTGGCTTGGCACAAGGGTCTCAAACATTCATCTGCTATATTAGAGTTCTTATTGCAGACCAGAATTAAGTTTTAAAGACAACAATTTATTGCCCATTGCAGTGGAAGAAATCAAATTCTCTCTCTCTCTTTCTCTCTCTCTCTCTCTCTCTTTCCACACACACACACACACACACACACAGAGACACACACACAGATTTAAATACTAGATTTTTTCCAGGTGTCCATTGAGTTTACAGATACTTAGCTGGTGCCAACATGACCTTGGGAGGTAGCTGAGTTATCTTTATTGGTTTGTTGTCTAGCCTGAAAACTATTTATTTCAGGCCTCACTATATACTTAGTGAATATAAAAGAAACAAATTACTAAAATTACTAATTTTAATTACTAAAATCAGAGATTTTAAATACCGTATCTTGATTTTTCTAATACAGATAAGGAAAATATGTTTTTAAAGTGTGGTAAAATAGAAATAAATTGTAGATTATTATTAATGTCTGTATAGTTGTATCTGTACAGTAGATACATGATTAAAAAATTACATGTATAAATGCAGGGAGCAGCACTTTATGAAAAATGTTTTCAAACATTTTGCTCAACTAACATTAAAATCAAAGAAAAAGTAATAGAATAAAAATGAATGATGGATATAAACCATCATTTAAATTTGGCAACTTTAAGATATGTGGACTTTAACCCAGAATTCCTCAGCCAGTCACAGGCAATTCTAGGAGTTAAAGTCCACACATCTTAAAGCTGCCAAATTTAAGAAACACTGTAGAAGAATGGACATATCTTTCATATAGAAGTAATGAAAAAAGTTATATTTTACTATTTCATACATATTAGAACAAGATTAGAATAAAAATCATATAATCCACAAAAATCATAATTTTCATTTACTTGAAAATTAGAAGATAATTCAGGAGTTACATATAAATATAAAGTATATTTGAACAGAGCTTTGTAATGCTTCATTTTTTAAAAACCTCCAACATTGGGAATTCATTAGGAGACTAACTAAAATGAGAAATGTTTTCTGAAAAAGTGCAATTAAACCTCTGCATTATAGAATGAATGTTTATATAAGTTCAAGAAATTATTATAGAGCTGTATTATAATCACTCTTAAAACCATATTGGTTTTTGTAAGGTTATTCTTTATTAAATATGTGATTGCCCTTTTTCAGCAAGCTCTGTTTTGGAATTTGACAAGATTTCTGTAAAGGAGGGGGGAGGATAAATAAAAATATTGGACCAATAGCACAGTATCTAATTCCAAATTTTGCATGACATTTTTCTTTACTGTTTTGTATCCCAGTGGTATTAATACTATATAGTTGTCCATTTATTTTATTCTATATAATACAACAAGTTCTATCAAATTATGTTCACATCTTTCAAATGCTATTTCTTCTATTCCATGTGATCGTTTCATTGTGATTGTTTCATCCAGAAACATCCATAAACTTTACCAGATTCTGTAAGAAAACTATATACATTCTTCTCTGCATTTTCACTTACAATATCTTTAAATTTATAAAAGCTGCTATTCTTTATCCAAAAGTATCAAGGCAGAAACTGCAAAACATCTTTATCTGGTTCTCCAAGAACTGGTATTTAGAAGATATAGATGGCAGCACCTAACATGTATTATCTGTTCTTCCAAAGATGAGCAATTTCAAATGTTATTAGCATTTAGATTGGAGATCACTATGCTAGGTAATGATTAATGCCAGAATTAATAAGAAGTCTATTCCTTTGTTTTATCTAAAAATAAACTTCTGGTCAATTCTTTCAAATAATTGAGAGATTGGTTGAGAAAGTTCCAAGTTTCAATTCCAAGGAAAGAGGGAAGGAAAGAAGCTGAGCTGCTCCGGAAAATGTCAAAAGCCTCACAATACAAGAATAATATGAGAATGATACTAATAGTAGAGACTTTGGGAACAATATTTATTTGTGATTTACAAATGAAAGGATGACTTTTCAGCTCATAATTTGAAATAGCTAAACTGTGGTTTGAAATTATATGCTTATTTATTATCCCAATTATCCAATACTGGTTACTCTATCCAGAAAGCTTTCAGTAGATTTTTAAAAATTCATTCTTCCTTAACATCAGCCTTAGCTTTGTCCTACACAACAAGCAGAGCGGCAGTTTCTTTCTGTCCTTTTCATTGCTTCTTGGTTCCAAGAAAATTCAGTTCCCAATTGTGTTGCTGATGCATCCTCTTCTCAGATCTTTGCCATAAACATTCAGGTACTTTAGTGTAACACAAGGATGAAGATTTATTGCCACCTTACCACACATAATCCAGCCAGCTCAGCACTGATTAATTGATCCATCAATCAATCCATCCCCATTGATCCATCCATCCATCCATTCTAACCTTTACTGTTTTCAAGCTAGTTTTGTTCAACAAGGAAAGTCTACATTTCCTTGTTCTTTTTTTATAATATGCAAAACAGGTTCATCAATGCCTGAATTGTTCCTTTGATCTTAACTACCCTTCCATCTTACTCTTTTTAGCAACCCTCTCTGATCTTTCCTTATTGAAAATCGTGATCAGGAAATTTTATTAATCACATAATTTAAGAATAAGAATACCTTATGCCACCAGACTTGAAATTCTAGAACTAGAAAACCTTGAATTACGCCGTCTTCGGTCTGACTTAAGCATGGTATATAAAATCATACATTGCAATGTCCTACCTGTCAATGAATACTTCAGCTTCAACCATAACAACACAAGAGCACACAATAGATACAAACTCAAAGTAAACCGCACCAAACTTGATTGCAGGAAATACGACTTCAGCAATAGAGTGGTCAATGTCTGGAATACTCTACCCGACTCTGTAGTTTCTTCCCCAAACCCCAAAAACTTTAACCTTAGACTGTCTACTATTGACCTCACCCCTTTCCTAAGAGGCCTGTAGGGGGCGTGCATAAGCGCACCAACGTGCCTACCGTCCCTGTCCTATTGTTTCTCTTATTCTTTTATTTTTCTTATATGTACCCATTTCATGTATTCACAACTATGTATACATTTATACTTATTATCTTGTAAACAATTGGCAAATAAAATAAATAAAATAAAATAAAATAAATAATTTGCTCCTTCTATGTGCCAATTTGATGACTCCTTGACCAATATAAATTTGCTTTCTTATATCCCAGTTCATTTTAAAGCATCCATTGGAAGCATCTCGTTCAGAGCATCCACAGCCAAAGTACCCAAACAACTTATATCTACTAAAGAGTTAAAAAAATAAGTTTCTGTTATTCTAATTCATTATGACTCAACACATAAGTCATTCTGAACATCGTACATGCAGTATTACTTCACATGTATATTCTAATATGCTTTTGTCTTTAGCCTACTGAACTGGAGACCAAACAGTAACAATGATGAATTAAAAAAAAAAAAAAAGCCAGACCTTGTGCCAGACACTCCTCTTGTAACTTTGTTAAATCAGTCAGCACAAAGTCAATTATGCACCAGTAATCTTCTAGCCTTATTAATGTATCCACATCATAGGTGTTATTGACATGACAAGTTAAAACTCATTGGTATATTTGTAACTTCCAGATGAACAAGTATGCAAAGGATATTTAAGCATCCGGGAAACAGATTTTGAACAATCACCTCTGAACCTGCATGTTGATTTAAAATACACACTACGCCACTAACCAGACACAGGTGTACATTAAAGAAGCGGGTGAAATAGTAATTGACAATATGATGGTTGTTAATTGTCGTCATTGTATTTATCCCAAGCTGCACGTATACATCTGTTGTGTATTTTGTTACCAGTAGTTTTTCTGATATCCACACAGTGGAAGATCTATATCTAAAAGACAATTTCAAAAAGGAGAAAATGCTATCAGGAGACCTTAAAATGACAGGGCAAAGAAACGTCCTTTACATCTTGTAAATAAATGGGCCTATTTAATTTGATGGGAATTTTAATGCATTTCCCATATTATGGTGTAAATACTAAATGCCTGATCACTATTTTATGCTGTAATTGTTTGGCTAAACTACTATAGACTGAAGTATGTTAGTGGGCAGATACTTTGATGTTTCCCTTTCCATTAAGAGGTTCTTCTCTCAGCTGTTGGTTTATTGCTCTAATAAAATAGTTTCATACTTCAGATTAAAATAATGTCTAGCCTGCCAGTGTCAATGGAGATTTATGTGTGGGAATACCACAACACTGTCTCCATGCATGCATGGAGAATAGATGTGGTAATTAGTCATGTCATTCATTTATGCATGCAATGTATATACTGTATAAGGTGAGAAGAACAGTAAGGCGTTGCAATGCAAAAGTGCCCTGAATTCTAAATGTTGTCAAACAGTGGGAGAGAAAAAGTGATTATTAACCATTAAATTTTGCTCCTCTTTTTGTTTAAGATGACTACATTGACTTGTTTTATGCATTTAATCTGTCTTTTTCCAGAGTTCTCAAGAAGGTAACTATCTAAATTCATAAATATAAGAAAAGAAAGAAAAGAAAAGAAAGAAAAACAAATTAACAAATTAACATTAATAAAGTCAGTCTGTATGATTATATTTTGTGGACAAAGGCAATCAGATTCTAATCATGAATGATCATATAATAAATCTATAATCATATCTATTAAACATATATCCCATCTTTTCATGAGCTTTTTAAAGGTAGCAAATGGTAGTTCCACAATATTTCCCAGTCTAAAATGCCCACCTAGCAGTTGATGGTGAGTAAAAGATGGAATAAATGAATGCAATATATTCTAATCTGTTCTGAGTCATCTTGAATTGTGAGATGGGTGGCAAATGAATTGAATAATAATAAAATGCCAAATCCAGTCTGAACATCTGTCTGACTGTGCAATGAACCATAATAATAATGCATACAACTCAGTTTATTCACTTTGATTTGATAGTTCTTGGGATCAGATCTCCTTCAAAGAAAGAGTTTTGATTCATTACAAAAATGGACAAATGTAGCAATAAATATGAAAAAAAGAAAACAAAAGTAGTACTAATAGTAATAGGTGCTTTGTGTGCAATCTCAAAGCAATTGGAGCATCATTTGAACGCCATTGGCATTGACAAAAATCACCATCAGTCAATTGTAAAAGGCAGCTTTATTTGGAATAACTTACATCCTACAATGATACTTTTAATGCCATCTAACATCCACATCTTTCTGTCCCAGGTTCTTGGGAAGGACTCAATAGGTGGATGAAAAAGCCAAGACCAGTCTGAAAATCTGGCTGACTCTGACAAACCATAATAATAATAATGCATATAACTCAGTTTATTCACTTTGACAAGGGGGTCATACTATTTTTCAAAGCATCAAAATGCAAGACAAAAAACAATGGGTGGAAAATAACCAAGAAGAAAAGAAATCTAAAACTACTGTAAGGAGAAAATTACTAACAGTGAGAACAATCAACAAATGGATAGCCTGAATTCAGAAGTTGTAGGTGTTCCATCACTGAAGGCTTTCAAAAAGAGACCAGGCAACCATTTGTATGAAATGGTAGAGGTCTCCTGCTTGAGCAGTGGGTTGGATTAGAAGACCTTCAAAGTCTCTTCTACGTTCTATCAGATCTCTTTCAAGGAAGGAGTTTCACTCACTACAAAAATGAAGAAATGTAGCAATAAAATAAAACATTACAAAAAGAAATTTTAATATACAATCTACATGCCAATTATTGCAATATTTAGATAAAAATACATATCACATTATAGGGAAGTTTGGGAAAAGGCCACCTATATGCCTGCTTGGACTCTAATCCAGTTGCTCACTGTGGATGTTTAAGAAACCTGTTCCCTATATTTTATTGGAATATTATAAATAATTCCTGCAGTGCTGATGCTAAACAGTTTTGATTAAATTCAACTTGTACACATGCATGCACATGCAAAAAATGAATTCTGGGGTCTCCCTTTATCACTAACCATAACAATGTTATAACTATATCGAATAATCATAATCATAATATAGCAACAACAACCCATGGCTAGATGGCTATTGGATGTGGTCAACAACCCTGGATGGCTATTGGATGTGGTCCCTATGGTTATGGGATTGCTGGTTTTCAGATCGGTAGTGGCTTAACCACAGTGAACCAACCCAGGCACCTACCATCACCAATGATGAAAAGAAATCAACAAAATTCCATACCAGATTGGTTGTCACCTGAGTCAACAAGGATCGCATCAGATTGGCTACATGACTCAGTTGCTTCTTCTGGGGAACCAGGGCATGCAACTGTAAAGTGACTGGGACAAAGGCGCAAAACTTGGACAGCTGAAGAAAATCGAGAAATTATCAAATGTTACCATCAGTCAGAATGACCAGCCAGGGGATTTCAAAAAAAAAAAATGATGCAACTGTGGAAGGAAAAACACACAGAAAGTGACTTAGCTGAACAAAGATTAATGGATCAAAGACGTTTCATCATCCATAAAAAACTTTTCACAGATGTGGAAATGCCACATCTAGAAACATTTGCTAGAAAGAAAACTGTCAAGTCATACAATATTTCTATGATCTTTTTAGAGTGGCTAACAGAAAGGGAAGGGGGAGCAGTGCAGCAGCTTGCAAACCGAAACGGCATTCCATAAATGTTTTCAAGATAGTAATTAGGTGACTGAAGTTTCTGTTGTGCAAAATTCTAACTGGAGAGCAGGATTGATGACTCTTGGCTATGGATGTGTCCCATTGGAGAATATGAATTATGATACAGCCAGGAGGTGGGCGAAAACCAGGGTCAAGGGTGACAATGAATTATGTGTCTCAGAGTTGGCTACACCCAGGCAGTGCCAGACAGTTTAACTCCCAATAATCCTTTTTAAGTTTTGGAAGTTTGGCTCGAGGCTCATGATTTAAATGGGGCTAACTGCGGGAATCCTGACAAAAACAGCAAGTAATGATAAACAAGCTAAAGAAACAGTTCCAATACCTGAACAAACTGACCAACCAATGGAAGAAAACAACATATAGGATGAAGATCTTTCTGTGCAACAACTCGAAAGTGTAGAGCTAACTGATCTAGCAAAAATGCTGAAAGAAAAGATTGAAAACAACATCAAAGGAAACACAGAAAGAAAAAGACTGCTTACCATTTGTGAAGTACATAGCAAATGAGTGAAAGACCTACTAAATGTCATGAGCAACATTTTAACTTCCATCCCACCAAGCACACTACATGAAACAAAGCAACTAATGTACAGCACAGCTGCCATTATAACTGCACATTTGGGTTATGAAATGCTAAAAAAGAAATCCACTGGAACACCAAAGTGGAAAATCGACTTGAAAATAAAATTAAAAAACTATGAGGAGATGTCAGCAATTTGAAATACTTGAAAGAAGTAAAACTAAAGAATTAAAAAGCTGAAAAATAGTTTACAGAAAAAAGACAACCAGTAGGAAAAAACAATAACAGAAATTAGGGAAGAACTAAAACAACATGTAATAGCAACAGCAAAGAAAATCGAAATATATGAAAGACAAATAAAACAATATTGTGAAAATGTCCAGTTCAGAAGAAATCAACACCTCTTCTACCAGTTGATGAAAGTTGAATCCATGCTAATGTTCACCCATGTAAAGAAAAAACTTTGAATTTTTGGAAACAACTGTGGGAAAACCCAGTGGAACACGATAAAACTGCCTCCTGGATCAAAGGTACTCAAAAGCAAACAAGACGAAACAAGACGACCGTTGTCAAGGGCCAAACCATACAATTTATTGATATTGCTGTATCAGGAGACACCAAAGTCAAAGAAAAAGAGCTGGAAAATATGATGAAATATTGTAACCTGACCATTGAAACTTCCCGGTTATGGATGAAACATGTAACAGTGATACCCATTTTCATTGGGGCACTTGGTATCATGTCCAATAATTTTACAAAACACATCAAGAAGTTGCAGCTTTCTACAATAACACCAGCGGAACTGCAAAAAACTATTCAGAACATTGTATATTTTAAGAAGATACTTGGTTGATATCTAGGACACTGTCAGAAACTTGTATCAACCATTATCACTAGTCACTGGTGTTTGTGACACATTTTTAAACGTTCAGTTGACTGAGTTTCATGTTTAATGAATAAAAGAGATAATAATAATAATAATAATAATAATAATAATAATAATAATAATAATAATAATAATAATAATAATAATAATAATATCCTTGTCTTTTCCTTTGTGTGTTTGTTTTAGCATCCAGAGAGAACATTGAAGGAGCTGTGAGAAGCAGATATATATTTCATATTTACCAACCACTACATGAACTGAAACTCAAAACTCACATATCTATTATTTTTCCCCAAAACACTTATGTTCAATACTGATATTATCCCTATGAAGCTGTTGTGTATTTCCATGCTCTGCATCCTTTTAATCTATTGTTTTTATCTGCTCTAATCACCCAGAATCACTGTGTGAGATAGGCAGCTATATAAATTAACAAATAAATAAATGAAGGGGTGAATCATTTTTGAGGGACAGTAAAATTGATTCATAGGAAAATCCTATTATTATTAAATGCCAATTTTAGTGTGTGAACTAAATTAATAAAAAAAGAGATGAAGCTAATTCTATGCATAGAAAATGAAGGAAATGGAATTGGCCAAATCCAAAAAGAGAAACTAAAAAAGAATAAAAGTGACAAATTCAGGTATCCAGAAGCAGATACGATTTCTGAAGGTTTTTGCTATGCAAGGTACAGTATGTATCAATCAGTCAGAAGATTATCAGAAGTGGTATTTAGCAGGGTCTGACCAGTTCTGGAGAACCGGTAGCAGAATTTTTGAATAGTTCTAAGAACCGGCAAATACCACCTCTGACTGGAGATTTTACAGTATCCTTCCCCTGCCACGTCCACCAAGCCACGCCCACAGAACCGGTAGTAAAAAAAATTGAATCCCACCATTGGCTATCCTGATGTATTTGCTTACTGGACAAAGTTCTTGGAATTGGAATACTTTAAGTCAATATGCTATTTAAGTCTCCAGGTATTCACTGTAAATAACCAGGATTTAAAATTTTAATTGGAAGGTATGGTATCAGTGTTTCCTTCCCTTGTTTAGTTCATTTTCACATACTTGCTTTCTAAGAAAATGTGGATTGTAGTTGTTTTTTTTAAATAAAACTAGTTTGCTTACTATGCATTGAAATTCAATTCCATCTACATTGTGAGCTATTACGACACAAGGGTTATAAGAGCTGGATGGATGGGGAATGCATGTCCACTATCAAATATTGAAGCTTTAGGGGTGCCTTTAGGACAGAAAAGCCAATTTCCTTCCAGATTTGTTGTTGAAGGAAAAAATGACGAAGGAATGCATGGCAAAGTATTGAACTCCTAGAAAAAGACAAGATACTCTTATAACAAAACAAACAAAATAAATTTCAAAGTAACAGAGAAATAACATAGTCATGCTACAAGAGTAGCACAAGAGGTATACAAATGTAATTTAGAAATATAATCTCTAGGGTCACTAGAGATGTTATGAAATAAAAAAATTAATCTAACAATTTTGAATTGTTGTTTTTTAAAAAAAAAATCTTTGGACTATAAAGAGCATGGCTGAATTAATGTATTTCAGGAAACACAATTTAGAATTGTGGTTTGTCTTATCAATACACAACCAAATGCATATTCTTTGTTGTATGCTGATATAAGAGCAAATATTAGCACTGCATAGAAATGTCTTCTGTCCTGTATAGTAATCTGCTCATTCTTTAAAGAAGCCTAATAGAAAGTGTGGTTGCTGTGGTAATTGTTATATTATGTTAGAAAAGTGCCAAGCTTATAATTACTTGCAAAGTGACTTCACAGTTCAACTTTAATATACACAGTAGAGCTGTGGGATAGTAAAAGGCAAAGAAAATTAGAAAAACAAGTCTATTTAGTGGTAGTTTCTTTATTAAATTAAACTTTTAATACTCTCACTGTGTTTACAGTAAATTAACTAGTCACAATTTTTAATGCCTGCCATTTGTTCTTTTTTAAAAAAAAATTCTAAGCCACTAGAGGATAAATTCTTTAAGAATGTTCTCCCAGGTATGTGTAGAATATTAATTAGGACTGTCTATTTCTGTTGGATAATAACAATGTCCAAGAAGTGAATAGAATCTGTGACCTGTGAAAGAACTATTCATATGCTTTAGACTGCCTTGGGACATTATTTAACAAGAGAACATGGAAACTTTTCACAGTCATCCCAAACTTTTCAACTGCATGTTTCATGGTTTGCTTGTTGTGTCTGAACACACACACACACACACACACACACACACACATTCTCTCCCTTTCTATCCCTACCCCCAAAGTCTGCTCTGTTCTTGGGAAGGAATCTACACTTCTACTCCTTTCAACAAAAGTTTTAATGCTTTTAGTGATTATTTTTGCTTTGATCAGTATGGATATTTGAATGGAACACAAATAACAGCAGGAAGTGACTGCACGTCATCTTAATCTTAGCTGTATCATTCAAAATAGAAAGGCAAAATTTTTAAAAAATAACTGTTCAAATTTATATAAAATAACCAGATTTCAACATAGTTTGGATTAATAGATTCTTTTCCTGGAAGATGGGGAGGTTTTTTTTTACATGCTCCTCTGCTTGACTTCAAGCTGAGTAATTTTTCAATGGAACAATACAGAAAAAAATATGCTGGAAAGAATATTATATTATTAAAAAATATTTCTCAAGGATATGGGAAGAACATTTTTCCAATTTGTCTTGGAAATATCAGTTCCAAAACATGTATACTACCATTTGGTTCTTGTTCTCCTATATTTATACTAAACTTGAGGTAGATAGAACGATTATAATACTAACCTTGTAATCTAATGTCAATCCAGTGTCAATTTTCTGTGGTAAAGGCGAAGTGCACATTTTGGGGATGATTAGCAAAAGAATGTATTAACACAAGAGATGAAGCAAGATGAATACCTCCTGCCTGGACTGGAAAAATGCTGGACAACTGACAATTCTGTCAAGGATCCTCAGTCTTTTCAGACTGGAATTCTATTGAGTAATCTTGCATGATGATACAGGGATACACATGCACATACACATGCATACATACTTACAATATTATAAAATCTTGCAATATTTCAGTGAACATGTCAGGCCAAGATATCAAGTGAGATTGCAAAGGGATGGTTTTTTTTTCATGAATACCAACTAGAGTGATGTTGTTGTCCTGGAATCCATCTCTATTATATTGTTGTTTTGTAGTATAAATTTCATCTGATTATAGCACACAAAAGGTTTATGATAAGGAACAATACAGTATTGAACTAGGTTGTTGAAATGATTTTGTGGAATAGTCATAATGGAGATGAGATGAGGAATTAAGAAATGTTACCCTAGTCTCAACACACTATACAACACACCACAAACACACACACATACAGGTTCATTTTTTGGCTTTTTTATTATTTTACTTCAACTCAGTCATGATATCAGAGGATGACTTTCAATCCATAACTGGATCACATTCAGTGTTCACCAGTAGCATAGGATAAAACAGTTTTCTGGGCAAGTGTATCTACTATTAAGAATTCTTGCAAAAGAACTTCCAAGTATTCACTGAATTTCTAGAAAAGGATAATATACAGATTTCACATTTGAAAAACTAGTATTTATGATGCAGAAAGTTAACTTTTGAATATATTTCTGAGATGCAACATATGAAAATTAGTGTTAGGGCCTATGTAAAAAAACATGATAATATTTGAAGAACTTTATTCGGATATTCATAAGTGGTTAACAATGTTCCATTAATGTGAAATGCTTCATTGTCTAAGAAAATAAAAGGGCATACATTGAAACCTGAACTGAGATGACATGAGATCTAATGTCATGTAGTTTTTATAATGTAAAATTAAAGGCAAGTTGAAATTTTTATTCAGCTGTACATTCAATTGATAACTTTGATCCTTCAGCCTGACATATTTGTAAAAATAAAATGGGGCAGCTGAAAGGCTGCTTTGCTGTTTTGGGGGAATGTGGAGAAATACAATAAATAAAACATAAAATGTTGAAGAGATTTCTGAGCAGTGGTGTTTTGATATTACATCTTATACATCCTGAGTGATTAAAATGCATACTTTCTCACATGGAAGTTGCTATTCAGAAAATAAATGATACTCTGACACTTTCATAGTTTTTGTATTCACATTTTCTCTCCTTTATCTAAGCTATGAAGCCCTTTGAAGCCCTTTCATTTCTTTCTTATAATCATCCTTCTTTATTCTTTATTCTTCTGTCCTTGTTTTTTTTTAAGTCACAAGCACACTTGACTTATAAAAAGAAAAAAAGAGATATACAGTCTATATTTCTTCAAAAGAGAAAGATATGATAATATTTGTTATACCAATCTGATTTGTTTTGGGTTGCCTTGAAAACATAAACTAAGGACCAAGCATCTGACAATATTGATTTTGGAAATGATTACAAAATTGCTATGTGAGACAGAAAGGATTGAAGTTGCTATTAATTCCCACATCTTCTAAGAATTTAACCATTTGTTTAAAAATAAATTAATATCAAACCAAATAATTGATTCCAGGCAAGTCCATGTGGTCATTTCTTCCTCCACCATGCTTTCCAAATATATAATATGCACAGAATATTTGATAGTAATTGGATTTTGAACACATGCAGGCTCTAGTTCTCAGCGATATTCCTCGGCTACAAATGATGTGATTAAGAAAATGCTGCAAACTAAATACAACAATATCAGTTCAAATTCTTCACATGAGGATTACTTTCTTCAAATATATCTTTAAATACTCTCAGGAGAGATTCTGCGGAGAAAAAAAAGACCTCACAATTTGCTTGATTGAAGCAATCGAGTACATGAAATTAAATTCTGCAAATAAGGACTCAAAGAAAATTGAGCTTTCCATCTATGTTTAGATGTTTGCTATGATGTTGCAGACTTTTCCTATGATATTACTTTTCATAATGTCTGTAAACTTGTAAGGGCATAAAAAGTATACTAGATCACTAGAAATTGCCAATAATTAGCAAAGATTAATCCACATCATCCAAAGTAATGCTCCTAGAAGCAAATTGCAAACTGAGTCCTTTTATATGAGATAGATCATGGAATTTCTCCAAGACACATTCTGGTACACTTGGACTTAATATTTTCTTCTCTCAAATTTGATAACAATTATTGATGTAGCCACGAACTTCCACCTTTTCCAACTTGGTTCCCTTTTGGTAATTTTAGAGAGTACTGCTGACCAGTTATGGTGGATTTTAAGAAGATGGAACATTCTTCAGAATTAATTCCAATATTGTTGGTGAACTGATAGAATTTCTATCCTGTGATTTTCCTTCACAAATGTTGTTAGGCTGGTTTCTTTTCTGAATCTACTATTACTTTTAGGATGAAGATAACCAGCGCATCTGCAAAGCTTTATGTAATGTTGCATTTCCATGTGTATCTTTTTTGTCCCTGTAAAGTGTCTCAAGATTTCTACTGGGAATATTTAATAGAAAAATATTTTTACTGATTATGGCTTTTACCGAAAATGTTTTATTTTGGTATCTTGTAAAAGCTCGTGGTGTAATACATAAACTGTCAAGACTAATTAAGAAAAATGCTGATATTATGCTGCATTGCAAAGGATCGTATTTTTGGAAGATGGCTATTTTCATCCGCTGTAGTCAGTCCCTTGGCAAATATAAATAAAAGTGTTATCACTTCATTTTAGATTATGATGTGTTGAATCAGTTTTGGTGAAGATAGATGTTTTGGAGAAGTAGTAAGAAAGTCATATATTAGAAAGATTGGAAGAGAAATCAGAACAAAATTATGATCGATTCATTACAGAATCCTTTTATAATGTATAGATCTGGCTTGTTCTTTCCATTAGATATTTAAATATAATGATATAAAGATGTTAACAGTATGGGTAAAAGAAAAAGTCAGCCTATTAAATACTAGACTTTTTAAACATAGCAACATTTCTTTTTTATATTTCTAAATATTTTGCATATGTTTAGCATTCAGAAGTGCAAATGCAATTAGATCAATATTTGGATCTTATTGGTCAGTGCGCTCATTAGATGACTGCCTCTTTGGGAAAGAAACCCTCTTATCTATGAGGTTGTTTTTTTTATAAAAAAAAATACCATTCATTCTTAGAGAAAATGTATTTAACTCTAAATCTATTGTACTAGATAAGATAAGGATGAATGCACCAGATTTTAGCCTTTGCATTTAACTCTTATCAAGCCAAACTCCTATAGGGATAAGATTTTTCCTCTCAGACGTATTATTGCACTAGTCAAAATTGGCAAACCACCAGATGGATTGCTTATTCCTACACAGATGCAGAAAACTTATCTCTCTTTATGGAGTCCAGGACATGTGTACTTCTTCACTAAATCTGCCAATTGATGCACTGCAGAAATGGCCACCAGTCTCAATAAATGACATGAAAAATATATATAGAATGTCTGAACACAGAAAAGACATGGGGAATCACTGTATTGTGCCAGATTTTTTAAAGACAAATTTATCTAGGTGCACATCAGTCCCTCCATCCTTTAAAAAAATGTTTATCAAACAGAATTCAGCCACAGTGAGTGAGAGTAGCTGTTATTATTCTAATCTATATGTATAAAAGTGAAATACCACTCATGCATCATCACAAAATTTCCAGAATTGTAAAGCCTACAAACTTGAAATTTGGCATGTATGTTCGTCTTGGCTTCTACTGTAGATGCTCATTAAGAAAGTGAGCGCCCTTTTTCGAAATGACCATCAGAGCATTAGTATTTAGTATATTATTATTAACACACTCTGATGTTCTAATCCTCCTCCTTACCTGAAAAGAAATCTGTTCCAAATGCAAAACAAGCAGAGGAAAGAAGTTGCCGTTTCCATTTTAGTTTCACAGCACCAAGCAGCTTAATACAGATTTATACAAAATAGCTTTATACAAAATAGATGTTTGTGCAGGTAAGATTATCAACCTTGATGCCAACCAAAACCAAGCATTTAATAGTGAGTGCCATACCATGTGCACTAATCAAACAGGTGGCAAGAAAGTAGGGACAGGCAGGCACAACACAGGGTATGTAGACAGTAAACACAGCGTCAGACATAAAGATCTCAAGTGCCTATATACAAATGCACAAGTCTGGGGAACAAACAGGGTGAACTCGATCTACAAATACATGAAGGTAAATATGATATAGTTGGAATAACAGAAACTTGGTGGGATGAAACCCATGACTGGAACATACTGGTAGAAGGATACAAACTATTCAAAAAAAAACCAGACCCCATAAAAGAGGAGGTGGAGTTGCACTGTATGTAAAGGACCACTATATTGCATGAAATGCAATGCAGAAATGCATGAAACCAAAGATGAAAACCTCCTAGAATGCATATGGGTCAATATAAAAGAAAAAAAGAATGACATGGCCATAGGTGTATATTATAGGCCACCCAATCAAGCAGAAAAAAATAGATGTCTTTTTTGCCAGCCAACGAACAAACATATGCAGGAAACACACAACAATAGTAATGGGAGACTTCAATTATCCTGATATCAATTGGAAAACTAATTCTGCAGCAAGTGAGAAATCAAATAAGTTCCTAACCAACCTAGCTGACAACTTTGTTGTCCAAAAGGTAGAGGGTGAAACTAGAGGGACAGCCATACTGGACTTAATTCTTACAAACAGAGAAGAAGTGATAGAGGGAGTTGAAACTGCAGGAACCTTGGGTGAGTGTGACCATGTCATACTAGAATTCAACATAACACAAACACAAGCAATAGAACATAATGACACCAGAGTCTTGGATTTTAAAAGAGCTGATTTTAATAAACTCAGAAAGACCTTGGGAAAGATTTCATGGATGAAAATCCTAAAGGGGAAAACAACTCAAGAATCTTGGGAAACTCTGAAAAGGATGATCATAGAAGCCCAGACCAGCACAATACCACTGAGAAAGAAAAACAAGAAATCCAAGAAGAAACCAGCATGGCTACACAAAGATCTCTCTGGCAAATTGAAAGAAAAAAAGGACAAGTACAAAAAATGGAAAGAAGGACATACAACTAAGGCAGAATATCAGCAGATAGCCAGAATCTGCAAAGACGAAGTCAGGATAGCAAAGGCTCAGAACAAACAAAGACTTGCAACAAAAGTCAAAGATAATAAAAAAAGTTTCTTCCAACATATAAATAACAAGAAAAAAATCAAGGAAACAGTCGGTCCACTAAAGAGAGAAGATGGCAAGGAAGTAACAGGCAACAGAGAGAAAGCAGAACTGCTTAATTCATTCTTTGCATCTGTCTTCACGCAAAAAGAAACTATAGCTCAACCCACCAAAAACATAACTGTAAAAGACAGGCCAGAAATAAAAGTTAAAATAAGCAAAAAAATAGTAAGAGAACACCTGTCTGATCTTGATGAACACAAATCACCGGGGCCTGATGAATTACATCCCAGAGTTTTAAAGGAGCTGGCAGAAGTCATCTCAGAACAACTGCACCATATCTTTCAAAAATCCTGGAGCACTGGGGAACTACCAGAGGACTGGAAAAGAGCTGATGTGGTTCCCATCTTCAAAAAAGGAAAAAAAAAACAGACCCAGGAAACTATAGACCAATCAGCCGAACATCAATACCTGGGAAGATACTGGAAAAGATAATAAAAAAAACAGATCTGCCAACATCAAGAAACAGGTAAAGTAATAACTAGCAGTCAGCATGGGTTTGTTAAAAACAGATCATGCCAAACCAATCTTATTTCATTCTTCAACATAGTGACTAAATTAGTAGATCACCAAAATACTGTGGCCATAATATATTTAGATTTCAGCAAGGCATTCAATTAAGTATACCACAACCTACTTCTTAGTAAGCTAGAAAAAAGTGGAATAGATAGCACCACCACTAGATGGACTCGCAACTGGCTGACAAACCATACTCAACGAGTAGTCCTTAATGGGTCTAAGTCTACATGGAGGGAAATAAGCAGTGGGGTGCCACAAGGTTCTGTCTTAGGCCCAGTACTCTTCAATATCTTCATTAACGATGTAGATGAGGGAATAGAAGAGGAACTTACCAAATTTGCAGATGATACTAAGCTGGCAGGAATAGTTAACACCCAAGAAGATAGGCTCAAGATCCAGATGGATCTTGACAGACTAGAACACTGGGCCATATCTAATAAAATGAAATTTAATATAGAGAAAAGTAAAGTCCTACACTTAGGCAAGAAAAACCAAAAGTACACATATAAACTGGGTGAAACCAGGCTCAATAGGAGTAACTGTGAGAAAGATCTTGGAGTCTTAGTGGACAACCAGCTAAATATGAGCCAGCAGTGTGCAGCAGCCACCCAAAAAGCTAATGCAATCCTAAGTTGTATTAACAGAGGGATACAGTCAAGGTCAAGGAAAGTACTAATACCACTCTATAAAGCCTTAGTAAGACCACACCTAGAGTACTGCATCCAGTTTTGGTCACCACATTATAAAAAAGATGTTGAGACTCCAGAAAAAATACAGAGAAGAGCAACCAGGATGATTAAGGGACTGGAGATTAAAATATACAACGAATGGTTGCAGGAACTGGGCTTGGCTAGTCTAGTGAAGAGAAGGACCAGAGGAGACATTATAGCGGTCTTCCAATATTTCAAGGGCTGCCACAGGGAGGAAGGGGTCAAGCTATTTTCTAAAGCGCCTGTACAAGGAATAATGGATTGAAATTGAACAAGGAGAGATTTAGCCTGGAAATAAGGATAAACTTTCTGACAGTGAGAACAATCAACCAATGGAAAAGCTTGCCCTCAGAAGTTGTGGGAGCGCCATCACTTGAGACTTTCAAGAAGAGATTGGACTGCCATTTGTCATAAATGGTGTAGGGTCTCCCACTTGGGTAGGGGGTTGGACTAGATGACCTACAAGCTCCCTTCCAACTCTGAGTATCTGTTATCTGTTATACAGAACAGTCGAGTTAAGCCATGCCCAGGTTCCTTGCTGTCTTCTTCCTTACACAGCAAATACTGTTTCACTTTCCAAACAGCACTCAACTCTTTCACACACTGACAGGACACTAGCCAGATGAATATCGATGGATGCCGGTAGGCAGAGGCAGAATTTTTACCCCCTTATTTTCCTCCCCAAAAACTAAGCCCAACCACATGGTTTCATAGCGAAGCACGGCTATTGAGCTAGTATATAAGAAATGGAATAGAGATAGCCCTGTTAATTTTAACCATTAATTTTCTCAACATCAGCAGTACGATCTCTACACATTTAGCAACCACACTTAAGTACTGGATTATTCAAGAGAAAATTTTGGACAGGAATAGACTACATTTAAATTGGACAGAACCATCATAACTTATTGTTTGGTCTTGCAGCATTTTTTAGAAAAATATGTTTTTAGACTTTCCCAGATTGACTTTGGCTGGCCCCAGGCAAGAAACATGATTACCTAATGATTTCTGGAAATAGAATTACAACATAAACTGAAACAATTATCCAGGATATCCAAGGCACCAAGAATTGAGAGATGGTTTATTTATACCCTGATACACCAACAATGAAGACTGGGGGAATCTTCATTGGGGTATGTTGTAATATATTTTTTCTTACTGTTATAGTTTGGAAAATGTAATGTTCCTAAAGCAAATCATGTGACATGGAAGACGTTGCAATGATCACCCCTGTAATTTCATTCTATAGATTTTAGTTGACAGTACATTAAAACTTTATTTTTCCTATTTGAACAACAATCTCTGGCAATTAAGATGATTTCTTGTTGATTTTTTGCTGACCAGGTCTTTGATGTAATTTATAATGTTGCAAAGTTTAATTTCAAGAATAAGATATAGTAAAATGACCTGAATACCACTGTATATACTGTTGCTTATGCTTTGATTTGTTTTTATTTTGGTCTTTTCTTGGGCCTGTATTTGTTTGCTGAATTGACTTTAATTAAATTGAATTGAATTTACTTTTGTATCACTCTCATAAAGAAGCAGGAGCCTCATTGATCTATTGTGTAATATTTAATAGCAGCAGAACAATAGAGGAAAATATGTAGGAAAAACATGAATAAAGTTAAATGTTCCCCTTGCACATACATTCCGGCTCTAGTGGCGGTGCTCACTTCCATTATAAAGCCGAAGAGCCAGCACTGTCCGAAGACGTTTTTGTGGTCATGTGACCAGCATGACTAAACACCGAAGGCACACAGAACGCTGTTACCTTCCCACCAAAGTATTTTTCTACTTGCATTTTTACATGCTTTCAAACTGCTAAGTTGGCAGAAGCTGGGACAAGTAACGGGAGCTCATTCTGTTATGTGGCACTAGGGATTTGAACCGCCAAACTGCCAACCTTTCTGATCGACAATTTCAGTGTCTTAGCCACTGAGCCACCGCGTCCCCTCAAAAATATGAATATGAATGAATTTAAACATTTTTTCATCGAATAGCATCATGTCTGAAGCATGTCCACAGAAAATGATTAAAAGTAGTCTCATATAATGAGAACTCAAGATTGTTGCATATTGCTCCTGAACTGTGGAAAACCCTCAATCAAGAGATGTACCTAGTTGTAACATTTTTACTTTAGGAGGGCAGTCAATAGTTTTTTGACTTGGACACTGAAAAATTGCTATTATTTATGAAATTTCTGTTGGTTTTTAAATAGTGTTTAATTTAATTCAATAATTATGTGCTAATGTTATATGTACATGGACAATGTTATGGTAGGGCACCCAAATACTGAATTCTTATCTCTCTATATATATTATTTTACTGACCCTGTAATCCCTTGTATCAGAGTGGAGTTGAAACAACTGAATGGAGCTGACTCTTTACTGGCTGGATGTCCTTCCTGATGCCTGTGTGAGGTTCACAGCATGTATTTTGTTTTTGTGCCCAGAGACAGAAATATCTGCTGCAACCTAGGATAGAATTTGCAGCTTCCTGAATGTGAGTTGAGAGCTCCACTTCTGGGCCACCATGTTGCTCTCTATCTCTTCATATATAAACCTTGAAATTTTCCTGTGGTATAAACACAAAATTCCATTTTGTGGTTCCATTTTTCTCTTTCAGCTCATAGTTGCTGCCTGTAATTGTAAGCAATATGATTAGTGTCATTTATATGAACAGTATCTGAGGGTTTTAGTACTAGAAATCACATTTTATGTAGATAGGAGAAAGGATAATGACTAATGAAGCTTAAAATTTGATACAGACTTTAGGGAGAAGAAGGCAAGGTCTCATCAGTTTTTCCAAAGAGATTGCTGATGGTCATCCTCCTCCCCCCCTCTCTCTCATCTCTCATCTATCTTCATCTAATCATCTAATCTATATACCTTTTCAATGCTGTTCAGAAGGACTATCTATCTCTATTTATCTATCCACCATCATCTCTCTTTCTCTCTCTCTTTCTCTCTAACCATCCTCCATCTATCCATCCATCTAGCCTCATTAGTATCCCCTTTTTACTGACCTCAGATGGACGGAAGACTGAATCAACCTTGAGCTGGTGAAACTCGAACTGCCAAATTGCCAGCAGCCAG
This sequence comes from Notechis scutatus, assembly GCF_049901735.1. NCBI lineage: Eukaryota > Metazoa > Chordata > Lepidosauria > Squamata > Elapidae > Notechis > Notechis scutatus. The sequence goes on along the minus strand of NC_142012.1, from coordinate 141,229,111 downwards.
TGATCAGCAGAAGTAGCTTGTAGTACTGCATTATAACCACTGTGTCACTGCGATTCTTTATATATAGATATAGTGATTATATATAGATTTCTGAAAGAGTGCTTTTGTTGGTTTAAATTTCTGCTAATGAACTCTTCTATAGCTAATGTAACCTTTTAATCTTAAAGTGCTACATTTCTTGATTCCTACATATCTGTAAAACTGGTTTTTCAGATAGAATGGATGTAGTATGCTTGCTCTAAAATAGGATATTGACTTTACCCATACAGCTTTTTTGTGGTGGCCCACACTTTATGAAATAAGTCCCCTCTGAATTCAGATTGATATCAATTCTGACATTTTTGCAGAAATCTGTCAACAAGAATTGTTATACATGGTACTTCCATAATGCTTTTCATTGCTGAATTGGCACATTTGCTTGTTAAGATTTCTCTTATTTCTCCCCCAAATTTCTGTTATATTGGAATTTGTTGCTGGTTTCAACTGTATTTTTCTTTTTAATTTTATTATGGTAAACTGCCATGCGTTGCACAATTTGCCAGTACTAAAATAAAGTTATGAATCGTAGCGCTAGAAATATTTGATAGATGTGAATTAAAACTGGGATAAATTGTGTTTTTTTTTTTACTGAAATAAATAATATTACTTTGTTCAGACAATGCTTTCGGTACATCTTAAAAGCTAAACTAAAATACTACATTCAGAGTCTTTGAATATAACTGAAAGAAATATATAAAAAACCTTGGACAGGAATTAATATTTTCTTTTACTTGGTATCATTTCTGTTTCAATATAGTGTTTGATGAGTTATTTATGTTTTTTAAAGCACCCTTTGGTTGGAAAATGTGGACACAATAAAAAAGCATCTTGAGTTCAAAGTAGTCTTGTTTTCATATAAATCCTTCCTATCACCTGCTGTTTGTTGCTCTTTGGTTATGTCATGAATCCCACTGGATTGTTAAAAAAAAAATCTAACTGGTCCTCTGTAAACTGGTGGTGCCTATTCATTTTCCATGTATGGTTTTGTCCCCACAGCTTCTGATGTGAAACAGATTTTAAGTTTCTGGAGAGTAGAGGTCAACATGAAAGCTGCTTTTAAAAAAATCTTTTGACATTCAGCTTTCTGATTTGTTAAGTTCTGGTTTCTATTATACTTTAGAACTACATCACAAATGTAAAATGAAATTATGCATTAAGTTCTACATTTCATTTTGGTGAGAATGTTTCAGTTCCACCATTCCATTTGGGTGGTAAGCTTACCTCTCCTGAGGTTTGCAGAAACTATAATCTTTTATGTTCATGGCACTTCATAAAGTCTTGGTGGAAATGCAACCTTTTTGAAGGTTTTTCATTTATGTTTCACATCCCATACATGGAAACAGATTAACTGACTACTTCACTTTCATGGTTAAGGTATCTGCAAATCTATTTTGTGTATCATCTAGGGACAGCTGAATCAGCTGATTTTATATTATGTCAGTTGCACTGTTTTCTTGTTTGATTTATATTCTAGCTTTTTTCCATGGGCCCAAAGCAGCTTATATGGGAATCTTCTGCTTTTACCCCCATATCTTTGTGGGACACGTTGGTCTGAGAGTATCAATTGTTGACTGAATTTCTATGGTTCAGGTTGGCTTTAAACCTGCATCTCTCAGGTTTATCTATTCTAAACTTGTTCCAAACTACTTCCATATCAATGTGCACATTTTAGAAACATTTTCTCATATACGTTCTTCATATATTGCTTGACTAAATTATATATAATACAATATAATAAATGTTGTTGCTATAAGGCACATTATTCATTGTTTTCATTAAAGCACCAACTCACAAAGTCCAATAAATGAAGAGCAAACTGATACACGTGTTCTGGTAGTAAGAACTGATATTCTTCACAGTAGTGTTTTCATTGTTTTTATCCCAGTGTAAAAGAAAAGCGATAAAAGAATGTTAAACAATAACTACACTCTTACTTGCATATTGCTCCATGGAGTTTAAATTTTTGAAGTTTCAACTTAAAGGAAAATTAAATGAAACCTTCATCCACCTTTAAATGTGACTTTGACTGACTCACTATTTTGATGTAGACATATTAAGCCTACTATTGATTTATAGAATATAAAATTTTCAATTATTTTACACTGGGATAGAAACATGAAATGAAAATGAAAACACTACTGCGCAGAATATCAGATGTAAATGTCAGTATATTTGTCACTGAGATGTAGATTTTGTCTGCTATGTTTTTTATTTTTGCATGCATGTGTGTGTCAATTTGCTCTTCATTTTATTGGATTGCAAATGTGTGACAACCTTTCCCACAAGTACTATGTACAAGCATTTTCTTTGAGTTTCATAGCAATGCAACTTCTGCTTTTGAGAAGTGAAGGATAGTTGCTATGCTGCTTCACTTCATGCCAAATTGTACTCATTAGAAGGAGCAGAAGAGGTTCTGTGCATATAAGACACATGCACCAAAGCCCTATTTGGCTACTGGATATGCCAAGAGAGGTTGTTGGAAGGGCACCAGGCAAAGCAATGAAGTGAATAATGTTGCCGTCACACTTTGATGAGACAAACTGCTGATGTCTCACATAGGCCTAATAAGTAGCTAATTACCTTAAGAAGCAATGATAAGTTGTTAGGAATGCAAGAATGTAGGATGAAATGCCTACTTCTATTCCACCTATCAATAATTATCCCTAGATAGCAGTTTCTACAGGGGAAATTTCTACATTCTTATAACCATGAATACTTTTCAGCAAAAAAATGAAAAAGAAATGTTCTTACTTTGTCTTATCAAAGAGAGCTGGACATTTTATAATGATGATATGGGTGAAATTTGAACTTAAATTCATTTGCTGGCTTTCTGAACAATTACAAATCCAGATGTTCCTGCTCAGTTGCTGAATTTGTCTTCAAAGATTTATTTTCCATATGTCATACCTGAAGAAACAATGTTCTCTGTAATGTTCCTACCTATAAACATATTTCCTAAAAAGATGTTCCAGGCACCATCATTGTATACATTAGATGCCAAATTCAGACATCAGTTTGTACCAATGTTTAGTCAATGTTTTTTTCTCCCTAGGCTTGGAACAAGTAAGTATGCTTTATTTCATATTCTTCTTAAAACTAAATTACAGGAAACAAAAGAATTCCTTTGTGCGTTCATTTGGAGTCTCAAAACTATCCCACCTACCTTTTACTGGATACATTATCCAAAATCACCAAATGGTTTTCTTCATGATGTTGCAATTTCTTATGTGTCCTATTTTCCATCTCTGTTGGAAAATAATGCGCCCATTAAAAAAAATTGGAAAAACTAAATCCTTTCCATGCTATTATCAAGAAGCTTTGAAAAGTTCTGGTTTTTGATATAGACTGATATAAAGGTAATATAGATTATTGGTACTAAATCATAAATCATCTTGCTTATTGTTCATGTTTCTCTATCCCTGTTTTTGCTTATATTTTGTCTTATTTTTGCAATAATAGTTTTTAAAAAAATGTTTGTTGATGGTTAAGAAAAACCATCAAATTAATTTTTTGCTAAATGAAGTGAATGGCCCATGTGCTTATCCTGAACTGGATAGAGGGACTGACAGGGAGTTCACTCAGTATAAAGTACACTAGAAATGTTATCTACAGTAATTTTCCAATAATTTTATGACTGTGAGATGAAAATATTTGGCATTCTTTTCAATTGGAACATAATTCATGTAGAATATTCCAACAGAATGAGAGATGGGGCAATTTTGTTACAAGCTAAGAAAAAACTTTTTTCTCCATTTTGTGTATTTCCTATATAGCAGCCACAGGCATAGCAACAGGGAGCAGAGCAGAGGTGGTATTCAGCAGGTTCTGACCAGTTCTGGAGAACCGGTAGCGGAAATTTTGAGTTGTTCGGAAAACTGGCAAATACCACCTCTGACTAGAGATTTTACAGTATCCTTCCCCTGGCACACCACCAAGCCACGCCCACAGAACCAGTAGTAAAAAAATTTGAATCCCACTACTGGCACAAAGACTGTTTACATGATCCCTTTAAAATGTGTTTTCAGTGCATGATGATGTTTGTTCTTTTCCCCTTACATCAAAACTATAAGTCTAATGCAATATGTACAGTTTTTTCCATATCAGGGCTATACTCAGAAAGTGACAAACAGACATAGTCCTGCTTTCTTCTCAGTGCATTCGCAAACTGTATACCAAAAATATTTGGTGGTGTGTTCCAACACCATGCAATGCAAATAGATTCAGAAGAAAAGCCTACTGTATCCAAAGGAGCTAAGTTTGCAAACCAGTTGGGATATGTGTGTGTGTGAGTGTGTACGTGTGTTTTACGTATGATATGGTTATGTGTCATCAATGTTTAGCAACCACACTGATATATTTTCACCAGGATATTTTGTCCAGAACCTGATTTTTCAGGTCTTCCAACTGGTGCTACAACTGAATCCATGTACCTACCTGGTGGTCATTCTCCTTTATTTATCCTTCCTTTTCCAGTATTATAGAATCCTCCAGAGAACTAGCTCTTTACATGAGGTGTCCAAAATATGATACTTTGAGCCTGGTCATTTGTACCCATATGAGGTCTCTGAGTAATTTAATTTAAAAAATTTCCATTTTTTTTACTATTTGTATTGCTTCAAGAAATACATTCCTATACCAATTTCAAAAGTATGAATACTTTTTCTATCCTGTATCCCTGTTTTGTTTCCATACAGCACCACATGGATTACATACAGTGCCTGCATAGTTCTAATCTTTGTAGCTACAACACATCACATCCTGTGAATATCTTTTCCAAGAGCTAATCTGCCGCATGTCTTGATTTCTGGCTCCATCCTAAAATGCAGAAACTATCCTCCACTTCAATATTGTTTACAGATGACTGCTGTATCTATTGTTACTATTTCTTTGTATTTAATTTTAGTTTCATTTTTTCACTTTGCTCTTTCACTTTCATTACCTAGGGTTGGCCGGTAATTTGCATTTTTGGCCAGCAGACTCATCATCAGAACAGAAGTTATTGCTATTTCTTCTTCCAATTTTAAAATCATGCTCATCTTCTTCCAATACATCTTTACTCAATATAAATTCAGCATATTGAATAGACTGAAATAACAGAATGAGTATATACAGCCTTGTCCGATTTCTTTGCCAAACTGGAGCCAATCCCATTCACTATATTTTGTATTTATTGTGGCTTTCTGAACAGGGTATAGAGTCTCTCTCTCTCTCTCTCTCTCTCTCTGTGTGTGTGTGTGTGTGTGTGGGCAGGGCTGGCTAGGTGTTTGTGTATAGATGTGTGTGTGTACTATAGGTGTATGTGTGTGTGTGTATTCTTGACTTCAAATACTATCATTCAAGTCTACTTTACACTTTATTTCAAAAGTGACAAGAAAGGATGTACATGTAACTCGTTCCCTTTCTCACATTCCCGTAAATGTGCAAAAAGGAAAATCCTATCTGTCTTTCACGTGAAAAGTTATATGCTTCTGATGTGGATGTAGCACATCCATTGTAAAATGGATTTATTTAAAAATACTTTATTTTTACAATGTAATCAGAAGTACAGAATATATGGATGAAGATGTCACTTTGATTCTTTGGTAAGCAGCTCCACAGAAACACAGAGACTACCTGAGCAAGGATTTTTTTCAGAAGTTTAGCAGGCAAGTTGTCTTATGTGCTTACAAAGTGAGCCAGTTAATTGATCCAGCAACTCCCACTGTTTCCTATGTTTCCATAGGAATTTATCATAATTTTTGTGCCTTCAAGTTAGTCCTGACTTCTGGCTATGCTGGGACAATCCCTACTTTTTATTGACAAAGTTTTCAGCAGTTGTTTTTCTTTGCCTCTTTCCTAGGGCTCAGAAAGAGTGACTGTCCCAAGGTCACCTACCTGGTTTTGTGTCTAAAACAAGACTACAACTATCAGCCTTCTTATTTCTAGCCTGATGCCTTAACCACTAAACCAAACTGGTTCTCATGAAAGCTAAATATTGACTTAATTGACTTAATTCTTCTGAATCAAAATAATTGTCACCTAAATGTGCTTAATCAAGTAAATCTGGTCCATAAAGTTGTGCAAGAGAAAGATAATTTGTGTGCCAAGTTGGTTGATGACTTTCCATTGGGTGCTATTGTCTGTCTAGGTTATCAGGCTACAGAATCAAGATCTTCAGTCTGCAAATGACATATTTTCTACTAAGATATGGCTAAAATGATTGGACTAAAGTAGCTCTATTGAGGGAGTCAGTTGAATGCCTGGAGTTTCCAACCTGGTAGAGCATGGTCCCCAAACTTGGCAACTTTAAGACTTGTGGACTTCAACTCCTCAAATAGCACAGATGGCTGAAGAATTCTGGGAGTTGAAGTCCACAAGTCTTAAAGTTGCCAAGTTTGGAGACCTTTGTGGTAGAGAATGGGGTTGTATCTGGAGCCTTCTTCTCTTCTAAATTTTCATGTATTCAGATCTAAAGAAAGCTCTATTCATATTTGCAGAAACATGAGTACAGCTTTCCCTGGGATCTGGGTCTAGAGTGTGAGCAGTGTTAGTTCCATTCAAACCATTGCAAGTATAGCTCTAGTTCATATCTATAACTACATGTATGAATTTTGAGGGGTGAAGGAGATGCAGGTCTTTTCTGTGCCTACTTTGAAGCCGTTTGTGCATTCAGTTAAATGACTACTGTTTGGTTCACCTTAATGTATGAAGAGGTATTGTACTTCATGGTTGTAACTCTAGGAACTCCATGCAAAATAGTGGAATTAGCACCTTCTTTGTTTTATAATTTTAATTAAACATCTGCATTACTTTAGGATCTCAGAGCTCCAAAATGTAGCACTTAAATGCATTTGTCCAGTAAATTTGGTCTGTCCCCAGGAAAGTTGTTCGTTGGTGACTTCTAGGACAACCTTACTATTTTTTGGTCACCTTATACAAGCAGTGCACCATTGCCTTCTTCCAGTAGCTCCCCTTCCCTCAAGTTCCTAGTGCTGATAATATCTCCCATCTAAATATAAATGATGTCTGACCATATTTGGCTTTTCAAGAGCAAAATTAGTTACATTCTGCTTTCTGAGTAAAAATCTAATTATATGCTTGTATTAATTGAAACAATTTCTCATACCTCCATTCCTCTACTTTACTGATCCTACAGTTTCCATTATCCTGCAAATTTCCCAAGATTCTGAAATAGATTTTAAGGGTATTTAGGGAAACTACAAGAAGAAAGAATGAATTGAAATTTTCTAATGAAATGCTGGGTTCCACCCTTCAAGTTTCAAATGATGCATATAATAAAAATCTAATATTTTTTAAAAATATTAAACACATATAAACCACAGAAATGTTGAACCTAATGAAAATCCACACCCTCCACACCGTTGTTGTTGTTTTTTTTGTAATAATTTTTATTGTTCTTTTTCATCTTCAAGATACATTAATCTTGACTTTAATGGTAGAATTAGAGTTAGAATTCTTTTATTGGAGTTGAAACAGTTTATGACCGGGATGTGAAGGGACTGTTTATATTTTCACAGCCCTCTTTTTACTGTGTCATCATTATTATACACATTATTCTACATATCAGTCCCATATAAATATCTACATTTATACATCTTCATATACATTCATTTACTTTTATCTATAATTTTCTTATTTCCTTCATCTTTATTTCTATTATTCAACCTATACCAATTATTCCAAATTTTGTAATACTCTGACTGTTCTTTCTCTTTTAATTTTAATGTCAATTTGTCCATTTCAGCACAATCTAGAATTTTTTGAATTATTAATTCCTCAGTAGGCATGCTATTTTGTTTCCAACACTGTGTGTATATTATTTTTGAAGCTGTCAGAATATGTAATAGAATATATTTAATCTTCTTTCTCTAGTTCCCCTTAATTATTCCCAATAGAAACAATTCCAGTTTAAATTCTATTCACTCTTCTACTATCTCTTGTAGCCAACTCCATGTTTTAATCCAATATTTTTGGGCTTCCGGGCATGACCATCACATATGGTAGAAGGTACCTTGGTTCTGTCTGCATTTCCAGCATGTGGATTCATATTAGGGTACATTTTAGCCAGTCTCATTGGGGGCAAATGCCACCTATAGAACATCTTATACATATTTTCTTTATAGGCCACTGATTTTGTTAATGTATAATTTTTATTCCACATTTTTCCCAATCTGCTAAATTTATATTATGCCCCAAAATTTTTGCCCATGCTATTATGCAGCCTTTTACTACCTCCTCTTCTAACGTAACATTTAATAAGTAGTTATACATCTTCGCTATACATGTCTCTTCTGAGCCTGTTAAAATTATATCTAATTGTTGCAGTTCAGTGAAATTCCATACTCTTCCATATCTATTTTGTAATTATAAATATGGCCACTAATCTATGAATATACCTTGCTATTTTGATTCCTTATTTGGTTTTAGTTTTTCTTGTTCGTCTAATGCTACCTTCCACACATTGTTGACTGACATTTAGGAGGTCTGATATGCTTTTCCAATGATGTGTCAAGCCCATTATAGCAGAATGAACTACTAATGTAACATTCCTGACATAATATGATGTATTTAACCACCTGAATGATGTATCCACCAGACAGACAGAATTTCACTCCTGCAAAATGAAAGAGAAAGCAATATAGGTGAAGTGGAACATCTCTCCTTTTTACATAGCTGAAAAACAATGCAATTATCAGGTGTAAATGTTCAACCAATTAGTTAGCTTGATCAAATGAAAACTCCTAGATGTATATAAGGTAACTTACCATATGCAGCTGAAAGTTTTATACTGCAAAACAACCAATGCTGCTTTCCCATGAAAAGCAAGTCGTTGTCATCGTTGTCGTCATCATAGTAGTAGTAGTAGTAAAAATAATAATAAAATTAGGTATTAAATTTCCTGGATAAAGAAAGCAGACACATTACTCCAATTAATTGGAGATATATGGCCCTCTTTAGCAATAGCAATACACTTAGACTTATATACTGCCCCATGGTGCTTTACAGCACTCTCTGATGTTAAAATGTCAACACATTGCTCCCAATAATCTAGGTTCTCATTTTACTGACTTCTGAAGTATGGAAGGCTGAGTCAACCTTGAGCTGGTCAGGATTGAACTCAGCAGTATTCTAACCACTGCATCACCAGGGCTCTTTCCTCAACATATAATGAAACAGAGTGGGGAATAGAGTAAGCAATAGTGGAAACTCTTAAAAAAATCATTGATACAATCTCAACCTTACATAGGGTTAAACCAACCAACCTCTGATCGTTAGGGGTGTTAGGCACAGGAAAGGGGGAGCAGGATGGAGTAAGCCATAAGACATGTATAGATTATATGGAGAGCAAACATATCTAAATAAATAAACATCATGGCACAAACTCTGCTCTTTTTGTTCTTGTGTCATGACATCATAAATTTACATCTGAGTGATAGGTTAAAATGTAAAATGATGCCTCTTTCATCATTTTCATAAAATCTTGGTGTGTGTGTGTATGTGTATGTATGTGTGTGTGTGTGTATACACACATATACATATACATAATACAGTCTTTAAAAAGTCTGACTCACAGACGAACACAATACAGAAGCCTGATGATGGCAGATGAGATTCTGCCGAAACGTTGCTACAACTTTAAAAGAACAACTACAATGATGTGGGAAAATACCCGAACAAAGCTGAATATATATATATATATATATATATAAATATTAAGAAAATTATATATATATATATATATATAACCAAATTTTGATCACATGACTATGGTGGAACTGGAATTTATTGGCAATATGTTATTCAAACTTTTATTCTAATCATCTTTCATCTTTCATTGAAACAATAGTCATACAGAGCTGAGAAAATGCAGAACTCCCTCATAATTGTGATACTTGAAAAAAAGTTTTTCTTTATCAACAACAAACAAATGTTAATTGGAATATAACTTTGCTCCCAGAATAGCCTGCTATTTTGCATATGCATTCTCTTTGCTTTTTTTTCTGGAAGAGTTTCTTTTTAACCATTTAAAAATCTATTATCAATCTTCCTTTTTAAGGTGGGACTCAGTGATCCATACAATTGTCTTGAAAACAGAAATGATTTGATACTGTCTTCTTCTGGGATGCTTTTTACTTTCCAGTAGCCTAGCCCTGAACCAGTGCCATATGAACCAGGCCTGATCCTTTTTAAGCTTCAGAGTCCAAAAGGGTCAGTCATGTGCTGCCACCTGCTGAGATTCTTTTTCTGTACTATGAAGCAAATAAGCAACGCAAAAAGCACTGAACAAAAAATGGGAAGCATTGAAAACCTCATTTCCAATTCTGTACTTTATTATTATAATTTTGTTTGTTCTTGAATCTTCTGATTGACTTCGTTTGACTTCATAATCATCCATGATGAAATTCTTTTGTGATGATTCCTATCTTTTATAGTAGCAAACTGGTCAATCAGGACTACACTTACAAAGGGTGCCAATGAAATGCCTTGGTCACAGGAGTCCGCATCACTTTTGGGTAAGTTACGGCAACCAGTTCCTAAAGCACATTTAATTCATCTGTTTGGTGGTAATTAAGTACTCTGTTGGGTATTTTTATCAATGGATGGATGGTTGTAAATGAAAGGAATGTCCATGCATTCAAAATATTATCTTTAAAACCTTTGCATTGGCTTCAGAGTCTTAGACGTTCAGTGAAGTGACCTGTTGGATTTTGCAGCAGCAAACTTGTCTGTTGAGAGATAAGTGTGTAACATGCAAAGCATCATGCATTTGTAAGCAAAAATTGTACATGTATAAAACAATTCAATTTTTGACATGCAGCATGTGTTTTTATCTCAGAAACAGATTAATTCTTCAGCATTTATTATCTTTTACATCAATCACTTGACAGCACAGATGTAAATAAAAAGGTGCAATTCTTTTCAAATTTTAAAAAAATGAAACATGGAGCCCTACCCTGCCCTATCAACACTCTAGGCAGTTAGGAATTAAAAAAGCCATTTTCCTCCAGAAAACAAAGATTTGATCCTGTTGGAAAATGCAAGAGGTTTTAAAAATAGGCAAAGGGAAAAGACACATAATAATTATCATCAGAGGTGAGGGATAGAAAAAGCAGTTTTTTCTTCATTTTGAGCATATTCTCCTCAACATTTTTGTACCTGGCATTAATAAAAGAAACAAAAAAAAATCAGCATGAAAATGAATACTGTTTGGTCCCAAAATTTTAAATTAACAGTTCTATTCTTTGTATTCCAGCCCTTTTAAGGAAAAAAAATCTAGATATATTTTCTAACTTTTTTTTTTTACTAGGTCATTTGATTCTATGTTCACCTTAATCTGTTTCTGTAACATTGCAGTGGTCTAGCTTCGTTCTAAAAATTAACTCTTTATTTTACTCACACTATCTTGTACTTATAATACCACATACAGAGAAACACACACGTCTATATGATTACCTTTGCTTAATGCCAGCACTGCCATTGCTTCATTTATTTGTGGATGCTGCAGAAATCAGCTCTTTCTCAGAATGTTGTCTGTCTCTCAAATGTACTGCAGGAAAAAAAATCCCACTTATTAGCTGCCGGCAGGAGCAGCAGAGAGAGAATGTAAAACAACAGTCTTCATTATTTGAGACATGCCACGTGCTAGTGGGTCCCCAATATCTCTTATTAGAAAAGGGGCAGATTTCAGGATTATGTTCTACTGCTTCAGAATCCCAACCATATTCAAATGAAAAGAAATGGATTATAACCCAGGATTTTTCTGTCTAAATTCAGAATTATATTTTTAAAACTTGCGTACAACAAAGGCACCCATTATCCATTCCCTGTCTTTAACTGTACATAGAGGGGTGGGATGCTACCGGTTCGGCCCAGTTCTATAGAACCAGTAGCTCTGTTCTACAGAACCGGTTTGGTGTCTGCTGCTCTTCTTGGCCCGGCCACCCGCCCGGGCTCTTGGATGTCCTTTATTTCCTGCTTTTTCAACCTCAGCTGCTTTGCTGGAAAGAAAAATTATGGACTGTGCTGAAATGAGTAAATTGACATTTGAAATTAGAGAGCAAGAAGATAAGCAATTTTATATGATATGGGATTTGTTTTATCAATGGTTGGACAAAAAGACATAATAGATAGATAGATACAAAATAGATCATTTTGTAATAGAAGTTCAATAGATTGATATAAAATATAATATAGACATATATAACCATTGGCTGAAAGTACAATATAAATTTCAAAATAAAATTTGGAATATCTCTTATAAAATGATGGAATAAATAGTTTAGTCATGGATGATTAATAACTGACAAATATATAAGCATATGTTAGTTTGACAATGTGAAAATTTATATAAACTGTGAGTAATGACTACGAAAGGATAGCACAAAAGATTTGTAACCAACATATAACACTATTATATATGTCCTACAAGGCAATATACATACACACTGTATGTATATAAAATGAAAGATAGTTTTATGTTTGTATGTTTTGTTTGTATATGTTTGTCTTAAAAAATAAAACTTTTTTTAAAAAAAGAAAAAGCAGGAAAGAAGAGGATTTTCAAATGCTGTGCACCTGCGCGCACCTGTCTGGGCGGCACAGCTGAGGTTTTTAGGAAATAGTCTACATGCACATTTAAAATGCACTCTCACCAGGGGTGGGATTCTACCTGCCGGAGAACTGGCAAATCATGCCACTGGCTGGCCCTGCCCCACCCACTTACTCCTTACCTGGCATGCATGCCATCAAACTTGACTGCTAAGTTGCTATTTTTCCTTTCACCTCCCTGACCTCCAGCTATTCTGCTGTGCTGGGAGATTTAGATTAGCTAGAAAGCAGGATTGGATTTCTTCTTTTCTAGCTAATCTAAAAGCAGAGCTGAGCCTGAAGCTTCTATTATTCAGTGCAGACTCAGGTAGCAGATGGCAGAAATACAGATCTCTAAGTGAATCTGTGATTCTGTGAGCAACTCAATCTGCCTGCCTGCTCTGCCTGATTTTGGGTAAAAGTTGCTCTTTTTTAAATAAAAAATTCAATATGTACATACATGTGTTGTGAGATAATTTTGTAAGTTTGCTTGCTAGCAAATTTTATGTGACAGACTCAAGTAGTCAACTGCAGAATGATAGATCTCTGAATGAATCTGTGATTCTGTGAGCAACTCAATCTGCCTGCCTGCTTTGCCTATAATATTTACATACAAGCCATGCCCAGCCAGTCACATGACCACCAAGCCACACCACAAATTAGGCCAAACCCATAGAACTGGTTGTTAAGAAATTTGAATCCCACCCCTATGGGATTCAAGCATTCTTACAAGCATTCTTCATTTCAAAGGTATAATTTGGATGGGAGAACTTTTTTATTTATCTAATGACTGGGAATCTCAAGTAACAAAGAAATCCACAAGTAGTTACTCAGTCTTAGTGAAACAGACTTTAAAATATAGCTACTCGTCTTTTTTCTTTAGAGGAGACAGACTAAGAATCTTGTGGGATATATTTGGGGCAAAGAGTTTGGAATACAGAATGAGCAGTTGTAGCATTAAGTGTGAAATTCTAACTTTATTTCCCTAAAATTTTCTACTTTTTCATGTTATTTTTCTTTCTTTATGTTATGCAAAAATTAATTTTAACTTGTTTACTTCAAATTCCTGAAAGCTAAGAAAGTGACTCATGATCCTACAAGCTCTGGGAAACTGATGGTAAATCTATCTTTGCTTTCAGAATCTTTCAGATATATGCTTGTGTATTCTTTTGATAAGTAAGCCTTTCTATAATGAGTACATAAAAATGGTAAACTGCTTCTAATGGTAAATATTAAAATCAAATATTATTGTAGAATAGATACAATCTATTTTCTGTCAACTACAAGGGAGAAACTTTTTTTCTAAAATATACAAAACCATTCAATAATCCGTGTGTATGTATGGATGTATACACATCATTCTTCATATGACTGAGCATAATCCAACAGTAAAGCTCTTTTTTATTGAAGTTAAATTCCTCAAGATCAGAGTTTGATCTTGTCTAACAGTCTTGTAATTTATCTGTGTTTCAGTGACAAATTTTTAAGATTCAGCAGTACATAAACTACTCATACAAAATACCTTTTATTGTTTGAAGGTTGTTTTGGTTTTTTTAATTATGTAACATTGTATCTGTTTTAATTGTATTTTGAATGTGTGTCCAAAAACAGAAAGGTCATATATACAATTACTTACCAATTAGACACTAATATTGTGGATGTTAAATGGGCCTTCTTTACTGAAAATGAACTATAAAAATAATGTCGTATTGGTTTAACTCCTAACCACAATATAACTTTGAAAAATTTCATGTTCAGTGCGATGTGGATGCTATACCACCAACCAACTGAATATCAAGGCTCAACAGATAAAAGCTTATAAGAAGACTGGGTAATAAGGAAGAGGCTAGGGTCCCTAACTGTGGACTCAATTTTTGCTATAATTCATAAATGCATACACACATAAGTACACACACAAATAAAATGTGATTAGGAAAATGTTAATATAAAAAGCATATTAACTTTTCCATTGTTCATTTTATTTCTCCTTATCTTTATCTTCTTAGGAGGTGCGCTGCAGGAACTTGATAGTTCTTAGCCAAGAAATCTTTATATAGTTGGATTTTAGACATTGTGAGTTCATAACAAATCCATTATATAAATACTCCCCAAACTAAAGAAATATATACATATATTGTATATGTTAATACTGGAAAAATATACAGACAGCAGGCAGATTTGTGCATCTGTGACAACTCTGTTGTTACCAGACAAGTAAAATTCTATCAACCTGCCTAGAGATAAGATCAATTATAAAAAAATTGTTTTCACAGTTCCAAAACTGAAAAAGAAGCAAAAATATTGTAAACTTTGCTTCTTTTAGCTGATAGACTTTCTATTCCTAGAATGAAGAAATAGGCAACTCAAAAAAATGAGGATAGTTTTATGATTAGAACGTCTTTTTGAAAATTCAGTAAGCTACTGGAGCAGCACAAAAGTACTTATTGAATAAATAAGAATCTGTTGCTGCTGATTTAGCCTCAATGATATAGAATGTTGTCTACGAAAAACTGCCCTTGAAGATGGCTCAAAAGTTTTAGACTATAGACACCTCTAATTAGCTTGTGTAGATAGGACTAGAGATGAAACTATCACAGTGATATTATTCATGTTCATTTATCAATGTGATTGTAAGCCTCAAAGTGTTAATTGAATGGGTCTTCTTATTCACCAATTGGAAAAATGTGGCTTGTTTTTAAGACTGCCTTCCAATAAAATGCAGGTAAACCTTGACTTACAAGCCCAACTGAACTCAACATTTCTGTTCTAAGTGAGACATTTGCTAAGTGTGACATTTGCTAAGTGAATTTTCCCACATTTTACAACCTTTCTTATCACAGTCCTTGAGTGAATCACTGCAGTTGTTAAATTAGTAACATGGTTGTTAAGTGAATCTGGCTTCCCCATTGATTTGTCAGAAGGTTACGAAAGGTGATCACATGACCCTGGGACACTGCAACCATTACAAATATGAGTCAGCTGCCAAACATCTGAATTTTGATCAGATGACTATGGAGATGCTGCAATGGTCATAAGTGTGAAAAAAAAATCATAAGTCACTTTTTTCAATGCTGTTGTAACTTCAAATGCTCACTAAATGAACTGTTTTAAGTCAAGGACTACCTGTATTGTCTCACCCTCTCTTTGACAGTATTTTGGAAAATGGTGAAAATTTCATTAGCATAACCTTGGACTTTTTGTCAGTGCTGAGATTAAAGGCTTTCAATCCATCCTTGAACTGGCAGAAAACAATATCAGTGAGAAATACATTATTCCCTTTACCAGTTCCTATTCTGCTTCTTTTTCTTTATCCTGACTAACTAACAAATGATATTGTCCTAAATTTTCATATGCTTTTCATGATTAGACAAAACAGTTTGGTTTAATTCTCTAATTCTCCCTTTTTACCACAATAGCAGCTGTCTGGAACTGAACCTCACAGATAATGAGGGTCACCTTTATTTCCTGTGCTTATTATTTGTTGGATAAACACTTTTATAGGAATTGCTGAAGGTGTATTTCTTTTCCAAGAAGAGACAAATAGCAGAGTTTCACTGTTTGCAATCTACTATCCTTTTAGTAGATTGTATCATACAATAGAGAGTGGATTGCCTAGGAGCAGACATGTTGAAAACTATTTGTATGGTAGCATTCTGTGAAGGGACTCACAGAGATTGCAAAGAAGGAGGTTTTCCTTTCTTTTCTTTTTATGTGATGAGGGAGCAAGTTTTTAATTCTCAGGGTGATCTACACTGTGATTACTTTCACTCAAGACAAGGTGTTTATTCTGATTCTGAAAGTCCAAAATGGATTGTAATGAACATTCTTAGTAGCTTTCCTTCAGGTGTCCTCACTAAATGATTGGACTGATGTGTAACTTTCAACCATGGAAGATTGTTGCTTGGCTGTGGGTTAGTCTCTAACTTTTGGTCCAGAGTGCTAGTATCAGGATAAGATTACTTAAAGCTGAAATAGGTTGAAGATGAAACCCAACAGCATTCTTCAGTTTGTGCAAAAAAGATCACTTGACACCCTGGATGGGATGGATCCCTTTATAAAAAAACAGGTCTGCAACTTGGGTCTCTTGGACTCATACTTACTTCAAAATAGGCAAGTGGATGCCAGTTCCAGACGATGCACCAGTTATAGACCTGCTGGAAGACCTGACAGTGATTAATCACAAAATTAGCCAAATGCAGTGGCTCTACCAGGAATGGCTTGAATGGTCTAAAATATAGTAACATATATATTGGCAACCATACTCATCCCAGTCATAAATAGTTGAGTTATGACATTGTATTAGTCATCAGAAGTTTATACGTACTATTCAAACTTATAAAACTTATATGGCTTGGGATCTAGGTGTTAAGATGAATACTCCTCCGTATGGAATCAGTCAATCTGATCAATCCAGCCCAAAGATATCATCAAAATTTATTAATTGTTTCCCAGGTTTGTGTAATAAAGGGAGTAGGCTTCCACAAAACATGTTTTGCAATCATTCACATGCAATGGAATGGTTGGGCAGGCACACTCATTATTGGCTTTCTGGAAGTTGTTGAGAATGGAATTGTCCTAGAGGACATACAAACTGTGAAAACAGTCTCAATTTGGCTTAGTGCTTATTTGTACTAACTGATTTTTATCATATCTTGATTTTATTGTCCTGGAGTATTGTTTTATGTTTTGTGCATGATACACCACTAGGAGTCATAAGTCCAGCAGTATAAAAATGCAGTACATAAATTAAAAAGTGCTATGTAAGCTTCTTGAGTTCAACAAATTCACCTTAAAGGAAAAAGAAAATTATTTCTTATGGGGATCTGTTAACTAAGAAAAGTAATTATGCTGCCCACCTTGAGGTATTTTCAAAACCAGATGAAGACTTGTAGGTATTTTTGTAATTAATATTGATTTTAAGTATTAGCATTATATTGAGATGGTGACTCTTACAAATGTATGTATACACAATTTGTCATGTGAAGATACCTGCATGCTACTGATTTAACAGATTTTATGATTTTAATGTTTCTCTTTTAAATCATATTGAAATTGTCCGGAAAATTCCAGTTACTCAGTGCATAAAAATTGAATAGAGGTTTAAAATACAAATTAGAGGGTATATAATTTAAGTGAAAAAAAAATCCCTGGATTTTAAACCCCAGTATTTTCTTCAGTGAATGCTGATTTCATCTTTTGACAAATTTCTCAGTCATGAACTTAACCATCTCTAAGCACATGCTTACCACAGAGATGGGAGAATACAAAACAATATAGAATGCAAATTATTTACTAATTTGTTTAATAGCACTGAGTACCTCAAAACAAGTAAATTCAGTGCAACTTTTTCCCAAGAAAGTCTACCTGATTTTAAGTCAGAGAATATGCATGTTTTTCAAAAATAAGGCCTACTGTATTCAGTGACACTTCTTTCCAGCCAATGCATTCTAAATTCTGTATAAGTTATATATCTATATCATCAGGAACAAATCTTTTTATAGAAATAATGCCATACATTGAAAATGCTTCTCACATTTTCTTGGAGAAACAGTAATATTCCCTGATGTTGAAAATCCATCAGATTCAGTTTCTACCATTTTCTGACTAGCAAAAAAGAAGATAATATTTTTTTAAAGTGCCAATACTTTCCTCAAACATTTCCAATGGCTATGCCAGTTTGCTATGGTAATGCCAGGTCATCTTGTCAACATTCATAACAAATATAGTTCTCAGCCAATTTTTCAGGGTATAAACAATATAATTTCCTATACAGTACATCTGATTATTATTTTTCTTTTGGGCTATTATGGTACAAAGCATATAGTTGGCTAATAAAGGGAGACATGAAACAACTTGAGCAACTCAACCATAAGTTTTCAGTTTTTTTAAAAAATATTTTTAAATCAAGTCCTTTGCTTCAGATTAGAATCATGACTTTTCTATAAGATGAAGGTAAAGATTCCACTGCACCTGCATGCTAGTCATTTCTGGCTCTAGGGGTGGTACTCATCTCTGTTTCTAAGCTGAACAGCCAACACTTCTGAAGACATCTTCATGGTCATGTGGCTGGCATGACTGAATGCTGAAGGTGCATGGAACGCTGTTACCTTCACACCAAAGTGGTCCCTATTTTTCTACTTGCATTTTTTTACATGCTTTCAAACTGCAAGTTGGCAGAAGCTGGGACAAGTAACGGGAGCTCACTCCATTACGTGGCACTAGGGATTCAAATAGCTGAACGCTGAACTTCTGATTGACAAGCTCAGCATCTTAGCCAGTGAGCCACCATCTGCCCCTTTCTATAGTGTGTGCTTATGTTGAGCTCTTAGCTCAGGGTTGAAAAACTAACATTTCTCGACATCTTAGACAAGTTAAAATAAAAAGCAATTAGACTCTTCTAAGCTTAGATCTCAGTAGGAAGGAGAGTTTTATGTAAATGCCTATTGTTCTGGTATACTCAATTCCTATTGGAAATCAACAATATAATACCAGAACATCATGGCAAAATTATTATTTGGCAAAAGGCATTTTCATGTTTGCTATAAAACATTGGATGAATTAAAAAAAACCTGAAATAGGGAAAAGAAAGGTAACTAAAGAAAGCAGTGAGCTAACAAAGAACATTGATATACAAGCTTACTCAGGAATAAGTCCCATTGACTCTAGTGTCTACTATGATGTAGTCATAGTTAGCACTAAATTTTTACTGTTACCAGAAGTAATCAAAACTAGTCATAAAATGCATTTACTTCCCCCAAATTACTTTAACAATGGAATTAATATATTGACAATATTTTCTTTCACACATTGTTTTAATTTAAAAGATTGTATTTCATTATTTTACAAGCTATTCAGAAACTAGTTGATGGGAAACCACAAAAGCCACAGTAAATCAATAAATTAATTAATTTTTAGCAGCTTATTTAAAAAAAGATCTGAATAAGAATTATAAAATTGTTTACAGGACAATACATGTGACTATGAATGGAAAATAAAAAGCAAAAAGATAAGGATTAATAATGTTGCAAGTACTTTGTCATTATTTTCTCTACTATGTTGGGCAATATCGTTTTCATTTATAAAGATAAATGTATCTTTTGCCAGGCCTTAAGGGGCAGCAGAGGGAAGTAAACAAAGCTAGGGCACACCACATCTAAGTAAACAGAAAGGATGTAAACCCTTCAGCCTCAACTGTCAAGAGTCCTGCAAATTAACAGCCAGCACAATGGATCCTTTGGAAACAAACTTAATCCACCCGCATGTATCTACATGAGGGCCATGCATAACAATGTGGACACTGGCTTTCCATTACACTTGCCACTACAGGCTGTCAGTGATTTGAAGAAATGACAATTTCCTAAGCTTTTCCCCCTTCAGAATGTCCCCACTAATGTGAAATAGAAGTGACTTTACTTAAAAAAGAAAAAAAATACTATACCTCCACTTTACCCCCACTTTCCTCAGAGATACAAAGAATGGAGGCGATGTACTTAGACCACTGACCCCCTACCAGTTTACCTTGTGGGATTATCTGTGCAGGTGTTAATATAATTGAAGGTGTGGTAGCAGATACAACCCCTAATAGCTTTTGCTAGATGGAGATTACCTAGGTAGAGAATGCAGAGCTGTACCTGAAGAATAGGCATGTGAGTGCCTTATTAACATATAGCCATTCAGTGGCAGCTGCATATCTGCAAAGAGGGGGAAAAAACCTTTAAAGAGCCTATTCATCTATGTTAATGGGCCCATTGCACATTACATTGTGTGGGAAATTAAGTCTCTGGCTGTGAACTTCCTGTGCTGAGTTAGCTGCCTTGAAACCCCCCCGCCTCTTTTTTTTTTTTTCTTCATTTTATTATTGCTTCAGCATTATTATCTACTCCTGGAAATAAAAACAATCACTTATTTCATTGGAGAAGTGAAAACAGTCTCCAATAATAAACTAGCCAAAAAGTTCCTTTGCTTTCTTATTTTTTAGTGAGGGAAACAACAACAACAACAAAATCAAACCAGTGTTTGCAAATTGAAGCAAGACTTCAAATTAACATTATGGCCTATCAAATGTGTAGAGCTATCACATGCAAGGCAAGATGGACCCAACCCTCTCCTGCTTCTAAAATATGTGCCAGTTAAATTGTTTTTCCATATGCAATGTCCTTGCCTGTGATTTTTATATACAGCCCTAACACACAACACAAATGATATAATGGTAAAGAGTTTTTGTGCATGTGTTTAGATGAGAACAATAGGTACTTTTAAATCAAAAGATAGGAGTGACTTATTTCAAAGTTGATAAAAAAATATTGAGTTGGATTCTTTATATTTTTCTGCACACACACACACACACCCCGCTTCCCCCCCCCTCCAGGACATTTACAACCAGTGAATTTCTGAAATAAAATAATTAATCTCACTTACATATCAGAATCCAAAACCTGAGAAACTGGTTCCTAAAGTTCCAAGAATGTTTATACTTGATTATAACTGGATTATCAGTGTATGTGACATATGTGTGAAAGAGAGATAGAAAGAGAAGCGTATCTTTGATCAACTTATTTGGTTGGGGACAAAGACAGAATATTGTGATATTGGATTTATAAAATTAGTATTAAATATACTTGAACATTTGTTGTAAAGTTTTGTCTTCCATATATACAGTCTGTTGATGCATAGCTATATTAGCATTCATATATACATAACATACATGACTACTGGTTATGTAGATTACAATAAAGATATAACCGCATCCATGACAGTGATGGTGGAAAAAGAGTACCTATGTTACTTTTCTTTAATCTGAAGCAAGTAATTATCATCAGAATGTATTGTAACAAATCTTCATCTTTTCTTTATGACCCAAATGCTACACATTGAGTCAATGCTATTATCACCCACTGCCATCATAATCATCATTACCATCAGCAGCCTCATAAAAGAAAGCCTAATGATCAATACTAACTGATTGCAACTCAATTAAGAGAGACCCTTCCAGAGTATTTTTAATCTGGCTTCTTTCTTTCTTTCTTTCTTTCTTTCTTTCTTTCTTTCTTTCTTTCTTTCTTTCTTTCTTTCTTTCTTTCTTTCTTTCTTTCTCTCTCTCTCTCTCCCTCCCTCTCTCTTTCTCTCTCTCTCTCCCTTCCTTCCTTTCATTCATTCATTCATTCATTCATTCATTCATTCATTCTCCAATTCATTCATCTGCTATTTTTCTACATAACACTACTTTTCTGAATCTTGTTTCTCTTCTTGCGTAACAAAACACATATAACAGAAAATAAAAGTATGATACAAGGGGGAAAAAGATGAAAGACCTATTTTGCAATCGTTCATTAAGCCTAATCACAAATTAGCATTTGGTGTGGGAGAAAACTGACAATATCATTGACAGCAATAAATAAAGCAAACAAATGGATCTCCAACAAATCAATTCAGTGTTTTTACCTGAGGTAGACATAACCAGGATCAAAGTATCAATTTCAGACATGTTATGCAAACGCCCAGCACTATGGAGAAGGTTTTAATGCTGGGAAATGTGTTAGGAAAGAGACAAGAACATGAGCAGTAAGGTGGATGGACTCAGTTACAGTGGTTGTGAATGCACTATTGGAAGCCCTGATGAGTAGGTTAGGGAGAGATCATTATGGAGAAAACCTATGTGGATATTAAGAGTTGACACAACACATTCTCAATCAAACTGGCTAGCAGTGATCCTCATTGTTTCATTTCCTAACAAGGAATATTTACCCTACATTATACAGTATATCATATTCAGCCTGCTCCCCTGTACTCTGACATATTAACATAATCCATTTGAAATTGTTTCAAATAAATGATAAAAGAAATAATAGCCAGTTGGTTTTGTGTTTTTATTGTGAAATGCAAATAGATGAAAGACTTCTAATTCAATTTATTTCAAAGTTTGTTGGAGAAAATTATACATACCTATACCCTAATTCTTCACTGTTTTATTTCTGTTTGGAAGAATATATTTGGCCTGAGAGCTGTGATTTTGATATTAATCCAGGTTTTTATATTTTATTCTGTACAAAAATGATTCTACTGTTTTCCACCATTACACAGAAAGTCATTTATTTTTTACATTTAAGACCATATATTTCAAGAAAAAAATTAAAAATATATTAGTACTTTATACAATAATTAAAGATCTGTGTATGATCATTCTTATGAAGAAAACTTTACATAAATAATTAACAAGCAATGATATGAAAGAAACTTGAGTTTGTGTCTGCATATAAACTACTATAATAGTTCATATTAAATGTTCAGTAGCTGTCAATTGATACATGGAGATGACCATAATGACTATCTGCTTAGCTTTTTAGATCAGCCAAATATGACTATTTAGCTTGTGCCACTTAGCTGGGCTTATTAATAACATAGGTTTGCTAGTTTAAAAGGCTGTGTGTGTGTGAATTCACATTAATCCTTAATCAGGTCTCTTTCTCACAACAATCTAAGTAATAAACCATGGATTGCATACCCATAGTAGCTCAATTCACTCAACATATTCAAAATGAGAACCAATATATTTTATATTTAATGTCATGTGTGAACTCAATTGTTGACAATATTCAAAGTCAGAAGGTACATAAAAAAGGGTAGGGGAATAATTCCTCCAGAAAAAGCTTGCAAAGGTGATTCCCCCCTCATGAGTCTTTGATATCCAAGTTACAAATCAACAGGAGCACTTGAAGAAGATTGAGAGATTGCATATAGATTACCAAGTAGTTTATATTATACTGAAAAATATAATAGAGAATTAATATATTCTGGTCCTCTAACTTCCTCCATTGTAAATTGGAGGTTGAATAGGAAAAGAGAAACAGAGAGATCTGTTGTTTCCAACCCTCCATGACTAAGAATCTCTCTTAACTCATCTAGAAGCAGATGAACTGACCAATGTTTCCCCTTCTTTCCCACTCTGATTTCATGCATTTATCAGCCTTTATTACTCACTAGCCACACTGTGATGCTTTTTGAAGTTGAAACAAGCCTTGCAATTTCTTTCAGCCTCATATAGTTAACAATGAAAGCAACAAAAGGACCTTCAGAGTGCTTCATATTTCTAGACAAAGATAGCTGAACTACATAAAGAAAAGAGTCACCATTCATATTTAAATGAAGCTTAACTTAAACTTTAAATTAAATTTCCATCTTTCGTGTTATCTTGTCTGCTCTGTTTTTGTTGGTATTTGTTTTGTGTGATCTAGTTGCAAAAAAATTCATATGGTTCCTTCCCATCTGGAAAGAGTGTGTACCTGAACAATATCTGCTCTATAATATGAAAAGAAATATCTACCAATCTGCTGGTTGCATAGATTGCCTCTGCATTAACAGTCTGCATTAACAGAAAATAAATGAGTCTTTTGCTGCTTAGTGTTTGACAGCACCAATGATTCAACAAACCATTTTTTTGCTTTACAGATACAGGTGAAACTCAAAAAATTAGAATATCATGCAAAAGTTCATTTATTTCAGTAATGCAACTTAAAAGGTGAAACTAATATATGAGATAGACTCATTACATGCAAAGCAAGATAGTTCAAGCCGTGATTTGTCATAACTGTGATGATTATGGCTTACAGCTCATGAAAACCCCAAATCCACAATCTCAGAAAATTAGAATATTACATGCAATCAGTAAAACAAGGATTGTACACAGAACAATACCGGACCTCTGAAAAGTATAAGCATGCATATGCACTCAGTATTTGGTTTGGGGCCCTTTTGCAGCAATTACTGCCTCAATTCGGCATGGCATGGAAGCTATCAGCCTGTGGCACTGCTGAGGTGTTATGGAAGACCAGGATACTTCAATAGCGGCCTTCAGCTCTTCTGCACTGTTCGATCTCATGTCTCTCATCTTTCTCTTGGCAATGCCCATAGATTCTCTATGGGGTTCAGGTCAGGCGAGTTTGCTGGCCAATCAAGCACAGTAATCCCACGGCCATTGAACCAGGTTTTGGTGCTTTGGGCAGTGTGGGCAGGTGCCAAGTCCTGCTGGAAAATGAAGTCAGCATCCTCATAAAGTTCGTCTGCCGAAGGAAGCATGAAGTGCTCCAAAATCTCCTGGTAGACGTCTGTGTTGACTCTGGACTTAATGAAGCACAGTGGACCAACACGAGCAGATTATATGGCTCCCCAAATCAACACAGACTGTGGAAACTTCACACTGGACTTCAAGCATCTTGCAGTGTGTGCCTTTCCATTCTTCCTCCAGACTCTGGGTCCTTGGTTTCCAAATGAGATGCCAAAGTTGTTCTCATAAAAAAAGAGGAATTTGGACCACTGAGCAACAGACCAGTTTTGTTTTTTCTTTAGCCCAGGTAAGACGCTTCTGATGTTGTTTGCTGTTCAGGAGTGGCTTGACAAGAGGAATATGACATTTGAAGCCCATGTCCAGGATCCGTCTGTGTGTGGTGGCTCTTTGATGCACTGACTCCAGCCTCAGTCCACTCCTTGTGCAAGTCCCCAACACTTTTGAATGGCCTTTTCCTGACAATCATCTCCAGACTACAGTCATCCCTGCTGCTTGTGCACCTTTTTCTTCCACACTTTTCCCTTCCACATAACTTTCTATTAATGTGCTTTGATACAGCACTTTAGGAACATCCAACTTCTTTTGTAATTATCTTTTGAGGTTGTCCCTCCTTATGGAGGGTGTCAATGATGGTTTTCTGCACAACTGTCAGGTCAGCAGTCTTTCCCATGATTGTGATTCCTACTGAACCTGACTGAGAGACCATTTAAAGGCTCAGGAACCCTTTGCAGGTGTTATGGCTTAATTAGATGATTAGAGTGGAACACTTTGAGCCTAGAATATCGAACCTTTTCACAATATTCTAATGTTCTGAGATTGTGGATTTGGGGTTTTCATGAGCTGTAAGCCATAATCATCTCAATTATGACACACCACGGCTTGAACTATCTTGCTTTGCATGTAATGAGTCTATCTCATATATTAGTTTCACCTTTTAAGTTGCATTACTGAAATAAATGAACTTTTGCACAATATTCTAATTTTTCGAGTTTCACCTGTATTTAATCAACATTGGCATGATCAATCCCGCCCTTCTTCTTGCTCTTCAAGTTTTTCCTGTTGCTTTTCATAGTTCAGGATCTCCATTTCAAAAAATTCAAATATGAAGCCAAAGGATCTTCCTCCCCTTTTTGCATCTTCTTTCTATTTTTTAAGACCCATCTTCAATTCCTCTAGGAGTGATGGCATTTTAAACACTTGAACAACCACCTGATTGACTTTAAGTAAAAACAGAAAAAGAAAGAAAAAACCAATGCCAATTTTTTTTTAAATCACCAAATGATCCCTGACTGTTCCTTCTTGTTTCTTTCCTTTACTTTTCCTTTCTGTGGGTTACTGTATCTTTTAATAAGATTTCAGTTACAATGTATTCTCGGGAGTCTTTTCAAAGTTTCACTGTTAATCCTCTTTATTTTTCCAGGTGGCACTCCATTTTTCCATTATTCCAAGTCCCACCCTTTTGCCTCTACTCTTCTCCTTTTTAGGGCTTTAAAATGACCAAGAAAAAAATCTTTATTCTCCTTTTGACACTTAGATTTCAGCTTAAGGTTGCCTATTAGTGTCAAAATAGATTAATATAAATTTCTTTCCATACCATTTGTAATTGTAAATATAAAGGTAAAAAAAGGGTTTTTAACCTCCTTTTCTCTCTCCTTCGCCGCTTAAAGATCTTCTTTCAGAAGTATCCCTCTAAGTACTTTTAGATTCAGGGTACCTTGCTTAGATGTTCTCTGTTTTTTAGCCTGGTTTGTCCTGCTTTCCTCTTTGTCTTCCTCCTGCACAATCTTATCCAGTCGGATTCTTCTTTGAGGTGGCCATTTCTGACCACCGCTGCAACCGCCTTTGGGGAAGGGAGTTTAGACCAGCCAAGGAGGAGAGATGCGGATCCCCTCCACTCGGCTAGCAATCTCCCCCCTCTTCATCACCTCTATGGGGTGGCTTTAGTCCTGAATCCAAAGGATCGGGGCGCTCCAGTGACGAGCACAGATCGAAACCGCGCACAATCGTGGATTTTGGTCTGTCGCTGAAGAGACCAAAACCGGAAGTCCACCCTGTTCATATATCTTGTAGGCAATGGGTATTTATGTTTGGAATCTCTTGCATCAAAGAAACAATTGCGAAAATTTCTAACATCATCTTTCTTTCTTTCTTTCTTTCTTTCTTTCTTTCTTTCTTTCTTTCTTTCTTTCTTTCTTTCTTTCTTTCTTTCTTTCTTTCTTTCTTTCTTTCTTTCTTTCTTTCTTCCCCATGTAGAAAAATATCATGTGGTCTTGAAAATTATAAGAGTTATAAGAGAGGCCTTGAACTTTCTAGTAGGGCTGTAGAGTCCTCCAGATTTGAATGTAAGGTGCTCTTCCAAACATGTAGGGGCACAAATGTAACCTCTGTCTGCTGCTCCTTAATGCAGCTGTGTCTTTCCTGAAATCATTTCCTATGAATTGAAGCACTGCACAGTCTCACTATCTAACTCCTTAAGAACTACATAATCATGGCAAAATATGACTTTTTAAATGCTCATCTTGGTTTGTGGATTTAATTTAATTAATTGTTATGCTTCTCATTCTTACAAAACCCAAATACATAAGTTTACATACAATAGTTTACAAATATATCGGTTATAATCTTAGTTTACATACCTAAGTGAGGAAGTGTTTAAATGAAGGAATTGTGGGCATCTATTCAGTTCCATGAATGAGAAGACCTGCTACTAGATATCTGCTAAATTGAGGAGAGCTTCTTCAGTCTTTGATATTGACTGCCTTGTCAAAGTGATCTGTCATGTATCTCAGTCCCAATCTCTTTACGTCTTATACATAAAGACAAAAACTTTAATCTTTATATCTAATTAGTAAAAATGCAGTCGCTCTTGTTCTGGTGTAAAGGTATACAACATGGCACACTTTCAGAAAACTGAACATCACAGTTTGTGGCTTCTAGGACCAACCATATAGACAACATTGCAGCATTCTCCCTGGACAAATAGAGATTATTAATATTTTAAATAAAATATGGAGACATATTCTAACACTGTAAAACTGAACTATTCGTTTAGTCAGCATATAAAGTCAGTTTTTTAGAATCAGCAACTAGAAATCCATTTCATCTCCATATACCAGTCTGTGAAATCATGTCTTCAGATAGGACAGGTTGCCCTTTCATCTGGAAAATAAACTATTCCAGAGGATGATGATAATATCAAGAATATTAAAACCCAGGACTCCTGATGTTGGTATTACTCCAGCATATGGACACACAACAAACCACACACACACACACACACACACACACACACACACACGTCATCTGGAACAGATTCTTTGCAGAATAGAATCCTAAACTCTAAAATCTCTAAAGGTGACATGCAGGACTATGAATTGTATTTGGAAGTCAAACTGTAGCACCTTCATCTCCCATAGGGGACATATTACATGAGCAAAATAAATTGAATCATTAGTATGTCGGCTGCTGCATTCTAAACCAGTTGTAGTTTTCAAATGAACTATAAAGGCACTTAGAGTGAATTAGAGTATTCTAAATGTGAGGTGACAAAGACATGAAAAAAATATAGTAGCTGACATTTTCCCAAAATTCATCTTTGATTTTTCTATTATCAATCACATGCTATTATCATAAGCACATGAATTCCTACTTTTGAGTATATCTGAAACTTCTCTATTTGCCCTGGTGGTGCTATGTTTATTCTGATGGGGCTCAAGCTTGACCCAACCTTCCAAGATTGTAAAACGAAGATCCAGATTATTGGGGGCAATATGTAACTAATGCTCACATTGTAAACCACCCAGAGAGTGCTGTAAAATGCAATAGAGTGGTATATAAACCTAAATGCTATTCTCCTCCTCCTGCTGCTCCTCCCCCCTCCTGCTCCTCCTCCTGCTCCTCCTGCTCCTGCTCCTCCTCCTCCTCCTCCTTCTGCCATATCCATCATTGGATTGACGATCAAGTTAGTGATCCTATTTTTATTAACAGCTGTACTAAATGCTATTTCTATTTCTATTTGTGTTCATTAACTCCACTCCTTAAAATCAGACCACCTTCATTCGGGTCTATTACATTCTTCTTTCTCTTAGTGTCATCTTAAATATCCTTCCTTCCTTCCTTCCTTCCTTCCTTCCTTCCTTCCTTCCTTCCTTCCTTCCTTCCTTCCTTCCTTCCTTCCTTCCTTCCTTCCTTTGTTTCTCTTTTGTTATTCCATGAAATTATATTTTATTATTTCACATCTCCTCATATTGAAGTTGCACACTTTAAAAAATGTCTGATGTTATTTAATAAACCTCATGACTAAAGATAAATCTGAATTCCCTAATCCTAGCCAATACTCTATGTGCTACATCATACAGGCATTCATTGTTATATGCATATATTCAGAGACATACATTAAGCACACAGCATGTTAAGTGAACACTGATTTTCTGTGCATACATGCCAATGCCAATAGGCATTTAAGAGCATATTTAAAAGCATTTTTTGTTGTCATTTTTGCTTATGACATATGGTATTAAAGTATATTGGCTTTTTTATCCTAACCTCTAAGGAGTTTAATGGGGAGAACCTGTGCCCATCCTAACCGATAATTATTTAATTAGCAATTTATAATGATAATAGGATTTTTCTTCCCCTGCTTCCCCCAGGCATCCATCTTGTTCGCAAGAAAGCAGATATAAAATGATTGCTAGACAGATGGGCAGTTGGCCCAAGTTATTCTTATGTGCCAGGCTAGCATTTTCCTACAGTTAAATCATTAAAGGCAACCCTCCATTTTTCCTTCTGCTTGCCCTTGTTTCTCTCTCTCATTACTGGGGTGACTTGCATTCTCACAAAGTGTGTGGGTGCGACGACTTGTGTCAGTAAGGACAGTTCTAACAGTAGTGTCATTAGTTCTTTTTACAACAAAAGCCAGAGGGTTTGCTTTTCTCTTCCTCCCCACCCCCAAACCCAATCCCTTCCTCTGCCTTCTCTTTCTTTCTGCCTTAGTTGGCATGTAGGCTGAATTTTTTTTTTTTGGACCCCCTGCTTGACTTTTTTTTTCCTAGAGCCCCTTTTGAACAGTACAGAGGCGTGAACAACTGAGAATTGTAACTGATAGACTGTTTGCATGAGAACCTATGAAAGTTGCCTTTGTTCCTTTCACATCAGCCAGGTTTAAGCAGCCCCCCCTTCAATCCTTGACTAAAGAGAAGGGAAAAAAGGAAATCCACTTTTAATTATACATTGATGGAAATCGCTGCATAGTGAAGTTACATCAAGAGGAGAATGGGCAGTTTATATTCCTTTATCTCAGGAGCCCAAAGAGGTGCTGTCTTTAAAATAGATATGTCAGCACAGGCTGCCAATTCCCAATATGTGAACAACCTTACCTAATTTAAATCAGATTACCAGCTTCATTTATAATCATGAAAACATTTTCAGAAGCACAGCCATATTACTAATGGACTGTTTTTTACACCTTGAGCCTTCAAGCGCTTTCTTATACGAGCCAGCTTGACTCAGATGGAGCTTGATGAAAGAAACTGCAGCTTAAATGGAAAGATTTGACATCAGATGAAAATTACTCCCCTGGTTTTCATTAAGAAAGTTTTTAAAGACAATTTTCTATCAATATTGTTGTTCTTGGTTGTGAGTGAAAATAATTTATGTCTGGACTGAATAATCTAGATAGTCAACCAGCCAGCCAGTCAGTCAAGAATAGTTAGGAATGATTATAATTCTGTTTAAGATCAGTTTTGTTTTTCCATTTAAGATCATGTTTCATTATTCAAAATAATGAATTTAAAATTTTGTTATTTTGTTATTTAAAACAAAGTAACAGTTTAATCCTGTATGTGGATTATGAGAGAATTGACACACTCCTGAGTAGTATTCAATTTATTGGTGCAATAAAATCAGACAATATTGTAACAACAAGTTTTAATAAAAGTAATATTAATACTTGGGTGGTCAGAAAATATTGGTAGTTAAGAGTGTTTTGTTACTCTACCTCATCCCAGTCTTACATTGATCAAGATACATACATTTCATATTTCAATTTTTAAAAAAAGAATATGTGGAATTTAGATGCAAAACAAATCAACTTCTTGAGGTAATTTCATGTGTTTTGAAGCACTAAAATTTACTCTGAGGTAAACCCCATTATATGTCATGGGTTTGCCCCAAAGCATATGTACATATCTATTATAAATTTCATTTGGGAACAAAAAAGGAAAAAAATGAAGATGTCATGAATTCATATATATAGTACCATGGATGAAAGAATGTTTATCTGGAATTATGAACCTCAAAGTTGACAGGCTGAAGAAAATACTGGTACCATAATTATTTCACTTATTTCAAAGATTGTTGTATCTGAGAATCCTTCTATTTATTCTTCTCTATAGATACTACTTCATGATTACAGAAAGGAAATAATGTAGCAGTTTATAGAAATGTGTGTTGTTTAGTAACAACAGAAACAGGACCCATAGAGGAAAAGATTTACTATGTAAAGTTATGCTAAAGATCTGATGCTAAATACTTGACTTGTCAAAAGTCAAAAGGGAATTTTTTTGGTCATCCAACTGTTAAATGATGACACATTTGTTAGAACTTTGGCTGACCTACCAATGAGAGCAATAAATGAATTTTTGCATCACAAGGTGTTGAATCACTGAGAAGCCTAAGTGACAGTCTAGTCTGGAACAACTGACACACAGCAGGGGCCACTGGAAAGAGTCCTGCCTCCCTTATTGAGAGGAAATCTTTCAAGGGGAAGGAAGCAAGCATTAAACTGATGAGTAATGGGTGGGAAAGAGATCAGACAGGAATAAGAAGCAGCAGTATACCTCTATGCACATCTTTAATTTTGTTTGCTTGGTTTAATATTGATGACAAGATGTATATTTATTTAAATGAATTTGGAAATGTTAGAATATTTGTATGTGATATCTTGCATAAAGAGAATGGATGATTGAGTTATCAGAAGTTGCGGTTAACTAATATGAAAATGACATTGGTGCTATATGACCCTCGGTATTTCTAAATATGAATTAAAAAGTCGCTAAATCAATTTGACTTTCTGAATAATGCCATCTCACTTTCCAAGTTACTAGGGTAGAAGCAAAAGACATCTGGGGAACAGTTGTGACTATAATGAAATTGGCTAGTTACTTCAACAACGGGATGGATATTAATTCCGCTACTTGTTTTCTAGCTCTTTGCCAATGCTCAGCTTTTATTGTTATGCACACCCATCCCATTTGTTCCTATTTACAAGTCTCCATGTCTATATCCACTAAACAGACATGACAGTTTAAAGCTGGAGGCTAAGTTTGTGACCTTTCCTTATTCATAATATAACAAAATTTATTGTGAGATCCAATCAAGAGTAAATATTATTTACGTATTTCAAAGTTTATTTTCTGTTCTGTTCTATTAATAAATGGCTATGTTTGGGTTGATCATGCCAATGTTGATTAAATACAGGTGAAACTCAAAAAATTAGAATATCGTGCAAAAGTTCATTTATTTCAGTAATGCAACTTAAAAGGTGAAACTAATATATGAGATAGACTCATTACATGCAAAGCAAGATAGTTCAAGCCGTGGTGTGTCATAATTGAGATGATTATGGCTTACAGCTCATGAAAACTCCAAATCCACAATCTCAGAAAATTAGAATATTGTGAAAAGGTTCAATATTCTAGGCTCAAGGTGTCTCACTAATCAGCTAATTAAGCCATAACACTGCAAAGGGTTCCTGAGCCTTTAAATGGTTTCTCAGTCAGGTTCAGTAGGAATCACAACCATGGGAAAGACTGCTGACCCAACAGTTGTGCAGAAAACCATCATTGACACCCTCCATAAGGAGGGACAGCCTCAAAAGATAATTACAAAAGAAGTTGGATGTTCCCAAAGTGCTGTATCAAAGCACATTAATAGAAAGTTATGTGGAAGGGGAAAGTGTGGAAGAAAAAGGTGCACAAGCAGCAGGGATGACTGTAGTCTGGAGATGATTGTCAGGAAAAGGCCATTCAAAAGTGTTGGGGACTTGCACAAGGAGTGGACTGAGGCTGGAGTCAGTGCATCAAAGAGCCACCACACACAGACGGATCCTGGACATGGACTTCAAATGTCATATTCCTCTTGTCAAGTCATTCCTGAACAGCAAACAACATCAGCAGCGTCTTACCTGGGCTAAAGAAAAAACAGAACTGGTCTGTTGCTCAGTGGTCCAAATTCCTCTTTTTTTATGAGAACAACTTTTGCATCTCATTTGGAAACCAAGGACCCAGAGTCTGGAGGAAGAATGGAAAGGCACACACTGCAAGATGCTTGAAGTCCAGTGTGAAGTTTCCACAGTCTGTGTTGATTTGGGGAGCCATGTCATCTGCTGGTGTTGGTCCACTGTGCTTCATTAAGTCTAGGGTCAACACAGCCGTCTACCAGGAGATTTTGGAGCACTTCATGCTTCTTTTGGCAGACGAACTTTATGAGGATGCTGACTTCATTTTCCAGCAGGACTTGGCACCTGCCCACACTGCCCAAAGCACCAAAACCTGGTTCAATGGCCGTGGGATTACTGTGCTTGATTGGCCAGCAAACTCTCCTGACCTGAACCCCATAGAGGATCTATGGGCATTGCCAAGAGAAAGATGAGAGACATGAGACCGAACAATGCAGAAGAGCTGAAGGCCGCTATTGAAGTATCCTGGTCTTCCATAACACCTCAGCAGTGCCACAGGCTGATAGCTTCCATGCCACGCTGCATTGAGGCAGTAATTGCTGCAAAAGGGCCCCAAACCAAGTACTGAGTGCATATGCATGCTTATACTTTTCAGAGGTCCGGTATTGTTCTGTGTACAATCCTTGTTTTACTGATTGCATGTAATATTCTAATTTTCTGAGATTGTGGATTTGGGGTTTTCATGAGCTGTAAGCCATAATCATCACAATTATGACAAATCACGGCTTGAACTATCTTGCTTTGCATGTAATGAGTCTATCTCATATATTAGTTTCACCTTTTAAGTTGCATTACTGAAATAAATGAACTTTTGCACGATATTCTAATTTTTCGAGTTTCACCTGTATATGTCATTTTTTATATATTTATTTTGCTTTCAGGGGATCCTAAGATCAAATCCTGAGAACTCCAATTTTGGCTTTTACTGTTTGCTTTGTTTTACAAAACAATTCTTTCTCCCATTATTCTTCCTTCAATCATTTGAAAACCAAGACCTTATTCAACACATATTATGCCACCCATTTTGCCACACTATCTGTGCAGTTAATATCTAGGACATCTAAAAGTAATAGAAGAGCACACAAGTTTTATAGAATGAAGGTTATTCTCCATTGAAAGCTGTCATTTATAGACAATCATTTGTTTCCCAGATTCCCTTATAACATTCAGGCTAACTAGTTTAAATAAGATAGCTGAACTAAAAAGAATGAGAGAACTGAGAAACAACATGAGATGAATAAAAATGGAACCAAACTCTGTAGAACAGCAATTGATGAAGAGAAGGGCTTGTGAATCCTTGTGAAGTCTGATGAGAAATAGGACTGACATCAATGAAAGACCATCTTGTCATCACCTTATGTGCTCAAACAAAATAGTAGAATTTGATGACTGAGGCTATCAGATGCTATGGAGAAATGCAGAAGTACCAACACTGTTGATTAATGGCTTGCTTGGATTACCAACAATCATTGCTGATTCAACCAGAGCCAGAATGGTAAAATGACTGATCTCAAATCGTGTTTGAAATGGGTCAGTGATAATATTTATCGATAAGGAAGAGATGGTGAGAGAGCAACCCAGTCAATGAATTTAAATTAAAACTAAAAAGAATGAAGATAACTGTTTCAGATAGTTTAGGGGGGAAATGCCAACCATAGGAAAACAGTTAACAAATCTTAATAATAGAAATAGGGAGTAATGGCATGCAAAAAAAAAAAAAAAAAGATTCTGAAAAACAAGCACATAGAATAAGAAGCTTCTGAAACTATTTTGGGTATCATGAGTTTGTGTTCATCACGAACACCAACTTCCAATACTATCCCTTACTATATAAGAATAAAAACAGGGGAAAGGAAAAAGTGTGTATTGCTACCCCTGGAGAAAGTAAGGAGAAAATGAATAATGAACATTTAAAAAAAGTAATTCAAGATTTGTAAGAAAACAATTTCAAGAAAGTTCCATGGAAATAAACTTAAGAGTACTACTGCAAAATTCTATGTAGCGAGTTAAAACTATGTCATTGATTGTGAAGTGCCACATGGTTGCAACTGTTAATAACAAAATGAATATTTGGATGTTTTTTAGAAGGTAGTATTCTATATATTTAAATATATTTTATTTGTAAAAATAGCATTACATTCAGGTTCTGACATTTAAAGTATTCAACTTGGCTAAGTGGTTCCAAGAAAAAAATGAGAAAATATAAATGTTATAAATGTTTTAAAAAACACAAACACTGATCAGATCAATGAACCCAATGAACCCAACTGAAAGCAGCCATATAAATTAATCATGGGATATTTTACTTGGCTACATATCTAATACTAAAAAGCTGACTATTATTTGCAGCATAAATTATCTTAATATTAATGGAAAAAGAATGGAACTTTGACTTCCTGGGGTTTTTTCCCCAGCTGGAATTTTGAACACCTCAATAAACCCCAATCCTTGTGGGGCTTGTTGACAGGATAGAATTAAGAAGTATTGTTCTTCCAGTGCATGCAGTTAAAAGGTACCCATTTCAAACAGAAAAAAAACTAGCCTAGATTGGTCTCCAGATTGGAAGTAGGGTTGGGATGGCAGGAAAATTAACATTTTGCATTCAAAACTCCATTGGTTCTTACCCACCTCTTTTCACAAACTTTTTGAAAGCTTTCCAAAATCTGGGAAAGCCACACTGAAAACTCTGTAAGATAATGAGAGGAATACAGGCCTCAATTTTCTCCCATTTACATTGGAATTTACAAAAGGATAAAATTAGCTAATTTTATATTTATAGATCCTGGTAAGTATTCTGATCTATAGCCCAAGGAATTGCAGAATTAGTAATGATGATTAGTTTAGTAATGATGAACAGTAGTGCCATCATTACAATGATTTAGCTTTGTAATTGATTCTAAAAAAAATTGCAACCAGCTTGAGCTGAATGAGAGCCAGTTCAATCTTATTGGTCCTACAATTTTCAGATACATGAAAAGTTAATATGCCATTAAAACCAAATATTTTTTCTTTTAAGCATGATGGATAATAGATCGAAGGGAAACATGGGATATTGGTCTTACATGTGATAACAGCAGCAAAACTTCTATATGCACAGAGGTAGAAATTCCTACAATGGAAGAATGGATTATGAACTTAAGGCAGCTGGCTGAAATGAAAAACTAAAATTTGTCTAGCTTTGTTTAGAATTCTCTTTTGGACTTTTTGCTGGAAAAGGAGAAAAATGAAACTCTGATTTTGGGGCGTGCTCTATTTTGATTATAGAAATATTATGTATTGTTATTGCCTTTGTTTGCTATGTATATTTTACATGTTATAACTGTTAAGTTTGGAGAATAAGGAGACCAGACATCTGACCAGTGACTTCAACTCTTTAATAATAACAGGAATCAGAAGAGAACAGAGCAATGCTATGGGCAGCAGTAACCCTTTTATAGGGTTAGCTGCTACCTTATTAACCAATGAACTTGCAACAGGTTCAAACCACTATCCAATGAGAAGTGTTCCCACAGTGGCCAATCAGGGTCTAGTTCTGGCCCAATCCCAAGTTGTTGTACAAGGACCAATCAAGTGTGCAGGATTTCAACCCCTGATTTGCATTTAGGTTATTAACTTTTATTGATTCACAACACCCCTCCCCCTTGGGTTCCGTTTGAGGGGAGCTGTAATAAAATCCTCAAGATAGGCAGGCCGTTTGGTCTGCCTGGATGATTTCCGAGGCTCCACCGGGTTTTGTCTAATGTCCGGTTCCGGTGGAGCGTTTGGATGACCTTTATTAAATTCTATTTCGCTGCACGGCGATTCCGTGCTGCATTCGCTTTGGTTGTCTCTGCTACTCCGTGTTTCTTCGGGGTTTAGCAGTTCAGTTTCCCCCGTATTAAAGTTCCCTGGAAAAGTCAACTCCCTCCCCGCTTCAAGTCCCGGTGTTTCGCTGGGCTGTAGGGCCTCCGTTGGCCCGCTGTTAATTGTATCAAAGTCACCCTCCTCGATGCTTCCACCCCCTTGAGTTGGTGAAACCGGGGAGACATGGCCGCTGGGAGGTAATCTCGATCGGAGCTGGTCTATGTGGCGTTTCCACACCCTCCCATCGTCTGTAAGCAGGCGGTAAGATCTAGGCCCGGTGAGGTGGGTAACGGTTGCGGGAATCCATAACGGGTCGCCGGAAAAGTTTTTGGCAAAGATTAAATCGCCTACCTTAAATTCCCGGCATTTGCTGCTGGAACCGAAGGGTTTTTCTGGTGCGAAAGCGGGGTGGAGCCGGTCAAGGTGCGAACGGAGTTTTCGCCCCATAAGAAGTTCAGCGGGCGTTTTATTGGTCACGCTGTGAGGCGTGATGTGTTGCAACAACAGAATTTGATTGATTTTCTCGTCGATGTTGCCAAATTCCATTTTGTGAAGGGTCTTTTTGACGAACTGTACCATGCGTTCTGCATGTCCATTCGCCGCAGGGTGCGCGGGCGAGGTTAGCGCATGGCGGATGCCCCGATCAGCAAGATATTGTTCAAAGGGCAATGCAGTGAACTGAGGGCCGTTGTCCGAGACCAACACGTCCGGAAATCCGTGTGTGGCAAATAGTCTGTTTAATTTATTAATAACTGAGTCTGTTGTAGTTGTGTGCATTCGATGAATCTCGAGCCAGTTAGAATAGGCGTCGACAGTAATCAGGAAAGTGTGCCCTTTTGTAGGCCCCGCAAAGTCAATATGAATACGGGACCACGGTCCCCGCGGCGTTTCCCATTCGGTTGGGCTTGCTTTAGGTGGGGCGTTGCTGACGTCCTGGCAACGTTGGCAAGTAGCGACCCAGGCCTCGATTCTTTTGTCGATTCCCGGCCACCAAGCGTAGCTGCGTGCGAGTGATTTCATCCGCACAATACCCGGATGTCCCTCATGCAATACCGCCAAAACAGTCTGTTGCAATTTGCCAGGGATTACGACTCGATCGCCCCACAAGATACAGCCTTTTTGGGAAAACAGCTCGGTTTGGCGGGCTTTGAAAGGGGCCCATTCAGGTGCTATTTGGTCCGTCGGCCACCCCCGTTCAACCCAGCGGAGTATGTGTCGCAGAACTGGGTCGCGTTTTGTTTCAAAAGCAATGTCTCTAGCCGTCAAGGGTGGTGCCTGTAGAGCTTCGATCTGGAGCGTTGAGATGGTTGGGGCTGGATCCTCAACAGAGTCTGGAAGCGGTGTTCTGCTCAATGCATCAGCGTGGAGAATCGATTTCCCCGGGCGGTGTTGCAAGGTGTAGTTGTAGGCCGCCAAGAATTCGGACCAACGGGTCATTCTGGGGGACAATATATACGGGGTTGGTTTATTACCCGCAATGATCCCCAGTAGTGGTTTATGATCAGTGATTATTGTAAATGCACGGCCATAAACATACTCATGAAATCTTTTAACTGCAGCAACAATAGCTAAAGCTTCTTTGTCCAGCTGACTATAATTTCGTTCAGCTTTAGCTAAGGTTCGTGAAAAAAACGCGATGGGGGCTTCCGCTCCGTTTGGTAACACGTGGGCCAGAATTGCCCCAACCCCAAAAGGCGATGTGTCACACGTGATAATGAGCGGCAGAGTCTCGTTGTACTGCATAAGTACTGAATCCGAAGTTAGCAATTTCTTTACTTGTTGGAAAGCATGTTGTTCCCGTTGCCCCCAAACCCACGTTGCTTTTTTGTCTAATAGTCTATGCAATGGTTCAGCTACTGTTGCTTTGTGGGGTAAAAAAACATTATAGAAATTGATAAGTCCAAGGAATGCCTGTAGGTCTGCCTTGTTCCTTGGAGTGGGTGCCTTTTTAATTGCTCGTAATTTGTTT
This sequence comes from Notechis scutatus, assembly GCF_049901735.1. Lineage (NCBI taxonomy): Eukaryota > Metazoa > Chordata > Lepidosauria > Squamata > Elapidae > Notechis > Notechis scutatus. Next base: position 141,190,375 of record NC_142012.1, on the reverse strand, counting down.
TTGGTGGGATGAATTCCTTGGCTGTCTAGAAGATATCCCAAAAATTCTACTCTTTCGGTACATAACTGGCACTTATCCTTTTTTACTCTGAGGCCTGCATTCTGGAATCTTCGTAAAACCTCTCTGAGTCTTTTTTCTAGAATGTCTCTGTTAGGGGCGGCGATGAGTACATCGTCGAAATATGGGACAACGCCTTTTATCCCCTGCAACAACCTTTCCATTAAACTCTGGAAGATTCCAGGGGCGACGCTTACCCCGAATTGGAGCCGGTTGCATTTAAATGCGCCCCTATGTGTTACGATCGTTTGTGCCTCAGCTGTGGTTGGGTCTACCGGCAATTGTTGATACGCCTGGGCTAGATCTAGTTTGGCGAAAACTTTCCCGCCGCCCAGGGAATGGAGCAAATGTTGCACTACCGGTACTGGGTAAGCACTTTGCTGTAGTGCGTGGTTTAATGTGGCCCGGTAGTCTCCGCAAATTCTTAGGGACCCATCAGGCTTGATAGGCGTCACTATTGGGGTTTCCCAACGGGCGTGGTCGGTCGGTTCCAGTACGCCCTGTGCTATTAGCTTATCGAGTTGTTCGTCGATTTTAGGTTTCAAGGCGAACGGCACCCGACGCGGCTTAAGGCGAATGGGTGCTATCTCAGGGTTCAAGTTAAACGAGATTGGGGTCCCCTTATACTTGCCTAGTCCGTTCGCGAAAACGTCTTGGACTTCTTGCACGAGGTCTTCCTCCCAATCGACGCTTTCGGCCTTGTGGACTCCGGCTACAGTGATTCCGAGCGGCCCGAACCATTGAAGGCCTAGAAGACTAGGCCTGTCTCGATCCACAACAGTCAGTGGTAGTGCGACGGTGCGGTCCTTGAATGAGACCTGGAATCTGCGGGACCCGACAACGGGAATTCTGTTTCCCTGATAGTTTTTGATTATAACCCTTTGAGGGTTAAGGTCTTGGCGGCGGATTGCGGGAATGAGCTGTTGGAGCGTTTTCCACGATACCATCGAGAGGGAAGATCCCGAGTCTACCTCCATCACGCAAGGTTTGTTTTCGATGGCGACCTTCACTCGGATTTTCCCGGCATCAAGGGATGTAGCGTGGCCTATGGTGATTGTTTGGTGGGTCTCTTCCCGCCGGGTTTCTTCGCGCCTGGTGGAAGTGGTGGACGGTTTGTTTCTGTAGGAGTGGTTCACTTTTTCTCGGTGTGTGCCGAAGAATCTTGAAGACTGGCATTCGGCCTGTCGGGGTTTGGAATTCTGTTTGCTTCTGCAAACCTTTGCGATGTGACCTCGTCTCTCGCAATGGCGGCAGAGTGCGTCAAGGAATTTGCAGACGGCTCGTGGGTGATTGGCTCCACAGCCGGCGCACGGTCGAAATGAGTGTTGTGTGGACTGTTCTCTCTCCGTTCGAAGTCGGTTGACCTCTTCCTCATCGGTGTCGGACGGGGACTCTAGGTCTTCGTGGTGAGTTGATACCGGGTGTCTCTCCGAGCAAGGCGAGGTATCATTTGCGAGTTTACGTAGCGGAGCGTTGGTGCGGCGCATTTGGGCTGCCGACTTCTTGGTCGCCTCTGCTGCCGAGGCTTCCTTAAGGGCGTCGGTGAGGCTGATGTCCCCCTTGGCCATAATTTTACTCTGGATCGTGCTGTCTTCTAGGCCCAGAACCAGGCTGTCCCGGAGGGCTTCTTCTAGGTCTGCAAATCCGCAGAGGCCTCCTAGGTTCCGGAGGTCCGCGATGTAATTGGCAAGGCTTTCGCCCTTCCGTTGATCCCTCTGGTAATATTCGTGTCTTCTTACTAGGGTTGGTACGGAAGGCGCGTAGTGAGCCCTTAGTAGCGGCTCAAGGACGTCCCAGTCCATTTCTTTTACCTCTGCCGGCTTGGCAAGTGATTTTGCCATCTTAAACACGGTTGGCCCGCAGTGAGTTAGAAAGATAGCTCTTTTTTTGCCGGTTGTTGCATCTTTCAAATTGTTGGTCTCCAGAAACATCTGGAACCGATCCATGTAGGCCTCCCAGTCTTCGGTTTCTGGGTTGAATGGAGCGGGTGGTACGGCACCGCTGGCCATGTTGCCGTTGATGGTGCGTGTTCGACCACGTGCTCTGTAGGATGCTCTGTAGGTTTAGTCAGCTCTTCGGTCTCCGGATCCCACCCTCGTCGCCAGTGTTAAGTTTGGAGAATAAGGAGACCAGACATCTGACCAGTGACTTCAACTCTTTAATAATAACAGGAATCAGAAGAGAACAGAGCAATGCTATGGGCAGCAGTAACCCTTTTATAGGGTTAGCTGCTACCTTATTAACCAATGAAACTTGCAACAGGTTCAAACCACTAACCAATGAGAAGTGTTCCCACAGTGGCCAATCAGGGTCTAGTTCTGGCCCAATCCCAAGTTGTTGTACAAGGACCAATCAAGTGTACAGGATTTCAACCCCTGATTTGCATTTAGGTTATTAACTTTTATTGATTCACAACAATAACTTTAGTTTTATTTAAACATAGGGTAAGAGGTTATTTTATTATATATTTGTATCTATAATGAAGAAAGTTGGAAAGTTACTCTTTTTTCTATATTGTTTTCTTTTTATACTTGTAATTCTTTTTCAGATCAAATCAAATCAAAGCAAGTGTTTGAGCCTCCTTGGTGCTGGCCCTGCAAGTCTATCATATTAATTGTGTTATTTATGTTTCATTCAGAAGTCAGCCTATGGATAAAAGTTATTTTTTCAGCCTATTCATTTGGCTGGCTATGCTTCTATATCTCCTACCTGATGGTAGGATAGTAAAGAAGTGCTGACCAGGGTGTGAATCATCCCTGAGGATTTTCCTCACTCTACTGAGGCAGTGGGTCCTGGTGATTTCATCCAGTGGTGTCAGGGGACAGGCCATATTTTTTCTGTGCTGGGCTCATCACCCTCTGTAATGCCTTTTTGTCCACAGCTGTCAAGCCAGTATACCATACTACAATACAATATGTAAGGACACCTTCTATCGTAGACCAGTAAAAGGAAGTAATCAGTTGTTGTTCCACCTGATATTTCCGCAAGACCCTAAGGAAATGGAGTCTCTGTTATTTTCTTGCTTTTCTCCTTTTCTAACTTTTCTTTTTATATTATTTTGTGTTTTAGCTGGGTTTTTTTAAAGTCACATTAAGTTTATTGGCCTTATAATGACATAGACATCAATATAGGGCTATTGCTGCCAAAAACATACCTATACAGATATAGACAGAGTCATCCAGTTAGATCCAGAAAAATGGCTGCCAATATCTACAAGTGCTCAAAAGCATACATTACCTTATTAATTCCTAGGAAAAAATATGACTTTATGAAAACAATTTACGTATCACAAAACAAACTGCTTTAGCATTAGAAATTTGCTAATTATATACAAAATGCAAGGTTTTGTCATTGCTAAACTTTGTTACAGTAAATTTAACCAAAATGTTAATATTTATGCCAGAAATCAAGAAGTACCACTGTTTTAAAACACTGATTATGAACAAGTCCTGTTACAAATGTTTGTGAAGAAAGAATGAAAATGTCACGCAGCTACAAAGTTATAGTACATCATAATATTACTGATACTAAACTGTAGAAATCCCTGGAAAGAAAAATGTTCCACTCATTTATTGCAATAAGGAGAGGCCACACATTTTTAAAAAAATCTCATTGTGGTTTTAAAAGTAGAGGTCATTACTGGTTCCTGACCACCCAATTTGCTTCGAGAGTACTTATTATGATTCCTAGCATCACTTAACATGTGCAAGTACACCTTGCACTTTGTTTCTCCCTCCCCTCTGCACACTTTCCTGCTTCAAGGCCACTGCCATTATTATTTAAATATCTAATTTGAATGAGTCAAATGATTGTTGGTCACTTTCACTATCTAGCCAAGATATCCCATGCTATTTCAAAAATATACTTTGCTAAAATGCTTGCAAAGGCTCTATTAAGGGGGAAAAAAGCAAAGGGAAAAAAAACAATTCCATGAACAAAGGCAAAGCACAACTGAATAAAAAGCACTTAAGTTTGGAAGAAAAGAACTATTTTTACTCCATATCGAAGGTGAGTTAATTGAAATATGGAATCAGGCTTATTTTCTGTTGAGTTCTAAAATGGATTGCATTATGAAACAATGCCGTACTTTTTGTTTCCTGCATTTCCACTGCCATTTATTCATATCTGCTGGATGATATTCAAAACTGGTTTTAATGGATTAGAGTCTGCATTGATTGTAGTTGGAAAATATGACTCACTGCTGCTGATCACCTAATGTTATTGCCAAAGCTGACTCTTTGCTAGTAAAATCAGCCTCTATTGAAGTCTCTCCCAAATAGTCATCTGTATAAACAATGATATGTGATTCTAAACTTTTTGGAAAGTTTTTTTTAAACATTTTTTTGTCCAGCTGTACTAACCATTTTTTATGAATCTTTAGTTAAGAGCAGGACAAGCAATTGCAAAATTGGAAAATGAAGAGATTACATCCAAACTATTAAAACCATTATATGTGTTGTAGAGCTTGTTTGATGAGTTATGAATCACTTTCTAGATTAAGCCTAAGTTTTATTTTATTTTTTAAAGTTAATTTTTTAAAAAATGCTTGGGAAAAAAGCAGTTTCAGATCTTTATTTTTTATTTAATTTAATTTTTATTTTATTTAATTTTCATTTTGATACATTTGTAGTTCATATCTTCTGAACCATTAAAAATGTGGCAATTCACGTTTTTAAAAAAATTGTTACAAATGAAATATTGATCCAATGTCCATTTGACTTCCTCAGTTGCCAGGGATGTTGGTATACAAGTATAATTTTATGATTGAGGTACTAGGTTAGCAAAATTATATGGAGCCCACCAACACTTTGCACAAAGGTCATTAGAAATCCATCAGAAGTCCAGCTATTTAACTCAACAGGGACCTGTTTAGAAACAAACCTGTGACCTAAAGGTGAAAGGTTTTATACACCAGTAATATTCCCCTGTGCCATCTAGTTTTCCAGCATGACATACTTTGATAAATTACTAGCGTCAGGAAAGAACCAAGGGCTTTTGTACTATATCAGATTTAATGTAACACACTTTTATGAATCATTTCCTCCATTCAGAATTTTTAGCATCCATTCTTTTATTGCTAGCTGAAAGCATTTGCAAATGCTTTAAAATTTTCATCAGGATGCATATCAAGAACAATGTTCCACAGATGCAAAGCAATAGAGAAGAACAACCACTCTCTTTTAAAATAGTACTTTCCATTTTCTTGGTATTTATAATGGAAATCATTTGAAACATGTAAAACATTTTTTTAAAGTTAAAAAAAGTAAAAGCTGCACAATGTATAAGACTTAAAACACATTTTCCTGTTGGAAGGATTAAAAAGTGATCAGATATTGTCAGATGCATAATTGCAGTAGATACTTAATTAAATATGTGATGTTTGACAGATTTGTGGATTAGGCAGCTCACATACACCATTATTTTTAAGCTGCTGCATTTAATTTAAGTCGTTCAAGGAGACTGGATTTGACTATTAATATGAAATATGTCATCCTACCTCTTGAATGTTAATATAGGCACTTCTATAAATGCTATAAAATAAAATGTGTACAGTGAAATTATCTAATATTTTCTTGCATTCTAGTTCTGAATACTGTTAAAATTCTAGATGATTTAATTTTTTTAAATTGAGAAACAAAATAGGCTATCCATAGTAGTAAAATATGTTTTGTTATGTTTAGGATTTTTTTTTCATGAAAAACATACATTCCATTCACAGGCTGAAAGCTTCAAATATAAACTGTTTAGAAATTCAAATTTTAGTATATGGAATTATTCCATGTTACCTATGTATATGCTTGTCAATAACTGATAGAAACAAAGCTTGCCTCGCCCATTTAGACTCAGAATCTAGCCATTATGATTAATACTTGAATGGTATTTACCTAGGAATACCAGGATTGGAAGATGGAAAAATAATCTGGAAGAAGAGAAACCACTTCCGTATTGTTACCAGGTAAACTGCATGATTGTATCTATGAAGTCATCAGAAGACAAGATTGATTTGAACACTTCTTTACTTCCCAAAATAACAAATTGTATTTATGTTATATGACTCATGTCATATCAGTCATTTCTTTTATCTCATACATTTATTATATGCAGGTAATGCTGCAGACTTTTAATATTAATTGTGACATTAAATTTTCCTTTTGAAATCATGCTGGAACACACATTACAATTTTCTGTAAAACTGAACATTAGTTCTCAAAATATTAAAATGTATACTTCTCTGATCTGTCTTCCTTCTGCACACCTTCCCTAATCTATGTGGCTATCCCACATATCTTTCCTGACCACAAAACATTTCTTGTGCATCCTTCCCAACCTGCATTCCTCCCATGTGCCTTGCTTGACCCATGTTGAACCTTTTGAGCATCCCTGCCGTGCCTCTGTACACACCATCCCCAATCTGCATGCCACCTTTCAAATACCCCTGCAATTCCCATGCATTCTCCCTGACTTGTACCATTCTCCCACTCCTGCACACTTTACTTGTCCTAACAGCATCTTTTGTGAATTCCCAGGCGTCTGACCTATTCCTGACCTATTCCATCCCCTGAGTGTCTCCCCAACCCTCCAGATCTTTGGCATGTATCTCTACACTCTCAACTCAGGCAAATACTTCTTGTGCATTTTCACGTATTATTTCTGACCTACACCTCTTTCACCCCTTTGCTCCTTGTCCAATCTGACAATAATTACTTATCTATCTGTTGGCCTTGGATTTTCATCTTCCTGCTGTCTTCCCACTGACTTTCTCCCTGCAAGCTTCCCACAGAAAAAGTAAATAGGAAAACCAGCAGAAATTATAAGGGAAGAGGCAGGAGATAATGACAGAATGACATGGAATGAGGGAAGGAACAAAGGAGAAGGTAATAAGGGGATGGGAGGGAAGGAAGGAAGGAAAAAAAAAGAAAGGAAGACTTTCTGATGCTTCCTGCCAGCTTCCAACAAGGAAATTAATGTGAAAGCCAGCAGAAAGTCCAAAGTTGTTTCCATTCCCACAGCTTTTTTGTCCATCTGTGGTGCCAATAGGGCACAGGTTGTCTAGTTCTTAATTAAAAACAAGTTCACTATTATGAATACAGAACTATTTCAGTTAAAATCAAAACACTACTGAGATGATCTATGCCCAGATCAGTTTACTGTATACATTCAACCTTCTGTATTTTTTTTTAATTAACAGACAAGCAAAGATCATCTATTATAGGTAGTCCCATCAGGTTATTTGTGGAAGTTTGACTCACTCACTTTCCCATTGTTTACATACATTTGTTTTCTAAGAACTATTTTTATTATGAAGCTTTTAAAACTGAAGATTTAGTCCCTTCCAACTACCAGGCAAGCCACACCAGTAGATTAATTAGGTTTTTAACCTTACATTCCGGCATAGGTATCTGGTAGAATTCACTATGATAGTGTATATGACATCATACAAATGACTCAAATTAGGTAATTTGCATCAATAATATCATGGCACCTTCTCTCCTTTTCCCCTGTGGATCATTCCCCTGTGATTTACTAATATAAATTCTCTAGTATTTCTTTGGTATTGTCTCTGCCATGCCAGAAGAAGATATGTGTCTGACAAACTGAGGACTAATACTTCATACAGGGATAGCTTTCAGAATTAATCCACTGCTAGAAATCTCAAATTAACACATTTCATTTACAGTTTCCAGCTTGAAAGAAATAGAATAGGCAAGCCTATAGAGACAGTTTGCCTATATTTAGAAAACTTTCTTTCCTCTTCTTCACTTCATAGCTTAGGCCTGTTACGAGTTTTAAATTTTATGCTTTGTCCTGCCATTGTTGTTCCTAGTAAAGGTATTGTTCTGCTATGGGAAGTTGTATGGATTTTCTCACAGAACAATCCAGCTGTTTTTTTTTCTTTATTTATTTTTGTTCATATTTTTGAACAATTACTGGGAACTTCTAGATTCATTATGCAGTTGATGTATTCTCAGTTTTGGAGGAGTCTTTGAAATGCAATTCCCAAAATTTAAGCTTCTTCTGGGTTGTTATTTCTTTCCATGTCCATCCCAAACAGCTGGAGAATTCAAGATTAAGAGATGACTATTATGCAGCAATTAACATTCATAAATGTCCTTTCTGTACTTTCCCTTCAGACTAAAAGTTACATTTTTACAGTAATTGCAGTAATTGCATATAATCCATTTAAAGGCATAACTGTTTGCATGTTTGACATTTCCTGAAGTCATCGGTGTTCAGTCCACAAAGGGTGAAATCTGCTAACTATGTTTTAACTGCAGGGAAAAAAGGCTTTTTTTTTTTTTTTTTTTTTTTTAGTATCAGCCAATGTAGTGTGAGTGGCAAATATCAGACTGGGAAGAAACTGGTCCTTTAAATGGATATACTATGTTTTTTCAATAGACGACAAATTACACACAACAGAAGAAAAATGCAAAGGACATTAAGAAAGATCTAGAGAATATCCAAGATAGAACATTTTTTCCAAAAATATACATACTGTCCATTTGAATTGTTATCTATTTACGTTCAGATTTTGAAAATAAAATTGAAGTTTTTTGAAGGATCTTAAAACATAAATGATACTTGATTCATCAGGAAATTCTCTCAAGTCATTCAAAAGATGATGAATGTGGGTATTGCACTCATAGTATTTTACAAACATTTGAAAATACCTTATATAAAATCAGTCCATTGCTTCTCTGAATCCACCATTGTCTTTTCTGATTGACAGAGCTTCACTGAAATCAGTGTTATGAGTAATCCCCATATAAACTATTTTTCCAAATCAGATTAACCTGTCCACTGCCCCACATACATTACTGGCCTCACATTTAGATTATTCTACTTCATGTTGGATGCTCTGAAAGTTGCAGCTGAGAATGTTTTAGGAGGTTCTGTTTATACATATGTTGTCAGTTTATTATCCGTATAAAAGCAGGGCATAGTTCTGCTATAATGAAATAAAAACAGAGATAGAACTTTAGAAAGATAAGGAAACAAAGACAGTTAGCAATGAGTCAAATTTCAATTAAATGTGATCAGTTCACATTGTGAATTAAGCCTCAAAAATTACTGATATCTTCTGAAAATGCCTTTATTTTAATTAGTGAAAATTATGATGATGAAGAAAAGGAAGATGGCTCAAGGAGAGAGTTTAAATTATACTGAGAAAATATAGTCACCTTATATGTGTCAATGTTCATCTTAAACAAAAATTAAATTTCTACACATAAGCAGTTTCAAGGAAATTTGGAAGATTAGGGAATGTTTTGGTTTATTTTTAATGCATTTCAATATGCAAAGCCATACCTATTTTTTTTCAAAATTACATATAATTAGATATAGTGTTCTCTAATTCTATTTCTTATTGGCTTCACATGATAAATGTATTGATAGGCCATTTCTATATCAGACAAAACTTTTAATTAGTTTGTAATTAAGTTTGTATGCATTTCATTCGAAAGCATTCAATTTAAGTGCAGTGTGTTCCAAAATACATTTTAATTTGCAAACTTTGGAGAAATAAATAATTGGTAGTATTACCCTATTATTTTAGTCTGGGAAATTCAGATTACGTTGCTTTATTTTAAAATGTAAATTTCAAATTCTAGTTTTAATTACCCTATTACCAAAATAAATGACACGAAGAAAAAAAGATCTATTCCCACTGGATTAAAACAAATGTTACAAATGATTTAGATACTAAAAATGTTTACTGGGGAGATTATGAAATGTTATACCAAAAAACAGAGTATTATTATATCAGATACAATTAATTGCTCATTGTGATTTTTTGTCTTTTTCAGTCATCACTATAATGAGATTGCATTTTCCATTGAATTTTAACTGATTTAAAAATGTTATTAAGATACCAATGGCTTTGATAGTGGCTTTGATAAAATTAAAAATATTCTATATTTCTACATGTATAATTCCAATTACTTCCACATTTCCTAATTTATACAATCTGATATAATTTCAGTCCAACCAAACTTAATCATATTTTTGCGAGATAAATGAGAAGGTTACTACATATCAAATGCTACCTGCATTCCAAGGGAAAATGAAACCTGAAAAATTTCCAGAATATTCCCTTAAACTGGCAAGTCTCCATTAATGAATAATTGTCTAGATCAGTATTTCTCAGACTCAGCAGCCTGAAGACGTGTGGACTTCAAGTCCCAGATTCCTTAGCCAGCATATTAGCTGGGGAATTCTGGAAGTTGAAATCCAGATATCTCCAAGTTACCAAGGTTGAGAAATATTGTCTGTCAGCGTAGTGTCCAGAGCATAGAGGCGCTACCAGAGACAGGCCAATACACCAGGAGACGTGGAGGAGGCCATAGGAGGGCAACAACCCAGCATCAGGACCGCTACCTCCGCCTTTGTGCAAGGAGGGACAGAAGAAGCACTGCCAGAACCCTGCAAAATGACCTCCAGCAGGCCACAAACGTGCATGTGGCTGCTCAAACGGTCAGAACAGACTCCACGTGGGTGGTATGAGGGCCCAACATCCACAGGTGGAGGTTGTGCTTACAGCCCAACACCTTGCAGGATATATGGCATTTGCCAGAGAACACCAAGATTGGCAAATTTGCCACTGGCGCCCTGTGCTCTTCACAGATGAAAGCAGGTTCACACTGAGCACATGTGACAGACGTGACAGGATCTGGAGACACCGTGGAGAATGTTCTGCTGCCTGCAACATCTTCCAGCATGACCAGTTTGGAAGTGGATCAGTAATGGTGTGGGGTAGCATTTCTTTAGGGGGCCGCACAGCCTTCCATGTGCTTACCAGAGGTAGCCTGACTGCTATTAGGTACCGAGATGAGATCCTCAGACCCCTTGTGAGACCATACATTGGTGCAGTTGGCTCTGAGTTCCTCCTAATGCAAGACAATGCTAGACTTCATGTGGCTGGAGTGTGTCAGCAGTTCCTGCAAGACGAAGGCATTGATGCTATGGACTGGCCCACCCATTCCCCAGACCTGAATCCAACTGAGCACATCTGGGACATCATGTCTCGCTCCATCCACCAACATCACATTGCACCACAGACTGTCCAGGAGTTGGGGGATGCTTTAGCCTAGGTGTGGGAGGAGATCCCTCAGGAGACCATCTGCCACCTCATCAGGATAATGCCCAGGTGTTGTAGGGAGGTCATACAGGCATGCGGAGGCCACACACAATACTGAGCCTCATTTTGACTTGTTTTAAGGACATTACATCAAAGTTGGATCAGCCTGTAGTGTTTTTTTTCCACTTTGAGTGTAGCTCCAAATCCAGACCTCCATGGGTTGCTAAATTTGATTTCCACTGATAATTTTTGTGTAATTTTTGTTGTCAGCACATTTAACTATGTAATGAATAAAGTATTTAATGAGAATATTTCATTCATTCAGATCTAGGATGTCTTATTTTTGTGTTCTCTTTATGTTTTTGAGCAGTGTATAAATAGGCTCCTCCGATAAGTTTTTCCAATATCTGTTGAAATCCAGTTACTGTTGGCCTTGAATTTTGAGAATTCTAGAAACTGTTTAACATTATCTGGAGATAGCGGGGTGAGAAAATCTGGTTTACTGTATTGTAAAAATTAAAATATGGATTACCGTACATAACAGTTCTCCCAATAGAAAATAAAACATAATGCTTTATTGCAAATCCTCTTGAAGTGAATTTATTTCAATATTAAATAGTAAAGTTACAGTACTACATTGCCTCATTAACTTTGCTTCAGTTGCCTTCTCTGGCATTTAGTAGCTGGAAAAAGTTTCTACGCATAGAAAATTCTTCTGCTTATTGAATATGTCAGGGGAGGAAATCAGAGTGACACAAAGCAACTTGAAGTGAATTCGAGTGAATTTTTTTCAGATTAGTTTCCCAAAGAGACTTTATAGTCTCTTGAGGCAATGATCAAGACTTTAGGACTATATAGATTTTGTACATAATCCTTTGCACTATTTACAATGTAGTGTAAATTTTTAGAAAGAAGATATATTGATGGGAATGTACAGCTGTGCATATTATATGTTGTCCAAAGCTAAAGTTGAACTGAGGATAGGAAAGAGGAAGGAACATAATTCAAAGTCTCAAACTAAGCATAACCAAAGATAAATATGCAAAGCTTTAGTGTTGATAGGCAGTGAATTTGTAATAAGACATGAGGCTGCATCAGGTAACAGATATAGCTTAGAAAGCAATGTTTTGTTCTTTTTGTCTTAAACTACAGAAAACTATTACCGTTTAAGGGGAAAATATGCCTTGAATTTCCACTCATTCTCTCTTTATGTTGTAATGTTATTGACAGCATTACCTTAGCTGCCAATAACAATGGTTGAGCTTTGCTAAATGGTACAAATAATAGCAATTACACTTAAAAAGGCATTGGTACTCTATATGTCAGCAGAAACGCATCTACAAAGACATAATTACAGTGTAATTGCTCAAACATTCATGAAGTAAACATACATTATTAGAAACCATTCATCTGTTCAATAGATGACATTACCAGAAGCATATTGCATAAATAGGAATCTATTTGTGATTAGTTACTATGACAATTTAAAGAAGATTTAAAAATTAAAATATGGTAAAATCTGTGTTTTCAGGATCACTAAGTGGCCAAGTGCCCTTTTCCCTAGTTCCAATTATGCTGCCTCAACATAGTAGGGACAACGTTCCTGGGAAAAAAGGATAAGCAAAGAATGTCAGGAGTATATGCTAAAAACACACATTTCAAAAGTTTTGAAAGTAATTCCAACTTCCAAATAAAGTTTGATTGCAGCAGCAATGGGAATACTGTGCAATGAAAATCCTGAAGGTCAGGTTGGTGACATTTATCCTGAAAGTCTATTTGGAAACTAAGAGTCAATTCCATCTTAATGGATGGTAAAGAGTTATTTGGAAAGAGAAAGGGTCAGAGAACAGGATGAAGAAAATGGTTTAGAGAAAGAGTAGTTGAAGGTGTTGGAATTATTTGAATGGGAGTCAGAAAGTTGGAAAGAAAGGCAAGCAGCAGACAAAAGAGATGCAGCATAAGATTGACAATAATAGCTAAGAACAGTATCTGGGAGAGCCACGGATTATTTTGGTGATTGATGCCCTCAAAAGATACTGGTTCACAACAATCTTAGCATGAAGGACCTAAAGAATGCTTGGACTATGGTTTAATAGAGAACTTTTAATCTATAACCCCAATTTGCCATGGAAGTATTTTAATTTTATCTGCCAGTCTAGCATGTTCCTTTCTTGAAATTCAACTTCAATCCACTACTTCATCCTATTACAAGGGAGACTAAGAATAGATTTCTTTTATTTCCCTTCCTTCACCTAGGAGAAATATTTTTTCTTTTAAAAAAAGACAAAGGAATGGAAAGTCTGTTCAAAGGAAAGACTGCCTTCTCACTGAAATAGATTCAGAATTACTAAATTTCAGAAATTTGAGTATCTATCATTTCACTGTCTATCTTATCTGTTAAAATTGAAGAATACCCTTGAAAGATGAGTTTTAGGAGAAATGGGGGCTTTTGTGTAGAGAGAGATAACTTGACTTTTGAAATGGACTTGTTGCCTTAGCTTTATCATAGCAAATAATAACAAGGGACTACAAAAATCTTTGCATAACAAATTTGTGTGAATACATTTATCATGGTTTGAAAAAAAAGAACAAGGGCCTTCAAACTTGACAAGTTTAAGACTTGTGGATTTCAACTCCCAGCATCCCTGAGCTATGAATGGAGGAGGAATTCTGGGAGTTGAAGTCCACAAGTCTTAAAGCTGTCAAGTTTGAAGACCCCGACCTAGAAACTTAATACAGATTTGCTCTAGCCACAATGTCTTAGATGTGAAAGCATTGTAATTTTTCTGATGTCTTCTGAGACTCTAAATGCTATTTGTAGATAGATAAATTCACATTTACAATTGCTGGGGATTTTCTAGTTTTGGTGAGATCAATTGAGATGAGATAGATTATCTTTGTCTATTTTCCTTTCCTCTGTTTCCTTTAAAAATCTATTTTGAAGGATTGGAGTGCAAATTCCTTCAGAATAGCCAGAAGGCAGCTTAAAAAACCAGAGTGGTGAATTACAATGACCCATCATCACCACCACAGAAACCGCAACATCAGGGAATTTTGGTTTCATTTCTACCTATTGTTTGAGTGAAAGGAACTCTTCTGTTCATGGAAAGTCAGTTTTCCTTAATTCATTGTCCCTATTTCACATTTGCTGCTTGTAGTACAAATCATAGAAAATAAATATATGAAACTATTATTAGAAAGAAATATCAATACGTACACATTCCCCTCCCTCCACTTTTTTTCAGATTTACTGCATTAAAGGATTGTAAAATTCCACATTGTGCTCTTTTCTGACCCATGACCACTAACAAAAAGGAAAATTTGACCATAGTTTGGAACAATGTTGTAGTTGCCTTAAAGTAATATATTTTATACAATATAAAACCATATATTTTAAGGACTTCTAAAATTACCATAATGTTATTTTGCAAGCCAGCTGCATTTAATCACTTCTGACATTTGGAATTGTTGCAAATATTTTAAGGTGATTGTTGCCAATTGTTTAATTCCTCTTATGTCTTTTACAAGCAATATAGCAGGGTGGACTATTTGTTTTCTCTTTCAGTGTAACAGTTTTTACTGGCAACTTTTAAAAGCTACTTGACATCACAGAGGTTCCACTATGCTGAGCATAGTTCTGATTATTTTATTTTTGTCATTGGATAAATAGAATCAAGGGCTATAAGCATGTTAAATATTCCCTCTAGGGAAGCATAGTTAGTTAGAAAGTTTCTGCAGTAACAGCCCACAATCTAAATAGGTTTATTTTTTTCCCTACCTGCTGTGCATTTAGATGAGATCAACTAGACAGACCATGACTCTTGGTTAAAGATCAAGTTTAGTTTTGGAACATGTACATAGTTTACAAACATCAAGTTTTCTAATGTATATTTTCATAGAATATATTTTCTTTAATTATGTTAAATTGCTGAAATATATTTGTATATATTGACAACATATTTTTAAATGTTTTCCAACAAGTCATTCATATCTATTATTATTTATTCTATATGCAGGCTAGTGTTGGAAAAATATCCTTCTGTGTTCAGTTCCAAGTGGGAAAAAGACATTAGAAACATGGAGCCTGTTTGGAAAGATAGTTTAATGGTGGACAGGACCACATGGCTTGGAGCTCCAAAGTGAAAAGGACAATCACATGCTTCAAGATGTTGGGTGAAGGAAAAGAAGAAAAAAGGCCAAGATGCTGAGAGATCCTTAGTTATATAACCTCTGCTGGGCTCCACCTTAGTGTTTCCTGTTCCTGTGTAAGAAATGTTTTATTTATTTATTTATTTATTTATTTATTTATTTTATTTGTCAAAAGCTTACAATATAACAGAAACAAGAATAAACATAAGTTTAAATACAAGAAATAGGAACTAATAATTGGGGACAATAGGACAGGGACAGTGGGCACGATTGTGCGCTTATGCATGCCCTTTACAGACTTCTTAGGCATGGGGTGAGGTCAACAGAGGTTAGTTTGAGGGTAAAGGAGTGGGGGTTTGAGCAGGTAACAACAGTATCAGGTAGTGATTTCCAGACATTGACCACTCTGTTGCTGAAATCATACTTCCTGCAATCGAGTTTGGAGTGGTTTACATTTAGTTTATATCTGTTGTGTTGATCAATGTATCCCATTGGCTGCCAGACTCCCAGGGGCAGGGGTCTTATATAACATTGTAGACTTTGTCTGGACCACATGGCTTCACTTGAATGCTTCCTGCTGCAATCTTCCCAGACCAGGTGGTGAGATGGATAGAGGCCTTATGTTATGTAGAATACTCTGGGCCAGACCTTAATGACCTGCCCATTAACAAAGGTGGGGGGGGGGGTGAGCTTCTGCCTCTCTGAGTTTCTATTACCCTTTTAGGGGAAATATTCTGCCTTTTTAATATTTCCTAGGATATTTCATTTTTCTAGGAGAGGGGTGGGTGCTAACTTCCTACACTAGGATTTGCACATATATTTAAATTATAGAAGGGTGACATCATTATCTATGCTTTATTATCTCATTATTCTAGATGCTTAAATAAAATTGAGTGATTCCCTATTCTTAAAATTGCTGAAATATATTTATAGATATACATTGACAACATATTTTCAGTTTCTTTCTAACAAGTCCTTCATGTCTATTGTTTTATTTACTCTATGTGCATTCATGGATTTTGACTTAAATTAAATTATAGAATAGAAGATTGATACTATTATCTATGCTTTATTATTTCACATTGTCAATTCCTTAAGTAAAATTAAACATTTATCTATGCTTAAGATTGCTGTAATATGTTTGTAGATATGCATTGATAACTATTTTCAAAAATTTTCCAACAAATCCTTCAAATTGATTGTTTTATTTATTCAGTATGCATGCACAGATCTGGACATGTTTTTAAATTATAGGATAGAAGGTTGATATCATTATCTATGCTTTATTATCTCACTTTGCCAGTTCCTTAAATAAAAATAAGCAATTCCCTATTCTTAAAACTATTCTATTTTGTCATCTTAGCATAGAAAATAGATTACATACAGTATAAATATGAGAACTGAAGAAGGTTCTTGGATGAAGAAGAAAAAACAAAGAACATCCAGTTGTCTCTTGTAAAAGCACCTTTGGGACAGTCATGATCTGGATGGCTGAGAATCTCCATAGACTAAACATCAAAAAAGAAAAAAAATGAAGAGTATTTTATTTTATTTATTTGATTTGTCAATCGCTTACAAGATACAGGTATAAGAATAAACATAGTTTTGAATACGTGAGATGGATACTTATAAGAAAGATAAAAAGAAACAATAGGACAGGGACAGTAGGCACGATTGGTGCACTTATGCATGCCCCCTACAGGTCTCTTAGGAAGGGAGTGAGATCAATAGTAGACAGTCTAAGGTTACAGTTTTGGGGGTTTGGGGAAGAAACCACAGAGTCAGGTAGAGTATTCCAAACATTGACCACTCTTTTGCTGAAGTTGTATTTTCTACAATCAAATTTGGTGTGGTTAACCTTCAGTTTGTATCTGTTGTGTGTTCTTGTATTGTTATGATTGAAGCTGAAGTATTCATTTGCAGGTAGGACATTGCAATTTATGTTTTTATATACTATATTTAGATCAGACCGAAGGCGGCGTAGTTCTAGGTTTTCTAGGTCTAGAATTTCAAGTCTGGTGGCATAAGGTATTCTGCAATGAGTAGAGGAGCGGAAAACTCTCCTTGTGAAATATTTCTGGACTTTCTCAATTGTGTTAATATCAGATACATGATATAGGTTCCAGATTGATGAGCTGTATTCAAGTATAGGTCTAGCAAATGTTTTGTATGCTCTAGTTAGTAGTGTGATATTACCAGAGAAGAAGCTACGTAGGATTAGATTAACAACTCTTAATGCCTTTTTGGCTATGTAGTTACAGTGGGCTCTAGCACTTAGATCATTAGAGATCAGTACTCCCAGATCCTTGGCAGAGTTTGGATCCTCAACAAGGTCTTGACTATTTAGGTATAATATTTGTCATTTTTCAAGTTGGAGTATAATGTACTTTTCTCCCTTTTTATGTGGAAATGAAAACTGGTTATCTCAGAAGAAACATAAAAGTAAGCCGCCATTAAGAACAGGTAGTTGAAGAAATGTGTATTTGATGGTAAAACAAGAAGTAACTGGGTTAAGAATGGATGGTGAATGAATGTAGTTTGCATGTAAAAATGACCAGGATGAAAGAGGTTTCTTGGTGATATAGGAGAAAAACATTCAAAATGCAAACAAACATCTAAAGGAAGAGGAATAGCTTGAGAGGAAGGGAAAGACCAACAAAGTTATGGTTGGATGGAGCTGATGAGATTCTCAAAATGAGGGAGAGAAATTTAAAACACAAAAAGCAATGTGTAGGTGGGTGTGTAGAGATGATTGAAGCAAAGATTGATTGTAAGGTAGAAAGATAACAGATGATGGTAGAAATGTAATAAATGGTATTGGTAGAAATGTAATAAATGGTATTATTGTATTATTGTAAATAAGTAAATACATTTTATTGTTATAAACCTGGGACATAACGTAACAATGCAACATAGCATGTAATACAACAAAGCAAAATAACAATAAAGCCACACAAAGAAAGTTAGAAACAAAAAGATCAAAGCAATATAAAATAGGGCCTTGATTTAAAAAAAAAAAAATTAAAAAATATTTTTTTACTTTGATGACAAAGCAAAAGTATCAAAATGACTACTAATAGTTGGAAACATATATGCAGGAAGATAATTAAACATTTGAGTCCTGAATTGTTCAAATTTATACAGTCACCCTTTTCATATATATGAGTCTGAGCTGATTAATATATATGAATCTTGATCACATTGTAAATGGGGAACTGGAGAAGATAGTAAATAATGATATCCACCTGACTTGATAGGGACGGAGACGCTATTCAGTAGGGCACTTACCAACATCTCCTTTCAAGATATGCCAAAGGAATGTCTCCAATCAGAGGGATGTAAAAACCTTTCTTAGTATAGCACGAATAATATTAACCAGAAATTAGGAAAGGTTAATTCCTTTCAAAAACAAAGCAATAGATTTGTAGGATAGTGTTCTGTCCTAGGCCTCACCTAAAAGTTCTCAGTCAATTCTGAGTCTCGGCAGCCCTCTTTATTTACAATAATGTGAATTAGTTCATTCACAGTCAGCCAACATCTTGGCACAAATTCTCATGAAGGTGGACTACTTATCTCAGACTGTTATCAATCGTGGAATGATGCCCAGTAAACACTGACTGTTGGCAGGGAAGGCTGGGTTTACAGACCAAGATCCACAAGCCTGGAACAAAACACATGACTGAACAAGCAAGTTGTTTCCTGCAAAAGCCCCTTCCCTTTTGCTCCTCTTTTAATCTTGATGGGAGGCGCCATTCATCGTCCACCTATGGCGTTACTCCCACATCAACCCTGAATCCTTAATTGCTCCTTTCTTTTAGCAGCTCTGCACGTGCACAGGGTGGGAAATGGTTCCAACTGCTCCCCAACCTCACTGCTATCTGAGCCCAAAGGCCTCAGCCTGAGCCCAAAGCCTACCTGGCCCATTTCTGCTCTGCTGCAGATCCCTCGTCTGAGCCTTCCTCAGCCTCCAAGACTGGCCCAGTTTCCTCCCCAATCACCTCATTCTACTGCCGACTCTACTGCCAGGTCCGTCAGCTGCTGGTGGGCCACAACAGATAGGTGGCAAAAGTATGGTTCACTGATTCCCAGCTGTTTAATGATGATTTTTTTTTTTTTTTGGCAAAGTAGGATTCTTGAAGGCTTTCTATAAAACCTCAGCAATGCAAAATGTATTCTGATAGTGGATGGAAAATAATTCTATCTTCATCATTACATAAGCACCAAGGAGTCACCAGAATTTTCTTAAGAAGCTTCTTTGGATTACTTTCAGCAATAATTTTTTGTCCCACCCATAAAGCACCTGAGCTACCATCTTGTCCTGGAATATTTTGAGTGTTAATTAGGATTATTCCTCTTTTGCAATACAAAAGCTTCAAGAATAGTCCCAACTATGCATTGGAAAGTTGATAAAATGGTGGTTAAATGTGTTTTTCATGTTAGGGACTTAAGAAAGGTGATACCTGGGTATCTGATTAACATTGCTTTTGTCAATACTATTTTATCAATATTCTATCAATACAATTATATCAATGTATTCTATCAATACAAAGACCACTACTATTTGTATCATAATTAAGCCTCAGTTTTTCCCCTTCTACAATAATAAGTTAACCCTATAATATTCTAAGAAAAATCTTCATTGCATATTGGTAATGGGTGCCAGATAGTGAAAACTATTTTACTTCTTACCAAAAACAGGAAGTGAGGGCATATCTGAAAATCCAATTATCTATAGCATTTGATTCTTTTAAAATATTTATGTTCTGTATTTATCTGATGTAAAGTGAAATTTTCTCAATATAGGAAGTGTATCTCAATATAGGAAGAGTTTTGCATCTACTGCAAAGAATAGGAAACACTGCTGAAAACAAAACTCAAGATAAAAAGTACAATGATTACATACCTCTGAAGATCCCTTTAAATATTAGTTTCTGTTTTCTTACTGGTGTAGTTACCTTCTTACTCATTTATATACAGTTTGTTCTCTCCTTTCACTTCCTTTCTTCAAGTATAGCTACTCAATTCCCTTATCGTATATCTGACTTCTTTAATTCTTCTGTTTTGTTAAAGGAAGGACAGAATTCTCTTTGTGTGAAATTTTTATCAGTAAATATAATGTTATTTGAACGGCAGCATTTATCTCTTAAGAAAAAAAAATCTGCAATCCTTGACCTTGCAAAGAACAGCATCCTGGCAACCATCCCTATTTTTTAGACCATGGATTAGACATGACCATCAGTCATGCTAAAGATAATCAATGACAATTGCAGTCCCAACATCTGGAGGGAGTCAGCTTGAGAAAGACTTCTCATCAGACTGCATCTACTGTAGTCTGCATTTTATCAATATATTATTTTTTATGAGACTGTAGCAAAAACACCATATCTTACTATTTTTACTCTATTCTCCAAAAAAAGACATGGTAGATATACTGAATAGAGCAATGGATGTGTTGAGTCAACAACTTGATCTAGCTATGCTAGCTTAGAATTTGAAAGATGGTAAAGGTAATAAAGATAACAGAGTAATTTTTTCAGACATCAGATATCATCACATATAGAAGGGGTATCAAACTTGCGTCATCACGGCAGCATCACACTAGGTACCATGACTTTTTCCTCCTCGCTAAACTGGGCATGGGCATGGCCAGCGCATGATGCATCTGGCCCATGGGCTGTGAGTTTGATAGACTTACCATACAGTTTTCTGAATCTAAAATCTTGCACAATTTATTGCAGCTATGTTTTAGGTTTTGTGTATATTTTCTGACAAATTTTCATGAATGCAAGTTTAAGATTGTCTTAATTTTGAGGAGGCTGTGGATACATCTTTGGATTTGGCAGGGCTCCAATTTGAACTCCTGCTATACAGATACTCGTCATCTTATGACCTGCTCATTATGTCATAAGTTATAAGGGTTGTAAAACAGGTCACCCATGTGACCAACCTGATTTTATGACCTTATTTTTTTGCAATGGTCATGAAGTGAATGTGGTAATTGTAAAGCTAACTTGCAGTCATTAACAAAATGCTAGATCATTAAGCAAACCCATTGCTCACTATGCAGCATTTTTGCCAAAAATTTGAAACAAATGCCAATTTTTGACTAATACTTCATAAATTGTGGACATATGACTGCAGGATGCTGCAAATAGTCATTAATGCAAGCCAGCTGTCAAGTACCTAAAATGAGGGTATGTATCTATGGGGGTTCCTTGGAACTTTGAAATCAGATCATAAGTATTTTTGAGGGTCCATTGCAACTTACTTTGATTACTACATATCTGCTGATACAACCACCGTCCTTGTTTCACTATCTCCTTTTTCATAATATTTAATAAATTCCCCCTCTGCTCTGTAAAGCATGATATGATATTATCATGTTACAAAAATTCCTCTTAACAAGCAAATCCTGAAATAAAAATAATTTTCATTGAACCAAAGAGAATACATGGAAAGGTCAGAAGGCAATAGGTAGGTGTGACTGGCAAATTTTAATATCAACACTTACCACATTCACATAAAGCTTTTCTGTATATGATTTTGATGAAATCTTGCATCATATATAGAAAATCAATCTTTTCTGTCAATCAGTTTGGTGTTCTGAGTAATATTGACCAAAGCATTGTGGAAACTGAATTCCATATTTTGTAAATAAGAATTTTTCTTATCAGAAAGTCATCTGATCGAGGAGGGCTGCTCTGAACTCATCATATACAAGGTTATCAAACTTTTATAGAAAATTCAATTCCCTACAAATGAAGTCAAATATACTAATTACCATAACAGTTTACATATTAACTCCTTCTTGGTATCTGTTAGTATCAGGCCACATTTCTCCCATTGAATGTTATGGGTTAAAATATAACTAGTTAGAATATGTTGTCATATTCCCTTATAGTAGCATGGGAAATAATGGTAATCTTTGGCCTCGTGTATCATAAAGTAACATATCAGTTATTTTTTACAAATCAGAGATAAAACTATATCCTATTTGAGATAAAGACAGATGATACCACAAACTGAAAGGAATAATCAGACTATAAACTTGACTTTTCACAGAACTACACTTTAAAGAAAGAGTTTCAATTGGAGTTGCTTCCTCTGAGATGAATTGTGAGAATGTGTTTATTTCCTGACCTTCAGAACAATTTCAGGCATACCCCTCAGTCTTTATAAAATCTTAGTTAAAATGCAACTAGACATGTTTGTAGATAAAAGAAAACCAAAGACTTTGATAATATCAAGTGGCACTTCAGAATGAAGGTCATTTAACATGATTTAAATTTCACATTGCCTTGAATCTTCTTTTACAATATGTTTCCCACATGCTTGTTAATCTGTCACCAAAAATGCCAATTTTTTAATTTGCTTGATCAAATTAAAATAACCATTAAACACAGAGATCCAAGTAGTGGATTGTAGTCTGTTTTGTCAAAAGAGTAAAATCATACTTTGTATCTGGCTTGATCTATATGGAAGGAATTTCTGTTGATTGTAAATTACTAAGTGAATAAATATTGTAATCAAGGATGTATCCCTGATATCCACTTGCTATTTATCACTCCCTGGGGAACAGATGCTTAATTTGGGCCCATGATAATAAAAACCTAATGAGCTACGCATCTTACTGGATAGCTTAATACACTTCAAAGAAAAGAAAACTGGAATATGGGTGTAAAAGTACATCACTAGCTTTTCATTAAATAAAATGAACAGGAGTCAAGGCTCAGCATGGTTTCTAAAGTTAAAGCTACTGACTAGAAAGCAAATGTATGCAGAGAAATGTACAACAAAAGGCACTGCTTTTAAAGCTCCATTGAGTTTCCATAAATGTTGCTTACAAAAGCCACCGTTCTTAATGTTAACAAAAAGTTGTGGATGTGTTCTTCATAAAATCCTCTTTTCTTGTATAATCCACCTTGTGCACTTTATCTCAAGTGTGTTTTGTCTGATCTAATCTTGTGCTCATTCACTTTCAGAGATAGAAGCAACAGGATTTATTTTGCACTTAAAATTAGGCATGGCCTCTTTTGGATCCATAAGAGGATACCTGGCTAATGAGAAACAAGCTGAGAAGTAAAAGGTTAAATCAGACGGTGAGAAAAACATCAGTTTTTAGAGGCACAAATATTTTCTGACCATGACCAAACAAATGAAGATATTATATTTTAATTTTGACATTTTAAGGCATGTACAGAACTGTATGTGACCTTGCACAAAGTTTAGGATTGAAGAAATTTTTTTTTTCTATTTATACTGGCAGAATTCTGTTGATTTTCCTCCAAACTGCAGGATTTAAAGAGGTATAGTTTGTATTGGGTGCATTGGTAAGAAATATGGATAAACCTGACTCAAGGTTTTTTTTTCCAGCCACAATTCCTTAGATTTGAATGGAATAAGTTTCATACATTATCTGTAGCTTTCTTTCATTCACTTCAATACAAGATAACTTAGTTTAAAAAACAATAACACCTTTTGCACACCACAAATTAGCACAAAATTATTTGAAATGCCAAGTTGGACACACCAGGAATATTTAGTTAAAATGTATGCATTTCCTTTAAGTCATATATTCCTGCCTGGGCATTACTAACATATAGGTGATTTGGAAATTCTGCCTGATATGGAGTAAAACAGAATAGTTAATTGTTCTGTTGATAAAACCATTCAAGAAAAAGAAGACTAGATGGTTTTGAATAAATTGAAAAAAGATTTCCCTCTATGAGACTGATGCATGGAGATACTGTCTATCGTTACTAAAGTTTTCCATACATCGAGGTACTGTTTATCACCACTATATTTTCACTGAATATATAGAATTTTCTGTATATTCAGTGAAAATATAGAAGAAGCAGACTTACTGTCTTAGTTCCCAGATTTCATACATTCAAAGTGTTGAAAAAATAATTAATGTAGGCACTAGAAATTGTGCCTACCTACATTCTCTTTGCATTATTAAGACCACAACCAGTCTTTAGAGATTGTAAAACTATATTGTATATACCGTATTTGCCGGCGTATAAGACGACTTTTTTGCCCTGAAAAACATGCCTCCAAGTGGGGGGTCCTTATACGGCGAGTATATAACAAAGGTCGCTTATACGCCGGCAAATACGTTGTTGTCACTCGGTGCAAGAGCGACGGGGCGGAGCTCCGCAACTTGCGAAGCCCCTTCAAGCCCAGCCGGAGTCTCTCTTCCTCCTCCTCCCCCACCCACCCACCCACCCACTCCGCTCGTGCGAGCAGACAGGCAGGCTCCAGGCTTTGCCCCCATCCCTCACCTCCTTCCATCCCCCTCCACCCCCAGTGGCAGAAACTTCGCCGCACGTGGGGACGAGTGGAGGGGTGGAGAGCAGCGACGCAGCTCAAAGCTGAGAAAGCGCCATCCTTGCTTTGTGCTTCGGGAAGAGTTCGTGTTTTTTGTTTTTTTGTTTTTCTCCCAGGAATGGGATGCTGCTCGTGCGATTTTCTTTGGGAATTTTTCTCTTCCCGGTTTCAGCCTTTGCTCCGAATCCTCCCCCCCGATTCACTTCTGGAAAGGATGCTTGTGTAACTCTTTTCCTAAGCGTTGCTGGGGTGGAGGGGGGCAGTGTGCAGTGTGAGAGAGGCTCTTTTCCTTTCTCCCTGAGCACAAAACCATCTGCCTTCTTCTCTCTCTTGGACGGACCGAGCAAGGCTAATAAGATAATAATAATATAATAAGATAAGATCCTAAGCGCGTTGTGGAAACAGATCTGGATCTCATTGGAGAAAGGTAGCAAATGAATGAACTGGACTTTTGGCAAGTCTCGGGGTAGGAACTCGACGCTTTCTGGAAAGTTAGTGAGCAGGAAAATAGACATCCTTTCCGCTTTCTCCCAGCGTGGGTATTTCATTATCCCTCCCTGTAAGAAGTAACAACCACAAAGCCAAGGGAAAAACGATGCGCAGGAAAAAGCCACAGTAGGAAGCAAAGATTTCTCCCCCCCACCCTCTCTCTCTGAAATAATTAATGTCGCAATCAGTGTGGTGCACCCTTGGAGACAAATTGGTTGGGGAGGTGGAAAGATATTAAGAAACAACTCGACTGTTTTTCGTCCAGTTTTATTTTTATTTATTTATTTTCCCTGAAAAAGCAGATCGCTCAACGGTGTCACAAAGAAAGGGAGAGGAATTGAGTGCCAGCCTGAGAAAGGCGAAGCTGCCTCTCTAAAGCATTTTGGTGGCTTTGTAAGTTTGGGGAAAGGGGCGGGGGTGTCAATCAAGAATTATATCCAGAATACCCCAAGTGTTACAACTTACCGTGTTTGCCGGCGTATGACTTTTTGCCCTGAAAAACATGCCTCCAAGTGGGGGGGTCGTCTTATACGGCGAGTATATAACAAACTCTATATTTTGAGTGGAAATGTTGGGGGCTCGTCTTATACGCCCAGTCGTCTTATACGCCGGCAAATACGGTATGTCATTTTTCCTCAGATCTTTATGTGAGCATACAAGATTATGATAGGGGATTAAATGTTATGCAGTCTTGTTTCACTGCTTGATCAGCCACAGTGTGATATAAACCACTTGCCATATTTTTTGCACTATAAGATTGTCCAGATCATAAGACACAGCTAGCTTTTGGGGAGGAAAACAAGAAAAAAAAATCTGCTTCTGCCTCCCAGCAAATTGCCTCCTTGCAGCAAACAGCAAACAGCCTGGTCAGCTTCAGCACAGCCTGATTTAGCACGAGCTGCTGATTGGCAGTTGGATCAGCCTCTCAGAATACCGCCAATCAGCCGTTCCAGGCTGCAGGGATGGCTGCCACTTATCTCTGCCTATCGCCGCCGCTGCCTATCACTGCCTCTGCATGCCCAATTTTTGCCTCTGCGCATCCCATTTTTGGCCCATTCCAGGCAGCAGGGAATTCTGAAAATGAGACATGTTGGTAAAATGAACATACAGATATACAAGAAGTAAATTTCCCTGGACTGTTTCTATGATAGTGTCAAGTATACAATGCAAGAGATTATTCTATGAAAATTGATCAAATTACTTGTTTATAGTTTCTTGTATTTTCTTTTTGCCATATTTTTTAAAAATATTTTCTGCGTACTGACCTTAGAACTTCTTACCTAATGAACAGATCTTTCAAACATAATAAGTGCAAATGCTAAAAGTGCTTTAACAAATTCCTCTAATATTCTAAGATATAATTTATTTGGCCCTGAAGGTGTATTTGAATTTATTTTAAGTTGGGTAGGTTGTTTGTAACAAATTACTCATGATTTTGAGTTTAATTCTCAATTTTTCATCATACAGGAAGTAATAATGTAGCTTTATAAGTAGCTTGTGCTTATAAGTAGCACTTAAGTGTTACTTAAATGAAACTACACTAGTTCTTTTAGGACATGTTGAAGGATAAACAAGTTTTGGACCAATTTATCTTTTATTTCTGATGTGGTGTTTAACTAACACAAATAGACTTTAACATAAACAATTGGTTTTCCTGTAGAAAGGGTAACAGTGATTTGGCACAACATTCTCTTAGTTTGAATGTAATCCTTTTCTGATCTTCCACTAATATATCTTCATGTGCAGTCTATGGACAAAAAGAGGTAGCATCTTCAATGACTACTGCCTCAATTTGCTGCAGGTAACCAGTTTAAACAAGTCTGTATAGATTCACACATTACATATATATATCCATCTATACAGGGGTCTCCAACCTTGGCAAGTTTAAGCCTGGAGGACTTCAACTCAAAGCTGGCTGGGGAATTCTGGGAGTTGAAGTCCTCCAGGCTTAAACTTGCCAAGGTTGGATACCCCTGAATTCTATGAGACAACATCTCCCTGTTGACCCTGATCCAATGTACTTTGTAATTACTTGAATCAACATATCTGCAGTATCATCTCCCTTAATATATTGGTTAAATGCATATGACAGCTAATAACCCTACCAAATTAGCTTTTTTAACTATTAAAAAGCCTATCTGATCTTGAAAAATTTGTGTCAAGCCAACCCAGTTTGTTCAAACTTTAGCTTATTAACCGTATTAAAATCATCCCTTTGAATAAATAAGTGGATCATTTGTATTTCAGAAGCATCACACAAAAGACAACGGTGTGGTTATTTTGTAACATTAAATTTTGATTGACTGAACAGAAGATGGGATGGACAAAGATAAAGAGAAAACAGATGTCTATAATGATTGTATATATTATAATAATTAACACTATCCTAAATGAAACAAGTTTGCTTTCAGTGAGGTATCATTTGCACACTGTTCCTCTTGAGCATTAAGATACATCATGAACATGATAGCCTTATTGTATACTGTCATCAGAATTCCTATTTGGGGTTTGAGTAGTCACAGAGTGGGATTTACCAGCTGTCAGGAAAAATGTATTCCATTTCATTATGACTTAATTTATCTCATCTAATTCTATTTTTTGCTGTAATTATTTAACTGCTTGGGGCACTAGCCTAAACTAAAGCCCAAACAATAGCTGAAATTATACATACATGGTAGTTTCTGTATGTATAGGTGTTTTAAAAGACCCAATCATTATCCACTAAAATTCTTTAAAATTATTATTTACCAGAAGTAATCCTATTCTTTTTTATTTGCTGAACATTTTTCTTTCCATCAATTAGCTCAGATTCCCATTCCCTGTTTATTGCAGTCGATGTTTAGTGACCATGTATTACATCACCAAGAATAATATTTGGCTAAGATTATGTCATTCATAGCATGCTAAAGTAGCTTTTCCACTCTTGTAGGACCAGGTGATATAACAGTTAGTTCACAGCTTATTGAGGATTCAGGAGACAGTTTTTTAAGTAGCAATCGGCATGTCCTTGGTTAACAGTGAAAATAACTGCCTCTTCAACTATTTATAAGACAGTCACTAGAAAGAATCTGAAATCATTGGATGATAAATCATTGTCATAATCATTGGATGGAAGATTGATTCTTGTATCTCTATCATTTTCATCTTAATAAACCCTGTTAAAGAAAACTGTACAATTCTTGCTCAAAGAATTAGTTTTGGTTTAGTAGATGGCCTGATAAGTAGGATACTTTAAAGTCTTTTTCCCCATCCATGTTGCTATTTACTATTGTGTAAACATACAACATGTAGCAGTCATCAGATAATAGCAAATTTTATATTACAGATATGGGAGACAGAGATAACAGTACAGTTTTTTATGAAGCCGATCTCTGTAATTTTACATACATTATAAATCATTAGCATTATGAATAGCTAGCGAATGGATCCTTTAATTTGGATTACTCCTTTCAATTCTACAACTCTATAATCATATTTATAAATAGATATTTAATAAAAACCAAAGTACTAAACTAATCAGAGATTTGTTAATTAATAAGGAACTTTTGCTAGTGACTTAATTTTAAAAACTACAATTGTTTAAGTTAGTCCTTTGGGAGTGAAAAGGCACTCATGTTAAATCATGTTGTAATAGAGCAAGGGTCTTCAAACTTGGAAAGTTTAAGACTTGTGGAATTCAACTTCCAGAATTCCTTAGCTAACATGACTGGAGGAGGAATTCTGGGAGTTGAACTCCACATGTCTTAAAGCGGTCAAGTTTGAAGACCCCTGTAGAGGATCCTATTCTTAATATTCTCTATGAGAATGTGACCTAGTGACTGCCTGATTCATGGCAATTAAGTAATTAACGTAACTAAAAATTATTTCAAAAATGTGTACAATATAAGTGAATCTTTGCTATATAGAGCTTGCCTAAAAATACCACATTGCAGAAAACATCATTTAAATGGGTCTTAATGTGATGTTTTATGTCTTCATTCTCAATTGGTATTCAAAGCTGACTTCTTACTTGAAATGAAAACAGATGTTATTGTTGGAAAAATAATGCACATTGTGCCCCCTTGCAGAAAAGGCAGTATGAATCTGACAGCTTAAATAAGATTACAGTTACAATTCTATCCTTACTTATCTGAGAGTAAGTATCACTGAACTCAGTGGAACTTACTTCTGAACCTTGAAGAAGATTTTTAAAAAAATCTATTAGTTTCAAGTATCCACATGTTAACCTAACATTCTCACTTATTCTGCTAGCTTTTAAAAAAATATTTATTAGATTTCTAAGTAAGGCATGAAGCATTATAATCAATGTGCTATTGACAAAGGCATATGAATTACATATCATTTATTTATTTTTCATGGCTACCTCTTGCTTTGAGAAGTTTAATACATACTCAACAATACACAGTGGGCATAAAGTGTATCATTCAGAAGGCATTTAGGTTTTACAACAACACACCATGATGTGAAAGTTTCATAATTAGGATGGCAATAAACTCTGAACCTATTCCCAACTGTGAGCATTGCATGTTACACTTGTGTCATGCAAGATATTAGTTAAGTGAGATTCAAAACTCAGTTCTGTTTTTAACATTGGTTCTACTAATAACAATGGAAGCTTTTTATTACAACCTGAAGGGCCAGTGAACATCTAAATTTATGGCATTTTTATAACCAATCCTATCAAACACAATCTGATTGTCATGCTTTATTTATGCCCATAGGATTTTCCCATTAGTTAGGAGAATTATATTACAGGAGTAAAATACAGCTAAGCATTTTAATGCTGCAAGATCAGTTACAGCTGCATTGCATTTGTGCTGCTTTATTTTAATGTATGCCAGCCCTGTAGATTAAAGTTGGAAATAGCATAGCTATCCACTAGATGACAGGCTTGGTTTAAAGCCAGAACACTTTGCAATATTTTATATACCAATTTTACCTCCATAAAACAACAACAACGAATCATATCTCAAAATTAGAGGGCAAAGGTAAGTTTACAGATGGGACAATCAACTATTGTATTAAAATCAGAAGATCAAAATATCAAAAACAGAAAATTCTATTTGACCATATTAATATAATTTGTTTTCATGGCTTCTAATGTTTCATCCAAAAATTAGATGGGGGAGTTACAGTCAATAGATTTTAAATAAGGAATTATATGTATTTTTTCACCTACTTGAAAATCAGTTGATAATCAGGTAGCCAATAAGCACTTTTTTAAGGAAAGGAGAGGAGTCTTGCAATTCATATTCAGTTAACATATTCAGTTAATATTTAATTCAAATGGGTTTTATTTTGTTTAGTTGTTAATATATAACCCAACTAATAGTACTTAGTGGAGATTAACAATAATAAATAAGCACTGGATAGAACAAAGGACACCTGTTTATACCTCCAAAATATTACTGAATTAAGTAGAATTGCAATTTTGCAATTCTATTGCAAAATTATGGATAGTCATAATATAAAGAACTATAGAAAATCATAACCAATGTTTATCTAGAGTTTTGCATTTCAGATTTAGTAATTACTGTTCCACAAAAGGACCACAGAAAGGCAGAATCTGATTCTAACATGTTATTGAGACTTGTTCGCTCTATGGAGGTCAGGAATGGGAAGAGACCTTCTATATTTGAATTTTTAAAATAATCTCAATTTGTTTTACAAATTAATGAATCAGTTACCAAATCTGTCTGCTTCTCATCCACATTAGCCAGATTCCACAAGTAACATTTATCTCAACAAGGAAATAAACTAAACCAAAAATCTTACCCGTCTTTAGGGCAAGAATTTTCCTATCATGAACATAAATGTTCAGAACACTTGCGTAGGAAGATAGGACACTATATTTAATTAAAATCTGAATTAATAGGAAAATGGAAAATATTTAATTCAAATGGGTTTTATTTTGTTTAGTTGTTAATATATAACACAACTAATAATACTTAGTGGAGATTAACAATAATAAAAGTAATTTTTAAAAGTAACCCCAGACAATTAACAAACTAAAATTCAAAATTAGGCATATGTAAACCAGATGTGAATTGTCTCACACTTAACTTTGAGCATTGGAAGCAAAGTGATTTGGCACAAACTGAAAGTGAAGCAATATGCCTGCCCCTCTGTCTCAGTTAGCCACTTTGTTCGAGGCAAGTAGCTTCTGATAATACACTACACATGTAAAGAAGAAAACTGATGGGACAAAGATTTATTCCAACAGATGTGATCCAGCTGATGTATTCCAGCAGGTCAAACTGCCATACTGTCACTTCCACCCCAACTTGGTCCTTTAAGAAAAAAAGACCTTCATCATTGGAGACTCCCTCTTCCTCTTGGCACCCCAGGGCATCAATGTTGGCTTCTACTCTTGTGCTGGTTCAGTAGGCTGAGAAGGTGGTAGCTCTTACCACCGTTACAGCTGTAGGACCTGGAGGGCTGTGGGTTCCTCATGGGCCCTGCAGGCTACAGGATCAGGAAAAGCATCACTGCATTTCTGGCAGGGGAAGGGCTTCTATCCTGTGTTGGGGCTTTTGCAGCTGCCCCTCCCCCCGTCTTGTTGCAATTGCCTCTCCATTATCCATCTTTGCATGGAACCCGCTACAGACAGACAGGGTTGCACAATCCCCTTGGTAGGTTACCCCTCCGCGTGGATTGATAATACACCCTAACCCTCAATGCCATTCCTGCGCCACTTAGTTCCTTAACAAAGAAATATCCTCAACTCCATTTGTAACAAAAGGTATGCTATACTCATTTGGCTTTATAGTAAAGTATTATAGATTGTTCTGAAAATTCTGGGAGTTGAAGTCCATATATCTTTGAGTTGTTACAATTGAGAAACACTGATTTATACAATTTGTAGATGTTCCATTTCCTCCTAGTTTTATTTTAAAAAAGCGAGAGACCACAAGATTTTTGTCTGATTTTAAGTGCTCTGTCTATATTCCTATTTTTAAATGTTTTTTAAGATGAGCTCCTTCTGAAAACTTCCTAATAAAGTTTAAAATCACAAGGTCATATCATGCCCACATTGGAGTCAGGGGGAGTTATGCTATTGACAAAAGCAAAAATATGATTGAGTTGATGAAATTCAAGAACTGAATTTCAGAGACCTTCCCTGCTATACAGCATCTGACACTGTTTTTCTACATTCTTTAATGACTTTCACTTTCTTTAATGACTTTTGATCTTTTTCCAGACAGAAAAGACATTTTCCTCTTCAGATAGGTGTGCTTTAAGATTAAAATGAAGCTGAATGTGAGCACTGGTATCAAAGACAAGAATTCTATTTAGATTGTGGCTCATTTTCATTTTATATGCAACACTGGAATATTGAATTGGACACTTAGTAGAATAAAATATGTCAAAGAAGCAAAGTAAACAATTCTCATGGGATTGTCTCAGACCTTAGTGTCTTAAAAGTCAACTTTTGTTTTAGCTTCTAGGCAGAGATGCAAGCATCTCACATAAATGTGGCTCACACCCACTAAATCTGTAGATGGTTATAAACAGGATATTTAAATGCTTTACTCTTCTCAAAAGAAACAGCCTTGTCAATGTGAATATCCTGCTTGCTTCTAAAGACACAGAGAGAAACATAAATGTGCATTTAATCATTTGGAAGTGCCGTTAAGTATAAGCCTCATACCAAAACATCTAAAGATATCCACTAAATTTATCTGAAACCCCAAAGATAAATTTAAAACAAAAACAGAATGCATCATAAGGCCAGCAACAAGGTTCACTGCTTTTTGTTAAATGAATATGCAGAGTTTACTACATAATAGACCTTTCACGCTACAGTTACAAAAAGTGATTTTCAGGGATGTTCTTTTGCCTACAGAATCCAGGTGAAAGAGGGGTATATTTTAGGTTAAGTTGGGTCTACAGAGTAGCTGTGAATTACCTTTCCTTTTCTCTCTTATCTTGTGGCTGATGTTTTTTAATTTCTTTGGCTTACTATTTTTGATTCCATATCTGTGCTTTGCATAACTTTGCTAACTTGAAAGGGAATAATGTGATAGATATGCATGCATGCATGTATGTATACTTCACATTAATTTCAGTTTTACTACATAGTTTATCGAAGCCATTGCCATGTAATTACATACAGAGGGATAAAGCCTTACTGCACACAGTTTTTCATTGTCTAAAGGATAGTGTTTTCTTTGCAATGTTCTTCCAAAATTTGTCCTTACAGTGATTTATAATTTTCTGCTTCCACATTAATAAAGAATATGAAGATACAATATTCAGTAGTCTGAACCATATAAAGCATGTAAAGGGCATGGTGGATAAAATGTAGTTTTCTTCTTCTCCAAATCTATGTGATCCTTCATTTCAGAGGAGCTCATGGAAATTCATGTTTAGAAAACAGATTGAAATGGATAAAATTATTCTCAACATTGGAACAAAAGCAATATTTCTCTTTAAAAATAAATATATCAAATATTTTGTAATGTACTCATGTAAATACCCATTCAAAACTATATCATTCTCTGTATTAAATATGTAGTATGTTACTTTACTGTAGAGTCAATAACTATTTTTCCTGGTGATGAAAATATTTATGAGAAGATACTAGCTCTTAAAAGTTGGTATTACTATAATCATACCTGGACATATGTATACATAATGTATTGGGACAAATTGTATAATAATAATAATAGGTTGGGATTATCAAGCCATTATTTTTCCATGGTAGATTTGATAAATGATGGCATAGGCAGTATAATGTCACTTATAAATTGTATTAACTTTCAATTGCAATTATGGCCAGAGGCCAACCAATTGTACTTTAAATGTTGTAGTACTTAAAAAAAAACTGAATTACAGGTTTTATTAGTACAGTTCTTAAAAAGCATATGATGTAGCCAAAATCAAGTCATTATTTAAGACTGATTATTCCACTGGGAAAGAACTTCCGCATTGTACATGGACTTGCTGTGGTCAGCAGAAGTAAGGTTCACTTTGGGGAATATTTTTACAACATAAATTTAGGCATATTTTTCTAAAATAAATGACAAATATTTAGCATAACCCAATGCAATTTCAAAAGAAATATAGGGATTGGGCCACAGTCAGGAGTATGTTACATAAAGCTTATAAAAATACCAATGAGTTGTATGACAAACAGTTCAGAGCTAAACAATAACAATACTTCATTTGTATACTTGACCTTAGAAGACCCAGAAATTGCCCAAAGAAATTCTGAGCAGATGATGTAATCCAGTTCAAAGGAATTAACTGAAAATAATTTGCAGTATGTCAGCATTGTTGAAATTCCTACAATTAATTTATTTTGATAATTTGGATAATGATGATGATGATATTTTCAGATGAAAAGATTACTTTTTGTATCACTGAATGAAAAACATTATGAGTTACCTGATTATTGAGTTTTCAGCTTTTACGAACTGTATACACAATCACATTAGAACATGTTTACATGTTTACTAAATTATTAGTCACAATGGTTAGTTCAATATATCCTATGTAGCTTATGGTCATTAACTATAGAAGCTGTATTTGCACAATACACTGAATTAAACCCAAACAAATGCAATATGTATAAACTGAAGCCAAGAGATTTCAAAACACATAATACTAAAACAACCATAACTGTATTTTTAAAAATCTTTACTCAGTGAGAAAATAGATTTACTTTTACTTTTCCCATTATTGAAATCTGCTATTTAAAGCAAGCAGTTATGAGATGAAAGCATGCATCCATCTATTATTGTTTTTCTAATTCAAATGTACTAGTTCTTTGAATAAGTTTTATTTAGTATTTTTTTTTTTGTTTAAATAGAAATTGGGCTCTTGGTTATAGTGTCTCTATTTGAAATATTCAATAATATCATCTCTTTCTCCTTTCCCAAACCAATTCAGAACAATGACAAAAATACAATTTCTTTAAAATTTTCCAGAAAGATATTGGATTTTCTCTTCACAAACAAATTTAGCTAACATCAGAGTTCAGCTCACAGCATGCAGAGTCCAAATTATACACCTCCTAGGTAAAAGTTAAGTTAGTAAACTACTTCAGGAGCATGGATTTTGAAATTCTTTTTTTTTATTGGTTTTTAAAAACAAACATAAACAAACAAAACCTAAAAACATCAAGCTATCTTCCATAGGTGTACATACAATGTGCCGGATGGTTTACAAATTGTTTTGTGCTTCCATTTCGTAGTCTTCAATTACAATTACGTTACATATAATCTCATATTGTCAATCAAAAATTAAATACCTTAGTATCATTATTAATCAATCATTTGACTATACTTTTATTCATTCATGTTTTACAAGATAACCATAATTTACTTCATTTATTTTATAACAGTTCATATTATCATCCCAAATCTATCCTAAAATCATTTTGTAGTTATAATAAGAAAGAAGTACATCTTTATATATTTATTATTTTCTAAAAATCTACATATTTTATTACTATACTTTGTTGTCTAACCATTGATAGAAAAGATCCCAAATTTTATAAAATTGTTTATCCTCTTGTTCTCTAATTTCAAATGTCAATCTACTCATTTCAGCACATTCCAATATTTTCTTAATGATTTCCTCCTGTTAAGGTATTTTCTCATTTTTCCAGTTTTTAGTAAATACAATCCTAGCCGCTGTTAATACATTTACAATCAGGTATTTCAAGTCTTTACTATATATTTCAGGTAAAATTCCCAATAAAAATATCTCTGGTTTCAAGTCTATATGTTTTTTTGTCATTTTTTCCAACCACATGTGGATTTTAGTCCAGTATTTTTTAGCATCCGCACAAGTCCACCACATATGGGAATATGAGCCAGGTGTCTGATGACATTTCCAACATTTTTCGGATTTATTCTTGAACTTTCTTGCTATTCTTGTTGGGGGGAAATGCCACCTGTAAAACATCTTATACAAATTTTCTTTATATGCTGTTGACATTGTCATTTTATAATTTTGAGACCACAATTTTTGCCATTTCTCTAAATCAATCCCATATCCAAAATTCTTCCCCCAAGCAATCATAGCTTCTTTAACTTGTTCTTCTTCTAATTTAATTTCTAATAAATATCCATACAGTTTTTTAATCACCTTTTCATCAGTACCTGTCAAAATCTTATCTAAATCAGTCAATTTATCATAGAAACCTTCTGTTTTAGAATCTTTATCATACCTTGAATGTATTTGTGCATATGAAAACCAATTCATCTTTATACCTTGTTCCTCTAGCTTTTGTATAGATTTGAGTTCACCCTATTCATTCAATATTTCACCATATCTAACTGTTTGTTCCTTTTTGTATATTATAGGATAAGAAAATGTTTCAATAGTCAATAACCAGACTGGAATTTTCAAGTAACATTGTCTTTTAATCTTCTCCCAGTTTAATCACAGAGACTCCCGTATATAATGTCTTCTAAAATACCCCTGTGTTTTAGTTCCTTTATACCATAAAAAAGCATGCCACCCCAACAACAAATCATGTCCTTCTAATGTCAACAATCTAGTATTTCTTAGTGCTATCCATTCCTTAACCCACATCAGATTTGTAGCTTGATAGTACAACTCCCAATTAGGCAAGCCAAATCCTCCTCTAATTCTAGCATCTTGCAAAAGTTTTAACTTTATTCTCACTTTCTTACCTTGGCATATATATTTCAACACAATTTTATTTAAATCTTCAAAGTAATCTTTTCCAAGCCTAATTGGAATTGTTTGGAACAAATATAAAATTCTGGGTAATATATTCATCTTGATTGTTGATATTCTCCCTATTAATGACAGTTGTAAATTTTCCCATTTCGCCAGATCTAGCGCTATCTGCTGTTTAAGTTTGATATAATTATTCTCTTTTAATGTACTACATCTTGCTGTCAAATATATCCCCAAGTACTTAATCTTATTTGTGACCTGAATTTTCAATAAATCTGCCCGTTCTTCCTTTTGTCTTAATAGCATATTCTTTGTCAAGATCTTTGTCTTATCTTTATTTATTTTCAAACCAGCTACCTTTCCATATGTCTCTATCTTTTCTATCAATTTTGATGCTGTTTCTAAAGGGTCTTCTAAGATGAAAACCAGATCATCTGCAAATGCTTGCAGCTTAAATTCTTCCTTTTTGATTTTCATTCCTTTTATATTCTTTTCATCTCTAATATTTCTGTTTAGCACTTCCAAAGTTAACACAAACAACAAAGGTGATAGTGGGCACCCTTGTCTTGTTCCTTTTCTTATATTGATAGAGTCTGTCAGCTCTCCCTCTATCATTACCTTTGCTGTTTGCTTATAGTATATAACTTCTATTGCTTGAAGAAATTTTCTAGAAAAACCCATCTGTTCCAACAGTAATAACATGAATCACCAATTCATATTATCAAATGCCTTCTGTGCATCTAGAAATATCAGAGCCATTTGTTTTTCAGGATGTGCCTTGTAGTATTCCAAGGTGTCCAAGATTACTCTCATATTGTCTTTAATTTGTCTCTTTGGCAGAAATCCATTTTGATCAGGATGAATAAAATTATTTAAATATTTTTTAAGTCTTTCTGCCAATATTGAAGCAAAAATTTTATAATCTGCATTTAGTAGAGAAATGGGTCTATAGTTCTTAATTTGTAATGGATCGGCCTCCTCTTTTGGAATAAGTGTAATATAGGCTTCTGACCATGATTTAGGTATCTTCTTCTTTAACATAACTTCATTCATAACTTCTAGCAATGGAAGATTTAACGATTCTTGTAATGTTTTGTAAAATTCTGCCGGAAGTCCATCTGGACCTGGTGCCTTTCCATTATTTTGCTTCTTGAGTGCTTCAGTTAACTCCATCATCGTTATATTGCTTTCTAACATTGTTTCAATCTCTTTAGGTATCTGAGATAAATTAGCATTCTGTAAGTACTGTTTAACTCTTTCCTCATCAATATTCTCTTCCATATATAATTTCCCATAGAAGTCTCGAATGATTTCCTTCTTCTTTTTACCACCATAGCAAACTTGGCCTTGGTCATCTATTAATTGCAATATTTTCCTTGATTCTTTCTCCTTTCTCAGTTTATATGCTAACCATCTACCTGGTTTGTTTGCATCTTCAAAGTAATTCTGTTTAGCACCTCTTACTTTCTGTGCTAATTCTTCTTTTTCTATTTGACCCATTTTATGTTTAATTATATCCATTTTTAGCTTGATGTCCTTTTTCTGTGGCATTTTCTGTAGCTCTTTTTCAAGTCTTTTATACTCATCCTCTAAGGCCTTAGAGGCTAGTCTTTTCATACTATTCCTTTTCCTTGTATAGTCTATTATCAAGCCTCTAATA
Source organism: Notechis scutatus (assembly GCF_049901735.1). Classification (NCBI taxonomy): domain Eukaryota; kingdom Metazoa; phylum Chordata; class Lepidosauria; order Squamata; family Elapidae; genus Notechis; species Notechis scutatus. The sequence goes on along the minus strand of NC_142012.1, from coordinate 141,151,958 downwards.
TATGCCTTCATTGTATCCTATACATTCTGAATTGATGTATCTTCTTTTTTGTTTTCTCTAAAGAAAAAAGGCAATTCTTTCTCCATCCACTGTGTGAAGTCTTTGTCCTTTAAAATAGTATTATTTAACGTCCATCTAGATCTTCTTTTTTGTCCTTTCCATTTAATTGTCATTGGATTGTGATCTGCCCAAGTACTTGTTTCAATATTTATTTCTTGAATATTAGTTATTAATTCTGTTGACATCCATATCATATCTATTCTGGACCATGATAAGTGTCTATTTGAATAGAAGGTGTATTGTTTAGTTTTAGCATTTCTTTCTCTCCATGTATCTTTTAAGTTTATTTCATCCACCATTTTAAAAAAAGATTTAGGGAGAGTCTTTCTGTTTTGCTTTATTGTTTTCTGTGCTGTATAGTCCAATTTATTGTCTACAATTCCATTAAAATCTCCCATCATAACTATATTAGCATAGTCCAGTTCAATTATTTTCATATGTAATTTTTTGTAGAATTCTTCTTGTTTGTCATTCGGAGCATAGATTGCAATCAGGAGTGTTTTCGTATTATTGTCCATTATTTCCACCATTAGTATTCTTCCATCATCATTAGTATAAATCAATTTTGCTGGGGTGGTCTCTTTAATATATAAAACCACTCCTCTTTTCTTACATTGTGTCAAGGAAGTAAATATTTTCCCTAATTTTGGCTGTATCAACAATTGTTCATATTGTTTTTTAATATGTACTTTTTGTAGACAAATTATATCAAATTTTAATTTCTCTAATTTATGAAAGGTTTTCCTTCTTTTAACGGCTGAGTTAAGTCCATTTATATTAATTGTAATCAATTTTTTCTCTTCCATGGTTATATTTTGTAGTTAAATTTAGCAGCTCTCGTAGATCTTAGTTCACATTGTTCTTTGGCTTCCACCTTTCCACCAACTGCACCTTCTTCTTTTTCAGTTGCCATTTGGCAGTCCTCTTGGAATTCAGTTAGTGAGATCTCTTTTTCTGCCTCTTCCTCTTTCCCTCCAAAAAATTCTGTATAAAATAATTCCGCTTTCTCAATTAAGTCAATTCTATGTCTCTGTTCTTGCCATGTGAACATTAAGCCTTCTGGAATCAGCCATCTATAATTCACCTCTTTTTTAAATAGCATTTTAGTCAGGAATCGGTATTCTCTTCTCATCTCTCTCACTCTTCTGGGTATTTGTTTCAAGACCACAATCTCCTTGTCTTTATATTTCAATGTTTTCTCTTTTGCCACTTGCAATATTTGAGTTTTAATGGCTTTCTTTGTAAATCTAATGTGAACTTCTCTTGGTAAGCTATTTCTCATCGCATATCTTGTGAAAACTCGATAAACCTCATCTATTCCATCCATCATCTTCTCTTGAGTTATTTCCAAAGCTTCAGCCAGTATTTCTATCATTATCTCAGCTAAGTTTTGTCCTTTTTCTTCCTCTACGATTTGGAATCTAAGATAGAATTCTGATCTATCCATCTCCCATCTCAACATACCACTTTTATCTTGTTCAAGCACCGTTAATCTATTATCAATATCTCCAAACTTCTTGTCTCTTTGTTTATCTTCTTCTTCAATTTTTTGGAATCTCTCATCATACTTCAACATCATTTGTTGGATGTTCTCCACTTTTTCATCGGTTTTCCCTGTTCTTTGTTCAATGTTCTCTGTTCTTTGTTCAATGTTCTCTGTTCTTTTTTTCAATGTTCTCTATTCTCTTTTCAATATTCTCTGATCTTGCTTGAATATTTTGAATTCCTTGCATAATCATCTGCAGAGTCACTTTTTCTTATTCTTTTTCTTGCTTTAACATTGTCTGTATTGAACGTTGTCCTCCAGATGGTGGAGAGGAAGAAGTAGAAGTTGAAGAACCAGGAGTTGTAAATTTCCTACTCATTTTAAGCAATTCAAAATCTTCAGGTTCTTCTAAACCTTAATCCAATTGTGAAGTAACCAATTATAGTTCAAAAATAAAAATAGTAGAAAAAAGAAGCCCAATAATAATGATAAAAAAAAGAAAAAAAGGGAGGACAAAATTTCTTCAGGTTCTTGTATACCTTAATCCAATCAATAGTTGGATGAAGAAAAAGGCTTGAAAAAAAGCGGGGGGAGGAAAAAGAAAAATTCTTCAGGTTCTTCAACACCTTAAGCCAATTAAAAGGTCTCAAATAGGAAAGAGTGCAGAAGAATAAACCAGAAAGGTAGATGAAAAAACAAAAATAGCAGGAAAGGAGAAAAAAAAGGCTATTCCCTTAAAAAAAGGAAACATTAATACTAAAGCTTTCCCTTTAAAATAAAAAGCAAACATAGAGATTGGACTTCCAAAGAAAGAAAGAAAAAAAAACAAAGACAAGCTCCAACAAAGCCAAAAACCCAACTAGTTATTACAAAAAAAAAAAAAAAGATAAAATGAAATACAATAAAGCTGATGAGGAGGGATAGCACAACTTAGAAAAAGTAAAAAGAGCACACTGCACTTTGTTTAATTATCCAAGGCTCTTATTATAGCTCTCTTTTCCAAAAACCTATTACCTTTTTCCCCCCTTGGTTTCAACACCAGACTCCAGCTGTTGACAGAAACCCAGAAGAGCACCTGCAATAGTATTCTCCCATGCTCTTCCCTCTATCTTATCAAATGACAATGTCCTTGAAAAAGAGTCTCAGTTCTTTCTTTCTCAGCTTTGTCTGGTCACAGGGAAATAGAATAGTTTCAAGCCTCTAGTTGCCAGTGTTACAAAGTTTCTTTGCTCTCACTTTCCCCCTTCTTTTCCAAGCAAGATATAATAAGAATTAATAAAAAAAGAAAAAGATATTTTAAAAAAAGAGATAACTAAAGGGAGCCTCTAGCCTAAAATATTACAAAATCAAAAAGGAGAAAATGAAATAGATGTAAACGAAAAAAACCAGTCCAGTTTCAAAATACAAGATCATGTATAGAAAATCCAGCAATGAGGAAAACAACAACATTACTTTGACATTCCTGTTTAAAATCGCTGCTTAATCACATCTGTCAAAACTTTTACAGATTCTTTCTTTTCCTTAGGGTGTCCTTTCAGATCTTAGAATAAAGAAAAAGTTTGCACCAGACTGGCACACTCTCTCTTTCTGCTCTCTTCCATTTTGGAGCTGTCCCAACTTCAGCAGCTTTAATGGCTGCCTCTTTGCCGCTGGCAAGAAGAGCTTCTCCTGGAACTACCAGGGACTTTGCGGTATCCCTGGGATCGATAGGATGCGCTCTTCACTTTCACTGTCTCTTCGGGATGGTTTAGGGTTCCACACATATGGAAGATAGCTTGATGTTTTTATGTTTTGTTTGTTTATATTTATTTTTAAAAACCAATAAAATTTTAAAAAAAACACAAGCAAGGACAACTAATAGAACATAGCCATCTCAAAATTCTCAAGAGAAATTCCATACTCTTGGAGAACTGAAGCAGTTGATACTATATTGAGAAAAACCAACAGTGCAAAAAAGAAAAAGAGTTGTTTAGTTAGTTACTATGATATACCTGATAGATTATGGGATCAAGTATAAAGATCCAGGGACACCTCACTCTCTTCTTTTTCCTGATATTAGAACTAGATCATATATACATGTAGACATTATAATATATAATCATTTATGCTATTGAGCTGTTTTACTCAATAATGTATAGGATTCTATAATCATCATTTTCTGAATTCCCTCCCCCCTTAAATAGGCTTTCATAGGCTCCTGTCTTATTCTCAGGGGGATGATTTAAAATTACTTTCTTTTATGACTCCAAAAAGGGGGAAACATTGATAATGTTTTCTTCTATACATTTTGTCTTGAGTCTATAATTAATTTGGATTTCCTTGAAAGAGTGTTGGGTAAGGAGGGCAGTTCTATCAAGGATTGAAACTTACCAGTTAGTTGAGGAAGCATGCCTCTAAATATCAGTTGCAGGAGAATTCTCAAAAGAGAGATGGTTATTTCCTGTTTGGAAGTATTCCCAAAGTTGGCTACTGGACGTAATAAAATGTTGAACTAAGATGTTGCATTTGATCCAGCAGGTTTATTGCAATACTAATATTTCAGACTCTAGGACCTGAAAAACTTATTCAGAATGAAAATGTTTACTCGAGTCTTTATGAGTAAGATCTCTACCCCTCCTCATAAGAGATCTTTTTATTCCTCTCAGTACAGCATTTCTTACATGTGTAATCCAGCACATTTAAAGATAATGTAGCAAAAATATACTTTTGGATAAAATATCTGGAGTTTGTTCAGATCTGTTAAGATAATGGTAGGGAAAGCACAAAAGGATTGGGGGAAAACACCCTGAATCTTTGCTCAGCTAGTGATAAAGCAGCATCATGTAAGTGAAAATTAACCTGACCTTTACCCACACGATGTTGCTGCTTTCTTTTCTTGTCCTGATTAAGTGGAAATTTCTTTCAGTGTGAGAAAAAAACCTGAAGAACAAAAAGAAAAATGACAGAAAAACTGTCTTAAATATAAAAGGCTTTAAAAAAAATCTCTAGAGTTTTGCTTATACATGACAGCGTCTAATCTTTTTCCCCTTAAATGAAGAAGGTGTTTCTTTAGAATTTGTTTGGTTCAGGAGTTTGATCTTTCAAAAGGTCAGGATGCAGATCTTAAGTCACTTTCCTTTGGATGCTCCCTCACACTTTCCTGCATCTTCACTGTTATGTTTTGACTTAATCAAGGGATTGTTCTCCAAAGTCCCCCCCCGCTTTGGGAATGTCAAAATGGGAAGAAGGGAGACAGCCAGATTTCTGTCAGCTGGCTTAAATGACAAGCAGAGTTTATCTATTGGCAGGGTATTGACAACCTCCACAGTATCTTTTACTGCACTTACATATATCAGAGCTTTCCACAGGCTGTCATCCCCCAACTGATACAGAGCATTAAGTATCATGTTATCAGGTTATCCTCGTTTATATTGACAAGGGAATTTTACTGCTCTGCTGCATTTAAATAGCACTCTGTGTGACTAATATTTTTAACAGCATGATACTTAAAATTTGATAGGGGTATAATCATTCATTCTTCAGATAGTTCAGCATTACATGCCAACAAATATGATCTTCCAAGCTGGTCTTCGGTATCTTTCAGTATACAGTTTATGTTAATCTATTGTGATGATATACAACTTTACAAAGAAATATAAATATGCTATATAGGAAGAATGCAACTTTATGGAGAAATGTGGAATAGAGCCAAGCAATTTGGTTAAAATCTCATGTTTGATTGGTTAAGTTCATTATGTAATTTCAGATTGTGTATATTGTACATAGGAAAGATTCCAGCCTTGAAACAGTATGGAGTTAGGGAAGACTATACTGAAATACTGTACATTAGAGATATCAACAACCAAGACACCCTAGAAAATATTTCCTATTTATTAGAAACTCTAGACTAGAATATGAAATTATATCAGGTTTCTGGTTCTTATTAACAGAACTGGTGAAATACCCACATAAATATGGCATAGCAGAAGAAGAATCAGTAAAAGTTCAAACTCTGCAATGCCAGAAAATCTGAAAATCAACATAGAATGCACTCTGGCTAGATGACAAAGCCAAAGTATACCAAAAATAAATCAATATGTGCTTCATTGACCATAGGAAGGCCTTTGATTGTTTTGATTAGATCAAGCTAATCAGAACAGAACATGATGAAACAGACTGGCTCCAGACTGGCAAAGAAGTGGTCCAATTTGGTATTTATTTATCAACCTATATCCTGAGAGTACACACTCTCACAAACACAAACACACACACACACACACACATGGATTGGAAGAAGATAAGCATTTAAAATTGAAGAGAAAAATGTCAATAATCTATGCTAGGTTGACAACATTATTCTGAAAGCCAGTGCAAATGATCTGAAAGCTGTAATAAAAGTCCATGGGTGTAGTGATAAATTGGGACTAAAATTAAATATAAAGGAAACTAATGACAACTTATACAATAGCTAGCCTTAGAATTGATAATTAAGATCATTGCAATGGTAGATGGATTGTGCCTTTTGGGATCAACCATCAATGGTAAAGGAAAAGCAATCAATAAATATACCACAGACTAGCACTTGGTATATCAGTTATTAAGGTGATTGCATAGACCAGGCTTTCAAACTTGTTTTCATTGAGGGCCACATCAGAGTTGTGTTTGACCTCAAAGGGCTAGGTGGGTGAGGGAGGAGTGGGTGTGGCCTGGTGGGCATAGCCAGCTCAACATCAATCATGTCAGGGGCAACTGTGGTGGCCTGGGCAGGGATGGGGAATCCATTTTCTCTGGCAAAGGGCTGCAAAAGGCCATCATGGCCAAAAACAGAGCCCGGGGAGAGCTGTGTGTGGTTCTCCCAAGCTCCATTTTCACTGACAGAGACACCACGGGCCAGTCCTTCATTGTTTCGAAGGCAGCCCCCCCCCCCGGGCCAGATCTAAGCACTCCTTAACACCCTTGGCATAGAAATTCTGAGAGCATGATGTGTCCAATCTATAAAGATCAGAATAGTATAAACTATAGTATTCCCTATGACCCACTATGGAAATGAGAGTTGTATTTTGAAGAATCAGGATAGAAAGATCATTGAAGCTTCTGAAATTTGGTGTTGGAGAAGACTCCTAAGAATACCATGGACAACCCCAAGTATACTACTGAATTATAGAACAAATCAACCCAGAGTTCTCACCAATGATCAGTCGCAAATTAATTTATATTGTACACATTATGTGAAGTCCTTAGAAAAGGCTTTAATGCAAAGACAGGAAAAAAAGAGAACAAGAGAATGATCAGCAGCAAGATAGATGATCAGTTACAGTGCAATTACAGTGCAATAGGTGCACCATTGGAAGGCATGAAGAATGAACTTAGCGACATATCATCTTGGAAAAATATACCTATGTGGTGGCAAAGAGTAGGCATCAATTTGATGCCACATGTTCAATTATACTGTGCATAAAATTATAAAGCCATGAAACAATATAAAAGATATGCTTAGTGGCTGCTCCCTGAAATTCAAGGCATTGTTCAAAGTTAGAATAAGAAACAATAATACTCCCAGGTCTATTGTTAGAACCAACAGTCCAATCATGTACAGAAGTTAGCATATTTCATGCCAATAAACAAATGGATTTCCCCAAAAATATATCTATGTGGTTCTCACTGTGTGATAATTGTAAAAGAAATTGTAATGGACGAAAATGCAAACATAACATCCGAAATACATGACCGGAAACCCAATGGACATTGGTGATGGATAAATGAGTGGGAAACAGCTAAACATCCTACCACCTATTTTACATTTCTAGATCTTCTATTCAAAAAGAATAAAAAACTAAGTAATAACTGGTTGGTAGGCAGATAAGTAGGTAGATGGATGTAACTGTCTGGAATTTACAACATGTCCACATATAATACCTGTTTTTGGTGAGATCTGTGTTTTATTTAAACCCAGTGGAAAATTCATTTTGCACACATTTTAAATGAATTGGAAATTTTTATAGCATTATTTATTTTCCCTCTAAAATATGTGAAAGAGAAGGCCTCTTTCACATTTCTGGGTGTGCGTCATTCAAAAGAGTTATCTGCTCAGAAACTGATATCTGAAAATACAGTCTGATCTATAGCTCATGGTATGAATTATGATTTTTGAAAGTCTAGTGGAGTAGACAGGTCCTAAGGCCATTTCCTAATTTATTTCTGCTTAGGGAATAGTCTTTCCATAAAAATGTGTTAATTCTCTATTAGTTAATTCCTTACTCTCAAACCTACTTGAGCCATTCCCATCTTCAGGTATGGACACTTAGCTTCACATCTGTTGGTTGGCACTTGCTTCCATTTCTAATTTGGAATGTTTCTGCCCATTATAGAGTAATATAGCCTGTGTCTTTGTTTATTTAAAGAACATTTGAACCTACTATCACGTTATACTTATTATCCATTTTTTTCTTTATGCTCAATGTTTCACATGGCTTTTGGGGACATGGCAGCTGCATTAATACTTGCTTGAAAAGTTCCACTATTGTCTGTCAAGAAAAAAAAAACCCAGCCCCCATTTTTTCTCAAGCGTCAAAATACATACTTGTTACAGTAAATTGGTAAGACAATATCCATGCTATAATGTGCACTTTTGGTACGACTGAAAATGAATAATTTATAAGCCAGGTTTGAAATGGATGCATAAATACCTACTGTATTCAGTAGATCCCTTTTGGTATAACACTAGTGCAAATAGAAATGACATTTTGAGTTCATGTGGAAATGTTGAGGCTTTTATTTATATTAAAATATGTGCTTAATCATTACAATAATGGTTTGTATAAATATAGGAGACATCCTAATTAAATAATTATCTCTACTCGTTCTCCAGATTTGTTTATAAAATACCAACAGAAGATATATTTTTGACAGAGCCACAAATTGTCTTCTTCAGTTACATTATCTGTCTAATATCTGTTAACTAGGCATTTAGAAAGTAAAGAATGGGAATTAGAGAGTGAATACATCTGCCCTAACCCCAAGCATAATTATTTCCTAACTTTCTAATTATAGAACTACATAAAGATGTTCTTTTCATTTTTACTAAGACAATAATGGAACTTCATGTATAGACAGAAATTTCTACTGATTCATTACATTTTAGAGGAGGAGGAGGAGGAGTTGGAGCCATGACCATCTGATAGAGGTGGCACACCTCCCTTGGCATGTTTGAAGAGGCCAGAGGTTGAGGCCGGTGCTGTCCCATGCTCCTCAGGCATTGAGGGAGGTGGCCTGCCTTCACAAACACAGGACAGGATCAGCTGCTGACAGGCAGTGATGCTGATAGAGAACAGATCTCTTCTGATGAGGAACAGCCACCTCCTCCACTCCATCCAAGGGCATGGAGAACGGAGCATAGGCAAGCTTAAAGAAGAGCTGCAAAACTACTCAGGAAAAGGTCACCCCATCGCTTCTCACAAGGAACACCTGGTGTAAAGTAACATAAGGAGAAACCATGGAGAGTTAGTCTTCCCCAGGAGCAATTGTTTGTTTTGGAGTACATTACCCTGGCTTTGACTTGTGCCTTTTGCCTTGCTTCAAGGACTGCTTTTCACCTTTGCTTTAAGGACTGTTGTTTGTCTTGCCCTAGCCTTGTGCCCTTTTACTTTGCTTTACCTTCAGAATTGTCTTTGCCTTATACCTTGTCTTTGGCCTGAGGACTTGTCTTATGTCTCGACTTTGCCTTGTGGACTTTCCTGGTAATATATGGGCTGTTGTTTGGGGGAATGAGGGTGGTTGCCTTCAAGGTACTGTGGGATGGAGCCTTACTGGTTGTGATGATCCGGGGCATGGCACAAATGCAACACAGTCAGGTAATCAATAAGAGTTCCTTTATTAGTTCCAACTTTGCCACAATGTCTAGGTTACCTTCTGGCTGGAGAAAAACTCTCCCAGGAACAGCCTTTGACTGCAGAAAATTAAGTTCAAAACATGGTCAACACAAACTGTAACTTAAAGTCCAAACAAGCCAAACTGAAATAATTAGTTTGGCAGGGTAGGAGCAAGAATTTCGGACTTGAAGGCATGGCAAAACTCACACGGTTGGGAAGATGCCAGGAACACAGATAAGCCATGACAACACAGGATAAAGTCATGTTTGCTCCCAGCAGCCTGCCACATGCCAACTGTCTTTCCAGCTGTGGCTAATGAAGGGAATCAGGGCCCTTTCTTCCCCCTTAAGCCAAACAACCCACGTTGCTCTCTTCTCTGTTCCTCCCTGAGTGCCCTAGGATAAAGAGAGGGTGGGCCTGGTCCTTCTTCTGAACTCCCTATCCCTTGTTGTATCTCTTCCTTGCTCTGCCCAGCTGGACTTTGCCCTTCCCCAGCCTCCTCCACAGCCAACGGAGCCACACTCCCATTCCCTGTGCTGTCTGGCTTCCTCCTTGGATTCAAACTCTGACAAGGGCATGATACTGGTTGTTGGGAGGCTGTTTGTTGAATATTTCTTTTTTTAAAATAAATTTACTTATTAAATGTTTTAACATTTAAAAACAAATTTCCACAGTTTACAATGTTACTATAGCAGTGTTTACATTGCAAATATATTCTATTAACATGTCATACATCTCTGTATTTGTTTTCTTGTCATTCTAGGCATTTTTACATATATACATTTTTACTTATATTTATTTACATGAAAACCTTGTTGTTTTATGGTTTTATAGTATTACATAAGTCATTTGGCGCCTTTGCATCTTATTCTTATCCATTCTTATCAAGCATCCTATATTTTATAATGTTCTCCTTCTTTATCCTTCAATAACTTAGTTAATCTATCCATCTCTGTGCATTCATATATCTTATTAATAATTCTGGCTTCTAGGAAGATTGTAGCCTGCTTCCAATTTTGGGCATAAGAGATTCTGGCTGCCGTTATGATATGGATCATCAAATATTGATATTTTCTATCCATGTTAGGTTCTAACATGCCTAATAAAAAGATTTCTGGTCTAAATTTCACTCTCTGTTTCGTTATTTCCTCTAACCATGATCTAATTTTTTGCCAGTATCTCCGTGCAGGGGGCACATCCACCACATATGACAATATGTTCCCTGGTTATGATTGCATTTCCAACATTAGGCTATCATATTTGGAAACATTTTAGCTATTCTGGCTGGTGGAAGATGCTAGCAGTAAAACATTTTATATATATTCTCTTTATAAGAGACCGACAATGTTAATTTATAGTTTACCTGCCATATATGTTCCCACTGTTCCAAATTAATGCTATGGCCTATATTTTTAGCCCAGGTTATCATACTTTCTTTAAAAGTTTCTTATTTCATTTTATAATCCAATAAATAATTATATATTTTACTAATCATTTTTTTCTCAGTGCCTTGTAATATTTTGTCTTGCTGAGTAGAGACCAATTTGTGTAGAGACCAAATTGTTCTTTATCTTTTTTGTAACGTATTTGAACTTGCATGTAGGGCCACCATCCTATTTCAATTCCCTGGATTTCTAATTGGTTCTGTGTTTTTAATTTTCCCTTTTTGTTTAACAAATCTCTGCATTTTATCATTTTATTGAGATCCAAGGCGTTGGGATATATTAATGCTTCCATTGTCAATAACTATAACAGCATCTTCATATAATGGTTCTTTTTTAGTTTCTCCCAAATAGATAACAGAGTGTTTCTCATCCAATGTCTTTGGAAGCAGGTATGATATTTACTCTTCCCATCCCAAAGAAACGCTGTTGTTTTTTTTGAATATTTCTTGAAGGCAATAAAGGACTCTTTAAAGGCCTGCCTTGCCTTAACCACCTTGGTCATAACACATCCACACTGGCATGTTAAAACAGCATAGAAATATAATGGCTGCTTTGTGGCTATTTGGAGAAAAAAGTGAGGATAGATTAGTTGTTTTGATTCCTTAACAGCTTCATATGTACACAGCGTCCCTTTTTCTTTCCTTGACATCTGCATGACAATAATGCTTTTGAACAACAGAGCAAGAAAGGTTTACATTCCTTTACCACTCTGAAAATAGCTTTGTGATTTCATGAATCTCTCCCCAGAAGTAATGTTGTCTGCATTTATGTTATTAAACACCAATATTTTATAGTGGCATTAAATTAACCCCCTAAGAGGTTATTAAAATGCATGTCAATATTAATATCAATACAGGTTGATGCTTGTGTTGATCGTATCTACTTATACATGAACCTAATTTGCATTGTTTTAATTGCATTCTTGAGAAACAAGATTAAATTACTTCAATTTGATATCTGCTGATTTTTTATGTTTGGTTTGCATTAAAATAGACTTTTCTTAATTTTCTTTATCAATAATATGAAAAATTAATGGAGTTGTTGTTAAAAGCACCTTAGAGACAGCCATATGTATTTGTTGTTATTTTGTTATTGTTCTCAAAATAGCTGAAAAACTTGTGGGGTTATCATGATCAGAATAATAAAAAACTCCATTTTCCTGGCAGGAGGTTATACAATGCTCATTTTTCCTACTTAGAAAAGGAGGTTTATAATAATTGACTAGTTCCACCCTTATGGTTAAACTGTCAACATGACATTCTGCACCCAAGGAAAATTGAAGTATTTGAATTTAAGGCTATTTAAGTCCAAATATAACAGAGCTGATATATCAATCAATGTACAGTCAGTACTTATAACTGAAATATAGTAAGCATATTATTTGCTGGAATAATGTTGTTGGTAGCTAGGGATTACAAAGACACTGGAAGCGTTTCAATTAATTGATCCATTAGTTAAGTTTTCAGCAGAGAGGGAGAAAAAAACAATGAATAAATAGAAAAGAACATGAATTTACAACTTAAATGAAATCAAAATACATAGACGAGAACCTTACTATAGGAAGACACTGCATTGATTTATGATAGACTATGGTAAAAGGGTATATACTTTTGTGAACTACAGCTCACTTTATATCAAATGCGTGGAATGATATGAAAAGATGCTACGTAGTCATAATGTTGTGCAATTGGAAATGGATAGATGTGTCAGAACAGCTTAACAATTGCCTGATTTTGTGGAGATGAACTGATGGACACATGAAGGAATGTGAAAGTATAAACAAACTATCCTATAATGGAGATAGGAATACAGTGAGTAACTTATATAGTCACCCAACTGCTGCACATGTGACTCTGAGTGGTGTTCACTAGTACAAAACAAAAATTCAAATTACAACAACGACAATTAATAGGCAGTCATGAAGCCTTCATATGCATTACATTTGTAAAGTGAAAGCTTCTGTCATGATGTTCCCAACACCTGGGAAAGAACCAGGTTTTCAGTGATCTGCTAAAAACCATTAGGATCAATGCCAACTGTATGTTGAAGGAAAAACATTCCAAGTACTACAAACAGAAAAGGCATCTCTTCTGGGTTCCATCAGGGAACGTAAGTTAAAGGAAGGGACTTGTTGAGTTGCAATTACATTAGGATGTGGAATGGGCAGAAACAATTGGTGGCAAGCAGTGTGTCAGCTTAATCCTATAATCACCAGCATCTTGAACTATAACATGGAAGCCTTTTAGAGATGGCACAGCTCATGAAGAAATAACATTATATGTTTATTATTATGAAGAAGTGATATTATAGCATATGAAGATGTGTCCACAATAACCCCTACTGATGTATTCTGTAACAACAGCATCCTTTTGGATTTAGCCCCAAGAAAATCAAGTTTCAGTAATCCAAATAGAAGATAGTTAAGGCATCAGTGACTCTGAACAAGTGTCCCAATTTAGCAACAAGTACAATTGGTACACATCATACAAAGCCCCTTTCCAAATAGCTTCTACTCCTCCTCTTCAGAAGGAGTTATGAGTCTACAGAACCTTCCCTAAATTGGGTAGTGGATCTAACTGGAATCCTTCCTAGATTCACTTCACCCAACATGAATAAAATACTGTTCGGAGAATGATTCAACAAACTCAAATTTCTGTGGATACATTGAAGATTTCTGCCAATGCTAATGTTACTATTGATGAGTAAGCAGCCAGCAGGTTTGTGGCTTGGGAGTCCTTTTGGACTTATGGTTCCTGCTGCATCAGAGGAACCCATTTCTGGCTTTTATTGTTGCTCCACTTACCATCTAACCAGGGCAGGAGGACTTGCAATAGTAGCACATATTCGTATTGCCATTAGGCTAAAATGCTGCAGTGCCCTCTAAATAGGGATTATGTCTTATGGATTGGTACCCAGATACTTGCAGTACTGTCTACTCTAGTCAATATTGCTCCAACCTGTTATACCTACCAAATTGCTACAAGAGCCATAGTAACACAGTGATTAAAATGCAGTATTTCAGGCTGACTCTGTCCACTGCCCAGAGTTTGATTCTCATGGTTGACTCAGTCTTCCATCGTTCTGAGGTCAGTAAAATGAGGACTCACATTATTGGGGGCAATATGCTAACTCTTTATAGTGATGTAAAGCACTATAAAGCAGTATATAAATCTACAGTAAGTGCTATTGCTATTGCTACAAACCTCACATTTTAGGAATATTTGAGAGGTTAAAATGATGGAGGTGCTGCTTTTCTATAGTAACACTGCCACTATGAAACAATATCTTTGGGAGATCAGGGTATGCCTCCCTTTGCTTTTTTTTTTCCCAGAGAAACTTTTGTAACTAGAGCCATTTCATGATTTGATCTCACTGTCTTTGTTTCTTTTTTCTTTCACTTGAATGTCTTGTTGCCTTTTTAATATTTTTAACTTTTGTACTGGGTATGTTTTAAATTGCATTATTTTCTCCTATATAAACCACTGAGAGACATTTTGATCATGGCATCATAGAAATGTATTTAATAAATACATAATTAAAAACATCAAGCACTGGTTTACTTAACAGTTATTAACACTGGTTTACTTAACAGTTATTCTCATTAACTTTTTAAAAACCATTGTATTTCAGTTCACATTGGTGTATGCCCAGTAATTGTTGGGGCCCATTGAGAGCAAAGCTTAGCTACTTTGTCTGCTATGCTGATCAGCAGTACCATGTTTGAAGTAATGGGGAAAATTGAACTGGTTTTCCATATTTTCATTTTATTTAAAACAAGATTAAAATATAAAATACAAAACTCCAACAAAACTGATTCTTAAACATTTAGGAACGCACCACTGATTATGTCAGTATTTTATCTTTTAGTATCGGACTGACTTTCACCAACACCATAATCTAAAGGTAATATTCACAGTATTGAATCTATGAATGAACCATGGGAAGGAAAAACTTGTGGTAGCTCTTTATGTCCTGTGACTTATCCATGTGGACCATTGAAGCAACTGTATGAACTAAAACATCCTTGCCTATTTGGTTGCATTGGTTGGATATTCTACATTTGTACTCATGAACATTTGAACAGATTCAGTTTAATCAGCAACAAGAAAAGTTTTGTGAGAAAGAATATATTTGAAAAAGGAATTTTCAGTCAAGGGTGTATGATGTTGCTTGTTTAATATATTTATGAAAAAGACATATAAAGAAAACTGATGCAATGTTATTTATGTAGCTGTCCATATTGCTGAAGAGGCTTTGGGCTGCATTACAAAATGCAAGCTAAGTCAGAGTCAGCTAGATCTTGAAAACTACTTCCTAAGTTCAGAAGATAATATATCCTAATAGATAGAGCCCAGAGCATATTCCTTCCATTGGACTTAGTAATACAGGGAGAACAGCAGTTCTGCAGGTCTCAAAGGTGCTTTTTCCAAAGGCAATTCACTTCTCATCCAAGAAGCTTCATTGGTTATGGGAGGATAATGGGGTCTATGGAGGGATTAGTTCTCCTGCAAGTAACCTGGCCCCTTGCCATTAAGGAATTATAGGCCATAAACAGCAGTTTGAACTCCAGCCAGAAGTATACTTTTATTTATTTTGATTAAATCTACATTTTCTACAAGGATTAAGTCTTTTACCCAGTTTTCACTCAAAATTTCTTTCAGAGTAGCGTTTCTTAAATTGTGGGAAAGACGTTTTCTATCATTTCAATTAATTACATTATTGTTACAATAAATCCAAGAGTTTCATTTTATTATTTTCATTGTTCATTTGTATTTATTTTAGTGTTTCCTTTTTAGGGTAATGCTACATTAAGATAATACCAAAGAAAGGTAGGATGGAATCCTTGCTTTAAAGGTTTAAAATCTCCATAGGGATGAACTGAGTTAATGTGGAATCCAGTGGTAGAAGGGTATGAAAAAAAATCATGTAACCTACCTGCATTTTATTGAAATGTTCTTTTAAAGATTTTATATAATTAAAAATAAAGAACATCTTAAAATTTGGCTTACATAATTCAACTTCTGAGTTACATTTTAAAAATAAAATAGAAGTACTTATTTTTGGAAAATGCTATTATTGTTGAGTTCTTCAAATGTTCTCTCTGTGTGTATGTATTAAATTCTAGATGGGTAGATGATAATATGTAGTCATTTTGCAATGCTGATAATGTTGCAATCTGATAATTTCTCCTATGTTATAATTTTCTAGAGTATTTCAGAATTTAACAGATTTCAAGGCTTCAGCTTTATAGACAATTAATCCACTCACTCTCTCAAGAAAATATTTCTTCATATCATTTTAAGAAATACTTAGATAAAACAAACCACAGATATCAACGTAGTTATACAACCAAATGATCTATAATGAATAAAGTAGAGAAAATGATCTTATGCTGTTGCCATATCAACTGACTCAAAAATGGTGAGAAGAGCAATGTTTACAACAGATAGTCCTTGCTTACTGACAATAATTGGGACCAGAAACTCTGTTGCTAAAAGACATGGTTGTAAAGCACAATGTTATGTATCCACAGTGATTAACTATGGCAGTTCCGGCAATCCCAGTTGATCTCACTCGGCAAATCACACGTGATTACAATGTTCCATGGTCATGGGATCCCCATTTGTAATCTCTTGCCCATTTCCCCACTGCTTTTTAGAAGCCACAGTGAAGATCGCAAAAGGCAATCCAGTGGCTGAGGAATGCTAATTTAGCATAATTGCAAGCCAGTTGCCAAGTACCCAAATCATAATCTCATAATTGTGGTGATGTTGCAGCAGCTGCAACTACAAAGACTGGCCATAAGTCAGGGATGGGATTCTACCGGTTTGTAACTATTCGCTAGAACTGATTGTTAACTTTCTAAGCAGTTGGGAGAACCGGTTGTTAGAAGAAATCTCCTTTGTTTTTTTTCTACTTTACAGGCCCAATCCTGTAAGGAAAGCATTCCTTACATTCTGGTGTTGTTACAAAAACTGCCTCTCCTTTAACACTTATTACGTTCTTGGCAGGACTAGACTTCCTATCTCTGGAGCTTTTCTTGAGTTTTTTTCCCCCTCCTTTGTTGGTACTTTGCTTGTGTCCAGCCCGAACTTGACATATGTGTAACCATTTCACTTGGAAACCTGACAGCTTGACTTTCTTAAAGAGGAAGGATTGTTTTAAGCTTTTTACACTGCTGTTGGGAGGAAATACTCCCCTGTTGGAGTTAGCACTTTGAAGAAATAATTGAATAACAAAGCAGAGCTGTCGGAAAGAAGCTTTTAATGACAAAGAACCAAGATGAGTGACATTCAGCAAGGCTTCTTGGCTAGCTAGAAAGATTGTCATTCAAACGTGAGTTTACATATCCTTTCTGAGTTTTGGTCTAAAATTGGTTTTTGGTGAAGTTTCATTATATCCTTGGTGACGTTTAATCCTGTGTTTATTGATGGGATAATTTTCCCTATTCAGCTTTGTTTGGAAGGAAAAAGGTTAATCCCTGTTCCTGAAAAGAAACTGGGTTGAAAAATCTGGCTAGTTCCTGTGTCTATATGTTCTGATAATTGGTTTAACAAGCAACAGCTACTGTTGTGATTTAATTGTTTCTATTGTGTTTGAATTTTTTTTCTGCCTCATGGTTTTTTTTAATCTGGGGAGGATTTCCTTCACTGCTTTAGTGGTATCTGGTACTGTCCTTTTGAGGTGTACTTCCAAGAGGCAGGATGCAAACTTGGCACTGATTTTTTTTACTGCCTTTCTGGGGGGCATGTGACCTTTCTTTAAAACTGGATGATTTCCTTAGGATATCTTGTGAAGTGAGTGAGACCAGCTGGTATCTTTAGGTGGTGCAAATGGATCTAAGGATTGCTTCTCCTGGGTGTGATCTTTCTGAAGAGCTTAAATGACCTCTCTGCTAAAGGGTTTCACTTTATGAGCAAGAGTTGGCTGCTGATAGTTATCATTGCATTTTAACTAATTTAATTCCTTAAGGTAACTACAGCTTGCAGGTATTTTTAATCTAATGATTGGTATTTAGGGCAGGTTTTTGCAAGCAAAGAAGCTTTTTGTATTTTTGTACAGGTAATCCTTGATTGACTTACAACAGTTCATTTAGTGACCATTCAAAGTTACAATGGCACTGAAAAAAGTGACTTATGACTGTTTTTCACACTTACGACCATTGCAGCATCCCCACAGTCACGAGAGGCCAGGCGAGGAGAAGTGCCCCTCGATGTGAGTGATGTTGAATTGGCCACGCCCACCCAGTCTCATGACCACCAAGCCATGACCACCAACTAAGCCACGAGCACAGAACCAGTTGTTAAAAAATTTGAATCCCACCCCTGCCATAAGTCCCCCCCTTGCTTAGCACCATTGTAACTTTGAAAAGTTGCTGAACAATGTCATTATTAAGAATGATCTGTACACACGGTCATCCTGTAAAAGTGCCTTTGATTTGCCTGAATCAGAGACTTGGTTGCATAGTACACTTTATTGAGGCAAAGAGAAAGGGATCATTTCCTTGACAAGATGCTTCATATCATCTTTCAATTTCTTCTGTCCTTTCAGTGGAGAAATGCTCAGAATGCTGCAAAGATCGCATACCGCTTCACAGAGCAGCTTCGCTGGGGGCTTTGTTTGAGTTGTCATCAAAGTGAAGAACCCCCATAAAGATATGTACAACCAGGCAAGGAGTTCAAACTCTAAAACATGAGATTAAATGTTAATAGAATTAGGATTTGGGTAAGATTGAGAAGAACCCTCTACTTGTAAATACTCTCCTGAAAAGATACCTGAATCAGGCCCTTTTATAGATAAATGACCAGGGGGGGGGGGGGAACCCCAAAGTTATATAATGGGAGAAATGGGAGAAAAATAACAGCATTGACGAAAGAGCCTTTACCAGTCATAAACTTAAAACATTGATGTGTTTAGAATGTTTGCTAAGCAATACTTTCATTCAAGTTGTGCAATTTCTGTATAGTTAAGTATCTGTTTAGAAGCTGGAAAGTCTGCATCACACCTGTATCAACAGCATTTTTCTTTTTTAAGCAGCTGACATGATTTGTCAAGCATGACTGAACTGACCATGAAAGTAAAGTGTAAGCTTCATTGACCAATAACATAGTTTGAATAAATGCCACTAGAAAGTTCTATATACTACTGCTACCTTCTTCCTTGGATTCCAGAGAAAGATTTTTGAGATTTAAAAGAACATCAGAGCAGCAGCAGATGTCTGCCTGATACTTCTCAATATATGTGAATAATATAGTGATGTTTCAACCATTTCAGTGATGTTTCAGTAATAAGGTTAAATGAACATTTGGAATCTGAGGTCTATTGGATTTTGCCACTGATAAGCAATTAAGAAATGCTAACCTGATTTGTGTGCATTTGTAACTTCTCTATGAAATATAGAAGGAAGATTAATATCCATTATAAGACTAAGAGAGACAGAGCTACTTATTTACCAATCAGATGCTATAGCATAACAGCTTCTCACCAACATGCAATACAGTAGAATAAAATTATTTTCTCTTTTTATATTCTGATTACAAATTTTATTTAAGCCTGCTAAAACTATTTGAATGCTTGGTGGCATCCAATTTTTCAGTAATTTATAGTTCTGATGGTAGGTAGTAACAATAATTGTTTGATACTGCTGTACATCATGTAGTAATTAGACTTTATCTCACAATTAAGAGTATTTGGAAACTAAAAGTATTTTAACATTACTTGGCATGTATCATAAATAGATTAACAATTTACATTTTAAGTTTTAGATATATTAGCTTTACTTGTTATGTTTATAATATAAATAGACAAAATATAAGTTTTCATTTTAAAACTGATTCTAAGGTCAAATTTTGAAGGTACTAGTAAGTTGAAAACTGTGATATATAGTTACTCAGCTCTGCTATGTAGGAATAAAAATAATATTAGTCCAATATTTTTCTTGTCCAATGAAAGGGACAATTGTTTTATATATAGTAGATAACTACTGACTTACATAACTTGATTATTAAAATAAGTTATGCATACATTGTCCTTCATCATCATTGGAGATGTGTTTCTCCAACATTTGGTTAGACACAAATGAGACCATTTTAATTTTATGAATGAGTTTCTTATTGTCATATTTCCTAATCAGAATTTTTGGAATCTTTGGTGTAGCTTATCAAAGACTGAGAAATACCCTTTAAGCAGAGGTGGGCTGCACTTACGTTAACAACCAGTTCAGTGGTTGTGAGCATGTGCAGGCTGAAACGCAGCTTCAAACATGCAGCTAATCTACTCAGACAGCTCTGGTGAGTACAGCAGGGGCAGTGTGGAACACAGCTGGGCAGCGGGAGCAGGGGGAATGAGCCAGAAAGTTAGTTGTATATGGAAAGTATATTGCAGGGTTAGGTGGGCAGACCCAGCAATTACCGGTTCATTCAAACCGGTCCGACCAGGCAGCAGCCCACCAGTGCCTTTAAGTCTTGCCTCTTTGCAAAGCAATTTACTGCATAGCGTCATGAGAGACAACAGGCTCAGTTGTCCTGGTTATGGAATTCACTCCTGTTTATGTACAAATGTCATCAAGTTATATTAGGTTATAGCATCAACTGGAGACTATTCATTTAGTTTGGTTTTAATGTATAATTCTTTGCTGTTTAAATACTTTATTTTTACTTTTTACTCTGCAATTCTCATTTTTTTTTAATTTTGTAGCTTTGTAGGGTTTTATTGGTCTGTATTATTATATCCTATTTTAGTACTACTTTAATGAACGGCATCTGACTTTGGGATGTGTTCTAATTTTTAACTTCTTTTAATTCTGCATTACTTAGCATCCTTCCCCAAAATACAAATGCTCTTATGGACAATAATCCTGTGCTAGTTTAAACAATTGTGTTCTTCTGCTGTTATCATTTAAAAAGCAAAGTATAAAGAGGCATATTAAGCCAGCAAAAAGAAAAAGTTAATATTGCTTCTAGGGAAATAGAAGAAATTCTAGTAACATGAAAAGTTTGGTTGAAAATGTCCATCCTATGCATCTCTTTGCACATATGTGCTCTTTACTAATTTATTTATGGATTCGTCCCTTATATATCAGACTTTCTAAATAACCATCATCTCAAACTATATTTTATTTGCATATTTATTGCCCAAATTCAGTTAGGGACACACTTTCTTAAATACTCCGTGTATTCAATTATCATATATTTCTTTACTAAATTTCTATCAGAAAATGATACACTGACATAATGCCATGTCTTAAACTGAGATGTCACTTAATGGTTTTTCCATTTCTTTCATATTGTGGTTGAGCATTTTAATTTTCAAGGCTTACTAGAATAATAGAACTGTCTGCACCTTGTCTCCGCCCTTTCTGATTTACTCTTGACTACTGATCCATTTTCTTATGTTTCTATATTTCTCAATGCAAAATAGATATATTTAAACAGTGATCCCATTTTATTCTTTTGAAAGTTACTTAGTTGAAAATGACTTGAAAAAAATTACAAGTACAATATTAATATTAATAACATAATTATAAAAGATCAACTATTTATTCAACATATATTCAAGGATGCACAGTATTAATTAAAATATCAAAGAGGGATAAATTTACCTAAATATTGCTTTGATTTGCATGCAAAATAATTTTATGAATGAATAGCTAACCAAAGGAAAGTATGCTAAATACAAGGAAATAATGAATATGAAACAAAAGTATACATGAGATATATTCCACAAACTATGCAAGTTTACAAAAGTCAATTGGCATAGACTCAAGGAAGATTTGGGGCATTTCTTTCTTAGAATATTATAATATTGTTGTCTTTCATATTGCTGAGATAGAATTCTACCTACCTTATTTGTTATTACGTATTGACACTAATCAAAAAGAAAGTATTTTTGAAGAAATAAATGGAATTAATAGGACATTGGAAGAAAGTGACTACTTAATACTAGAATTTGTTTTATTTTAAGAGAAACTAAGTGTAATCAAATATTTATCCCGGACCTCAAAAAATTGTTTTTAATTATAACGAGTGGAAAAAAAAACATATGTATTTCATCATAGTTATGAAAGACTGGATGTCACACTTGAGATAAATAGCAATATGGTCAAGAAACACATCTTTATTTGATATGTTTATGGCTCTGAGGTAAACTTAGGTAATAGTTGATCATCTCAATCCTTATGGAAATCTAGAATAGGGGTGTCAAACTTGCAACAACACATTGTCATCACATGACATATCACAACTTTTTCCCCTTCGCTAAACTAGGGGTGGGCATGGCCAAGCACATGATGAATTCGGTCCGTGGGCCATGAGTTTGACACCCCTATCCTAGAGAAATAGTGAATAGTGAAGTATATAATGGCAAGAGAATAAATGTTGTCCTTAATTTTAAAAGGGGGAAAATGAAGATCTAGCAAACTATGGAGCATTTAGCCTGACTTAAATAGTTACAATGATTCTAGAGGGATTGAAGGAACTGAGATAAAAAAGGATGATATAATCTAAATGTGTAATAGAATCTTTCAAATATAAGGATACTCTATTAAAAGGACAACACTTCTTGAATGGTAGAAGAAGAACTTTATTGTCATTGTACAAGTACAACGAAACTGTGGATGCATCCCAGCAACTGTTCGCAATACAATAAAACCAAGCACTTAAAAAGGAAGATAAGAAAAATAGAGTACCCACGTCTCCATTTGCAATTAGAGAGTACAATATCTACGAATATACACAAAATATACATCCAACACTGACTGTGATGCTTTGCCGAGTACAATACACAAGAGATGGGTTGTACTGTAATATGTTATTATACATCTGAATGGGGTATTAAGATTTCACATCTTTTCACATCTTAATAAGGTAGTGACTTTTATTTGCAGTTTGGAGGCCCAGGGAAAGAAACTATTTGTTAGTCTAGTGGTGTGGAATTTTATTGACGTAAAGCGCCATCCAGATGGCAGCAGGTCAAAAAGATAATTGCCAGGGTGTGAGGGGTCTTCTATAATGGCCTTGATTCTGCTTTGGCAGCAGGACCTGGCTAAGTCCCGCTGCCAAATATCCTATCAGTAAAAAAAGTAAATATCCTATCAGTAAAAAAAGTTTGATTATGGAACCAGTTATCCAGAAAGAGGATTGCTTAACCTTTTTAGGTGTATTCAAGGAGAAGCTAGATATCTATCTGGCTATAATGATTTAATTTGGCCTCCTGCACTGAACAGGAGGTTGAACTCAACAGTCTAAGTAACCCTTTTACTTTATGAATCTATGATGATTCTATATTAATTATTAATCTTAGTTCAGTTATCAGGTTAACTTGGATTCAAACCCATTTTTGGCAATATTATTTGCTTAGGAAAATAAAAATTGCTTGATAAATCCAAAACCAGACTAAAAATGTTGGCATTATCATCATCTCTCAAAACATTGGAGATTGAATTTCATCTTTTTTCTCAAATTTCCCCACTTGTCTTTTAGCTGTTTCTGTTCTTCCCTTTTTCCTTCTTTTTCACTTGTTCTATTCATTTACTGTAGTCCTTATTCTTCTTAAAACTTGAAATAAAAGTTATACTTACATATTTTCCCTACTTGTCTATTAGAGATAGTGTTAGACCCAGGAATATCCATGCAGCTGACTTAATTCTTCAAAGGGTACCTCCTACTAAAGCAGGTTATTTTTCTGACTCCTAGATAGGTCTTTTCATTGACCAACAGAATGTTATCTTGTCTGGTTTGGAAATGCATTCATGACGGCAAAATCTGTAAGAGAAATAAATCTACTTGGAGACTATTCAATTTTATTTTTCCAATTCTAAATATAAAACAGATTAGATTAAATAGATCTGGTTTCATCATTTTATGCAACATTTTTTATCCATTCCATATTACTTCTTTCGTTTTTGAGCAGAACATACCGATGTTGTTGTTTTTTCATTTTAAGGAAACAAAAGCAGACAATATAATTAGGTCTGTAAAATATATAATCCATCAAGCTGATAAACACAAAACACCAGGCAAGTAGCATTGTACAACAAATTCCTGTGTTTGCTACCAGATTTGTTAACAAAAAAATGGCTCCTTGTGTCAAACATTTGGTGAGGTCATGGATTAAGTTCAAAAAAATTTATAAAGAAGCTTTGATAGGCAAGATAGTTGCAGAATATGGAAGTTATCTGTTTTTCATTTAATTCCTAATCAAAAATAAAAATAAATATTATCGCATGTTTAAAATTGATTAGCTGATTGTTAGCATTGTCTTGGAATGTTATGCTAAATGTTAACATTTGTTAAAGTTTTACTATTCTGTTTTCCCATTAAAAGAAAAAATTCTCTGCTATATTCATTTTATAAACATGCATTAAACTTTCCAAGGTATTGAAAATATTCAAAATAAATACTCTTTGTTAGCATATTCTTCAAGTCCTGCAACTGTATACTACTTCATCATGGCAGGTGGATAGATGGAATGAGTTCCTGGAAAGGTGAGTGAAGAATACCAGTAGTGTACATGAAGAGTATGTATTCCCATCCAAGTCACTAAAGACATCAAAATCATCCAGCTGCCCATATTAAAAAGAAAGAAAACATCTATACCAGGCAGCAGTAATATAGGCAGAGGTGGATAATTGCTTTTGTAGCAGTATCAAAGTCATTACTTCACACAGCATAGGAGAAAGCAATGGTGAACCACTCTTCTATTTTACCAAAAGAACCATATGGATGGAAAGATGAAGTAATTGATAACATAGCCACATAATGGGGTCCTCTTGTCAGATAGCACTCTAAAAGATCTTTAGCTCCTCCTCAATATCTTTTAAGTATTAATGACACTGTTATGACTCTGCTTGGTTAAAGCATTTGGGAGATAACTTTGCCATACAGGGAAAGAAAATATGAATCTGTAAAGGCAGAGCTGCGGTGGAAATATGAAATGTAAGAAGCATAAACATAGGAAAACTCAGCACAGTGACAAGTGACATCTTAGGCATCTGTGAATTGAAATAGATAGAATTTGGACAATTTCAGTGAGAAAATAATACTGTTGACAATTCTGGACATGAAAAACAAAGAAGAAACAAGCATTCCTTTCATAAGCAGGAAAGATATGGCAAAGGCAATAATTAGATACAAGGCAGTCAATAACCAAATAATAACTATTAGACTTTGTGAACTACTCTTTAGTGTTATCCAAAATTATACTCCAATCACTGATGCAGAAAAAGAGTTGTCCAATATGAAATCAACAGAACATGTAAGTAGCATGTGCTATTTAAGTTTGGAGGCTAAAATGCCAAAGTTAGAAATATTAAGCAGAAAAATGTAGTTGTACTATATTGTCCAAAAAGTCAATATGAAGCAATATAATGACTTACTATTTTCTGCCAATCCAATTATTTTTTTCAGTGGTAATATAATCTAATATAATCTTCCATCAACCAAAGTAACACCAGAGTCTCCAAACTTGGCAACTTTAAGACTTGTGGACTTCAACTTCAAGTCTTAAAGTTGCCAAGTTTGGGAACCCCTGTTGTACACAACAGCAAAAGGTGGAGTACACAGAAATAAAATTGATTATATTATTGGTGTGGAATAAAATAGTTCAGTTATAATGGCAAAGATGTGGCCAGAGTCTGACTGTGGAACAGATCATGAACTGTTTCTATGAAAACTCTAAGTCAATTTAAAGTGGAAGAATAAAGCCCATCATTTTCTACCAACTTGGCATTGGCCCATTATTTTCAAAATGAAATCAGGAATTGCTTTGAAGTTCTGAACCTCACTGACAGAGAACCAGAGGAATGAAAATCAAAGAAGTTCTTAAGAAAGAATGTGAATTGAGGAACAAAGAGACATTCCTGCAGATGCATATAGATAAGACAAATAATGTAAAAAAAGAAGTTAATATGTGCTTCATTGTTGATAGAAAGGCTTTTAATTTATCAGCCCTGTCAAGCTGGGGATTCCCATTTTCCTAAGGACATTTCACAGCTTGAAGAACATCTGTTTGTCCTCATAAAAACCCTATGCACAGAACAAGAATTCACAGTCCAGGCAGAACATAGTGAAACGGAGTAGTTCTAGGTTTGCAAAGGAGTAGGACAAGCTATATACTTTCTTCTTCTTTATTCAAACTATCTGCACAGATTATTTATTGAGGGATATCAGATTGGAGAAGTTTGGTGTCAAGAAATCTGCAGAAATCCATAGTGCTAAGAAAGGTGGAAGTAAAGAGAAAATAACACTGACCATCAATGTGGATAGACTTGATTATGGATTGTTCAAAAGTAGATCACTCATGATAAGCTATATACCATAGTTGCTGCAAGTGAAACTTGACTTATTTGGAATTATAGTAATCAATGAAGCTCAGTATTTATTACTGGGGGAAAAAAAGGTAGCTCTCAATACTAGGATTAAGTCTACCCCTATTTTAAAGTCACACATGAGGTTATATAATTGCATGTTTATAGAAACAACCCTTCAATCTGAAGACAAAGATTATTTTGTTACCAAAAGGTTTGCACAAATGTACATTTGTATGTGTGCACATTTTATACATTTTAAATATTGAATTAAAAGCATATTATCAATTACAGAGTTTGCTGCTACACTCTGATAAGGACTCTTTATAACATTTTCTTAAAATTTCAGAAAAGGGCTTCTTTCATCTCCTCCTCCTTTTTCCCCTTTCTCTGGGGTCTTCAGTGTTCTGTTCCACAATTGGGGAAGCAAGCCCCACTTTAATCATTTCTTTTGGAAATAGAAATGACTTATGCATCTAAGCTTTCAACAAACTGAGATTCAATACCCAAAGGCAGCATATGATTATATATATGTAATTTGGATGTGATCAAGCTTGTTCTTTAATATGTTCAGGATTTTTTGTTCTTAGTGCATGAAAAGAGAAAAGACACAGGTATTATCTTTTTCAAGAACAAAGTGCCCTAAATGAGCAGGCACCAGTTACAGGAGGCTGCTTGCTTTACTTCTTCTTGTAACTGTTCTGGGCAGATAAATAGTAAGCTGTTGGTTCACCAGGCATGCCATCTCCTCCCCTTACCATTTTTGAAATGGATAAACCTATTTGAAACAAGAATGACTATTGCTAAATAGAGATAAATTGCTTTGAGTTAATTTCCAGCTGGATTTTATTCCCATATTTACAAAAAAGGAAGTTAAAGCTAAGTACTTGAAATCATCTTAGGATTGTAATGCATTAATTTGCATAACAGCTAATAAAACAGTCCAGCAAGCTGTTAATATAACTGTATGGCTTTTGCAAATACAGAAATGGCAGTAAAGAAACTTTGGGAACTATTCTGATAAATGGGTGAGATCAGTTTCTTTTTCTCAAGAGAAGATCAAAACCATGATGTATAAAATAAGTATTTTTCTCATCAAACTATCCTAACCCATGCTGAGCATGAGCATTTAATCTTGGATGTTTTTACAGTTAAAGAGATGAGCTAAAATAGTTAAAGAAAGTTCAGGTACCTAAGGTTTTTGTTAAGGTTGGCAACAGTTAGTCTTCAAATAAGTGTTTCCTTGCTTTTTTGGCTCTTTCTTTCCATATTCTTTGGAATTTTCTTCCCAGATTCAATTACTGTGTCCACTTGGATCACTTTAACAACTGCATTACAAATAGAAAAGTCACTTGTAAAACTGAATCAAGATCTCAGCCTCTACTTTGCAATGACAAAAAGTCACTACAATGAAATGCAATGTGCTCTTTCCAGAATTCTACATATTAGTTACGGTATATATTTGTACTTTTATTTTTCTTGTGTTCAATAGCGTCCAATTCTCAGAAACTGCCTGGAAAAGTTCCTGCAGTTTTTTTGGCAAGATTTTTGAGAAGTATTTTGTCATTGCTTGCTTCCTAGGGCTGAGAGAAAATGACTGACCTAAGGTCACCCAACCAGCTTTGTCCTTAAGGCATTGCTGGAATCCACAGCCTCCCATTTTGTAATCTGATGGCTTCACCACTGCACCAAACTCGGTCTCATTTATACAGCAGGGACATAATTTCAAGAGAATTATATTCTTATTCATGTAATACAACAATTCAAACAATACAACAAGCCATCAGTGAAAAGAAAAGTAAAACTGCCCAACAAATTAAACATGATTACTTAATGTTCAAAACACTTTGTAACACTCTTTATGGTTGTAAAAGTTTGTCAACATTCACTATTTGATTCATACAAGCTAGAGATGAAGAAATACTCTGAAAACTAAAAAGATGTAGACTGTTTCTGGAAACTTGCCTGGAATGCAGATGGAATCAAATTATGATTAAGAATCAGCACTTAGCCAGAATGTATTGTCTTTGGATAATCAATTCAGCCAGAATTTATTTTCTTTGGATAATCAATTCTTTATATGCTAAGTGTAAAATATACACAGGAGGAAGGGCTGGTTAGTGCTGTCTTCTGAAGAGGGCTTGGGAAAGTTGCCTTCTTCAGCTGCATCTCTACCAGATGTCCCTCCTCCATTATTTTTTTATTGACCAACAGTGAGCAAAGTCTTGCCAGTATGAACTCTGCCTATTGTGATCAGTAGCAAGGAGCTGTTCACCCAGTCCCTGGCCAGAGCCTATAAGTAAGAGATAAGGATAATATGGTCTTTCTCATTACCCCCAATATTTGGTTTTGAATAGCATATTAATTCTGATGGTAAAGGCAGTATAAAACTATTATTATGATTAATAACTTGTTTTCCATTTTAGGTCACTTTCGTATTTTTTCAAACTTCTTTTCAAATAGGATTAGATTTAGGCTTGAAAAACTGAGTTATGTGACAGCATTTAGCTGATTTTTTGACTTGAAAAAGTTTTAAAAGTTCAACCTAACTAGTAGTTGTAGATTACCAAGAATAATCTGGGAAGTAAAAAAAATATCTCAGAAATCACTTCCACATGGATATGGAAAGAAAACTAATGGATATGTTATGACATCACCAGCTGAGTTCAACTCAAAGAAATGAAATTGCATTCATAACATAATCCCAGAAATTTACTCATTTTCCATAGAATTGTCCAAAACAAAAATGACCACCAATAGAAGCTGTTATGATTGTTTTTATTCTTTCCTTAAAAGCTTCCTGATCATGCTGGCTTACTCCATTTTATACCTAGGAACCCTTTTTTGGATGGTTGCCCAGGAAGAGCTGTGTGCAACTAAACATGTGAGGAGCATAAACTGTAAACCCAGTTTATTGTGCCAAACATTTCATCTACATCGGGGTGTCAAACTGGCAGCCCACAGGCCAGGTGCATCATGCGCAGGCCACTCACACCCCAGCTCCTGGAATGTGAAAAACATCACAAAATGTCACATGATGGCAAAGTGATGCCGTGAATTTGACACCCATGATCTTATTTTTGACATTATTTTTGACATTCCCATTTTGTTTGCTACACAAGCAATTAATTTTTTTATTTTCAATAGAGATAGAGAACAATGAAAAAGGGAAACTATTGTGGCAAAGCAAAGCTTCTGTCTTAGCCATAAGGTAATTGATGCATATGGAGAGGGACAAAGTAGACAAATGATGAAATGTCTTCTGGAGAATCATGATACAAACTCTAAACTTACATACTTACCTCATTTTTTAATCATTGGAATTTTTACTGCAAATCTATGGAGGTACTATATGTATGAGGGTCCCATCTTTTATAACACTGTCGCATCTACCAAACACTATTACTGACTTCCATAGTCTAATCACATGCTAAGAGAAGATATCAGGCTTTGAGGTTCCTTTGCAGTATCATTAGCTGTGTTACATAACATATTTAATGAGGTCAATTAAAGATTCAGCAGCTGTACAATCTAAACTTAGTATAAACCTTGATGTTGTGGCCACTTGGACAGTGAGGAGGTTGGAGAGGCACTTGGGCCAGTCCTGGAGTCTGGGGAAGGCTCTGATGGGTGATCTGTGTCAGAGGCAGACAAGGGGCCAGGGCCATCCAAAATTTATCATATGCCTTCAGAGTTGGAGATAAGTGGGGAAGAAGAATAGCTGGAGCCTGTTCCAGATGCACATATGCACAGAGCTTTCAGGAGAAGGGAACAACTAAGGAACAGGGGTCGACTTGGAAGAAAAGGCACAAGTGGACGCTGAATGGTTCCTCACATAGGGAATAAATAGGAGCAAAAATGGTGGGATGTTTGAAGGAGACAATTAGTTCACTTATTATTGTGAAGATTTGCTTATCTGAGTTTGTGCCTCACAGAGACTCCTTGCCAAGTATTTCTTTTTACAGTGTTGCAACTGGAAGTTTTTGGCCTGACAACTATCCAAGACTAATAAGTTCTGTTCTTGCACTTAAACCTGGGAACGATTATTGCCAGGACTTTTCTGGGTGTGAATGCCAGGAATTCACATTAACCAAATAAAAATAGTTTTTTTTTTGTTTTTTTGTTTTTTTTTTGAGTGGCGGGGACAAGGAGCTTGTTTCATGATTCTGGTCAGCCTGGATCAGAACACTTGGTTAGATTTGTTTTGCTTGTTTTTTTGTGCTAATTCAATGCATTTAGTTGGTTTGGGTTTTCCATATTACCTGAATTCAGTAAACTAGTTTAGTAGCCAAGTTAAACATGTTGTTTGAACACATGTTGTTATAAAGAATAATTCTGCACAGTGATAAAATAAATGCTATAGTGTTAGTTGAACTATTAAGAGCTTCTAGTTTGACTGAAATTAAAATTTTCTTTCTCTGTTTTTATGAAGTACTTTTATAGGATATTTAAAACAATATATGCTGGAGGCTTTTGATAAGATGGTTTGTATAAATATATTTTAGCATATGGATTTCCTGGAAGCTGTTCAAGAGTGACTGCTACTTTAAGACTCCAGTTCTTCTAATTAGGAGTTCAAACTGTGTGATTAGTCACCTAAGTCATGTGGCATTTCTGTCTCTTGATGGATAATTTCTAGATACACAAAGGCGTTTCAATTTGACAATAAAATAGCATTCTATTGAGCATGACTATATTAGCAACATTATTTATGACATTCCACTTCTATTAATGTTTTTTTTAAAAAAAACACAAAAGATCAGACACAATAGTCCTACATCTTTTTATATTCATGTATATTTTTTAATTATACACATCCACATTGTAAAAAAAAGCTTTCTGCAAGTTCCCTACTAGCTACATTAAAAACAGCCAAACTCTGAAACATAGATTAACAGACATTTGCATGGTCACAGCTCTTGTTCAAGGCAATTAAGGCAAAATTGGTACTATATTTTAAAAGTTTTGGTTTATACAAGCATTTAATGTGAATACACGTTCCTAATTGTCAGAACACATAGAATTAATGTTTAAAAATAAAGCAACAGAATAAATATGCTATCAAGATTGACACATAATTAGCATGAATCAGAGATAATCTAAGTCCAGATAATCTAACAGCACTTACATATTATATTACTGTTATTATGGTTGGTCACACAGTCAGCGAGATATTAAACTGGATTTGGCCTTTTTAGCCACCTATCAATTCTTTCAGAAGGACCTGGGATAGGGAGATGTTGTTTCATGGTGTTAATGGTATCATTACAAGATGTAAGCTGTTCCAAGGAAAGCTGCCTTTTTCAATTGACTGGTGGTGATTTTATCAGTGTCATTGCACCAAAGGCTTCTATTACTATCTGTACTATTTTTGTTTTCTTTTGTTGTTGTTGTTGTTTTTTATTATATTTTTATCCTGCCTTTACTGAGACAGAAAGAGAGAGAGAGAGAGAGAGGGAGGGAGGAGGGAGGGAGAGGAAGAGGAAGAGAGGGAAAAGGAGAGAGGATAACGAACATACTTAAACTCCTCTTTATTTTCTCACAACTGAGGGTTTAACTGAGGGAGAGTAAGTAGCCCAAAGCCACTCTGGCAGTTTTCATACCTCAGGCAGGATTACAACTCACAGCTCCTGGTTTCTCAGCCAGCATTACACCAAACTGGCTTCCAGATCTGTATCTAACTCTTATGCTTTGTTTATTGTTTGTGTTCCTAAGGCACAAATGTGAAACATCGATTCTTCCTCCCCCCCTTTATTTTTAAGGAATTGGAAAGTCATGGACTAAAAATGAAGGATAATTACCGTCAGATGGAATAAACATGCTTAGTGTGACTGGTTGTGATGTAATCTAAAAAATAAAAATCCCATACCTTTCTGAGATCAGAGGAGTTGTCAGTTTTTTATTGTATTAATTTATCTAAATGTGCTTACTTCAAAGATATAGATCCAAACTGTTGTGGTCAGACCAATGACTGAAGGAGAAGAAAGCCCGTCATGGGAAGACATTCCAGTTTAGAATCCTTTTTGGGTAAGGAACATCTGAGATCAAACCTGTAGGTTTAATTTCTTATTTCCCAAGAAAAGGCAGACAGTCTAGTGAGATGCTTGTAATAAAGGTGATCAAAAATAAAATATGCATTTGAAATGCTACATCAACATCCAACTAATTCACAGCAAAAAGCCTGGAAAAAGAAAGATCAGGAATAAATAGTATCAGAATTCAAACTGGCAAATAAAAGGGACTGTACCCTTTTGTATACAGAGGACAATCAGCTGTTTTAAGTTGTTTCCTTCTAATATACAGTAATGATCTTTATCCAGGCATGCTGTGTTGAATATTTGGGTAACTTCTGCTGAATTAGATCTAGAAAGCCTAGCAGCTATAATTCACCCAGGTTCTGCATATGTTAATTGCTGAAGTAACTTGATTGAGTTTAATCCATTGTGATAAGAGCTAGAGTGTGCATTGACCATGATATTAAGTTTGGGCCCCATTTTAGAGTTAATTCCATTTGACTCAGGGCTGAATGTGAATCTCAGTTCAGCAACTAAAGAATGAGGCCTCCTTTCATAATTACAAATGGCTGAACAACGTATTTTAATTTTTACAGAATTGGGTGACATTCGCAAGCATAGTAAGCCCCTGCTGAGAATATGATGAAACCACATTTCATGCAGAAGAATTTAGAAGAAAGGTGATATTAAGCTGTGGGATAGAAAATAGCAAAAAGTACCATACCTTCTAAAATACTGTTTTTTCTTGTATTATCATCCAGAAAGGAAATGTTGGAGAATTCAGATTCAAGTCTAAGGATTCAGTGAGTCACCACATGTGGTTGGGCAGCTGATATCAGGCATAGTCACTGATTTGAATTAACAGCTAGTACAATGCAGTATTCAAAAAAATTTTCTACTGGTTCTGTGGGCATGGCTTGGTGGGTGTGGTGTGGCTTGGTAGGTGTGGTGTGGCTTGGTGGGTGTGGCTTGGTGACCATGACAGGGGAAGGATACTTTAAAATCCCCATTCCCTCCCCACCCCACTAACCTGCTTTCCAGCTCCGTTCTCCTGTGCAGGGCAACAAAAGAAGACCCAGCTGATCAGCTGGGACTCTGATCAGCTGGTACTCAGGAGGCAGTGAATAGATGGGGATGGGGCCAACCAGAGGTGGTATTTACCAGTTCTCCAGAACCTGTCACAACTGGCTGAATACCACCTCTTGTACAATCATTTCCTAGAAGTAATTTCTGGAAGCAATTATATTACATGAAGGTAAAGTTATTACTAGACACGAAATTATTCACATGAAAGAAAAGTATAAGGGAAATGAGTATGTTCCCTTTTTAAAATAAAAGACCTAATCTTTTCTTTTTGTCTTTGAAAAATCTTTAAATTACTAACAAGATTTTGGAGCAGTTGAAAACTGGAAAATTTAGTCTACTAATAAACTAATAAAGTCTACTAATAAAGTCTACTACTTATAAGACTGATTTGGTACTAGAATCAGAATTTTCAGAATAATTCTGAAAATATGTGCTCTTTCATTTTAACCCTGAATATACAGTATATCCATTTCATTATTTGGCTCATAAATTTCTTATCGAGAACAATTGCAATATGTGTTCTCCTCTGAATTTGTTGACAATGTCACAAGTATAACAGAAATAACACTTATTCTTGCATTTTTCTCTCTTCATTAGATATGTGAAATAGTACAAAATATTAATCTGTATATACACATGAAACATAAAACAAATGAAGATGTTATATCCATTTAAAAAAAGAATTGAGATTCATTATTGGGAGTTGATGTGTTTGTCATCTTTGCCCTTGGTGCAGTCTGTTGTGGTAGATGGGAAAGTTGATGATTTTGAATAAGATCCATTTCTTTACTTCTGACAACCATTTCTGATGACAAAATAAATAGTTACATGGAAACAGGAAAGGTAAGAATCTGTTTTTCCCCGCTGTATATAAATAACAAGAAGATACATCCATGCTTTTCTATTCTTGCTTTTCAGAAAAGCAAATCACAGGATAGAATTATGGTTATAAATGAGCCCAAGATATTCTTCCAAAGAGAAGGAAAATAGTAGATGCATGCTAAATGGACAGGTTATTCAGCTGACATTAGTGAGCCATTTGTATCAAAGATTGACTGGAAAATTAAGCCTAGGCATTATGTGAATTCAATAAAATAAGACGTACCAATATCAACATACGTGTGTGCAGGCATGTGAAAGTATGTGAAACAAAAGTAACTAAAGCTTCAGAGTGCCTGGTGAAGCAACAAGATTTTCATCTCTCTGCAGGCTGTTACAGTATGTTAATTTTTTTCCAGGTTTATATAACATGTAATGGCTATATCTAAGAAATACAAATTAATTTGGCTTGTGTTTTGATCTACTTAGAACCATATATCAGAGTTCATAAAATCTTGTTGCAAATGTAGCTTACATGAGGGAGAAAAAAATTATTTAAATTGCAGAGGGTTACATCTAAATGTAAGCAAATATAGGACCGAACAGTTGAAAATTATACAATTTTATTGATTCCCTGATTGGACAGATTTAAATTTCCCCTTTACACCAAGAGCTAAGGATATAATACCCCCTTTTAAGCCCTGTGATATAGCTCATATGGAAATATTTTAGAAGTAGTGAAATAAGTTTTTACTCAATAGCTGACTTTATAGTTATTTTCATGAGGAAGCCAATAAATTAATTAGCTTTGTGGATTACTTCAGATATTTAATTTAAAAAATCTTTGGCAAGTAAAACAAAGAAAGAGAGTCTGGTTTTGATTTATTATCTTTAAGAGTGAAGATGTGGGGGCTTCCGGTTTTGCGCGGCTTCGGTAGCGGCAGGAATTCGCGCCTCTGCGATCCCTGCCGCGTTCGCTGCCAAGGTGCCCCCGATCTAAATAGGTCTGGGGGATATGGCTGCCTTGTAGAGGCAGCCTAAGAGAGAGAGGGGATCTGGACAGAGGTTTGGGGGTAACGCAGACCCCCTTTCCAGCCGGAATAACCCCTTTTTCCTGAGGTGGTGGAGCGGCAGTCAGTAATGGCCACCTCAAAGAAGCCAGCAGCCGGGTAAGATTTGTGCTGGAGGAAGAGGGAAGAGCTGTGGAAGTTGCTTCTGACTGGGATAAAGTTAAGAGAGAGAGTTCCTGTAACCTCGAAGGCTGCTAAGGATACTTTGTTTCTAGAAAGAGATACAAGCGGCGAACATTTCAAAAGAGTAAGTTTTTTTTTTTTTTTTTGCCTTTCACTCTCCTCCCTAATGTGACAGCAGTGGAACCATAAGAGAAATCCGGGAATCTGTTCTGGAGGTAAATGAATATTGAAGGAGCAAGGATTTCTGAATATTCAAAGGGGAAAAAAAAAAGAAGAAGAATTTTTTTTGGCTGTGAGTGGGAAGGGAGAGGAAAAAAAAAAATTGGAGCAACCTGAAAATAAGGAGAAGACTGCCTAAAACTTTAAAGAGCTAATTTTAAAGAGCTATTAAACAGCAATAAGATTTCCTAAAGATATATTTTAAAGAGAACTTTGTGATCAAACTTTATCCCAAAAAGAGAAAGTGGAAAAAGAGAAAGTATTAAAAAGAATCAGCTGATTGGACTGTTTGATGACTTTGGATTTTATGAGAATTATCTCAGACTAAAAGCACTCGAGTGGTTGTTTTGGAAAAAAAATTTCTCTGTACAATGGCATCAGTTGTGGATGAACTAGAACTTATACATCAAAAATATGAAAGAGAAAAGCAAGAAGGGAAAGATGTCTTTGGCACTCTTTTTCAGTTTATAGAAATGGCGGTCTGTGCTTATGTAAAATCGTATGAGCAGGATAAAGAAGAAGCCATTTTTGAAGAACATGTGACTTTGGTTGGGGAAGAAAAGAAGGAGGAGAAAAAGGAGAAGAAGACTTTAAGACCTGGGAAAACAATCCAAAAAGAGAAGAATAAGGTGAAAAGAGGATATCGTGTTAGGAAACAACAGAAAGAGGGAAAACAGGATAAAAGGGAGGTGGAGAGACAAGGGGGTAAAGAGGATAAGGAGAAGAAGAAGCAAGGGAGAAAGGAAGGGATGAGAAACTTTAATGGTGGGGAGCAAAATGCAAAAAAACAAAAGTTTTTTAGAGATAATGGATAGATTTTATTGGAAAAGGGATTCTAGAAGGGTACATAAGATTGCATTTTTATATTTGTATTTAGAAATAATTATAGAAGACTGGAAATAATATGCAATTTAAAATGTGATAAATATTTAGTATAATTTAGTGAAATTTTTGTTAAGAGAGGGGAGTACTTTAATGAAATAATGATTTAAGATCGGTGATGGGGGGGTGGAATGATTTTGGAAAGTATAAGAAGTGTTCCCATAAAGGTATGATAATTAATTGAAATGTGTAAAATGTCTAAAGATATAAATGATTGTTAACACCAATGATTAGGCTATGTTATAATAGTGAAACTATTCGTGAAATGAGAGGTTTGAAGAAGGAGAGGGGAACATGTAATGTAATAATGATTTATAATATGTGATGTGGGGGGTGGAATTAATATGGCAAATAGGTGCTCCCATAGAAATATGTGACCTAATTGATAAGAAATGTGCTAGATGTTTAAGATATGAATAAATATTAATATTAATGAATAGATTTGTATTGGTTTTGATGATATTGTATAATGTCAGAATGTACCAGACAGAATCCCAACGTAAGTTATGTACTTTAAATCAAGTATTATAAATATAGGGGAAAGAGATATAGGCGTCATACTCCAATCAGTGTACAGGAGAAGGTTTTTCTTTTTTTTTCTTTTAAGAAGAAAGATAAATGGATAGTTGGAAATAGAACAGACAAAGAATAAATATTATGATTTGAATTGAGAGGAGATAAATAAAATAAAATTGAGAAAATTTAAAAGAAAGGAGAAGCTATATAGAAAAATGAAAATGTAATAAGATATGGAATGGTATGTAAAATGAATATGAATTTGAATGTGTGTCTGTACCAAGAGTTTTGACCCGGGATTAAGCAACTTTCAGAAAAGAGATCTTTTATGTTTTTATGTCTTGAATTTTTGTATGTTTTGTATGTCTTTAAAAATTAATAAAAATTTGTTCAAAAAAAAAAAAAAAGAGTGAAGATGTAACCACATGTTCAAATAGCAATCTTGGACACTCTCAATATTAGATTATTATTTTTTTTAAAAAAAATGATGTGGATTACATTCAAGCTGACAAGTCATGTAGCGATTAAAAATTGGAATGCTGCAACAAACAGTTTTAAAATTAGGATCAGTGACCGGCTTAACTCTCCCTGACAAGGAGAGCCTGGCAAATGACTTGGTCCCAGTCAGAAGGAAATCTTCAGCATGATTGAACACAACCAATGTTTCCTGACAAGCCCCATCATGCAAACATGGATAGACTAAGCAGATACATTTTGAAAAGTTGCTACTTCTTGCCAATCTCAGTTCAAAACATGTTGTGGCGGTAATGGAAATTAGCATACTGGAAATTAATTTTAGGGTGCTTGGGAAGAACTTGCAGGAAGTTGGCTGAAGACATGGACAGTACAAAACATTACTTGTAGCAGACATTATTGGATATTAAATTATGAATTTCATTTTTGAAAATAAAGTTGACTTCCTACCAGATAACTGAATATTTCAAAAGATGTATCACAATCTCCAGTAACCACAAGATTCCCAATTCTATTAGACTCCATATCTAGCAATTTAAAAGGCTCACCTCTCCAAGAACATTTGTTTTACTTCAGAAATTGGTCTCTATCTGAAAGGTGGTAGAACATCTTAAGCAG
Source organism: Notechis scutatus (assembly GCF_049901735.1). Taxonomy (NCBI): domain Eukaryota; kingdom Metazoa; phylum Chordata; class Lepidosauria; order Squamata; family Elapidae; genus Notechis; species Notechis scutatus. The sequence goes on along the minus strand of NC_142012.1, from coordinate 141,113,995 downwards.
GTCTTTTCGATATATATTTTACCTATGGCGGAAAATATAAATGTAATCAACAAAATGGAGATTACATCCCTTTCCTCTCTAATTTTTGGATATGACCAGAGTCAAACTTGATCCAGAACAAACTTCAGCCTTCACCTAATTGTACCAAATCCAGATTCTTTCTGACTCTAAAGAACCTTCCCATGGCAATCCTGTCATATTGCCCCCCCCCCCCCCGCCCAAATAGAAGCATTACTCAAATCAGATCCCTGGATTCAACCTTCATAAATATCTTTGCTTTTCATTGTTTGGAGTTCCTCTTTCTTATAAAGTTGAAACCAATGATCATGGAATAACTCAATAAAGCTTATTGTATTATAAATCTCATGATTCCTGGACTTTTTTGGCTGGTGATTTTGAAACAATATGTTGAGACACCTCACTTTAATCCACACTGAACAACAAGAGCTTATTTCTATTTTTCTCCCATTCTTTTATTATAGAAGTTTAACAGAAAAAAAGATGTAGGGGAAAAGAATCATACATTGACCTGAAATTGTTGACCTAAAAACATAATTAAAAATGAATGCCTTAAATAGAAATCATAACTTTAGATAAAAATACCAATTTTGATCACTGTATAAACAAGGAGGGGTCTTGACCAGTTGAGATAGAATTAAGTTAGTCTGCACAAGACATATTAGTCAAAACAGTATTTTTTTGTCATGTATTATTCGGTCAATAGTTCAGGGGAAAAAGGCATATAACTTCAGGAGACACTAATTAAAAGAATCAATTCTTATTCTACTACATATGTCTAGTCATATTAACACATTTCTAGATTTCTTACTCAGCAGTCTAGTCAAGATTAAAGGATTTGCTAATATGGATGAACTGAGAAATGCTTCTAAACTGACTGAACAGATTTTTGGACAAATTAGTTCATTTAAAATTGACAGTGCACAGAGTGAGTTACCTAAGTTATTAATCATTCCCTCAGCTCCCATGTAAGAGATGGGGATCTGCTTCTGCTTTCTTCTTGTAACAAGATTGCTTCCCAAGCGCATCTATTTTTCTGCCTTGATTGCTGCTTGTCAGTTCTTTTAATTTAGACATAGTTTAACCTCTGTAGCAAGACCTCCAGAAATAACTTCCTTAAAAGCTTTCACATAATGAATGACATTTCATGAGTTGCTCAATTCAGCCATACTACTTAAAATTATAATGCCGAATGGGAAATGGCTAATTACACAGAAAAAGATCCAATTACTGAGGAGACCATTTGATTCATTATTCAGATTGTCTGCAGGGAAAATGTGGATATCTAAACATGGGATTATAGACACCTCACTACAATGGTAACAATTAAATCTTCTGTATTTAATGCCAAGGAGCCTTTCATGGGCATATTTGAAATGTTGCATGATCGGGCCACAAGCTCAAACCTAGGAGTGGATTTGGCAAAAAATCTGGAAATCTCTTTGCCATCAAGAACAAAGGAAAGTCCTACCACACTCTATCTATGGCGATCCTATATAATGGAATTTAACATTTCTTTTCCAATTCTTGCCCTGCCTGATCCTGCCTGATCCTATGGAAAACTACCATGGTGATACAGTTGTACCTTGAAAAAGCCAGGTTTGACAGAATACAGTGTCATGGTTTTATTTGCTGTAGCAGCACCACGTGTTCAACAATATTTCTTGGTTGCCTCAAGCAAGAGAAAGAACAAGACCCTTTATCTAATGTCTGGAGACCCATCTGTGCAGCTTCAGATTGGGTCATAAAAAGAGCTGCCAAAAAGCATTTCCTTCAGCAAGAACCAATTTTCTAGAAATAGAAACACCAAATGGTGTTGGTTCTGGTTTGTCTGTAATCAGAGCTCTTGATTTTGAAAAGATAAATGTTTAAAAAATGGGTAGGGTTAGGGATTAAAAAAACCTAAAATACATTTTGTACATTGTGTGTGTGTGAGAGAGAGAGAGAGGGAGAGAGGGGGGGAGGGAGGGATGGAGGGAGGGAGGGAGGGAGAGAGAGGGGGGAGAGAGATTGTTGAGATTATTTATATATTACATTTTAAAGGGACCATAAAGTCTAAGAACTATAAAGTACTATAACAGCCTAAGCTATAAAGTGATAAATAATACCTTTTGACAAATATTTAGATGAAAAAATGCATGGAATTCCATAAAAGGATATTGGTAATAAGGCAATAAAATCAATATATTGAGGCCATAAACTAAAGCTTTTAATCCAGACAAAACCCACAAATGTCCACAGAAAGCAATGGACATTATAATATTCCTGACATAAACTGTACCCATATGTTGATTGCTACATCTTCCTTCCTTCCCCACCCACCCACCTTCCCTCCCTCTTCCAACAGATGGATAAATAGAGAAACATATTTTTTTCCTTTAAGATATAATTTTTAATCCAGTAGATCTAAAAAGTTTTTGCTAAATTATAATTTTTAACGTGATGGAAGGAAAATTCGAATTAAATGCCTTAAAATATACCTTAACTTCTGCAAAGTATTCAAAAGTTTTGTATGAGATTTTAGTACATAATTTGCAAAATGTGAGTGGAGCAAAGCTATTAGATGTATACATCAGTGATTTATTCATCTAAAAGGAGTGATAACTCCATTCTAGATCCTGTCATACCCGATGGGTTTATAAATGACTTTGATGAAATGTTAGAAAATATGATTTTCAAATCTGCAAACACAAGGACTGAATGAGTACAGAGAATTGTGCTAAGATTCAGGGAAAAGCTCAAGAAGTTTGATCATGAACACAAATTTCAAAAAGGTCAGAAGCAGAGTCTTACAAAGAAAGAGAGAAAGAGATTTAAAAGCATGTGATTAAGATGGGATGACCATAGGTGAATCTACAAAATAGGCAGAATGAGCATTGCAAGGTGAAGATTAGCTGCAAAAACCTAAACTAAACAGAGCTAAATGTAATCAGTTTATGGTTTACCTAAGAAAAACAGAATAGATCCTCACGGCCCATTTTGGATGCAAGTTTAGTGCAGGGCCTGCAGGGAGGGCAAAAAATGGGCATCCCAGAGGCTCCGGAAGGTTGGAACCGGGTCTTTTTCTGGCCTCTCAGGACATCCAGACCCCAGGGAAGGCCATTTTCACTCTCCCAGAGGCTCAAGAAAAGCATCTGGAGCCTGGGGAAAATGTCCCCCCGCCATGGTGCAGAAGGCCAACTAGGCCACGACCACCATTGCCACACCCACCTGGCAACCAGGCAGAGATTTGCTGAAATTTTTGAAGCCCACCCCTGTATATCTGGATACACGCATACACACACACACACGTGTGTGTGTATTTGTATATATTATAAAGTATTTCTTAAGAATGACATAACCTAAATGGAAATTAGTTATATTTATGACATACTGGAACTACAACAGTAAAATACTAGAATGCATACATAAATGTTTGTGTTTGTGCATATGTGTAAACATATTACCCAAAATTCATGAAAATTGAGTCAGTAGCTAAATCACAAAAATTGCATAAATAAACTGCAACACATTAGTATGCATCAAAGTTGTCAAAATCCCAAATTTAGAAAGTAAGGTAATTTATGATAATCTATACAGTTGGAACCAGTGGAATAAAACCAACTACATTTAGCTTCGGCTTTTATCTTACACAAAATTTCAATCTCCATCTGGAGCTTAAGGACAACATGTCAGAAAGGAAGATGAATATTGGAATTCAGTAATTGGCAGATGTCTTTTTATTTCAGAGTTTTACTAACAATCAGAAAACAGTCTAATTCCAGCAGGAATGTGATTTCTTTTATTACAATTTGCTTCATGAGTCTCTGCTCATTCTCAGCAGGTTCTCACAAGTGGCGGTTCTTCTCTAAGGCTGGCGGATAGCTATTTCAGTTTGCTATATCCTTCTCCTGGATCTGAAATTATTTTCTTAATTATTAAACAGATTTATATAGTCACCCAATACACACACAGTGGCTCTGGATGTCATAAAACATTAAAACTCCACAGTTAAGAATCCACAATTTAACCACAGCCATCTTACCCGTGGCAGTGACAACAGAAGTGACAACAGAATCAGAATAAATTATTTCTTTATTAATTATCTCTTCGATTCATTAAACATGAAACTCAGTCAACTGAACATTTAAAAATGTATCACAAATACCAATGATTGGTGCTAATGGTTAATATGGGCATCCTAATGAAGCAGGGTGGAAAATTACCAGAAAAGTATTCTTATCTTTAGCAGAAGTTCCTTAGCTTATATCGCAGACATTATAGACGTTGCTTAATATGATATTGTGAAAATCAGGAAATCTGCTGAATCTAAGTCTAAGTATTATGACCTATGAACTAGATATTTTCTATAAACAGCTAAATGGCAAGGGTGGCAAGGGTGGGTATGGAAAATAACAGATGGTGTAAGATAAGCACGTATATGCTGAATTGTGCAAAATGACTAATTAGACGTACTTCCCCCTTTTGTAGTACATATGTTATGGTATAGCCTGATAAGAAAAAACATCCTGGGAAAAGCTGAGATTGTGAGCTGCATAAAAGCAACCCCTCAGGAATAGCCGGGGGTTCAGAATTTGCCATGCTAATGCTCTGAACCTTTTGCGCAAATAAACCTGTATTTTCTTACCCTTCGTGGTCTTGTGTCCTGATTTGAAAGCAAGATCTGCTACAACATTTATGGTGACTGCGGCAGGACACAAGGGGCCCTGAGGCCCGCTGGTGGGTCCACCCCGGGTGCTGGTGCTTCGGTGAGTTGAAGGGAATATCCGAAGCGCCATTGGTCCTTTGAATCCGAGGGACTTCCTGATACTGCTGTGTTCTGGCAATGGCGGTTGACACCTCCAAGAACCACTGGTAAAGCGTAAGGAGACCAGGACATTTTTCAGCTGGCAGTGGAGAAGGAACACGCCTGCAGGCAAGTATTGGACTTGGGAAGCAATCCCTCCCTGTAAACAGGGACAGAGGAGAGGACTGATCACCCTCTCTTAAGCAAAGGTGGGAGGACTTGTCAGGAATGGTTGAGGTGAGCGGCTACTGCGGTTCCCATTGGTGACTGTGAGTGTCCAGCACTGTGGGCCAGTAGGAGGCGAGTGGCATCCACAGTTCCCATCGGAGACCGTGTGCACCCGGCTCCCTTGGTCGGACGTGAGTGTGTGGAACCCCCTGGTGTTACCAAGAGAGGAAGGACCCCATACCTTCTTCTCTAACGCCTCTTCCCAATTGTTTTTTCTGGTGACCTGGGTGACTCATGGGAGGTGGAGAAAGCGTGTCCCTAACCCCATTGAGTTGTATGCTAAAACATTTTAAGGAAGCATATGAATCTCAGGACTATGGTCTTAAGTGGAGTAGACATAAACTGCAGGTGTTTTGTGAGGGAGAATGGTCAACATTTGGATTGGGGTGGCCAGCCATAGGTACTTTAGACACCTCAATAGCAGTACAGGTTCATCAGTTAGTATTCCATCCTACATTAGGACACCCAGACCAAGCTCCTTACATAGATGTTTGGCTTGACCTATTAAACCACCCTCCACCATGGCTTTTAGAAAATTCAAAATACAATGGTGCAGGGTCCTAGTGTCATGAACTTTACCACTGACCAAACTAAAGAAGTCCACCCCAGTCATGCCTAGCTGCCCAGAAGAACTACCGCATCCACCGCCATACATACCCCCTCTTGGCTTAAGAAGGATGTCAGATGAGGGAGAATCCTCTGGGGCATCAGGATTAATAGCCCGACTAGACCAGATATCCCCCCTCATGAGAAGCCCTGGGCATCCACCAGATACGATAGATCGATCATCCCAAGCCGACCTTTCACCCCCAGGGACCTCTGCCCAGGTAGACCCCCAGGTAGACCCTACACAAGAGGCTGAACCGGGGGCAGCAAGGACAAGAGCCAAAACAGAACAAACATCCCTGACTGCACCACTTAGACAGGTTGACCAGCTTGTAACAGATCATGAGGACCCCACAGCATCAGTCACCTTACCATTGTTCCAACATGTACCGTTCACTACGTCAGATCTACTTAACTGGAAACTACACTATGGTCCCTTTGGTGAAAAACCTACAGAAGTAGCAGATTTAGTGAAAACTATAGTGGACACACACAATCCTACTTGGATGGATCTCCAACAACTTATGGGGACTCGGTTTAATCCGGAAGGGAAAAGATTAGGAATGCAGTAACTGAGATATTAAAACCTGATGTCAGGGCAGATGGAAATCTAGCAGCACATGTTGAGGCTCACTTCCCATCCCAAGATCCTAAATGGAGTCCTTACCAGGATATGGACCATCTACGAGATTACCAGTCAGTGGTTGTGCAAGCCATCCGAGTGGCAGGGAAGCCTTCAGTGAATATGTCAAAACATTTCCTGGTGTTGCAGGAGCCCACAGAAAGCCCTGAAGCATTTTATGCCCACCTTATTGACGCTTACCACATATACACTCCTATAGATCCTACTGATCAGGCGAATGCCCGAATGTTAACAATGGCATTTATCTCACAAAGTGCCTAACTAATGAAGGGGCTCTACATGCCATGACTAGGAAGCCAGATTCATGCATTCATTTCCATTTACCCTCCTGTGCATATGGTCAAAAGACATATAAAAGGTGCAATGGGACAGAGGGAGTTTTATGTTATAAAGATGATTTACCGTCAATCTTTCAAAGTGAAAGGCAAACTGAAAGATCAAATGCTCCAGCTACCAAAACTCCCTTATGCCCCAACAATTGCACAGTATGTATTAAATCTGTGTTGAAAGGGAGAACAGTTACCACAACCTTGGTGTATCATACCCATTACAGATGTGAGGGAAAAGTAACTCCTTGTTGCTATAAAGGAACCTGGTACTCTATCTGTGCCCAGAAGGATGAATGTTATGACCCCAGGATTAATCCAGCACAGACATGGTTGGTAGCTAGAAGTAGAGGTTCGAGTAGTGGCCCGATCATTTCCCAGACGCAGATATTGTCAGCCACTAGCCCAGGTACCATTTCGTTTGATGTCTGCAAAGTGGCTCAGTGGCCCAGTGGGTCTTCCTTGTCATGGCACAGAACGTATACTCAATCTGATGTTTATATTTTCCCCTATAACCACCCAGTAGGGACTGGAAAAGGGGACTGTAGAAACATGGATGAGAGATTCTGTCCAACCTGGGATTGTGTTGCATGGGCCACTTATGCTTCAAATAAGGGCAAGGGAACTTATCTCCAGATAACAAGGGTACATACATTCACAAATTGTATGCTATATCAATGTAATTATGTCAACATTACTATACCTCACCCTCAGCAATGGATTTCCAGATATGGGTCAACAATGGGAATTAAATTATGGGCACAAGGCACTGATCCGGGAGGTATCATACACCTGTCTCTGTCTCTGGAAACCAGGTATCACCCTACTAGAAACTATACTAGATATTTCTCTGAATTTTGGAAGGAAGTTGATATCGAGTTTCAACCATCCCAGCAGGCTCGCAATTTATTTCTGGAATTGGCCTCTACCATAGCACATGCTTTAAATGTTACTAGCTGCTACATATATAGGGGTACTAAAATGGGGGATCAATGGCCACTGACAGCCCAGGAATGGAACTACTCAATCAACTATAATTTAACGGCCATGCCTAGACATCAGCCTCAGTCCAGGTGGGAACTAGATACTCCCATTTTGGCCCAATGGTGTTTGACAAACTCACAGGGGGAAGGGACCATCAATAGGGGAAACAGACTGTCTGGAAGTAAATGAATGGAATCAAACCACCAATTCTTGGCAGTACTGGCCAAACAATACAAACCAATTCTGGTCCAATTATTCCTTGGAGAACATTACTGTAGCCCCTCCTGGTGTACACTGGATTTGTGGCATTATGGCTTATAGTACTCTGCCCTTGAAATGGAAAGGAGGATGTACTTTAGATATCATTAACTCTGCCTTCTTTATGTTACCACTTAATCAGCCCCAAGTAGTAAAAGCTGACCATTGGAAAAGTAGACAACTAAAAGCAGATTATCAGATAGGGGATTGGAGTGATGATGACTGGCCCTTCGAACGGGTCATTCAATATTAGTTCTCAGCCACTTGGGCCGCTGATGGAAGTTATGGCTGTCACACCCCAATATATATGCTAAACCGCATTATCCGATTACAAGCGGTCGTAGAATTGATTGCAAATGAAACAGCTCAATCTCTACGTACAATAGCAATCCAGCAGGAAAAGTTTAGAGATGCAATATACCAAAATCGTCTGGCCCTAGATTTTCTCTTAGCCACTGAAGGGGGAGTGTGTACAAAATTCAACTTTACAAATTGCTGTCTAGAATTCGATGATATTGGTGAAATCATTGAACAAAGTGCTAGACATATAGAAAACATTGTGCATGTACCTGTTCACAAATGGAATGGGTTTGAATTTGGTGAGATATTTGGATCTTGGTTCCCTAAATTACCCAGCCTCCAAGCTATAGTTGCACTCATTGGAATGATAGCAGCAGGATGTGTTATTCTAGCATGTATTCTCCCCATCTTTGTGCGAGTAATTTCCAACAGTCTTTCTATGCTGGTAGAAAAAAAGGCTGCAGATAAGGCCATGTTTTTGTGGGAATATGAGAAATTGAACACAATAGAAGATATTTCTCACATCTATGAAACTCCACAATAATCTAAGGATTTAAGTGAAGTTTCAAAGGGAGGAATGAAGCAGGGTAGAAAATTACCAGAAAAGTATTCTTATCATTAGCAGAAGTTCCTTAGCTTATATTGCAGACATTATAGACGTTGCTTCATATGATATTGTGAAAATCAGGAAATCTACTGAATCTAAGTCTAAGTATTATGACCTATGAACTAGATATTTTCTGTAAACAGCTAAATGGCAAGGGTGGCAAGGGTGGGTATGGAAAATAACAGATGGTGTAAGATAAACACGTATATGCTGAATTGTGCAAAATGACTAATTAGACGTACTTCCCCCTTTTGTAGTACATATGTTATGGTATATCCTGATAAGAAAAAATGTCCTGGGAAAAGCTGAGATTGTGAGCTGCATAAAAACAACCCCTCAAGAATAGCCGGGGGTTCAGAATTTGCCATGCTAATGCTCTGAACCTTTTGCGCAAATAAACCTGTATTCTCTTACCCTTCATGGTCTTGTGTCCTGATTTGAAAGCAAGATCTGCTGCAACATTTCCTATCAACCAAGTATCTTCTTAAAATATACGATGTTCCGAGTAGCACAGTTGCACTGGTGTTATTGCAGGAAGCTACAATTTCTTGATGTGTTTTGTAAAATTCTTGGACATGGTACCCAGTGCCTGATGACAATGGGTATAACTGTTACATGTTTCATCCATAACCGTGTAGTTTCAATGGCCAGGTCACAATATTTCATGATTTTTTCCAATTCTTTTTCTTCGACTGTGGAATCTCCTGATACAGTGATGTCAATAAATTGTACACTTTAGCTCTAGGCAATCGTAATATCTGGCATGTTGTGTTCCAAATGATGATCCATCTGTACTCCAAAGTCCCACAAGATCTCACCGTTTTTGACAACTTTTTCCACTTTATGTTCCCATGACTTTTTGGATACAGATAGGTTGTATTTTTATATTATTGTGGTTGTTGTTGTTGTTGTTGTTGTTGTCATTATCATTATCGTTATCGTTATCGTTATCGTTATCGTTACCATTACCATTACTGTTGTAGTTGTTGCATATGTGAAATACATTTTTTGGGTGCTGTTATCTTTACCTGCGGGATACCTGAATCCCGGTAGGCATTTGTGAGAGGCTCCTTTCTTGCCCCAACGCAGTTAATTCATTCATAGGAATCAAGTGATATTAATGATGATGATATATAATTTGGATAATGAAATACACCAAGGTTCCCTTATTCTCTTTATGCTGCTCTATTGCAAATTGAGCTGTGTACACATGCATACCAGCCTGCTGATTGTGCAAGTTGAGCTGCATATGAGCATGCACACTGGCCAGTCACTCCATAGCCCAGGTCGTCCCCTGCTGGGCCACCAAGCCACTGTCATGGTCCTGTTGGAGGAAGATAAACAGCTGACAGGGAGTGTGACTATGGCTCTGTTGGCTATGGAGGAAACTGGGGAAAGGCAAAATCTGACTGGGAGAGGGAGAACAAGGGAGAGGGAATTCAGAGGAACACCCAGGCCCACGCCCTCTTCATCCTAGGGCACGCAGGGAGGAATGGAGGAGAGAGCAATGTGGGCTGGTGGCTGATGGGGGAGGCCCTGATTTCCTTCATTAGTAACACCTGGAAAAAAGTTTAAGAGAAATGCAGGCTGCGTGTGGCAGCTGCTGGAAGCAAGCATGAGTTTATCTTGTGTTGACTTTGCTTATCTGTGTTCCTGGTGCCTTTCCAACTGTGTTGAGTTTTGCTGTGCCTTCACATCTGGAATTCTTGCTCCTGCCCTACCAAACTAATTACCTCACTTTGCCTTGATTGGACTGATAGTTACAGTTTTGGTTAACCACGTTTTGCCTTGGTTCTCTGCAGTCAAAGGCTGTTTCTGGGATAGTTTTTCTTAGCCAGAAGGTAACCAGGACATTGGGGGCAAAGTTGGAGCTAATAAAGAGACACTTATTGATTAATTGACTGTGTTGCCTTTGTGCCACACCCCAGGTCATCATAGCCACAAAAATTGGGGACCACTGCTGTATTTAATCTCTGTACTTTTTTCTGCTTTTCTTCTTCCCACAATACAATCATACCTCAGTATTGGATTGCTTTAAAACTCTTTGAATTTGGTACTCGACACATTTTGATGTGAAAATTAAGTCCCAGAACTGATCGTTTGTTTGGTACTCAATGCATAAGGTAGTACTTGTTGATGTCAACTGCCTCATAACTCATGACCCTTTCTGGCTGAAGGGTCACATGTTAAGTCATGTGGTTTGGTACTCATTGTTTTTAGTCCTCATCCTGCCTCCTGGAACCAGTTAAGGAGGATTGAGGTACCACTGTATCTCAAACCTTGTGGAAAATGGATTCAGAATGCCACTATTCCAGCAATGGCTGTACATCACACCAAACATTTTTTTTTAAAAAGGGGGGAGGTTCAGAAATATTACTTCCATTTCCAGTTTTGACTATTGTTTTTGGCTTGGAGACATATACCAAGGTTTCAAATCCTGCTCCCAATCTCTGTTGTGCATCACATTTGATTGTCCTGGTACAATGATAACAAAGAGTTAGGATGCTGAGAACTGCTCTCTTGAGTGTGATTTATGATAGGGAAAATGACTGTATACAGTTCTCCATATATTATACCTTGGATAAAATTAGAAACTTCTAGCAAAGTTAGTTGGCTATGAATATTATTAGCCTTTCATACACATACATAACTATATATGTGTTTAAACTGTGTAAGATGTTGCAGACTTTAAAATTGCTTTAAAAGCAATTTCAGCAAAATATTGTTTTATTATGGTTTTAAAGTATTTTCATGTTTCATAAGGGTATAATGAAGGGGCAAGTTCTGCTGTGATACATAAGAAGATAACAAAAATATTCCATGCTTCTGGCTTGAATTAAAGTTTTCATTAAAAAAAAAATTGACGTTGTCTTTTATAGAAAAAATACTTGAAAGAAAAAAAAATGCCTATACTTCCAGCACTGAGAAACAGAGGCAAATGGAAAGGTTAGGGGAAACTATTTCATAAAATGACACAAACCATGTGGGATGAGTTACCAGAAACAAGAAAGGTAATTTATAACATCTGTTTATGAAGCAGAATGTTCAAAAGCAAACTGAATCAGGAGAAGTGAGAATATAGGACTGTAAGGAATGCAGGAAATTAGAGAAGGAAAAACAACAAGAAAGGTCAGTTTTATGAGGATTAGTTCCTTTTAACAGAACAGGACTGTGAGCAGGTGGAGTTCTCACTGCCTATTTCAACATGTGCAGCTCAGAGACCAAAAGCCTATTCTTTTTCTCTTTATTTTTTTTGCCTGCCTTAGTATTTGAGGGAACATGTCTTTGGACAGATAAAGTAGGATCGAGGTTGGGAGGGAAGAAGAAAGGAAGGAAAGGAAGGAAGGAAAGGAAGGAAAGGAAGGAAAGGAAGGAAAGGAAATGTGATGGAGACCATTTCCCTACTCTCCCATGTCTCCTGATGGAGACTATTTCCTTATTCTCCCATCTCTCTTAAAAGCTTACAATACAAAACCACAAATATGATGGAGCAAAATGCATGTAGCCTTGCTGAAGTCAAACTAAATATAGTGTTTGGGAGTAAAAACAGAGATAGCTAATTTAGCAACATACTTATTTCTTCCAGACATGAGAAATACAAGCATAGAATAAGGCACCAGTTTCATGCCAGTAATAACAATCAAAGAAGAAATCTTATTCATATAATCTCAGATTAATGATTTACCTGTTTGCTTCCAAAATACCATATTTTGATGGTGATTTTTAACTATTGGATCAAATTAATTAATAGAAGAAACAGTGTATATGAAACATTAACTATATATGAACCAAACTGTGGTGTTTAAACAGGGATAGAGAAACTTAATATTATTCCATAAATTTCTATTCCCTAGAGAAGAAAAAATGATTTAATACACAGCTGTAAGATAATACTTTTGCTTCATGCCATGTCACTATGAACTGATTTTGATAAACATATTAAGACTCATTGTCTATACAACATTTACACTGATGATCATTGCTAGTCTATAAAGGATCAGGAACTGTCCAAACAGATAACACTGGTCCAAAACATAGTCACCTGTATCCCAGTATGAGAATTGTATTTCAACAGTGCAACCTTTGTTTTGCCTGTAGAAATTGTTGGTCTCACTCTATGCCATTCTGGAATAGGCTCAGAAAGAGTAAAGATCTAAAACCCCAAGAAACCTTAATGCGTCATTTTAAACCTCGACAGATTTGATTCAACACAACTTTATGATGATGGGAACTGAAGTCCAAAACATCTAAGGCTGGTATAAGTAATATTTGAAAATCAATATTTGACCTTTCTGATTTAGAGACATCTTCAATGCTCCATCTTGCTCTTATTTTGCCTATTTCCATCCAAATATTGCTGTTTTTAGCAGGAAGCAACTATGTGGAAGTCCTTTTTTAGATAAATGGATCAGCTAGCTTGTCTCTCAACCCATATAAAATAATTATGAGAATTCAGCAAATTTGCTTGCTTCAGAAAAAAGGAGACCTCAAATGTTGGAACAATGATCCCACTTATTTTCGTTGAGAAAATATTGCATCTGTTTAATTATACAGCATGTCTCAAAAATTAGCAATCACCTTATAATTTGGATTTTCTTCAGGATGTAACATACTGTGTATATGAGTAAAATATTTTTATTCAAAGATCATTTCCTGGACAGAGCAGTGGTAGCAGATGTCTCTCTATACAGATATGAGCACTAACCAGGGTCTTACTGACAAGATATCTCTTTTTGGCATGAAAGTTAGTTCTGCTTAAATAACCTAAGAAAGCTAAGAGGGGACTCAATATCAGGTCAGAAAAGAAGCCCATATGCTTCTCCTAAAAACATTCTAGCCATTTTTTTATTAGAACATAATTGACTGCTTATAGCAGATCCAAACATTGAAACATAAATTTAGTTATTGTATACTTTTAAGAATACTTTTTCCAGGACCTTTTCCATCTGAAAATTCACAAGGAGATGAGCATTTTCTGTGGGCCAGAACTTCATTCTTTACTGATCTTAGCTAACAATGTTAGTAGCTGCAAAATTGAATGTATGTCCTTGTTTATTGCAATGTGAGGCTAACAATGAGTTTGGATCTCTTCGTCTAACCACTGAACAAGGACATACATTCAGTTTTGTAGCTATTAAGATTGTTGGCCAAGCAGTTATAAAGATAACCAGGAAAATGATTGAATCCTGGGAAACGGGCTCCTTGTCAGTCAACAAGGATTTACCACCAGCTTATTAGGTACTTAGGAGCTGAAGTCTTAGCAGCACAAGGAAACACCAGCCAGCAACTTAGTAGCCAGCCATCATCATCCCAATCAACCAATAAGAAACAACACCAACCAGGCATCACATAAATAACATGCATAGAATAGCCCAAAGCACACTTTCCAGTATAGAGAAGTAAGATAAGATAAGATGAGATGAGATGAGATGAGATGAGATGAGAAGAGAAGAGAAGAGAAGAGAAGAGAAGAGAAGAGAAGAGAAGAGAAGAGAAGAGAAGAGAAGAGAAGAGAAGAGAAGAGAAGAGAAGAGAAGAGAAGAGAACCGTTAAGATTGACTCAGCCTTCCATCTTCTGAGGTCAAGCAAATGAGGACCCAGATTGTTGGGGACAATATTCTGACCTCTTAGAGAGGCTATAAAGCACTATGAATTGGCATATAACTCTAAGTGCTATTGCTAGTATCACTTTTCTATGTGCACAATGGTACATATTAAAATGTAATTCCAATGCACATTTTGAATACATAGTGGAAAAAAGTGTCTTGAGAGTTTAAAAGGTTGATACTACAGTAGAAGCTCTGGTCACAAACACTTCTGACCATGACCAAGTCAGGTTCCGACCAAAAAAATTCACAATTTTTTTTAATCTGGTCACAAACACATACTCAGGTAGTGATCAAACATGATCCCTGACCCAGAAATTCCTGAAGATGAAACATTAGAAGATGAAGAAATCATCAAAGTTATAGAACGAATTATGGTCGTGACCAGAGGTTCTACTGTATATGGTACAAAGTTATTACATAATCTAGTTGTTCTTTGGATACCACAGAGCCTCCTTCCAGAAGGTAAGAAAGACAACTGGTCATGGAGAGAATGTAATGCATCCCTGACCATACTGCGGACCTTGGTCAAGCAGTGCTTATATGCCATATCCTGGATAGAAGGAAGTGAACTTCCACTAATCTTTTACAGTGTTCTTACCTCTCTCTGCACAGCCTTCTTGTCTGAAACAGTTCCCTGAAGATGGACTCCAGCACAAGTCTGAAAGCTTAGAAGGCTAAACCTCTGGTTCTGGTAACCAAACCAGTTTTGATCCTGGACCATTATTATGGGACACATATTTTCCTTCATTCATGAATAGCTATTGGGCCTAAAAGAAGGTGATATCTGAAAACAGCTTATCACTATTGTAACCTCTGGGCTGAAAGACTGATGCTTGAAGGACGAGTTTCCTTGAAGACTGCCAAGATTACTCCTTCTTATAAAAGATATCATTTTAAAAAATATTTTATTGATTTTTTATTGCTTACATTTTGTTAGTGCTTAATAAACATTGTGTTGTCTGGGTTTGTGTAATTGCTTAACAATACATATTACATTCTTAATCTCCACCTCTTTTTTCCACTAGTGAACCACTGGTAAAATAAAGTCCACGTTTGATAATATTCTGTGTCTTCTTTCTGTTTACTATTGTAAGCCTGTTCATTTCTGCACAATCTAGTATCTTCCTAATTATCTTAAAAGAGATCTTTCTTATTTCCTCAAACCTGTTTAATAATTCTGTTCAGCTTTGGTTTCAGAAAACCCAATGCAGTTAGTTGAATATCTAAAAGTCCCACCAGTTCTTTGTTATTATTTTTTCTACAGTATATTGTTAGAATATTATATTATGTATCTAACAACATGTAAGGCTTATAAAATCCAATAAGACTTTTTTCCCACTGAACATGGATAGATTTTCTAGCTTTAAAGATCACAATATTAGAAGGATGAATGAAGACTAATACTGTATTGCAAAACGATTATTCAATGACCCAGATCAACACAAGGATAACAGTAGTGAGATTTTCATCTCTTGCACAAGAATTCTGTCACCAAGAAGTGCAGAGTATGTTCAGAATATTACTGAATGAAATATAGAACCTACCATTATTTCACTTTTTTTAAAAAAAATGGAAAGATCTACAATAATAACAATGTGAATTAAGTTATTTCATCTAAAAAGGAGTGTAGTTTACATATTATCTAAAATTCTGCAAAATGTTATTGTAGATTTATAAATAAATTTGATTCACATAAAATTCCAAATGGCAAACATTGAATAAAGTGACTATCTCCATTCTAATCAGCTTAACTTGTAATTCCCAATGATTTCAGTATGATTGACTTTGAAGGAAGTATATTGAATCTCATTTATTTTACTTTAGCTTATTTTCAGGTAAGCTCAAATGGGTTGTGACCTTAGTCCATAGCCTATTTCAGTTAAAGCTAAATGTTCACCTTAATTTGCATAATTCTGCATTACAAATGTCATATAAAACTATAAAATATGTATTATTTCATTTTTATTTTTAAAAAAACAAGCCAGCAGTAAACACCTTCCAGACTTCAAAATAATCTCCAGAGTACAAGTAAATTAATTTCAAAAGCACCCATTGCAGATTAGTATAAAAAAGGACTTTTTATTACTGCACAGCAGTTTGTCTCTGGCATCTGGGTAAGAAAATGTGGTCATTCTCTTCCTAAACAATACCTCTGCATGACATGCTGGGGTGCTGACAGATGGACATTATGTATTTACCAACCCCCTTCCCCCACTTGGTTTCCTGCTATTGGAGATGACATTCTTCAGATGTCTGTTTTATGAACGTTAAAGACCACATGGCTCTTTCACACACACAGCAGCACAGCTAAAACAAAGCTTTGACTACTTCTCTGCTTGGCCTTCCCTTCTGAGGCTCCAACCTTACACCTACTGGTTTAAGAATGCACTCCATTGAATTCAATGGGACTTACTTTTGAGAGATTTAAAGATGTTTGGTTGTGGAGGTAGAAGTACAACTTTGCTCCTGATTTACTGATGGGATTCCTATCAAACACCCTCCTGTTATTATTCACAGAATATGTTTTTTTTTACTGTTACCAGCTGATCTTAGTTCTACCAAGATTGCCATCCCTGCAAGATTTAATTGATCTCAGTTTTACTGGAAGAAGTTAAACATATTTTACCTTTCCAAAACATAAGAACAGAAAGACAAGAAGAAAGAAAGAAGACAAACAAATAAACCACAACACTGTTCCAATTTGGAAATAACCAGAGATAAGTTCATTAGCTTGCCTACACTTGTGCATCATAAAAACCTTGTTAAAAATGACTCCCTAGCCTGCTGTATTAGCTACTTTATGAGGTAATTTCTCCATACAGTAATAAGATTTTTTTCTTGGGTCTCCAGTGCATATTAAACCCACTAATCTTCTTTTATAAACTATACTTTCTGCTACTTCCTCGATTTGCTCACTTTAAAAGATACTCTCCTATTAATATTAAAGGTGGCAAATGTAGCTATGAACTTGTGGAAACATCTTTTTCCAATTTATTGCAGTATCTTTTAAAAGTGTGCTACACAAATACATACGCAGTAAATGTCAAATATGTTTTGTGACTAACCAAACAACAATAGTCCCTACAGAATTTATTTTCCCATTCACATTCTGTGTAAATATATATACATATACATATATATATCTATACACATACATATTCAGATACACATGCATGCACGCACAGACAAAGACACAATATTCAGCTGATCGTTTCATGGAACAAGCTCTTCTATGCAGTAAGTACAAGTGCTCATAAGTTTAATGTGTTATTTCTGAAAACGTATTGAAATGAGAGTCTTTAGACTTGAAATAGAAAAAAACCCATCAGGAAAGTCACATTGCGTTTTAATTCCCTATAATGGCCAAATCAAATGGTTAGGAGTGCCTGGACTTTTCTTCATCCTCAGAGAATTTGCAGAAGCATATAATTCTGTAAATTAACTTTTTTATTTAAAAAAATCTGTATGTATTCTTATGTTGGCCTAATGAGGGCCTGTGAAATCTTAGAATGTATGAACCATTGGATTGTTTATTAAGCCGGTAGAATGAAACAGAAGCAGATAATTGTTTGCTCAAGGGCTTAGCTACTTTAGTCTAAAATGTAAGTTTGATTATTTTGAAGTTTGTGTGGCCTTGCCAGTTTCCTTTTTTCCCTCCCACTTTTTGGAGATTTCTTATGATAGGAAGAAAGAACAGAAAAGTATTTCAGAGACAAGCCTTCAGTGTCTGGCTATAAATGGTATTTCAAAAATCTCTGTCAAATCTGTGGACAGAGAAATGAGACAGTTGATTTCTCTAAGTTTCCCCCAAGGGATAGGCAGAATTCTCTATTCTTCATGTCCATAACAATGAAGAAAAAGAAGGAGAAAATATTTATGATTTGTCACAGAACAAAAACTGGGGTGTGGAGCCCTGGATGGGAGAGGAAGCGCAAATCTGCTAGGTTTGTCTATCATTCACCATAAACAATATAGAAAATTAGAGCATTTGAAAAAGAAACCTAAAATTAAAAAAAAAAAAAACCACAGGAGCTAGATAGTAGCTATAGAAACTCTTGTTTGAGAATATATCATATAAACATATAAATTCAAAACTGTCTTTTCCAAATTAAGAATGAACCAAACCAAACTTCAATTGTACAGCCCAAGCAATCCATATGTA
This sequence comes from Notechis scutatus, assembly GCF_049901735.1. Classification (NCBI taxonomy): domain Eukaryota; kingdom Metazoa; phylum Chordata; class Lepidosauria; order Squamata; family Elapidae; genus Notechis; species Notechis scutatus. The sequence goes on along the minus strand of NC_142012.1, from coordinate 141,095,468 downwards.
ATAATATGATCATATCTGTTGTACGAATCCAGTGCAGAAATTCAGACAGGGAAATTGCTTTCAGCTCATTCAAAATCTTTTTTTTTCATTCACTTTGCACAATTTAGAAATGAGTGTTATAAATAAGTAGTAAACTTTGTAAAGCAATGGGTTGTAGCTTAGTAGTAAAGTATATGTTTGAAAAGAAAAAATTACCAAGTCCAATATCAAGCATCTATAGTTTAAAAAATCACAGAGTTGAAGATGGGTAAGGCTTTGCTCTGGAAGTCTGAAGAGCTATTTCAACTCAATATAAACAATGCTGGCCTAGAACAAGGGTCTTCAAACTTGACAACTTTAAAACTTGTGGACTTCAACTCCTAGAATTCCTCCTCCAGTCATGGTAGCTCAGAAATTCTGGGAGTTGCAAGTCCACAAGTCTTAAACTTGCCAAGTTTGAAGATCCTTGGGCTAGAAGAACAAATGGCTAATCTTGTATAAAGTTCCTTGGCTTCCCATTAGAGCTTTTGAGAACTTTGCAATGCAATCATTCAGTTTTGGTGTCCTGCCAGGGTCTCTAACAAGTTTATCAGGCTGAGCTCCTATTGACTGATATTTGATCAAGTGATATGACAGTGATGGTCAGGAAAATTACTGATTAAATATAATTTTAATTATAATGAATCCATTGGCATTCCTATGAATACTCTCCTTTGTCTTTAATCTCTTTCCTCATCATTAGGTTATGGGTAAGAGTAGAAGTGTGTTGGAGCCAGGTCATGAGAGCCAATTGTTAAATTTTCAGGAATTTTGTAAGCTGATTGGGAGCAGAATGTCTAAAATGACAGTTAGTGACAACTGAGCTGGCAATTGTACAGTTATAAGCAAGCCATTTCAAATAGGATCTCAGGTCTTCAACTAGACTTTGTAGAGACTAAGACCTTTGATTTTGAAATGGGATGAGAAATGTATGCTTGCTGGGCTTGTCTGAGTGTGATTTCAGAGAGAATGGAATCCCACAGAAAGAGAGCGAGAGAGGGATCAAAAGAAAGAAAAAATGTCTTAGGCTGCAAAGTTGGAAACCCTGCCATCTACTACTTCCAAATCTGTACATCTTTGTCTCTTGTCCTGTTGTCTTCCCTTTCTGATACTGCTCATTGTCCCATGAATAGAGCTGATAACCCAAGGACCTGACAACCTTTAGAAGAAAAGCATTCAGAGCCAAGCTCTATTTCAAATGGAAATGACTGTTACAAGGATGCTGCCATTAGGACCTCCTAGAACCCAGAATATAGAATTGTCTCGAATGTAAGAATTGTTTTCATTTCTTATTGTATTACAATTTCTCCAAGGGTTTTATTTTTCAGAGAGATATTCTCATAAATACTGTTAAGTGCAAACTTCCTTTTGGGTATTCACTGCAATATTCACTACATTTTAACCATCAGTAAAAATCATATATTAGCACAACAGGAATGTTATAATTAAACGCAGCACCAGAATATCACTGCCTCCCTGTTTTGCCTTGTATACAGGTGAATATATTTACTTATTGTTTATTGTAGGTGAGAATTCTTGCTTTTTCTATTATTGTTTTAACAATAAGCACAGTGTCCCCTGAATGAAGCTTAAGTCTTGGTAATCTCATGGCCACATCTATGTAGCTGTCATGCCCCTGGTGGAGACTGAGGAGGAGGAGGAGGAGGAACAGGCAACAGGGAGTGGGAGTGTGGCTTCAGAGGTGGTGGAGTAGGCTGGGGAAAGGCAGAGGCTGGCTGAGCAGTCAGAAGAGGATCCAGGCCCATCCCCTATCCATCCTAGGTCATGCAGGGAGGAGACGATCAGGGAAAAGCGAGGTCTACTCAAGAGGAGATTACCATGATCCTCCACATGGCTTGCAGGTGGGAGCTATGTATATAAGTTTGCAACTGCGCAGTTAGAATTTGCAGGAGTCAATTTTAGTGTTCACCTTGAAAGAGGTTTATCTTTGCTGGCGTTCTTCCCATGGACTCTCCTCAATTATTTTCCTGGAGTTTATGATTAGTTATCTTGGCTTGCTTCGGAACTCTCATCAATGTGGTTTGTTTTGGTTTTCTGTTTGCCTCATTAGTTACTTTTGTGACTTTAAACTGTGCCAAATAAAACAGTGAAGTTAAGTTGAAGGCCTTACCGGACTTTAATATATGTTTTGGGTTTGGGGTTATTTTGAGAGACTACGGGTCATCACAGTAGCTTCCCTAGAAAGTTATTTGCCATTTGATGTTGTGGGGGAGAGGAAACCTGCTTTCCAGTTTAGCCTACAATGCTGAGATTTCCTGATAGTTTTATCCAAGCACTAACAAAATTCAGTTTAGCTTTTTGAGCTTAGCCAAGGTCAGTTAGTAATGCCTTATGTCAGGGGTAGGGAAACTTGGCTCTTTTATCACTTATGGACTTCAACTCCCAGAATTCCTGAGTGAGCCATAAAAGGTTCCCCATCCCTGGCCTACTGGTTTTTCAGTTGTGGGGGAAATCAATTTTTGACTGGAATGGGACTATTTAATATACAAATGTAGGACATATTCTTTATATTCCTATATTTGTATATTAAACAGTCCCATTCCAGTCAAAAATTGATTTCCCCCACAACTGAAAAACCAGTAGGCCAGGGATGGGGAACTTTTTATGGCTCACTCAGGAATTCTGGGAGTTGAAGTCCATAAGTGATAAAAGAGCCAAGTTTCCCTACCCCTGTCTTACATCATACAAGAGGAACTTGTACAAGAGGAACTTATATAATAAGACTGGACTAGGCAAATAAATATTCAAGGCTGGCTGCAGATCCTTTTATATTGCTCTTGGAGCTTCCACAGGGGCCAACAGCCGAATATCAGAAGCTTCCTACCATTTTCTGGTAGAAAAACCACAAAACTATAGTAGCCGCTCCCCATAAGATTTTTTTTAAAAATTAAAGAACTTTGTTTTTAAAAAAATGCATAATCTTTTTTTTATGCATATGACTTTTTGCATCTCTCACTGTGGCCCATACTTTCCCTGCCAAAACAATCTGCTGTCTCCTTCCTTGAAAAAGTGGCTGTAGAACTTCTTATATCAAACATTTGGCTTCCAACTTGGTATGCAATTATTTGGATTCTGCCTCAACTTGGATCTATGTTTGCTTGAGGTTTAGGCTTTGTCTGAAGTGAATCCATCTTTGCTTCACCACTTGAGTGAATATTCCTATACATGGCTGAAATGTTGATATCTTTTCCCATGAGTGCATATCTCTTCTTTGCACATAAAGTTGACAATATGTATAGAAATAGAAGACTTTATAGGAAAGGCTGAAACTGACTACCCGTCTGGCATTCACACAAGAAAATGGCTGTGTGGAAATTCCAAGGAAAGTGCAATGAAACCTGATCAGCTTCTTTAGCCTTTTCTTTTGTATATTTTATGCTACAATATATCTTACAAAGTGAATATACTACTATTATGGGAAGTTTTGTTAAAACAGGAAGAACAGAATTTAGGCTAGGAATTTAATGTTATCTCAACCATAAAGATCCAATATATTCCCTTAAATCAAATATTGGTATTTCTAACCAACAAGCAACTAAAATACTCAATTGATGTAAACAATCTGATTATTATTCCCATCAATCTCCTAGGAAAAAAACTTTCTATTTATTTTGAAAATGAATGTTTTATTTTTGTATTGTCATTCACAGGCCTTCTACAATTTTAATTATCAATGGTGTAACATTTTACATAGTGAATGATAAAATCTATTAATCAGATACATACTTGTTGCTCCAAACTACTCACATTTTAATTCCTCTGTGTCAATTGTACAATATTTCATAAACTATTGTAGTTTAGTCACTCTTAAAGGGAACATGTAAATCAGATATTACACATAATTAAACAGGGTGTCAGCGTTCCAACCAAACTCTCCATCCCAATTCAGCACTCCGGGGCTGACATAGGGTTTCATCTGCTGCTTGCAATAAAAAATATTATATTTTCAACCCTAACTATACTTTTTAGGTATGTTAGTAAAATTCTTCCTTTTGTCTTCCCTGTTCATTTTTTATGTTTATGTTTATCCCAATGTGTGTGTGTGTGTGTGTGTGTGTGTGTGTGTATGTGTGTGTGTATTATATTCAAAGATTTTCCCTTTCTTTCTTTTTTCTTTCTTTCTTTCTTTCTTTCTTTCTTTCTTTCTTTCTTTCTTTCTTTCTTTCTTTCTTCTTCTGCCATTATAGAGATGCAGCGACCGTAGTTTCTGAGGTTGTGGTAAGTTTATTTTTTCAAATAGATGTTCTCTAAAAAAATATTAACTTGTAAATGTTTTATGATTTCTAAGGTTCTTTTATACTTAAATGTGAAACCTTAAATAGATTTACATAAATCTCTAAAGTAAAATGGGATAGATGTTAGCACATGGGTCTAAATTAGTTAGCCTACTGCAGAAGTTGATTTTTCTATTTGTAGCAGAATAATGAAGCTTATCATTTTTTTTATTCAGGTCAAAATGATGCATCTTTATAGACCTTCTTTAACAGTATAGACTATTTTTTAAACAAATGAGTCTAGCAGAAAGGCAATGACCTGTAAGAGAAGTTAACAGTTATATGAAATGTATGTTGATCCTGCTTGACCTAAACACAGATGTTCCTCCCTTTTCCTAGCCATAGATTTAATGTTGTACATAGTATTTTTCTTGTTCAAAGGACTAAATGGTTCCAAACAGAATATTTCCACCAAATATCTTTTAAGGTTCATCCACATTTATTTTCCCTTCTATTTTTTTCCCACCCTTTAAGGTCCTTTCACAAAGAAGATCAAAAGGCAGCTTTTCCTGCTAACCTCTGCAGGTGGTCAGTGGAAGCTTAACTGTTAACAGAGCTCTCTAAATCTGAATGTCTTGTTTTACAGGCCATTATAGCATAGTGTTATTACAAGTCTCCCTTTATTACCATATTTGGAACCATTTTGTTTTCAGTAAAAATTTAAACATTTTACAGGATTCAGGAATGAAATGGAAAATAAATTGTCAGTTTAATTTCTTTGATTTCAATAAAGAATAAAATAAAGTGATTTTGCATAGTTGCAAATGTCAAGCAGGCTTCACAATGAAACTTGATTATTACCTTGTATATTTTTCATAAGAAAATCAGCTTAGGATTAGAGTATAAAGAAGACAATATTTTCATTTATTAATTCTTTCACATTTTAATATTCCTCAAGAGCACTAGTCTTTAGACCAACACAAAAACATGTCTACCAGTGTGGTATCTCACAGGATAAATCTTTTGTGAACTCTCATAAGAATTAAGACAACATAGGCACAGTAAAGCAACTAACTTGCATCTCAGCTAATGGTAGGGCTACCAAAATCTGGTCTTCAAATCTGAGGTATGCTCTCCAGATGGCAGAAAAGAGTTGGAATTCTCTCCATCTCTGTGCTGCCACCTATTGATTGTAAATATTAATGATGCCAAATCAAAATGTCTGGAGACATGGGTGGGAAGTGAAAATTCCAGGAATAGGTCAAGAAGATTCACTTGAAGCAAGAAGTTGATGTGTTACCTCCACTGACCCATTGTCCTCTTTACTCTTTCCTATGTATATTTTCTATGTACCATTTGGTTACCTTAAGAGATATTGCTGTAAGGAGTAGTCTGCTCACTGCAGAACATATCGCTTTGAAGAACCCTTCAGAGTAACACACATAAGGCAGTTGTTTGGCTGGCGTTCTGCCACAGAGAACCATATTTTGCATGCACAGTGAAATGATTGCTCTGAAAGCAAGTAGAAAGTTGTAGCAGATGGGCTGCAATTTTTGCCAAGCAATCCATCAGTCGAAGCAGTTGCTTCATTTCACCTTTATTTGAAGGTGTTCTGTAGCTGAAGTCCTATCCAATCAGTTTCATTTATAAAAAATGTGAAAGCAACCTTTAAGGTTCCCATCAATAACTAACACTGTAAACAATAACTAAGCAGATGCACAAATCAACTGATCCCTGTTATTCCCACTTTGGTAAGATGTATTGTATTGCTGTTATATCATTTCACAATTTGCATCTATACATAAAGCCTCTTTTGGCTTTTGAAATGTAACTACCTGATATGACAGTCCTTATGTCACATGGATACATGTGCCTGTAGAGATTGTGTATTCATGCTTAGAACAGTTTCATAACAAAATTGGTGACATAGGTCATACCTGTGTAATGGCAGAATATATGTTTTCCATGCATATTTGCTCAGGTTTAACCAACGGCATCTCTATTGCAGGTTTTTTTAAAAATAAAAAACGAAACTAAGTGCTCTATAACAAACAAAAGTGAGGTCCCTGTTGATAATTTGATCATACAAGGTATTGAGTAATAACCTGATTTTTAATCAGCCTCTTGTGATTCTTAAAATTGTATTTGCTTTTCTCCATTTGATAAATGGAGAAATGTGTAGGCATGTTCATGAGAACTAATTTTTAGAAGTAGTGAGTGGCCAATTTAGTGGTTCTGTAGTTTTATTAAACATAACTTATGTTGGTGGAACTTGATTTTTTAGATTAATTTTCCTCTTTCTTTGAGGCATTTTTCTTTATTTCCTAAAGAAGATTAAAAGCATATTTTAGAGTATTTTTGTACATATTTTAGCCTAAAAATTGCATGAACTATCCTGATTATTTCTTTGTGCCAAAGAGGACTGTGAGGGACATAAAACAGGCTTTTGGGGGCCACAAATGGTGCAAGTAAGAGGTGTCTCTCTATCTCTGTAAAGGGTCATAGAAATTCTGCTTTCCTGTTGAGCAGGAATTCATTCCAGTTGAACCTAGTTAGAAGCCTATTGTATTATAACAAGAGTCTTCAAACTTGGCAAGCTTAAGACTTTTGGACTTCAACTCCCAGAATTCCTGAGCTAAGATGACTGGAGGAGGAATTCTGGGACTTGAAGTCCACAAGTCTTATAGCTGTCAAATTTGAAGACCCCTGCATTATAAGGATTCCTAAAATTATATTTTTGAAGAATTTGGATTGTAGAGATTGGTATGTGGAAGTGGAAGAGTGTATAGAGTGAAAGGCAAGAAAGAGACAAGCTTGATAAACTAACTGGAATTTGTTGAAGAAACAGAGAGGTGAAAAAACTGGTAGAGCTGGTATGGTACCAAGAGCTGGTAGAGCGGAATGGTCAGAAAGTGACAGTTGGAAGATAATGGTCAATGAAAATGGAGCCGAGCTGGGATCCTGGAGTGTGGAGGAGTGCCGGAGGAGTAATACCTCCTTAAAATAATTTGGTCAAGCTGGCCAGGTTGGTAGCACCTCATAAGGGCCCCTTTCCAGAGTTACAGGAGAAGATGGTCAACAGTTTTGAAGGCGGAAGAGGGCTTTATGCCCCAACAGCAGATATAATGGTAGAACCATCTTCTAGGTAGGAGAAGGGAAACTCTTGATTTCAAACCTCCACTGCCTTGTGGCTATATCTATTATTGGAACAAGCTTCAGGAGTCAACCTTGAGGCAAAATCCAGAGCCGGAGTCCTGGAAGCAGTTCGTGACTGTGTGCAATCACATTCTGGTAACTCCTGCGACACAGCTGGAACTAATCGTATCGGCTCTGCCATTCCATTAGATTATTCCAGTGACATGGAGAGGAGGATCTTCTGCTTGGGTAACAGTTTATCCTCCATATTAAATTACCCAGGCCTCGTGCTCTGGAGAGGACACTCTTCAATGCATACAGCATTGAAACAACACGGGAAGTGGCAGTTACCGATTTCAAGCATGATACCATAGTTTCTTGAGACTGAAGGATGCCAATTCAATTAAAATTATATTAAGGGTCCTTTGTTTAGATGAATGCAAGATCTAATGTATGTAATATGAACCAGAATCTAGGCACTCAGGGAGGCTTCAGAATGGGGAACACAGGTAGCCCTTGGCTTACAACAGTTCATTTAGTGACTGAACTTACAATGGCATTAAAAAAGGAATTTGTGACTGTTTTCACTTACAAACATTGGAGCATTCACTATTATCATGTGATCAAAATTCAGCTGCTTAGCAACTGACTCAGTTGCAGTGTTCTGGGGGTCATGTGATCACTTTTTGTGACCTTCTGACAAGCAAAGTCAATGGGAAAGCCAGATTTACTTAACAACAGTTATTAACAACTGCAGTTAACTGCTCTTAATAACAGTAGCAAGGAAGGTTGTAAAATTGGGCTCAATTGTGGTCATAAGTTGAGGTCTACCTGTATGAGTTCTCTGCATCCCTGCATAATTTTACCATTAACCCCTGCATAACAGTTTGAAGCACATTTACAGAGACTTGCTACTGCTCCAAAGCCTCCTTTGCAGGCCATTTGAGGTTGTTGTGAAAATTATAGCACAAAGGAAAATACTCAGCAGTAACTTGCCATAAACAGTATCACATCAACTGAGACCAGCCATTACTTGATATCACACTTTTTTTTCTATCTACTTTTCATTGGGCAGGAATTTGGTGAGAGCCCTTTTTTAACACTATCAAAGAGCTTATTAGAATGGATTTACAGCCTCTCCAGACCTCTGTATATTTAATGGCACCAATACGATACCTAATGCTCATTCTACAAATAACATTTGGATTAAGGTAGCATTAATTCAGTGAAACCTAGAAATGTTGCGCTGAAGCAGTAGGAGGAAAAAACAAAGCTTCTCTCTTTTGGACATTGTTCACAGAATAAAGCATTGTTCTTATCTTGCTTAACACAAGAAAGGGGCGAACATGAAAGACCTGGATTGCTCTGAAGAAAAGTAAATGGCACTTCTAAAAAGGTTAGGCACATGAATATAAAAGAACTGTGTAACTGACATTGCTTTTCAAAATAGCCCCTGAAAGATTAAAGGTCCATGTTATTGAGTGTAAATAATAAGCAGCTTTCTATATACTTGTCATGCTTTGCCTGATGAGGAAATCATAAAAGGATAAAGTTGAATCATGGATACAAACTGAAACAGGTTTATTTTTTTTCTGACACCAACATCTTTGGGCACAAATTAAATTAACTCCTACAGGTCCTAAGCAACATACACCAGATGCGAAAGTACAAGTTTAAGGAACAGGTTTCCTCATGAATAGGCACTTACTGAGGAATATAATCTTTCTCACTAAGAATGTTTTCTGGAAGCTGGCAGTCAGAATACTAGTGAAGTCCTAACATTTTAATCTTTTTAAACTCTCAGTTCTAAATAGGCAGTGCTGGAAATTGTGTCTAGCAACCAATCTTATCAATTGAATTAATATATAAAGTTGTAAATTGAATAAGTAAGTAGGAATCCCAGAGCACATGCAAGGTATAAACCTATATAAAGAACTAATTTATATATTATATTTTAAGCTTCAAAAGGTTAGTAAAGCTAACTTTTATTTGTACTACACTTACCTATAAATATTAAATTTATGAGGAAAATTCTTTATCCAATAAAGATTCATTCCCAAACAGATTACCTTTTTTCCTCCATTTTTTTTTTTGTCTTTCAACAGCCATCTGTGTTTTCTTCTTCTAGTTATCGTTGAAAGGCTTCAATATTAAATCAGCTTTAAAGCAAAATGCAATAATTCCAAAGTGCAATAATTTCCAACAAAAAGTGATACTAATAAATTAAGCCTGTCATAATTTGCATATTCTTGATATGCCAAATAAATATAAATACAAAGTGTGTTAATCACAGCAATTCATATAAATGCATATTTTGCCAAAGGGCATATAGATTCAGGGCTCAGGTCAAATAGCATATGGACACCTGTATTCATAATATATATTCTATATAGAAGCAAAAGAAATTTCATGGTGTCTACTGATCTGTTTACTTATGATGTATAGCAGGCTCAAGTTTCTTCATCTACAGCAAATATGGAAAGCTTTTTAGGATTTGAAAAACTGTAAGAAAACATACTGAAACCTTGGTGACACATGCAATTTGATAAAGGATTTCTAAAGAGGACAACATTTAAGATTCTCCATTACCAATACCTATTAGCATCCTTGTCCAGTCTTCTCTTTTTCCATACTTATTAGTTGGAGCAAACATCATTCTTTTTGCTTTCTCTTAACTAATGGTCTATCAGCTGGGCAGCAAGAGAATAGTGAGAATCCATGGCTTTGGAATCATGGCCAACAGAAAAACTAAGGGCCATGCACCTCTATTTTTCTTATCTGTGTTTATTCATAGTCAGAAAATTGGAAGAATCCAACTATATCATCAAATAAAAGAGCTAGAAAAATGGGTGGAAAAGTATAACCAAATACACAAAGTCTCAGAATTGAAAGTCTTAGCAAATACAGAAATTTAGAGCAACAGTTAAAGTATTTCCAATGAATGTCTATCCAGTTCTTTATGAATATAACTAAATGAGTCCATCACTAAATTTCTGTTAACATGAGGAAAAATTTCCTGGAAGTTGTTTTCTTATAAATTAGGATTAGTAAATTATATGTCTTCAGGTCCTTTAGCAATAAAGAAAACTCATTTTCTTTCTCAAGGTCAAACACACCCAGTGTGTTTGCAAGACTTTTTTTCAGCAGTGTGAGTTTATCAGTGAAAAATGGCATATGGTTTTAATTCTGCTGTTCTATCATACATATATCCATTACACTGTTGTCTTGCTGGTTGTCGTTCTTTCTGCCTATTATTTTTTAACTTCTAAGAAGAAGTTTCTCATGAAGTCTTCTTGGGAACCGGGGAAAGCCACATATAATGAAAGAGAAGATACTCACATCCATCTTTGACTGCTTTATAATTAAATTAAGTACAGTATTTCCTTAAATTATTTTCTTTTCTTGAAAAAATATGGAAGCAGTTGTTTTACCATCTAATTGAATGACACAGAAGGGAAAAAAAATATTACAAACATTTTTTTCAAACACTACAAGTTTTTCTTCACTAAATTAAAAATAAATAATGTTTATTGTCTCTTGTGAGCCAGAAGAACCAGCTTTATTGTTTGATGAATTAATCTACAAGTCAGTGGTGGGATTCACATTTTTTTACTACCGGTTCTGTGGGCATGGCTTGGTGGGTGTGGCAGGGGAAGGATACTATAAAATCTGCAGTCAGAGGTGGTATTTGCCAGTTCTCCAAACTACTTAAAATTTCACTACTGGTTCTCCAGAACTGGTCAGAACCTCTGCTACAAGTGTAGGACAGCATAGTGTAGCATTTAAAGTCTTAGGCTATGAAGAGGAATACCAAGTTCAATCCACTTTCAGGGATGTAAGTTCACTATGATTTTGAAGCAATCAGGGTTTCTTCACATGATCACAGGATTGTTGTATAGAGAATTACTGGACAAATAACAACCATAACAACACAAGAGCACACAATAGATACAAACTCAAAGTTAACCGCACCAAACTTGATTGCAGGAAATACGACTTCAGCAATAGAGTGGTCAATGTCTGGAATACTCTACCCGACTCTGTAGTTTCTTCCCCAAACCCCAAAAACTTTAACCTTAGACTGTCTACTATTGACCTCACCCCTTTCCTAAGAGGTCTGTAGTGGGCGTGCATAAGCGCACCAACGTGCCTACCGTCCCTGTCCTATTGTTTCTCTTATTCTTCTTTTATTTTTCTTATATGTACCCATTTCATGTATTCACAACTATGTATACACTTATACTTATTATCTTGTAAACAATTGGCAAATCAAATAAATAAATAAAAATAAATAAATAAATAAATAAATACTTTGAATTCATTACTTTGAATTTAGAGAATAAAATAAAGTACAATGTAAACCTGTCTTTAATTTAAAAAAACAGTGGCAATTTCTTAAATCTTACCAGAATTTTTGACACATAGCTTTGTTTCCTACACAGTAGAAGTCCCCAGAAAAATTGGTTTCAAACCAGATGTTTCCCCATAAACTGCAGTCTCCTGAAAAAAGAGTTAATTTAGAACTTCAGGCAAAATTACAGTTTAGTTTAGTTTAGTTTAGTTTAGTTTAGTTTAGTTTAGTTTAGTTTAGTTTAGTTTAGTTTAGTTTAGTTTAGTTTAGTTTAGTTTAATTCTGATCAGTTTTCCATCATCGTCTATTCTGGTTCAAGCTACTATATTCCAATATATTGTCTACCTCAACATAATATAGACTGAGCAAAATCATTATTATATTCCAACCTTTATACCTTTCTCCAACCTTTATACCTGATGTCCTGCTTTCTATTTTCCTCATAACTACAAACCTACACGTTCTTGGGCTGAGTGCGAGTAACTAGCCCAAAGTCATCCAGGCAGTTTTCATGTCCAAGGGAGACCTAAAACTCAGACTTCTGGATTCTAGGTCAGTACCTTATCCACTAACCAAAGTCATCACCTTTTTGTAGTGTTTATTTCTGTGCATGCCTGCATCTGTAATTATGTTGTCAAAATAATTTCTGTATCATTTCATCATCATACAATTACATAACTGCACCATTATATTTTACACAGGTAATTCATTTGTTTGCATCCTGATGTTATTTGCCTTCTTGGTTCTGTCCTGCAAAGACCCATTCTACCTATTCTACCTATGATGAAGAAAGCTTGATACGAAGGAACACAAACGTACTATTTTCCCCTCAGTGCCTTTATAGTTTCTATGCTTTGTTTCATTTTTAAAATTGATTAGGATATAAAATTTTATTGGATTTTAATAGGTTGATTGCTTAACTAAATTGCATTGTTTTTTTAATGTTGCGCCAATTGCCTTGGGCAAAAAGGCGGTTTATAAATAAATAATTCTACATAGTGGCATAATTTGAAATGATGTGTCAAATGGTACAACATTTTTTTTCAGTTAGAAAATCCCTTGTCCATCTCCAAATAACACTCCAAAATGAAACAACTCAGTTTAACTGCTGAGTAAAGAAGCCTAACATTATTTTTTTGAAAATTAACAGTATTTTGCAACCTGGTTTGAATTTTTTGAAAAAAAACACAATTCATTTATAGAATTTCAAAATCTATAAAATAGATATGAAGCTAGAAATTAACAGTACTAGTAGCAGATCCATCAAATTGACACATTTGCAAGGGAAGTTCATGGGCAGGTTATCAATATGGCTAAAAGTTTTGTCTGTTACTCTTAGTGATGCGATTGAGAAAAACTTGTAAAATTGCGGTTGCCCCAGAGCTGAAAAGCTGCAGGAACTACTTTCTCAATGTTTTGAGTGCAGCTTCCAGAGATTCTCCAGAAATCATGGGCAAACTTTAATATTTAACGAGACAATGAAACCTAGTCCTTATTAATTATAATAACAAGGGATATGTGATAACTATTCAGCTCTGTCCAAAAGTGTGAAGCCTCCAACCAGTTTCACCAGATGAGTGGGACAAAAAGACAAAATAATTGAAATGGCCTGTACTATAAATAGGACTGATGTTTAATACTTGTCAGTTACTGGAATTCTCATAGCTTTGCTCATTCCTGCAAACATAGTAGGATAAAATAATTTATCTGAGAGCCAGATTGTTGAATCGCTGTCTGTGATTCCTCCCAGGAGAAGCTGATATTAACTGTGATAGTGAAAAAAGTGAATTGCAATGCCAAATGGTCAGACATGGTGCGGCCTACGTACAAGCTAAAGATAATCTGATGGAGAGCTCACTGATGGATATTGTAATATGAAGATACTATGAAGTATCTGCCTAGTTATGGTGGTTCAGTAGAAGTGGTAATTTTCTTAGGGCCGCATTAGTTAGCATACAAGTAATAAGCAGAGTCTAAAAATGTTCCTGCAGCTGAAATAGATTTAGATTGTGTCAAAAGAAAGTAACTTCCTAAACTTGAAACCAATTTTCTTTTCCCTCTGTTGAGCCACCATAGACTTCAAAGAACCAAAAACAAAACAAAACAAAAACATGAAGCCCAGAAGCAGGACTAAGATGTGATGAGGATGCCAATAAATGAATGATAAATTATTAAAGCATGATTGGAAATATTGCCATTTTTCACAGCTGTCACTTTAAGTATAAAGGCATCAGCACATTAAACTAGTTACTGCTTTTTCATAATTGAGACTTTAGCTGCTAGCTGTGCCCTCCAGCTTTCCATTAATCATTGGGACTGAAGTTCAAGCACAATGACAGCTTAGAAGGCATTAAGTGGGTGAGGTACTTTCCAGGTACAGTTTGGAAAGGCCTTTTAGTTCTCTAATCCTCAGCTAATTGTTTTTCCAAGGTCCTTAAACAAAATCTTTCCCCTTCATCTCATAGTGATATAATTGCCCATTCTTTTCTTTTTTTATAATGTGTCTACTTTTTGCTTGTTATAAAAGTGATAGGGTGTCTATTTGTTGGTTCCAAAGAACAGGTGCAAAAGTACTATGATATGCAAAGCTGTAACTGATATTAACTAAGAAAACATTGATTAGGTTGGCTGGAAAAGAATACTTCCTGGGTATTTATTCAATCATACCATTTAATTTCTCATGAAAGGAGCAAGATGTCCTGAATGTCTCAGTGTGTGTGTATGTACAGTTTCTACTCATTTCCTAGCCAAGTAGGAGATGTATTTATTTTTGGCTTTTTCTCCTGATATGACTATTTACTCACAAGTTACATGCACTATACACAACTGACCAATAAGATTTCAACTGCACTCTCAGGCCTGGCCTGAATCATCTCTCTCTCTGTGTGTGTGTCTATTTCTCAGTGTGTAAAGGGCTGTACATCAGAACTTAATGGATATGCCAAAACATTCTTTCTTTTGTATAACGGATTATCAAGTGCATTGAGATTCATTAATTATGTCATCTAATTGGATTGAGGCAGGTGCAAAATACCTCAGATGAAGTGGTCACTGGCAGGAAGGCCAGAGCGCAAGCTTTTCTATTAGAAACCAGCATGTCTCCAGACTGCTGGAATTACTTTGTACTTATTGATTAATGGCCATAATTTATTACAGTGCAGAAGATCTTGCATTGAGTTAAATGTGTGATTAATCAATTTTCCATCAAATTATGAACAGTCGCACAGTTGCCAGAAAGAAAATACCAAGCGAATTTTTCCCATGGCAATGAGAATAGAAGGTACAGGGACTTCTGTCTGAGAAGAATAGCTGTCTATCACATCTATAATATTTCCTGCCATACTGATAAATTCTCACCACCACTAACAGGCCACAGGTAGGAGTGATTGAGAGCAGGATGAATTTAGTTTGCAGCAGCCTTTTTGTCTGCCCTTAATAAAATAGTCCTTAAACACATTTCAAAACAGTTTATTAATGCAAAATGCATTTCTGCCTTCAGCTAGAAATATATCATTGTTAAGTCAACAATACTATATTATAAACCGATAATTGATATTATGGGAAGGAAAGGGGAAAGAAAATCCCTAGGCAATGTAGAGATGAATTTGAGATTTGTATGTACAGTACCTCATTTTTATTTTCCATCAGAATGTCAGCTCCACATAAGTAATTGATGTCACTTCCAATCTGCTAATAATTCACATAACATAAGTAGCCAGGGAATACTCAGTGCTTAGGCCAGTTGATGTTAAAAAGGCCCTGTGGTATTTCTACATCTCTGTTTCTAAAGAAACAACAAACTTGCTTCTGCTACTAAACTATGCCTGTAGTAAAGTTTCATTGATCCTGCAAGGAATTTTCTGAGCTCATTATTTGACAGTTTCTCAAAGCACAATGATGGACAAATAATACTGTGGACTCCACCCCACTGAACATTAAAAGTGTACCACACAAGCAGAACACACTCACTGTTGAAGATGCAGTAAAAAACTGTACTATCTTCAACAGCATTTCACAATCTCCAACAATCACTTAGAACCCGATGCAATTTTAGGCATCACCTCCTCGGAAGATCTACATCCTGCACAGAATTTAGATGTCACCAGAATTCCATTGAATTTCATTGACAGTGAATAGAATTCCAAGTACTGTAGATCCAGTGAAGGGAACTTACAGAATCTTGCCTTTATCTCAGAAAATATGAACTTTTGAAACTTGTAAATTTACAAAATTTGTAAATTTGTAAAACTTTCTCTTTTCTCTAACGATCCCACTGTTGAAGTGTAGTTTCTGTAGTTTCTTCCCCAAACCCCAAAAACTTTAACCTTAGACTGTCTACTATTGACCTCACCCCTTTCCTAAGAGGTCTGTAGGGGGCGTGCATAAGCGCACCAACGTGCCTACCGTCCCTGTCCTATTGTTTCTCTTATTCTTTTATTTTTCATATATGTACCCATTTCATGTATTCACAACTATGTATACTCTTATACTTATTATCTTGTAAACAATTGGCAAATCAAATAAATAAATAAATAAATAAATATTGAAGTTTGTAGGTATCACAATCATTGTTCTTATTTGAGATAGTGATGAGTCTGCATATAGATGGGAGATTGAACAACTGGTGCTGTAGTACAACTGGAATAGAACACCCTTAAAACTGTAGCAATAAGAGTAGATTTTAGGAAGCGGCCTCTTATTCTACTACCTCTTATTATATTAGACAATACAATAACTGTAGAGTCCTTCAGGTTTTTGGGTTTCCCAGGATTTGAAATGGACACTCAACCTTAGAACCATCTTTAAAATAAAATACTTAAAAATAAATTTAAAAATTTATGCCACCAGATAAAGACTGAATGCACCAATTATCACATTAAACAAGAAGAAAACCTTCTACGCACCAATTCCACCTGCGCTTTGTACAATTTTGTAAACAACAAACTAAAAGACTCAAGGTCCATCTCACCCCTGAAAGGACCTAATGGTAAAGACTGCAATAATGACACCATTAAAGCCAACCTCTTTAACACATTCTTTGACTCAGTATTTGTAAATAGCAATGGATCATGCCCAGTATTTCCTAGTTGAACCACAGACAACTACAATGATCTAATACATATCGATTTTACAGAAGACAATGTTGAAAAAGCACTATGCAATCTAAAACCCTCTATATTGGACCGGACGTAATATGTGCCTACTTCTTTAAAAAGCTATCCACTGCCACAGCTGAACCTCTAAGCATAATCTTTGAAAAATCTTTCAGGACCAGCTCCTTGCCAAAACTATGGTCACAAGCCATGGTCATACCCATCTTCAAAAAGGTAGACTCCACCCTAGTTGAAAATTACAGACCAATCTCTTTATGCTGTGTCATCTGTAAATGCATGGAATCAATTATTAACCAATCCATTATCCTCCATTTAGAGACAAGCAACCTACTCTCTAATAAACAATTTGGTTTCAGAAAAAAACTATCCTGCAATCTGCAACTCTTACACTGCAAAAACATATGGACTACACAACTCAATGAGGGCAAAGCAATACATGCAATCTACATAGGCTTCTGTAAAGCCTTTGATTCAGTAGTACACGACAAACTACTCCTAAAACTAAAATCTTATGATATCTCTGGACAATTGAATAACTGGATAGAAGCATTCCTGTCAAACAGACAACAAATGGTCAAAATTGGGAGCATCCTATCAAATTCTGCACCTGTCAACAGTGGTGTCCCCCAAGGCAGTGTTCTAGGACCAACCCTCTTCATAATCTACATAAACCTCTGTGTTCATATCAAGAGCAACTGCGTTCTCTTCGTTGATGATGTAAAGCTGTTCAACACCACAGACAATACTGCTATCCTTCAAAAAGACTTTGACTATGTATCAGAATGGTCAAACAAATAGCAACTTCAAATCTCAAAAAATAAATGCTCTGTCTTACATATTGGCAAAAAATATCAGAAAATAAAATAAAGGCTGAATAGTCAAGACCTTGTTGATGATCCAAACTCTGTCAAGGATCTTGAAGTACTCATCTCTAATGATCTAAGTGCTGGGAGCCCAATGTAACTACATAGCCAAAAAGGCGCTAAGAGTTGTTAACCTAATCTTACGTAGCTTTTTCTCTGGTAATATTACACTACTAACTAGAGCATGCAAAACATTTGCTAGACCAATACTCGAATACAGCTCATCAGTCTGGAACCCACATTACGTATCTGATATTAACACAGTTGAGAAAGTCCAGAAATATTTCACAGGAAGATTTCTCCATTCCTCTACTCATTACAGAATACCTTATGCCACCAGACTTGAAATTCTAGACCTTGAAAACCTAGAACTATGCCGCCTTCGGTCCGATCTAAGTATAGTATATAAAATCATACATTGCAATGTCCTACTTGTCAATGAATACTTCAGCTTCAACCATAACAATACAAAAGCACACAATAGATACAAACTCAAGGTTAATTGCACCAAATTTGATTGCAGGAAATACGACTTCAACAACAGAGTGGTCAATGTCTGGAATACTCTACCTGACTCTGGTTTCTTCCCCAAACCTCAAAAAACTTTAACCTTTGACTTTTTACTATTGACCTCACCCCTTTCCTAAGAGGTCTGTAGGAGGTGTGCATAAGCGCACCAACGTGCCTACAGTCCCTGTCCTATTGTTTCTTTTATTTTTCTTATATGTATCCATGTATTCATAACTATGTTTTTACTTATACCTATTATCTTGTAAGCAATTGACAAACCAAATAAAATAAATAAATAAATCTTTAAAAAGGCACAATAAAGAATGTTCTTTCTGTGTCAATTCAGAAAGTCCAGACTGCCCTAGGAGCTGTTCATACAGTTCTTCAGAGGAATTATTGAATTTGTAACTTATTCTTCTATTACTGCATGGTTTAGTACAGCAACCAAACAGGACAGGTACAGACTTCAATGAATAGTTGGGACTGTAGAAAAAACAATTGCAACCAGCCTGCCTTCCATTGGGGACCTGTATGTTGCACAGGTCAGAAAGAGGGCTCTACAGATCTCTCACATCCTGGACATAAACTGTTTCAACTCCACACCTCAGGATGCAATTATAGAGCATTGCATGCCAAAACAGCTAGACACAAAAGAAGTTTTTTCCCCTCATGCCATCATTCTGCTGAACACCTAATTTCCACAGTACTGTGTAAAGTCTAAGTATATTTTCCCATGTAGTATGGCTCTGTTACTATTATCCTTCTCATTTTTTATTACCTACTTTTTATTACTACTAATCATTATTATTGATCAGATTATTTTTACTCTGTTGTTTTGCATGTACACTGACAGCTTATGCACCAGAGACAAATTCCTTGTGTGTCTAATCGCACTTGGCCCAATAAAGTGTTCATTCTGCTTTGTTCTATTCTGCTCTATTCCTATCTCTCAATCGTGCCCACTGAAATAAATTCATTTCTGCAAATTTATGGCAACTTCTTCTTTTTTTTTTATAAAACAAGTTTTATTGGTTTTAAAGACAAACACATAAGACATCAAAGTATAAAATCTCCTTTCTCAAAAATTACTTATAAGTTTTAACAAGGCAAATAAAGCATTATTTTTTAAGGCATAGTTCCACATTATCACATTTCCATTTAAACACGTATATATCTTTTCCAAATTTCTCATTGTTTCTCCCTTCACTTTTATTCAATTATATTTCTTTCTATCAAGGTTTTGTTAATTCTCAATCAAGCATAAACACACAAAATACAAAACATAAAACAAGACATAAAAAGATAAAACCTCCTTAATTATCATTTATACATGTCTTTTCCAAATTTCTCTCCCTTTAGTTTTATTCTTCCAAGGTTTTATTAATTCACAATCAAAACATAGTTAACCAAAACACAAAACATAAAACATAAAACTTCTTTTGAAAAGTGGCTTAGCCCCGGGTTACATCTTTTTTTACAGACCTAAATCAAGTTCATGCTCACCTTATATACCATTCATATCTTATTAACCATTCTATATTTTCTATATAACTTCTCCCTTCTTTTCACTCTCCTAATTATATTTTATTTATTTCATCTTATTTCAAAATCATTATGTTTGTATCTTTTGTCCGTTCTTTTCCAATCATCTATTTATCTCTTCTCTTTAGCAAAGAATTTCCCCTGTAATCACTTTTAAGGTGTCACACCTTTCCCTAAAGTAACACTTAAAATAATACATAATTTCTATCCTGATTCTGCTTAGTACATTCTACATATTGCATTTTGGAAAAAAGAATAATAAACTTATAATATAGTTAAGTATATAATTTCCATTCTAATTCTAATTAATAGTATAACTAAGCATTAATCATTTTACACATTCTCTTTGATATTTTATTAAATATTGAAATCTATCATTATAAAACATTTTAATATTTTAATATTTTGTTAAATCTTATAATATTCCAATAGACTATTTCAAGTGCAAATACTACAATACTATTTTATGTACTCTTGCAGAATCTTTCTTAAATTATACACTGTCCTTTATCCTTTATCTCTAAAAAAGATATCTTGTTTCAGACCGTGGCTTTTTTTCCCTTTTTCCCTCCCTTTCTTCTCCAGTCTAATCTTTTTGCCCCCACCTCTCCTAACCTCCACCTTTTTAGCTTCCCCTCTCTGTTGTAATTCTCTTTTCAATTGCTTTCTAACGTTATACCTTTTTTTCACCTTATTTTTCTTTTTCTTGGTTGTTTTATTGAATCTTAAATTCTCATTTTTCCTTCCTCTCTTCCTATTTTCTTTCTTAATTGAACTTTTTTGTCCATTAATAATGGCTTCCTTTTCTT
The DNA here is from genome assembly GCF_049901735.1 of Notechis scutatus. Classification (NCBI taxonomy): domain Eukaryota; kingdom Metazoa; phylum Chordata; class Lepidosauria; order Squamata; family Elapidae; genus Notechis; species Notechis scutatus. The sequence goes on along the minus strand of NC_142012.1, from coordinate 141,074,891 downwards.
CTTCTTCTTCTCCTTCTCCTTCTTCCTCAAGTATTTGCTGGTACGTAGAAACTGCCATTTCTAAAAAGTGGAAGACAGCTCCCAATGAATTTTTGCCATTTTGTTCTCTTTCTTTTAATTTTTCATATTCCATTTTTAGTTGATCCACAGATGGTGCCATTGTAAAATTTTTAAGAACAACCCAGATGTTTTTAATCTTAAAGTAATTTGCAAGTGTCAAAGTTATCAAACAATCCAAACACACAGAAATTATTTCCTCTTCTTCTCTTTGCAACTTTTCCTCCTGGGGCAAAATCCCAAATATATTTTAAAGCCGTATTACAATTAGTTGTTGGTCTTATAATCTTCAAAGCGTCTCCTCCAACAAGTTTTTAAAGATTTTTTTTTAGTCCTCTCCTTCCCACTTATAACAAAGAGCTTGTTTTTACCTCAAAGCAGCAGGTTTTTCTGTGCTCATTTGCTTTCTCCGTAAGGAAGGGGAGTGAACTTTCCTTCAGCACTTTCGCCACCCGTAACAAACTTCTTTTGGAAACAAATGTATCAATCCAAAAGTCAGGCTTCCAGGGTGTTTTAAAAGTAACTTAATGTCCCGGTTCAGCCAAGAAACTTCTCCTTTACAGTGTTTACAAGGATGTCCCACTATGCGGAGCATGACTTCCAGTTTGAAGGGCTTCGGTGAGAGACAGAAATCCACAATTGTGTGCGGTTTCTGTCTGGGCTCACCGCTGGAGCACCCCAAGCCAGCTGGTTTTGGGGCTAAGCCACCCCATAGAGGTGGTAAAGAGGGGGTAGACCGCCAGCAGGGTCGAGGAGAGCCGCATCTCTCCTCCTCAGCTGGCCATTACTCCCTTTCCCGAAGGTGGTTGCAGCGGTGGTCAGTAATGGCCACCACAAAGAAGAACTCAACCAGAAAAGAATGTGCAGGAGGAAGATAAGAAGTGAAAGTTTTGGCTGACCGGGTTAAATTGTAAAAGCAACAACCAAGGTACCCATAACATCGCTCCCAAAGAAGAGTCGGAAGCAGCGAAGGAAAGTGAAAAGGGAAAGGCTTGGCTTTTTTTCTTCTCTCTCCTTCCCTATACTGACAACTAAGAGACTTAAATATGAAATTGGAAAAATCCGCTTTGACATCAATAGGCAATTAAGCTGAAAATAAAACAAAATGCCAAAGGGATAATAAAGATTTCTGGACATTAAAATTTTTCTTTTTCATAAGCAGGAAGGGAGAGAAAAGAATAAGGGCAGGATCTGGAAGAGGGAGGAGACTGCCTGGAATTAAAAAGAATCTACAGTAAAACTTCAACAAGACTTCTAAAAGATACATTTTAACTGAAACTTTGCAACTAAATAGTAACCCCAGGAAGAGAAAGTGAAAAAAAAGAGCAAAAAAGAAACAGCTTGCGTGTATTTGGATTATTTGGTGATCTTTGGACTCTTGGTTATTATATTTGAATTACTAAAATTAATTGGGTGGTTGTTTAAAAATTTATACAATGACACCACTTCTGGATGAATTGAAAATGGAACTTAAAAAGTACAAAGAAGATGCACAAGAAAGCAAGGGTTCTTTTGGCTTCTTTTTTCAATTCTTAGAAATGGAGATTTGGAACTATGAGAAACAACAAGAAACAACTGCAAAACAAGAAGACTGGGACAAAGAAGAAGCTATCTTTAATGAACAAGTAATTTTATGTGGGGAAGAAAAAGGAAAGGGGGGAAAGAGAATGGAGAATTTAAGACTTAAAAAAACAACCAAAGAAAAGAAAAATAATTTGAAAAATAAGTATAATACTGGAAAGCAACAGAAAAGGGGAATACAGAAGAGAGAAATAGAGGTAGAGAGACAAGGGGTTAAAAAGGGGAGAGAGAAGAAGAGAGGGAAGAAGGGAAGGAAAGGAAGTTACAAAGGACTGGAGCAAGATATAGAGAAACAGGACCTATTTAGAGATAATGGGTGAAAATCTAACTGAAAAAGGGATTCTGTAAAGGTACATAAGATTGTATTGTTATATCAGTAATAGAAATAACTTTAGAAAATTGGAAACAATGTATGATTAAAATGAGGGATAAAATAGTTAGTGTAACTTAGTGAAATGTTTGTGAATAAAATAAGTGAAATAAAATAAATGAGAAAAATGAATTAGGAAGGAACGGGAACATTTTAATTAATTAATGTTTTATAAAATATAAGTGAAGAGGGGGGGAATTAACTATGGAAAGCTTATAATTGTTTCCATAGAAGTATGATATTTAATTGAAAAGTAATGTTAAAGATGTTAAGACTTTAATGAATATTAATATTAATGATAGAATTGAATTGGAATGGAATGTTGTTTTAATTATATACATATATATATATATATATATTTAAAGAATACAGTGTGTATTTTAAGAATGTACCAAGCAGAATCCGAATGGAAGTTATGTATTATATTGAATGTTACAACTTTAGGGAAAAGATATAAAGGTGTCATACTCCAATCAGTAACTACAGGAGAAATTTTGTTTAATGAAAAAAGATAACAGATAATTGAAACAGGACAGACAAAAAATATAAATACAATGATTTGAACTGAGATGAGATAATTAAAATAAAATTGAGAAAATTAAAAGAGGGGAGAAGCTATGCAGAAAACGTAAAATAGTAATAAGATATGGAATAGAATATAAAAATGAGCAGGAACCTGAATTTGTGTCTGTACGAAGAAATGTAACTGAGGATTATGCTACTTTCAAAAAAGATGTTTTATTTGTATTTTTTTTCTCTTTGTGAAAACTCAAATAAAATTTACAAAAAAAAAAAAAAAAAGGATGTCCCACTATGCATAATTGTTCCTGGATTGTATTCCAACTATGCACCGAAGCCAGGATATCTCTCTGGATCCAATTTTTCCACGCTCTAAATCTCAATGTGATGAAAGTAGCTAAATATTTCAAAAGAAAACTCTGTTGGATGCTAATAGTTATTCTATATAGGTTTGTGCAGCAGTATGTTTAGGACTAGGATACCAAATATGCAGCTGCTTCATAGCTCTGAGGAATGTTTTAATTTTGAAATGAAGCTATTAAACTTCAAGGAAGTTGTTGAAATTCTTCCTTTGAATATTTAATCATATTTTGCAAAATATATTTTGGTTTTGTAAAAGGGTTCTTCTTCTGTAAAAGAAGCTCAGTTTTTATGCCTCAGTTTCAAGGTGCTGTGAACTTCCTTTTGTCAGTCTTTTGAATTAGATTATTGCAAGATGGGCCATTATTTCTATATCACACATGTCTGTCCATCACTCTGCAGTCTTGGTGGCTGGCTCTGTTTCCTGATATATATAGCCCAAATATTTGTTGTTAAGTGAGACAAGCTTTGCCACATATTATGACCTTTCTTGCCGCAGGTGTTAAATGAATCACTACAGTTGTTAAGTTATTTATGGATGTTAAGCGAATCTGGTTTCCCCAATAACTTTGCTTGTCAGAAGATGAAAAAAAGTGATCACATGGCCTCAGGACACTGCAACCATCATAAATATGAGTCAATTGCAAGCATCTGAATTTTGATCACATGTCCATGGGGACACTGCAACAGTCCAAAGTGTGAAAAACCATCATAAGTCATTTTTTTTAGTACTATTGCAAATTTGAACAGTCACAAAATGAACGGTTGTAAGTTGAGGACTACCTATATCAGTAGGAAACCTCTGTACTGTGTACTATTTATCCATCGAGTCACTACTTTGAAACCTAACTGTATAACAATGGTCCCAATCTATGTTCTACAAATTACTATTGATTTGTAAAGAAATACTGTTATTCATTCCTGATTTGTATTCATACACCTACACACTTAACAGATAGCATAAATAATCAGAAAGAGGTGCTATCAAGAATCACTGGGCCCTATGCCATGAAGGGCTTGAATTGTACCCAAAACCCACTGGCAAAAAATGCACCTCACAAAATAGATGTGTTACATGTGTTACATAGCTAGAACTACTATATTTTGGACAACTATAACCTCTGGGTGGTCTTCAAAGGCAGCCCCATGTAGAGGATGTTTTGAAGAATTCATGAATGACTGTGAATTTGTAGCATTTCTTCTTATATTCTTTCCTAAAATTACCATATAGGGTAGATAAAAAGTTTAAAGTCACCCAAAGAGCTACATGGTTGAAGATAAACTTGAACCTATGTCTCCATAGTCTGAGACTAATATCTTAGCCACACTGGACAAAGAAAAAATTATTTGAAAAAAAAAGTTTTGAATCTCCTGAAATATTTAGCACATTACTTCTCTGCTATTCATTACTATTCATTAAACTAGTCTGACTTTTTTTAAGGATTCTGCACCTGAAATCTGAAACAAAACAAATCTGCTTTTAGTGACAAGCAGAGAGTTGTTATGGTAATGCAAGAGCTGAAACATATCTATGGCAAAATCACCCCAAATTGCCAAATCCTACAATATTTTGTAATTTTTTCATTTGAAATTTTGTGAGTTTTAGTATTATTGACTAAGATCTTGTATGGTTTTCCATAGGAATTCAGAATGTTTTGAGGCAGGGTGAAGTTATTTAATTTGAAGCCCTATGTATTTGAAACAGGTATAATTGGTACATTAGGTATATCTATGCAAAAACTGTCCCCAAAACAGTTTCCCTTTGCTCTCCAAGCATGAACTGAGAGTCCAGGAGAATCTTCAAATTACACACAAGCTGCACATGAGGTACTCCCTTATCAAGTACTCCCTTATCAAGAAGCAAAATATCATGTATTCATAGTCTTGCCAATTGACCCAAAGCCTGTTTTTTGCTATTAGACATGAACAACCTCTGGGTACTGAGTTGGTAAAAAATGAAGGACAGACCAAAAAGATAGAGATGTTCCTGTACACTTTTGTCTCTGGCATCACTCACTTCTCATATCAACCCTGTCCCTCAACACTGAATGTAGGCAAAACTGAAAAACACATTGTCCTTCAGGCTGTTGCCTAATAAAAGACAAAACAACCCAAAGAAACAGGTTCTTTTCCTAGTGGACGTGTTATTTGTCACTTAGCTTGTGTATCCCAAAGGTGCTTTTTCAGGAGGCAATTGGACTTGTTTTTTTCTTTGAAGACTTTTTGCTTCTCATCCAAGAAACTTCTTCAGCTCTGACAGAACAGTGGGAAATGAAAGGATTTGTATTCCTTGCAGACATCTGGTCACTTGCAATCTTTTAGAAGATCTTTGAAGCACTTGAAGGTTTATCTGTGTCCTCAGGGTCCACCTGAGTAGTCCTCCTGGTTACGGTAATCTGCATTTTTTTCTCTGGAAATCCATTTATATTCCCACACTATTTCAAGGGTGTTCATCCCAAATTGTATAGCTAAAAGACGAGAAGCAAAACACCTTCAAAGAAAAAAGAAAAAAGTCAAGTTGCCTTCTGAAAAAGCACCTTTGGGACAACCATGACCTGGATGACTGAGAATCTCTACAGACTTTTAGCTTGTGTATGTTTTCTCTTGTACTCCTTGTCCCACTCTACATTTACATTAGTTTATTCTTTTATTGAGTATGTGCTCATTATGCCTCTTCACTGAAATAGTGGATCATGAATCTATACGCCTGTGCCTGTTTGCTGTTTTTAAGATAGAGTAATCCAAGGAATGTGAACCAATTTATAATGACAGAAAAATCAGAATGGAATCCCATAAAATATAACACCAATAGACCACATATCAATTAGCCCTCTCTGTTAGGTTGCACCTGGTTTGTATTTGGAGATTAAGATTAGGAACACTCCAAGCCTTGTTTTGATTGCCTGACTCATGTTAATGATGGAGTCTAAAAGTCCCATTCAAAGAGAAATATTCAGCTTCCTGCCCTCAGATTCACATTATCATTACCCAGGGGAAGTATCTTGTGCTTTTCCCTACATAAGTTGTTCATGTGTGACATCTTTTCAACGTGTGTTTCCATACTCCAATGCACCTACTTTTGTGAATGTTTCACTTTTAAGCACTTCCAAGATGTACAGCTCTGAAAAGGGCATCAAGTCAGAGCTAAATAGGCTGGCATAGCTCTGAGGTATATAATGCACATATTCATCAAACGCCTTTGAACAAATCATTAAAAAGCAGAGAAGTACAAGTTACTAGTGCCCTGGGAGAAGCAAAAAAATTACATGCTGTCCAGTCAAGTGAGTAATTGCCTGAACATACAGTAGGGCAGTGTATGCAAGACAGGAGTTTATCTGTATACTGAAGCCTTGAACCCATAGCACCACACACAGATACGTTTCCCTGGAGGAAAAGGACCTGCATGTATGTAGCTGCGAGTCATTCCTAGACTTCAGAAACATTTTTGTGGCAACAGAACATTGTAAAACAAGTGTCATGTTTGTTTGATTTGGAATTTATAATGAATTCTTCAGAATGGGCTACAATAACTCTTTCTCTACTGATGTTTTAAAAGAAAAACATAGTCAGCATTCTCATCTGGCAAGCATATCTATGGAATTCATTCACAATGCTATATTAAATAACAGTGAAACCAATCAAGCCTAAGCAATGGGTTTGATTCAATACATATAGCCCTGGTTTTCTACACACGTTTCTATAATTCATTACTCAGATTTGTATACCACTTTTCCTCCAGGTGCTCAAGCTTTCTCTTTTTAAATGTTTTCTAATTATAACCACATTATAACCACATTGTGAGATACATTGGGCTGGGAAATATCCATTGGGTCAAAGTTGCCCAATAGATTTCCATGTAGTCTTTAACTTTTTAATTTCTATACTACTCTTGCTCTCCTCTCAGTGTTTATTATATTTATTTGTTTAATTTGATATCACCTGACTTCATTTGACAATATTCTACCTATAATTGTCATAGAACAAATACTTAATTTTAAGAACTAGAACAGGGTCCCCAACCGCCGGTCCGCGGACCGGCACCGGGCATGGAACAAGCCTTACCGGGCCGCTGGTTGCTGGGCGCCGCCATCTTTTTGGTAAAAAAGCAATTTTTCATCAAAAAGATGGCGGCGCCAGCGCTTCAGTGAGCTTTTCCGGGTAGAAAGCCATTTCTACCCGAAAAAGCTCACCAGAAGCGCTGGCGCCGCCATTTTTTAAAATCACTTCCGTGACGTCACCAGAAGTGATTTTTCGTCAAAAAGATGGCGGCGCCCAGCTGACGCCGGAACCGGGCGCGGCGCCAGCTGACGCCGGAACCGGGCAGCGCGTCGAAAAGGTTGGGGATCCCTGAACTAGAACACTATTATATACCCAATGTTACATTTTAAGGAATATAATTAATGCTATAGCACATAATGTATTGCTTTATCTCTTTAAAAAGACATACTTATGAGTGCTTTTACCATTATGGCAACCATTTTTTAAAAAATAAAATCTTCCTAATGATCGTAACTCAAAATCTAAATATTTTCACCTGTTATTCTCTGTATATTATAATAAGCCACAAACCTTTCTTGCATGGTGTCTGCTTTAAATTTATAACCATCAGTCACTGAGTCTATTCTGTTTTAGTCAGACCCAAATATTTAACTAATAGAATTACTGTTCAGTGAGAATTGCACCATAGAACTTTTCAGATTCCTGTGGATTGTGTCATTAATAATCAAGTTTTAACACTTAACTGACTGAACAGAGTAAAAAACCAATAAAAGATGCATTTTTAAATACCCATAAAACCCAATTTCACATTTGAAATAATCTCATAGTGGTCTGATTTCATATCTCTAGAAAACTAATGGTGAATCATAATTCATTTCATCTCAAAATCTTATCAAAGGTATGCTAATCATAAGAAAGAATCATACACAAAACATTGACTACCTTCTGGCTTTGACTCATACTTCACATATCACTTGGACATCACTGTGGAATTTATATACACTGGTTTCCCATGTTCACACTGCATTAAATATGCAAATATCCAAAGGTAAAGGCAAAAGAAGAAACAGTAAGTTTAAGAGGATATAGTCTTGCTTCCTAGCTATGAAGTTAGTGATGATATCATAACCCAAATTGTTGGTGGCTATGTCTGAAAGAGGAATTTTGTCTTAATGAAATATTGGAATAGCCATCAAAATTCTCTAAATGCAGGAGCTGAAAAGGACTTGATGGAGATAATGTGATACAGAAAATCTGAGCACAAGCTCTCTTGTGTGTAGCTCTCTGTGTGTTGTAACTTTAATGAAATAGTTGGAGTGGAGAGGTCAATTATAAATCAAATAAACTATTTTTCACTGGATAGGTAAATGTACTATAATCTCATTTTCCCAATTAACCCATCTTCCAAAGCTTGCTAAAAAAAATTTTTGGTGGGGTAGTGATATAGAAAGAAAAATATACAAACATAAATATGCTCTCTGGATATATAGAGAGAGGCAATGAGCAACTTGTGGGCCATTATGATGCATATTAACATATTATACATTACAGAATGTATAATATATGAACAATATAGCAAAGATTTTAATCACTCCCTTTTCTGAGGTATTTGTCTGATCTAGGCAGCCCATGGCTCATTCTAGCTCCTCTTTTCAGTGTTTAAAAACAGAATTTTCTAAATGCATACTTCTGAGCTCAAGTCCCAGGAAGCCATTTCTGTAAATCTGAATACAGGGCAGGACAAGAAGAATATGTCTATGGTAAGTAAAATGTAACAGAAATCTTTAGATCACGAGGGGATAATTTCATCTAAACCAACCTTGGTGGCTGGAGAATTCTGGAAGTTGTCCACGCACCTTAAAGCTTCTGAGGTTGAGAAATATTGATCTAAATAGCTTCATTAAATGTCTATGTTTACGGGTAAAAATGGGGGAAATGTGTGAAATCTTGGGAAAATGCTGAAAGTCAGTTCTGACATTCCAGGAAAGTAAACAGATCATAGTTGTTGATACTCTGTTTCAATGCAAAAAAAATGGAAGAAAGATGGAAGAAATGTATATTGTGATTCAGGGATGTGTACTGTTTATTCAGCTCAAAAACCTTCACTGTGTGTGTGTGTGACATGACTGTGCAAAAAGGGAGGGATGTTGTTTAAATGTTTTGATTAAAAAACAGTAATATATGTTCTGGGAAATAATTGTTTGTATTTTCTCCACTTTGTAATAGCATTCATGAAAATCCTATCTTCATCTTCTCTTCAAGCACTACAAATTGCATAAACTTTATTACAATATTTTAATGCATTTAAAGACCTGTAACATAAGAATTTATAAAAAAAAATGGACATGCTTTTCAAAGTTTTAAAAAAGCATGCATGTGGTTTAATACTTAATTTTCATGTTATATATGAATGCCCTCTACATCTTTTTTCATGTGGTTAATATCATTCAACCATGGCTGATATTTTAGTAGTTCAACTTCATGTTATTTTTATACAAAATATACCCTTGAGATAATTTCAATCATTCCCAACCTCAAACTGAATTTAATAATAAAGAACAGTCTATTGAATTAAACTACATATGCCAAATGTTATCATTGGCACAAAGATTAATTTTCCCTTAGCAAAAATTAACAATTTAGTCTGTAGCATAGCTACTAGTGCTTATTGCTTGAAAGAAACAAGTAAAACAAATGAGACAAAATCTATCTATCTATATAAAACATGATGATAGTGAAATATCTAGGCTGAAACAAAAATAAAGCAGGATTATTTTTGCATAACCAATATTGTACTCATACTCTAATTATATCAATATTTCATTGATTTTGTGATGCAGTTATTCAGTTTCCATATCAATAGAAACCTGATGTGTTCAGCACTCTGTAGTTGTAATGGAAAGTGTGAATGACCTTGGTAAAAGGGTTGGGTGGGAAAGCAATGCTGCCTTGGAAACAATCAGACAAGATAGGAAGGAGCCTCTAGTGGCTTAAAAGTCAGAAAAAGAAACTTAAGAAGGACCCACCCTCATGGTTCAAGTACTTAAAAGTGTCAGCAGAAAGTTTGTGCCTTCAAACTTGCCAGGTTCTATTAATGTATCCTTGCAATAAAGTAGAAATGTTCATTTCATCCTGTTTCCTGACTGGTTTATCTGGGATGATACAATAGTATCTCAATGCAGATATGCAGAGGACCACCCAATTCTTGAAGTCTGCCAAATGTTGGGTACTGCAAGATATCATGAACATAGATTGTGAGTTTCAGAGTAGAATAAAGAATAGCAATAGCATTAGCACTTAGACTTATATACCGCTTCACAGTGCTTTACCCGCTCTAAGCAGTTTACAGAGTCAGCATATTGTCCCCAACAGTCTGGGTCATCATTTTACCCACCTTGAAAGAATGGAAGGCTGAATCAACCTTGAGCCTGATGAGATTTGAATTGCCAAATTGCAGGCAGCCAGCAGTCAGCAGAAGTAGCCTGCAGTACTGCATCTAACCACTGTGCTACTGTGGCTCTTAGTCATATAGAAAAACCATCAAGAATTTGTCCAGAATGTCAAGAGGCATATTATTCATCATATGTTAAAATATGCTAGAGGCTCTGCTATATAGAGCAGAGGCTAATGTATGTATTTTTCTGCCAGCTTTATGACTGGAGAGTACCTCTTTAACAATGCACCATTATTCTACCTACAAACACCTATAACTAAATAAGTGAAAAGCCCAGTATATTCAACCAATAATTTTTCAAAAATTCTCTTATGCTGTGAAATAATTTATAAATCAAATTCTCTTTTATTAAATGTATCTTGACCCAATATTACATCATGGTAGTTATGCCCTACTGAGTATTCAGTATAATATTAGGATAAATTCATGGATAAGGCATTTTAAGATTTTTGGGGATGGGATTTCTAAATATTGAACACCAATTTGTAAGCAAGATTGGTTTCTTTCTTGCACTATAATCTATCTATCTATTTTTCTGTCTATGTCTGTCTGTCTGTCTCTCTCTCTACTTATTATTATTATTATTTTTAAATTAAAATATCAAGTGAGTTATGTATCTGGAGGCTCCAGGAGAAAATATTCTGCAATGTTATAGAAGATAATTATAGAATTATCCTTCTATAATTCTAATTAAAGAGATGAAGAATAATCATGTTGACCATGCTTAATATATTTCCTATTAATTAAATCAAATTCAGATTTTGTCTAAATCCCACCTGTTTTGGGGAATGCTAATCTCACCACCTGGTTTTTGGAATGCAATTCAAATTCCAAAATTGGCCCATAATAAAACATATGAAGAATAGTTGCAGACATTGGGTATGTCTAGTTTAATAAAAAAGAAGCTCTAAGAATGACATGATAGCAGTGTTCCAATATTCTAAGGGGCTTCCACAAAGAAGAGGGAGTCTACCTATTCTGAAGGCAGGACAAGAAGCAGTGGTGGTATTCGACCGGTTCGGACCGGTTCTAGCAAGCCGGTAACAGCGATGAGCAGAGGATACTGAACCGGTTCTCTCCACTGCTCTGCTGGCTCTTCTGTTGGGCCCGCCCGCCCGCCTGGGCTCCCATACTCACTTTTATCTGCTGAATTTGAGCACAGCTGCTTTGCGCGGCACACAATAGTGCCGCGTGGCAGCTGCTGAAGCAACCGGGATCATGCAGGCTTGCAGGAAGTGAGTTAGAATGCCTCTGCACCTGCACAAATGCCTCTGCACCTGTGCAAAGTGTGCATTTGGCTTGCGCGGGCACATAAAGTGTGTGTACATGGGCAAAGCACACCCACCAAGCTACGCTCACCGAACCGGTGGCAACAATATTTTAATCCCACCACTGTCAAGAAGCAATGGATGGAAATTGATCAGGGAACTAAGGACCCACCTAGAACTAAATAAAAATTTCCTGACAGAACAATTAACCAGGAAATGACTTGCCTCCAGAACTGTGAAGTCTCCAACACTGGAAGTTTTTTAGAATAGACTGGAAAACCATTTGTCTGAAATGGTATGGGGTTTCCTGCCTGAGCAGAGGATTGGACTAGAAGACCTCCAAGGTCTCTTCCAACTGTATTATTCTATTATAACCTAAAGGAAGTTTTTTAACTTAGTTTTAAAAGGTATTATTAAATATTCTGAAATATATAAGAATAGTTTAAAGTACTCTTCTGCTTAGTTATGTTTTAGTGTTTTCTGATTGTAGAGAACTCATAGAAACCTGTCACTGAGTAACATTTGCATATTGTTAATAAACATTGCAAACCACAGCTTGTAAACCACATCAGGATGCAGCTCATAATGCAGTTTATAATTAGCCATAGTTCTCAGACACTGATTAGCTATGATCAGAGAATGTTTTTAACTTGATTATAAAATTAACCAATTTTCTGGGTTTGTACTAAACCACAAACTAACCAATGGATACACTCAGCACAGTGTGCGAAGCCACAAATCTAATGGAGATTAGCACTAGTCAGGCTTAGCATGTCACAGTATTTAAATGTTTACAGCATAAAAGTTATTGCAAAATTGAAATTTTCCACCATTATTTTTCAGAGTTCAAGGGTTTTTCCACAGGTATTTTAAAATTGGTCTACACTCCTTCTCAAGTTGTTGGAAAATTATACAAGCAAACAAATTGTTATCTCTGCTGCCAATCACTGTCTTTTGTTAGGGCTTTCTGCTGGTGGATGGTAGTATACTGATTTACAGCATACATGGAATGTTAAGCGAAGCTAATGGTTAAATGAGTTTATTTGCTGCTTTTCCACCATCACCACATGATACCAAACCACTCAGAATCACAGTATTGCTGTGATTAGCAGATAGTATTGATAGATGGCCAGACTAGCTTGGAAGGAACTGATGTACATAATTTGTTTCATTCAGGACTGCTTATCTGCAAATAATGATTATGCAACTGGTCAGAAGTAATCTAAACAGTGGGATGAAGAGCAGACTTTTTTTTTTTAAAGAAAGGTTATATAGATGGCCCTCAATTTACAATTAAGCCAAAAACTTCTGTTGCTAAGCAAGATAGATATTAAGTCACTTTTGCACCATTTCATGATCTTTCTTGCTTAGTCTTCTTAAGTGAATCAATGCAGTTAAGTTAGCAATACAAGTTGTTAAGTGAATCTGACTTTTCCATTGACTTTGCTTAACAGATGGTCACAAAAGAAGGTCACATGATCATGGGCACTACAACCATCATAAATGCATGCCAGTTACCAAGCACTCAAATTTTGATCCTATGACCATGGGGAACTGGGGGTGCTACAATGGTCGTAAGTATAACTTTGTAACATTGTAACTTTGAACAGTCACTAAATGAATTGTTGTAAGTCAAGGTTAATTGAAAAGAGGCACACAACTGGCACACAACACAAAAATGTGTCATCCTTTTTATTAATCATTTGAAGTCAGGAAAAACTGCAAAAATGCAATATTGACAGGAGACAGAGTCCACTTTCCAGAAAGTAAGTTTCCTATTCAAATCTCCTTTAGTAATTTCCCCAATGCAATATTGTAACAAGTTCTGTAACCTGCAATCTAAAAAGAAGGTAGACAAATTAGAGCAAGTTTAATTTCTACTTAAGGGAGTAGGAATTAAGTGTTGTGAGGAATGATTAAATGAACTGAATGTGTTTATCCTGCAAGAGAAGACTTAAGAAGAGATATTATAGCAGTCAGATCTCTAAAGCAGTCAGATCTCTAAAGCTGTCATATGATGAGAGAGAGTGGAGTTGTTTTCTGTTGCTTTGGAGAGCAGAAGCAGAACCAATTGGTTGCAATTGATTGAAACAGCAAGGAAATAAAATCAGGGTAGACATTAGGAGGAATTTTCTTTTAATAAGTAAAGTTGCCTCATGATAGAATAGGTTACTTCATGAGGTATCATATTCCCTTTCTTCAGAGGTCTTCAAACAAAAATTGAAGTATCGCTTTAAAATGCTTTAGTGACCTGCTCTGAACAGGGAATTAAACTAGATGATTGGTAAGATACATACCCACTGTATGATTATATGAATGAATCAGTTAATTAGTGAGGCAACAGGTTCTGGGTTTTTTCTTTTTCTGTTTTTAGAAGTATTGAAGAAAAGAACTAGTCTGGCCAACTGGACCTTTCCAGATTTATTGTTTTTGTTCTCTATTATTCATAACATGGCCTTTAATTTGTGAGTAATTAAGCTCTTCTGGAGTTTCCTTCATTGCTTCAACAGTCATCGATCCTGCTGCTTCCTTGTACTAAAATATCTGGAAAAAGAAGAATTCCTGAACAAGCTGTTGTCCTTTTTGACCAAGATTTAAGCAGATCTCCAACTAAATAGTAAAACACTGCACCAAGCCATATAGAAAATAATTCAGATTTGTCTCCTGTACTTAGTGTATAATATCATCATCATCATCATCATCATCATCATCATCATCATCATCATCATTTTAGCCACTGTCTATCCACTGCAGGATGAAATGCACTTCTGAATGTTTCCAGCCAATGCATTCCTTTCTTTTGCCAATTGGGCCTGCAAAACTTGCTGATGTCATTGATCCACCTTGTTTTAGGCCTCTTTTGCTTTTTATCAAGTGGGATCCATACTATGTTATACACTAGGTACTAATGCAAGTATATGGCATTGAAGAATCTTTTTGGTTATATGCATAGTGCAGAAATACAAATGAAAATTGTAAGACCGAGCCTGATGAAATCAACTGAAAATGTAATATGTCCACACATTATTTTTTAATATTTATGCATTTGATGCTAGGTTACCTCATTCCGTACAACATCAACCATGTACTTCACAATTGTTGGTTTTAATATTTAATATATTGAATCAGTACCATCTGATATTGTTGTTTAAAAAATAATGCAGAGTTGTTTTTAAGTTCAAAAACAAGAAGTTTGTGACATAAAAAGCTCTTTCCAATTTTGTGCAGAGACACAATGTTTATGGACATGTCCCAGTTTAATTGCAATTTAAATTGTGGTGTATTTCATTAGATCTTGGGATGGATTAAACTGCCCCATTAATTTTGTAGTTCCATATTTAAAAGGTTTAACTCTTTATTTTACTGAAACATGCATGAATTTTAACTCCAAGTGCTTCTTTAATTTAAGCCCATTCACTTCAGTGCTACTTGCTCTCACAGAAATATTTTAAGGATTAGGTTTTAAAATCCAGAAGAAAGCTGAAATGTTTGGCAATTCATACTTGATTAATTAAATTACTTGTAAACTGAATTACTTGTTTTTGATGTAGGGAAAGCCTTTGATAATTTGAACTGAGCTTTTTTTCAAGGTATTCATAATACTTTGAATTGGATGTTATAAATTTTGCAGACAACTTTATAAAATTGATATGATTGATTTATACTTACAAAAAGCACAAATAATTACTAATTGAGATGTAACAAAATTATGGGAAGTAAAAACAAAAACCAAGAGAGGAATGCTCACTATATGTAGTTCAGGGTTGCATGTAGGCTTTAATGTTTCATTTGAAGATTTCAGCTGATCTTCAACAAAAATAAATTAGAATATTGTAAAATTTGCTTTCTAAACTCGACAGTGCTCCAGGAATATTATCAAAAGAGAAGTTGCAATTTTAAACCATCTCTTAAAATAATAGCCTTCTCTTTGTAGAGTTTCTCAAAGCAATTACTAAAAACTGTTTATAAACTTTGCTGATGAAGGAAAAGCTCAAATCCAAAAATAATGGCCCTCACTAGAGATGGCTACAACCCAAAGACATTATGCTCAATGACCGTTGAAAGTGATGTATACATTAAATCTCAAAAATATCAAAATTACTGACTTTTTCTCCAATAAATCTTGTGACCAGACATAAAATAATATGGAAAAGAAAGCAAAACGCTAAATGAATGTTCTTTGGTCCTTTATCACTCTTGGACAGATATTCCCCCCATTATAGATAAGGGTGTAATATTTGAAATATTCCAATACTTCTCAGGAAATAGCTATTGCTGAGAGACAGTTAAACACTGAGACTATTGAAGAACACTGGGACAATAACATACTCATGGGAACAACCATGTTCAATAAGAACTCAATCTGTAACAACAAAGCCCCCTACCAAAGCATCTTCAACTCCTTTCAGCCATACTGTATGGCTTGAGAATCTTATTGTCAAATAAGGAAAATAATTTCAGGGACTTATAGATTTCTGTTTGCTAGATATTTTGTGAAAGACGTTCGGGAGAACAACATGAGACTTTTAACAAATGTGTCACGAAGTGGTTACCTGATTTATTCCTACTGAAATATTTCTATTTATTTCAAATAATCATCTGATGATCCTTATCAAATTAATTTCAAATGGCATTGGATGATAGAGAAGCACAATAGTTCCAATAAGCAAATTCCATTAAAAGAAGCTTTTGTAGAACTCTGAGGGCTTTAGACATGAGGCAAAGGAAAGCAATGAAAATATTTCTCTTTTTGGAACAGAAGGCATTGCTTTTTGGGATTCTTTGCCCAAACTTTCATTGAAATGGAGCATCTTTTTAAAGCTTTGCAGTCAGAAAGTCATGTTAAAGTGCCATCCTCCAACCTCTGAGTTTCATATAGTTATGTTTTATTATTATTATAACATAAGACATATTGGAAATAAAATAAGTTTGGAATCCCTAGTTTTATTTTTCCTCCTAATTACCAAAGAATGCTGTAGGAAAAATAACTATCATTCATTTTTCCTAATATATGATGATGAAGAATTAACAGAATAACAGAATAACAGAGTTGGAAGTTGAAGATCTTCTAATCCAGCCTCCTGTTTAAGCAGAAAAAATGAAATGATTTGTCCAATCTCATCTGAAAAACCTCCTGTGTAGAATCACTCACAAGTTCTGAGGCAAGCCTTTTCACTGGTTAATTGTTCTCACTGTCAGGAAACTTTTCCTCTCATTGGTTCAATTGATTAGCTTCTATCCATTGCTATTTGTCTTGTTTTCAGATGCTTTGGCAAATAGGTTGATCCCACCTCATCCCTTTTCTTTTGTGGCCGGCCCTTAGATATTGGAAAACTGCTATCATGTCACTTGATTGAATATAGTTCAGTGCTTATAATGATTTGTTTAACCACTTGTTAAGTAGATTGGTTTTCTAAACAGGTATAAGTTTACACATCAACTCATCAATTCATCTGTTTCTGAACACAGATCTAGCACTTTTCTGAAAGAGCGCTAAACTGATGTCCAAAAAACCCCATTGATAAGCTGCAGTTAAAGAGGAAGAAGGTGGACGAAGAAGGAAACCGTTGATAATAAGAACATTCTGTCTTCAGCTACTGGAACAGCAGTGCTGAGAGTAAGTCTATTTGTCTCCTGATAACACCTAGAAGTAGCCCATGAACAGTTATAGAGCCAGCATGGAGCAAGGAAAAGAGCACTTTTCTTCTTAATAATAAAAATGTTAAATATAAGACCCACCCTGATGAAATCAACTGAAACTCCTTATGGGTAAAAGTAGCAGAAAATGTGCAGTGAATTCAGTAGAAACAGAACACAACTTGGCATAACCCAGCTTTCTTTCCCAATCTAGATAATCTTTTGGGCCACATAAGTCTAAATTGCTCTAAAATTTTAGAAAAGCCTTAGAAAAGATTTTAACAGACTCATAAAGTGATGAAGATGTAAGCTGCAATACTGCAGACTGGCTTATTTTCTTCTGAAATCTAGCTGATATCACAGGGATAGCTTTGTGAAAATCTGAAGCAAACTGATAGTTGTTTGCTTGTTTTAAAAATATGAAAGCAAAGGGGTGTACTATATATATTATTAGGTGTTGTAAGTCAGGTGTTAAGCCAGAAATAAAAAGCTATGGGTCACAAGTACAGTACATGTAAGCACCCAGAACTTAAACATCTGATGTTCATCAAAAAGTTCCACCAGATTGTAATTTTAAAGTGGCAGAAAGGAAAGTAATGAAATACATCAGGTTTAATCACTTTAACAGCCTTTAATTAAACAGAATTAAATTATATTTAGCTCTTGTAGCTACTTGGCTGTCTTAGTCTGACCCATTTCCACAGCGTTCAGTGCATTGCTGTACCTAAAAAGAAAGGGATGCACAATTTTTGAAATATTGAATGTTTTCACCAGAAAACTTTACTACCTATTTTATTCCTCACCCCATGTGGATAAAGAAGTAGTCTTAATAGAATGCAGATGAAGTCATTCACAGTTTAACGTGAAGTGATACATCTCCAACCTTTAGTTCACCTAGATCAGGTAAGCTTTGGAACAGTCACTGCTTTTGCTCTTCTTCCTCCTTCTCTTCTACCTGCTAGGAAACAAAGAAATATTTGTACTTCCTGTTTTATACCAGATAGTAATGATATTGGTTGTGTTTGGGTAGAGACAAGATGCTGTTGATAGATTAGGGGTCAAATACTGCATATTCCATAATTCTCCTTAGCAACTATAACTACCACCACCACAAGAGGAGGACTGATGCCCAAATATCCTAGCTCTTTATAAAAGACAAACCCCATCCTAACCCTAGCAGATAACAGAAAATCAGAGTTGGAAGGGACCTTGTAGGTCATCTAGTCCAACCCCCTGCCCAAGCAGGAGACCCTACACCATTTCTGACCGATGGGAGTCCAATCTTTTCTTGACCCTGATTCCAATCAGGTATTTCTTATCACAAACAGACCCAAACACCTTCTCCCTTTTTTATTAAAAACTGTGTGTGGAAATCCCCCTTTTTTTTCAAATTACAAAAAACTCCTTTCTTGAGTGACTTTAGTGGTTTTCAGCCAGGTGGAAATTCAACATGGGAGATTTTTCTTCTAGGAGACCTGCTTACAGTCTTGAAGTCACAGCATTGACTGAAATTTTCTTTCAACTTTATTCCACCTGTCAGTGCTTGTTTGTATTTCAGAGGAGCCTATTAAAAGACAGTTAACTTGGCAAATTATCCATTTTCTTGTTTTCATGTCTTTTAGTATCAAGAGGGGTTTGAAATGATACTTTTCTTTTTTCTTTTTGTCAGAATGATTACTAGATTGTGTGCAAAAGGTTATAACCCTTTTTGTTTATGAACAGGAAAGGGTTTAATTGTTGATTTTATATGTCTTTAAACTCTAGGCAAATATAGCTATGTGGCATATGGAAAGGAGAAGAACATCAAGGAAGATTTATACATAACAGTACTATTTACACTCACACTGTGCCCTGTATGTTTTCTTTTCTTTTTTCTGTCTAACAATAAAGGAGATAGAGAACAATACTGGAATTTAGAAATGTAGGCATTCCATTTTTGTTAACTCTGACAAAAAGGACTGAACATTTAAAAATGCACATATTTTTTACTAAATTCATGTGAGATTATTAAAATGTTTTAAACTATGAATCTATAACAATAAAATATAAAACTCTTTTATTTCTATGAAACTAATCTCCAACTGTATGCTTAG
Organism: Notechis scutatus; assembly: GCF_049901735.1. Lineage (NCBI taxonomy): Eukaryota > Metazoa > Chordata > Lepidosauria > Squamata > Elapidae > Notechis > Notechis scutatus. Next base: position 141,055,553 of record NC_142012.1, on the reverse strand, counting down.
TCATGTGAATCTGATCCATTTTATCTCCTACCATGCAGAAAAAGATTCTTCATAGAATAGATTTTCCACTTTGGAACATATATTAAAAATGTGTGATCACATAGACATTCCAAGGAGGCCTTCTCCCTTTTGTAATTAAAAAGGTGGCGGGAAAGGAAGTAAAAAACCATATAGACCTCCAATCATTTTTTATAATTTTCTAAAGTAAGATTTTTCTTGAAAGTAAAACAAGTTGTATTTGATGCTTATTAGCATTCTTCCTGATATTGATCTTCTGAAATGAAAGGGAGGAGGGAATAACCCAAGCAGGATTTGTAACCATGGACTCTAGAGCCTGCTAGGAGTCCAGACTATGGAGTCCTGGAATTGGTGAAAAAAACGATGGTTGCATATCAGCAACATCTGGACGTTCACAAGTTCACAAAATGATACCCATAATGGGCACCTTAGATAGCTAAAAACTGAAATCCTAGAAATATATCTGAAAATATCTGAAAAAAGCAAATTTCATTGAATTTAGTGGATTGAATACAGAATTTGTCTCCCAGTAAAGAGACAATTATCTTCACTTATTTCCAAATCAGTTGAAAACAAATTATATCATGGTGCCATTATGGTGCCCCAAAAACATAATGTAAAATCCCAATCTTGCCATTCCCTTTAAAGAACATATTGATGCAAGAGTTATATTGATATTTGTAAATATAATCCTTAATTTATCATTGCAGTGTCTGGTAAACTCAGCAAAAAATTATCTTAACCAAGAAAAAAGGTTTTAGCTAACATTATTTAGCTAAGCATGTACACAAATATATACTCTGAAAAATCAAAATGTAATTTTAAAAGCCCTGTGCTTATTGTATTTGACAATTAAATTTGGAAATGAAGAGTTAGTTGAAGTTAGATTATTTTCACTGGCATAAACCTTTGAAAATCTGTTAATGACAAAATAGAGTAAATGATAAGATTTTTCCAGCAAAAATAGAAAATTGTCCAACCTCTTCTCAGAAAAGTACACTGCAAAAACGAATATGCCAAAGTAAACGAAGGATCATTTCAAAATATCCTTCATTTGAAATTCATTTTTGTTTTGAAATTTTTAAAAAATTAACCAAATTTAAATGGCATTTTATTACTCCCAGTTTTCACATCTAGAGAATGTTAAAGAAAATGTTGTTCATTTTAATTATCTTAATATTGTATAAATAATAAGTAATAATACTTAATATTAAAAATTATATTTAGATATAGTTTTGAAATTACTTATTTCCAACATTTATGAAGTTACTTTGAAAGCTTTTATTTTAAATGTTTCCCTAAATAACCTTTTGTGTATCTCTTAAAGAATACATGGCATGAATTATTTGCATAATATTGGAAAGACATAAATTTAAAGATAAATCCATTATTAGCAGAGCACTTCAGAAACAGGTAACACCCAAAGAAGATTTAGGCCAGAACTGAATTTATCCAGTTTGTTATCAACTTAATTTTTTTCACAAATAGAATCTTAAATTACATCATATTTAAATAACTGGTTATTATAGTACAAATTATTCTATATAAAGTACAATGTTTAGAATCAGAGAATTGGGAAATAAAACTAAAAATAAGTTAAAAACAATTCCTTTATTTTAAGATGTTATTTTATCTCTGACATTAAAAAGCATATGAAAAAAATGTCAAATTCTTACAATGCCAATGCTAAACTTATAAACTGAAACCTTTCAGAGGAAAACACTGAATTCATTCTTGGAAGAAAAACTCTAATCACATTTCTAAACAACAGGGTTACTTTAGGTATAATTCTTTATTGAAAACTGACCTTTTGCTAGATAGTATTTTCAAGTATCCCGTTTCTACTTCTTACATGTGATTTATATCTTTATTTTCTAAAAGTGTTAACTGTAAATCTGTTTGCAACAGTCAGTGTAGAAGTAGGACAATAAGTCTAAATAGGCATTCCCTGAATAAATCTTTACAAGACAACAATTCAACTTCTTAAGGAAAGCTGAATCAGCTTCCGTCTGAATAGAAACTATATTCCTTGCAATTTATGTTTCTGAGGGAATATTAAGCTTCCTTTAATATATTTGTCCCTTTTTTAAAAAGCCAATGAAGCTTCTTTACTTCCAAGAAATGTAATGATTTATAACTTTGGCTACAGATAATAAAAACTGAACTATTTATGACAATTTATCATTTTTGAATTATTAATAAACTTTTAAATGAAATTTACTAGGTTGGCAACTTATTTCTCATCATCCAGAAATGTTCCTTCTTCACTGTTTCATAGTGTTTTGAAAGTTAGCTTCCACGTTATATAATCTGTATTGTTCTTAATCATAATAGTATATTTCTCATGTATGTTTTACACACTTACACAGTCATTATTTCTAAATAAATAATACAGTCCCAATGTTATTTTTATGGAATAAAAATATGTGCATTAAAACCAAAACAAATTAGAGTTCAGACCTTTCATACTTATTCTAATAAACCTATATGTTTAGTAACGTATTTTACATCTAACAATATAATGCACCCCCTCCCTAACTCTTCCAAATAATTATCCCTTCCCAATAGATTTGACCCTGGAAACAGAGAAGGCAGAAATCAACTAGTAATTTGGATAGTTAGCAAATTATTTAAAAGTAGTGCCTCCTTCCTTAATGAGTGACACTATTAACAATTTTTCCCCCTGACTGCAGACCCTGTTCAAATACCTTGGACACCTTGTTAGCACAGAATGAGCTGTTCAATCAAGAAACTGGGAACTGGAAGTACCAAGGCACAGTGTCTGAGTGGTGATTACAAGGGCAGGAGTGAGAATGCCAAAGTAACAGTCTTTGACGCTGCAGGAAACTGAGCAACCTTGAAGTCTACATTTGTAAATCAGCCTGTATGATTATAGAAGTCACAAGCAAAGAGAATGCAGGGAACAATTATTTGCAGCATTCTTTCAATGTTTTAATTTCCTCCCAAACGTGAAAGGAGTGCTGCTAAAAACCGCTGCACTTTTACAAATGTTGTCCCTGGTGTAGTCATTTCACAGGGGTAATTTTAAGTTACTTTGGAATAGAAAATGCAACAAAGAATAATTGTTTTCAGAAGATGAAACTGCTTTCTATGCAATGGGACTTTATCTTGATTGGTCAGTTTTTATTCACAAAATAATATTGATTCCTCTTTTTAAAAGCTTATTTTTTTTAACTTTCCCAACATATTAGAGAAAAAGCTATTTTAATGCACCCAGTTAAGGTTCCTGGTGATATGTGAATTCATTGGGAATTATTACACAAGGAAATTCAAAGTTGTGCAATAAACTTTTATTGCATTTTTATGTCAGAAATATTTTATTAACCAGTTCTTAAACTTCCTAAACAAAATCCAGTTTTGAAGAGACTTATTCTGAGATATAAATGCAACTTTAATTAACTACAAAATATCTTAAGTTTCTGTGTAAAATACAGAAAATGACTTTTGTAACTGCTTTAATTTTAAAAAAGAGATACAGCAAAATAATACTCATTTAAACATTAAACTGAGTAATATGGAAATTAATGAATGCAAATCTTTCTAATTCTCCAAAATACTGTCATCTTTAAATATTAAAGCTAGTAGCTAAAGCTTAATAATCCCTTAAAAATTACATATTTTATAAAGTAATAATGAAATTACTATAAATTTTATTTCTGCATTTATAACTCAGATATGGAATAATTTCTTCCATTGTTTTTAAATATCCTTAAAACAATATTCCTTCTGCTGTGGTATTTTTTAAATAAATTATCAAATTATATAATTGTTTCAATATATTATATATTGCATAATGGTCTGCGTACAAGTGTAAAGTATAAGTATTGAAAAAAACTGTTGTCTTTTAGTTCAGTTGCTCGCCTAGGGAAAGAATGACAAAGTAACCTTTAATTTTGTATTCTTCTGATTCAACAGATAAGAATGTTTAGTAACAAAGCATGATGTTTTTATCATAAACATCTCGATAAATCACCACTTTTCCTCCAATATTCACATAGTTTTCCTCTTTTGTTTTATAAAAGATATACCTAAAGCACATCAATGTTGTAGAGGATTAGTGCAATGTTAATCAACCATGTATACAATTATTAGAAGATAAATAATAGAAGGCTTTTTAAATAAGTAGTAACATTTCTGAATTCTAAACTAAAAGCAGAACAAAAACTTTACAGTGTGTGTGTGTATATATTATATATGTATTACATATATATTACATATTACATATATCCATATATATTGCATACATTATATTCAATTATAAGCAAATATTTCATTATTAAACCTAGCAATATGAGTTAAGTATCTGGTGGTTTATATCTTGTATGACAAATTTGTTAGACGAGTAAAGCAAAGTAAAGGAGGCATATAAGACTATAATTCCACATACCTATTAATTTTATATTTTAGCATCTCAAGAGCCCAAAAGAAAACCAACAGTGGATAGAAATAGATTTTAAAAATACCTTTTTTGAACTGGGTTGTCTGTTTAATTTTTTTTAAGCTTTTCCAAATCTAGAGGGCGCTATTGTTCATTAATTTCACATTTCAGTCTACATAAGGGAATGAAATTTCAATAGCTTGATGTTTATATTTTAAAAGTTTCCATATATGAGCAACACAAACATTTCAAATTTCTCTTTTATTTGAAGGCATTATGAAGGTAGGTTTTTTAGTCTCACAAAACTGCTGCTAGGTTACAAACAATCGATGTCAGAGTTAAATGTCAGTGTTTCCATATAAAGCTCACTTGGCAGAGATTGATAACTCAGCTTTTAATTTTTTGTACTCCAAAAGTTTCAAAGGCAAGAGTTTCATTTTGACAGCTATAGCATAAAATATACTTATATAAAAAGAAAAACAAGTTTAGAGCTGTTTTTTTTTTAAAGTTACTGATATGTGATTTTGCACAAATTTACACTATTCAAGATTAGTTTTTTAGCTAACTGCTCAGCTTCTAAGTACATAGATAAATTCTGTTTCAGGCACCTCAAGTTTACAATGCCAGTGTTATAAGCAGTTTTCATTGCTGTAAATTTTCCAATCCTGCAATATAATGTTTCTCTTTAAAACAAACTCCATTAACAGTACTTTAATCTGCTAATTAATACATATACCACAAACACATACACACACACACACACACACACACGCCATTGCTGTGATGACAATGATGCATGTCAACATTCAAATCATCCAAAAAGAACCTGCTAATTCATAATTATTATCACAGGTGCCTTTCTAAGGGAGAAAATATCCTTTTAGAATTTCATTTATTTATTATTATCCCGCTTGTTTGTCAATTGATGCAGTTTGATAAACTCTGTAGTTCTTAAAATAATATAGTAATAGATATGTGTTACACAGATTTTGATCTAATAGATTGCTGTCTGATTTTCTAATCAATAATACCACCAGTACACAAACATGGCTACATATTCAGACACATGGAATTTTTACTGCTTCAACTACACCAATAAACAGTTTTCAACTTTTTCTTATAGGATCAGATTCAACAAAGAAGAATATGAATTTTCACATTAAAGCTTAGATTATGAAATTATGTGCATCTAGTAAGAAAAGCCAATTATTGTAATGAAAATTTCCTGTCACTACATATGCACTATATATTGTTTGTGTTTAGTTGTGACTTATCTTTCTACTAAAAACTCTTAGTATAAAACTAAGAAAATAAGAAAACTTTGAAACAATCTCACAGTTAAATGTTCATTATTTTTGTCAAAAGTGTAAGAAATTTCCATAGCTGAAAAATAAATAAGATACAAATACAAGAAATGTTATTTTTAAAAAGCAAAATAAAATCTGAGGTAGTTTATTGATTACACTTGTTTTTCTCTTCTCTGGAAGCTTCAAAATGTAACAGGATATTATCATCTCTTTTTCTTGCTGTTTTATTTAAATCAATAAATATGAATATAGTTGAAGGTTTCATTTCTACCTGCTCCTCATATAGTGTTTCTCATTTTTTCACAAAAATTATCAAAAAATTGAAATACTTCTATAGACAATGATCAACTCAGTCTTATGAATTCCATATACTTTATAAAGTTGCTTCACTCTGGCTTAATAAAAGGAAGGAGTGGAGAGAGGGAGAGAGGGAGAGGGGGAGAGAAAGGAAGAAAGGAAATATGCATATATAAATCCTTGGAGGTACACATGATTGTTAGATGAAATGTTATTTTTAAGAATACATACACATACAAACATACAGAGAGAGAGGGAGGGAGGGAGGGAGGGAGGGAGGGAGAGAGAGAGAGAGTTTAAAAATTGGAACAGAATTTACCATAGTTGTTCTCTATGTGCCTTTGTTTCTTTTCAACATTAACTTAGCATGGTAAAAAATGCATTTACCCAGCTCATTTATAAGTTTTTTTCCCCTTTAAACTGAAAAAAGAATAGAACAGTAACAGTTGCATTTCATTTCAAGTCTTTTTGAAGCAAGTAACACGGAGTTCAGCTGATTTGGACGCTGACATGTATCTGGCCCCTGTCTTGATGTCAAATCAGTGCCATCAAAACAATGGTTCATATTACAGGAAAATCTTGTGCAAATGAGCTATAATGGAAGTGAATGGCAATCTCCTAAGACTGTGCGGCAGGATTCGCCTTTGATCTGAAATACTGTTAATCTTTCTCAAACATAACACTGAGTACAGTTGGCAAATCCTGTAAGAGAGAGGTCTCATATAATTCAACCCTCAGAAATGAGAGTGGTTAGGTGCCAATCAAGAGTTTCATATTAGCTATACAATTCTCTGCTTCTCTTCTTCTTGCTTCCTCCCCTCAGTTTATAACAAGGATGTCTGGGTCAAATTGGACTTTTTTGCAATTAAGTTAAATGAAACATTTAATACATTGAATGTATTTCTGGTTGCATAAAAATAGTATTTGCTCACAGACACATTTAATCTAAATGCTTCCAAAATGTACAATATTAGGATTGGCCCTTCAAACATGTTTTAAATGGCATTCATTTTGTTAAGATTCTAATGAGACTGCAATTTTATTGTGAACATAGAATGGAAAACAACCCAAATCACATGATATTTTCATGGTCGGGGCAAGTATGCTAAAGAAGTTTATACTTCATGAATAATGCACCAAGGAAAGTTCTTGAGGGCTACATCGTGTCTCAAGTAAAATGGTAAAGATTATAAAACCTCCCCTTAAATTGTTTTACAGTCAAATCAGATCATTCTTGTGTATAGCCAAATAGGTGCAGTGTGTGCTTGTGGACAGATGCAAAGAGGGTGAATCATATTGATTCAGTGCTGGTTGGAAATATGTCTATTTCAGTTGTGTGCTGCTTTTGAAGTTCTGCCTAAAAATCAACCCCAGGCTTCAAAGAGAGAGGATTATAGCCTTTATTCAGCAATTAATATGGCTGAAACTCAGAATGTCAGAACCTGACAACCGTTCAGGCCAAGCAGTAGCTTGGTAGGGGTGCAGTCCTCCAGAAGAACTGGAATTTACAATAAAATCAGTGCATCTATGGATTTAAATGTTTTGGGAGGTGAGAGGGAGAGGAAAGAACATACTATTTCTAAAGTTTAACGACCTGTCTCTATTTTGACATAAAGGGGAGGAAAAAAGATGGTGGTGTCTCTTGACCTTTAACCCACCATCTCCACCTAGATCATTTTAATCTCCCACCAACTGTTAAACAGAAAGACAGCTATTAAAGGGAAAACTATTCCCTTTGCCTTCCTACATAGATCAAATGACAACCTTCCCAAGAATCTCCTCTCTGTGAGAGCCCAAGGGTTCAAAAATGGTCATAGTATCAAGCAAGCGAAAAGGATGCTGCAGCAGCAGCAACAACAACAACAAAGCCAAAAACATTTTAGACACATTTTAATGCAGATAAGACCAACATTTTACAACCTGATCCTAGTTTTGACTGAAATATTCAAGAATGATTTACACAGGGGGGACAAGGAATGGATCTTGGCCTATGCTTAATGTTGTTCTGACCACTAAAATTGCTTGTTGAAATTGCTTTCCATCATTTATGAAAAACCAAGTGTGTCACGCATATCTAGCTTCATAAATTTCAAGTGTTAAAAGAAATAAGTATGCCTGTAGAAATGCCCATTAAATTTGAATAGATTATGATCCAGTTTTGCTCCTAAGAAGAAAAACTGAATGGAATAGGAATATAAGAAGATGCCTTACACTGTCTCAGATAACTAGCCAATTCAGCCCAGTAATTCACAATGCTAACCGAAATGTCAGGTAAAACAGCTTTTCCAAACCTACTTTGAACTGCCAGGAATTGAACCTGGAATTTCATTATGCAAAACACAGCCTTTTCATTTAAAAGTGATCTTCCTTTCCCCATTGTTTTAATCAAAGAGTTTAGCTTGCAATTGTATTTTGTGTTTTAGTGATCATAAATAATGGACAAGAATAATAAAAGTGAAATTGGTTGTTTGCATCTGCTAGCATCATCCTGTCAGAAGACATTCCTAAGCAAGTGATGGTTAGGTATGGGACTTTATTCAATAGATTGTATTTTGTACAGTATTTTTGAAAGTATTCTGGTTATAAGAGTAAAATTATAAACAGATAAATTGTGCTCATTTCCTTGGGTTCTAATACTTTAGTACAGTTATGCAAAGAATTATATTTTGTGATCTCCACTGATTATGCTAAAATTATGAGACTTATTATACTCAAAAATATTTCTGTGGAAATAAATATGCTATTAGAAAATATTGAATCGGATGTATAAAAATGTGTCAAAATTCCCTTTAGCTTGTGGTAAAACAAGTGTTATTAACTTAAATATTGCCCTGTGATTAATGTATGTCCTTAAGGGTATTCCTATTTTAATACCAAATAAATATTTCTTTCGGGTTACCTAAGAAATATATTAGGAATGGTAGACCATCAATGTTTTATTTAACTAACTGAGATTATTATATGAGGAAGGTGATTTTAATCTATCTGATTTGCAAATATTATATTTTATCAATCAACACAATGTGGAATGAAAATGTAGGGGAATATTTTATTTATAGGGTATTTTGGAAAGTCATTATTCATTTCCATTGTGGTTGTGACAATAAATATATAGAAAAGTTCTTATTTCCAGAAATTCAGGCAGGAAGTCTTTGGACCAAATTGGGCCAACTGTAGGCTACTGATAAGAATAGTTGGAAATAGGTAGTAAAACATTCAACTGGAACTGTCATGGAAGTTTTGCCAAAGAAAGGAACACAGTGCTGTGGTAAAATGGCCAGATTTTATTCAGTGATTTGTGCGTGCTTGCTTTGTGAGAAAGAGAGAACCTGAACAATAGAAAGACAGAGATTTTTATGCCTTTGGGTGTTGAGGGGCAGGAACTGATTCATGGACTCCTTTTGAGCAAGTAAGATAAGTGTTTAAACAAAGGAAAATATATTTTTCTATTGGGAAGCAACGCTGCCAAGAATTCCATTGTGTAGAGAATTAAATGTTGAGACAATAAAACATGTGCCGTTGGTTAGGATAGCAGTAGCACTTAGACTTATATACCACTTTACAGTATCTTACAGCCCTCTCTAAGCAGTTTACAGAATCAGCATATTGCTCTCAACAATCTGGGTCCTCATTTTACAGACCCTGGAATGATGGAAGACTGAGTCACCTTGAGCCACTCAGAATCAAACTCCTGGAATGAACAATGAGTTAGCAGCAATATTGCATTCTAGCCACTGTGTCACCGCAGGATGAAATATCTGTGATTTCTCACTTCCTGTTTCCTAGATGAACTTTTTTTTAGATGAGGGCTTTTCATTATTCTCCTTGCGATAGGATTAAAAGGCTATCTTGGCAACAGAAAAAAAATAGCCATGTTTGGCTTATGCATTGGTTTACGGCTGGTCCAGTTTATGTATTTAAGGGGAAAGGAGGAGCAGAGGGAAATGGGAAAAGAGTTTGCAACAGGACAAGCAGAGGGGAGAGAGGACAGGCAGGAGTGGCAAAGAAAAAATAGGGGGGAGTTCGGAGAAGACTTTGCAGCTTTATTTTATTATTTTAATTTTTCCATCACAGGAAAGCTTGGGTTAAAGTGTTGATTGATGATTTTATGCTTTTAATGATTCTAAACCAATTATTATGTAATGGCCTTTCTTATGTCTTTAAATTGGATTTGGTCTTTCTGATTCACAAAACTGGCAATGGCAATATTTTCAACTTGAGCTTGTTTTAATGATTCAATATGAACCAGACCCTTTGATCATTTAAGAGGTATCAAAGATGGACTCATATGATGGAATTCATGGCAGGAGTAAAAAATAGAGATTTAACATATATCTATTGAAAGCACAGAAATATTTCCAAAGTGGACATTTCAAGAGAGCAAATATGGAATAAAGAACTGGAAACATCAGTCTCATCAGGGTCTTCATGTCCTTAAAAAGTTTAAATGGTATCCACAGATTTGAGTTTAAACTTGATTTATCAGAAAATGTATTTAGAGTATTTTGGATTCCCCTTAAAAAGGTGCTTGAAAAGACACATATCAGACTTTCATTGTTGGAGGGATACAAATTTGAGGATTGGTTTACCCATATGATAGAATCTTTGACACTTTGATGTTGAATTATATACCAAATACTGAGTCTTTATCAGGAACTGTCATTCCACTGTCATACTGAGCATTATGGCAAGAGAAAGAGAGAGAAAAGAGAGGAGGAGGCAAGAGAGAGAGAATATGGTAAATTGGCATTATTACATTATTAAAGAATGGTTTTTAGAAATGTGCATTATATATACCCATCTTGTAAAACTCTGAATAAATTGTTATGTATATAGAAAAGAGGGGATCAAATCATACAAGCAGCTTAAGAGGTAAGCTTTAATTAAATATAAAATTTAAAATAATTAAAGATAATTAAAATTTAAAAAGAAATGATAGGTTTTATTTTACATAAGTATCTTTGAAATCAAGAACAGAATAAATTTTTTGATGGATATATTCAGATCCAAAGGAATGTAAGTATGTTTACATAAAACAACTTTTCCAGTAAAGTAATTCCAGAAGATTAAAAAATACTAATGTGTTGGACATGTCCTAAGGTGACAGATAAAGCAGAAAAATAGACCAAGCAGACATTATTTTGCATGAACTTAGTAGTTTCTTCTTTGTAAGATCTTATTTGAAACTGAGGCATATTCAGTTGTTTTCCAGATCTAACGCCACATCTAAAATCTTATCTGTTATTATATGGTTAATTTTGCTCTTTTACAATAATTCCATATCAATAATAATAGTTTGAACTCTATTGTGCAGTATTTAGAAGGAATATGTCTATCTTCTGATGAAGCCATTGAACCTAACTGATCTATGAGCAAGGAAAGCAGACTGAGATCTCCACTGATGTTGAAGATTTGGTCTAGGACAGTGGTCCCCAACCTTTTTTATGCCGTGGCCCGGTACCGGCATCAGCTGGGCACCGCGGCCCGGTACCGGCATCAGCTGGGCGCCGCCATCTTGTTTTGATGAAAAAGTGCTTCCGGTGAGCTTTCTACCCGGAAAAGCTCACCGGAAGCACTTTTTCATCAAAACAAGATGGCGGCGCCCAACAAACCAGCGGCCCGGTAGGATTTGTTCCACGGACCAGTACCGGTCCGTGGACCGGTGGTTGGGGACCCCTGGTCTAGGAAACCCATTTGGCTTGAGGAACACAATCTCCAGAATTATCAATGAGAAATTTGCCTAAATTGCCTTAGAAAAATGATATTTGAGAAGTTGATTTTCATCAAAGATGGCCAAGGACTAGTATTAGAGTTTCCTCATTCTTTCCATTCCCTATCTAATGTTCCTCTGTGACATGATAATTCTATTTATCAGTACATTTATATTCCATTATTCTTATTTATTTCTGGGAAAGTTACTATACCCACACAACACACACAACATTATTCAGATTAAAATGCCACCCAAATGCCATCATTATGAGATGGGTGGCAAATAAATAAATAAATGCATTCAATCATCCAACCAATCAATAATCAATCAATTGCCGAGATAAGCAGGTACTATGGCTTTAAGCTCCCTTTTAAGAGTATAATTAGTAGGAAAAATTGCTGCAATAAAATGAATTTATTATCAAGATGGTTGTATTTATTCCAAACAATTCCTATAAAACTTAACCAAATTTTTGGGGGAGAATTAAATAAGATAACAACTAAATTTATATGGACTGGAAAAATATGGAGAATAGGCTAACGCTATTGCAGTATAACAGAAGTAGAAGTGGCTTCGGATTACCTGATTGGGAATCCTACTACCATGCAGCAGCGCTGGTGTAGATCAAAGAATGGATATCCTTAAATAACAAAAGAATATTAATATTGGAAGGGCATGATCTGCAAATAGGGTGGCACAATGTCTTGTGGAGAAAAAAAAGTAAACCATATTCACACTTTCAAAATCATCAAATTAGAGGTGTGTTATTACAAATTTGGGAAAAAATAAAAATAAAACATTATATCAAAATCCCAGGATGGTTATCAACAATGGAAGCTATGATATATCCAAATACATTAGATAAAACCCAAATGATAAGATACAGTCAATTACTAGATAATCAAGGTAGATTAAAAATGAACCAAGAACTGAGAGAAGAGGGAATAACGATAGATGGTGGCTTTACTTGCAGTTGCAAGCAAGATATAAAAAGGATATAGAAGAATTTGGCATAGATAAAACACCTCAACAAATTGACAAAATTTTATTAGGGTCAGAAGAAAAAATTATCACTAAAATGTATAATTATTTACTTAAATTTGATAGGGAGGAGGAAATTGTCAAAGGAACAATGATAGTTGAAGCCAAGATGGTGCCGGCGATGGCTGCCTCAGTGAAATGCTCTCTAATGGTTTCTTTATTCCTTATTATAATCTGCAATTCACTACGGATTTCATACTCACGAGACCATCTGCTAAGAATTAGGCAATGTTTCCTTAAAGAGCAGCTTTCTTATTCCCTACCCCCACCTGTCTTTGCAAATGCAGAGGAGATTCTAACCAATTTCCTGGTGCTATGGATTATAACAAAGAAAGCAAAGAAGCGACCATGCCAGAAGAGGAAACGAGGTAAACGAGCGGGAATTTTAAACAGACTAAGGAATACGGGGGAAAAACTCCTCTCCCTTCAATCTTTCTGACTAATTTATGCTCACTTGCTAACAAGATGGATGAAATTCATCTCTTAAATAGATGGAATTCTGATTTTCATAATTCAGCTGTTCTTTGTTTTACTGAAACCTGGCTTAATCCACAAATTCATGGGGACAACACCATATACATCCCAGGATTTCAGACATTTAGATCAGACAGAATTGAAGGGACATCAAGTAAAACATAGGGTGTAGGATTATGTGTATATATCAACAACAGCTGGTCTCAGGATATAACTATAATATATAAGTTTTATGATGAAAACTTTACACATCAACTGCAAGCCATTTTACTCTCCATGTGAGTTCTCCTCATTTCTCCTAATAGCTGTGTATGTTCTTCCACAAGCCTGTGTAACCAAGGCATTACGAACTCTTCCTGATCAAATTATGGAGGCTGAAGCCAAACACCCAGGTTCCCTTCCCATCAGTTTAGGAGATTTCAATCAAGTAAATTGAAGGAAAGAGCTCCCAAAATATTTCCAGCATGTAAATTGTCTCACCAGAGGCAAAAATACTTTAGACCACTGCTGCACAACAGAAAAAGATGCTTATTGGTCTTTACCATGAGCAGCTGTGGGACACTCTGACCACTGCATGATTCACCTTGTACCTGCCTACAGACAAAGACTTAAAACCATTAAACCAACAATTAAATCAGTGAAACTTGGTTGGATGAGGCAAAGCTGAAACTCCAGGCCTGCCTTGATTGCACTGATTGAAATGTTTTTGAAGGTGCCTCTGCAGACCTAGATAAGCTCACAGATACTGACTATCATTAAGTGTTGTACATTATGATTCTTGATTCTTAACGAATGTACCTTTTCTTTATGTATACTGAGAGTATTTATACCAAGACAAATTCCTTGTGTGTCCAATCACACTTGGCCAATAAAGTATTCTATTCTATTCTAGTCTAGTCTAGTATGGGTGAAAAATTTAGGATATAATATACAATTAGAAGATTGGAAAAATTATAGACTAAAAATTATAAATTGACCATGGCTGCCACGTATAAGGAGAACCCTTATAAAATGTTTTATCATTGGCACCTAGCTGCAGCAAGATGGGCAAAAAAAATATCCAAATATGAACCCTGAATGCTGGAAGTGTAAAAATAAACAAGGTACCTTCTTCCACATGTGGTGGTCCTGCCCTAAAGCAAAAGAATACTGGAATAAAATTAGAACATGGTTGCAAGAAATTACTGGATCTCAAATAAAATGTAAGCCTGAAATGTTTCTGCTAGGGATAATTAGAGGAACATTTAAAAAAGAAGTTGAATGCCTCATGGTACACATTCTAACAGCAACAAGAATAACCTATGCTCATAGTTGGAAACTAGATAGCATCCCTACAGATAGTTTGATTATAAAGAGAATTATGGACTGCACAGAAATGGGGAAACTCACATTTGAATTACAAGAAAGGGAAGAGAAGGAATACTATACAGTCTGGAAAAATGCTACAATTGATTGGATTGGATGACAGCAAGAATAAAAAATAGTACAAACAAATAAATGTATGTATAAATATATAGATAGATAATTAACCAAAAAAGGGAAAGTAGATGTCACAACATTGTAAAAATTGTATTTGTGTTGTTTTGTTGTTGTGTTGTTTTATATCTGTGTTGTTTCCAACTGTGTAAAATTCAATAAAATTTTATTTTAAAAAAAGAGTATAATGTGGAATACTACTTCATCTTCAACATCAGCTCATTTCCCAATAAATATCCCATGACATTAAAAAAGCCAGAATTTCTTGTGAATAAATATGGTGTAACTTGAAAAATGTCACATAACAAAGACCTAAGAATCTGGAAAAGACTATATGGAAATAATGGCTTGACACTCATGATTTAATTAAGGCATCTGTCAGAAGCCTGAAACAGTGCTGTAGATAATGAGGACCTAAGCTGTTTAGTGTTACCAAATATAATATTATTTGTGTACCATGTTCTGGACAAACTGCTATTTTTGGATTTTCTTCAAGATGTTAGGAGGAGCACTTCTATTTTACGACTCTACTATATTCAACAGCACAGTATCAGCAGTAGAGTCCTTCAAGTTTTGGGGTTCTGTAATCTCTCAAGATCTGAAATGGACATTCTATAACTTTATGATTTGGAAAAGGTACAGATTCCAAAGGATAGTTAAGACTGAAGAAATAACTATTACAACCAGTCTGCTTTCCATAGAAGACCTGTTCATTGCATGGGTCAGAAGGAGGGCTGAGAAAATACCTGTAAATCCCTCATATCTTGAAAATAAACTATTTCAACTCCTTCTCTTGGGGCTGCACATATGAGGACACAGCATGCCAAAATAGCTAGAGACAGCAGGGGTGGGAGTCTACCAGTTCGCACCTATTCACTAGAACCTGTTATTAACATTCTAAGCAGTTTGGAGAACTGGTTGTTAGAAGAAATTACTGGCCTAATCCTGTAAGGAAGGCAGGAAGGAAACATTCTAGTGTTGCTTACAGAAACTGCCTCTGCGTTAACCCTTATTACATTGTTGGCAGGACTAGACTTCCTGTCTCAGGAACTTCTCTGGAGTTTTTTCCCCTCCTTTGCTGGTACTTTGCTTGTGACCATTCAAAGTTACAATGGCACTGAAAAAAGTGACTTATGACCATTTTTCACACTTACGACTGTTGCAGCATGCCCACAGTCATGAGAGGCAAGGCGAGGAGATGCATGCCTCAATGTGAGTGATATTGAGTTGGCCATACCCAGCCAATAACATGACTGCCAAGCCATGTCCACCCAGTCACATGACCACCAAGCCACACCCACCACCTAAGCCACGCCCACAGAACCGGTTGTTAAAAAATTTGAAACCCACCCCTGAGACACAGGGACAGTTTTTTTCCCGTCATGTTATCACTGCTGAGCATTTAATTTTGTCTATGCTGTCTAATGTCTATTAACCCATTTATCTAACTCTATTAACCCTTATTATATAATTTTTACTCTGCCCTTTATTGGCATTATTATTGTGTTGCTTTGCATATACACTGCTTCTGTACCAGAGATAAATTCCTTGTTTGTCTAATCACACTTGGATAAATAAAGAACCCAATTCAACCCAATCCAATTTAATTCCACTCAGAGCTACCTTAGAAAGGATGGATTTTAGATGAATACTTGAAAGATGGGACTCTTTTTTTCTATTCTTCTGTATGGGACTTCAGGCTGAATAAACAGGTATAAATATGTACAACTTATTATTATGGTTCATCATATAGTCAGCCAGTTGTTCAGACTGAATTTGGCATTTTTATTTATCTATTGAGTCCTTCCCAAGGACCTGAGGTAGGCAGATATTATTGTTTGTTAGTGCTAAGTATATCATCACAAGATATAAACTGTTCCAAGTAAAACTGTCTTTTACAATTGATTGATAGTGATTTCATTAGATAAGGGTCCAAATATCTGGAAGATCATTAGACATCCACCAAAAAATGGTATGCATTTTTTTATTTCCATCCTATGGTTATCTAGATTTTTGCAGCCCAAATCAGCCTTAAAGACAAAGAAACAAATGCACAACAGAGATAAACATTGTTATTTTTTTCTAAAAAGCTCTATAGACACAGACATGATGAAGAGATGAAACACAGTATTTTTAAATAGGAAAACCAGGTATGTTTTCTAGTTGACATTTCCTAATATTATCAGAAAGTTGCTCTAAGGTAAGAAAATAATTCCAATCTACAATTGTATTAATATTATATGTAAAACATTAGGATGGTTAACTTATATTATAGCTACTCTGGAAACTGAATTATGCTGTGAATTAATGAAAGTAAATTTCTCTAAGTAAATCTCCACCAACTGTTTACCAAAACTTATTCTAGAACTAAAGTATGATTGTCAAATAGTTAGAAAACTCCAAAAGTTGGTTTGTGAGCCACATTTACCTTTTTTCATTGCATTTTGATGAAGGAATCTTTAATGTGCAGCCTCTCCGCCATTACAAGCTGCTCCAGGGCAATGATCTATCAAGTTCTGACTGTATCAAACTGTTTGTGCTGTATTCAGCATCTAACACTGCTGCACAATCAGACAAGAAACAATAATTTTCAATTAAGAAACCTAGAGAAGATTTGGGGACTTGATTTATGACGCATGACTAATTACCAAATAGCTACTCTAATGGAAATTAAGCTCCTGGTTTCTACAAAGATTTAACTTTTTATTTGGTTGTTTGGTAGTTGTATATTTTAGGGGTTGGATTTTCTCCTTTTGAGATATGACACAAATATACTTCACTGAAAAATTGTTACAGATGAAAATACAATACTGTGCCATAAGTTATTAATAAACAACATATAATTCTTCTTGTATATTCAGGGAGTATATCAACCAACACATACACATATGCATACACATATATACACATGAATATTCTTCTTAACAAAGGTCCCATTATTCAGGTGTTTTTTTTCTCAAGACCAAACTATGGGCATTTTATTTCACTTTCCCTACTGCAAGTAAGCTGGTTAGGAAAGAAACTTGGAGCAATCAACTTTTCATTTTATGTCACTTCCTCAATCTGAAATGTTTTGTCAAAGCTCCTCTACAAAGTATGGTGTATGAGAAAAGCAGTGAAGACATCTGAATAAGCATATTTGGAAGTGTGAAAGCCTGTTGTAGACTCTCTCACAAAACGACTTTCGTGAGGAAGGCTTTCTGGTTTACAGATTTATTCCATTGTGTGGTTGTGTCTGCAAGGACAACCAAAAATAACCACCAAACCACAGCCACAAACAATTATTATCCCTTCAAATAATTCCACAAATAATATCTCCTTACTCATCAGAGACACCATGGAACATGAACAGAAACGTCCAAATGCCATCTTATTTGGTCTCGAAGACACCAATTAATCAGATGACATCACCAAAGTTTGTGATATCATAAGCAACTCTAATACAACAAACATCTTTCCTGAAGATATCATTGAAATAACCAGAGATGGCCATGGGTACAAATACAATGACGGCTCTGTGGCCCCAAGATTTTGTCGAGTTGTATGCAAAAATGAGTCCAGCAAACGCATATTCATTCATACAATAAATTCCATTGCAAAAACCAATCCCAAGCACAAAAAACTTCACTCAAGACCAGACTTATCCATACTGCAAAGAATCCGCTCCCGTGAACTCTGCACAGAACTCAAAAACCATCTAGACAATGGAGAAAAGGACCTATACATTGACTATAGAGCTGATTGCATCAAAAGAAAGTCACACAACCCACAACTCCGCATCCAACCCTACCCCATCTAATCCAACATCACTCAAAACTAAGCATGCATGCCCCTAACTACCCCTATTCCAAGCACAACTGGCCTTAAATGCAAGCTACTCAATATTTACTCAATTGTAAATAAAATACCTGAATTTCTCCTCTTACTAAATACGGCTAAATTCGACATTATATTTATCTGTGAAACATGGCTCAATGCATCTCTCCCTGACTCCATTACCACAGTAAGAGACTATCATGTTTACTGATCAGATTGTGAAATCTGTAGAGGAGGTGGTGTTGCTATCTTCTATAAAAAATCCCTACATCTAAAAAACATCCAAGTTACCCAGGAGCTTGCTCTTCCTGAGACTATCATCTGTGAACTGTCCTTAAATATCACATTTTGGTTCTTACTATGTTACAGAGCCCCTGATTATGACATTGAACATGCAAACAAGCTAAATTCACTACTAACATGGGCAGCATCCTGCTCACACGCTTTTATCTTTCTTGGTGACTTCAATCTACCTCATATTAACTGGACCCTTAACGAATGTACAACTGAACCCACACATGCAACCTTCTACAATGCAGTAACAAATCTGGGACTAGAACAACTAGTAACCAACAACACTAGACTTAACAACTGCCTCGATCTCATCTTCTGCAATAGTTTGAATTCAATTTACAGAATACAAATTAAAGAACCCTTTTCCAACAATGACCACAACAAGATTGACTTTTGTCTCAACATACGTCCACACAAAAATCATCACAATGACAGAATCCCCAATTATAACTTCAAAAAAGGCAACTATGATCTTATAAACAACGATCTCTCATTCCTTGATTGACAATTTCTATTCTCTGGATGCAATACTGTACTGCATTACAACATATTTTTACTTGAAGTCAAAAGAGTCATCAAACTACATGTACCATTAACAACTCCCAAAACCATAAAAAAACAAATTACCCATAACAATAAGGAAGCTTCAATCCAAAAAGAAATCACTTTGGTGGAAAAACAAATCTGGTCACGTTGCCAACTTCAAAAGCCGATACAAAAATTTATGCCACCAGATAAAAACTGAATGCACCAATTATCACATTAAGCAAGAAGAAAACCTTCTACGCACCAATTCCACCCGTGCTTTCTACAATTTTATAAACAACAAACTAAAAGACTCAAGGTTCATCCCACCCCTGAAAGGGCCTAATGGTAAAGACTGCAATGACAACACTATTAAAGCCAACCTCTTTAACACATTCTTTGGCTCAGTATTTGTAAATAGCAATGGATCATGCCCAGTATTTCCTAGTCGAACCACAGACAACTACAATGATCTAATACATATCAATTTTACAGAAGACATTGTTGAAAAAGCACTGCGCAATCTAAAACCATCTCTATCTATTGGACCGAACAGAATATGTGCCCACTTCTTAAAAAAGCTACCCACTGCCATAGCTGAACCTCTAAGCATAATCTTTGAAAAATCTTTCAGGACCAGCTCCTTGCCAAAACTATGGTCACAAGCCATGGTTATCCCCATCTTCAAAAAGGGAGACCCCAGCCTAGTTGAAAATTACAGACCAATCTCCTTATGCTGCGTTACCTGTAAAGTCATAGAATCAATTATTAACAAATCCATCATCCTCCACTTAGAAACAAACAACCTACTCTCTAGTAAACAATTTGGTTTTAGGAAAAAACTCATGTAATCTGCAACTCTTACACTGCGAAAACATATGGACACAACTCGATCAGGGCAAAACAATAGACACAATCTACATAGGCTTCTGTAAAGCCTTTGATTCAGTGGTACACGACAAACTACTCCTAAAACTAAAATCTTACGGAATCTCTGGACACCTGCATTACTGGATAGAAGCATTCCTGTCAAACAGACAACAAATGGTCAAAATTGGGAGCATCCTATCAAATTCTGTACCTGTCAACAGTGGTGTCCCCCAAGACAGTGTTCTAGGACCAACTCTTTTCATACTCTACATAAATGACCTCTGTGATCATATTAAGAGCAACTGTGTTCTCTTTGCTGATGATGTAAAGCTGTTCAACACCACAGACAATACTGCTATCCTTCAAAAAGACTTTGACTATGTATCAGAATGGGCAAACAAATGGCAACTTCAAATCTCAACAAATAAATGCTCTGTCCTACATATTGGCAAAAAATATCAGAAAATAAAATAAAGGCTGAATAGTCAAGACCTTGTTGATGATCCAAACTTTGTCAAAGATCTTGGAGTACTCATCTCAAATGACCTAAGTGCTAGAGCCCAATGTAACTACATAGCCACAAAGATGTTAAGAGTTGTTAACCTAATCTTACGTAGCTTTTTCTCTGGTAATATTACACTAATAACTAGAGCATACAAAACATTTGCTAGACCAATACAGCTCATCAGTCTGGAACCCACATTACATATCTGATATTAATACAGTTGAGAAAGTCCAGAAATATTTCACAAGAAGAGTTTTCCACTCCTCTACTCATTGCAGAATACCTTATGCCACCAGACTCGAAATTCTAGACCTAGAAAACCTAGAACTATGCCACCTTCGGTCCGATCTAAGTATAGTATATAAAATCATACATTGCAATGTCCTACCTGTCAATGAATACTTCAGCTTCAACTGTTAGGGTTTGGAGATTAACCCCTAGAAGAGTATTGCAGCAGTAGTCAAGCCAGGAAGCCAAAGGAGAGCGGAAAACTAACTGTATCTGTAACTGTGTGCTGCTGGCTGTAACTGTGTGCTGCTGCGACTAACTGTGATTACTGACTGTGAGTGCCTGTGACTGAACTGTTATTGTTTGCTACTGTTTGCTGATTACTGCGTAATTCTACTGAATATCCAGCGTTTGTTTCTCTTGAGAGTGAAACCGGAGGAGGAGAAGATATCTTTATCGGCTGATAAAGATATTGCAAGGACTCTTAACTTGGACTATACTAGTGAGTCTTACTGGATGGAAATACTGTGAATGACTTAATGGACTGAATGACAATGCTTAAACTCTAACTGGATTAAAAACTATTTAAACTACAAACAGTGTTTGTGTTCAGTGTGTGTATACTCTGGGGCCCTTCCGCTCTCCTTTGGTTGCCTGGCTTGACTACTGCTGCAATACTATGCTAGGGGTTAATCCCCAAACCCTAACATTGGTTATGGGCCCAGCAGCATAGTCTAACTAACCAGGATATAACAGAGAGAGTTGGTGTGAGTTGCACATTACTGTAAAAACAAACTGTTTTAATTAGTTTAAAATAGTTAAAATATCTGAAGAGTAATGGCACAAGTAAATTTGTCACAACTGTCCATGATATCCAGGCTGGATGGAACAAACTATGTTTCATGGTCAATGAAATGTAGTTTACTTCTACGCAGAGAAGGTTTGTGGGACATTATAGCAAACCCACCAGATGTGAGTAGCTGGGATCCTGCTAATGATGATGATAAAGAAAAGTTACAAGACTTTAAACTGAAGAATGAGCAGGCTTTATGCATCATAGGACTGACTCTCTGTGATCAGCAGCTTGTCCATATTCGTGGAGAAGAAAATGCTGCAAACTGCTGGGAGAACCTCAGGAAGATTTATGTTCGGGACAGTGTAGGAGCACATATAAATCTTACACGGAAGCTTTTTCGAACGCATCTTCAGAGGAATGGAGATATGTTAGTTCATTTAAACTGTATGAAGAGCATTTTTCAAGATTTGCAAGAAAAAGAGCTTATATTTAATGAACTGCAACAAGTCTACATAATATTATCTTCATTAGACCAAAGCTATGATGACTATGTAACTTCGTTGGAAGTATTGCCAAAAGAAAGCCTCTCATTAACCGACATTACAGGCAGGCTACTAGAAGAAGCCAGAAGAAGGCGTGAGCGTGACGAGCTGAGAGAAGATAAGAAAGAAGAGAAATTATCTTCAAAGCTTGAAAGAAACCAGCAAAGCAAAGTAAAGCACCTGGAAGAAGAGAATTTATCTTCAACAGCATACACAATTAAAAAGTGTTTTAATTGTGGAGGCAGAGGACATTTGGCAAGGTTCTGCAAAAAGAGAAAAAGCCAGAATGTAAAAAGCCAAAGAAAGCATTTGAACTAGCCACGTTTAGCAACTCTGATGTGAAGAATAATTTATGGGTGGTTGACAGTGGAGCATCCCACTGCATCACAAGAGATAAGACAAAATTTATAAAAATGTCTACAAGTTCTCAACATATATCACTTGCCAATGGCTGGAACCTGAAAGCGAAAGGTCAAGGTTTTGCACGTTGTCCGTACATAAACCAGGATATAAAAATGTTGTATGTACCGCAACTAAAGTTTAATTTGCTTTCAGTAAGGGTATTAGATAAATTAGGTTATGTAATTACTTTTAAAGATAATAATTGCATAATTGAAAAAGATAACAAAAGGGTAACTGCAGCTTTAAATGGAACATTATATGTCTTAGATAATAGTAAGAAAGGGGAGGCTCAAACTGTATTTAATAATATAAAGCCTCATGAAGAATGTATCCATTTATTGCATAGGCGTTTGGGGCATGTAAATTTTAAAATGCTAAAACGTACAGTTGAGTTATCTGAAGGAATAAGGTTAAAACCTTGTGATAAATATTTGCGTTGTAATGTTTGCTGTGAAGATAAGAGCAAAGTATTGCCTGCAAATAGGCTAAATGGTTTCAAAACAAAAGAGCCTTTAGAAGTAGTATTTGCAGACATCATAGGTCCAAAGAAACCCAGTATGGGGGGTGCTAGATATATACTGAGCATTATGGATCATTATTCTAGATATGGGTTTTGCTATTTAATGAAAAGCAAAACTGAAACATATCAACATTTTTTCAATTGGCTTAGGTTTGCTGAAAGAAAGTCTAAACGTCAACTGATAACCCTGGTGACAGATAATGGCACGGAATTTATTAATAACAAATTCCAGAACAGACTTAAGGTAGCTGGAATAGAGCATAAGAAGTCTGCTCCATACAGGCCAGAACATAACGCTTTTATTGAAAGAAGAGGCCAAACACTACAGGCAATGGTTAGAACAATGTTAAATGATTCTGGGTTACCTGATTCTTTGTGGGGGGAGGCTACAATGTGTGCTAATAACATATTGAACAACGTTGTTAATACAACAACAGGTGAAATTCCATTCACCAGATGGCATGGCAGGAAACCTGACCTAAGTTACCTGCACACATTTGGTGCACCAGCATGGGTGCATATTCCTGCACAACTCAGGAAAAAAGGGCAACATAGAGCTAAAAGATTTTTCTTCGTTGGTTATCAGGCAAACCATAGGGCATATAGATTTTGGGAGAAAGGCACATCTAAAGTGTTATGTAGTGCTAGTGCCCAATTTCTAGAACATGAAGGATGGGAGAAATTAGAACAGGATGCCAATAAAGATGTAATTATTGAATCCTATAGAAATCCCATTAGTTATCCCTGTAACTTTAAAAATAAAGTAAAGAGACAAATACAGGATGAAATAGTGCCCATAAAGGAAGAAACAGATTCAATAGCTGAACAGGATGAGGAAGATGAACAGGTAGTAGTTCAACAAAGTCCTCCTGTAAGCCCTGTAATTCCCAGAAGAACTACACGTGTATCTAGACCGCCTGATAGGTACCAGGCTAACACAGTGTGCCAGATTAATCAAGTTCCTAATTCTGTAGAAGAAATTAAAAAGTATCCTAATAAGGAAAAAGAAAAATGGTATGCAGCAATGAATAAGGAACTGAATTCATTAAGTGATATGAAGGTGTATGAAAATGCAAAATTACCTGTAGGAAAGAAATCCATTGGCTGCAAATGGATATTTAAGGTAAAAATAGATAAGGATGGTAATTTAATCCATAAGGCAAGGTTAGTAGCCCAAGGTTTTAGGCAGAATGCTAATGACTATGATGAGGTGTTTGCACCTAGTCTTAAGGCAGCAACCTTGAGAGCAGCTTTAGTGTGGGCAGCTAGTAAAAACTATATAGTTAACCATCTAGATGTGGAAACTGCTTACTTGCACGCCCCATTAAAACATATTATTTATATGAAAAAACCTGTTGGTATTAAAAGTGAAAATAAGGATAATAATGATTGTTGGTTGTTAAAGAAAAGCCTCTATGGTCTTAAACAATCAGGCTATGAATGGAACCAGTATATTGTAAAGGAACTAGACAATATAGGATTTAAAGCTGGTTTAGCCGATCCATGTCTGTTTAAGAGGGAGACAAATGGGAAAGTATCATTATTATTACTATTCACAGATGACATTGCATTGATAACTGAAACTAATGATGAAGCAAATAAAATAATAGCATCATTAGGAAAGAGAATAAAGATCAAGCAATTAGGGGAGATAAAGAAGTATCTCGGTTTGAATATAAAGAAAACAAGGAAAGGTTTTAAGATATCTCAGGAAGATAAGATAAGCAAATTGCTAAAAGATTACAAGATGGAGCTTTGTAAGCCGGCTAAGACTCCAATGAGTCAGGAGTTTAGCAACACTGATGAACAAAGCCCTGAGTTTGATAAGGTGATTTATCAATCTTTAATTGGTAGTTTGAGTTATATTAGTAATTGGTCTAGACCAGATATATCGTACTGCGTGAATCAGTTGGCTAGATTCAATTCTGCACCATGTGAAAGACACTGGATTGCAGCTAAGAGGATATTAAGATATCTTAAAAAGACAATGAATTATTCATTGTATTTAGAACCAAAGGGTGATTTAATTCTGTGTGCTTATGCAGATGCTAGCTTTGCATCAGAAAAAGACACTAGAAAGTCGACTTCAGGAACAGCCATAATGCTGGGTAAGACATTAATAGGCTGGAAGTCAATAAGACAACAGCATATAAGTTTGTCTACTATGGAGGCAGAATTCTCCTGTTTATCATTGTTATGTACAGAGTTAATAATGTATAAACAAATGTTAATTGATATAGGTATAACAGTAGATTATCCTATAATTATACATGAAGATAATCAGGCAGCAATTCAAATGACCACAAATATTGGAGTAAAAACAAGGAGCAAGCATACAGATCTAAGATACCTAAACGTGAGACAATCTGTAAGAAGTAAGATGATTCAGCTAGAGTACTGTATGTCGGAGGACAATTTAGCTGATAATTTTACTAAAGCCCAAGGTGCCAGTAAGCACCAGGAGAGTTGTGAAAAATATGGGATAAGATTGTAAAGGTATTATATATTTATTTCACCCAAAAGGGGAGTATGTTAGGTATAACATTGATACCAAATATGGTTTGGGTGAATAAATATATAAAACTTAGATATCATGGTTTAAGTGCTTATCACTTTAAGCACAATGCAGCAGGCAATTAGCCGATTAAGGGTGCGGTTAGAAGTTACAATATAAGGAAGCATTAGAAGCTGGAAAACTAACTGTATCTGTAACTGTGTGCTGCTGGCTGTAACTGTGTGCTGCTGCGACTAACTGTGATTACTGACTGTGAGTGCCTGTGACTGAACTGTTATTGTTTGCTACTGTTTGCTGATTACTGCGTAATTCTACTGAATATCCAGCGTTTGTTTCTCTTGAGAGTGAAACCGGAGGAGGAGAAGATATCTTTATCGGCTGATAAAGATATTGCAAGGACTCTTAACTTGGACTATACTAGTGAGTCTTACTGGATGGAAATACTGTGAATGACTTAATGGACTGAATGACAATGCTTAAACTCTAACTGGATTAAAAACTATTTAAACTACAAACAGTGTTTGTGTTCAGTGTGTGTATACTCTGGGGCCCTTCCGCTCTCCTTTGGTTGCCTGGCTTGACTACTGCTGCAATACTATGCTAGGGGTTAATTCCCAAACCCTAACATCAACCATAACAACACTAGAGCAAACAATAGATACAAACTCAAGGTTAATCGCACCAAACTTGATTGCAGAAAATTCAACTTCAGCAACAGAGTGGTCAATGTCTGGAATACTCTACCTGACTCTGTGGTTTCTTCCCCAAACCCCAAAAACTTTAGACTGTCTACTATTGACCTCACCCCTTTCCTAAGAGGTCTGTAGGGGGCGTGCATAAGCGCACCAATGTGCCCACCGTCCCTGTCCTATTGTTTCTTTTATATATTTTTTATTTTTCTTATATGTATCCATGTATTCATAACTATGTTTTTACTTATACCTATTATCTTGTAAGCAATTGACAAATAAAACTAAATAAAATAAAATAAATAAATGTTGTGCATTCTTATTTAAAGTTATTACTAAGGTAGGGGGACCAACCCCAACTATAGCAAGTGGGAACACTTTTAATTTTTACCTCCCAATGCCTTCCCATGGAAAAAAAATCAAAGCAAGATGCCATCAAAGCAAGATAGTTCTGGTGCTTCTGTCAACCCTGAAGCTGACCATCAGTTAGTCAACTGCAGGGCTAACATTGCTGCTCTTTTGTGGAATACTTCAGAGGCTGCTTCCCAGCTCTTCGATGACTGTGCATTTTCTTAATCTGCATGACATTGCTGATTTTACCATTCCTACAGCAGAGATTTTTAAAAAATGTGGATTCTGAAAGCTGTCTCTCTTCTACTTCAAAACGGCACTGATTTGCAGGAATACATTTTATTATTTATTGAATTTATACTGCCACCTATTCGCTCACAGTGACTCGAAGCGGCTTACAGAATGAAAAACCATATTTAAAATAAAAAAAAATAAAAACTAACAAAAAGAATCAAATAAATTTAATAAAGTACAATAGAACAAAATCTGGGGAAAAAAATTAATAAAAAATCACCTCCCAACTCCCACCCTCTGCCCCGATGACAGCAGATCACACGAGCCATTTGATGGGCTCCATCCTGCTCTGGATTCCTCAGGCCTTCTGGCATAACCAGGTCTTCCGTGCCTTCCGGAAGAGTATTAGAGAGGGGGGCATTCTAATCTCTGGGGGAATGATGTTCCAGAGAGAGGGAGCCACCACAGAGAAAGCAGTGGTGGGATTCAAAGAAAATTTACTACTGGTTCTGTGGGCATGGCTTGGTGGTGTGGCATGGCTTGGTGGGCATGGCTTGGTGAGCATGGAAAGGGAAGGATACTGAAAAATCCCCATTCCTCCCCACTCCTGGGGGAAAGTTACTGCAAAATCTCCATTCTCTCTCCACCCCACTAACCTGCTTTCCAGCCGTTCTCCTGTGCAGGGCCCCCCCACTCCTGGGGGAAAGTTACTGCAAAATCTCCATTCTCTCTCCACCCCACTAACCTGCTTTCCAGCCGTTCTCCTGTGCAGGGCAACAAAAGAAGATCCAGCCGATCAGCTGGGACTCAGGAGGCAGGGAATAGATGGAGGCGGGGCCAGTCAGAGGTGATTTTTGCCAGTTCTCCGAACTACTCAAATTTTCCACTACTAGTTCTCCAGAATTGGTCAGAA
Organism: Notechis scutatus; assembly: GCF_049901735.1. Classification (NCBI taxonomy): domain Eukaryota; kingdom Metazoa; phylum Chordata; class Lepidosauria; order Squamata; family Elapidae; genus Notechis; species Notechis scutatus. Next base: position 141,027,628 of record NC_142012.1, on the reverse strand, counting down.
CCTGCTGAATACCTCCTCAAGGAGAAGGCTCTTCTTCTGGGTCCCACCAGGTGTATCTCCCTCAGGGATGGGACCCACAGCATTCCCTGCCTCCCCACTCTAATGGGTCGGGGAAATGTGACTGGCAAGAGACGTTCCCTTAGATAACCTTAATTTTGTTATGATTATTTTTTTATAATTTTGGACTCGTATTAAAAAGTAACTGTTGAAGATTATCCCTGGAGAAAAAAACAGAATACATTTTAAGGCCTTTATGGCCTAAAGTATGACTGCTACTTTAGCACCCGATAGACTGGGGATAGCCAGAAAGTAAATGTTAATTTTGTTGTTGTTGTTGTTCCTGAACTTTCCTTTGTAATGTCTGGAATATTTTAATTGTTGTTAGCCACTCAGAATCACTTATTTAAGATGAGTAGTGGTATAATATACATGAATGAATGAATGTCCAGTAAAGCAGAATTTGCAAGGGTGAGGGCGTCATAAGTGAATGTAATTTCCTGGCATTGACATAAATATACAAAGATTAATATGAAAAGGTTTTTTATTTCTGAAATTGTTTCCAAAAGGAAATCTATTTAAAAAATCTTGTAGCAAGGAAATTTGGTTTGGTAACAAAAAAGTATCACAGAAATATGTGTTAAAATATATTATAGAGGTGTTTTCAATCAAAGATTACTTTTCTGTCTTCCTGGGCACTTTGTAATGTGTGTAATGTTTTTTAGCAACAATATGGAAATGGTTTGTCATTTTCAATCTCCCAGTCTACTTACAGCCCTGGTTACCTAGCATTTTCTAATTTTCTTTATTTAAAAAAAAAGCATTTAAAAGCTTCTGGAGAATCAGAATAGCAGTCAACCAGTGCAGATTATAAGTAAGTCTAGATTTATACTTATCCACACTTACACAATCACATTACTTCTGCTTTCATATTGATAATGCCCTGCACTCTTTTGTACTATTAATGTTGACTGGGAAATGAGTAAACTGCAGAGGGGAAGAGTTATGCTTTGCATATAGAGTGTTCAACATTCAGTCCTTGGCACTTCCAGTTTAGAGGATCTAAAGTTAGGAGGCAGAAAAAGATCTCCAACTTAGAAAGCCGCTGTCCCACAATGATTGATAGTACTCACTGAATGGAACAAAACATATACTGTAAGGCAGCTTTAGGGAGGGAGGGATTGTAGTTCAGTAGGACAACCCATGCTTTGCATGCGAAAGAGCAAGATCCAGTCTCTGCACTGGCATCTTCAGATCCTGCTGGCAGAAACATTTATCTGAAATTCTACAGAATTATTGCCTGGTAGCACTATAGAACTGCCAGCATATAACCTCATGCAGCAGCTTCATGTAGATGTTTAAAAAAGAGTAAGTAGGGGGTGGAGCCTTGAGCAATCATACAAGTCATGGGCCTCCACTAAATTTCCCCCTCCCAACACTGACTGGAATATGTCCTGGTAAAATAAGTATGCTATAATACAGTGCTTCCAGTGCTAGCCCCCTGTGACTGCCCAGAGGGGCACTGTCTTCAATGGTATTTTAAAGCCACTGAAAGAACCAAGGAACGCCATGATGTATGCACTCTGAGCCAGAGGTGTTGTTCAGCAGGTTCTGACCAGTTCTGGAGAACCAGTAGCAGAAATTTTGAATAGTTTGGAGAACTGGCAAATACCACTTCTGACTGGCCCCACCTCCCAAGTCCCAGTTGATTTGGCTGGGTCTTCTTTTGTTGCCCTGCACAGGAGAATGGAGCTGGAAAACAGTGGGGTGGGGAGGAAATGGGGATTTGCAGTAACCTTCTCCCAAGAGTGGGGAGGGAATGTGGATTTTACAGTATCCTTCCCCTGCCATGCCCACCAAGCCATGCCCACAGAACCGGTAGTATAAGAATTTGAATCCCACCACTGCTCTGAGCCCAACAGAGGTCATTGACAAGTGTGATCAATGCACATTCCCAGCATTAGTTGGAAAAGTGCCACTGTATAAAGCCTTTATTTGAATACATCCATAAAGATGTAGACCATTTCTATACTGTTTTCATTCCATTGCTGAAATATTCTTATAGTTTGCATTCTTATTCCATCAGTGGATAAGTCTCTAAAAGCCTCAATCAGTTAAGATTCAGAATCACACAAGACTCTGAGAGTTTTCCTCTTTTTCAACAGTAGCATGTCCAGTCCAGCTGTTGCTTCTTTTGTAATGGGTAATACAGTTTTATTGGACAAACGTTTTCTAGTTTCATTGCTGAAGCAGCCTTGTTAAAAAGAAGAAATCACAGGATAAACAAAGTTTAAAAAATCATAATAGCATTGTAAAACTAGACAGCTGAATAATCTCATCTTCTAGTATTTGCTTGTGATTTTTCATCGTGCTAAGTTTCTCGATTAAAAAGACATGGAGAGGTCTTGTTTTACAGCAGATTTGAAACACAGAGAAAAAAATGCTACATGCTGAGCAATGAAATTGATTTTTTTCCCCTTCTCTTGAAAAAGACCTATCCATTTCATTCACATCTGCCATATTTTTAAGTTTTTTTAAAAAAAAAACAATAGGCGTCTACAAAAATATTTTGGTAAAATCCATGGAAGGCTGCAGGGGTCCTAAAACACTGAGTAATATTTCTTCTGACCCCCATATAAATAACTCATCTACAGTTCCCATTTTAAATATTCTTATTTAGTTGGAATAAAATAATAGTAAAGAGACACAGAAAATCTGTTCTTTGTTCTTCCTGATATTTTACATATCTTCCTGATATGTTATAAGGTTACTAATAAAAACAAAACATTGTTTCTTTTGAAGATTATAGGGCCTCAGGCAAGTTAGGAGAACGTTTTCATTGATTTCAGATAGAGTTTGCTTGAAAATGAATAGTTGATTATCCAATACAGCCATGGGAACAAAATTATCTCTCCTCCCCCCATCTCACTCATACATACACATAAATACACAATGGTGTATATCTTTTTTAACTTATAACTCATCCTCTAGTCTAGTCTTAGATTCAGGGTGGCATTGGTAACAAAATAATTAAAATATAAACTTCTATAAAAAGTAACAATTACACACATTCAGCATTTAAATTGTGGTAATTTTTAAAAGATGCAATTCATTTATTTAATCCAGAAAAGTTACATCAAGGAAGCTTGCTTACAACTTGCCTTCTTAAATTAAATGCTCATGTTAATGCTCATAGAAGTAAGAGAAGACAAAAGCAAACCTAGAGATGAATGACCAGATCCAATATTGTTCTTATGTAACGGGGATTTTTAACTCTTCGCATATACACATTCATATTCCAAATCTGTTCAGGTTGATCTCACACCTCACTCAGAGCATATTGTAAAATATAAGATGGCCTATCTCCCGCCCAGTATTGCTGATGGAGGAAATCCCATCATTGCAAGTAACAGGTCTTTTATTTGCACAAAATACTGTACTTCTTAAAATAATTCTATTGAAAACCCTAATTAAGAAATGTTGCACATTAATATTTTTCACCACATAGTTCTGTGCTTTTATGCTTTTGGCAGTGGAGTGGGAAGAAAACTGGTTATCAGAATCAGAATAGAGCTGGAAGGGACCTTGGAGATCTTCTAGTCCAACCCCCTGCTCAAACAGGAGGTCCTATACCATTTCAGACAAGTGACTGTCCAGTCTCTTCTGAAAAATCCCAGTGATGAAGCACCCACAACTTCTGAGGGCAAGCTGTTCCATTGGTTAATTGTTCCCACTGTTAGGAAGTTTCTGCTTAATTCGAAGTTGCTTCTCCCCTTGATTTGTTTCCATCCATTCTTTCTTGGCCTGCCCACTGATGCTTTGGAAAATAAATTGACCCCTTCCTCTTTGTGACAGCCTCTCAAATACTGGAATACAGCTATCATGTCCCCTATAGTCCTTCTTTTCTCTAGACTAGTCAAACCCAAATCCTGCACCCATTCCTCAGGTGACTTAGCTAGGTGACTTCAGACTGGGAACTGCATGAAAACAGATAAAGTTTATCTAGAAAAAGAAAGAGAATTCAGGGAGAACAGAGGTCCTGGGAATAAAGGATATATACTTTATCAATAGGGTTAAATTGCTAATTTTTTGAGTATATTACAAAATGAACAAAAAAATTTCTATAAGAACTTGTTGTGGTTTGATTTGCAAAAAAAAAAAACCATTAGGACAGTGAAATACACATTCCAAGTTAGATCATCTGCCTTTGATAATAGTCCTGCTATGCATCAAAATAATTATAAATTGTACAGATATTTTCTGAGTATTCAGACTACTAAACTGGTATTTGGGCTTTTATGGATGAGTAAATTTACCATCAAAAGCATCTGCTTTCATGACAAGTTCCCAACAGATATTGGTGATTTCCAAGTACATAATATTCTCGGCTCCAGCTTCTTCAGGCTTAGGAAACTTCTCTGTTTCTGACCCACCCTTTTTTCCAGTAATAGCTATGAAGTGAGGCATTGTATGTCCAAAACTGGATTTAAATGGCTGGTTCTGTGGCCTGGATTCTATAAAGCACTCATAAGGTCATCAATTTACTTTCACTGATTTATGCTCTGAAAGCTGAGTGTGACTCATTCTTGGCAGTGTAAAGAAAGTATGGAAAGTAAAAGCAATTGGAAAATGTATCTGCAGAACATCCTTCCAATAAATTATTGCTAGTTGCCTATACAGCTAAACATGGATAATACTTTATTTCATTTAATATCTGCAATAGTTGAGAAGAAAAGGCAAGCAATACACATCTAATGGGCTCCTTGACCAAGATGTTGACCAAGATATTACCATGCTTTTGAACGATGAAATGTACAAAATGTGGGGGACAAACAGCAGTCTGAAAAATATATGAAAGAGAATCCATATTTCCAGCTGGATAAAATCTGTAGCTTGATTTCTCTGTTAATTTAGAGCTATGCCCAAACATGAAGAGAAGAAGTAGAATCTGTGTGGGACAATGAGAAGCAGATACTTTAAAAATATGAACTAAAGACCAAAGTCAGCATGTAACACATGGATGCAAATGTCATCATGCCATCACCCACATTTTGGTGGAACAAAATGGCAAAAAGAAAGTAAAGGTATCCAGAATGAAAACAAAAACAAAACCCCATGCATTTCCCTTAAACCATTTATGACTTGAATGCCTGCCACCATCCACCCTCTAATTCCTAGTCTTAATATTGCCAATTTTAACTTATTTATAAGACGGCAGCAGCAGCAACTGACAAATTAGAGGCCAAGCAAATTGTTTAAAGAGGTCTAGCAGACATAGAATAATACATGTGTTTCTATATATGGGAACGCACAGCCTGTGTGGATGTAAACATTAAACCTCTTTGTTATCTTGCATTCAATGTTTAGATCTCAAAAGCAAGACCATTGTCAGCATAAACCTTCAATTTCATATTTGGGACACTTACATAACACCACAATTTTTACTTCCCAATTTCTAGACTTGAAACCAGTCTATAACTATACTCATTTATGTCAACTTGAAAGCATTAGGATTATGCTACAATGGCTAAATTGGGGGTGGGGGTGAGCCAGGAAGTAGAGTGAGGCATGAGTTCCCATCAATGGAAGAGCAGACCACCCACAAGTTCTGCAGAGCTGCAGCTTCAAGTAAAAGGGCCAGCTTTGCTGTGGTTTCAAATATACCACAACTGAGTCAGCAATAAATCACCTAAGTTCCATGCATAATTGATACTATGACTTGGACAGATCCTGAACTACTTCTGAATTGGCACAAAGACCCCTCATGAAAGTGTTCTTTAAGTCAGTTCCTTAAGTACATGAAAAAATATGGAAGGAATATACTGCTATGCTACAAAGACATTATTCAGTAGAACAGAAAAATAGCAACTGTTACCTATCTGTGTTTCATTTTGTTTACTGGTTATATTCATATTACTGTATGGAAAGGTTCAGTAGGTTCCTCTTTATAACTTTCAGATTTCTTCTTTTAGCTTATTTTCTTCATAAATCAGAATGGCTAGTGATATTTCTTTCATATTTATGGAGACCAAAGTTTCTCAGAAGATGTTCTGTTTTTATTCTCTCAAAAACTAAAGCTAAAATATTTCTTTCCAGAAAAGGATTGTCCAAATGGCCGTTCCACTGTCTGAAAATAATATGAGTGCATTTGGAAGGGCATTTTCCATCCATCTTTAAAATTCATGAAAAATTGTATCCGCTATAATAGTACTAAAATGATGAGGTGAGAGGATGACTGGAATTATTATTGGGAATGTTTAATTGGTGCCTTTAAAAAAAAAAAAAACCCTAAACTATCCTTTTGAAAAAATTTCAATCTTTCTACTTAATCTCCTGGCCAATCTGAAATGGAGTCAGACTTTTGCGGTGTGCTGTTGCCGTACCTACCAAAACCTATCAGCTTCCTTTTTTCAGTACAGATTCTGCATCCAATTGTTAAAAGAAACAGCAGTGCCTAGAAAAGAGGAGGCTGTGAAACAGAAGTCTATTAAATGTAGTGGTGGCTTTTTTAATGATTTTGATTTAATGATCCAACCTCCTCTCTAGTTTGCCAGTAGCAATATGTCAGCTTCTTTGTTTGTTTATTTTGCACCAGTTCATGCTGGATGTCACTTCTGTTGTTCATGTTGAGATGGCTTTTGCCAGCTCCCAGCTAGCTAAATGCTCCACCAGTTGTCAGATGCCAGCACCCTTTCAGGGTAGAACATTTTTTCCCCAATCACTTCAATGTCTTGGGAGGAAGCTTCGTGCAACATTCTGTGTTGTATACCAAAATAACAAGTTTTTTTTTTCTTTTAAAAAAGAAAAAAATTAAAATTCCCAAACTAGTGCAGAAAGACGACACAGCATAGGAAACATTGAAACCTGCATGACATGCCAGGTGCCTATTGCTGAATGGAGACAGAGTAGAAAACTCTGCTGTCGGCTGCCACTTAGCAAATGTTCCTTTTACTATGGCTTCTGTCAGATGGCATTGGCAGCAAGGACTGGCATACCCATATACTTCACAATCACAGTGAATCTTTTTGTTACCATGCCTCATTTGTAACACAGACTTTTGGTTTGCTTTTCCAGCCATCTGTATCGAATCTAAGGTGTATGTACTTTTGGATGGGGCTGTGCCATCTACAGAACTCTTCTGGATGGCTCCTTATTCCCTGAATGAAACACCTGAGAAAATAGGCACAAGACTTACCACTTCAAAATATGCAACGGTAGTTCCCATCCAATGACAATTAGCCACATTTAAGGAAGAAACTAGATCTTACAGTGTTTAGCAATTTAAACATTACCAATATAAGTAGAACAATGGGCAGGAGATGGGCAGTTAAGAAATATTAAATATAAATAAATAAAATAAACAATAACGTCCTCATGCCAACAGGGAGGAAAGTTGAAATCTTGTTGAATCAATGGGAATAGCTTTCCTGCCTGGCAGGCCCAATGAAATCCATAGAAACAAGTTAATTGCAATTAATTTAAGTCCAGTAATTTGTGCAGGTTTTTAAAACTTGCCCAGCACACTTTCATATGCAGTGTTTTTCAAAAACCCAGAATTCTGGAGAATGCTTCTGGAAAAAGCCATGTGACATCTTCCTAATAATGTTGTTGGTTTTCGATAACCCAGTTGTTGAAATTGGTAGTAAATTTTCTGAGACAAAGAACACATGGAAACAAGTTTATCTCTTCATTTAGCCTTAACATGGGTTAATTTAGTCAAAGAAGCATATTGTATCAAAGAGGAAATCTAGGAGAAAATAGAAAAATCCTGGCTCTGCACATAAGTGTGATTATGATTATCAGAATTCTGAGTTCTGAAATAAACTGAGATGAAAAATAGGGATCGTCCTGCTGCGAGACACATTGAGATATCTAACTTAAGATTGTTTTTGGTAATATGCAGAAGCATTGATTAATTAATTACATGATGATTATTATTACACCACTATTACTATTGTTTCATGTTTACTATAAAGAAGCTAGAGATGCTAGGGTTAACATAGTATATGTTAGGGATAATTTTTAGGCTGACTGTTGGAAATGTTGATAAAAGAAATGGTGAGTTTATGTGGCTTCAACATAATAGCTCCATTCAGTTATGGAGGAAAAGTAGCACATTTGGAGGCATAGTCATGAGCATATTATTTGTACTTTCTTCCTGGCACTCCTGTCCAAATGAATGTAATGCCCATCAGTGGAAGATCTTGTCACATGAAAAAGATTGAGAAGGATTTTTACAACCAAGCTAATGCACATTTGGTGAAGCTGAATAAGACTAATAGTGTTGAACAGAACTGAATAGGACTAGTATCATAGAACAGAACAATTTCAGAACTGTTTCAGATATCATTCACTGTACATTTTCATTTATTAAAACATATTCTTACTTATAAAATTATTTGCACACCTTCTTTTAGATGATAAGCTAGATAGATATTTCTATAAAGACCAAAGTGCTTATAATACTATAGCCTTATACTTTATTTTTTTGTATTAAATTTGGAGAATTGGTATCTACCACCTTCTAATTTGGACCTGGATGAACTATATGAACATTTTCATGCAATAAAATCAGTAATTTGCTAAGCTGAATTGATTTTGTGAATAATCTAGTAGAAGACTAGCTAAGCCCATTTTAAATATAATTTGGTTGCCTTTGAACAATTAAAGGAATCAGCTTGTCCATATCTTGACAACTGCTTGCGTTTCTTTCTTTTTTATCCCACCTTTATTTTTTTGATAACTGTACTTGCCCAAACTACTGAAAGCTGAATCTACATGCAGTAGCCAATGGCCATCAGCTCCATCACAAGATGAAGAATATCTAGCAATAGTATCAGGAGCTGAAAAAGCTTCTTGGATGAGAAGTGAACTGTCTTCAAAGAAAAACAAAAAAGTTCACTTGCCTCTTGAAAAAAAAGCACCTTTTGGACAACTATGACTTGGATAGCTGAGAATCTTCATAGACATTTAGCTGTGCACTTTGGGATACCCTTTGAATGGTGTGGGGGTATGGCCAGATTTCCAGAAAAATTGCAGACTACAGGAACCATTTGCACTTCAGTTTGAGATGCAGACAACACAGACTCATCTCCAACAGCCTGCACCTGTGTTGAAGGGACATAGGGCAGAAAACATCCTACAGAAAGCTCGGCTCCATAGCACAGTCCTTTCAGCAGTTCCAAGAAGGCTCATTTGCACTATTTAGGTGATCCTGAGAACACAGACAAACCTCCAAGTGACCCAGTGGTGGGATTCTATCAGTTTCCTTACTGGTTCGGTGATAGTGCACTTTGCCTGCGCATGCACCTAACGCACGCGCCCACAGATTTCCAAACACCAGCTGAGGCTCTGCCAGCTGAGAGGATAAAGAAGAGAAAAGCACAGGGGCTGGTGGGAAGACCACTCCTGTGCTTTTCTCTTCTTTATCCTCTCAGCTGATCATCGGAGCTTTCTTTTTACTAACGGTTTGGCTGAACCAGTAGCATTTCACCACCGAAGTGGCCTCAAGGACTCTCTAAAAGAATGCAAATGACCAGCTGTCTGCAAGGAATATAAATCCTTCCATTCTCCACCATCCAGTCAGAGTTGAAGAAGCTTCTTTTTTAAAAGTTTTATTGGATTTTTATTTTTAAATATACATCAAAGCTTCTTAGATGAGAAATGAAATATCTTCAAAGAAAAACAAGAAAGTCCAGTTGCCACTTGAAAAACCACCGTTGGGATAGCAATAGTATGAATACTCCATCAGTGCTAAATGCTTTATGACATTAATCTCATGTCTGTTTCCATTCAAAAGAGTCATTCATGTTGAATTTTATAATATCCAATAGTTACATATGTGAGTCTCCTAAAAGGCACAGATGAAAACTATATCAATCCCGGAGCCATTAAGAATACCAGTTGGGCTTCCAGGAATATATGGAAGATGCTAGTCATTGAAAGGTTTCATGAAATTATGGTTTTGGATCATCTAGGTACTATGTAGTTACTGTTTCCTAAAAGCATAGTCATGGGCTAGGGAGCAGGCATGGTGACAACATAATGAAAACACAGTGATTTACATATTTGCAAAGTTGAGGCACAATTGTGAAAGGATGTGAATTGCATTGTGACATCATCATGTTTATTATTTTTCATAATTTTGGTTACTTGCATATACATATAATTATAAATTTATTTTAAAAAACAAGCAAAACTGCACCAGCAGATTTTTATATTTATATCTAACTTCTTTCTTTGATTTATAATGCAAATGAAAGAATTACTGCAATAGCAAAAATACTTCAGATTTCCCTTGCAAGTATTTGTAGTCTTGTTGCTTGGAGAGAAAAATCCCAGAGCAGAAACTTAGAGTTAAATAGTATGGCAGTTTTGTTATTGTTGTTAGAAGTGATTAATTACTCAAAATCCACTGTGAACCATTAATTCAGTGCATGGTATGTAAGCCTGGCCCTTTTATCTTCTTCATTCTGCAACATAGAACTGGTTAGTTTTAATCCACTGAATTAAACAATGGTGTGGGGCCTTCAAGGCACACAGTTTGGATAAATGCCACTGTATATTCATGAACAGGATCTCTAAAATCAGTTATGAAAATGTCATGACTGTTCATGCTATTGTGGCCTCAGTGAAGAGAGGTCCCTTAGCACATTTGGTGAAGCTGCCTTTGTTTTCCTAAGAGATGAAAGCAGAGCAGTAAACCATTTTTGTACAGTGTCATGAAAGAAACATCTGTGACTAGAATTTCTAATGTTGTTTCTCAAAGCCACAGCGGAGACTAAAAGAAGTTGAGCAAAATCAATCTCATCCTAAATCTTCCAAAGCACAGTACTTCATTTGCTTTCTTTCATACGTTGTTTACTCACATATGCAGAGTTGACTGAATTCCAGCATTTAGAATGGGTCTAAGAATCACTTTTACTGGTTGTACCAGTGCAAGTATATGACTTAGATGCAGGAACAATATAATATTTCTTAAAGCAGGTTAAGATAATACTTCTCTCCAATCTTCATCACTCATTTAACAATCTGCAAAATGCTAGTTATTGCTCATAGTCATCCATTTCTTGTAGAAGTTCTTTTGGATGATAGTCAGTGATCAATCAAACCATTTGTTCTGGAACACTATCATACATTCATAGCTCCATTACCTATTAGATTGTGTTTCTGTAGACCAACCCTCTTTAACTTAGTATTAATTATTATTAAACAATCAACTCTTATTAAAACTGGCATTGTGACATTTCTGTTCCTTTAGCCTTAATATAAATATATTCTGTTTCATTCACAGAATTGGACTCCTGTATGACCTGTGAGAATAATGAAAAATAACTGTTAAAGTTCATGAATTTCCTACATTTAACAATGATACCCACCCATAAACGCAACTTATAACTCTAAAATATCAAGCTACATGGCATCATGAATGGGATTCTGCACAGGTTACTAAAATACTGCAATTTTCATGGCAGTGGAGAGATTTAGATTCCGCTTGCACAGATAAGTTCATCAGTAGGGATGCTGAACCAAATTTGTAAAGCACTGAACAGCTCTGCTGATTTTAAAAGGGCTGTTCACAAGCTGGATGACAAGAACCACTTTGAAGTGTTTTATTAACTTGGAAGCTACAGTGAAAAACAAATATAATCAACAACAGCCAAAGGGGGAAATCTTCTAACATTAAAATAGGCAGCTGGTGTTAGGCTTGTGCATTTCTTTCAAAAAGATAAATATGGACTAGGATAGGTTACATATTCTTCTGCTGTTGATATTATGGAAGGTCTTATCCCTCATAGAATATATATATATATATATATACATGCATGTATTTAAAACAGGGGTCTCCAACCTTGGAAGCCTTAAGCCTGGAGGACTTCAACTCCCAGAATTCCCCAACCAGCTTTGCTGGCTGGGGAATTCTGGAAGTTGAAGTCCACCAGGCTTAAAATTGCCAAGGTTGGAGACCCCTGATTTAGAAAACTTCTACATTCTAAAATATATTCCATATATTTTTAGTATTTGTAAAAATTTATTTATTTATTTAAATTGTATGCCACCTGGAATGATGACATTTAGAGGAACAAACGTTGTCTTAAACAACTTCCTTCTCAAAAGAGACCAACAACAAAAACATTAAAGAACCTTAAACTTTTTAAAATATCCTTCCTGTTCCCTCTCTAAGTGAGAGATGGGGAGGGAAGGAAGAGAGCAAAAGTAGATCACTGAGTGGGTAAGTTGTGATAGTATGTGTACTCACATGTGTGAGAATCAGGAACAGTGGAGAAGCAAGTGGACACTGGGAGACTTGGGGCTGGTTATTATATTTGGGCAATGATATGTATGGAACTTTTTGATAGTAGACAAGAGAACAGGCTACTCCTGGGAAAGATGTCCCCGAAGTTTGAAATTGATGTCATATTCTGGACCTCTGTATTAAGGCCTACAGCTTTGCATAGCAAAGCAACAGAGCCCTGGATTTTCAGTTTTTCTTGCTTAATGTCAAATTGATTAATAATAAAGCCCCTCTTCTTCATAACCTCATTGCAGAAGAGCAGGCCAACCTGGCAAGTACTACCAATTCCTGGCTCGACCTTGAAGCCAGGGTTCCCCTTTCTGAAATGTGCCCAGCCAGATTGAAGGTATGGTACCAATCTAAACCCCTGGGAAGAAACAGAAAGTCTGTCAGACTCCACAAGTTACTGATGTAAAACTGTTTCTGAAGTTAAGCTTGCAGGAGCAGTTAGGATTGTTACTGTACCAGCTTCCCAGCTGCATAACAATCTCCCTACCTCAGTTAATGGAGACCATCTGTGGAGAGTTTGCTGTGGAGTTCTCCAGACTTATGGTCTTGTGTAACTTCAATTTGTCATATCTGAGACGGGCCTCCGAGGCAGCTGAAGAGTTCGTGGCCACTATGGTAGCCATGGGCCTATCACACGTCATTCATGGCCCAACTTAAAAGAGTGGCCACACACCAGTAATAGTTTTCTTGCCAGAACATGGTATGTGATCTGAGCAGAACTATCCTTGTCTCCTTTGTTGTGGTCAGATTACACTCTGGTGGCTTTGGGGTTCTCTTATGTTGTCCCCTCCATTGCAGGGGAACAGGACCTACTTGATTAATCTGTATCTAAAAAGGAAATGGGAGGAGGGGTATACATGAGGCTTTGTGCACAATCCTTCTGAGGCCCTGACCATTGCCTGGAATAAATGACCTGATTATCTGCAGAACAGTTTGATCCTTTTGGAGCTAAGGAAGTGATAAGATCTTTGGGATACTAAAAGGGACCATCTGTGAACTAGATCCATACCCCTCTTGACTGGTTGATAAGGCCACCTAGGACGTGACACGTAGCTGGGTCCTAGCAATAGTTATCCTTGAGTGAAGGAGAGTTCCTGACACCCATTGCAACAAAGTGAATATAAAATGTCATAATGTATGTCCATAGTAATTGATGACGTGAAGTTTATTGTAAAATTCTTTGAGTTTCTTTTAATAGAAAGCAATATGCAGTGATTTTGAAAATAAATAAATACATATACATATATCCAAAGTATAAATATTATTTTACCAATTTATATAAAGTATCTTTTAGAACTTCAAGACTGACCTCCATATTTTTTCATTTAGCCTTGTATTAGTAACTAAGCAACAATCAAACAATGTGCTACAAGGTGTAATTGCTAAGGCTGAACATAGATACCCATTTTCTATCAGTGGTGGCATACATTTGAATATGAGCCCATACTTCTTAAATCATAAGAGCACTACTAGGTCAGACTGAAGCTTTATCTAGTGGGGCATCTCCCCCCCCCCCCACACACACACTGAGTGACCAGAAGCTTCTGGAAAGACTACAGGCAGAACATACATGCAATGGCATTCTCATTTCTCCCCAGAAACTGGCACTCATAACCATATTGCCTATATAACCATCTTGATAATAGTCGTGGAGAGACTTATCCTATGTGAATTTGACTAAATCCTTTTTAAAACCATCAAGATTATTGGTCAATTATGATATCCTCATCCATCTTGCCAACATGTAATCATTGTCAAGCCCATTGAATAAAATGGGCTTACAAACTAGGAGAAAATTTACATCGCTCTATTACAAGGATTGATTTTTATATGTAGGTTTGCCCTTTTCTTTAAATCAAAATGCCACATTTTTAAGAACGCTGCAATCAAGCATTACAAGCATTTGAGAAAAAAAGAATTAAATATAAGATTTTTCTGTCCAAACAAATTATATTTATTTATTTAGGTCATTGTTCGCTCTATTTACATAATTTTAAGTATATCAAAATTATCAAATTAGTAATCGAAATTAAACTTGTTCCACATGATTTCATTCATTCTGTGGTTTACTGGAAAAAATAATCAGAAAGATTGTCATCTTTGATCCCTGCACCACCTGATCACCACATTGGAGTAACATAAGGTAACATTTTTAACTTATATAATCTTCAGAAAAGATAAAAGTAATTATCTGCCAGTAACATCTTATTCCTTCACAGTTCAAAGTCCTCTGCCACCTTAGAGTTTCATCTTCTAACATATTTTTCCAACATGTTCTATATATGTTCTACACCTTCATCTTCCAGCCAGGTTGGGGAAGTCTGATTAATAACTAAGACTATTTATAACAAGATTTGTAAAGAAAATATATGTATATCATGTGTTATATTTTATTATTATTATAAATCTCTACTGATAGCCAAAGGAGAAAAATATGTATGCATACAAAATTGCTATCTATAAATGTTGGTTCAAGTCAAATGCTTCTATCTTGTTTAAAAGAAAGAAATAAGTGTATTAAATTTTTGCACAATCTAATACACTTTTATATGTATTTTATATTTATTTTATAAATATTTATATTTATAAAATTTATATTAATTTTGTAATTATTTTATATGTATTTATATATATATATATATATATATATATATATATATATATATATATATATATATATATATATATATATGGTGTTCGGCTTGGTTCGGGTATTTTCCCACGTCATTGTAGTTCTTTTAAAGTTGTAGCAACGTTTCAGCAGAATCTCATCTGCCATCATCAGGCTTCTGTATAGTGTCCGTCTGTGGGTCAGACTTTTACAGTGGTTTCAGATTTAAATTTGGGGCAGCCTATTGCTGTGCCAGAATGGTTTTTTCTTCATCCTGATTGGTTGGGAGTCTTGGTCTGTGTTTATTGGTCTCGGAGTTTGCTGTGTTCTGCTTGATGGGTGTTTCTGATATCTTCTGTCTGTTTTTTGGCTCTTTTTGTATCTTGATTGGCTGGCAGCATTGTGTTACTTTAATGGAGGTCTTTAGTGCAGCTTGGCTTCGGGTAAATGGACGGCTATAATTAGTTAGGAAGCTGGGTTTCATCTGGGTGCCTGGTTGGGGTGTGTTTGAGCTGGAGGTATCAGGGGGGATCTGTTTGTGCCCAGGTGTTTGCCTGGCTTGTGGTGTGGAGATTTTTTTGTTTGTGAGTGCAGGCTTCCAAATGATTGACAGCCTGGTGGAATCATCTCTTCTGTTCATGCTTTCTGGTCTTTTTTCAATCTCTATGGCTTCTCTGATGACTCTGTGGCTAGGGTTTTCCATAGTGGCCAGGGTTTTGGTGCCATTGAAGTTGATGCTATGACCTGTAGCTTCCATGTGTTGGACTAGTGAGGAAGTGTGTTCCAGCTTTTTGACTGCATTTTTGTGTTCATCCAGGCGGGTACTTATTCTTCTATTGGTCTGTCCAATGTATGTGGCCGGGCATGATGCACAGGGGACTTCGTATATCGCCTTGGTTTTCCAGGTCAATTTTATCTTTGGGGTTGCTAAGGATGGCTGCTATTTTTCTGTCTGTTTTGAAGGCAGTCCTGATGTGATGTCTGTGTAGTACCTTACTAATTTTGTCTGTATACATGTATCATACCATACATGTAAGTACCCGCGAAAACTTAAGAAAACAAATATCAAACCTCTACGGGGAGGAAATAAACAGCCAGATCAAAACCTACGAGAAACTGGAAATTAAAAGAGCAGGAATACTATGTGACCTCCAATTCCTACGCAGCTGCAGAGACAACAATACTACACCAACCTGCTTCAAATTAACATTTCATCAAAGCACAGCAGCCACTAAACGTATCCTGAAAAGAACTGAAATGGCTTTACTACGGAACGAGCTCCACAGTAAGAGATTCCGATTAGATCAGTTAAACAAAGATTTGCTAGCACTACACCTGGAACTGAGCAGCAAAATCCACCCTCTACTTTGGGACAAGATAAAACAACTTACAACTTGGAGAGCTGATTCTGAAGGTATTTACAAACAGGAAAAATTATTGAAAAAATTAAAGAAATTAGAACATGACAAGAAAACCCCCAACAACTCACAACAACACCTGAAACAATTAGTGCACAACGTTTCCAACAGAGAACTCACCAAAACAGAAACAGATGTTCTAACCAAAGGATTCAATTATGCTATAGCACCCCAAAAAATCCCCACAGAATCCATCATATGTGCAGTAGAATCCAGCCTAACTAAATTAAATACAGATGAAGCTGATAAAATAAGACACCAAGTTACCAATATCCTATGCACAAGCAAGCCACCCAAAAGCAACTTACAGAAAAATGAAATTAAAGCACTACAAACCCTGAAAAGAGATAGCAGCATAATCATCCTCCCAGCAGACAAAGGAAATGCCACTGTAGTAATGGACAGAAAAGACTACGAAACAAAATTGACAGACCTACTCCAAGACTCCACATACAAACCCATAAACACAGACCCAACCACATATCTGGAAAAATTAACCAAGAAGAAAATTATAACCAGCCACATAAGCAAAGAGATCCAACACACGATTATACCCAGAGAGAAATCTTCCAGATGCCCCAAACTATACGGCCTCCCAAAAATACACAAAGAAGGCATACCTCTCAGACCCATAGTCAGCTCCAGAGGAGCACCACTACAAAACCTAGCCAAATACCTAGCAAAGCAGCTACAGCCCCATGCTGAAACAGCAGCTTCACATGTACAAAACTCATACCACTTCTTGGAAATGATCAAAGATCTACACGTGGAGCAAGAAGATCTGCTTGTAAGTTTTGACGTGGTTTCCCTATTCACTCAAGTCCCGATAAAAGAGACCCTTGAAATCATCAAAAATAAATACCAACCAGCCAAACACCTCATGGAACTAACAGAACACTGCTTAACCAACACATATTTCATATACAAAGGACAAAGATACAAACAAATAGAAGGAGCCCCCATGGGATCACCACTGTCACCTGTCATTGCTAACCTGTTCATGGAAGAATTCGAATGCAGAGCCCTGGCCAATGCCATCCTCAAACCCAAACTATGGTTAAGATACATCGATGACACATTCGTGATTTGGCCCCATGGACAAGAAAACCTAAACAATTTCCTAACACACCTAAACAGCGCACACCCCAAAATCAAGTTCACCATGGAAACAGAAACAAACAAACAACTACCATTCCTAAATGTACTAATCTACAAAAAAACAGATGGCACACTAGGACACACCATATACCAGAAGAAAACACACACCAACCGCTACCTCAACGCCCAATCCCACCACCACCCAGCACAGATAAACTCCGTGGCTAAAACACTAATTACCAGAACCAAACGCCTGGCAGACAAGACACACATTAAGGCTGAACTATGCACCCTGACTAAAGTACTGACAGCCAACGGCTTCCACAAAAGCAAAATCACCAGCTTGATCCACAAAAACACACTGAAACATAATAGAGACCCAGAAGATGAACAGACCTATGGAACAGCTGTCCTGCCCTACATAAGAGGTACTACAGACAAAATTAGTAAGGTACTACACAGACATCACATCAGGACTGCCTTCAAAACAGACAGAAAAATAGCAGCCATCCTTAGCAACCCCAAAGATAAAATTGACCTGGAAAACCAAGGCGTATACGAAGTCCCCTGTGCATCATGCCCGGCCACATACATTGGACAGACCAATAGAAGAATAAGTACCCGCCTGGATGAACACAAAAATGCAGTCAAAAAGCTGGAACACACTTCCTCACTAGTCCAACACATGGAAGCTACAGGTCATAGCATCAACTTCAATGGCACCAAAACCCTGGCCACTATGGAAAACCCTAGCCACAGAGTCATCAGAGAAGCCATAGAGATTGAAAAAAGACCAGAAAGCATGAACAGAAGAGATGATTCCACCAGGCTGTCAATCATTTGGAAGCCTGCACTCACAAACAAAAAAATCTCCACACCACAAGCCAGGCAAACACCTGGGCACAAACAGATCCCCCTGATACCTCCAGCTCAAACACACCCCAACCAGGCACCCAGATGAAACCCAGCTTCCTAACTAATGATAGCCGTCCATTTACCCGAAGCCAAGCTGCACTAAAGACCTCCATTAAAGTAACACAATGCTGCCAGCCAATCAAGATACAAAAAAGAGCCAAAAAACAGACAGAAGATATCAGAAACACCCATCAAGCAGAACACAGCAAACTCCGAGACCAATAAACACAGACCAAGACTCCCAACCAATCAGGATGAAGAAAAAACCATTCTGGCACAGCAATAGGCTGCCCCAAATTTAAATCTGAAACCACTGTAAAAGTCTGACCCACAGACGGACACTATACAGAAGCCTGATGATGGCAGATGAGATTCTGCTGAAACGTTGCTACAACTTTAAAGAACTACAATGACGTGGGAAAATACCCGAACCAAGCCGAACACCATACATGTAAGTACCCATGAAAACTTAAGAAAACATATATATATATATATATATATATATATATATATATATATATATATATATATATATATATATATATATATATAGATGTATTATATTTATATGTATTACACTTTAACCTTTGACTGTCTACTATTGACCTCACCCCTTTCCTAAGAGGTCTGTAGGGGGCAAGCATAAGCGCACCAACGTGCCTACCGTCCCTGTCCTATTGTTTCTTTTATTTTCTTATATGTACCCATTTCATGTATTCATAACTATGTATATACTTATACCTATTATCTTGAAGCGATTGACAAATCAAAATAAATAAATAAATAAATAAATAAATAAATAAATAATATGGATTTTTAAATTTTAGCTATCCTCATTATCATTTTACATGCTCTAAATTTATCCCCCCCTACCAAAAAAAGTTAAAATGTAAACTCATAAATTAATAAACTCAGTCCAGTGCTGTTAATCATGACAGCGTGGGAACATAAGTTTCATTTTTTTTTTTTTAAATAAACCCAATATTATGGAAATCTCATTAGTCTGATATTTAAGGTTGTGGTCATAGGGTAGAGACATCATTCACTTTCTGATGTTTTAGGCTGAACATATGTTGCTTTTGCAGCAGAAACAGCAACTCTTGTATATGAGAGAGAGGGAGGGAGAGAGGGAGGGAGATCAGCAGGTCTGACAAAACCATGCCTTATTTTGTTTAAGTACAAAATGTACTCAGGAAAAATATTCCTTTCCTCAAACATTTTAATGAGCTGCTCAATAGTTATGGAAAACTAACTATTTTATAGGTGAGAGTAGCTGGATATGGATGGTTCTTAAACCTTGAAGGGAAGCACTTGATTCTCTAACTACTATTGAAGATCTAACTTGTAAAAACAAAAGAAGAGCCTTGCAGAATCATGCTGAATTTTTATTTAATCCTGCATTCAGTTTTCCGATTTATTTGCAAGCCAGATTCATTTGCCCATTGTTTGCCCACAGCAGCTCCAGTATAATAGGATCTTGCCTTTCACAAAGGAGTTGGGTTTCCATTCCAATTAGCTTGATGGACCTGTACACCATATACCATCAACATTTCTCCCTCATCACCCTCGCCCCCCTCTCTCTCACACACACACATACACAAAGTTTGTTTCCAATGTCCCATGAGCTTGTGACATTTAACTGAGACTTACAAAATGAATCACAATTGCCTGGATTCACTGAGCATACTAAAACATCTCAAAGGTCCAAATGCCGGATCTAAACAAAAACAAGCTTACTCGCTCTGGAACCAAAAAAGGGATAATAATAGAGGTTTGACAACATGAATTTTAGCTTCAGTGTATAAGTACTGACAACACATTAAGCTCAAACAGAATAAACTATAATGTGATTCAGCATCCTGGCCGAAACACAAGCATTTTCAAAATTCTCTTAAGTTTGCCAAGGATTATCACAGACAGGTTAACTTTTTTAAAAGTCTAACCTAGTGTAGAAGAACTGCTGGTGAGGGGAAGTTGACTGTCAAAAATATGAAGGTAAGGCAACGGTAGAATATCTCTAAACATTGAAAAGAAGGGAGGTACGGTAATAATTTCCCAGCTTGATTGTACAAGGTTGGAGTATTGATCTCATAGGAAAAGAAGTTTAGCATTATATAGAAAATGAAATTGTAGAAGAAACAGCCATTATTGGGGCCCAAGAAAAGCAGCTGTAGAAAAATTTCTTCATCTTTTGTTATTGTGTTTCATTGACATTCACAATTCTATAGCCTGGGCACTCTTGAGAATTCTTAGTATTAGTGGTAGATATGATAGCAATTCATGAATCAGTTAAAACTATAACAACAACAATAATACAGTATCAGTTATTGGTCTATTAACTGCAAGGCCACATTGTGGACATAAGAGCCTTCTTCCTTGAACTTCATTCAGAAGGTGACTATTCTTCTGTTTATAGCATAGGTAGTCCTCAACTTACAACAGTCTATTTAGTGACCATTTGAAGTTACAAAGGCATTGAAACAAGTGACGTATGACCATTTTTCACACTTATGACCATTGCAGCTTCCCCATGATCATGTGATTTATATTTGAATGCTTGACAATTTTCCACTTCTTCCAAGTTCATCATAGCAGAGATATGAAAATTGCTGATTGGCTCATTCTTTGCATAAACATGAATAGGCTAGTAGCAACTACGATAGGATATTTTGTTTGGATAAATCAGTTCTTTGAGAAGCAAACACGAGGAAAATGGAGCTCCTTCTGTCGGTCTACATCCATTCCTAAGCATGCACGAATATCACATTTTGGTGATAGGCTCTTGAAGTCAACATCCACCTCAACCTAAACTACCCACCACCCACCATCACCCAAGACTAGGCACGCACGCCCCCAACTACCTCAATCCCAACTGCTGCCGGACTTAAATGCAAACTACTCAATGCAAGAAGCCTCGTGAATAAAATACCTGAATTTCTCATCCTCTTAAATATGGCTAACTTCGACATTATATTTGTCTGTGAAACATGGCTCAATGCATCTCTCCCCGACTCCATTACCACAGTAAGAGACTATCATGTTTACCGATCAGATCGTGAAAATCGTCGAGGAGGTGGTGTTGCTATATTCTATAAAAAATCCTTACATCTAAAAAATATCCAAGTTAACCAGGAGCTTGCCCTTCCTGAAACCATCATCTGTGAACTATCCTTAAATATCACAATTCGATTCTTACTATGTTACAGAGCACCTGATTATGACATCGAACATGTAAACAAGCTAAATACACTACTAACATGGGCTACATCCTGCCCATACCCTTTTATCTTTCTTGGAGATTTCAATCTACCTCATATCGACTGGACCCTAAATAATTGTACAACTGAAATCATACACACAACCTTCTACAATGCTATTACAAATCTAGGTCTTGAACAACTAGTAACCAACAACACTAGACTGAACAACTGCCTCGATCTCATCTTCTGCAATAGTTTGAATTTAATTTACGGAATACAAACCAAAGAACCCTTTTCCAGTAGTGACCACAATATGATTGACTTTTGCCTCAACATACGTCCACACAAAAATCACCACAATGATGTCATCCCTAATTGTAACTTCAAAAAAGGTAACTATGATCTTATAGATAACGATCTCTCATCCCTCGATTGGCAATCTCTATTCACTGGATGCAATACTGTTGAAGACCATTACAACATTTTTTTACTTGAAGTCAAAAGAGTCATCAAACTATATGTTCCAACAACAACTCCAAAAACAAAACAAAAAAGCAGATTACCCATATCAATAAGGAAACTTCAATCCAAAAAGAGATCACTCTGGCGGAAAAACAAATCTGGTCACGTTGCTAATTTCAAAAACCGATACAAAAATTTATGCCACCAGATAAAGACCGAATGCACCAATTATCACATTAAACAAGAGGAAAACCTTCTAAGCACCAATTCCACCCGTGCTTTTTACAATTTTGTAAACAACAAACTAAAAGACTCAAGGTCCATCCCTCCCTTGATAGGACCCGATGGTAAAGACTGCAGCGACGACACCATTAAAGCCAACATCTTTAACACATTCTTCGGCTCAGTGTTTGTAAACAGTAATGGATCATGCCCAATGTTTCCTAGCCGTACCACAGATAACAACAATGATCTAATACATATCGATTTTACAGTAGACAACGTTGAAAAAGCACTACGCAACCTAAAACCATCTCTATCTATTGGACCGGATGGAATATGTGCCTACTTCTTAAGAAAGCTATCCACTGCCATAGCCAAACCTCTAAGCATAATCTTTGAAAAATCTTTCAGGACCAGCTCCTTGCCTAACCTATGGTTACAAGCCACAGTCATCCCTATCTTCAAAAAGGGAGACCCAAGCCTAGTTGAAAATTACAGACCAATCTCCTTATGCTGTGTCACCTGTAAAGTCATGGAATCAATTATTAACCAATCCATCATCCTCCATTTAGAGACAAACAACCTACTCTCCAATAAACAATTTGGTTTCAGAAAAAACTATCCTGTAATCTGCAACTCTTACACTGCAAAAACATATGGACTACACAACTCGACCAGGGCAAAGCAATAGACGCAATCTACATAGACTTCTGCAAAGCCTTTGATTCAGTGGTACACGACAAACTACTCCTAAAAATAAAATCTTATGGTATCTCTGGACAACTGAATAACTGGATAGAAGCATTCCTGTCAAACAGACAACAAATGGTCAAAATTGGGAACGCCCTATCTAATCCAGTACCTGTCAATAGTGGTGTTCCCCAAGGCAGTGTTCTAGGACCAACTCTCTTCATAATCTACATAAACGACCTTTGTGATCATATCAAGAGCAATTGCGTTCTCTTCGATGATGATGTAAAGCTGTTCAATACCACAGACAATACTACTACCCTACAAAAAGACCTAGACTATGTATCTGAATGGTCTAACATATGGCAACTTCAAATCTCAACAAATAAATGCTCTGTCTTACATATTGGTAAAAAAAAATCAGAAAATAAAATACAAGCTGAATAGTCAAGATCTTGTTGATGACCCAAGCTCTGTAAAGGACCTGGGAATACTCACCTCTAATGATCTAAGTGCTAGAGCCCACTGCAACTACATAGCCAAAAAGGCATTAAGAGTTGTTAACCTAATCCTACGTTGCTTTTTCTCTGGTAATATCTCACTACTAACCAGAGCATACAAAACATTTGCTAGACCAATACTCGAATACAGTTCATCAGTCTGGAATCCTTATTACGTATGTGATATTAACACAATTGAGAAAGTCCAGAAGTATTTCACAAGAAGAGTTCTCCACTCTTCTACCCGTTGTAGAATACCTTATGCCACCAGACTCGAAATTCTAAAACTAGAAAACCTCGAATTACGCCGTCTTCGGTCCGACTTAAGCATGGTATATAAAATCATACATTGCAATGTCCTACCTGTCAATGAATACTTCAGCTTTAACCATAACAACACAAGAGCACACAACAGATACAAACTCAAAGTAAACCGCACCAAACTTGATTGCAGGAAATACGACTTCAGCAATAGAGTGGTCAATGTCTGGAATACTCTCCCCGACTCTGTAGTCTCTTCCCCAAACCCCAAAAACTTTAACCTTAGACTGTCTACTATTGACCCTTTCCTAAGAGGTCTGTAGGGGGCATGCATAAGCGCACCAACGTGCCTACCGTCCCTGTCCTATTGTTTCTCTTATTCTTTTATTTTTCTTATATGTACCCATTTCATATATTCACAACTATGTATACACTTGTACTTATTATCTTGTAAACAATTGGCAAATCAAATAAATAAAATAAATAAATATTAAAATTCTTCAAGTTTTACTCAGTGCCAATGCCTATATTCACTGCCCTTTGCCATTTAAATTTGTCTGTCTTCTTAATAATGTAATATCATAATGCTACAAAGAATACTACTGTTGCACACTTGTGGTCCGGCACTGTACTGAAAAAAATGGGACTATTAATTTTCATTATTGTGGAAATTATTGTTCTATGAATGCTTCTTAAAACCACATTAGCCTTTTTTATTGCAACATTACACAGATTGCTTACATGTCCTTGTAATCAATTATACAAGCTTGTATGTGTTCGTGTTATATAGTACATGTGGGAAGTATAGTAAACACTGATCACTCTATAAATATTAAATATTCAGATGCTAATAACATGAGATTACTTATTAGATTTAAATGCTTAGTGGGTTTTTTGTACAATTTATTGTAATGTATGAAGAGTTCCAATGAGTCCAGTAATTGTTGTTAATAGTGTTGTATCCTAATTCTTTTCAGAACATTGCATATTTTCAGCCAAAAATTTAGTTTCTTCATGCAATTAACTCCATTACTTTATGGTATAGATGGAATTAATATGGATGTTGATTACAATTCTATGCAATTCTCTGCTCAATGTTGTCTGAATTTTTTATAAGTATGTAAGTAGAAATTTGTGTTTCAATGTTTAAATTGTAGTGATGATCCATCTGAACCATTTTCTTATATTTTCCTTTAAAAAAAAAAGAAGTCAGTTTCTGTACCAAGATGGAATTTGAATGTTGATTCCAAATCCTGGGGTTTCTTTGTATTATCAATTAGTAATTGTTCTTCTCTTGAATCAAAGAATCATGGTGTATAGGCTGCTGTTTACAGAAGTGCATAATGTAGCTTTAAATTTCATTGGGAAACTAAACAAAACCTCTGGCCTTAAGGCTGCATGTTCAAATGCTACAGTCCCACAGTGCATTACACTAGTCAACACTCCTTTTCAAATGCCACCCGCATAACAATTAACCTCCCTTCAACCTTGAGGTCTCTGATTAGTGATGGCCTATTGTTTAAGTTCCATTAACATAGCCCCTGTGTTGCCCCATTCTCACTCAAATGGACTAATCAAATCAGTCACCAAGGTCTTAAGCTCAAGGTCCAACCTCTTTAGTGATCAGTGGCTTTCAATTTAAAGAGAATGGTTTATGTGACCAATACAGTCACAATGCACATGGGTTAGCATGGAAAAACATCTCTAATGATCCCAATCTGTGGAATATCAAGAGCCTCTGGAACCCACAATATGAGAATATATCTCAATGCATACAAGAAAAATTACAATATCAATGGGAGAAGTCATTAATGCATCCAATTGCATCTAGCTTGTATATGAATGAGCAGTCATCCATTGATCTCTGCTTCATTTCATGATTTCAAAGTTTATTGCAACCTTCCTCAGTAAAGGACAGGGATGGCAGGATTTGTAGTCTATGGCATCCAGAAAATTCGAGGTTGGGGGAGGCTGGTTTACTTAAGTGTTAGAGAAGAGGAGCATGAGAAAATGGAGCATGTTTCAGCCTCTTTTTCCCAATTTTTGTTCATCTATTTACAATAGCATATTTCTATGTCTGAAATGTGAATGTTGTTTATTTTCCTAAATATAACAGTAAATACAGTGTAGCTAATCTACCAAGGCTACTATTATAATTTGGGGTGTGTGAAAAAGTTGATCTCATTCGTATAAAATGATAACTCGCTATTATGCAGCTTGGTAGATATCTGAGATTTATAATTAAAATTGCTGTAAGCATTATTTTTCTGATTCTCCCCCCCCCCCTTTTAATTTCTTCCAAAGAAATGAATGTTTATAATGTACCTGACTGGGATGCTACAGCTGGGATGCCATGGAAAACCAAAACTGTCTCATATACATAAAAACTAATATGATATTTTTTCTTCTAATATATAGATAGATAGATAGATAGATAGATAGATAGATAGATAGATAGATAGATAATAGATATAGATATAGATATAGATTAGATATAGATATAGATATAGATATAGATATAGATATAGATATAGATAGATAGATATAGATAGATATAGATATATAGATATATAGATATATAGATATATAGATATATAGATATAGATATATAGATATATAGATATATATATAGATATTGATATCTGAGAAAACCCAATACTAAAAACAGGTGTTGTGGCATAGTGACCAGGGGCCCCTTTCTCCTTTTGCTCCTCCCCTGTTTGTCTTTCAACTGTAAAAGCAGAACAAGAAGTTCGGTAATTAATGAACGAACAATTTTCAGAGGAACCCTCTGAATGCACCATGTTCAAGAGCTGTCCCCTGCCCCAAATCAGGAATTTGTACTAAATATAAAACACATGCACCAAAGACAAATTCTTTGTGTATCCAATCACACTTGGCCAATAAAGAATTCTATTCTATTCTATTCTGTTCTTTTCTGTTCTGTTCTGTTCCGTTGCGTTGCGTTGCGTTGCGTTGCGTTCTGTTCTATTCTATTCTATTCTATTCTATTCTATTCTATTCTATTCTATTCTATCCCATAGTCTAATTTTTACATAGATCACAGGGAATATTCTAAATAATAATAGATAGGAGTCTTTCATTGAACAGCCTTTGAGAAGAAGGGAGATTTTGTGTTAAAATGCAGGTTGCTACAATTACCATAGCTAATCTTAACTGATCTCAAAAGCTATAAATGGTCAGACCTAGCTATTATTTATGTTAATGTTTATATGAAAGATGCCAGGAAATCTCTGGACTTAGGAACTAACCCATGATCCAGAAGAAAGTAATGGCAAAATACCGCAATATTGACGTGAAGCAAAATGCGTGTAGGAAATATCATTGGAAAAAACTGCATGTAGCTATAAAAGAATAGAAAATATTATTAATAGCAGAGAATATTTGTAGCTCAGGATTTAACTGTGGAATCTTTGGTGCCCTCTGAGCTAGGTGCCCTCTGAGCATTTCATTTGTAACACTGATGATGTTATTTAGTTTGGTAATGAAATGTCTGCAAGAAAGCAACCAAGCTCAGAATGCACCAATGATGCAACACCTCTAAATATTGAATTTTATCCCCTGATAAAGGAGCAGGAGTATATTAAGGACCAATATGATAAAAGAGCAGGAGTATATTAAGGACCAGTATGATAAAGGAGAAAAAGGAGCAGTCAAAAAGGAGGATGTTGGGACTGTTGCATTTTAACAACAGTTGCATTTTAACAACACATGGAGGGCGACTGGCATCCCATGCCTAAATAATTAGAGCTTAGGCAGATTTCTTGCTAATGTTCTTCCATTAGCCAGAACAAAAATAGACAAAAAAAGAACCTTTACTTTTAAAAACTCCACTACTAAACATATTTCAACAAGGCATCTGTAGACACATAACTATGTCTAACTTCTTCAGCTAAACTTTCTTCTATGGCAGGGATTTTATTACAAAGGAATTTTATGTTGGAATTGAAATTAGTCCCTCCTTACTTACTTAGATGGACTACTTTAGAGGCTTATGCTGAATATGTATGTGTGTGTGTGTGTGTGTGTGTGTGTGTGTGTACATATACACACATACATACATACATACATACATACATACATACATGTTTTCTTAAGTTTTTGTGGGTACTTACATGTATACAACTTTTAAAGTTGTAGCAACGTTTCGGCAGAATCTTATCTGCCATCATCAGGCTTCTGTATTGTGTTCGTCTGACTCAGACAGAAAGTCTGAGATTCTGCCGAAACGTTGCTACAACGTTAAAAGCACAACTACAATGACATGGGAAAATACCCGAACAAAGCTGAATACCATACATATATATAAATAAATATATATATATATTTGTTTTCTTAAGTTTTCGCGGTACTTACATGTATGATATTCAGCTTTGTTGGGTGTTTCCACGTCATTATGGTTGTGCTTTTAAAAGTTTAACAACGTTTGGCAGAATCTCATCTGCCATCATCAGGCACAATACAGAAACCTGATGATGGCAGATGAGATTCTGCCAAACGCTAACTAAACTTTAAAAGCACAACTATAATGACGTGGGAAAATACCGAACAAAGCTGAATGCCATTTTTATATATATAAAATTATATATATAAATATATATATATTTGTTTTCTTAAGTTTTCGCAGGTACTTACATGTATGGCATTCAGCTTTGTTCGGGTATTTTCCCATGTCATTGTAGTTGTGCTTTTAAATCAGAAGCCTGATGATGGCAGATGAGATTCTGCCGAAACGTTGCTACAACTTTAAAAGCACAACTACAATGACGTGGGAAAATACCTGAACAAAGCTGAATGCCATATATATATATATATATATATATATATATATATATATATATATATATATATATATATATATATATATATATATATATCGATCGATCTTTGGTTATTCGGGTTTTCTCCCGCATAAAGTTGGAAGTATCTAGGCGACGTTTCGATGAAGTCTCATTCATCATCTTGTGTCTTCAGCTTTGTGCTTCTCAGAGTAATGTGAGCTTGCAGCTGAGTAACCCGAATAACCAAAGATCCACATACAAATACCCGCGAGAACCTCAGAAAACACACACAAACACACACAAACACACAAACACACAAACACACAAACACACACACACACACACACACACACACACACACACACATATATATATATATACCGTATTTGCCGGTGTATAAGACGACTTTTTTGCCCTGAAAAACATGCCTCCAAGTGGGGGGGTCGTCTTATACGCCGGCAATACGTTGTTGTCACTCGGTGCAAGAGCGATAGGGGCGGAGCTCCGCAACTTGCGAAGCCCCTTCAAGCCCAGCCGGAGTCTCTCTTCCTCCTCCTCCCCCCCCTCCACCCAGCTCGGGGCGCTTGCGGAGGCCAATCTGGAGGTGGTGTGGGGGTGGAGCGGGAGGGTCTCTGGCGGGGCCGCTTCGCCCAGCCAGCCCCGAGCCGCGTAATGGCCCAGGGAGTGGGGGGGAGAAGGTGGTGGGGGTGGACTGTGGCGCCCCTCCTTCTGGGCAGCGAGGTGGGGCCAGCAATTTGCTCCTCCCGCTTCTCCCTCCCTCTTTGAAAGACCAGGAGGGCTGTGCTTGGGGCGGCGGGGGGGTGTCCTTGGGAAGTTCCTGATGGGACCCTGCTGGGCAGGGCCACCCGGCTCCCGAGCTGCTTTCCAGGGTCCCCTTGGGAAGAAAAGGGTCCGGTGGGTGGTGGAAGAAGGCGAGGGACCTCCTCCCACCCGTCCCATCCCTCCTCTTGTCCCCTCCTCCCCTCCCCGCTTAAGAGAGAAAGATCCGCCTCCCCGGCACCGAGCTGCCACCCGGCGCCGCGTCTCCCGGCCAGCGCACGCTTGCGACTTGGGATCCGGCCAAGCTACTTTAAAACCGAGCGGAGGCCAGAGATAGCCGGAATTACCCTCCACACCACACACACACACACACACACACACACACACACACACAGAGGGGGGGGAGAGGGAGAGAGAGTTGGCAGCTGTCCATCCCCCACCCTTGGAGTCCCAATGGCACGCATGCGGGGGCTGCTTAAGGGAGGAGGCCTTTCACTTTCCCCCAGGGGGAGGGGTCAGGTGCGTCACTTTCACTTGCAGGCAGCAGCGCGGCCTCTCCTTTCCCTTCCCACCCACCCACCCACTCTGCTCATGCGAGCGGACCGGCAGGCTCCAGGCTTTGCCTCCATCCCTCACCTCCTTCCATCCCCCTCCACCCCCCCAGTGGCAGAAACTTCGCTGCACGTGGGGACAAGTGGAGGGGGTGGGAGAGCAGCGACGCTGCTCAAAGCTGAGAAAGCGCCATCCTTGCTTTTGCGCTTCGGGAAGAGTTCCTGTTTTTTGTTTTTTTGTTTTTCTCCCAGGAATGGGATGCTGCTCGTGCGATTTTGTAAGTTTGGGAGGGTCGTCTTATACGGCGAGTATATAACAAACTCTATATTTTGAGTGGAAATGTTGGGGGCTCGTCTTATACGCCCAGTCGTCTTATACGCCCAGTCGTCTTATACGCCGGCAAATACGGTATACACACACACACACACACACACACACAGAGAGAGAGAAGACGCACACACACACACATATATACACACAAGTTGAAATTCAATGTTTATAAACCACTTAAAACAACAAAATGTTGTTTTAAACTAGATGTTTATACAACATCTAGTTGTATAAATAAATAATATCTATAATGTTTTGACCACTTTTCTTTTGAGGAGAATATTTAAAGTATGGTATTTTTATAACAAGTGATAACCCTATCTTCCAGAGAAAATGTCTAGATTTTCATATCTAAAAATGGGCTGCATCATTTAAAGAGGATCAGATACAAACAATGCCTAAAATATTCCATCTTCAAAAACAGCTGTTACAGTTACTTCAAAAACAGCTGTTTTGAACATCTTCAAAAACAACTTTAACAGTGAATAAATAAAATGATTGGTTATGAACAACATAATCTTCCATTGTTGATAATGCTGCATCTATTTGTAGATCTTATGACAGAAGTGAGTTAATATGTCATTCCCTTCTTTTCTGCTGGGCCAAAGTAATACAGATTTAAAGCCAAAGTATTCCTGCTCTGTCTCCTCAGTAGATTATGGATGGGAGTAAAGGCATATCCTAGAGAGTAAATGCTAACAGCATTTGTACTTTGTTAGGCCCTAAGTACATAAATTTGTAATTGTTTATGTCTATACAACCTAACTTTGAATATGCAGTTTTATTAAACGTATCATATGTTTTGCTAGTATGAAAAACATTGAAAACAGGCAGGGATGCAACATATTGGTCCTTAATATACTTTTAATCAAAGGTTTAGAAGACTGTTTCAATATATTAATCAATGCATGATTTACACAATCTTGCAAGTACGTACAAATGGTCTGCAAGTGGGTACATGAGTATGACTATCTGCCATTCTAAAAAATTAAACTTCCATGTTCACAGCCATAATTCAAAGATATTCTGAACAAGCAAGCAAATGAAATGTGTTGAGTGGACATCTATCTTTCCATACACAGTACATTCTTCACTTTGAAGAGTTACTAGAAAACAGTCCTGTGATTGAAGAATTATTTATTCAATCCCAGGTTACTGTGAAAAAAACCATAGAGGCAACACGATAGTTGATATCATCTCAAAACATTATTGAACACAGAGACAGAAAATACATAGGTTGTCAGGATCAAAGTGTTGCCCAGTATTTGTTATTAATTAAAGATTATTTTGAAATTAGTGTCATTCACTGCAGTTTTGTCATTTCAGAAATATAGAATTTTGGCAGTTTTTCCTCTTTCCTGGGTAATGTATTTATTTGGTTACTCAGATTGTTTTTCTATTCAAGGCATATAGCTAATGAAAATATGTTTGGGGGTTTCGGGGGGCATTCAAAATTTTATGCAGCGCTAATTGAGGCACATCTTATCTAGACAGATTTGAAGTTGATTTTAAATTCAGCTCAGAGTCTCTTCCCAGTATGGTACCTGATCCTTAATTTCAAAAGAAAAGGTAGAAAAAAAATTTATACTTCAAGCACTTCAGCAATTTAACAAAACATACATCAGGCAGGACTAAGAAATGTTTCACATTCCCTAGCCATTGTTTCTGTGACAACATCTCAAGGCTGTGACTCTCCCCCTAAACACACATAGGCACACTATCTACCTCCTGTTGCTCTTTTGTTATGGAAGAAACTTGTGGTTTAGAGGCTGATTATTAGTCTTTTATTTTCTCTCAAAGTCCCTACTCAACTAGATCATCCCCTATTTTGGTTCTCTTTTAAGAAAAACAAAACAAAATAAATACCCCTTTCCAACTCCTTTTCAGAAGCCTTCTTACTATCATCATTCTCTCTTTACACAACAAGAAAGAGAATATAGAAGAAATCTTGTGGGGGTTTTTTCAAAAAGAGAAATCAACAAAAGATGCAAACAACATTTAACATTAGGAAGGTTTAAGCTGATTTTAACCACTTATGGCTGCTTTGCAAAACTCTCCTGAGAATATTCTCCACGGTGGGACTATTTGCTTTTTGGCATGATAATGTGGCAGCCATTTTGAATGGCAAAGGCTCAATTCAAGCAATACACACTAAATCCTCAGAAAGTGTTGCTTCCTTTGAAAAGGGGAAAAAAGCTGGTCTTCCACCTTGAAAAGAAATGACCACATACATTTTATATATTTACATTTTTTTTTAAAGAAAGTAGGGACTGCCTATTCTTTGGCTGCCAATTCATTGATAGAAACTATGTTCTTTACTAAAAAGGACAGTTAATTATTAAATGTCCCAGTCCCCCACCCCAAAAATGGAATTCTCCTTTCTGTAAATCTGTGTTGCATTTATCATCTGGAATGTATTTGCAACATTCATAGTGCTTCTGCAGCCTGAAACTGCAGCTGCTACTAATCAGAGTTGATCTGCCAAACCTGGTCTTGAAGAAACATCAGCTGGTGAGACTGCCAACTTTCTTATCAACACTCCTCAGAGGGGCTGTATTACATCCGCTCTCTGGAAAAGCTGTTTGTTCTCAGTTCAGTTCCAGCTGTAATTCAAGATGGCATTTTGATCCACAAGGCCCTTGGAGGTTTAAGTCCAGTGTAAGATAGTGTGCCTCTATGACAACTTTTTGACCTAGCATTACAAAGACCCATTGGGTTACATATGTAAACTGTGTCTAGGAAGGAATCTCACGAAAGAATAAAAATGTGCTTGAAATTTTCTAAAGGTGTTCCATGGTTTGTTGGTTTGTTGGTTTTTTGCAGTACTTTAAGCCAATTTAATCTTAATATTTATCCATTATAATTCCCTTATATTTTGCAATATATTTATCATTTTACATTTTTCTAACAACCTAGCCATTACGGACCCTATAAAAGATCATTTGGGGAATGGAGATAGAAAGGTAATGACTCACCCAAGTCCCCTAAGACTATTGCTGATCCTATTTAAATTTGAGCTTACCATGGTTAAAATCAGTTAACTGCCAATTGGCTACACATACTTTTCCTAAATTGTCTCTAAAGCCCTTTATATCTTACATAGTGAAAAAATGCAAGTTAATTTTGCTACCATATTGTCTATGTTATTTTATTGTATTCTCAAATGTGAGGAACTGTTATTTATCTTACCAGACTAGGAATGTCACCAAATTTTATGTTTCCTGTCTTGGAAATATGAATCTTAAGCAGTCATAATATTTTCTTCTAGTAAGAAGTGAATATTTGCTTCTAGTAAGGAGCCCCCAATTTTTCCAGTGGCTCAGATTACTATAGGATTTGAATGTGAAGTGAAAAAAATAAACTTTTATCTTAATAGTTATTTGTTGATCCAGCTCTCACGCTTTCAATGGAAATTTGCAGGACTTATTTTTATGTATGCTTAGTCAGAAAACGCATCTCACTTTTATTGAAAATATTAAAAAATACCAACTTGATTGATATTGATTTTCAATAAGCTCCACTTTTTTTTCCCAAGTGGCAGACATTTTGCATAATCTGAAAATGACCAGGCAATTAGTTATTTTGCATGCTAACTACATTTGGTATTATATTTTTCCTACTCCCTGGCTACAATAGCCATCAGGCTGGGGATCATTTCTGCTATAGTTAACCATGGTCAAGATATGGAGACAGTGATGTCTTCATTTTAAACATTTACACTGGGTTCAATCTATCTTTCTTTCTAAAATAAGTCTTATAGGTGGAAAGATGCAGCAGACTTTCAGCAGTGTTTGCTTTAACTACTATCAGAAAGAAAACCATCGGTTCCTCTGTTGGCAGCCTTACTCAGTCTAGGGACCTAAGAGAGATGCCTCAGGCTTCTCATTGGCAGTTGCTAAGGAAACATTTTAGGAAATCTTTTTCATAAATTCATAGTAATCTTCATTTCTCAAATGTCAAGGCTAATGACTCACCCTTTGATTACAAATGGGATTTGCTACTGCAGAATTGCTGGCAGCCTTCAAAGCTAAATTGTATTTGTCGGCATTTGAAGACTTTTACCATTGCTCCCCTTGAGTGAGCAGAAGAAATACAGATACATGAATATTTACCTCTTCCTAGAGCCCATTTAGCTGACGTCCTTACAGTCAGCCAGACAAAGACATCAGCTGTTTCTAAAGGGAATGGAGAATTTGGTGACAGGACTGTTTCTGTCTCCCATCTTGTTTCAGACAGGAAAAGATACACAGATCAGCCCATGAAAACATACTACTTCATATGCTCACAATATTCACAACATGTTTGTGAGGTAATTAAAAGTTATCAACAAAACAACTTTTATTAATAATAAAACTGTTATGGGACAAAAAACATTCTTAACTAAAAAATTCCAAAAATGGTTAGTTGACTGAAAAGTAAGTTTTCATAGGAAGCAGCTTTGTTCGTCTTTAGTATCAAAAAGAATGAAGACTATTGTTGTCTTAAAAACCAACAAATGTAACAACACACACAGTAAATGTTCACTTTGCATCTAATTATGCTGATAGAACATTTGCTTTTTTGAGGTATACAGTTCCAAAGAAATTAGTTCTCGATCTGAGAAGTCTTTCAAATTTCATTTGAACTGACTTTATCATAAATATATGTACCAAGGAATATAGATTATATGTTTTTCTACAGATATAAATCAAAGACATTGATCAAGAATTACTTTCTGGAAATGAATAAATACTGATAGTAAAATATATATTTGCCACCACATGTATAGAATTTTTACTTGGCAAAATATTTTATAATCTTTGCTCTATTTCACAGTCCTGCAAGATGAATCATTAATTCTAAATGGAAACTAAGTCTGAAATATTGACACGACTAATACCATCTATTGGATTTTTACTCAAGATATGTCTGTGTTTATGTATGATGATCATTCTATACAATGTACCAAATAATGAAAAATGTAGAATGTGAAGAACTATACATAACCACTAGCTGTCTTTGAATATCTGTGCAATAGTTTCATAGAGAACGTTTTAAAGCAATAAACATTAAGACAAAATAAGATATTTATTTTAAATATATACATTTTAGAATGTTTGAGAATAATTTGAAGATAATTTTCAGGATAATTTGAGAAAGGGATGTAGTTTGGCTTCCCTTATTTTGTTCTTTCTCTTCTTTGGACTAGAATTTTATAATCTATAAAATATTCATGTTTGCACCACTAGTCCTGATTCATTGCCATTTATTTTGTGAGTCCTGCAAATTGTATTATCTCATACAATGTGTTGAACTGTTAGGCAGTACAAACCATTCACAAAATACAGAGTAGAGCAAGAATGGTCCAACCTTGGCTGGCTGGAGAATTTTAGGAGTTGAAATCCACAAGTCTTCAAGTTGCAAAGGTTGGATAGCCCTGGGCAAACTAAATACAACCTCATTTCAATTTAACATGCCCAATTTCATTTCAACACTTTTTTTTTGTCATCCTCACCTTTTCTATTTTTTTTTTTTTTTTCATTTTTCTTATGCTTTTAATTTCAATGCAAGAACTTCATGATTCAGCCTTGGAGTCTTCTACTCAATTTTGGTTGATTATGAATTTCCAAAATAGAGAGGAAGAAACAGCAGTGCCTCAGGTTTCCAATCTTCTTCTCAAATAAAACCTTTGTGCGGGTCCTTGTTGCTCTCTGAGTTTGGTTGTTTTCTTGCAAACATTTCATTCCCCAACCATGTAACATCATCAGTGTTACCTTTGTGTTTTCCATTACAACATGTGAACAGAAGAAGATTCTTATTTTCTTTTTTTAAAAATAATTTTATTGAAGAAATGTTTAGCAAGATAAAAATAAGAATTAGACAAGAAAGAAAGAAAATGAGAAAGAATAAGTGAGTAAGTAAGAAATAGAAAAGAATAAAAAGAAAAGATTATGAAAAAGTGACTTCTGATTTTTTTCAGTGATTATAAATGTACTCATATTTTACCTTCTCTCTCTAATGTTACAGTTTTTTTCATTCCTCAAGCAATGCTTTCTAGTTTTTAAACCCATAAATCACAATATTATTTTTTCTCTTTTTTTTTCCAAACAAAAAGTGCATCAGGAGTTTTCAGTCACTGATAAATGTAGCTGTTAATCTTTCTCTAAACAAACAAGTTAATTTTGCCATCTCTACTATGTCTATCATCTCAATCAACACTGTCCCCTCTTTTCTGAATGTTTCCATTTTTGTACATATAATAGTCTCATAGCAATCATCACAAATGAGAATAAACTTACATGGCTCTTTTCTGATTGACTGTCCATTAATGAAAACTCCTCATTCTTCACTGACATTGGCCAGTGTGCTTAATTGACTTCTGAATAAAAATATTTTCTGAGTTCACACAATAAACTGAACAATATATTATGTACAGTAAAAGAAAGTCACAATTAACAGGCACTGGTTTTTAACTGACCTCACTTAGGTTATTAATAGATGAGTGACATCTACCCAACCCATCAGAGCAGGGACACAGGGAATGTTGCAGATCCCACCCCCAAGGGAGATACACCTGGTGGGACCCAGAAGAAGAGTCTTCTCAATGGTGGCTCCCTCTCTCTCGAACATCATTTCCCCAGAGATTAGAACATCCCCCACTCTAATACTCCTCTGGAAGGTGCTGAAGATCTGGTTCTGCCAGTGGGCCTGAGTGGGAACCCAGAGTGGGATAAAACCCATTAAATGGCTCATCTGATCTGCTGTCGCCGGGGCAGTGAGTGGGAGGTGGGGATGATTTTGTTATATTGTACTATATTAATTTATCTGATTCTTTTTGTTAGTTTTTATTCTTTTAAATGTGGTTTTATGTTCTGTAATCTGCCTTGATTCACCATGGGTGAATAGGCGGCAATATAAATTCAATAAATAAATAATATGCAAAAGCATTTTTCATGAAAAAGTTTCTCTTTAGATGTCTAAGAAACCTAAAACAAGAGATATGAAACTGTTCTACTTCTGCTGTAGCTGAACACTGGAAATTGTTTAAGCATTTTCAAGTTTTCTATGAAAATACCCATAGCAAACGCTCCCCATTTATAATGAGTCACATAAAACCCTGAAAAATCTGACTATTGATTGATCAACAACTTTTCTTTTCTCTCCAGATAAAATTTTTCAGGGACAATATGCTGTACAGTATATGGGGATAATACAAATAAGCAAAACCGTTATTTTCCATCCCTACTAACTTCTTCCTCATTCTCCGGATTAAGGATTGCTCTATCTGAAGTTAAACTGCTGTAAATATCTTTTCAAATTAGATGAAGGGCTATATTAAAAGTTAGAACAGTTAATCAGTGGAACAACTTGCCTCCAGAGGTTGTGAATGCTCCAACACTGGAAGTTTTCAAGAAGAGATTGGATAACCATTTGTCTGAAGTAGTGTGGGGTTTCCTGCCTAAGCAGGGGGTTGGACTAGAAGACCTCCAAGGTCCCTTCCAATAGAACTCCAATTCTATTGTATCCTAAAATATACTGAAAATTAACATTCCTGATTTGTGGTATTGATTATACATGAGTAAGAAGAGCTTTGTGAACCATGGATTAGAAATACTAAAAATTGTTTACAAAACTACCAATACGAGTTTCTCCATAGTTATTTCCTATGTCATGAAAAAAAAAATATGAAATTAGACTGATTTTATCTTTTGGAATTTCTTTCTCTCCAATTTTCATTCTGAAATAATGTCAAGTAGTATATCTTCTTATTAGACGTAGTCTTACTGTTCCATCTTTATTCAACTTCATCTTCCAGATGGGAACTAATTTTCATGGTTCATAAAGTCAAATCCAACCTATGTAAGAAACCAGCACTTTTTTTTTTACTGCACGAGCAAAGCTTATAAAGCAATTGCTATTGTTTTATAAGGATTTCTATGTGTAGGACTGGTGCGCTGCAAATCCTTTAGAGCATTCATCAGGATTTTTGTTTTAAAAAATTCCACAAAGTTAAACACAATTTTAAAAGGATAAATAGCACTCAGTAGAAAAGCCAAATATTCCAAAACCTCCTTAAAGTATTCAATCATTCTTTTTCTTACAGAACTGCAAATAGTTCTCCCCCAACTCCTATTTTTTTAAAAGACAGGAAGTATATCCACAATTCTTTTCTCTTCATTTAAATACCCCCCCTTTTTATTCCTTTTTCTCCAGCACAAGCCAATCGTTGATAGCAATGTGTTAGGGAATACTCATTAAGAGTAAACCTAATATTATGGGAGGAATCATGTAACACTTGCAGCTATTATTATAGCCAGGCATAATTCATTTGCATTTTAGATGGGATTGTCAAAGCAGAGCACATCCATTTCAGAGTATTATTTAGGCTGGCCAAATTACCCATCTCTGCATTTTTGCCATTAGTCTAAGATTTCTAAAGATTGTTTTTTGTTTTGATTTTTTTTTATTCATCAGCCATATGCATTAAAGTCTTTTTTCCCCCTCTTTTTCGCCTGCTCACACTTTGAAAAAGCATATGTTCAGCACATGCAAAAGAAAAAAAAAAAATGAAGGAGAAGCAAGTAGAGGGTGTGCACGTGCCTTCATGACACAGGAAGCAAGTTTTGCCATGAAATGAGAAGCACAAACTGTAGCAAACCATTGCATAATCCCCACCCTGCTAAGTGGCTTCCCCAGAGGCCTGATACAGTGCCAAAGCCTCTTACACAGGCTGAGACAAAGCTTCTAGTAAGAGAAATTCATTTCCTGAAGCCACCATACCACTTACTGACAGCCTCCAATAGCAATGCCTCTGTATTTGTGATTCCCCTGTGCTGATATTTGCTTTTTCCCAGGGCCACAAGAGGCTCCATAAGCAAATATTTGCTATTGCAATGGACATGTTATCAATTTATGGTATAATATTTTGCTTTCTCTTCCAGGATTTTTATCTTTATCTCATTGTCTTGTACAGATTTGTGCAAATCAGCTTTTAATACCTTGGAGAGATTAATTTAGCAATTACAAGCCAGTTTAAAAACACATGCTAAACAATTGGTCATATAATCAAAGCCTCTTCTAGCATAGCACTATTATAATTTGGCAGGGGAGGGGATTTCTGCAGGAAAAGAGATTTGCTGTGTGGATTTGTTAAGAAATAAGCCTTAACATTATGATCAATTGCTTATTTTCTCTCTCTAAATAAAAATATGCAGTGCAAAATTCAGAATTTTTAGAAATCATCCTTGAGTTTATTCCACCCTTGTGAGACTAGGGTTCTGTAATCTAGAATTTCATTGGTCAGATATCTTTAACTCCTACCATTCCAGTGGTGGTTTTTTTTTTTTTTGTATGTTCCAAAATACATTATTGTAGTGCAACCTAAACAAATTCATTTGCAATACAATAGAAAGTCAAATGAACTGTCCATTCTAAAGATGCTGATTGAAAGAAACTAAAAGTATAAGAATGTTTAGAATGACAAGAAAAAAAGAAGCTGCAGCTTAATTGGAAAACAGACAATTCTTGATTGCTGGACCTGATGATCCCAGCTCAGTAGTAAAAAATCCCAGGACAGCCAATGGAAGTGAATTTCTCTGAGATATCTTGGGATATCAGCTGCTTCAGCACTTGACTAATCCTGGGGATTTTAGTATTTAAATGGCTGTGATTGGAATTGGTCAAACCATTACAATGAATTTGGCAATTGTGATAGCTGGGATAGATTAAAATAGGTGAAATAAGATGCCAATTACAGGCATGGGGGGCAACATTTCTGGAAAAAATGGGCAGTGGTCTTGCTTTGGCATATTGGAATTGTATTGGTACATTGCATTGTTTTGTACCATTGTCATGCCACTGGTTTAAGATTTTACTTTGAGATAGGAGTCATTGTGCAACAGAGTAAAATGAGACTTTTTTTTCTATATAATAATTTGACTAAACTATGCAAGTACAAAGATCAAAGACTAATACAAACTAAAAAAAACATATAAAAAGTAGAGAAAAGATAAAAAGTGGAAAGAGATAGAAAAGACATGTCAGTGCCTTGTTCGAATATTTTTGGGTTAAAGAAGTACATTTTAAAAATTATATTTTCAGAGAGATGATGCTTCTCATCCAACCGAAAATTCAGTCAAACGTCTGTACTGTAATATCCTATTTTGGGGAAAGTAAATATTAAACATTTCAAACAGTGATGTGCATGGAGAAAATATGTTTCTGAATTAAAACTAAAAAAAATAAGAATGGTTTTACATAATTATTTTGATTCTACGGCATACTTGGTAAATGGACTGTGTTTTTGTAAAATTATAGTATTCTTTCATCAGCTTGTACTGAAGCCATAGACAGGGGCTTCTCTATGCAGTGCACTTTTGTTATATGATATGGATTGCTGACAGAAAATACATGATTGTATGAAGTTTCTACTAAGTCTCTACTTTATTATTAGGATATGCTGCCATTTCTTAGTCTACTTTGAATATATTCTAACCTGGAAATGTACCAAATACTATATAGTATTTCTTTCATATTGTGTCAGCAAACTACCTGGTGGCCCAGATTACTAAAAAAAATTGCACCAATAAAATATGAAAAAAGAAGACGAGGAGGCAAGTCATAAACATAGAAAGAGAAAAGCCTATGAAAATTTATTTTCTTTCTTTTCTGTGTGTCAATGTAGTAATGACTTCCTGCATTTTCCAACAGTTATGCCAGTTCATTAACAAACAAACAATATTGAGTGGTTTGATTACCCCACTAGGGGCTATCTAGCTGAATATTCATTACTGGAACAGAAGAATATTCACAATGTGGAAGAATATTTAGAAGTTAAGACAATTCAATGTAGAATATGGTGGTGCAGTGGTTAGAATGCGGTATTGCAGGCTAATTCACTGCTCACGGCCAGGAATTCGATTCTGACAAGCTCAAGGTTGACTCAGCCTTCCATCATTCTGGGGTCAGAAATATCAGGACTGTTGGGTGCAATATACTGACTGTAAACTAATTAGAGAATGCTGAAAAGCACTATGGAGTGGTATATAAGTCTAAGTGCTACTGCTATTTCATGAGTACAGTTTTGGTGGTAAACTCACTAGTAAATCCCATGGAGAGTTGAAAGCTATCTTAATGTTCAGTGGAAGATTAAAATCTGTCTGAACAAATTATACATAGCCCACAATTTAATTTTATATGATCTCTAACCTAAATTCATAACTTATGCACAAAATATTTACATATTTATTCAATTTATATGAAAATACCATTAGTTTTTACTTCTGATTAAAGCGTTTCTTTCTCTGCACCTGCTGCTTATAAGATATAAAGATAGGTGTCAGAAAGGAAAAGATAAAAGAGATAAGATATCCCCACACATTTTTGGCACTGGCTAAGCTCTAGTTTATTTCAGCCTCAGTTAAATAACCGACTTCACAAAGTTGTTATGAGGAAAAAAGAAAATAACAGCATTAGGTACATTTAAATATATAAAATCTAACAATAATATATCATCAGCTGGAATAAGTAAGACACACATTATGAATTGGGGAAATTCTGATGTTGCAATATTTTTCTTGAAGAGAAGAGCTTCATACATCTTTTACTTCAGCATCGTCTGTATGTATGCCTGTGTGAGTGTATATCCCTAGCTTGTTTTATTTGGCAATTGCTGCTTCAGTTTATGAATGTTGGCATATAAAAAGTTGGCAGTCATACAAGACTCTTAAATTATATACTTTGAAAGGAACATAATAACTTCTTTACCTTATGTATAGTCATGGGTCACAAATAATGCAGAAATTTGCTTCTTCCCAAAATCTGTATGAAATGGATTGAATTAAGAAGCCAAATTCCATCCTGCTAAATACTGTAACAGGATATTGGTTTGGCCCACCATCCCGACTGGAATCAGAGAAGAGTTAAGGTTGAAACACATTTGCTATGTTTTACATTATTGGATTCAAACTTTATGATATTCATTTTTCATAATTTGTAGCAGATTACTTTACTCTTAAATCTTGTTGTCTGTTATTTGGCAATTCTTCCTAAATTAATATTTGCCTTATTTACATCTCTGGAAGAATATGATTATAACTGTCATTTGAAGAGCCAAAAAGTACAAAGGAGGAGGAGGAGGAGGAGGAGGAGGAGGGAGGGAGGGAGGGAGGAGGGAAGGGAAGTGGAAAAAGAAGAGGAAGAAGTGGAAGCAGAGGAGGAAGAGGAAGAGGAAAAGGAAGAAAACTTTTTCAAATCCCTTAAATTAAAATTAAAAATCAAACTTCCCATTTTGTTGTTGTTGTTGAATGTACTAGAAGATTCCAACATTTCCTAACATGCATGCAACAAGAAACAAATTAAAACAATAGCCTTCACTTCATTAACTATTATTGCCATAGTCAATATATTTGTATATTATATATACAATATATTGACAAATGCTGTCTTAAAGAAATCAAAGTTATTAACTCACCATGGTGTAGCAACATATTTTGTTGTAAGAGATTACCATCATGATGGTTTAAAGAGGGCATCATCTGAGTTTTGTGCCAGCGACCTCTGTTGTGTTTAATCTTGAAATTGCCAGGTAGATTGGAATATCTCTTTGCCTAAGGTCTGTCCTCCCCAGCAAACTGACTAGACAGTGGAACTCCCAACAGGACCATGAGATGAAAGATGAAATAATGAGAGTTTATAATGTAGAGGAAGGAGAAATTGTAGAATGAAGAATAATTCAGATTGGAAAATGTAGAGAGGAAATGTAGAGAGAGGAGGAATTAGCAAGTGGCAGAAACACCTGAAGGAAAAAGAAGCAGCAAAAAACTTGGAATAGGAAAAGACAAGAAGAACATGGGGATGAGAAAGGCACAAGGTGACAAAAAAAGAAATAATGAAAAAAGGATAGTAGAAGAAAACAAATTTGAAGGGGAAAAAATAGATAATTTAGACAAATGAGAAAGAGCAGAACATTTTTTTTTAAATTGAGAATTTGTGTAGCATAAATTGGAGAGATGTTTGGTGGGGTGCTGTGGTCAGGGGTACAGAACACTAGAAAATGTAGGGATGATTTGTGTCATTACCATAGTAATACATTATTGTTGAATTATTATTATTATTATTATTATTATTATTATTATTATTATTATTATTATTATTATTATTATTATTATTATTATTATTATTATGCCACTGCAGGGTGAATTTTTCCTCACTGAACGTTATGGACCATAATCTACCATGCTTCCAAATCACTCAGCTGACTTCCAGGCTTAAAGAAAGACTGACTTTGGCCTCTCTATTCCAATCAGGTACTTAAACCACATTACCACAATAGTTCTCAAATATATTTGTGTTAGGAAATACATGCAGAAAAATATGCACAATTTACTGTAACATGAACTTTTTTTCCCAAACATTTCAAGCTAATACAGAAATTATGAAAACGGAATTTAAGACTGAAAACCTTATATGTTAACACCCATTTGTACTTACATTTGTATAGTTGTTTTGTATCCTGTATGAATGAAAGACCTTGACTATGTATCAGAATGGTCAATCAAATGGCAACTTCAA
The DNA here is from genome assembly GCF_049901735.1 of Notechis scutatus. Classification (NCBI taxonomy): domain Eukaryota; kingdom Metazoa; phylum Chordata; class Lepidosauria; order Squamata; family Elapidae; genus Notechis; species Notechis scutatus. Next base: position 140,983,935 of record NC_142012.1, on the reverse strand, counting down.
ATCTCAACAAATAAATGCTCTGTCTTACATATTGGCAGAAAAAATCAGAAAATAAAATACAACCTAAATAGTCAAGACCTTGTTGAGGATCCAAACTTTGTCAAGGACCTTGGAGTACTCATCTCAAATGATCTAAGTGCTAGAGCCCACTGTAACTACATAGCCAAAAAGGCATTAAGAGTTGTTAATCTAATCCTACGTAGCTTCTTCTCTGGTAATATCATACTTGAATACAGCTCATCAGTCTGTAACCCATATCATGTATCTGATATTAACACAATTGAAAAAGTCCAGAAATATTTCACAAGAAGAGTTCTCCACTCCTCTACTCATTGAAGAATACCTTATGCCACCAGACTTGAAACTCTAGACCTAGAAAACCTAGAACTATGCCGCCTTCGGTCTGATGTAAATATAGTATATAAAATCATACATTGCAATGTCCTACCTGCAAATGAATACTTCAGCTTCAATCATAACAATAAAAGAGCACACAATAGATACAAACTCAAGGTTAACCACACCAGACTTGACTGCAGAAAATACGACTTCAGCAACAGAGTGGTCAATGTTTGGAATACTCTACCTGACTCTGTGGTTTCTTCCCCAAAGCCCAAAAAGGTTAACCTTAGACTGTCTACTATTGACCTCACCCACTTCCTAAGAGACCTGTAGGGGCCGTGCATAAGTGCACCAATCGTGCCTACCGTCCCTGTCCTATTGTTTTTTATTTTTCTTATAAGTATCTATTTCATGTATTTAAAACTATATTTATTCTTATACCTGTATCTTGTAAGTGATTGACAAATCAAATAAAATGTAAAAAAAAAAGTATTTTAAATGGAATTCAAGCATCTGCAGATTTACACTTATTCTTGTTGTGATCTAAAAATTTAAGTTTTGACAAAGAGTTTACCATACAAAAACATGTGTTCTGATTGGAAAAGAGATAGCAGTGTCTCCTTTTTATATTTATTATTGTCTCTGTTAATCAGCACTGCAGAGACATCACTGTAAGAATTCTCTCAGTGTACATAGTTTATGTTTTACTATGCTTTTCAGATTAGTTTAATTTCCCACTGGAAACTAACTCTTTATAAATATTGGCCTAGGATTACAATCATGTAAGATAAAACTCATGTATTAAAGCTGCTCTTTCCCATTTACAGGCAGAATTTGAAGTTTCACATATGAGACCCAAGGAAGCAATAAGAAATCACACAGATACTGCTCTTTTACAGATGTTCAAGGATTTGAAAAAACATAAGATACTGGTACATAATAGATATATTAAATAGATATAATGGATGTGAACAAATTTGCTCCTTTGCTCATGAGTAGTTGATAATAGCAACTGTCATTTTAAGATCAATAACATATTTCTTTGGAGACCTCAAGAGTCATTCATTACCAATACCTCTGATGCTGTTTAAGGTTTCAGATTGTAAGTTGTGCACAGTCAGTGCTTTTCCTTTTCTTGTCCCAGAATAACACTCTAAAAGAGCTGCACAAAATTTCTTAAGTTGGCAAATCATCAATAGTTTTTGCATTAAAAACATGTGCCAAGATCTGGAATCCTTTAGTTTTAGTTGGATTCCTTGCTTTGTAGATGTTACCAAGAAATTTACCAATATTGCTGCTGCAATATTGTCATATTACATACTATCATGGCACATGCCTATAGCTTTATAGAGAGGTGTTGTGGCATGTCAGCGCTGGCTCCTCCAGCAGCCAAATCAAAGGAGGAGGTGTGGAAGTCAGGATCAGCATCAGGGCAACCTAGGAGTTCCAAGGGGGAAGAGGTGGCAGAGAGAGAGACAGAGGCGGAGCCTGGGCCATCCGTCAGCCCTCAGATGGAGAGCCCAAAGCCCGCAGATCTGGAAGTGGTTGATGAAGAAGAGGAGGAGGAGCTGGGTCCAGTTCCTGATGTGCAGCTATGCAGAAGGCAGAGAAGAGGAGAGTAGTGGAAAGCCATGGGCCGATCCTGGAGAAGGAAGAGCCACTGCTGCTAACGAGGCCCCATACTAGCTCTGGGGATAAAAGGCGGGGGAAGAGATGAATAGGTGTGGCAGACAACTACTCATCTTCTAGCCAGATGGACTTGTTAGCCCACGAGAAAAACTTTTTTGCCAGCATTCCTAATAAAGGCATCTTTTGAGTTCACGTCAGAGGGTTTGCCATGTTTGGGGATCTGGGTCGGAACAGTAGGTTATCTTTTTTTTCCATTGAGCTCTGCATAGCAGCAATACATAAATTGCTATGTTCTCTTTCTCTTTTTCTCCTTTTTATTTCTCCTTTCACAAGCAAAAGATTAACCAAGGAAGCCAGAGCACACTGGCAGAGGTGTGACTTAATAACTTCCTCAGAGCCAAGGTTTCAAACCTTTCCAAGGTTATTCACCTAGATTTTTCAATTACAGTAGAGATGTCAAGGAATAAAATAAATCTACAAATGAGATTCTTGTTACAGAAAAGTTAACATTTTTCTACAAATATTTTGTGTGTCATTTCTGAGACTATATATTAAATATTATTTAGCAGGCATACAAAAAGCAGAGTTATCTAACTACCATTCTTGCTGTGATACAGCGAGACAGACAGAGGTTGATGTTATGTAAGGTTTTATGCCATATCCACGAATTTGTTGAGATTTGTTAGGTAGGCATGAAAATCATATTACAGCCTAAAGCCAAGAGAGATTTGCACTAAACTATGTCCACAATTTGGGTTGAATCAAAACACTGACAGCAATTTCAGGGTTTAATTTTAAACACACCGTTACTATATCACTCCAGTTTTATTAGAATAGCTTTACTCATTTAAAACATTCTGAGGAAGCAAAACAAGAAGTTAGTACTAGCATATTGTAAATAAAGTCATTTGGCTAGTACTTTCCATGAATAAACACACTGAGAACTGGGAACTGAGCTTATATTGAGAGCAGAAGACTTTTATGAGCCTACAGCATGATATGTGTTGAACAATATAATCTTTACAGAACAAATATGGAAAGAAAAATATTGGAAACTTTTGGGATGATGGGTTAAAAGTCATAGCACCTCTTATGGGTGTCTCAATCATCTATCCATACTGGTACAGTTTTAGTCTATATTTTTAAATGTTGATAAAATCCAATGTCAATGTTTATTAATATTAATCTGTATAATCTCAAATGTCACTGGCAATAGATCACATGCCTGAAGGGTCTGCACCTGCACCTGCGGTTTATTGGCTTGCAACATGGAAATTGCAGTGAATAAGCAAGTTTTCCAGTCTTTCTATCAGGGAGCAAAGTAAGTTTTTATTGTATTTTCTTTCTCAGTCATCTACAAAATCATGATTCCATCCTGTGTCTTTATTACTTAAACACATATGCTTTTAGGCTGAGAACTAACAATTTTCTAAATCGTTCCTTAACATTATTAATTAAAATACTGTTCCTCTTAAAGTGGCTTGTAGAGACCAGATGAAAATCACCAGAAATCTAACAGGTCTTAATTATTGATTGATATAGTAATCCAGTTAGAATTACACCTCTTATGTTCTGGTCCCCCCAAATCCATGTAGGAACCAAATTACTACTTAAACAGGTATCAAGTGACCACAAAAGAAGTGGAAGATGATGGTGCACAGCACAATAGCCCAACATTAATTTCTGGGTTGGCATAGTATGGTAACAGGGAAGGAATTTCTTCCCACAGCATCCTGTTCTTTGAATGGTATTTACTTTGTCTATTTTGTGGACCTGCAGTTCTTATATGCAGGCAAATGGTATTTCTTGCAAACATTCCACTGCACAATTATGTACTACCAAAGACCACTTATTATTATGTAATCTACAGTTAGATTCACAGTCTAAGACTGGTGGAAACTTAATAATTCAAGTCCTAACCAAGGATCTAAGAATTATTAAGCTATCGTCTATTATTATTGCCACTACTACTTTTAAGCTGTTAGAATTTATGCAAGAAAATGATGCCCAAGTGTACCCTGTAGAACCATTATGGCTACATTCTATAATTATTTAGCTATATCATGAACTGAAATTATTTAGTTATTCATTTTGTGAAAAACACATTCAGGCAACAGGTTCCAGCTTGTTTCACAATGCCTCTGCCATTTTCTGTGCAAAGTGGGAACAGCAGCCTTCTCTAAACAAGAATGTTAATAACAACTTTCACTATTCACACCCTGCATGGACAATAACTATGGATGCCAGGAGACTTGTGGTTCAATACCCTAGAACATACAATTTTGCCAGAAAGCATTTACTACTTGAAAGGTACTAGAAAATATTTAACCGCTCTATGGTCTATGAAACTCCCTGAACATGCAGGAATGTATCAATTCTGAAAAGGGAGGTACTTTGTTTAAGATTAAGTTCTGGTTATTTAGGTCATATAACAATAACAATAGTAATGCATTTAATTTATATGCCACCCAACTCCTAGTGACTTTGAGCAGTTACATTTTATCACAAGAACTTAGAATACCAGCAATACTTGCAGAATCATTATGGAGTCACACGAACAAGAATTAATAGCCAGTAATTATGCATTAGTCTCTATCCATGACAAATTGAGAGCAAACCCTTTGTAGAAACAAAAGTGAGTTGACCATTCTGATCTTCAGAACAAGGACCTACAGTGTGTTCACTAATGAGCCTAAGCTCAAAATAAACTACAGATCCTTGCTTAATGTGTTTAAAAAATCTTGGTTTTTTTTCCATGCATTTGCTCTTTCTGTACAGGGTACAAATTAAAGGAAAGATAAAGTAATCTAAACTGCTTAACCTATGTGCTGATCTGAATTTATACCATATGTGACAACTCTTTAACTAGTTGACAACTGTTATAGCCATCTATTTCTGTTATGTAGGTTAAATGTACCCAGATCTGTAACCATTCCCTATGCAGCTTGGTTTCCAGACCCTTTACAATTTTAGTTGTAACCCTCTTCTGAAATTTTGTCATTTTACTTTTTGAAATGTAGTGCTCAGAAATAGACACAATATTTCAGGAGAGCTGTGGCCAGAACAGAGTATAGAAAAATCAGTTCCCTGGTCTCAATTCTGTGTATCACAAGATACCATTTATGTTCTTAGCAACTGTATCACCTTGCTGCTTCATATTTAATTTGTGATTTTAAAGGATTGTGATTTTCATGTATATCACTGCAAATCTCAGCCTCCCCTATTTTAAATCATGTCATACATTTTTCCTATCAGGTGCAGAAATTTATATTTCTTCCCTTTAAATGCTACTCTATTCATTTCAGCTCAGTGTTCATGCCTGTGTACAGCTTTTTAAAATTGTCATTTTCCAATTCTTCACTAATGTTGGTGTGATTATACAACTTGTGAATTCATCTATAAGTGAAGTATTAAATGGTCAATTGGCCAACAGTTTCCCACTTTATTAGGGAGTATATCATGAAAGTTTTTTTAAGTCTTTAGTGAGGTCAAGATATACTATGCTTATGTCCAGAACTTCAATGCTAATAACTAGCAAAAAAAAAAAAAGACATAAGGTTAGTCTGGTCCAAATTGTTTATAACAAAATGCAAGATGGTTCCTGTTAATCTAAGGGTTCCTATTCAATTGCTCATAATTATACTGTTCAATAATCCAAGCATGTACCAACTGTAGATATCAAGGTGATAGGTCTGGATTATATACTTCCCCTTTCTGAAGATGGGGGTGACATTTGCTCATCACCAGTACATAAGGACATTTTATTTTCAGCCTTGACATCTAATCCAAATATATAAATTGTGTCATTTCTATGATGTCATGAAATACATGATAATTTTGTCCCTTTCATGCCCATTTGATATCCATTTTCAGGAGGCATAAAAGGGGAATTACACCTCTCATGTGACAGAGAGCATTCAAGTCTTTTAGAGCTTTCTTTATAATATGAAATAATTATTATGTAAGATTATAAAAGATTATTATGAAATTTTGTCAGGTACTTTACAGCCTTAATCCAAATTCAAGTTTTGTCAAGCTATGTTGAAAGTCCAGGAACTTCTCTTTAGATGTTTGTTGGAAAATTTATTGGTCACCCATCTTACCACAGGGTAATTCTGGGTGGCTTACAATCTTAAAAAGACAAAAATTATACAAAATACATAAATAAAATGTTTTGTGTTTTGGGCCATAGTATTGTGAAAAAACCAGATACTGTTGCCCAATTAAAAGATGGGGAGAGAGGGAGTGGGATTGTGGGGAGGTAAGGTATCTTGTTAATCTATCAACCTCCACTATAATGCTCCCCCATTGGAGCCCCAAGCTAACCAGCAGAGCCAAGTGTTAGGTTCTTACTGAAAGTCAGCAGGTTTAGAGCTCACCTCACCTTTGGCAAGCTGTTCTAAAGGGCAGATACAATGGCAGGGCTCTTGTCCTGGACTCTTCCAGCTGAATACTCAGGCTGACAGGGTCTGCAGCATGCCTCCTCTGCTGACACAAGTGGAGAAGACCAATCCCATTGGGATGAGATAGTCCTTCAAGTAGCCTGCACCCATGTCATGAAAGATGATTGCCAACATCTTGAATTGTTCTCAGAAGCAGGCCAGCAGCCATTGCAGCTCACAGAGCATTGGTGTTACATGAGCACCCTTGGGGCCCAAGAACTGCCCAAGATCTGCAGTGGCGCAGTGGTTACAATGCGGCTATTTCTGCAGGCTATTTCTGCTGACTGCCAGCTACCTGCAATTTGGCAGTTTGAATCTCACCAGGCTCAGGACTGCCAGCCTTCCATCATTCTGAGGTCAGTAAAATGAGGATACAGATTGCTGGGAACAATATGCTGTAAACCACTTAGAGAGGACCTGTAAAGCACTATGAAGTGGTATATAAATCTAAGTGCTATTGCTATTGCTATACTGTTGCACTCTGCACCAGCTATAGCTTCTGAATGCTCTTCCAAGGTAATCCCATGTAGAGCACATTGCAACAGTACAACCAAGAGATGACTAGGACCTGAATGAGTAATAAACCTGATACTTATGATAAATCTGATACTTATGATAAATCTGATACTGATAGGCCCCCCAATCCTATATACATCATCTCCCAAGAGTTTCATCTATAATGTTATCTGAGAATTTTTTCAAGTCAAAGACCCTCTGATTGGAAACCTATCCACCAGCAACACTTTCTGAAAGATTGGGGCCCATGTGAAACTGATTGTAACTGTAACCTCAACATAAATTTAAATGTATATTATAGTTTGATTCTACTCCTAAAGTCCACTTACAGAATAGCTCCTGACTAATCTATTCTAAAATGTATAGAGATAATTGTTCCTATTGTCTTCTCTGAAGACCTTTCAATGTACAATCATGAATTAAGAAGGAACATGAAAAACCATATCAAATGTGATTGAAAACTTTAATTTTGATGGATTTCAGAAATATATAAATTAGAGTCAATGAGCTATAATGAAGGCAAAACTAAATCTTATGACACTTTACAAGCACATATGATGAATACGCTTTGTCCTTTTCTTTCCTATTCTACCTTAAAAAATAATTGTTATTGCTTAAGGGAAAAAACCAAATTCATATTCTTGAATCATATATAGCAGGGTTTACATATTGCAGACTGCTTTTGCTTTGCTTAGATTTTTGTGACTTTTTACATATCTGACTGGTATTTTTTAATTGAGAAAGGATTGTATGTTGTGTACATTGGGGAGTGGAGTGGAATTACAATTAAGCAACACAAACATTACATCCCAATCTAAACAGTGCTAATGTTGAAGTTTACAATCAGATATCTTCTTTTTTCTTCTTCTTCCTCCTCCTCCTCCTCCATTTCCTTTTTCAAATAAAATTTCACTCAGTCTTAGAAAAATATTCATGAGCTAAAGCTGGCAATAGAAAAATAATTATTTGAAAAACATTCTATGAGGAGAGTTGTGTGCTTCTCTACTGGATGCCAGTTAAAATGAGCTAATTTGTTTTACCAGTAGCTTAAGAAAACCCCAGCACAGCAGCACAACAATTATATCCAGGTGCAAGGACTTAATTCAAGCAATTCTAGGTGGATCCTTGCAGTCTGCATTATGGGCCCCATCCTCAACTGCAGCTTGAAACAGATGCCCTTGAAAACATGATCCAGCCAGCTCTTGAATACCAAGCTTGAAATGCTTTCAGAAAGAACAGAAGAGTGAAATGGTGTTCTATAACCAAAAAATAATCCAAACATCACTAAGAAATATGAGCATTACAAGTCCAAAGAGAATTTGAATTAGCTTCATTGGACTTCCAGAATTTTTTCCCAGCACAAATGCAACATTTAAAATTGACTTTAAAAGTGCTTAAATGCTTAAATCACTTATTTCAAACATTATCATTAATTTCAATGGATATTTTCCAAAATCAAATTTGAGTATTACCTATTTAAATGTGTGAAATAATAATACACGTTTAAACATTAAAGTCATGATTGGGCAATTGTTGTAAAATAAAAGTGGTAATTCAGTTGTCAAATTGTATGTCTCAACAATAGGCTAGTGTTTTAGTTTGAATTTTGAGAGTATGTTGTAGGTGCTTTCACAAATCGACTGTTATGAATAAACTATGTAATCTCAAAAAGGCTCCTAGAGTAGGTAATGCTACCTTTTCACCCAAAAGAAAAATAGTCTGCTTCTTCCCCATTACTGCTTCTAGTCTATCAGGATTGTTTGTATTGCTGAAGATTATCTTCATGGCAAACAGGTATACCACTAGGCAAATTCCTGGACTGCACCAATCCGTCATTTTATTTCTCAAAGAATGTCTGTGAAACCCAGATGCATTCTTATAGCTATGGATAATACTAGGATTTTTGGATAAGTTTTGAAGTTGGTCAGTTTTCAATCTTATAATCAGGACAAGGAGTCTGACACTAAGAGCAGTGCCTACAAGTATTAGACTTCAAGTTCTATCCCCTTGAAACATCCAGTCAAAATGTGGTATTTTGACATTTGAAATGGCATGTTCAAAGTCATCACAAAAATAGCCATTATAATCTATATAATCTATAATACATAAAAGCTCAGAATGTAATATATACCAGATGCGGTATTCAGCAGGTTCTGACCAGTTCTGGAGAACTGGTAGTGGAAATTTTGAGTAGTTCGGAGAACCGACAAATACCACCTCTGACTGGAGATTTTACAGTATCCTTCCCCTGCCACGCCCACCAAGCCACACCCACAGAACCGCTAGTAAAAAAAAATGAATCCCACCACTGATATATACAAGCAAAATATATTTCTTATCTTCAGATGAAACTGGTAAAAGTAAAAAAAAAAAATGGTACAATTATATTGCTTCCATGTAGTCTTTTTGCAAGTAAAGAAGAAAGAAGGGAGGCAGAAAGGAAGACAAGATGGGAGGGAGGGAAGAAGGAGGATCTAAATTGTAGAAATAGAAAAACACAGACTTCTGTGTGAACAGTCATTTTTGAATTTTTATTCATGATTTCCTCATTAAATATCAGCCTGTAAGTTTAGCAAAGATAGTGAGATTTACATCTTCCTTGTAACTATCAACTCTTCCTGTTCTATCAACTCTTTGCATGTAAAATAACTTAACACCTGAATAACACCCCAATGTCATTTACATATAATCAAGGTAGCAGGTAGAATTTGCATAATCAGAAATGCTTGGAAAGATGCCATGCAGAAAATGTCCACAACATGTAGCTCACTTATTCAACACAGCTGATACTCACAAGCCAGAGGATGGCAGCAGTGTGATAGATGATATCAGTCTGTATGTTAGACCAGAAGAGTTTGTTAATCTGGTCCAGGTGGTAGAGATCAATATAGAATCCATAGCCTAAGCTTCTACATTCATTGGTGCCTTTTTCTTGTAGTGTGATATCCACTCACGCTGCACCCAACCTCATTCCAGCATATACTGCATTATGAAAGCAGCCAAGGGAAACTGCCATCTGGAGGTTGCCATAGTTATTGATTCTGTCTCATCTTTGCAAGAGAAATAGTTAGTGGTTGGCTGGCTAGGCAATATACTGACAAAGGTAGCCCAGATATGATAATAGGACTGATTTGCTGTGATTGATCATTGGCTAAGAGTACATGCCATACTGTAAAGTATACTGTGATAATTCCCTGCGTTCACTTACTCAAGTCCTAGTCATCTCTGATCTGGACTTTTGCAAAGCATTCTACATGGGCCTACTCTTGAAATCTATCCAGAAGTTTTAGATGGTGTAAAGTGCAGCAGCGAGAACAGTCTTTAGAGTTTCTAGGATGGCCCATGCTACACCTCTTCTCCACAAACTTCACAGGCTACCAGTCTACTTCCAAGTGCAGTTCAAGATCTTAGTTATGACCTTTAAAGCCCTTACTGACACAAATCCAGGCTACCTGATAAATTGTCTAATCCTACTAGAACAAGCCTATCCTAATTGTGCTAGCAAGGAGGGCCTACTATGGATCCTTTTGGTCAAAGAATTCTAATTATCGATGATCAGTTCTTCAGAAGACCCTCCTCTGCTGTAGTGACCACCTTTTTGAAATTCCTACCATCTGGGGTAAGATTTCCTCTCACACTCCTATCCTTCTATGGGACCCAAAAGACCTGGTTCTGCCAGCTAGCTTGGAGACCAAATTGTGAGTTCCACATCAGAGAGGGGGACATAATTGATGGCAGACTCCACCTCCCTCCTCTTGCTCTCTGCTTCCACCAATCCATCTGTAAGTTATCATATTGATGTATTTTCATTGTTTTCTTTTTTATTGTTTATTTTATTATTCTATTTTTTTATTTTTATGTTGTTTATGCTCTTTTCTTCCTTTTTATTGTTGTAGGTTACCTAGAGTAGCCCCATGGTGAGTTAGCCAACAAATAAATTTAACAAATAATAAATATTGAACCTTGCAATGTAAAAAAAAAAAATGATGATCATAAATAGAAATCCTCTATTCAGGATTATCTTGGTATACTCAGGGCATCTAAAGCCATGGGATGCTTTTTAAATGTTAGAGTCAACTTACATGTAGACCTTTGCTCCAAACATTCCTAAAAATGTGTAGAGTTGCTGTTGCCATTTTTCATCAGAGACACAGTTAAAATGAGAGTAGATTTCATTCTTATGTAGTGAGAATCTCTTTCCAATGCTGCTTTGCTAGCTCAGGAGAAGTTGTATATATTGTATTGTATATTTACACAAAAATATCCCAAAAGATTTTTCTACTGCAGATATACAGTGGAACTCAGCATAATATTTTATATTATGATTTTCCTTCTTAACTAGCACTTATCAGAGTTGTATCAGACCTCAGATTAAACTAGTGATTCATGCTTATTCACAGATAATGGAAGCAATCTGGAGATCTTGAAAACTTGCCAAAATGGGGTCATAAAAAACCTGCCAAATATCCAAGTCCTGAGTTCAGCCAAGCATGTGTGGCTGGTTCCCATGAACATTACAAATAAAATCAAAACCAGTTGGAAGTCTTGTGGTTTTTTTTTCTTTTACTCTACCTCCTTTCCTCCTAAAGCAACTCAACTCTTTCCCTAACCTATAGAAACACTTTGGCCTAACACAGCTTGCCCTTTTAAACCATTCCTCTGCACCTAGAAGAAAATGTGGAGGTTGGGATTTTTTAAAAAAGGTTTTTTGTTTCAAAAATTCTCTTTGCTGGATCCTAAAATTCTTGACAAGGGTGGGAGTGAGGAGAGAAGGAGTAGAAGCCAATAGAAGCATTTTTTTTTCTGTTCCAACGGGATATACATTTCATCCTGAAATCAAAAACACAGTATTCCACCACTCCTAATTTAAAACATACTTTACAGAGGCATATCTTATTCAGCTGAGCCTTTGAAAATCTGATTTAAGGTGCGAATTAGGAATAAAATATATTGGGCCAAATTTGCTGCCAGATATAAAGGCACAAACACATTATGCTAGGTTTACATTTGACTTTGTAGCATCAAGTTTTGCTTGCAATTACTTCAGATTTATAACTCCATTTGAGCAACTGATGTTGCTTGTTTCTTGAGACAAATAGCAACGACAGCAAGTACAGAATGTTCCTTTTCAGAGGTGGATTTAAGGCAAAATCAGTAAGGATAGTCTTTCCACAGCCAAAATATTTTTTGTAAGAGTTTCAAAGACAACCCCAAACTGTTGCCCAACACGTTTTCGACTGCAAGGCCCAACATCTGATGTATTGCGGACAAACTCTGCCCATAGCCTGGAGTTTGATCCTGATGGAGCTTAAGGTTGATTCAGTCTTCAATCCTTCTGAGGTTGGTAAAATGAGGACCCAGTTTTTGGGGGGCAATTGCTTACATTGTAAACTACCCAGAGGGTGCTGTAAAGGGATATGGGGTTGAACATAAGCCTAAATGCTGTTATTATTGCTCCTGATTCTCACCTTGAATGAAAAGGCCAACCTGGCAGTGGAAGGATAGCAGAACAAAGCATGCCAGAGTGGATGATAGAGACTATTGTAGAGATAGAGAGAATAGCCCTGTCTTCTGGTATGTGGGTCTCACTGAGAGAAGGGGAAATGCTGTGTTGTTCCCTGCCTGCCTATATGTTCTTAGTTGAGCTTCTGTTCCCAGTGCCTACCACAGCTCAGGCTGGGAAAATCTCTTCTGGCAGTCTTGCATGGAATCTGAATTGGAGGCTCAACTTTTGTTTATGATACACATTCCAAAATGGTTACTAAATTGTAGAAAATAGTTAAAGAAGCCTTGAATACATCGTTTTGGGTTTTGTTTTGTTTGTTTGTTTGCTGTTGTGTTTTGCATCCTAGAATTTTTTTCTAGGTTTTTTTTCTTTGTGTAAGAACAAATCTCCAGTGTCTATGTGTGTATAAAACAGGGCCATAAGAACATACATTTATAATGAACAGTACAAAAGATAATTATTAGGCAGTCTGCATCCTATGTCACTGTGAAGTGAATGTTAGCAAAAGATACTCTTCAGAATTTTACGAGATGCCAAAAAGCTTCTAGACCAATGTTCCTCAACCTTGGCAACTTGAAGAGATGTGGACTTCAATTTCCAGAATTCCCCAACCAGCCATGTTGGCTGGGGAGTTCTGGAGTTGAAGTCCACACTTCTTCATGTTGCCAAGGTTGAGAAGCAACCTAGGCAATTCCAGGAAAGGCCATAAACATCAATGAATGTGCATCTAACATTAATCCCCACTGGGTTCGAGGTTGGTTGGATGTTATTCAGTTGTTTGATTTTTTACAGAGGTATTTTAATTTGTAAAGAGGAAAACCTTCCTTTCCTTTAGTATTTTAATGTCCACCATCCTATGGATGCCCCAGTCTGACCATTGCCTGGCCAATGCCCAGTTGTCTCTCCAAATTTCTGCTGCCAGATAAGGCTCCTCCCGTCCATCTTTAAGTTTGCAGGAGTTGAGGGATGAAGCCATTGAGCCCCTGGTCAATGCCATTCCCTCTCCCACATCTTCTTTGCTGCTGAGAGAAAAAGAGGGGAAGGGGAAGAGGGAGATGGAGGGAGGGAGAGACAGAGACAGAGAGACAGAAAGAGAGAGAGACAGAGAGACAGAGAGAGAGACAAAGACAAAGACAAAGACAAAGAGACACAAGCAAATATATAGAGACAATCCAGTTGGCAGAACATATTTGGGCTTCCAAAAAGCTTTTGAAAAAGTCCCTCTCAAAAGGCTTGAATATATTTAAAAATTATGGGTCTAAAGAAGTGATATCTCAAGTAATGCCTGGGTAAAGACTGGAAACAGCAGATACTCTAGGATATAGTAGACTACAGCAGATACTAAAAGAAATTGGAGGGCTCTCATGGAGATGAAAGTTGGATTGGTTTCTTTGTGTAGCTGAAATATGCAATTCATTCTGCCTGTGGGACTATATAATTCTACTTCCTGTATAGGTGAGTCACAAGCATCAGGATAGAGAGTCATTTTGTTTTGGACTTTTGAATCTATTGTGTTGTTGAATTTCAGAATCTGTTGGGTGATACTAGGTTCAAGATCTTCCAATATAGTTCACAACTACCCTAATACATTTATGCCTAAAGATTTTATTATTTAAAACATTATGCAAAATGTTTCAGTTTTGAAATATTTTGAGCTTGAAACACTCTGTTTCAAGTTTCAAACCCTTGCTTCATGTTTGAAAAAGGTGCTGACATTTCTGGAAGTGTCTGAAGCTGAAAATATTTCAGATTCAAAACATGTGCAGCATATCTAGAGACAAAGATACCACATATAAGATATTTGGAACTGAATGTTTTCTTTGTGTATAATTGAAATTAGATGCAAATACCATTCCTCCACTTTTATTTGTTTATGTGGTTCCACACATATTGATGCTTTGAGGACCAGAAGCTACAGTCTATCAAATACTGTAGATAAAAGTGTATTGTCTTCTAAAGTTGTTTTATTCTCAAACTATTTACCTCAATTTAGTTTTACTCTTGAGAGGTATATTCTTTCTTACATGAAAGAAATTAAATATTATATTCTTTAGATGTATTAATGAGATGACAAAATGTACATTTTGGGACACATGTATTTAAATATTCTAAAATATATATCCAGAACATTATATCCCTCATAATGTGAACAACAGCATCACCACTGAAAATTGGCACCTGTTGTTTTCAATTGTTCCTTAGGCAGTGGGTTAAGGAAATATTTTTCAAGATATAATTGAAAAAGTAAAGCATTAGCATTCAGTTGGGAAAAACAGCTTGTTGTATATTTTTCCGATGAATTGCAAATACAATTTTAGTACTATTTAATAAGATAAACAATTTTAGCTTCAAACATACTGGTTTTAATTTCAGACTTTTTTTCCTATTTGCTAATATTTCATAAGAGATAATTACTAATGTAATCATTATTGGTCATTGGCCATTAGTTTGCTTCGGAGCGTGTACCTCAGTGGGCAGTAATTACTGCTCAGCTTTCAATAAGATATCATTAACAAAATGAGAAGACCAGAAAAAATATCTTAATTACTGTAAGTGCTGTATTGGTTTCTCTATGGAATAAACAAAGTCAAACAATTAAGATTGTACATACATTTTATTTCATGATATTATGTGGTATATTTGAAAAGAAAAGGCAGAACATAAAGATAAAATCATACATCTTTTTAATCTTTATAATAGTAATGAAAACAATGAGCATAAATTGTTGGCATAAGTACTTTTAACAATTATTCAATCCAAATTCCCACAGAATCAAAATGCCATTAGAATACAAGTATCAATCATTATCTAGCAGATCTTGCATAAGTCTGTCCTTGCACCTAAACATGATGATCTAATCTCCCACTGTAACCAAGTAATGTAACATTAATCCCAACAATACACATATGGGATATCAGAAGAAAGAGATACAGAATATCCTAATCTTATTTGCTTACACAAGGAATTTAGCCATCCTAAATATTACCTAGGAATCAACATCAATCAGTAGAGACACCATTTAATCTAAAGAAGAGTTGTCCTTTACCAAATCCAGAATGGATATAATGTCTAAAAGGATGATTACATTCAAAAATAAAGTAATCCTCAATTTTACAGACAATTTCTACTTACTGTAAAAATATATCTAAGATCCACTTGTGAATGTGCCTGACATGAAACCTTAATCCTATCTTAATGTGAAATAGTACTTTAGAACTATACAGTATGGGAGAAAATATTTACAATAGGCACTGTTAATAATTTAGGCACCCTTCTCATCCCCACTTAGCCTTGATATAATACCAACTTAGATTTCCCATTGCCAAAGGATAGTTAAGTGTATGATGCATAAAAATTTCTACTCACAAAATCAGAACAACAGTCTAAAGCTGAAAAGCAAGATATAGATACAATAATACAATAAAGTACTTACTTTATAAATTATATCAGGGTAAAGAGAATTGGTTGGTTGGTTGCTTGGTTGGTTGGTTGATTGGTTGGTTAGTTGGTTGGTTGGTTAGTTGGTTGGCTTCCTATTTGCAGCATTCCTACCTAACCTTTCTCTGTGCAATTGGCTAAGTTGATATTGATGTAGCATTCTGTTTGTGGATTTCCAAATGGGAATTTCCTAGGATCAGAGCTAGGGCTTTTCCATGCAGTTATGGGTCAATATATTTATAGTTCTGGATCTCTTTAATTAGACTTAAAGTCTAGACAAGACCCCCGTTTTGCAAAAACTACCAACTGTGAGTAGTAGTAGAAGATTTTGGTACAGAGTAGTATGCTTCAGTATGGAAAAGGAGGATAATCCCAACCAACAACTGAGCTACTTCTATCTGCATGATGAGTGGCTTTAAATGCCCTTGGAAGAGTTAATGCCATTTCTAATGTTTCCCCCATTCTGGAGACTTTTTTGTTCTGTGTAGTGTCCATAGAAAAGAAATGGATTTCACATTGTTTCCCTTCATAGGGGAAATGTTGACCTTACAAATGTTCAGGTAAATTCAAAGAGGAAGAAAAGGGAAAGACAAAGGAAACATCTTGGTTGAGTTGGGTGGCTATAGAACTTGAATAAATAAATAAATCTCACTGAGGTAAATAACAGAGAAGAAAGCCAAGAAGGAAGAAAAAATAAAAACCAAAGCAATTCAGCTCATTTCAAAAGGAACTGCACACCATAGCCGTAAAACTTTATTTATTTTGAATTTAATTTAGGGGGGTAATGAAGCCTAGGTAATTAATGGAGGGGAAATTGATTTTAAAGAGAAGGCTGAATTCTGTGGTGAGAAATTAATTGAGATAATAGGTACAATAGGTGATCAGAAATGGGGTGCAAATTAGTTGACTAATTTATACAGGGACATTTGTGTGAGGAATTAATGTGTTCCATGGACCAGAAGTCTTCTAAGTACATATCAATACTTCAAAACTTGCATTCTACAAGAGACAAAGATCTAGTCAGGAACAGCCAGAAAAGCAGGATGTGCAAGGTACATATTTTTGCTTTCAATTATTTCTGATGTTTAGTCATTCTAGTGTGAAACAAGTTTGTCACAGGGGATTCTGATACAAGCTCTCACATGGCACAGTGCCCATTAAGGTCAAATATTACACATTGTTTCCAAACTAGCTAAACTAGAAATGAAACCTAAGTCCTCTGTGATGACATAAATGATCCCTGCCAAAGAAACTGATTTCAGCTTTAGTTTCCAGTCTACATAGCTCTTAAATTATTGTCAAATCCCTCACTGATAGCATAAACTTGCTTATACATGCAGTTCAGCAATAAAGGAAACTATAGACCAATCAGCCTAACATCAATACCCGGGAAGATCCTGGAAAAGATAATTAAAAAACAGTTCTGGCAACATCTAGAAACAAGTAAAGTAATAACTAGCAGTCAGCACGGGTTTGTTAAGAACAGATCATGCCAAACCAATCTTATTTCATTCTTCAACATAGTGACTAAATTAGCAGACCAGCAAAATACTGTGGACATAATATATTTAGATTTCAGTAAGGCATTCAACAAAGTAGGCCACAACCTACTTCTTAGTAAGCTAGAAAAAAGTGGAATAGATACCACCACCACTAGATGGACTCGCAACTGGCTGACAAACCATATTCAACAAGTAGTCCTTAATGGGTCTAAGTCTACATGGAGGGAAGTAAGCAGTGGGGTACCACAAGGTTCTGTCTTAGGCCCAGTACTCTTCAATATCTTCATTAATGACTTAGATGAGGGAATACAAGGGGAAGTTACCAAATTTGCAGATGGTACTAAGCTGGCAGGAATAGCTAACACCCAAGAAGATAGGCTTAAGATCCAGATGGATCTTGATAGACAAGAACACTGGGCCATATCTAACAAAATGAAATTCAATGTAGAGAAAAGTAAAGACTTAACTTAGGCAAGAAAAACCAAACGTACACATATAGACTGGGTGAAACCAGGCTCAATAGCAGTAACTGTGAGAGGGATCTTGGAGTCTTAGTGGACAACCAGCTAAATATGAGCCAGCAGTGTGCAGCAGCAGCCAAAAAAGCTAATGCAATCCTAAGTTGTATCAACAGAGGGATACAATCAAGATCAAGGGAGGTACTAATACCACTCTACAAAGCCTTAGTAAGACCACACCTAGAGTACTGCATCCAGTTTTGTTCACCACATTACAAAAAAAGATGTTGAGACTCTAGAAAAAGTACAGAGAAGAGCAACCAGGATGATTAGGGGACTGGAGACTAAAACAAATGAAGAACGGTTACAGGAACTGGGCTTGGCTTGTCTAGTGAAGAGAAGGACCAGGAGAGATATGATAGCAGTCTTCCAAAATTTGAAGGGCTGCCACAGAGAGGAGGGGGTCAAGCTATTTTCTAAAGCGCCTGTAGGCCAGATAAGGAATAATGGATGGAAACTGAACAAGGAGAGATTTAACTTGGAAATAAGGAGAAATTTTCTGACAGTGAGAATCAATGGAACAGCTTGCCCTCGGAAGTTATGGGAGCGCCATCACTTGAGACTTTCAAGAAGAGATTGGACTGCCATTTGTCAGAAATGGTGTAAGGTCTCCTGCTTGGGCGGGGGGTTGGACTAAATAACCTACAAGGTCCCTTCCAACTCTGATTATCTGTTATCTGTTAATATCTGGAGGGCTACATATTCTTCCCCCTGAGTCTGTTACTGTACCTCTGAAGGCTAATGGGCTGTATGCTTATTTCACTGACTTATTTGTAAAATCTTTTAATGGTTCATTGTTTATAAAACCATTTAATTTGATCTGAACAAGTTATTCATTGTTCAAGTTTTCACAAAAATCTCCAAATATTTGGAAACTCTAAAGATTGTGCCTCTTCTCCAAAATGAACATATTAAAATGCATCCCATATTCTCCTTTCAGAGAGCTCTATATTTGAATGAATTATGTTGAGTAAACAAGGCAAATTTGGTGCATGCTTCATCTTTAAAATAACTTAGCTTTTTTAATGCTCCAATATAATAACCATCCAAAAAACTAGTCAGATTAAGACCAATTTCCATATAGAGTTATTCTAAAGATGACTGAGGATCAATAAATTGGGGACCAATCAATCATTATATATTGACATAATATAACAATATTGGATTTTACGACAAGCAACATACTGAGCCAATGTGGTGTGGTGGTTAAAGGAATGGACTAGGAACATGGGATGGAAATTCTAGTTTTTGGCTATTGAATTTCATTGGATGACTTTAAGCTATTTGCTCTTTTTCAACCTAGTCTCAATCACAGCACTGCTGTTATGGAGAAAAATATACTATCCATAGATAGACTAAAAACATATATCTAATAAAAATACTATTAAACATAATATTGATATTAAAATATTAAATATTCATGAAAGGGAATGATAGGGAGTATCTACATAAAAAATAGGTTTTAATCTTTATGACTTTATCATAACCATTTTATCGGCAACAATCTGGGAGTAGCTGTGTCCATTTTGGCAGCAATTGTCTGAAACTCTCAACATGATCCCAGAGTTTTAAATGTTCCCACTAAGCCAAAAAAAATTTGAAAGAGGTGATGGGAACATGAAAGGTAATGATTGTGGAAACAATTGTGATTTAAAATATTGTATTTAAAAGTGCAAAGTTTTTTTTAATGTACTAAAGCAAAGCTGGAGCAAGGAAAGATGGCAACAAGTTGGAGAAGGTAGGAGAATCACTGCAGTTAATGATGCCCAACCTGGTAATACTGAGTGAGTGATACCTTCACATCAATGTTTGACAAGTCCCTGCAGTTTTCTTGGCAGCAAGACTTCAAAAATGGCTTGCCATTGCCTTACCTATAAGATTGTGAGAGACTGACTTGCCCAAGTCACCCAGCTGGCTTTATGCCTAAAATAGGACTATGATCATGGTCTCACAGTTTCTAGCCTAGTGCCTTAACCACTACACCAAACTGGCTCTCAAGACATGGTTTAGGGGTGTTAATATCATAAATATGGTGTCATGTCAGTATTGCTGTTTCTACTCTGCTGTAGCATCAACAAAATATCAAAAGTCATGGTTAATCATACTAGCTGCTGATAGTAGTGGGGAAATATAAGTATCAAGATTGTTGCTACTGCAGGCAGGAAAAGAAAAATCCATATATTTTGCATCTCTGCCCAAATAATACATTTGATTGAAATGATTCTCTACAGTGGGTTCAGAAGGAATATTTTTTCTAGTGCAAGCAGCTTTTCTAAAGGAACCACCAATGAATGCCATTGCAGGGGTCCCTTTCCCAAAACGAAATCCTTATTATGTCCCAATCCCTACCAGATACTTAAACAAAAATAATACACATTAAATTTCATGTCCTCTGATTGCAACCTATTCAAGAACATGTACACATGAGTACAAACACACGCATGCGTACATGACTGTATAAAATATCCAGAGGAAGTTAATGTCCGATCTTCATTTACTGCAACATGCACTACATGCTTGTACAGGACCTCGAGGGAAAAATGTGATCAGCCACAAGCATTCCATTCCCAGCATCCAAGCAGCAACAGCCTTTGCTGCCAGCTTCTTATATTGCACAGATCAGAGTGTGAGAAATTTCTCAATGGAAAAGAGTAAAACAAGAGTCCACTGTCTCTTCAGTCCAGTCTTGGCACACTCCATCTCCCTTGCCTTTAGAAAAACAGTTCTTGAAAAAACATAAACCCACCAAGGGCAGATGGCCCCAAGGTATGAGATACATGTGCTATGATTAACTGACAGCAATATTTCACTCAGTCACTGTTGGCAAGACCCGTTAAAGAATTGCTTTTATTTTGCTGAATCCCTCACTGTCTATTTTCATCAATATTATATGGAACGTCCAATCAAGCAAAACTTGGGAAAATAGAAGCATTTTCTCAAGCTGATGAAACAGCAATACATTCTCTTTTCCATTTTAATCATTCTGCATTATATAATAGCTTAGATTTTATTGTTTGTTTTGCCCTGAATTGCTTCTTCACGCACAGTAAAGAGTATAGATTGCTGGATTTGATACAGAATGCAGAATTCATTGCTGCAAATAAAAGATTATTTTCATCAGAACCAGCTTCTACTGTCACAGTGGAAGCAATTAGATCTGTTGAAATGCATGTGCAGAATTACTTATAAATGTACAGGATTCTGTTCTTTCATTAAACATGGTAAATCAATATGTTAAATGAGTAACAGCAGCCCAGAAATGTATATAACATATTTCACAATACAGCATAAGTGTACATATCTGCTGTTAACAAAATGTAAGATTGTTATTATGTAAACATTAATATCCAAATTTTAATAGGATGAGATCCAAGTCATGTCATCCAGTACACACTGTAGTAAAGCACTTGAAATATATGGGATTGCAGGGATCTCATAGGATATTCTGTACATTGAAAGTGTTAGAATGTTTGCCTGATAAATCCTAATAATAGTCTAAGAAGAATAGAGCATTAGTAAGCAGAGAGTCCCTAAACACAGATGCTGGGAAAACATAGTTAAATGCAGTCTTGTAACTAAAAAGATAAAAACAATTGAATGCATAAAGAAGCAGAGATTTAATTGATTTCCTCATAGTAGAATAATTGTCTAGTTCGATGTTCAGTTAGTTGAAACTTGCCTCTCTGAGCCATCATCAAAATAAAAGGATACTTAAGACAAAAGATATTGGAAATCTGGTTATCATAACATGAATAGTCTTACCTTCCTTCTCATCGGTTAAAGCTGCATCTTTCCCTCAGGAATCAAACTATGTTACTGTCCAGGCAGTGTTCACCAACTTAATATTTTCCAAATACATTGGATGTGGGAAATATAGAGTTCAACAAATAGAAAGATAACTAATAGAGTAGAATGGCGGAAGGAAAAGGAATCAAAGCAGTTGTTCCTTTAAAAAAATGACATGTTTTTTTCATACTTAGCAATGAGTTCCATTCTACACAGGGCAATCCTCAACCATTCACTGGAATTTCCTATCTGGAAATTGGAAGCAATTTAAGTATACAAATAGGACACCTTAATGATAGTCTTCTCCAATACAATAGACAAATTATGTTTAAATTATAGTATGTATTTATAAATTTGCATTTATGCACTACAATTTATCTAAATCCATGCTTTATCTAAGTCTGTGCAATGTCTTTATTATTTAGTAATTCATTTTCTTTTGTATAGTTACCATATAAGGAAAGGGATATTCTATTTGTCATAATGGGGCTGTATGAGATAATAGGAGCTGTCTCCTGGGGCAGTAGCCTCAAAATCCTATTGAAGATTTTTGACTTTATCTTTTGACTTTATCTTTTGTCTTAGTAGCAGAAAATTTGCATTTTAACTGTAGATTCCATGTTATCCAACAAAATAATGTTATGTACATACTATACATATATATATATACATAGTAACGAAGACAGAGGCTGCATAACTAAAATAAAGATGTGGCTAAACAACAAAGCAGCTAAGCAATGAAGCAGTTGCTATACTATGATGCCTATAAAACGAACAGATTTAATATCTTCTAAAACAATTACTGTATGTTCTCTTGAAAACATAAGATACCTTCACAATAGCTCAGAGGTGTCAAACTCACGATGACACATTGTCATGTGATGTATTGCAACTTTTTTTTCTCTTTGCTAAAGCAGCAGTGGGCATGGCCAGCATGTGACGCATCTAGCCCATGGGCCACGAGTTTGACACCCCTGAAATAGTTAATCAAACTATCTTTCAGGGAATAATGATCTAGACATACTTAAAGAGATGCTATTTTCAGCTCCATTACTACATGTATCCCAAAAGAGAGACAATATTAAGGGTATACCGTAAAAAAATCAGGACTATTTATGGTTGGAAATGATGGAACATTGTAGCTGAAGCTCCCCATTCCCCTTTCCAACACCTATTCACTTCACAGTTCCTTGTGAGGTTGGGGGGGAATCTTCTTATCGCTTTTACCCGTTCTTCTCTTCTTTGCCTGAGAAGAGTGGTGAGGCTGAAACTACAAAGTGTTTTAGGCAAGTGGACCCTTTTATTTGGATCCTTTTCAATTAGGATTCATACCTGAGCATGCAATGGAAACTTGATTGATGGGTAACCAAAAAAAATCAGACAAAATGGGGAAAGTGTGCTTCTTCTGATCCTTTTTGTCCACCATTCAAGGTAGGTTAGGTCAAAAAACAGACATCACAAGAACAACTCTATTGTACAATAATGGAATATCTATTGTTATGGAGCCTACTCATCTAATCATTGGGCAATTATTAATTAAGTGTCAAACATAAAAATGACTCATTATTCAGTAAATATGGTTCACTATCCAAATACAGTACTATTGAACCTTGTATATAACAGGGTTGCTTAAAGCAGAAGCTTTTCGAACAGAAATACATTAAGAGGCCCTGGACAGGTTGAGAATATTGGCAGAATGTAAATAAGTAGAAAACAAAGTGTGTTTTCCCCTAAAAATTGCAAATATTACTGTACAGCTACATTTTATAAGAAAAGAGATGTGGAAACCTACAAATAAGATTATAATTATGATAATGAATGTATAATTTATGCAGAGTAGATGGAAATATGCAAGGTATATACAATATATCTCTATATTCTCTTGTGTCTATTGATAAGTTATAAATCTTTGAAGGATGCTGAAACTTTGCATTGGCTTGCATTATTTTCAGAGCAATGATTTCCATTTTTTTTCTTTTTGTTTCTAATTAAATTACATTTGTCTGCTTTGCAATGCCAAAGAAGCATAAGGAAATATAAACTTTGAGTTGTTTCTGATTTATATGGATATCGGAGCATTTTGCTCCTGCGTAAACATTTCTGGTGACATGAATATGGATAGCTTCAAATCTTAGGCGAGTTCATTACGAAAGGTAGCATATGTTTTTAACTCCTGAACCAGGAGGGAAAATGAGAATACCCAGCTTTGCCAATACCCAATTTGCCAGTAAATTGTAAACAGTTGGTACCCCCGTAAGCAAAAGACTGAAATAATTACTGTAGCTGTGCCTTGAAGTAGCCAGTTCATTTTTATGTTTCCTCTGTTTGCTTGCCTTTCATTCTGCTGATTTAATGTTCTGCAAGTTTTGTAGACATAGGCTAAATATATGCTTTAGGCTTGCTTCTTTGCACTTTTCAATGTACAAATGTCATTCTGCTAGATTCCTAGAGCAAATATGGCTATGAAAGAACCATGCATGTAAAAAACACAATTACCCCTTGGTTAGTTTTCAGTCAATCCCTACTTCAGTTCCCAAACCATCCACATACACTTAACTTACTTAACAAAACAAAACCTTACCAAATGGGCACTTACATTCTGTTTTATATGTGCCTGCTTGGGATGAGATATATCAATCTGATAACCAGATCAAATAAAATTATTTAACTATATCCTAAAATTGGGTAATAATAATGCCTAATGATGCAGAAGAGACCTTCCATGAAGTTTAGCTTGAAGAACAGTAGTCTATCAGGTGTCACCTGAGAAGTAACAACATTGGTAGATGTTTTGTTTCCATACAATGAATATGGTCTGTCTCCCTGCTTCTCTGTCTGTCTGTCTTTCTGTCTGTCTGTGCATTTGGCAAAGAAAATTGTCAAAATTCAGGAAGGTCAGGTTTTTTCATGTCTTGTTATTAGAAACATATGTGTGTTCCTGCTCAGTTGGTACAGAGCCCACAGCCCAGATCTAAAAGAAAAGAAAGAGGTGGGGGAAGGAAAATAATAAAACTATTGAGGGAATGAAATTACTTGAGTTCCTGCTTGTTATCCTACATCATAGGACAAACAAAATATTTCAAAGCTAATAGTGGTATGCTTCCTAAACAAAATGAGCACATGATATTACAGCGCTAGAAATACTATGACTGTAATCCTGCATGATTATTTATGGATATAATAAGACCACCAGATCACTGCTGCAGAAATCCAGAAGCAAGGAAGTACAGAAAACTAAGTCTGGGGGTTTTAGCAGTTCAGGTCTAGTAATTCTAAGATGTAAAAGACTAAACATAGAAATACAATACAGGACATATGTATGTACATGCTCAGCACAATAGTCCAGTTCAAAGTAAGCAATAGAAATATCTGTAGAAAAGATAATCAGTAAACCAAATACATTAAAATAAT
This sequence comes from Notechis scutatus, assembly GCF_049901735.1. Lineage (NCBI taxonomy): Eukaryota > Metazoa > Chordata > Lepidosauria > Squamata > Elapidae > Notechis > Notechis scutatus. Next base: position 140,958,845 of record NC_142012.1, on the reverse strand, counting down.
AAGATTAAAAAATAAAATAAAAGGGAGCATAGGTAAAACTAGTTTATGCCAATATGATTCACCATACTGAGGGGTCCTTGGTACTTCTCTGAGCTTGCTTGTTTTCTTGCAGATGTTTCATTACCCAAACTATGTAGTCTCATCAGTGCTAGTAAGGAGTGCTGTTTTGCTATCAGTTTACATTCTTTTCCTGTCAGGGGTGATACTGACAGGGAAAGCCACCAGAATATAAACTGACAGCAAACAGCACTCCTTACTAGCACTGATGAGACTACATAGTTTGGGTAATGAAATGTCTGCAAGAAAACAAGCAAGCTGAGAGGAATACCAAGGACCCTTTGTTTCAAACCTGAGCTACATATATTTTCCTTTATTAGTATCATCATACTTGTCTATAATTTTCTGTCCGTATAAATCTCCATTTGCTTCCACCCATCTACATGCTATTATATCCATTACTTTTTGTTTTTTAATCTTACCTCTTGGAAGATCTCATCAGCTGCATTGAAACACATGTCAATTTTCTTTTTTTCTTGACTCATTTACTTTTTCTTCATATATTTATTTTGCAATATTCATTCACTGATTCTGTATGATCAGACTAATCCGATGTATTTCTTTCATATTTTTGACTTACTTTTAGAGTAAGTCATTTAGTCATCATCCATTATTATTGACTATATGTTCTAATGTGTTCCATTCTCACGAGTTAAATATCATGTTCACTATTTTATTATTTCTCTCTATTGAGATATTCAACTCTCACTTCCTTATCAAAAAATGGGCATGAAAATATTCTTATACACAAAAATATTGTAACTCTTACTATACGTATGAAGATTCAAACAAACCAGTTGTTGTCCAATAGCTGGACTGGACCCCTGGCCCAACTAATCCAGGAATCTGTATCCAGAGTGGTCAACCAACTGCACAACGAAGACTATTAGTGTTGTAACAGATGGCAATCACACTGTTATCAAGTTGAATAGCTACAGTATTGATCTCTATGTCATCAGTGAACCAGTCCAACCCTAAAAAACTATAAATAACTAGTATTCAAAACATAATTGGAAATGCTGGATCACATTTTCATACTTGGTAGCAACATAGTTCAACATTTTTGGAAGGTGATTCACATAGAATTTATCAAATATTAAATATCATTTTCTGCTAGTTGTTTTTCTGCTAATAATTCTTTATATTTCTAAACTGCTACATAGAGTTGATTCTGTATATAACAGTTGCAGATTATCTTATGCTTCTTATTGAAAATTACATACGATTCTATCTAAACTGTAAGAATGTGCATTAATATATAAAAAAAAACTTTGTATTTTTTTAAAAAAAGAATATAATTTAACCTGAAAATAATTTAGAGACTGGTTTTCCACATGGACTTGTATCTCATCCAAGGTTTAGGTTTCTTTCTATATAATGCTTTACAATATTTGTCTTGCCTGATTTGTTATAATAAGGATACATTTTTTAAAATAAATTACAAGGAAACGTATTTATTATGATTGATTATTTTTATTATATTGGTTACTTATGTTAATTATTATTGATTTGCTTTTAATTATAATTTAAATGATATATTTAAGATGCATCTGTTAGCTTTGAAAGTTATTGCTCAAATTAATAAAGCCTGTAAATTTATATTTTTTGTTGTTTTTTATTTCTTTTTTCTTTATAGAGCTTATAAATAAATGATAAAATAAAATAATAATATAAAAATATAAAAATAGTCTCCAGACTAATGATTCTAGCTTGCATGAAATAACCCCAATATGCTTCAGATAAAACCAGATTTTGGATATACTTGTAGCAAATATGTTCAAACTGATTGGTACTACTTTCACCATAGCAAGGATTGCTGTTTATTCTAATAACTAATTCTATACCTTCTCCATTTTATTAAAAAGTATTATGTGAAAGCCTACCTCAGGATAAACAGGCATTGTCATTTTATACAGTTCAACGTATTCAGTAGGAACTATTAATGTTTTATTTTAAAAAAAATAAAAACTTGGTTCCCCAAATATTAGGTATCGATTAGGTACCAAATATCTAGATATCGATCTGTAGAGGAGAAGCCAGGTAAAATGAATGAGACTCAGAAACATGTTTAAGATAACTGATTTTGTTTCCCTCCAGATAATTCAAAATGTCCTTTTTATCATGGACTTTAAACATGACTATATCCACGATCGTTGTACTTGGAATTCAGTATATTTAGAAATATATTCAAACATATAAAACCACTGGAGCACATTCTATTTACAAAATAAATCAGAAATCCTGATATATTATAATTCTGCTCCAGGCCTTTCTATGCTTGTAAGTGCAATAAAAAGTGCAATTGTTGTTAAATAATTGTGCAATATTCAAAGATCTTTCCATTAGCTACCACATCTGTTGTATCTGTTGTAATATCACATCAAGAAACAGCATTTTTACAGCACCTAAGCAGCAATATTTTGTTAGTGGGAAAATGTATAGTTAGTTATCCATATTCATGAGATGTCCATTCAATTAAAGTACCCTTTGGAGCTCTCTGCAAAGCATGGCAGTGGTGTATACCCCTTAGTAAGATGTACATAATGTTTGAGGCAGCCCTTACAGGACCTAGCTAATAAGTAAATAAGCTGTTGACCTCATTTATTCTTATACCATATTCTTTTCCATCTTCTTTGCTGGAGATCTCTATTTTAAATACTTAATAGAAATTTTAATCTATGATATATTTATTTATTTATTTATTTATTTGATTTGCCAATTGTTTACAAGATAATAAGTATAAGTGTATACATAGTTGTGAATACATGAAATGGGTACATATAAGAAAAATAAAAGAAGAATAAGAGAAACAATAGGACAGGGACGGTAGGCACGTTGGTGCGCTTATGCACGCCCCCTACAGACCTCTTAGGAAAGGGGTGAGGTCAATAGTAGACAGTCTAAGGTTAAAGTTTTTGGGGTTTGGGGAAGAAACTACAGAGTCGGGTAGAGTATTCCAGACATTGACCACTCTATTGCTGAAGTCGTATTTCCTGCAATCAAGTTTGGTGCGGTTTACTTTGAGTTTGTATCTATTGTGTGCTCTAAGATATACAATATCTTAGGACAATCAATGAGCATTCCTCAGTGAATGGCAATAATTTCAGGCACAAGTCATTGCAGATGTACTGTCAGAGACTGAGTTTTCTGATGAAGTGAACATAGTTTCTGAAAGTCATTGTTAAAATAGAGTAAGTCTCAAGGTAGGAGGTAATTTTTTATTTAAATGTGTAGCATAGAATAACTTTTCCAAGATTGGTAAACTAATCCATCTATATTTAACCAGGACTTCCATTTCTCCTTCCAATTTCCATTCTTGGCTTTAACATTAGCTTTCTTCTGTTTCTTAGTTTTTGCAGTCTCTTTTCTCATTCATTCAGGAAAACTATTAATTCATTCCATAATAATTCCCTATTCATGAAGTTAAATTCATCAAAACAATTCCTGATGTTCTGCTTGAAGTGGTAGATACGTATAAGCTCAAGATCACATCCAAAAAACTGATGGACCTTGATCTTCTGCTTTAGCTTAAATTATGTCTTTGTATATGAGCATGTTGTGATTTGTTCTACTGTTAACTCTTCACCATGTCTTTGCTATTAGAGATTGGCTTTTCTACCACCTTGCATCAAAGTATGATTAATTTGATTTACATAATTTCTATCTTATGATGTCTATATATGTAGACATTGTTTTGGTTACATGAAGAATGTATTAGCAAAAAAAATCATTAGATTTTTCAGAAATTGATCTGTTCTCCTTCGTTTCTGTTTTCTGGGCTCTGTAGTCCAACTACATTTTCTTCTTTCCTAAGTTTGGCATTTTTTATTGATTTCAAATTAAACTTCAAACATAAAGTATCAACGTGAACAATTAATTTCATTTTTTACTATGTTAAGCTTTCCCATGTTCATGCTTCTTATAATCCATGTTCCTGCTATCCTTCTTTCTTCGCAGATTTAGTGGGGGGTTTTCCCCTGCATGGCAATATCAGCAACTGGACATCCTGAACATTTTAATTTAGCCATATCATAAACTCCATTAATATTCTGAAAGATTCTGAGCTCTTTCTGAGCAGCATGTTGAGTGCCATCAGCTGAGGAACACCTCATTGTCAATTACATCTTAGTAAAATACTTTGGCATCCTTCACCCATCCCTCTGAGGAACATCTCCCAATACATCACCAAAATGAGGTAGCATAGCAAGAGTGGGAAGGTAGAAATAGGTGAAACTGTAGATACACTAACCTGGTGTAGTGGTTAAGTGTTGGACTTAGTCTGATCCACAATCAGCTATGCAAGCACACTGACTGATGATAGCCTAATCTTTCATAAAGAGAAGAACATAGTCTCAAAAGGTAAGATACCAGTATCTGAAAGATACCAGTATCAATAAAAGAAACACATTTTGATTGTAAATGTGATTAATAATTTAAGGGATATTCAGCATTTTATAGGTTTTTTTTAAAAAAAAAGAATTGAGATCTAGAATTTTTCAAGCACAGAATAGCATCTGACTTTAATCAGCATTCTCCCTATCATATACAGACTCTTATATATCCATATATTTGTTCCAGAAGATCCTCTATTTTTATTTCATATACTTTTAAAAGTGAAACCACAAGTACCAATGTTAATTTTAAAAGGATGTTCATTATTAGCAATCAGGAGTCAAGACAAAATTAAAAGAAAATACAAAAACCTGTAGCAAATTTGACCTGAGATTAGAATTTTCAATGACACACAAAACATTGTACCTCAAAGAGACTCATGCATCTACACATAAAAAAGGTTTCATTGTTTCTAAGATAAATATTAGTAGAGTCCAGTATGTGGAAGACAAATGGTGATTCCTTTATTAACGTTAAATCTGCAGAACAGGTTGTCAGGGTTGAAGCAATGAACAGAACTTTGAACTATAATATAACTTGCTTCTTTCAGAAAAGAAGGAAATCAACAAAATAAAAGATCAAAAAGCAACAAGGCCATTATTCAGACAGCAAAGACTATAACATGGTCTCTTTGTTCCTCATTAGTTCCATGCAGTTCTCAAGTAGAATTTGTTCCGGTTTTATTCAAATATTATTGTGTGAACTTGCTAAAAGAATGAGAACACAATGATAGCCCAGAAACAACTGAAGCTTTTGTCTCTCTCTTTTCTCTCTCTATCACAGTCTTTCAAGTAGAAGCAGATACAAAAAAAAAAAAAACATACAATTTACTCAATCTAGTATCTTGTTGTAAAAGACAACAGCACATTATTAGAAAACAAAGATATAAGAATTAATGCAAAATATTTTTTAAAAACCTACTGCAGGTGCTTCAGGCATGTTCTCCAGTATATATCTTCATGAGTTTTCACAGCAAAGACCAGATAAACTGTTTAAAATGCAACTTCTTATATTTTATGCATAATATTATTATTAGCATATATCAAGTTTGTATACATGGGGTTTTGCTGTTGAATTTTTTTCTGAGCAGAAGAGGATTCAATCATCCATTGCCTGAAAATAGAAAACAGAGGTTAACAATGTAGCAAATCCTTGCTCTAGTTAAGAGACCTAGCAATCAAGATTTAGGAAAAGATCACATCCAATAGACCTGTCAATGTTGCTTCTAGAAGTACTTACTTAAAATGTTGGTGGATTTTAAATCCCTCTAACCTTCCTTCTCTTTACCCAGTTATCAAGGTTTACATGTTTTTATTCTTCCCTCTATCAATTCATGCCTTACTTTCAAGAAAAATTCATGTAAGTTGTAGATGAAACTGTCACACTGGTTTTCATATCCAACAACAGAAGTTCTGTTAACTTTTTTTTTTGGGGGGGGGAATCCATATTGAGGATCTTTATTAAAGATTACAAAGTAGCTGCAAATTTGCAAGATAAATATTGGGCTAGCACACAGGAGCTGCAACAATCTGGATGACCACAGAAAGGCAACTAACATTTTTGTATCTTTCTGGCCAAGTACTGGTCATCTAGATTTTGCAACCATGGTAAAGGAGCTGAAATTATTTTTATTTTATTTATTATATTTATTTGCCCGCCCCATCTCATTTTGAAGTTACTCTGGGCAGCTTACAATATTAAGAAATCTTTGTTGTTGTTAGTTGAAAAGTCATGTCCGACCCATCATGACCCCATGGACAATGTTCCTCCAGGCCTTCTTGTCCACTACCATCCCTCGGAGTCCATTTAAGCTCATGCCGACTACTTCAATGACTCCATCCAGCCACCTCATTCTCTGCTGTCCCCTTCCTCTTTTTCCCTCAATCGTTCCCAACATTAGGCTCTTCTCCAGTGAGTCCTTCCTTTTCATTAGGTGGCCAAAGTATTTGAGTTTTGTCTTAGGATCTGGCCTTCTAAAGAGCAGTCATGGCTGATCTCCTCTAGGACTGACCAGTTTGATCACCTTGCAGTCCAAAGGATTTGCAAGAGTCTTCTCCAGCATCATAGTTCAAAGGCCTCAATTCTTTGGCACTCAGCCTTCCTTATGGTCCCAACTTTCACAGCCATACATTGCAACTGAGAAAACCATAGCCTTCACTATATGCACTTTTGTTTGAGGGGTGATGTCTCTGCTTTTTGCTGTGCTGTTTAGATTTGCCATAGCTTTCCTCCCCAGAAGCAAGCATCTTTTAATTTCTTGGCTGTAGTCCCCATCTGCGGTGATCTTGGAGCCCAGGAAAATAAAATCTGTCACTACCTCCTTTTCTTCCCCATTTATTTGCCAAGAATTGAGAGGGCTGGATGCCATGATCTTAGTGTTCTTAATGTTGAGTTTCAAGCCAACTTTTGCACTCTCCTTCTTCGCCTCTGCATCAAAAGGCTCTTTAGTTCCTCTTCACTTTCTGCCATTAGAGTGGTATCATCTGCATATCTGAGACTGTTGATATTTCTCCCGGCAATCTTAATTCCAATTTGTGATTCATTTAGCCCTGCCTTTCTCATGATGTGTTCTGCATATAAGTTAAATAGGCCGGACAACAGTATACGGCCTTGCTAAACTCCTTTCTCAATTTTGAATCAATCAGTGGTTCTGTGTCCAGTTCTCACTGTTGCTTCTTGACCCGCATATAGGTTTATCAAGAGACAAATAAGGTGGTCTGGTACTTCCATCTCTTTAAGAACTTGCCACAATTTGTTGTGATCCACACAATCAAAGGCTTTAGCATCGTCAATGAAGCAGAAGTAGGTGTTTTTCTGGAACTGCATAGCTTTCTCCATGATCCAGCATATGTTGGCAATTTGATCTCTAGTTCTTCTGCCTCTTTGAAATCCTGCCTGGGCTTCTGGTAGTTCTTGGTCCACATATTACTGGGGTTTAGCTTGTAGGATTTTGAGCATAACTTTGCTAGCATGTGAAATGAGTTCAATGATGTGGTGGTTTGAACATTCTTTGGCACTGCCCTTCTTTGGAATTGGAATGTAAACTGACCTTTTTTAATCCTGAGACCACTGTTGAATTTTCCAAATTTGCTGGCAAATTGAGTGTAGCACTTTTACTGCATTGTCTTTTAAGATTTTGAATAGCTCATCTGGATTACTGTCACCTCCACTAGCTTTGTTGTTGCTCAGACTTCCTAAGGCCCATTTGACTTCACATTCCAGGGTGTCTGGCTCGAGGTCAGTAACCACCCCATCGTGGCTATCATGGATGATAAACTCATTCTTATATAGTTCTGTGTAATTTTGCCATCTCTTCTTAATCTTTACTGCCTCTGTTAGGTCCCTGCCATTTTGGTCCTTTATGTCCATCTTTGCATGAAACGTTCTCTTCTAAGAAATCTTGGAAACTCAAAATCTGCAAGTGATGTTATTGTGGTTCATCACACAGTCAGCCAGATGTTCAGATTGGATTTGTCATTTTTATCCACCTATCAAGTCAGGACCTGAGATGGGAAGATGTGGATGTTTGATGGTTTTACCGGTATCACTGCAGGAAGTAAGCTGTTCCAAATAAAGCTATTTTTTGCAATTGACTGGTGATTATTTTTATAATGACAATGATGTTCAAGCAATGCTCCAGTTGTTTTAGGATTGCACCCAAGGGGCCTATTACTATTGGTACTACTATTATTATTGTATTTTTACTTAGCCCTTTTTGGGGGGGGCAGGGGATCCATTCAAGACAGAAAACATACTTAATATTACTGCCTCTGTGCAGTGGGTTGGGCTGAGAAAAAATGACTGGTCCAGACCCACCCAATCACTCTCATGCTCATAGGAGACCTAGGACTCACTTTTGGTATCAAGGCCAGTACTTTAACTATCATTCAACTGGTGGTTGGATAATAAATTATATTATAAATATCCCAGATATTTATAATGTAATTTGTGTATTGCATCAGTTTTTATACCATTATTCTAATCAGATTATTTTTTCTCAGATGTATCCTAAGATTTTCTTTTATCTTATTAGATATCTTCCAGTCATTTTAACCCATATTTAGATTTTGAATTTGTAGCATTTTCCCAAGTCAGTTATGTTTCCTGAATTATTACCAATTCTGTTTCTTTTTCCCACATCTATAAATAGTGGACTAGATGACATGAAAACCTTTTCATCTCTATAATCAATGGATTATATTTATTTAGATATATATACACACACAAAAACATTATATAAATACCAATGGAGGTAAAGAAGACAGTTGTGGTTTCACATACTAATGATAAAAACTGGAATGTAACATTGCAGATTCTTCAGTATTTTCCTCTATGGATTATAGAATACACGTTTGAACTCTTGAAACTGAGCTTCATCTTATAGCAATTAAGATTGCTTGACTGATTGATTATATATAACAGTGGTCACGAACTGGTAGGCCATGGCACACATGAGGTACAAAACATGTAACATGAGATACAATTTCAAACAGTTTGTAGACTTTTTTATATTTATGATAATAGGGCGAGTTAAATAATTTAAAAAACAATTTTCAATTAAAAAATATCAATAAAAACAATGATAAAATCACTGACAAAAATATAATTATAACTAAGAAATAAAGTTAAATCAGAGAAGAGAATAAAATATGTGTGGGATTCTTACTGCCAGTACAGCTTTACTTGGAACACCTTACATCTTGCAATTAGACCTTTAATATCATCAAACAACATCTACCTATTGCAGGTCTTTGGGAAAGACTTAAAAGGTGGATAAAAATGTGAAATCCAGCCTACATATAGTGCTTGATAACAACCACGAACTGTTGAAAAGGACATGAGATATTCATTTGCTTATAATAAATTATACTTGCAAAATTTAAATAATATTCATGACTGTTACTAATTACTTAATATTTTAGCTGTAGTCAAGCAGATTACTATGTTATATTTTTAAAACAAATAGTCCTGAACTCAAACTCCTAATTCCTAAGACAGATAAATAGCGTGTGTGTGTGTGTATGTGTGTATGTGTGTATGCATGCATGTGTGGGAGAGAGAGGGAGGAAGGGAGGAGGAGGGGGAGAGGGAAAGGGAGGGCAGGGGGAGAGGGAGAGAGAGAAAGTGAGAGAGAGAGAGAGGGAGAAAGAGAGGAGGAAAGAGAGAGAGAGAGATGAGAGAGAAACAGAGATGAAAGATCCTGGTGTTTTGTTTTCTGTGGGAAATGGATCCAAATGACTCTTTGAGTATTTAAGGTTAGCAGCCAAGCTAAGTGCCTGAAGGACCCCATCCTGTCAATGGGAGTCAAGGCGCTTCAGCAAGCAGCATGCTGGATTCATATTAGTGGTCCACGAGATTTAAAATTATGAGTTTGGTGGGCCCTGAGGTCCAAAAGGTTGGCGACCCCTGCTCCAAAGCATGCTGGGAATGCTACCTCACCACCACCACTAAAGCCATTTTAATAGTTAGTCTGCCAATCATGTCCTTAATTCAGTTTTTTTGTGGGCTGCAGCCTTAAGCAACTGGACTTCCAAATGTAAAATAGCTGGAACTGAAGAAATTATTTTCCAGATTTCAATAGTTTTACCAGTTTGTTCCCAAAGGGGCCCTGATTTTCTGTTCAGTCATATTGGTTGACAGATTCCTCTTCTTTTCAACTGGTTGAAGACTGGAAAGAGAAATAAAAGAAAAACATCACAATTCTGCCATTTTACTTCTCCATTCAATCTGGTTTCACTTGGTTAAAGAGAAAGACAGCATTGTCTTCTTTTTCTGTCCACTGGTCTATCACATTAAAAAGTCCATCAATTCACAATTCCTCTGGTGAACTTTGAAAGAAAAATGGTGGTGAATGCCAGTGATTGCAGGGCAGGGAGTATTCTGCCCACTGGATTCAATACCCAATTGGAATGACGGTATACCCACACACAAAAAATGAAGAAGAGCATGAATTGAACATCACTATTTGAGTTAATCCATCCAATTCACCTACAATGAATGGTCTTTTGACATTGCCTTTCTAGTGGGTTGGCCGTTGGTAAAACATGATACTATGAATTCTTGTTCTTGTGAAATGGTCAGTGATCTGTGCTCCTCCAGAGGTAAGCTGGTCATGCAGAACTAGCCAAAGGCAGCATACTATTTTTCTAATGTCCTCAGTGCATAAACTTTGTTGTGGAAACAAAATCCACATACCAAAAAATATTACAATTGTTCATTCAATGATCGTATTATTAGAATTGTGTAGGAAATGATTGTGATTGGCAGTACTGTCTTCAATTTCAATAGAGATTAGCAATAATTATCAGAAAATCTATATTTAAATGACTAAGCTTGCAATTCTATGCACACCTAAGAAGGGTTAATTCTACTGAATTCAGTGGGTCTTACTTCTGACCTAATGTGCATCAGACTTTGCTGTCAGCAGTTTTTATCCTAGCATAATCTACATTCTCATGTAATCTTTTAGTTTTAATCTTTAAATTTATACATCAGTTTCACTAGTATATTTTGGAAATATTGATATAAAGTTATTTAACTGCTTTGTATTTACTAATTATATTATATACATTTATACATTCACAAATACAGATATCTGCAGAAGTTCACTATATTTCATACTGTCTTAATAATAAAACATAGCTAACATGTGTTTTTGTCAATCTTCAAGTTTCTAGAGTTACCAGTCTATAAAATCTTCTTGAATGATTAGACTGTCATATTGTCAGAATCTATGCATTTTTGGACACTTATGTCTGGTGACTTTAAAACTGACTTCATGTAAAAACAATTTGCCATATATTTAGATCCATTTCTGTCTATTTGCCAAGCTGAGTAGTGAAATGGAGAATCAGAATTATAACTGGCTAATAATTTTTATTGTGTGAATGGATAAATAGGATAACTGACATACTATTAGCAAATGAAGACCTTACCCGTCTGTGTTTCTGAAACTGTAAAATGTCTAGATACAATTCCTTAATCTCTTCCATCTGGTTCCTCATTCTGTTACTAAACTTCAGTTAAGATTTGATTTAAGTTTTGCTTTTGTTTCTAAAGAAAAAAAACTCCCTAAATCTACAAAGTAGGTGTGCAATGTATTAAAAAATACATGCAGTCCGTGTATCTTTTCAAATTGTAGACTATCCTGGGAAAGTTTTGTTAGAAAGGCAGCCAATAAATTGTCTAGGTTGCTTAAATGTCATTACTGATATTCAATATTATTATATACTAATACTAGTTATAATTTTAAGGAAAAAGTTTTATTATTAAGAATCAGCTAAGAATATTTGATCCTGGATGCACCAGAGACAATGACTGCAGTGGGTAATGGTGGATCTGAAGCTACTGTGGACTTTCTTTGAGTTAATTACAATAACAGATTGTTTAATTGAGGGCTTTGAAGTTTAGTTTTGCTGGTGGGCTTACCTGTTAACTTTTTGTTTTTTACAGTAGATAGACAGTAGGTCAAATTGTTTGGGTAAACAGAGCTGTAGAAGCTTATTTATTGCAGAACTGTTTCACAAGCTGGGAAACTACTAGCATTAAAATATGTTTACTAGTATTCAACTAGGGGAGGACAATATATGTGTATTTTTTTTTCTTTAATACATGTTTCTTTTTTTTTCTGTTAGTTTTCGTCTTGGTTTTGGTTTGTTTTAGAGTGGGAATTTTCTATTTTAACCTCTGCATAAAATAAAGCAAAATTTGACCAAAAATGTCATTACTAATTCATAAATGGGCAGAATAACTTTGCAGCAACCTAAGCACACCTGGATTCTGGAGAATAGAATATAGCCAAGCATTTATCCCTGTTTACCTTTGCTAAAATATTTTCTCATAGAGCTTCAGTGAGCTGCAGGAATAACTATCTCAGTTTCCAGTGACATTAATAATTTATGGCTCAGTATTGCATGCCAATGTGCCAATTGAAAATTCATTGAGACGGTGCCCTACAAAATCACGCAAACCTCATGAGTGAGGTCAATATCATTATGGCAGATCGTTACCCAATGATTTTCTAGTAATGTGCTCTCCTCGGCATCCACATGCCCAAGAATCTTCCCTTGGTACCTGCCAGAATCCCAGTCCCAAATGTTTAAATTCTCTTTATAGATTTTTTTTTTTTTCAAAAAAAGTGGCATACTGAAAAACAGAGTGCCAGCCTATTGCATCATCTTTACTTTTAGCCATGCCTTTGGGGTATAGATTCTATAAACTTTCATAGAAAATAAGAAATGGCAGGTGGTTGTCTCTCAAAGGAGTTTTTCAGGTGTGCTACCTGCTTAGAGGGCAAAAAAACAGATGTGAAGCAGTAGAAAGCAATACAGGATAACAGGGAAGGGGGAATTTTCAATAAATTTAATTTAACTAATCTAGATATAAAATTCAATAAATTTTAATAAATAGGAATTTTGGGATAAACCATAGCTATCATGACAGCCATTTTATGGGGAGGCAAACTTTCCTATGGTGGCCATTTCATGACAGCACTCACAAGCTGTTTCTAAACCAAGCCAAAAAAAGTTATCTATTTATGCAAAATAAATGCAAAACTTTAAAAGAATATACAAATGTGGAGAATAAGTATGGCTAGGAATATTGTCATGGAAACAGTTCAGCCCCCACCAGGCTACCTAACATAAGCACATTTAACTGATATTGCAGTGCTTTTGTTTCATGGAAATCTAAGTTCATTTGTGGTTATCGAGTCAAGAAGGTGACCATACATGAAGGAATTTTCTGTGAAAGAAACTGATGGGTTGCTGTAAATGTTACTTCACACAATAACGAAAATATATATAGTTGTGAATTTGTGGTACAAAGAAAGGTATCAGAGGGAGACAATGTTTCATTGGCAAAATAGTCACAACACATTTTTGTATCTTACAGAAATAATGAAGGCTAAATTTAATAGTATTCAATGAAATATAAATTCAATTATTATTTGATGAATTATTTGAATAATTACAGTAATTAAATTACAAATAATTAAGTACAATCTATAAGTGTTGTAAATAAGTGTCAGTATTACATCCAAATAAAAGAAATTATAATTGGGCTGCCATAGCCCTATTTCTTTTGAATACTGGCTGAACTGTTTTACTGATATCTATAAAAACAAATTCCAGAACAATTTGAAAACATGATGGGCAATAGAAATGCCATGTAAATAAACTAATTCCTTTTCTTAAATCTAAAAGACTTTAATCTTTCATTAAGAATCCCTCTAGGTAAATAGATTTGTTGAAATTACAATGACCTTACAAGCTATCATGAATATTTTTGACCTTACTTCTTTGTCGTGCTATTTTAACAAGAAACAGAACAATGTTGATAGAGAGAAGGAATGCTGATGAGAGCATCTAATAAAAACAATTCATCCTGGTGAAAAAACAAAAATAACATTTTTAAGTCCATATTTATTGGCCCGTTAGTTCTAACTCAGCCCTTATATATAACATCTATATATAAATATATTCATAGTTGGGTTCTTTTATGAAGTATTTATTAATTGCACCTGTGATCAAAAGTTGCTTATTATTTACTTGCCTTGAGCAGTTGTTTCAAAATGATTAGGTGACTTGGAGGGAAATGTTAAATAAAGTTTTATGATATGTCAAGTGACAAGTATTTTGAGTCCAAGAATTGCCCTATATATTTTAATCCTTGATGGCTACAAAAAGTTGTCTGCAGACTACTGGTATTGCTGGAGAGGAAAGCAGGGAGTTCATTCTTGATTCTCTCTGAATCAGGAAATGCCCTGCTGCAATCAACTCACCGTGGCCAACTGATCACTTGACAACTTGCCATGGCCAACTTGCTATGGGACAACTCACCACAAGACAAGAGTTAAACTAATATCAAAGAAATGGTGGAATAAAATCATTAAAGAAAGAATGCAAAAAGGAAGAATAAAATAAAATCTAAATTACAAAAATTATAATATTTTTAAAATCATTTTAAATAATTAAATTGAATTGTTTGAATTGTTCCATGGCAACTTGTCCCATGGCAAATTGGCTGCAGCAAGTTGTTCCGCAATGAGTTGGCCATGGTGAATTGGCCATGGCAAAGTGGCCATGGTGAGTAAGTAGTGGTTAGTGGGCAGCAGTGAGTTGTGCCATTCTGACCATAAACTGTCTTTATTTTCAGGAATGCCACTGTGTACATAAGGAGTCCTTAAATATAGTGTACAGTTCATTATCATAAAGAAGAATGTGTGTCAGCTTTGGAAGCCATATTCCACATTGCCACATAGCCTGAGAAAGTGGGATGGAGTGATTTCAATTGAGTAGCTCTAAGTAGACAAAATAAAATTCTTTTGTTAGTATGGCGCAGGATGAAATAAGGATCTTATTTTTGGACGGATGGCGATTGGCCGCGTGATGTGATGATGGCCAATGAGGGATGGATTTATAGTTTGGGAAGTTGTGGGAGGCCCAAAAACTTTTAGGATTTCACAGAGGTGCCAGTTGCTATTCTAATAAAGGTACTTTTAAGATATGGCTGTCTCAGAGTTACTGATTGGAATGAAGGTTTGCTGGAACACTGACAATGTGTTCATTTCAAAGACCCTGAACAAGTTGAGTCCAAAATGCCAAGGATTTTTTTTTTTTTACAAATAAATGGATCTGCCAATTACTCATCATCAGAGATCATTATACTTAGGGAGGTACAATCTCTACAAATAAATCATGTGTGTACTTGTTATGAATGAAATAAAAGCTGACGGCATTTTTATTAACCTTAATGTTTATATCTTAACATCATGTCATGTTATTAATTGGTTTTCATATACTATAATGACTAGCACTGATGAAGTTACTTTGTTTGCGTAATGAAATGTCTGCAAGATAAAAAAGAGATAACCCAGAGAGCTCAGAGAATACCAAGGATCCCTTATTTCAACCCTGAGCTACAAATATTCTTCTTTATTGGTATCTTATTTATGTATTATGTATGATTTTAATTCATTACATTTATATTCTGCTTAATATTATATTCTCCCAAGATGTGTAGCATAAGAGGAAATAAATACAGTATTTTTAAGGCTGATGGTTATGCAAACAAAACATTTTCTTGCATAGATTTTGCCATTCATTTCAAAGCAATGGCAATCTTTCACTCCTTTCTTCTTCCTTCCTTCCTTCCTTCCTACTTTCCTTTGCAGCATACTAAATATGACAGATTTACATTCCCCTATAGAAAGTGAGTATCTTCTGCAGATATAATTGAAATTTGCTATTATGAGCACAACAGAACTTAACATAGGAGGGAAGATAACATAATCTCCTCTTGTATTAAAATATGTACGAGGAGAGACGTTATAAACAATGTAGGCTCTGTTTCTTTTCTCTAAATGTTTTAATTCAATAATGTAGAGGTTTTTAATCTTCTTGGAAAGAAATGGTACATAAATGTATTGCACTAGCTCCAGAATTAATGGAATTTAATTAATCCCATTAATCAGAGGGATTTAAATTAGTCCTCAAAATATGACTCAAGGCTCCTCCAAATGTAGCATTTGCACTACTCCAGGGTGGGCTCTGAATTTGTATCATCCCATTCTATCTTCACCATTGGGCCATAGAGTCAATTAATTTCTGGTTCATCAACACTGCAGAAAACATAGCTGTAAACAAATGTTCTACAGCTGGAACATAGCTGTGTTCTACAGCGACCTGCACTGACCCACTGAGAGAAGCTCTTGCTTCACCCTACCTCTTGATTCTTTATCTTTCCTCTTTCCATGCAGGGATAAGGCACTGAGCCATATGATGCCCACTTTAGTGTTTTTAAGGGAGTAAGGGTATGACTTTGCAGCCCCTTTTAACAGTGGCAAGTCTTTTTTAAAGATCCTATAAAAACAACTTTAGGACATTTAGGATAAGGGTGGATACAACTTGGTTGCTTATTTTTGTGCTATCCTACTGATTAGCTCAAAAGAGCCCATTAATTGTGATGGAGAGAACAATTGTGGGTGTTATTCATTGATTCTGTGAAATTTTGGAAGTGAAAATGAATGTGTCGAAATGGCTAAAATCTGGGATAAATTTTAAATTTATGAGATGGTCTTATACCTGGATTCATTAGCTATTTCTAATAAATTCACTAAGATTTAAATCCATTTTCTTTTTGCTTGTAACCATATAGGAACCTTTTCCCACAATTTCCTAACATAAGGAAATTTTACTCTCTCTCTCACACACACACACTCTCTCTCTCTGAATATACATATATTTGTGTTCGTAGATTTTCACAGGTACAGGTATGTAGGTTTAAGTGTGTTCGGGTCTTTTCCCGTGTAAAATTAAGAGTATCTTGGCGACGTTTCGGTGAGGTCCCACTCACCATCCTCAGGCTGGTGCTTTCGGCTTCGTGCCAGTGCAAGCAGTGTGTGATCGGAGCTGCTGTCTCTCTATAAATACTGGTGGTGGGGGCTGGTGTGCTGGGCTGGTTGGCTGCACTGCTGCCTCTTGATTGGTTGATGGAGTTGATGTTGGTATAAAGGGCTGTGTGATGGCCTTGTGAGTTTCATTGTGGAGATATCCTGGATCTTGTGCTGTAGTCTCCTGGGTCGTTTGTTTTGTAGTGATCTTTTTTTCCATTAGCCTCTCGTGTTTTAACGGCTTGGGTATTGGGTTGTGTGATGGGCTTGTGAGTTCTTTTGTTGTGGTATCCTGGGTCCTGCATTGTAATCTCCTGGGTCGTTTGTGTTTTGATCTCTTTTCCATTAGCCTCCTGTATAGTAACGGCTTGGTTAATGGGTTGTGTGATGACCTTGTGAGACTTATTGCTGTGGTATCCTTGGTCTTGTGCTGTGATATCCTGGCTCATTTGCTGTGTTGCAACTTCTTGAGTTCTTGTGGTGTAATTTCCTGAGTTTTCTGATGTGATATCCTGAGCTGATGGCTGTAATGTAGCATTCTGGGTTTTAGTCTGGCTTCGAGTTTGGGGTCTGGGTCTGTGTTCTTGGCATGTGTCGGCTTGTTTGGTTTTGGGGTTGGGGGCTGTGACAGCTGGTGAAGGAGCCGTGGTCTGTTTTCTGGATGGTGGATGTCCTTCGTTTATAGGATGGGCTTGGGCCTGGGTCTGATGAGAGGGATTGGCGGTGGTGTCCCATGTTGTTTTGGGTCTGGTGTTGGTTTTCGTGGCTGGGACTCATTTGTTGGTGAGGGCTAGCTTCCAGATGTCTGGTAGGCGGGAGATATCATCCCATCTATTCATGTTATGGGGTGTTTCTCTATCTCGATGGCTTCCCTGATTATTCTCTTGCTGGAGTATTCAGTGTTGGATATTAATTTGGTTCCTTCAAAATTAATTTCATGTCCTGTGGCTTTAAGGTGCTGGAAGAGGGAGGAAGTATTTTCTTCTCTTCTGACTGCATTTTTGTGTTCTGCGATGCGTGCATTTATTCTCCTGTTGGTTTGTCCAATGTATGTGGCTGGGCAATTGTTGCATGGTATTTCATAAACTCCTTGGTTTTCTAGCTGGATCTTGTCTTTGGGGTTTCTTAGGATGTTGGCTATTTTTTTGGTCAGTGCCGAAGGCTGTCCTGATATTGTGTTTGTGGAGAATTTTGCTGAGGCTAATGGAAAAAAAGATCACTACAAAACAAACGACCCAGGAGATTACAGCACAAGATCCAGGATATATCCACAACGAAACTCACAAGGCCATCACACAGCCCTTTATACCAACATCAACTCCATCAACCAATCAAGAGGCAGCAGTGCAGCCAACCAGCCCAGCACACCAGCCCCCACCACCAGTATTTATAGAGAGACAGCAGCTCCGATCACACACTGCTTGCACTAGCACGAAGCTGAAAGTACCAGCCTGAGGATGGCAAGTGGGACCTTGCTGAAACGTCACCAAGATACTCTTAATCTTACATATATATATATATATATATATATATATATATATATATATATATATATATATATATATATATATATATATATATATATATATATACAGAGAGAGAGAGAGAGAGAGAGAGCGCTTCATTGGTTTAGAGTTGTTGTTTTTTAAAAAAATATACATCCTAGAAGACTTTTTAAAGTTTATTTTGTTTTCTCCCCTTTAGCTTCAAGGACAAAATGTCTCAAACAAGGTCAGAACAATTTGTTGATTCCTGCTTGTTGACTAATTTAATCATAATTTTCCCATTTAGCTATATGATTTCCCAAAGAAGGCAGTATCAGAAAAGCAGCAATGTGAAAATAAACCATCCAAGAATGATTAGAACTCCTACAGCTACAGTTACCATTTAAGTGAAACACTGGCAATCATGCTTTTAAGGCCCGTCAAATCAAGTATAGAAAAAGCAATGTTGTAATGTTACAGGGATTTTGGCAAAATTGTCTCTTGACTATTTTAAGTCTTTTGAAAAACTTCAAACAATATAAATAATACATCTCTATTATTATTATTATGAAATGACAATTATGATTACATGAGCAGGCTACTTTTAACAATTCATATGCCATTTTTACCTTTGCAGAATTTTTTGGTTTTAACCACATGCCATATTCATGACTCCTACTTTCTCATTCTTTTCTTGTAATAGAAAAACAGTGTTTGCATATTATAATTGCAGGTATCTTATCTGATAACCATTTCTATGTGATCTCATTCTCAATCTTCCCTTAATATTAAATATGTACAACAGCATATATGTAGAGCCTGATTTCTCATATTGTTGTACCATTGCTAGGCTGGTTATTATAATGTTTCATTACAATTTTAGTTAGTTCTGCTTAATTTTAATAGCAGCAGCAGAAAGAATAGTATTTTTTTTAAAAAATAGTAGAAATAGCTATTCTTTCCAATAATAATAGACAGAATGTAAATGTAAACCACTTGCATAAATCACCATTTGTTCTTTAGCAAGTTAGTGCCCACCCCTCTCCTAGAAAAATGAAATATACTGGGAAATATTAAAAAGGCAGACTATTTCCCCTAAAAAGAGTTGAAACTCAGAAGCAGAAACCCACCTCAGAGAGGCAGAAACTCCACCTTTTCTAATGAGCCATTAATGCCTAGGCCAGAGTACTCTACATAATAAAGGCCTCTACCTTATCTCACCACCTGGCCTGGGAAGATTGTATCAGCCAACACTCAGGTGAAGTCATGTGGTCCAGACAAAGGCTACAAAGTTAGTTAAGACCCCCGCCCCTGGGAGTCTGACAGCCAATGGGATACATTTATTGCACAGGAACAGGAAACACTAAGGTGGGGCCCAACAGAGATTATAAAACTAAGGGTCTCTCAGCATCTCAGCCCTTTTTCCTTCTTCCTTCATCCAGAGCATGTGATCCTGTCCACCATTAAACCATCTTTCCAAACAGCCTCCATGTTTCCAGTGTCTTTTTCCCCACTTGGAACTGAACCCAGTTCCAACTGAACTGAACTTCCAACAGCTCTACCAATATAATGACTAGTAATAGGTGGCTTGTTTTTTTTTTTTTTTTTCCTGTTTGTCTTGACTGGCTAACCAAATTTATTTTCATTGGTGGGAAATAGCTATAATGATGACTGATGAGTATCTTGTATTTCTTACTTTTCCAATTACCAACATTTTATTACAGGAAATGTGTGTTTGATTAAGGCTGGACTAAACATGTTAATAAATCTCCCTAAAAGTGGGGCAGAGGAATGAATCACAATAATGTTTATATATTGCTTCTGTAAAATCCACAGCTGGTTGCTTTGCAGTATACATTGAAATCATCATTAGGTTATTAAAGTATGATCTAGGGATTACATAGAGCCGGCATTATCCAATCAAAGGAGAACACTATGGCATTCTAATGTTGATGTAAAATATGTAGGGCATAATGAAATATTGTCTTGGCTTCTTTCAAGAATGGGTCAGTCATGCAAAGAATATTCCCACACAGTAAGCTGTACATATGGTTCTGTCACTCCCCAGATCAATAATAAGACTCACTACCATGATTTTTCCCTATTGTTATTACAAAATAGAAAAATAATGTTGATTGCTTATTACATACAATTAGATTGCTTTCCAATGAGAAGATTAACAGAATAACAGAGTAACAGAATAAATATTAACAACTGGCAGGGACCTTGGAAGTCTTCTAGTCCAAATTTTAAATGGTGAAAAGAATGAAATAATTAATTAAGAAGAAGAACAGAAGTCAGTTTATGAATCTAATCAATGAGAAATCCAACCTAGAATTTAGGAGAAATTTCCTGACAGAACAATTAATCAGTGGAACAACTTGCCCTCAGAAGTTGTGGGTGCTCCAACACTGGAGGTTTTTAAGAAGAGATTGGAAAACTGCCTCAGCAGGGGTTGGAGACTTCCAAGGTCCCTTCCAATTATTAATCTTTATTCTGAAATGGTATAGGATTTTCTGCTTGAGCAGAGTATTGGGCTAGAACACCTCCAAAATCCCTTCCAACTCTGTTATTCTGTTATCTATGTGTTGATATGGGTACAAGAAGGATGGATTGCAAAGCCAGAAAAGAATGGAAATGTATATTGAACAATGTTGAAGTAAATTAGATTTTAAATAATAGCATCTTTATTTGATAATGTTTATTACAATCAGTCAAGTATGGTAAATACCTCTTCCAAGTACTATGGATTCCAATAATCCAATTGCTATGGATTATTTGTTATAGTTAGCTAATGTTGCACAGTGGTATGGTTATGAGTGGGTCAAAGTTCTGGGTGAAAATGAAATCAGAAGTATGATTAGCATAATTTTTAAAATATGTCCAATATGTAAAATAAACTTCTGGCTTTAATAATGTCAAATATAGTAAATGCATTCACTCAATTATTATTCAAAGCTTTAAGTAATGTTCTCCAATAGTTTGACTTTCTTATCAAACTCTTCTAGTCAATTAAGTAGTCAAAAATAGTATTTTGTGAGGCTTCCGGTTTGTCGGCTTCGCGAGCGGCAGGGATTTGCGAAGCTGCGCGATCCCTGCCGCGCTAGCCGTTTTTGGGGCTCCGACCCACACGGGTGCGGAGCTAGGCTGCCCTGCAGGGGCAGCTGAAGGTAGGGGGATCCGGAGAAGGGACTGGGGTGTTGCAGACCCCCTCCCTGGCCGGCAGAACCCCCTTTTCCCAGGGACGGTGCAGCGGCGGGTCCGTAATGGCCGCCACAAAGAAGCTGGCAGCCGGGTAAGAATGCGCAGGAGGAAGTGGAGAAAGTGATTGAGAGGAGAAAGTTTTTCTTGGCTCCTAGGACTCTAAGACATATTTAATAAAATTCCTGAAAAGTATGACTTTCTGAATAATACCTGCCAGAAGAGGAAAAAAGCGGCTGCTTGAAGGTGCTGAAAGGATAGCTTTCCCTCTTTTCCTACGGAATAAATAACTGGATATTAAGAAACCTATTTTTTAGGTGGAAATTGGTTTTAAGCGATGAGTGGGAAGAGAGGATTAAAAAGAAAATATTTGTATGCTAAGATTTGTTGGAGCAGATGCCTTAAGGATTTGAAGACTAGAATATATTGTAATAAGATTTTAAACAGATTTGGACTTTCTTTCTCTTTGATTGATATTACCCCAGAAGGAGAAAGTGAGAACTCTGCCTTGGTTTGGACTGATTGATAACTTTGGGACTGTTTTATCTTTTTTATTTTCTTCTGAATATTCTGGTTGTTGTAAGAAGAAAGAAGGAGAAAAGAAAAGAAAAGATTTATAATGGCTCTTTCTGTTGAGGAACTAAGAAATGGTGTGGAAGAAGCTTTCCTTTTCTTAGAAATGGCGCTTACTAATTATCAACAAAAATTACAACAGATGAAGACAGCAGAGGAACAAGAAAGAAAGGAAGGAGCCATCTTTAATGAATCTCAGAATTTGATCCAGAAAAAAAGGAAGAGAGAAAGAAAAGAAAAGAAGAGAAAAGAAGAAAACTAAAGGATTTAAGGACTTAAGATTTAAAAAAACATTTAAGAAAGGGAAAAATAAAGTGCAAAACCAATATGATGATTGTAAACAAAGGGGAAAAGAAATACGACAGAGAAGGGAAGCCGGTAAGGCAGAGGCTAGAAGAAGGGGGGGTAGAAAGGTTTGTTGGGAAAAGAAAGAAAGGGAAAAGGTGGAGAAAAGCTACAATGTTTTGAAATTAAATGGAAAAAAGGAATTTTTTATGGATAATGGATAAAGTATATATATATTTTTTTTTTTAAAAAAAAGATTTTGCAAGGTACATAAGATGAGATGGTAGTATTGCAATGGTTTAAGAGTTGATAAGAGATTAAAATGTTAAAATGTTTAAAAATGATTGGTTTTAATGTTATTATAAAATTTTTATTATAGTATTTCTTTTTAATATTTGGATTTATTCTCTAATTATGCACTTAATTGTGTTGGATGTATTAGTTAGATAGAATGTACCAAGCAAAATCTGATTGGGTATTAGATATTATTTTAAAGATTAATTTGATTAACTTAGGGGGGGAGATAGAAAGGCATCATACTCTGATTAATGATTTCAGGAGAAACTGATTTTCTTTTTTTTCATAAGGGATGAGACAAAGGGATGATAAAAAATGGACAAAAGATACAAATATAATGATTTAAACTAAGATGATTAATTAAGGTAGAATTAAGAAGTGTGAAATATGTGGAGAAGTTAATATAGAAGGCTTAGAATGGTAAATAAAATAAGTAATGATATGTAAGATGAGCATGAATATAATTGAAGTCCATGAAGAGAGAGACACCTGGGTCCAAGTTACTTTCCAAAAAGATATTTTTATGTTTTGTGTGTTGTGTGTATATGTTTTTTTGGGGGGGAGAATTGGTAAAAACTTGTAGAAATATAGAATGAGAATAATGGTAACTAAGTCAGAAAGAATCAGATGAAATAATAATAATGATATTGAATAAGAGTAAAGAGAAGTAAAGAGAAATTGAATAAGAGGTTTTGGTATATTATATGGAAATGGTTTAAAACAGAATCATAATTTATCTGACTTGTTAAATTTACAATGGAAAAAGGTTTAAACATGTAATGAATAATGATAATTTGTGTGTTTTAAAAATTAATAAAACTTGTTTTAAAAAAAAAAAATAGTATTTTGTATAAACTGTTAGCAGTGGACATTATTGTTGAATGTAATATGCCAAAGTTCCATAACTTAGAGAAGTTCTATTTGTATCTAACTCTAAGAAAGATTGCTCTAGAAAAGACAAAAATTTGGAATTCACATGGTAATAGCTGTACATGATATATAGTCATATTCAAGAACTATTTACCATTTCTATGGAGTCCAAAATACAGATCATGTGACTGTGACTTTCACTGCCTATTTTAAGCAATGCTAATATTGTTATATGATGCATTTATTGGTAAGAAAGCTCCACCAAGCACAAAGTTTGTTCTGAGTCCAATTAGATGAAATAATATCAAATCCATGATCTTTTTCAGCAAATTTTCTTGTATCAAGAATACTATTTTGTCCTCATCTTGTAAATTGCTACTAAAATGCTTGACAGTTCATTATTATAGTTTTTATATGGATTGTTAGTACATATTAAATGAAATTTGGATAATATTATAAACAGTAAAATTAACTAATTCAGATCCATTTTCAAAGAGGTTAATATAATCAACATATAATGTGTTAAATAGAAATCTATTTCATACTTTGTGAAATGCATATTTTCATAAGAATACTGGGAAATACTTGGAATGTAAGTGAAAAAGAGATCACCTTTTTAATTTGGAATATTTGGCTATGAAACCAAGTATTTTTAAAGTAGAATTCAATTGGTAATAATACAAAAATTATGCAAAATATTAAAAGTGTATTAACTATACTTTTTTAGTAAATTACATGGACATGTACCTGCCTTTACTTGATTATTTGATTTTCAGGATATTAAAGACCACATTATACATACTCTGGAATAAGCAATATTTTTAAATAGCTGAATGCTCTATAAAACAATTCAGAATGGAATTAAATATCTTTTAGACCTGGACATTCATGTTATTAGTATGGAGGGATTTCAGTCTACACTACTAAAATTGCAATTACAATTATGTATTGCATGAACATAATGTTAATGTTAACTGAATGTACATCATTTTGTTTCATGTATTCATTTCACCTTTTTACTTCCACATTTGTAGGGAAATGTCTTAATATTATTTATTCAAATTTCAAAGCTGCACTAATGATATATGTTTGCAAAACCATAAGACAGTCTTAAAATGTTTTAGGTTATTTACTTATTTGATTAAGTAATACAGCTGAGTTAACAAATAAAGATTATAGCAAGACCAACTGCAATGAAATTCAGGATGGAAAAACACTCTGCTGGAGCAGGAATGATTAGTCTGAGAATTATCTTACTGGTAGTAGGTTTTTTTTAAAAAATTCATTGTCTTTATATACCACCCACCTTTGTATACCACCTTTGTATACCACTTGTATGAAATGAACAACCAGATTACTAAATAAATAAATAAGTAAAATCATTTGCGCACGTGGTTTTGGCCAAAAACTTTTTAAAAAGTTTCACAAGGGAGAAGGCAGGGTGGTGAGAGCAGGTTAATAAGGTCAACAAATTGATCAAGATACTATTAAAAGTTTCTGATGTAGAGCAATTAAAATGTTAATGTTATGCATGATACAATTAAGTGAACAGAGGGACATTTTCATTTTTCTTACAATATTAGAACTCAGAGTTATCCAGTACAGCTCAATAGTGAGAGACTGAGAGCAGACAAAAGATAGGGCTTCTTCAATAGCACTTTGTTAAGCAATGTAGTGATGAACAGAAACCAGAATAGCTTCAAAAGAGTAGGAATAATGCTCCATAGAAGTTCTGCAATTGAAAATATATGCCTCCTCAGTTCTGCTAAGAGATAGTATTTCATAGAAGGGACCCAAAACACGCCCATCCTACCAGATCTCATTGGATAAGCAGAAACAGTTCAGGACAAATGGTTTCACAAACAGTCCAGTCTTATGCCAAGAAATGCTTTATGGACAATAACCAGTATCTTGAATTGCGTCCAGAATTCTATAGGAAACCAGTGCAGCTCATAAAGTACTGGTATTGCATGGGCATACCAAGGTTCACCCCTAGAGCCATGGTGGCACAGTGGTTAGAAGGCAGTACTGCAGAGCTAACTCACTGCTTACTCCAGGAGTTCAATTCTGAGCGGTAAAATAAGAACCCAGGCCTTAGAGAGCTGTAAAGCACTGTGTATATAAGTCTAAGTGCTTTTGCTATTGCTACTTATTCACATTGTTTTATTTTGGACCAATTAAGGAGCAGACTCAAGCAAAACATGTTGTAATACCAAACTGGAAATAACCAGGGCATGAGTGTCCATGAGCAGGCTGACTAAGTAACAGACACAATGGGCACACCAGATGAATCTGTACAAAGGCCTTCCTAGACATGACCATTCACTTGTTGTACCAGGAGCCAAGTGTCCAATAGGAGCTCTGTCTGAACAACTGTAGCCTCTTTATATTACTGTTCATGCTGATATTCTAGAGCAGGAATCTCCAACCTTAGCAACTTTAAGTCTTGTGGAAAGCTGGCTGAGGAATTCTGGGAGTTGAAGTCCACAAGTCTTAAAGTTGCCAATGTTGGAGACCCCAGTACTAGAGCACATATCCTGCTTCCAAAATCCACCTAATAGGAAACATAGTTTACTTATGTAGACCTTTAGTCTGACAAGGTAGAAAATCAACATATTTATGTTTCTTGTGGCTACATGCTTTATATTCAAGCTGATCAGAAATAGTTTTAAAGGAGAATTATACTATCAACATTATTCTCCAAATCATTCTGTAAAAAAATTATGTGACATGTCCTTGATCTACTTTTTTTTTTGCATAGATAAAGAGTGACGGCTAAGGAAACAGTAGAAATCAATAATTATCAGAAAGCTGATTCTCAGCAGTAGTGACAGCCAGTGCTGCCTGGCCTTTAAGTTATAAAATACAAGTGGTCCTCGACTTACAACAGTTTATCTAATGACTGTTCAAAGTTCCAGTGGCATTGAAAAAAGTGATTTCTGACCAGTTTTCACACTTATGACCATTGCAGCATCCCCATTGTCGTGTGATCAAAATTCAGATCTTTGGCAACTGACTCATAATTATGATGGTTACAGTATCCTGGGGTCATGTGGTCACCTTCTGGCAAGCAAAGTCAATGGGGAAGCCAGATTCACTTAACAACCATGTTACTAACTTAACAACTGCAGTGATTCAGTTAATAACTATGGCAAGAGGTCGTAAAATGGGGCAAAATTCACTTAACAACTGTCTCGCTTACCAACACAAATTTTGGGCTCAATTGTGGTCATAAACTGAGGACTACCTGTAGTTGGCAAGTTTGCAGGGCCATCTTTATGCTGCAGGTAACACTAACAAAATTAGGAATAGTAGTTGTTTAATTTCATATTAAAAATTAAGACATTACTTTCAACACTCATGAATTTGTATGTGTGGAATGAGACTGTGTAAGTGTAGTGGTAGTGCTAGTATTCCGAATCTAGTACTGTTTATTGTGAAAAAGTAAACCCATGATGATTCTTAAGATAAGTTTCATATAAAGTATAAAAATGGAAACTAATAATTGTATCCCTATGTTATTATTACAATTCAAAGTGATATTAATTTCCACATACTGCAATCTGTGGCATATTTCTACCAGTATGACTTCATATTAAAAAAACTACTATAGAAATGTATTACGCATAAATATTTCTATATCAATGCAATTTTGTTCCTACGGTTAAAAGGAATATAAAATTGCAGCCATTTTAATAACAATTAATTGCCAGCTTTATGGATAGTGTGTGTGTGTGTGTGTGTGTGTGTGTGTGTATTCATCTTTTTTGCTATGAAATATGTAGCACATTCTAATTTTTAACTGCATAAGGTAATATCCTTCTTAATTGCTTCACAAAACTTGCAATATACCAGATCAGTCTTAAAGCTGCTCTGCATAATACGGTGAATAAATGTGTGAGTTTTTATTAATTTCCATGAATGATTTAAATGCTGGTTTCCCCCTCCTTATATCTAGCTGGAATTATGTCATACAAAAAGCCATAAAAAAACTGGAGTGGTATCAGGAGAGGAGCTCATTCTCTGTCTAATAGTAACATTTTTCTAATGGTTGATGGAGGAAGACTAATAATAATAATAAAGGAGACTGTGGTTACTGCTTTAAAAATGGGAGATTTTTAGTTACGCAAATCATACCAGTGACTAAAGTCTACTGGATTAACTTCTAACATATGGTAAGTATTGGCTACATAGCGCGCAGTCTTGCATTTCATTGTTGGAAAAGCATAGAAAACTGATTTTAGTATGCCTTTGCTCATACCAGCAGGGTATAATCATTTTTTTAAAAAAATGGAATCAAGGATTAGCATATTGTGTAAGTTTAGGATTTATGGAAGGATGTCATATATCACATATGTGCATTGCTGTTGGATATAATAAGAAATCTTCAGTGCCACATGTCACTCTTTTATATTTCTTCTGTGGATGTTAACAGTAAATTCATTTGAATAGCTTGCCAGAGATTTGTTTAAAAAAAAACATTCAGAATTTTTTCCCTATCTAATCATATTATTTTATTTATCATTTATTTAATACTATTTTACTTTATAGTATGAATTAATTCTACTCCTTTATTATATCAGTTCATCCTAAAATTCAATTCTTATCTACTCCAGTGTTGTATAAAGCAAGGTCAGGCAGCATTTCTGCAGGGCTAAAGGAGAATTCGTTTTTGTTTATAAATTGTCCTCTGAGATCATCAGCTGACACTTCTCTAGAGGGTTCTGGGTAAAATTATTGGCTTGAAGGGGGGAGAGGGCTAAGACACCTGGGAGAATTCAGTGCAAAAACAGGATATTGTGCATAGTAGAACTTTAACATACCTATTTTCATTGTTATTTTGTTCAATAAGGCAAAAATGACTCTGGTGCCAAATTTTAGCCACATAATCTTAGGAGGATGTGAGGACCATTGTAATATTTCTATGGGTTGCTCATTCAATCTTGTGGGGCAGGGATATATATATGGAGAGTGGGAGGAGAGAGGGAGGTAAGGTTTAAATCTCAGTACAGACTGAAGTGCTAACTGTGTTGTCAATTAGGATTTAATAAAGTTTGGGGAACTCGTCTGCTAGCTTGCAATTCTGGGTTTCAGCCACACCAACAACACAGATAATTTCATCACAGTCTTCTTTATTATAATTATTATACCATTATAGAAAGGGAGTCCAATGTCAAAGGAATCTTGTGTTGATTTCCTCACTTCTCAAGCATCACAAAGTCAATATGTATGTATGTATGTATGTATGTATGTATGTATGTATGTATGTATGTATTTGTTCATTCATTTATTTATTTATTTGAGTTGTGTGCCACGCATCTCATCTAGAAGTGAACATGATGCCCAATGCCTCTCTGGGGAAAGAAACCAACCCTGGGAAGCTCTTTCAGATCTACAATTACATTATATTAATAATGCTATTCAATGCATTCAGAGATAATCCTTCTTCAATTGAGTGAAACAAATTAAAGCCTGTGAGAATTCTGAGTAAACAAGGACCTGAAATATGTTGGTTACATCAGGTGTGTGGCCTTTTTTAAGAGATAGAGTTACAATGAAATAGATTCAGAGTGTTACCATGAATGCAAGAATCAGAGGACATAGAAACCATGTCTCATGAAGAAACATAGGCTTACTAAAAAGGAGATTGATGGAAAATATGACAAGGACTTCCAGATAGCTGAAAAGCAGCTAGAGCCCCATGTATATTCAAACTGGTCATTTCATAAACAGTTTTACCTGCTCCGATTCCTTCCACTGATGTTGTTTACTCTTTGTCCTTGACAGCATTATGGCTCCAATTTTATACTCATGTTTGCAGCATTATGTGCCATTACATCCCATTTTAATAGATCACTCTGGAATGTAAGTTATATCACTTTAAACTGGTGAAAGAAAAGTATAATGAAGTTTATGTGGGTCCTTCTGTGTTCCCAGCCTGTCAACCTGCTACAATCTGTTTCCATTTTTCTGTGAAAAATTCCTATCTTTCTAGAATATATATGGGTAAAACAATGTGCTTTCCCCAAACTTGTTCACTGGTTCCCAATTTTTTCTCAAGTAATTTATGGCCAACTAATAGACCATGAATAGTGCTTTCTCTGCCAAAATCTCATTTTGAGCTGCATTTATTGTCCTTTGTGCTTTCTACCATTTGAGACTTAAACTAAAAATGTTTTAAAGCTGAAATATATTCTTTAATCCATCCAAGCCAGTTTGCTATTTCTTCTATAGCTATTCCAAACCCTTTAGAGGAAATATATAAAACAGAGAAAAGGTAGAACTCTGCTATATGGTCCCACCAGGAACTTGTTCAGTACAGCATTTGTGAACAATCCAGATCACAAAAACAAATGTGAACATGAAGTAGAACCATGCCTGGTAACAGTACTTTGGAGTGCAATATTATTTTTAATCATTATGATCCTTTTAATTCTATTACCCTACACTTACTCAAATTGAATGCTAAGTTTTTTCCACAAGTGGAATAATTTTTCCTATGTTATGATGGAATAAGGCATGTAAAATTTCACTCGTGTAGTATAGGATTTTTAAGTATCATTGCATATACTGTCTTCTATTTTTCCTACATTTGTCCTAATGATTCTTGCTAATGGGATCCAAAAAAATCAGGCAGCTAATTCATCACACTCAAAGTAAACTCTGAAATTGTATTGAAAAGAGTGCTCAAACATTCCCTTCACAGTAGTCATCAAGGAATTAGGGGACAAATAAATGATAAATGTGCATCACAATATTGTGATGCAAACTCTGCCATTTTGTACTTGCATTGAGACATCATAAACAAATCTGTAAGGGATAGACCTCAGGTCATAACATCTTAGTTCCAGATGCATAGGCCCTTGTGCATACAATATAACAATGTATTGCCCAATGTATTGCCATGGTGGCACAGTGGTTAGAATGCAGTATTGCAGGCTAACTAACTGCTCACTGACAGGAATTCAATTCTGACCAGCTCAAGGGTGACTCAGCTTTCTATTCTTCCCAGATTGTAAAATGATGACCCAGATTGTTGGGGGCAATATACTGATTCTGTAAACTGCTTAGAGAGGGCTGTAAAGCACTACGAATATAGTGTATGCTATTGCAATTTTAATTCATTGCACTAATTATCATCACTCTTGTTTTAATATAGGAAATTTCCATTTTTAATGTGGAATTTAATATAAATAGCATTGTTCAATAAAACTCCTTAGAAATAATTCACTACCAATTTCACAGAGGATATGACCACAAAAGTTCAATAAAAGTATTTCAAATTTATTTTCTATCCAAGTTATATTTTTCTTTTAAAAAAAGATTCAGAAGGCTCCTTAACTTTTTTGAAAATCCTGATTGCTCAAAATAGAAATTACGTTTCTTGTTTTATCTTAAATGAATAATATTACATGCCTGACTTAGAAAATCTTCTATTTCTCTTATATTATCTAACTTTATTGATATAAAACTTTTAACCAGTAATAAAATAATTATGCATGAACATATTGATAAAACAGGATGTTATAAATTGATTTATAAATTGATTGTTAAATGTTATAAATTGATTTTTGCACTAGCATTAGTTGCAAAAACCTTTATTGTCCACTTCCATAATATTTATTTTCCTCATTGCTGGGCTTTTCAAAAGACTGGTTGATTTGTTCAATTCTTGTGATCCTAAAAGCAGACTTGTCTAATAATGTGCATTAATCTATAGGTGTAAAGTATACAAGTAGGAGAAACACACACTAGGAAAAGAAAAAGAAGGACATCTCCTGAACCTTTTTATAATTGTTTTCTTTGAATAAAGATCTTGCTGGGCTTCAAACTTGGCCATAGTTCTATGTTTATATAAAAGATGTAATTTCATTTATACACAAAATTTCAGAGCCGTGGGTGAAATTGCAATTATTTGAAACAAAGGAAATGTAAGAAGTAGTAACTCAAAGGATAAAATATCCTGATTATATAGTATTATATAAATTCACTCTATTGAAGAAATGTTTAGCATCCTAGTGGTTGCCTAGAGAGAAAATGTTTTATGAATTATGTAATTGCAAAGGTCAAGTATAAGCAATGCAGACAACCTGCTGATAGGTGTAGGATGGCAGGGAACAAAATGGTTCAATAGTTGAAGAAGAAAGTTACAGGGAGAAATTGGAGTAAACCAAAAGGACAAATGTGTAATGATCATTTTTAAATATATTTATTCTCCTTGTCATGTTTTCTATGTGACTAATATCTACTGACTTTCCCATTCCTGTTCATAGACCCCTTTCAGGTCACAGAGTTCTTAATCTATTTCTTGTTTTTGTTCTCCAGTTTAATTTTTGTATTGGTAAAAAATATGTGATCCATGCAAATATAGCACAATAGAGAACCATGTATGATTCACACACTAGATGAGTATATGATAATTCATACAGCTAATGGAGAGACAGAGACAGACATCAATTCAGATTTAAGTTAGATATGTTCTTGCCCTTTTTTCTACTTGATAAAAAACCCCATTCATATTATTATATTAATTTTTTGCATATTTTCCTAAAGTACCAGTGACTGGTTTGCTACAAAGGCAACTATATAAATAAAAAAGGTGGTAGGCCAATAATGCTATGAATCCTGATATATTTGGCTATAGATGAAGATTATGTTGATGTTCCATTCCGTTTTGAAAACTCCTACAGTTAAAGAAAAATGTTTGCCAAAGGAATGAGGTGGCACTTTTCCAAACAGAGCCAGTGTGCAATCTAAGTTCTTTCTAGACTCACATATTCAAGGAATAGGTAGTAATCATGGCTAGGAGGGTCTTTGCACAGCTTCATGTTGTAAGTCACTTGTACCCTTTTGACACAATCCAGTTTCCATTTCACATAATCAGTAGTCCAATAAACACCACTTTATTCCTTATTTTAGCTGAAGAAATGGCAAATACCTATTAGAAGTTAATCAACTTCAAATATGACAATTGCTATTCCAATGTATTTATACTTTTATTTTATTTTTACAATGTATTTTATACTTTTCCTCTAGTTTCTGCTGAAATAGAGTCTAATAGTATAAGCTCAGCAATACTTCCCATGCATCTTGAAGAGACGAACAGTTAACCAAATCATGAGTTACTGAGTACTTCTATACTTAAAATCTGTGGAAAAAAAGAATGAGTAGTTGAGTGCTTCAATATGTAATAAGCATTTCTGAAATCTATAAACATCTCCACAAAATACAAAACAGAAATGTGTCTCCTTAACATTTTGAGCTTTACATTTCATTGACTTTTCCTCAAACATAACAGAGTCACAGAGCATTTTCTTTGGCCATGACAAGAAATTCTATCTGCATTCAGGTGCTTACTGATTTGTGGTATTTCAATAATGAAACAGCAGGATTGAACGTTCATGATGAGAAATATGGTTAATTACCTGTTAGATGATAGATGGTTGTAACTTGGCAGTGCCAGTCACTGAAAACAAAACACTTTTAGATATCAATCATCTTCTTGACAAATTTCATTTTCAATTTACCTCTATAAGCTATGAGGGTGCATTCTATTTGGGAAACTGCATAATACTGACTTGTAGCTTTCAAATATGCGTAATGAGGTATTAATAAAGTAGAGAGGTTTTTTTTTTAAAGTAAATTACTTTTCAAATATCTGATGAATTCATATTTTAACTCAAGGCTGATAGAATTTACTTAGAAAATATCATTCTTTAGTCTCTGCAGTTAAACTGGTAATGCATAGTTTGATTTAATTGAAATAAAATTGGTCATAACAATTTTCAGGATTCAACCTAGTTCTTCATTTTCTTTTATAAGTTTATGACTTCCATACAGTCCAAAATGAAAAATATTTAAGCAATACTAAAACATTAGTAAGTCTACAAAATTAAAATAGAAAGAAAGCCCTGACATCCATCTGTCTTCCAATTTGAATTATAATATAGCTTCCACTCTCAGTGGTCAACAGTTACCATGTGACATTTTTTAATGTTTCCCTGAAATCTGTTCAGGAATATTTTCAGGAAAATGAATGTGAGACTGTATTTTGTTTTTTGCACTGGAGTGGGAGACTGAAGACAGCAAATAGAGGAAATGGTAAATGGATCTGGATGGATCTATATGGAATCTTCCTATAAGACTGTAAAATAGCAATTTCTAGTGGGTTTGGCAGTTCTGGGAACCATAAAACATCTTGCCTAAACCACAGTTTGGCACTTTTAAAGAGATACTGGGTTCACCCACTTCCTCTCTTAACTAATTTAGGAAGTTGTTCATTATTGATTTTCCAGAAGTTAAGAACCTTCTGAAAGACAAGCCTTATTATGCCAGGTGAATTGTCATGCCCCTGGTGGAGACTGACTCTGAGGAAGAGAAGGAACAGCCAACAGGGAGTGGGAGTTTGGCTCTAGAGGTGGTTCCAAATTGAGGTTCAGACAGATCATCGCAATTTGGAACACCTTCGTACAGCTCAGACATTGAACCAGCGTCAGGTGAGATGGTCCTTATTCTTTGCTCGATTTGATTTCTGGGTGATCTATGTTTCGAGTGGAGGGAATCAACATGCCAATGCCCTATCTCGGAAGCCCGAGTATATCCAAAGGGAGGATGAAATCTTGCCCTGGATGGTGATTCCGTTGGAGCAGTTTGCGGCCACCGAGGAACCTGTGGGCCTTTAAGTGAGGATTCAGGAGGCGCAGTGGCAGGACCCATTTGTGGCAGCTCGACATTGAGAATTGGATGAGAATGGGAGACAAGAGACTCCTTGGGAGTATATTGGGGAACTGTTTTGGTTCCGTGATCACACTTACGTGCCTGGAGGTCCTCTTCGAGGCCTTATTTTACATCAATGTCATGATAGTCCGGCGGCGGGACACTTTGGGGTGTTCAAAACACTGCACCTCATCTCTAGGACATTTTGGTGGCCAAGACTTAAACATGATGTTTCAGGATATGTGGTGTCCTGTGGGATCTGTCACCAAGCCAAGTATGCTCCTGGTGCACCCCCTGGTCTCTTGCAGCCTTTGCCCATGCCAGAATGACTGTGGGGGGCAGTTTCATTGGAATTCATCGTTGAGTTACCACCATCAAATGGTGCTACAACCATTTTGGTGGTGCTGGATATGTTGACTAAAATGGCCCCCGTGTGTGGGTCTTCCATCGGCCAAGATAATGGCTCAATTGTTTATCTCCCATATTTTCCGGTTGCATGGGTTACCAGACCGCATAGTATCAGATCGGGGGGTACAATTTATGGCATGCTTCTGGCAGACCCTACTCGCGAAATTGCAGGTCCAGGCGTGTCTGTCGTCTGCTCATCACCCCAAAACTGATGGGGGACGGAGAGAGTGAATACTATTCTGTTTCAGCAATACTCAACAAGACAATTGGGTGGAAGTGCTGCCGGTGACTAACTATGGGTTTCATCCACGACTTTTCCCTTTAGCCCTGTCTGATTCCCCAGTTCCGGAAGTGGATACATTCTTGCAGGAGTTAAAATCCATGCACCACATGGTCCATGATCAATTAGAGAGAGCCAAGGAGGACTATAAACGGTTTGGAGAATGACATTGTCACAATGTTCCGCCTTTAGTGGTGGGTGATCGGGTTTGGCTCTCTACTCGATACTTACCAACAACGCAACCATCGAAAAAGCTCGATCACCGTTACTTGGGACCTTTTCCGGTCAAGACAGTGATCAATCCTGTGGCTTATCATCTCTCCCTGCCACGGACCATGCATACTCATCCTGTTTTTCATCATTCTCTGTTAGTCCCTGCCTCGGCCGACAGTCTGCATAGATCGGCTCCATCACAGCCAGCCCCAGTAGCCCCTCTGGGAGAGGAGAAGTACAAAGTGGATAGCATCCGAGATTCACGCCAATTGCAGGGCCAGTTTCAGTATTTGGTGGCATGGAAAGGTTATGGACCACAGGACTTCACCTGGGTCGATGCTACTGATGTTCATGCTCCTTGTTTGGTCCAGGACTTTCACGCTTGGTTTCCTCAATGTCCTTGTCCACCTGGTC
This sequence comes from Notechis scutatus, assembly GCF_049901735.1. NCBI lineage: Eukaryota > Metazoa > Chordata > Lepidosauria > Squamata > Elapidae > Notechis > Notechis scutatus. The sequence goes on along the minus strand of NC_142012.1, from coordinate 140,923,264 downwards.
CCATGGGAGGGGGCCCTGCAGGGGGGATAATGTCATGCCCCTAGTCTAGACTGACTCTGAGGAAGAGGAGGAACAGCCAACAGGGAGTGTAGGTGTGGCTCCAGAGGTGGTGGAGGAGGCTGGGGAAGGGCAGAGGCCGGCTGAGCAATCAGAAGAGGATCCAGGCCCATCCCTTATCCATCCTAGGGCATGCAGAGAGAAGAGGATCAGGGAAAAGTGAGGTCTACTCCGGAGATTACCATGATCCTCCTCGTGGCTTGCAGCTGGAAGCTATGTATATAAGTTTGTAACTGCATAGTCAGAATTGCTGGAGTCAAAGTTTAGTGTTTCCTTTGAAAGAGGTTTATCTTTGTTGGTGTTCTTCCCATGGACTCTCCCCATTATCTTCCTGGAATGTATGATTAATTATCTTGGCTTGCTTCGGAACTCTTGTCAGTGAGGTTTGTTTTGGTTTCCTTTTGCCTCATTACTTACTTTTGTGACTTTAAACTGTGCCTAATAAAACAGTGAAATTAAGTTGAAGGCATTACCGGACTTTAATGTATGTTTTGGGTTTGGGGTTATTTTGAGAGACTACGGGTCATCACATGAATCTTCTTTTACCCTGGATGAAAGAAGCTCTATGTAAGTGTAAGACTTGAAAAGAAAAGCTTTACTTGTTGAAAAATAGTAAAAGAAGACTAGAATGTGGAATTTAGAAAGTTAAGGGTCTAGATCAGGGGTCTTCAACCTTAAACACTCCAAAAGCCATTTGGACCCACTTCCCACAGAAAAGAAAACACCGGGAAGCACAAAACACTTTTGATATCTAAAATGAAGATATCGTTTTTTACCTTTATGCTATCTATAAAAAGCTATAGCGTGCTGCATTTATGAAATCAATGACCACCCCTCCCCTCTCAGCCACCTCTTGCCATGCCCAAGCTTGGGTGTGTTGTTCACCTTCTTCTCTCTCCTCTGTCTCTGTCTCTGTCTCTGTGTGTGTGTGTGTGTGTGTGTGTGTCTGTCTCTGTGTGTATGTCTGTGTGTGTGTCTCTCTGTTTCTGTGTGTCTCTGTCTCTCTCTGTCTCTCTCTGTGTGTGTCTCACTCTGTCTCTCTCTCTGTTTCTTTCTGTGTGTGTCTCTCTCTGTGTGTGTCTGTCTCTGTGTGTGTCTGTCTCTGTTGCTGTCTCTGTGTGTGTGTGTCTCTGTCTCTCGTGTGTATGTGTGTGTCTGTCTGTCTCTCTCTCTCTCTCTCCCCCCTCTTCCCCCCTTCTGATTTTGATTCTCCAGCATCTCATCTCTAGCTGGGTCTCGCTGCCCGACAGCCTGCAGCAGGAAACAGCGGGCAGCAACTTCCGGCCCTTGTTGGTGCTGGATGCACCTCAGTCATTCAGGGAGATGCACAACATGCTCTCTACCCTGAGACCCTGGCCTGACCCATCCCATGGCCGATGCCGCTGCTGTACCAGGCGCAAGTGGGGCAGGGTCACATTGTGGCTCCACATTGTAATGGACTCCAGGAGGAGGACAGGATCCCATCTTCCCCATTGTGAAGTGTGCTAAATTTCACTGTACTGTGCAAGGCACTGCGAGAGCAGCAGGCAGGCCATGGAGGTGGCAACAGCAGTCACTTCTATCTGCCGCAGTGCTTTCCAGATGCGACTTACAGCTCCAACCCATGGCTCTGGAGCCACAGCAATGGATTCACCATTGATTTTGCTTGCCAAAATGTCACAAAAGCCCTGCAACCATAATAAATATGAATCCCTTGCCAGGCATCAAAATTTTGCTTATGTGACCATGGGGATGCTGCAACAGTTGTAAAGCGTGAACAATGGTCATAAGTCACTTTTGTCAGTGCCATTGCAACTTTGAATGGTCACTAAATGAACTGTTGTAAGTCAAGGACTACCTGTACTACAGAAGACATCTGTCAAGTGCAAGACAAAGACGCATTTCCGCTCTCTCATGTAGATGAGAGAATTCTACTATTAAAGGAAGGAAAGAAATAGAATTCAAGTTCTGATTAGCTTGGGGCTTGTTGACTGCTGATTTTTTAACTAGAAATTAGTAGCTCTTTTCTTGACTAGGCTTAAAAAAAGGCACAAGAGAAATATTTAAAAACTTTTTAAAATTTAATTAATGATTAAATTATACTTTCACATTTAATAAATGACACCAGTGTGAATAAACCATTAAACATATTGCATTGTGTATTCATAAAATGTTAGATCACAAAAGGTTTGCATGATTATTAATGGATACACTTTATTTTCTCCAAATTTCTAGTGCTTTTCTACTTCCAATTTTTTTCTCTCCACAGTTTCAATATTTCTGGATATTTTGCACTTTGCCTTATAATCCTTCTTGTGCCCACCCATGTTAGTCAGCATTTGCTGATGAGGGACATCAGCGCCTGCATTTCTTACCATTTGGCTTCTTAGTTTTCTTCTCATTAAAATCCCTTTACATCTTAGCACAAAATTACCTTCAAAACCACATCTTCCTATTAGAGATACTCAACCAATTTGATCTTGCCAGGAAATACTACTTTGGGGAGCTGAAAGAAGTTGAAGCTCGTAGATGATTTTCAATAATAGCACCAGGTCTTGGAATAGCCCCCGTTCTCAATAAAAATTAGATAGAGCCCTACTTTGGCTACCTTCTGGAATCAACTAAATACAGAGCTTATATGGAAGCCATTTGGCACATAATGTTATCTGTGCTGCACATTGAAGGCTGCTGAATTATTGAGAAGTTGAGATGTTTTATGGTTAATTAATCATATTTTTAATGATTTTATGAAAAAAATAATCTTAATTTTTGTTTAAACACCAAGAATCCTTCAAAATTATGGCAGGATGGATGTTGTGTGTTGTATATAAAATAAATGATATCCTATTTCTAGTTGTAAAAAGTATATTAATCTCAGTCTCAGTGCAAACAATCCTGAGTTATATTATCAAACTAGTCCAGGTAATGGCAATAACCTTTAAAGGATGTTCAGCTAGGAAACTCAGATTCAATATCTGATGTCTTTTGTTAAAAGAACAGGTAACAGAAAATCATCAGCTGTCAGTTAGAAGAGAAAATAATCTTTAATAACATAATTTTACATATTCTAACAGCAGCCAGAATAGCTTATGGGCAAATGTGGAAAGGGACTAATGTTCCAACAGAAGAATTAGTCTTACAAAAAAATAACAGACTGCAGAAATGGATATGCTTACACTAAAAATGAAGGAAAAAGAAGAATTTGATTATTACTCAATTTGGCATAGATTGTACGAATGGTTAGAAAATAGAGATAAGGAATGGAAAGTGAAGATTATATAGAAGAATCCTTAAGAGAATGATATATAGATATGTAAAATAGATGAAGATAGATATTAATAACAAGCATAAGTAAGGACAATAATCATTGGTGGTGTATATGAATAGTTGATAGACAGTATAAGATAATATTGCATGTCGATGCAAAATGCTGCTGAAAATGTAAATTTGATTTGTACTGGAGGAAAAACAATAAAAATCATTTGGAAAAAGAAGAAGAGAAAATAATCCAGATCACAAATGGTCAGCATGATAGCACACAGCACGCAGACAAACAACTCCAGAAAACCTTGGCCATTTCCCCCATTGCCCAACTGATCTCTCTTCCTGGACTGCTTTTCACAGCAGAAACAGAAAATTTGGATCAGTTTTCTAGGGAAGAAAATTGGCTATGTTCCACAATATATTGATGTCCAAAACAATAACCACAAGTTACTGTACAAATGAAACAGTGTAGTTAATGTATGTCTTAATGTGTCAAAAGAACACAGAAAAATTGGATAAATTAAAGAACCCATGATTGTGTTAATCTTGGATTCAATGTTGTATGAATACAATATCTATATCACTACCACATAATCTAACCATCATCAGTTGCATATGGATATTTGGGTGCAATGAGCCCTACTTTTCATAGTGGTACAGAAGAAGAAACCTTGCCAGATTCAATATTTCTAAACCTTGGTTCTTATGCCTAACACTATACAGACCAGACTAATGCTCACTTTAAAAAGAAAAAAACAAGAAAAGCCTACAAGCCTCCCTCTAACAACTATGCTAGATTTTGATTTTCTATCTTTTTGAAGTAGTAAAATGACTACCAAATGTAATGGAAAGAAGGGAGGGAGGGAGGAATCTCCAACATCACTAAAACAAAAAATCACCCCAAAGTTTATTTATTTGTTTGCTTGATTTGTATCTTTTTATCTTTTCATCTTTATTACTATGGATCTAATACTCCTTCCTCCTCCTATTTTTTTCACAACAACCTCCTGAGGTAGGTTGGTTTGAGAGAGAGTGACTGGCCCAAAGTTAATCCACTGGCTTTTTTGTGCCTAAAGTTTCTACCTAGAACTCACAGTAGTCTGGTTTCTAGATCAGCACCTTAACTCCTACACCAGTGATTCAGCTCTATCCCTCCAACTTACCCACTACTGTCCTTTACAATTAGAACCTTATCTTATGGAAAGATATCTTGATTATGACCTAACATTTGAAATGAGACTTAAGCATATAGATGAGCTACCAAAATATGGGTCACAACTAGACGCCTGAAAAGAGGTTAAAAAAAAGTTTTAATGATTTGTTGAAATAATGGTCATCCAGAAATTGCATCCCACACCAGATAAGTCTGCAAATACCATGTAACTCTTCATAAAGGTATTGCCTCAATGTGTATGTTTTTCTTGTGATCATCCTACCTTCTTTATTAGTTATTAGATCCTTGGGCCAAGCTGTACAGTTAAGAAGTACATGCAGAACATATTAAATTCCTCCAATAAGCAATTTGCAGAAAATTGTTTATTAAAACTTTCAGCATTGCTAATGGCAAAATCTTAAATCAAAAACATTAATGGGTTATAATGTGAGTCAAGTGGAACATGTTATCAGGGTGAACCTAAACAAATTAGGATATCCTTTAAATCTTTCAGAATCTGAGCTGAAAATACTTTTTTTTTTCAATTTGTATCAGTCTTTTTTTAACTGAAATCATTTGTTCATCAAATATGCCACAACATTTACATTTTAATCGATTTTTGCCATCCATGATGTGAATGTCTCTTGTAAAGTCAAGGAGGCCAGGAAACTCTCAAAGAAAATGAGTTTCAACCCAAATTTCAAGCAGCAAAGCTATATATGAGTCTCTGTGGAAGTGAAACTGAATTTCTGTCTTAGCAAGGGGTTGAGAACACACTGGGAACTCACAGCAAGGTCCTTAAACATTTACATTTGATGGCTTACAGAACAGCCAAATTATGGTAATTATATATCTGGGTGCCATAAGCCAAAAGGCTCATGACCTTTCCTCTATAGATTTTTATTGCAGCTGGAGACATGATTATTACCATTATGATTTGCATAACACAGAATAGTATTTGCAATATTATATGCCCAAGCCCTTATAGTAGTTGCAACATTATATGAACAGCTCTTAATTGTTCATTCTTAATGGCAATGCTTGAAAAAAGATTCCACTCTAGAATATGTTGGACTGATCATTGCAGATATCATCAGTTTTCCAGAGTGGTGGCAAGTTGCAGGTCTTTTGGAGAACATAACAGTTTTTGATTTTGCCCTGTTTTGATGACTAGACTTTATTCTCTACATCAGGGGTGTCAAACTCAATTTCATGAGGGCCACATCAAGGTCGTTTGACCTCGGGAGGCTGGAGTGGGTGTAGCCAGGGTGGGTGTGGCCAACTCAATGCCATTCATGTCGGGGGCACCTGTGGTCGCCCGAGCACTCTGCCTGAGAAAACGGGCTCCTAAGCTCTGTTTTCAGTTGCAACAGCTTCCTGCAACTCTCTGCCAGAAAAAATGGAGTATGCGGCCCTCCTGAGCTCCATTTTTGCTGTCAGAGATACCGCAAACCAGTCCTTCACTGTTTTTTTTTTTTTTTTTTTAAAACAAGTTTTATTAAAAGTTTCAACAACAAACAAATCATTACATATTAAATCTTTCCCTGTCTTTCTACAATAATTTCCCCAGTATTCTCATAAAACACAAACAAACACAAACAAACATAAAAAAATCTTTTAGTAAAGTACCTTGGCCCCAGTTACCTCTCTTTGCATGGGCTAAAATAATAGCGCTTATCACTCTTCACAATTCTATCTTATTTAATCCATCTTAATTAAATCATTAAATTTGTATCTTTTGCCCATTCATTGTCCCTCTATCTCTTCTTATAATAAAAAGAATTTCTCCTGAAATCACTAATCAGAGTATGATGCCTTTCTATCCTCCCCCCTAAGTTAGTAAAATTAACATTCAACATAACAAATACCCAATTTGGTTCTGCTTGGTACATTCTATCCACCAAAAATGTTTAAATACATTGTATCCTCCTTTCCTTCGATATTTTATTACATTTTAAAAATCAATCATTATTAAAAACTTCAACATTTTAATTTCTTATTAAATCTTAAACCATTCTAATTTACTATTTCAAATATAAATGTTACAATACCATCTTCTGTACCTTAGCAGAATCTTTCTTACAGAAATTTATATTTCATCCTTTGTCTCTAAAAAAAATCCCTCTTCTCCCATCCAATTTTAAAGCTTTGAGGCTTTTCTCCGCCTTTCCCCTTTCTTTCTTCCCCCACCAAATCTTCCTACCCCCTTCTTCTTCTAACCTCTGCCTTGCTGGGATCCCTTCTCTGTAGCGTTCCCTTTTTCTCTTGTTTATTATCATTATATTTACTTTGCATCATATTTTTCTCTTTCTCAAATGTTTTTTAGATCTTAAGTCCTTCATTTTCCTTGCTCTCTTCCTTCCTTCTTCCTTAGATAAGTTTTGGGATTCAATGAAGATGGCGTCTTCGTCTCTTCCTTGTTGTTCTTCTTCCGTTTCCATCTGTTCCATTGTCTGTTGGTAATTGACCAGCGCCATTTCTAGAAATAGAAAAGCTTTTTCCATGCCATCTTTGCAGGCTGCTTTTGTTTGCTCATATTCATCCCTCAGGTCTTCAAAAAGGAAAGCCATTATAAATAAATCTTTTCTTTTCTTTATTCCTCTTTCTTCTTACACCAACCAAATATTCCGAGAGAAAGGCAAAACAATCCCAAAATCCACAATCCTCAATAACTCCAAGCAAGCCCAAATTCCCCCTTCCTCTTCCAGGGGTGGTATCAAACAAATAAAAAAAAAGAGTCCAAATCTATATTTTAAAGCCTTATTAAGATTATATTTCTGTCCTCAAGTCTTCAAGGCATCTCCTCCAACAAGATCCAAATTTTTATATTTTCTTATCCTCTCCCTTCCGGCTTAATTCCGTCGGAGGGAGAGTAAACTTTCCTTTCAGCACTCAAAATAGCCGCTTTTTTTTTTCTTGTGGAAAACATCAAAAACCATCTTTTCCAGGAATTAAATTAGATAAATCTCAAAGCCCTGGGTCGACCAAAAAGAACTTTCACTTTCAATAACTTTCTCTTCTTCCTCCTGCGCATACTTGCCCGGCTGTCAACTTCTTTGTGGCGGCCATTGCGGACCGCCGCTGCACCGCCCTGGTAAAAGGGGGTTCTGCCGGCCAGGGAGGGGATCTGCAACACCCCAAACCCTTCCTCCGGATCCCCTTACCTTCAGCTACCCCTGCAGGGCAGCCTTGCTCCGCACCCGTCCGGTCGGAGCCCCAAAACGGCTAGCGGCAGGGATCGCGCAGCCACGAAATCCCTACCGCTCGCTGAAGCCGACAAACCGGAAAAACCAAACCAGTCCTTCACTGTTTACAGGGAGGCCCCACGCGCCAGATCTAAGCACCCCGTGGGCCATATTCGGGCCCTGGGCCTTTAGTTTGACACCCCTGCTCTCCAGGAAGCCTGTAGAAACATCTGAAGCCCACTTGAGGTGTAGAGAAGAAGGCTATATTTTATCCATATAAAAAAATTGAAATGGGTTCATTTGGAAAGCATTGGATAAAATTCCACTTCTTACAAAAAAAAAAAAAAAAAAACAGGGAGCCTATTGGAGTTGAAAAGGATAGGTGACAAGGTGCATTCTTGTTTCATTCCTTTCCACTTAGGAGTTAGAGAGGGAGAGCAGGATGCTCTGGAAAACCACAACAGAGCTACACAGAATTATTTTCATGAGATGTTATGACCAAGGTGAGGCCACCCTAATTGATGAAGATGGCAGGCAATTTCCCCTGTAGCCAGTTTCTAAGAATTAGACTGAAATCTGCCATTAAATGAGTAAAGCACACATAACATTTGACTTAAGAGGAAGAAATGCCCTATTTTTGTTATATGATGAAGAACCAGACATTGATCAAGTCTAGACAGTTCTTCCCTAAATCTGGCTTGCTCCTTTGCCAAAAAGTTTAGTAGGAAGACTCCTGGCATATAGTTTACTTACTGTGCTTGACAAGTATATTTGGCAGCATTCATATGGGACACTCTCAACTCCTTCCTCACATAACAAGACAGTGATGCGTCTGCTCTGATCTTCCAGATCTGAAATGAGATCACTTTGTATGAACAAAAACTGCATAACAGAAAGAAACCCAGATACAGCCCTGATGCCATTGAGCTGTGTAAATGGGAAAAGCTATATTTGCAGTTCTACTTCTAGAAATACAACATCCAAAGGTTTGGGGGGTCCTGATATTTAAAAAAAGGAGAGAAAAAAGACACTCTGGGGGCTCCTAAAGAATAACGTGACTTAGGGTCTATGTCAGGAGTTGAAACTTAGCTTGTCCAGTCAATAGCAAGATGAAAAGGATATTCACATGATATGTGAACTATTAACGTAACCAATTATATTAAATCTGGTGAGTTTCATGAGCCCAGCCTATGTGGTTAGTTTATGATTAAGTATTTTCTGCTAGCCCCAGCAATTGAATTCATTAAATAAAACATAATAAGGTAACAATGGAGTGTTAATTCTATTATTTGGGCAATGGACTCGGTAGAGTAAACTTTCGTCACAACTGAGAATGACAAATGTCAGCAAGCCATTTCCCTTCTCACTCTGCGAGAAGGATCGTGCTACCCATGATTTTAGAACAAAAGGAAGCAACGCTGATTTTAGAGATCCTATAACCCTGTACCAGAGGTTGCAAACCACATAAAGACATACATGCAAAGCATACACACACACATGCATGCATGCATACCCAAAGAAACACACTGGGTTTTTTTAACGTTGCCTGCTGTGTAATATTAGCTATAAATATAATTACTTTTATGCAAGGGTTCCAAAGGGCTAAAAATATTACTTTTTACAATAGTTTTAATAAACTTTACAAATACAATGAAAAGCTAATAAGTTCTAAAGAAAATATTACAAGAAAAGAAAAAGAAATGGGAAAAAGAAAAGAAATATATATATATATATATATATATATATATATATATATATATATATATATATATATATATATATATATATATATATATACATACACATACACATACACATACACATACACATACACACATACACACACACACACATACACACACACACACACACACATATATATATATATACTTAAGAAAACAAATATATATATATATATATATATATATATATATATATATGTATGTATGTATGTATGTATGTATGTATGTATGTATGTATGTATGTATGTATGTATGGTGTTGCTTGGTTCGGTATATATATATATATAAATGACTCTCCTCCCTTCCAAGCATTGTATAAGCAATTTGAATGCCTAACACAGGGATCTCCAAACTTGGCCATTTTAAGACTTGTGGACTTCAACTCCCAGAATTCTCCAGCTAGCATGGCTGGCTGGAGAATTCTGGGAGTTGAAGTCCACAAGTCTTAAAGTGGCCAAGTTTGAAGACCCCTGACCTAACACCTTCCCTCATTCTTTAATTTTAACAAAAACTCTTCTTCCCCTATTTCATTGCTTGTCAATAATCATACTGCAAAAAAAAAAGATCAGTCCTAATCAACAAAAATCTATTAAAAATTATGTCAAGGCTTCTTCCTAGGTAAAAAAAAAAAAAGTTGAGAAAGGCTGCTTTGGGCCTTGAGTATGGACCACAGGCAGTTGGCAGCAATGAACTCCAACATATCAACTTCTATGGATTCATTTGCCTTTAGATTTGCATCATGGATGATCAGTTTTTGGGGAAATACAGTATATAGGTAGTCCTCGACTTACAACCTCAATTGAGCCCAGAATTTCTGTTTGTAGGCAAGACATTTGTTAAGTGAATTTTGCCCCATTTTACAACCTTCCTTGCCAGTTATTGAGTTACTGCAATTGTTCAGTTAGTAACACAGTTGTTAAGTGAGTGAAACGGCAACTCTGACTTCCCCATTGACTTTGCTTGTCACAAAAGGAGATCACATGACTCCGAGACCTTCCAACCCTCCATAAATATGAGTCAGCTGCCAAGCATCTGAATTTTGATTTTGATCATGTGACCATGGAGAAGTTGTAAGGGTTGTAAGTATGAAAAATAGTCATAGGTCACTTTTTTCTAGTGCTGTTGTAACTTTGAACAGTCACTAAATGCAATGTTATAAATCAAGGATTACCTCTAAATCCATTTGCAAGAAGTTCCTGGAAGCCATGGGCTTTGGGATCCTGATGCAAAGTGTGTAGAATGTCAGCCCTGGATCCATCTTGATTCAGATTTGGGGCTGCCACAAGGGGGGATGGGTAGCAGAGGTGATATTCAGCAGGTTCTGACCGGTTCTGGAGAACCGGTAGTGAAAATTTTGAGTAAATTTTCCACCTCTGCACTGGCCCTGCCCTCATCAATTCTCTGCCTCCCGAGTCCCAGCTGATCAGCTGTGTCTTCTTTTGTTGCCCTGCATAGGAGAACGGAGCTGGAAAGCAGGGTAGTGGGGTGGGGAGGGAATGGGAATTTTGCAGTATCCTTCCCCTGCCATGCCCACTAAGCCACGCCCACAAGCCACGCCACGCCCACAGAACTGGTAGTAAAAAAAATTGAATCCCACCACTGATGGGTAGCTGTGGGAACAAGAGAGTAGTGAGAAAGGAGGATAGCCACAATGACATTTTTTCGCCAGAGCTCAAGGTGAAGTCGCTGGAGTTTGGAGAGGAGCGACTGGACTTGGCAGAAGTTCAGCATTGAGGTGGATTGGAGAGTGTGACTTGAGGACCATCAGTTAAGGGGCTGGGTGCGAGTTTTAGTGTAGCGGGGGGAAGCAGAGATTCAGATTTGGGGTTTCCCCAGATGTGCCAATATGACTTATCTAATAAATTCTTACTTGGATGGACTTTGTCTCTGAGTGCTGAATTTGGGATGGAGAGTTTGGTTGGAACGCTGACATTGAACTTCATCTCACCTTTGGACAGGGGTAGGGCTTTCCGGTAGGGTTGGGATGATCTGAGCAGGTTTTTGTTTCCAAAATGCTATATATGGCAGTGATACATTTCCTCCACTTGGTCAGACAAGATTCAAGGACAAGATGCACAACTCTGATTTAAATTATGTGGGGCCAGGATTTCAGGTGACAGGGTTAACAATCACATTAATTTTATGGATTATTCCATAAAGCAGTGACATCTTTATTCAGATTCATATGGAGCCAGAAAAATCAGGTTTCTGTAATTAATAACTGTGAAGTGTATGTTGATGCAAATTGCAAAACATTTTTCCAGAGTCATTTTTGAAATATGCACAACCCTAGGATTTGCAGATAGTATAAAACAAACAATAAATATTGCACAAGCAAATGCTGTTTTTTCAAAATAAATCCTGTTAATTTCAGTGGAATTTTCTTACATATAAATATACATGGGATTACAACAGACCAATATAGACTCTGTTTAGTTCACTGGAGATAAGCTGCAGATAATATTGTTATCAGATAATTTTATATCTCATAACAAAAGAGATCTGATTCCAACTGTTCAAATTATGAAAATTCCTAGAATGTAAAGGGAGAAATCCAATTTATCTGAATCCAATGAGACCTACTCCTAACTAAATGTACAGGAGACTTCAGCCTGTTTTAAAATGTGTTCCATCAAAAATAATAGGACTTTCTTTCAAACAAATATTAATGTGTCGTGTATCAACCTGTTTCTTATAAACATAATAAAAATAGCTTGTAGGTCTGTCTTAGACTGCTTTCCAGGATGGGTCTTCTTTGCCTTTGTGAAGAATTGATTCAGCTGAAAAGTAATAAGCCAATCCAGATATGTAAGCAATGTTATTGTATCCTGCCATCCTGCCATGTCAAGGTAGCAACTACTTAATTATATTTTACTGGAGCAATAAATAAAAGTTAAATGCTCTTCCCTCCAAATATCAAGAGGCATGTATACATCTGTATAAATAATATGTCATTTCCAATTTATTTCCATGTAATAGGGTTGCAAGTGTCCAATTTGTAGCCTCAGTGCACAACTGTGATAAGGTCAGGCCCTGAAAAATTGTCATCGTATTAGCCCCGTTTCCATACAACCTTGTAAAAATGACTCTTAACTCAACATGTGCTCTATCATGCAAGAAGTATGGCCCGCCAAATGATTTAATTCAGTTGAGGTTTATATAAAAATGTCTCACTTGTGGCACTGAAATGTCTCCATCTTCTTTTGGGAGTATTTTTTAAACCTAGTGCTGTGTGTTTTTAATGAAGATAAAAATATACATTGAAAACTTTTATGTTCTCTCTGGAATTCAAGAGAGGCAGCATAGACAATGTGCCGTTGTAACTAAATAGCAGTGGAGAAGATGAGTAATTTCTTAGGATGGTGTTTGGAAAACAAGCAATAATCCTGAAGTGTGTTAGCTTCTATCTTTCCTTATAGAAATGTTTGGTATATGGGTTTTCCAATAATTAATTGAGCTGAATGTTTTCGGAACAACTTGTAAAAATAAGCTTGTTGGGTTATAAAGAGGAGCGTTTGAACGCTTACTAAGTAGTGACTATTCATTCTGAAAAATAATGGGATTAAATCGTTCTGATTTTACAAGTTTTGTCTAACAATTCACTACTCATTATCCAAAGGCTTTACAGAGCATATACTATAATAATGGCTTCATAGAAAGAAGAGATTATAATAAATACTGTGTAGCTTAAAAAATGGTAACAAATGGTAGCCCATAGGACGGGAGTATCAAACTGGTGGCCCACGGGCTGGATGCATCATGCCCATGTCAGCTCCGCGAAAGGAAAAACCTCACAAAACATCATGTGACAGCAATGTGATGACACCCATGCCATAGAACCTTTTTTAAAAAAAAAATAACATGCTTCATTTTTACATAGGATTGAGTACTGGGGGTTGGAATCAAGTACTATATGTGAAATGGGTCTTAAAAGAAATATAAGTGACAGGTAGTATGAATTACACTTAATTCATGAAGGGCATGATAGTGTTTCTCAACCTCAGCAACTTTAAGCTGTATGGTGTTTAACTCAGCAATACTGCCTGGGGAATTCTGGGAGTTGAAGTCCACACAGTTTATAGTTGCTGAAGCTGAGAAGACTGGCATCTCAATAATCTGCGATTTGCTGTGACTTCCTGTTGAGCCTTATTTGGTATGCTGGTTTTGCTACATAATTTTACATTGCTTAGGTTTGTTTGTTTTTTGTACACTACAGCATATTATTATACCCTATTACTTTGGCCATCTAATGAGAAGGAAGGACTCGTTAGAGAAGAGCCTAATGCTTGGAAAAATTGAGGGCAAAAGAAGAAGGGGACAACAGAGAATGAGGTGGCTGGATGGAGTCACTGAAGCAGTAGGTGTGAGCTTAAATGGACTCTGGAGGATGGTAGAGGACAGGAAGGCCTGGAGGAACGTTGTCCATGGGGTTGCGATGGGTCAGACACAACTTCGCAACTAACAACAACTACTACTACTACTATTTCAATCAACCCAGTGGGGTTTTTTTCCCCAGTGGCTCTATTACTGTATATTTAAATAGCAAGAGAATGAGAACAAATGTTCTGGTCTACCATTTTAAAATTTTCTCAGTTGAACCCTGGATTTTGGTTGTGTTGGCTGGAAATGCTAAGAGCTATGTGCCCAACCCACATGGAGAATGCTAGGTTGGGAATTACTGTTTTTAAGAGCCATCAAAGCATGGATAAAGTTCTTTCTTCATCACAGAACCCCCATTATTATTTTTAATAGCAGGAACTTAAACCGCTATTATAATATACCAGTAATATGTTGTGTGGAATTCATACATTAATTATTTCATATAATTATATTAATTAGTTTTAGTAATTTGGTGCCTATAAATTTGTATCTCTCAGCAAAATTATATAATACAAAAAAGTAATTGTTTTTTCAGAACTGAGGGACTTTCTATATAAACAAAAATATACTTCTATTTTTAAGTTATTTTTAAATTAAGCAGTTCTTCAGTCACCTTTAGAAGCTTTGAAAACTAAGGATCAATTGGGGAAAAAATAAGAGATGTCTATTCTTGAGATTTTAACAGTTTATGTTGACTTAGAGATATGAGCAAAATTAAGGAAAAATACATGATGAAATTTTAAAAATGTCCTTTTTCTATATCTGTTTTATTTATTTACTAGAATCATTCTGATTGCATTATATATAGAAATTCAAATTCTTGAAAATTTAACAATTATAGGAAAAAAAATAATGTATATTTTGATAATGACCATATTTACACATCCGGTCATATTGGACCTGTTTGTCACTTGCTACCTAATTTTTACCCTAGGGTCCACTTTTAACTGTATTATGGAATATAGCAAGACAGGTGAATTGCTTTCAGGATTCAGTAGAGCTTCCATATAAAGCAGTCAAACATCTTAGTTGCAACCTGTCCCATGTATAGCAAACTGAACACTCCGGGGAAAATGGACCAATGCAGTAAGATCTGTGATGTCTAGAAGAAGAAAAAGATATTATATTAATCTAAAATGAATGAAGCATGCTCAGGAACAATTAACCTGTGTGTCAACAATCAACACCAATTTCAGGAAACTCTTCAAAATGTTTTCTCTGATGATGAGGAGAAGGAGAAGGGGGAAAGGGGGAACAGGGAGGAGTTCATTTTATATTTCCACTCTTTCTGGATTCAGATGTAATTTTTTCTCCTTCTGCTCACAACCTCCAAACATTCATTCAGATGCTTTAGAAGTTTTTCCTCACTCAATCACACAATTGCATGACTTTACAAAAAGGACATATGATCTGCTCAAAACAAATAATTTATATTTGCTAACAAGCTTGCTCAAAGACATTCTTTAGAGACAAAGATGAATTAGATGTAAGAAATGTGGCCTATAGTATAGTGGATATAAAATGTGTATTAAAATGCCAGGTTTTTGAGATGTAAAAAAATCAGACCAAGATAAATCATTTCAATTTTTTTTCCACTATTAATATAATATATAAGCAGTATAATTCAACTGAAAACTAAACTGAAATATTTGTGAGGGAAGAATAAAAATAAAAAACATACAATAATGTGGTTGCATAAGTGTGCACAGACCGTTATAAGTAGGGATATGTCTATGTTCAGAATTAACCAATGACATTCAAATTGATCAGTGGTGATATTCAAAAAATTTTACTACTGGTTCTGTGGGCATGGCTTGGTGGGTGTGGCATGTTTTGATGGCCGTGGCAGGAGAAGGATACTGTAAAATCCCCATTTCCTCCCCATCCCATTAATCTGCTTTCCAGCTACAAAAGAAGACCCAGCCGATAAGCTGGGACTCAGGAGGCAGAGAATAGATTGGGTTTATAAGTTATATTAAAGGCAGAAAAAATATGAAGTGATTTATCTTGGCCTGATTTTTTTTATTGTACATCTCAAAAACCTGAATCTTAACAGGTGTGTACAGACTTTTTATACCCACTGTATTCTGAATAAACAATTCCTTTAAAAATATAGGCCAGACTTATTTTTAATTAAATGTTTGTTTCTGATGTTTTTAAAATCATAAGAACCTTGGTGGCATAGTGATTAGAATGCAGTATTGCAGGCTAACTCTGCCCAGCGCCCACAGTCTGGAATTTGATCCTGACAAGCTCAGGGTTGACATCCTTATGAGATTGATAAATTGAGGAATCAGATTGTTCGGGGCAATATGCTGATTTGGTAAACTGCTCAGAGAGTGCTGTAAAGCACTACAGAGTAGTATAAGTGCTATTGCTATTAAAATTTTAATCACAGAAATGGTCTTTTTTTTACAAATATATATGCAGTTCTATTTCTATTTCTCTCTCTCTGTCTGTGTGTGTGTGTGTGTGTGTGTGTGTGCGCGCGTGTGTGTAGTAATGTGATTCCTCACTTAACAATACAAAGACAATATATGAAACATTATTTGACAGAATCCCTAAGCTAAAAGCCCATCTAAAATTTACAGTGATACAAGATTTTCCCTCATTATAATTTCTTTTATGTGGCTGTCAAAAAATTCTAGCTATCTGATAGATACACGTTTTAAAGAAATCAAACCTTTGCATTATGAAGAAGTTTCAAATGCTTCAACATAACATCATTGTTTAATCATTAATCATTATTGCTTAGTCTCCTTTTAAATGTTGGGGTTAACATTTTAGTAGAAAATGTATGTTGTCATAAATTAGAAAATATCTTTGCCAGTCTTCTAGTTCTTTGTTATTTATGCACAAAATGTTTCCATGTAGGAAATCATATATCGCAATGGCTTGTTTATGTATTTAATGGAGCTATTGTTGTATAAATTGGAATTAGGCTGCATTTATCTTAAGAAATAAGTATCTGTCCATATGGAGTTATATAACAACCAATAGCTTAAGCAGGGTTCAACAATTAATCCTATTGAATGGAATCTAACCAGAGGTATATAGTATACAAATATTTGTTTTAAAAAACTAGTGAGTTCAATTGAAAATTAATCATGTTATGCATGTAAAATTCATTTTGACAGTATTTAATTTGCTGTATTCTTAAAGATTAGCAAGGCTTGAATCATTCTTCCATGATTTTTTTCATCACATAATACGTAACTAGATTTGGGGAAGCTTCCCTATCTTATTGCCAGAGGTAAAAATGAAACAATATTGTGTGCTTAT
Source organism: Notechis scutatus (assembly GCF_049901735.1). Classification (NCBI taxonomy): domain Eukaryota; kingdom Metazoa; phylum Chordata; class Lepidosauria; order Squamata; family Elapidae; genus Notechis; species Notechis scutatus. The sequence continues at coordinate 140,906,222 of NC_142012.1, read as the reverse complement.
GTTACATAAAATTTCCACTAAGATTCAGAGAGCAAATTTTCATATTCCCTCAAAACATCATTTTATCTTCTGCCCATCTTCAGAATTCTAGTATCATTCCAAAGTCTGGCAAAATAGGAAAAATTAAAGCGCTAAATGTATCATTCCCCCCCCCCCCAATAATTTAAGAGGATTTTTTATTTCAGTTCAATGAAATAAAGTAAGTTATGTCTTGAGCTTTCAGTGAAGAATTTAACTGCTTTATATAGAACTTGGAAATAAGGATTTTAAACTCCGTGCTGGAAAACCAATCTGTTTTGTTTACTTGTTGTTTATTTAGTACACTGCAATATTCCCCCATGGGCCTTGTCTATACTGCTGCTTTTTCACCTCTGCCTGACTCCATGCTGACTCATAGCTTTATAGAACATTTCTCCTGTATTTAAAGCATATCCTGCATCTGCCTATATTGGGTGATTGAGTGACTGGGTTGTCACTCAATGCTTACGTGGTTAGTTGGGCTTCTATCATCTCTGCTTGTTGTTATGATTGTGAGAATCACACAAATATATATTTATGCACCGCAGTGTCACCTATTAATAAATGGAAGCTTTATTTTTATTAACATTTTCAGCACTGCTTTTTGTCAGACAAATAAATTCAGATGCACTTAAGGAATATGGGCAACTGCATAAAAATGGGAGGAATGAGACATAACTTCAAGTATTGGGAATTGTGTCTACAGGAGGGTTTTGTAGTACTTTTACTCAAAGCAAAGCACTTTGCTTTGTTTCTGAGTAGGAAGATACAGGACTGGGAAAATGGTATCGCTCTTTGATAGCATTGATGCATGATGTGCCCCAACTCAGTTTCTCTTTTTATTTACATTATCAGCTTTCTGTCCTTTATGAGATCACTGTTTGCCCCATAAGAGGACAAGGAAGAAAAGAAAAAAGGCACAAGCAATAAGGAAGCAAAGTGTAGAATGAAGCAGCAGATAGAATCTTCTGGTCACAACCTGGCAATCTAAATTCCTCTCTAAACCTGTACAGTTTCCAAGATAATAGTTTCACGTGAACGCTAAGTATGTGAGACTTTCATGGCAGAATATATTGCTAATTGGAGACTATTGCATATCCTCCAAATAACCACTTATTGCCCAAGATAAACTTTAAAGAACTATCTGTTAAGTCTTGGGGGGGGGGGAGAGAAAAAGTCTTTTCCTGATAGCCCCAGAAAGAAGCATGTGTGTTCCATCATGTAATCCAAGAAAATTGTCAAGGTCTCTTTTAAATTATTAGGAAGAAACATGGGCAAAATGCTGCACAAAGGTGTTACAGAAAGCATTTCAGTCTTCTCCTAGATTTCCCTTTGAAGTGCCATAAATATTATTTTCAAAGCAACAGAAGAATGGGCTTTTGAACTGATTTGAGGCTGAAGTAATAATAAGGGAGTTGGAAAAGGGACATACCAAAACTTGGTGTGCAATCTGTGATTGTCAGTGAGGTTCTGAGACACTACTTTATTAAATCAGACGATTAAATGGTGCTGTGCACAGCTGCACACCATGTTGTTACATCCCTTTTTGTAAATCTTCATACATTTACCATGCCATATGCTGAAGCAATAGAATCTTAATAGTTATATTTCCTTATTTTTGTTTTCCCTGGAACAAAGTTCTTGGACCTCTCTAAAATACAGCATGGTGTGTTAGAAATAACAGAAGGTGTTTTTAGGATTTATAGTTGTACACCAAGAATAGATCCAGCGTTGCCATAATTGCAAGCTATCAAACAGCTTACACAGTCTTTATTCGAAAGATGGTATCATTTGTGTACACCTATTTAGAGAAATTGCACTGCATGATTTAGAAGTCATTGTTGCAAGGAGGAAATAGATAAAAAAAGAAAAACATATTGAAGCACATATAAATATGCTCTATACATCAGATTGTTTATATTCTTTCAATTCATTCCCATAAATTCTGCATACAACTTGCTTTCTAATATAGAATTTGCCTTCCTTAAACTCTTTTACTTTTACTTTCTTTTTAATTACCTTTTTTCATTTTTTCTCTACATATATATTATACTGCCCCTTAATAAAAATATTTTCTCTTTTACTCCCATACAAGTTTTTCGAAGGACAAGAAGAGAAGAGAAGAGAAGAGGAGAGGAGAGGAGAGGAGAGGAGAGGAGAGGAGTCCATATTCTGCATATCTGCTCTCACAGACTTCCAGCCTGTTAAATTCACATGTGTATATAATTATTCAAGTAAATGTATTGGGGAAAGGAGGTGTATCTCTCATTGTGTATCTCTTCATTCCATAATTTTTTAGCAATCATTATGGCACCTATGGTTAAGACCATTGATTATAAAGCCTCTTATATAAATACTCAGAGTGTAAATTCAATCTAAATAATAATCTTTATAAATAATAATCAATTCAATCTAAATAATAATCTTTAAGGATTATTAGTTTTATTTATCCTGATATGCCATTAATGTATCAATAATATCTATTAATAGTTACTGATTATAAGTAATAAATGGTCCTCCAAAGTGGCTTGATCCTGATTATGTTTATATATAAGGAAGTGCAACTTACTTCCAACCAATGCAATTTACTTCCAACCAGAATAAACACTGATTTTTCCTTCCTTCCTAACATTGCACCCCAATTTTTCTATATAATATTCTATAATAGTCTCCATAGATGACTTAATTTTTCCCATGACACAATACAAACTGACCATATTTAAACTTATTTCTGACAGTGGAGTTAAAGCACAGCAGATTCTGTGTTGGACAAAGACCCATGAATAACGTCATAGAGCTATCAATACATGGGATCCAAGATATGCCTATGTGCTTGTGTGTGTACCTAGACTAACAGATATGCAGACAGACAGAAGGATAGATATCTATAAATGTGTATGTAGAGAGGGGGGAGCTTAGACATGTATTTTAAATTCACTATTGTTATTACAACAAGAAATAAAATTGTCCCTGTCTTGATGTCATAATCCAAAATGTATGGAGAAAAGAATAAAATACTACTAGAAAATATACACACTAAGATACCAGTGAAATCAGTGATATTTTTTCCCAATATTTTATTCCTTTATCAATGTCAAAAGCAATTGTGAGATGATCAATGGATATGTATTTTTAAAATAAAAACTATTATTGCCCTTAATACCCTTTCAGTGTCATTCTGAGAAAATGTTGTTGAAATCAGTGACAAGGGATACTTTAAGATTGTAAGAAATGAAAACACCATAAATATTATCGAAGTACTTTGAAATTAATTACAAAATTTGACTTCATGGCATTAAAAAGAAAATAAGTATTTTTGATTGAAAATGATTTCATCATAAATACACCAAATGCATGTTCTTAATTATTTGGTTTTGGCAACCCTTCATTCATTACATTATTTTTCAAAGAAGATAGGTAAATGAGATTTCATTTATTGACAGTGGTATTAACCCATTACTACAAAGCCTTTATATCTTAATTCTTTTATAACTGTGTTAGTAGTTTTTTTTAAAAAAATCAACAAAAATATTAAAGATTATGCAAGTATTGGTTGTAAAATTGTTTTCACAATAATTATTTAAGGGTTACTTTGGCCTGTTAGAATCATAAAGATGCTGACTAAAGAGTATGAGTAGGACTTACTTCTCAGTAAATAGCAATTCAATAGTTTTCTGAGTTAGAATTAAATACATTTGCTATTGGAGATATATTTAATATTCATTACAGTCACTTCCCATTTCCCACGGAGAGGAGACAATTATATTTCTTAATTGAAATGTTTGGAACTGAATATCATCATCAACATCATCATTATAAAGTACATATATTATCCCAGGACAACTCCCTCTCTATATATATTTTAAAAAACATTGTTTGTTGGTACATTACCAATGACTGCCGAATTGCAGTCTAAATGCTCAATTCAAGGGAAGTATAAGAATCATCAAAAGCATTTCTGTATTCCTGAATTCATTTTTCCAGCACCTATGATTTATTATCTGACCTGGAGCCCAATAAAGCAACAGGACTATCCCAGCTGAGAATAAGAAAGAGGGATGGAAGTATCCTATGCATGGAACCCCATTACAAATAATATGTTAATACTTTGTGTGTGAGAAGAGGGAGAAGAACTTGTCTGTGACTCCTCTTAGCTATCCCAATCCATGAACCAGTTAATTCAAAGGATATACAATGGATTTCCCTTAAGTCTATGGAAACACACCTTCAAGCGTATCTACCATTCGGGCTTTTATGCCTTGCAGTCAGGAACATTCAGCGATAAGCGAGAGCAAAGAAAAGCCAGGAGAAGTGATTAAATAGGAAGAATGCTGCTTCAGACAGGCTAAGCTGGCTGTTCTAACATTTCATGGGGACAGTGACATCAATGTTGCATCAGATCCATAACTTCACACATTACTTTCTTCCAGTTTCCAGATATAAACAATAGAATTAACTAATAGGATTAGTTCTGAATTATAGGATGACCAGTGTTCATTATAATGGTTGTCTCCAATAAAAGGAGAAAGAGAAGAAGGAAGAAAGGAAGTTGCTCTTCCAAGAAATACACAACCTCTTTTTTGCCTGATCCTAATTTTAATAGGCAAAAGAAATTCTGTTGTAATCGATATGGACTCCTTTCAGCTGCTAATACAATCAACATTAAACTTGTCAATGTATATGAGGTTAGTGAGCATTGCCTATGCCCACACAGAAAGAGATACACAGTCATTTTTCCAGTTCCCTCCCATTAAATGTTCCTTTTGCTCTAAATCTGGACAAAGCATACCAATAGGGCGATAGTTCTGCCTTGGAATATGTACTTCTGCCTTACATCAAGCAGGCTAAAGCAGTGATAAGGAGTGGTGGGAGGGAGAGAAAGAAGTAAACAGCCCTTTTAAAGAGCATTTTATGCTGTGATTTTGCTTTCCATAAACTGTGTGTTTCAGACAAGAAAAGAAAAATGTAGGCATGATTAATTAGCTAAATGTTCTAGAGATAACAAAACAGCCTAAAAAATGACAGACTGCAGAATGCAGATAGGACAGGAAGGATTTATAATCAGCTTTTATGTGAAATTTGGCAATTAAAACCTGGTTAGAAACAGTTTTAACTTATTGAAACCGTTTAATTTATTTACAGCCCATGCCTCTTTGCCGGATATTATCAGTTGGAACCTACTTTTTGCAATAGAAGTTGCCCTATTAACACTTTTTCAACTTGTCACGATTTCTTTCATTCTTGGTATGTTTACCCTCCTCTTGTAAAGTAACATACTGGTTTATTAAGGTGGGAGATGTTTTGTCTGCTTTAGCTCTGATCAAACTGCATGATCTTTTGAATTCAAGCCTTTGTATTTGGAAAATTTTAGACAAAAAAAGTGGGGATGTAAGAAGGACTGATAGCACTGATAACATAGCCAGATATTTGGGGTTTGTTCTCAATACACTACAACAATTTTTGGAAGATCTGTATTTCCACCTGAATCCCACGCAAGCGGAGTACAGTAGCCCGGGGAGTCCCGCTTCTAACTGGGGGCGGGGGTTAGTCTCATTGATGGCAATGGGATTCGAACTCTTGCAGAGGACCCCGCACCGATTCGATTCAGACTGACATCCTATCGATTCCAAGCCTATTTAAAACGACCTACGAGGTCCTATTGAAGAAAAGAAAAAGATTGGGGGCATCGAGCTAATAGCTTAAGCACTATTCCATGATGGGGCTAGGCAGCCTTGAGACGCTTTTTCCAACACCTCCGGGCTAACAGGCTTTTTCTCGGAAGCCAGTTGGCCTGACTCGTGCTGGAAATTACATGCCAAGGTGGGTCGTCAGAATGCAGCCACCGGGACCAAATCTCCACGGGGCAAAGGAAAGCCAAGGTCTGCTAAAGGAAAACCCGCTCTGCTGTTAAAGATTGCACTTCTCGGTTTGTCTCTTTAAAATATATTTTCTCGGACCTGCATCGTTTTCATTCGCGTTTCCTTTGGAATGCCCGTCTTCCAAAGAGACAGTCACATCCGGTTGGTTTTGTCTAAGGAAGGGATCAATAAAAGCAGACTTTCCAAAACTTTCACGGGAGGGGACCTCACCCTTTTGACAGAGCACAGCAAAGCCAACACTGCTTTAGAGGAGATTCGCAAGAAAGGGCGCTAGGTGCGTAGGGTCACGCTTCACCCATCGGTTAATCCTCCTGGGTCATGAGACGATCCATACCAAAGTTCTTGGGCTATATAAGCAACTCATGAAGAGCTCGGGTGAAACGGCTGGACACCATCCCTGTATTCTCGGGGAAAGAGTGCTTGGATAACGTATGTACTAGACGGGTGATATTTCTTTCCAAACAGGAGGGTGTATTAATCTAAGAAGTCCGAATTTGGACAAGGGGATAGACGTTTGGCATCCCACAAATTGTCTGGTCCTCGTAGATAGTTCGCCCTTCCTCCGCCTACAGAAGAGCCTTTATTCCCCACTCCAAGAGACTTGAGCCTTTGTGCAACATTGCTTAAGGCGTGAGTCTCACCGAGGTGAGCCCGGGAAGGGAAAGCGCTGCTCATTAAATGTGAGGAAAGCATAGACTTGATGGAAACTCGTGTGCCGGCTCCAGAGAGAAACTTGACCATGGAAACCGGGAAATTACGAAGTGAATACCTCTTAGTCAAAATGCTGGGGGGGGGGGAGACGCGAGACGCAGGGAGTGGAGACTCCCATTGAAAGCAACCGTGCAGGGACTGACTTATTGTAGAACATGTCAGTGCTGGCCCGGTTTCATTAACTTCCTAGAGTTGAACAGGATGAGGGGAGTCAGGTGTGCCCAAAGACGTGGGGCGGGAGGGGGGGGGGAGAGAGGCGTTCTCTGCAGTCCCACTGCCATATTCTAGCCTTCTGTCCAGCCTTCACCTTTCAGACCGTGGGAAGTCTGGTATCACCGCATCACTTTCAACAGCTTCATATTTTACATAATACCCCTCCTGCATAACAGACATGCGTATCAGGACTTTGGAAAACTTATAAGGACCGTCTCCCAAACGCCGGTAAAGTTTTAGAACACCCCACCCCACCCCAAACCCATCAGAAGGAGAAAGGAGCCCGGATTGGTTTTGGCAATTTGCTTTGAAAGCGAAATGTCACCTTTTCTCTCCGATCTTAGCGCTCCCTTCTATAGCCAAGCTCTTTTGTCACAAATCCTGGGCGCTGCAGATTCAGACCCACGCTCGAAAAAAGTTTTCGAGGAATGCGGGGGAGTTTGTCACTTTTTTTTTTTCCCCTGAAGAAAGTCGCACCGTTTGTTAGCAGCCGCTTTCACGCGCTTGTTTTCGTGCTTCGAAAACCCACCCCGCGACATAAACTCCTGTTATCGTAACTTCTCTTCCCCCCCCCGCCCTCCCACACAACCCCAAAAGTGAGAATAAAGCTAAAGCTTTCGAAGAACTGGAAGTGCAGCTGAACTTGAAGGCGCCGCTGCTGCTGTTCGCGCTCTGTAGCCTGGAGGAATAATCTTTCTTCCCCCCTCCCCGTACCCCCACTTGTGACTATCAGGGAGATCCCGAGAAGCTGTCCGATCCCCCCTTGAACTTTGCTGGACTTCCAGACCTGGAAAGCTCAGCCTCGGGCGAACGTCATGGGACCTCGTCGAACACCGCCAAAATTCAGCGAATTTTAATTCCTCCATCCTTCATTTGCAAAGCGTCTTCCACCCAGAGGTGTCAGCCAAAGGTCAACTCTACGCAGCGGCTGGGTTCACTTCCCCAATACATCCTAGAAGAGGGGGCGGCGGCGGCGGCGGGAGGGGGAGGTTAGGCAAGGTGAATTTCAAATCAGGTTTGCCTATACATTTCAATCAGCCTTGGAGTTTAATATCAGTTATGCGCTCGGTAACCATTTATGACAATCATGTAAAACGGTGCCTCGGGCTGCGAAATGCTAGGTGAAGACTGTGTTGTCAACGCTTGCAAAAAAAAAAAGTTGTAAGGGTTTGTTTTCGCCATAATAATTATTAAACTTATTCGGGGAAACTTTTGACATGAGATTTCAAACCACCCCGCAACGCTAACCAATGATATCGCAGAGCCTCCCGTTGGCTGGCAGCTGCCTGTTTTATATAACGACGAGCCGAGCCGCTGCAAACAGCAAATAGGAAGGTAAGGCAAAACGAGCGCTCGGCTCTCGTCGACGCGGACGTTAAAACTGCCGCCACGATCGCCACAACGGCAGCCGAGTTGCCAACCGGCTTCAGGGTTGCGCGTCCCGAAGTTCGTCCGAGCCAGCGAATCGCGATCGTGCTGGTTTCTATTGAGATTTTCAGACGCCACCATAGTTTAACTCGGGGCTGCTTGACGCGAAACGACACGGGTTGGGCAGGCTCTGTTCGATATGAAAACACGCGCGCGCGCGCACTCGCACCACACACACACACACACACACACACTTCTACGAGGTACACTCACCCAGCCAGCTCGGCGGCACCATGTTTGCAATTGGACCGGCGTCCCACTTACCAAAACTGGAGTGTAGTAGGTTTTCGGCAAAAGCCTGCCAGTGGGATTGAGAGAGTGAATAACTGAAGGAAAAGTTGGACGAGGAATGTCCCTCCCCCCCACACACACACTTTTTAAAAAAAAAAGAAGAAGAAGAAGAAGCTAGGAGGAAGTGAGAGCACAGCGCTGCCTTGCTCTTTCTGGCCGCCGCCACCGGAACAATGATCTGAGAGTTAAGAGAGCAAGACCGTGCCAGATCTATAGACAGAGAGAGGGGAGCGGGAGAGAGAGACGAGGGAGATTATAAACTCAGGGCCAAATCTCAGTTTCACATTCCCTCCAGCTAACCAAAAGGGTTAATGCTTTCGTGGAGGGGGGGGGTGTTAGAGCGCAAGCGAGCGAAGGAAAGACGGAATAACCCCTGACAATAAAATAGCGTTTTGTAAACAAAGCTCTTTCTAAGCTCTCCGATTTGTGTATATTTGTGTATATTTGCGGCGAGCTGGGTGGATTTTGTTTTGGTTTGTTTTTACTTTTAATATATTCCCTATGAAAACGAGAGAGGCGCTTATTCAAACAGGCTGGCCAACCAACGGGGAAGGGGGAGTGTGCAAACCCTCCAAGGGGCATGTGGAGTGGCTTTCCCGCATTTGTACTTGCGTGGATCAACCTGTTGCCCAGGCTTTTTTAAAAAAAATGTTTTCTCAAGGAAAAGAGCTCTAAACCGCTTTCTTTTGAAAAACAAAATTCACCTGGGAAAGTGGAGCTGAGGGTAAACAGAAGTTTAGCAAGTGCAAATAAAGGATGCGGGCTGGCGGTAGTATTTAGAGCACGCAGGGATTGTAAACAAGGTCGGAAAGGAAAGAGGATCAACAATTTTGGAGCCGGATGTTTTTCTCGCCCACCTTTTGAACGAAATAAATCTGTCAGAGGCTGACCTGTCACATGATCAACCGGGGGTGTGTGTGTGAAAGCGGGCTCGCGCGCGCCTCTGCATTTCATTCCGCTTTTCAAGTCACCAATCTTCCTTCGCCTTCTCAGCTAAATAATATATTATATTCTCGCCAGATTGTAGGGCTATAATCAGTCTGTTAGGAGATGCACTTTAAAAAGGGAAAGAAAAAAAAAAGCCCACGCTTTTTTTTTTTTTTTCATTTCTTCCACACGACATTTAAAGGAGAGAGAGTGGCCTTTTAAGTTAAGACCCAACCATCAACTTTTTTTACATACAAACCTCGCTTTGGCGCCTCTTGACGTTTAGGAGGCAGGGATAGAAGTTTCTAGGATGCCAAACGGAAAGCGAACGCTCAGAAAGGAGTGTGGTTTGTTTGGTTTATTTGAGGGGGGGGGGAATAATCTAGAATTTCTAAATAGTGCCTGATTATTTTCTATAAAATAAGAGGAAAAAAGGGGTGGGAAGAGGGAAAGACTGAACGTTCACCTGCCGCGGTTAAACCTTGTAAAAGAGAGCTGGGGTCTCGTCTCAGGCCCCCATTCACAATGCTGAAGGCGAAGGACTACTCGGAGCAGGAGGAGCAGTTGCTGTGCCATTTGAAGGAGGCCACAGAAGCCGAGAATGAACGGTGTTTTCGGAGGGCAAAAAAGCCAGGTTGCTCTACTGCCCTACAGCTGGCGGGACATCGCCCGCACCCCGCATTACATACACCCCAACCGAGAACTAAGAGAAACTGAAACCACCCTGAGAAACGGCTCCTCCAGTCAGTGCCCTCTTGTGACTTCGGTGGGTTCGGTGTAGGCTGAAATCCAAGAGCTTCGCCCGAGTTGCTAGGCTGGTAACCTGCAGGGCGATTTCCTGTTCCTAACAAAGACTAGAAAAGAGGATTGCATTACAGGCGTACATGCACCGCACCCTAACCCGCCTGAAGTACGTTATCCTTTTCCTCTGTCGTCATAATGGCGTTTGTTGTTGGCAGTATTTCCTTTTTCTTTTCTTTTTCTTTTTGCCCCTGAGGATTTCCAAAATCTCTTCGATCAAGAGATCTCTGGCTCCCTTCTATATAGTTCCATGTTCGGGATGCCTCGCCTAGTTTGCCAAGCTTCTCTTTGCCATTCAGAGACGACTTGGTAAGGAGACCCGGGGGGGCTGGAGCTGGTCGCCTGCATAGGAGCGAGCAGTCGAGGCAAAGGAATTAAGGTTTAGGAATGTCTCAAATTCTCTGTTGCCTGTCTGCCCTTCTAACGCCTTGGAAAGCCTTTGGACGGAGCTGCAGACCTAAAACCTTTGCAAATGCTGAAGGGCCCGCGTTGAAAGATGGCTTCAACTATATAGCAGGGTCGAGGTGTGGGATCAACCGGAGGCAGTCTAGTAGACAAACCAGAGCGAAGCCCCCGAAGAGATCCCTTCCGGGCCTGCATGGCTGGATCTTCCTAATGCAATAGAAACCACTGGCTAACCGAAGGGAGGGAGGGGAACACGTTAAGCCCGAACCAGCGTCGCCCTAACGAGGTGCTTGAGAACCGCGCTGCCGCCGCCGCTGCTGCTGTTCCTGTCATCTTAAGGAGCCCCTTCCCTCCACCCCCACCTCTGTCCGCCTCACCGCCACTTGGCGTTGTTTGCTATGAGCCCGCAAGGTTTGCTGAACCTTCTGCTGAGCCTTGATTGCCGTACGAGCTCCCTTAAACCACCGCCGATCTCGGGAAAACAAGCACGTGCATATTCTCCCCCACCCACCCCCCAGCCCAACTCTTTCGGGAGCCACGCCAGCGGTTTCGCGATGATTTAGGCTCTGTGCGGTTACCTTCTCCAGACAGTTTAGGAAGTGCTGAGTTATAAATATTCAACAGCACGTGGAAGCTCTGCCCAGGGGTGGGAGACGCGCATGCGCGGCGCACTCGAACTCTAGCCCCGGGTCCTGTGTGCGCGTACTTAAAAGCGAGGAACCTGCCGGCTTCTGTGCCACTGGAGAAGGCGAGCAGATCCTCGGCGCGGCCAAAAAAGCAGAGCGAGGCTTGTGAGCATGCGGTCTTGCCCTTGTTTTCCAAGAACGCTCCTTAACGGAAAAAGGAAAGCCGCTTGGCCTTCCCTGGCTTCTTTTGTTTTCCTCTCGGTTCCTTTTATTGGCCAAAGAGCCAATCTGGAAAATCAGCAGACGGCTTTGCGAAAAAGAAAGTTGGAGGTTTTTTTTTTTCCTTCTACTCGTTTCGTTTCCTGCAATTTCTTTCTTTCTTTTTCTGTAGCCATCCCCTTCGGCTCCATAAACATGAAAAGCAAGCCCTCTTCTTTCCCGCACACGCGCGTCCCCAGGAAACAACGGAACGGGAGTGACTTGCGCTAAAAATAACAAAAAATGAGTTCCTAGAAATTCGATGGAAGAAAGAGGTTATTTAAATGTAAACATTCGAGGTGGGTGTGCAGTATTGTCCTGCCTACAACGTACCGATACAATTGTTTACTACAGGCCTTAACATTGAATACACGTAAGCCCTAGATGAGATCTATAGCAAACACATGCTTAAAGATTCGCACGGATACATGTGCGGTTTCCAAGGGCTTAATATTGCTGATCCGTGCCTTGCAAACTTGCCATTTCTGTTGGTTTCAGTCAGGCTTGGGTGCTGCTGTTTCACAAGTGAGAATTGCCATATACACAAAGATCTCTGCCTGTGCTGATTCTCCTAAGATAGCTGCATAAAATGTGTGTTTTTATACACATATATTGCAATTAATTTGATTTACTATTATTCAAAAACCCTTTTCCAATAGGGCCGTCATCTGGAAACTTCATGCTATTTTATTTCAGCATTCTAAAACTGAAATAAATGTTACCTATTGATGACAGCTTCCAGCTGCATGGTAAAAATAGCCCTCTGGTTTCACACGATCCTGTTTCTTATTAAGCAAAGATGCAGCAGGTCTGAATTACAGAACCTAGGAAAAGGGACAGACTTAACACTGATTTTTATCATGTCAAAGGATTGCAGTTATCTATATGCACGTAAATGTATGCACACATGCATATGCACATTTCAACAATAAATAGAGAAGGCTCAATTCTGATAATTTATTTTATGTTGGTATCTTCAAGCACACGTTTAAAATTGGTGTTTTTTAAGTTGTTAAAAATGGTTGCAAACAAAATAGCACCCATTGTGGCAAATGTCTGGGACAGACAGATTCGGTATGAGAAACAAAAATGGTAAAAAGAAATATGCACTACAAAATACGCACAAAAAATGTAAAAGCTTCTTAGACAAAAAGAGTAGCCGTAGAATTGAGTATTGATGTAAGTTTGTGATCAAGAATGTGCTGCTGACTCATTAAATGTTTGTATTATCTGCATGTTAATTTTTCCATGTTAATTCTGCATATTCATTTTTTTAAAAATATACCCCATTGTATTACAAAAAAAATCATGTGTGTATGTGCATACATGCACACCCACAAAATAAGAGCATGAGGTAATATAGGAAATCTGTCTGAATAAATCATGACTTCTTATGATGGTTGCCTTCTTTAAACCAGTGATCTTGTTCCCACAAAAATCCTTTCTCTATGACTGGCCAGGATTGTTTTTGCTAGCCAGGCCTAATCCCACATTGTTTCATGCCTTCATTGTCTTATCTTCTGTTGTGCCCATCTTGAAGATGCTGGAGCTTTCTCTTTACTTTGCCTTCTCCTTTGCTGCCATAAAAGAATGTCTCCAGACCCTCACTTGTTATCTCCTCAATGCAAGCTATATCTATTCAAATATGTGTAAAAATGCTGGTATGATGATCATGCACATATATACACACACATTCACATGGCTAAGTGCAAACAAATTTGCAAAATAAGTGGAATAATGATCCTGCATGTTGTGGATATATCAGTAGATACATTGATATAGGTGAACAAGATGTGATGAAAAAGTTCTGTTCATTTGCATTAAAAATGTTTCACTTCTAAAAGGCACCAACTGTTGTACCAGTAGTAGAAATCACTCCTTAAATTGCATGGTTTAGTAATTTGTTTGAAAATGATGGTTCGTGTTTCGTTTCCATTCCTCATGACCCTTTTCTTTTTCCTTTTCAATTAGGAATCAGAAAAGGCTCTGACATTAATTCTTTTCTATCCAAGTACTAAGTAGTTATTCAAGAATAAATGTGCTGAGATGCAGTGGAGAAAAGAGCAAATATTCAGTGAGATTTCCATGAAAATTAAAAATGCAATTTAATTTCGTTTTCCATCGACAAGTGAAATCCTAACGGGAAGTCACAGTTTCACATTATTTAAGATCCAGATGTAAATGGTCACAAAGACAAAACAAAACCTTATAAACCTCCTGTTAAATCTGCAAAAAAAAAAAAAAAAAAAGATACTCCCAATATGACAACATCTACAATTTTCAATATTCCAGCATGTTTTAGCCATCAAATAGTTTTGGGGTTTGTTTTTTTTTAAGTACAGTTAAACCTTAAAAGGATAGTTTGAGATCTATTCTTAAATCACATTAACTATGAATACTTTATGAGTTTCATCCGTTTTTAACTGGTTTATCTATTTTTGACGTGATTTGTTTTCTACAGACAAAGGGTCCATCTAAAAAAGAGGGGAAGGCTTGATAGGATTGCGGGAAATGTAATTCGGTACACAATGAAATGTTAGGATCCACGGCTGTTGTGGTGAGGTGTTTGCGAAAGTAATACAGTCCGATGGCTTCCTTGCTGCGAAGTAAGGTTTCTAAACTCTGGTGATCCCACGCCCTTTTTTTTTTTTTTTAAGGAACTTTGCGTCCTGTTTGGGATCGCCCAGAAAACCAACGCAGTTACGGCTGTATCTGGACCCTTTGCAAGGAATCTTGAAATACCGTCCTGTCTTTCGCAGAAAGTAGAAAGGCTACAGCAAAGCAGCAGCGAAGCAGCTCACTTGTGCATTGTCTGAGTCTCCCACTAAACAGAACGCTAGCAATTCATATTTCTCAACCAGCGTTTCCCGTCTTTCTAGACCTAATAGCCCATGAAGAAAAGTGTGAAAAATGCATCGCACAAAGCCATTAAAAGTACCCGTGCAATGACAGACGGTGCCAAAGTTTAAATGGCCGTTTAATGCAAACTCTCGGTGGCATCCTTACATCCAGCCTTTAAAATAAGGAAGAGGAAGAAGAAGGAAAAAAAGATGTTGAAGGTGATGATTTTAGCCAGGTACTGATTTCTTATGTCAAGGCAAGGTTAATTAAGCATTCATATAAGGAACAACAGTACCTTATTTTATACAATAAAGTGTGTTTGTGTGTGTGTTTGTAAACACAGATCCATGCTCATATACACACATGCCTGTATGCATAAATATAAAAACCTGTTCAGATTTAAAAATGTAAAACTCCCTTATAATTTTACACATGCTGTACTTTCTCCCCTGGTCTCTGGATTGTATAGCAGGAAAAAAAATGGCTAACTGCTGATTTTGAGAAGCCTGTTTATCCAATTGATAAAAATTTATTTGAAAACACACACACAGAACCACTACCCTAACCTTAAATAGAACGTAGTGGAAACCATGTTCTGATCAATTGGCTAAAATACTCCGCGAGTTCTCATAAAATTCAGGTAAAACCAACTGTTCTGAACCCACCAACATGGAAGGAAAAAGGCTGAGAAGTGCACAGCCAAAAAAAAGGTGGGGGGGGAATTGCGTTCCTCTTTTAAATATTATCTAAGCGTGAATCAATCAATCCTTAAAAATAAAAATAAAAATCTAGGTGAGTATTCAAAGTGGGTGTAGGGAGGAGATTGTTCTACCCTCTGACTTCTTTTAAAAAACAACAACAATTATTTCCCTTTAAAAAGAGAATAACACCATCCCCAGTACAAAACGACTACATTTAAAGCAAAGTTAAAGGGCAAAAATACTAAATTTTGTCAGTAGGTTGCATTTCTTTAGAGTTCAGTTGATTCCCAAAGTGTCTTTGGGGTGCTGTTCTCTGTATTTTTGCCTCTACAATAGGTTCTCTGCTCTCTCTGGTAGGAACTTTGTTCAGTTACTGTAGGCTTTACAAGGTGGCGCTCTTCACATTGAAAGACTAAATGTTGAAAGACTAAATGTGTTTATGGCCAGACTAGCGTTTTCTAGAAAGCATACTTAAAATGAGACAGACAAGAGCACCAACTTTGCCAGCTTGCTATCTGATCTTTCCTATTGAAAAAAAAATGGCAAGGGTGTGTTTGTCTGCTTGAGTACACACACGCACACACACACACACATTTTCTCCTCTGCACATAATTTCTTCTCTGCAGGCCTATCTTGGCTGAATGAAGAATGCAAGCCCATTTCTGTTGAAAAGTAAACCTTATT
The DNA here is from genome assembly GCF_049901735.1 of Notechis scutatus. NCBI lineage: Eukaryota > Metazoa > Chordata > Lepidosauria > Squamata > Elapidae > Notechis > Notechis scutatus. The sequence goes on along the minus strand of NC_142012.1, from coordinate 140,890,439 downwards.
GCATTTAGAAGAACTATTTTCAGGATGCTGTATACAGGATTGCAGCTTTAAACATTCAAGCAAGAGTAAACACAGCATCTCCTTCCCCTAATGACATTTATTTTCAAACAAGCACAATAAATACCCCATTACAGTACTGTATTGCAAATAGTTAACCAATAAAGGCATTAAGCATTGGAAGCAATGAATGAATCCATACTAAGATGTTTGCCCACCCCAAATTTTTCTCACTCTAGAAGTTAGAACAGATTGATTGATCTTAAAAATACCTATAGTGCACGTGCACATACACGCACACAAACAAACAAACACACACACACCTCCTTGAACTATGAAGAGGTCACCAGATGTAATTCACTCTGTGACATGATAGCCGACACACAGAGAGTTTTAGCCAAGCTTGTGATCTGTGTTGTCTTGTTGAAATGTTGTCTGCTTAATGGGGCGATCATGCAAGCTACATCCAGGAACAAAGCCTAGCGGTTCCTACAAGCATCACTAAGTTAAGAGAAGCACCACAGCTTGCAAATCTATCAAGCTAAATTGCAAAGAGAAACAATCTGATTATGTACAACTAATATTGATACAACAAAGACATATTTTTTACTGCATTACTGCCAGCCAGCCAGGAGAAATGATTTCTTAACTGATTTTTTTTTTTGGTGGGGAGAGACAAAAGAGATAAAATACATAAACTCCAACCAGCCTTCCTTAGATGAGTTTGTTTTTGTTAGTTCTGTAAGAAGCTTTTAAGGTTGGCCATAATGATAGAGGGAAGAGATAAAAAAAAAAAGCTTTATATTTGGATGATTCCAAAACGACGGTGTGGTTTGAGGGTTTAGAAATGGGGGAGGGGATGGAAAGATCATTACAAAGGAAGGACAAGATGTCACTTGTGGCCCTCTTTAAAATTATTTTAAATAAATTATAGCCAAAGTCTCTCCGGTGTTTTGTTTTGTTTTGTTTTAGTTTTAATCCTCATATAAATTATTTCAATCGTTACTGACTGCAGTATTTTGGTACTATAATTCCCCGGTCAAGCATACATTCTGGGCATATTCTTTCTTTTCTTTCTTCTGTTCTCCAGATGAAATTTCCTTCTGTAGGACAAATTTAACCAATAATAATATATTCTATGTTTATGATTGCCAGTTAAATTATATTGCAAATGAAAACTTTTACTCCATAGGTTTTAATCTAATACTAATTACACATGACTGTCATGCCACTATGCATGCATTTATCACATTTATATCAACGTTGCTGCTTTCCTGATGATACCATGGAAGAAAAGGGGGGACCAAGAGGAGGGGAGAGGGCTGACTCTAAAGTTAACTGCCAAAAAAAAAAATCTAAGTTGCAGCACCCCAAGTAAAGTAATAAGGATGCCTACCACAAATTACAGGATTTCAGAATCTTTAATAATGTACGAAATGTTACCAAACAGTTCTGTAAACTAAATTGTACATACCAATTCTTCTAGCCATAAATATTGAATATCTGTAACATGTATAACCAGACCTTTACATGCGGATAAATATGGAATTCGGGAAATATATACAATATGTGGTTGTATTTGCCAAAAGCAATGGACAGGTTATAGCTTATAGCTTTTTTTTTTCCTTTCTTTTTTTTTTTTTAATATCACTTTACATACACAAATGTAACAGTTTGACACGCAGATCCAGGCTTGCACTATACGAATTATTTTGACAGGACATGTAACAACATTTTACTGCACTACTTAGACTGGACTTTGGAACGAAAGGCTTGCACTTTATACAAAAGAAAAAGCACACCAATAATATTCTGTTAGGTTGACGTTTAGACTGTAATAATACAAAGTAATTCACATTTTGGTACACATTTACTAGAACATCCTTGCCATTCAGTACAAATAGTTGATCTTCTACCACCCCCTTCCCCTTTCAGCCTCCTCCCTCTCCCCTCCCCCACCCCACCCCCAGTATATGCAAAGACCACCGTTTCACATACCCCCTTATTTCAACTTGTGGCAGAACTATTTACAAAATCAAACAGTACATTTTAAGCTAGTATTTCTGTATTTACAGAAAACAGGAGGCAGCTGCCCAGAGAAACATGCAGTTGTGAGAGCTTCCGTTAGTGGTTCCCGTCTAAAAAGCCCTGCCCATGGACAAGATGGCACCACAAAGTGGCCATTCTCTCATACACAACAGAACCCTTTGGGCTTTGCTCTCCTAGACTTTGCCCCCCCCCCAAACCAAACCCAAACAGCAATAGAGGGAGGAGAGAAGGAAGGAAACCAGAGGTGGGGGAGAGAGAGGAAGAGAGAGAGAGAATTCTTGATTTGGTTCACTCCTGGGTCTATGGCAGCATTTAGATAGATTGATAGATTTATTTATTTATATATATTAAAAAAAACCACACACACCCCCAAAAAAGATGCATCAATTTCAAAGTGTTCGTTATTATTTTTTTTTGAGTCTTTTAAATAGGTCGCTTTTTGCCCGTGTTCGTTTGTTTGTTTAAACGTACCATTCGTTAAAATTTGACGTGAGCGTACTGTGGCTGGACGTGTGATGGACCGCTGAAGATGAGGGGGATAAGGAATTCGTGGTCTGGTTTTCTGTGGATGGAGAGACGATGGTTGGAGGAGTTGACGATTCATAACCCGAGCTGGCAGCGGGAGAAGGCTGGGATCCCTGGGAAGAGGATTCGTGGACCTGGAAAACAGAAAAAGAGATTGAACAAAGAGGAAAGCTTGACATGCGGGTGGGTGTGAGTAGGTAGGTACGTATATAGGTATGCACTTTCTGTGCGTGTATACACACCGCTTAAATATACACATACACACATACATATATACACACATCGCTTACATATACACATATGCATGTGTACGTACACATATTGCACACTGCAGAGCTAAATAGTTGTGGGTATTTAACTGACACACCAATGTGCATGCGCGCTATCTCGGCCAATTGTCCCGAATGCTAAGCCCCTGAGCTCAATTCACCGATTGAACTCTATATGCCAGCGAAGAGGGAGGGAGAGGAGTGAAAACGCGAGAAGTTTGAAATCTTGCTTTGGTAATCAGGATGCTGGCTGGTCAAAGAGAAACTGAAGTCTCCGCCAGCTCTGCTAATTTCGCAGGACGGCCCTGCAAGAAAAATATGGGCCTGGATTGCACACACACACACACACACACACACACACACACACAAACCTGAGCTGTTAACGCAAGCTTAAACAAGAAAACGGGAGGTTTCCGTGCCCATCTAGGTTCTTTCAAAGCACTACCATCTCGATTTTGCTTTAAATCCTTTTTCCGAAGCAGCGCCTAACCCCAGATGAATCCGGAGCGGGACCCATTGTGAGGCCATTTCTCAGGGCAAAACAAATGGAATTGTTAGGTTTTGGGAGTACTCCCTTTATCCTGTCTAGAGTGGCCATACCGTTGGGGATAAACTCACTATAGGTTGAATGACCCTTGGCAAAAAAAAAAAAAAAAAAATACCCTGGGGGCTTTCCACTCTTTTCTCCACCCCCCTCTCCGAAAAAAAAGTAGCTGTGGGCTATAATCCAAGTCGGCGAAGGGACAGGGGAGGCGAACTACAGCGAGCGGAGGCGAGAAGGTCCTAGCAAGGAGAAGCTCAGAAGCATGATCAAAACTGAACCCATCGTTTTTACCTTCATGTGTTTTCGTAGGGAGCTGGGATGCGTGTAGGATTTATCGCACATTTTGCAGAGATAAGGCTTATCTGACGTGTGGACATGCATGTGCTTTTTGCGATCACTACTGTTGGCGAAGCGCCTGTCACAGCCCTCGAATTCACACTTAAAGGGTTTTTCACCTATTGAAAAAATAAACATGAACCTTCTCGTTACAAATCAGGGACTTCGTGCGCGTTAATTTTTCTATAATATAATATATGCACAAACATCAGATCATTCCAACTCCAAGAAATATCGGGAAACGAGGACTAAATAAAATATTTAGTGAATTTTTCTTCCACTTCAAGAACAGACCTCAGGATTTCACCAGACGAGAACCTACTGCAGCAAAGCTGGCAGTCTTTGGCAAGGGAAAATTCGCTACCACTATTAAAGCTACTCTTCATCTTAGTTTACTTTCCCTTTTCCTTATTCAACCCTGGTCTGCACATAATCTGATAGAACTTTTTCATTGTCTCACTTCCTATGCATTATAGGCTTTGATTAAACTTCCAAGTGGTAACAGTACCTGCTTCCAATTTTCGTATAAACTTATATCATAGAATGAGGAAGGAGGGAGGGAGGGAAGGAAAGAAGGAAGGAAGGAAGGAAGGAAGGAAGGAAGGAAGGAAGGAAGGAAGGAAGGAAATTTTAAGGTGCTGTTGATTTACGAGATATTACAATAAACCTTTTCCAAGACTAGCATGTTAATAACACAAACCCATACAGCTCATATTACTTAAATTTTCCCACGTAATTAAATATTTACAGAGAAATAAAACTGATAGCAAGAAAAACTGGAATGAACAAGCTATATATTTAACCAGATTTCTCAAAGCAACGCTGTCACACCAATTAATTAAAACCAATAAATTCAGATCGCTGCCATTTCCCCCTCAACTCCTACTCTCCCCTCCCTTCCATCCCCAGCTGTTAGAACCTATATTTCCGAATTTCCTTATTTAAAAAAATATACATTTTAAAATCTAAATCTAAAAACTCTAGAGAAAAAATACTCTGTTTCTCTCTTGTTCGTTTAGCTGAACTTCAACCCGAAATTCGATCGCCTTCTTCGGCTAGGATTGCTCTGGGCCCCCTTACAGGATTCCCGAGGCCTCTTCCCTTCCCGAAAAGACACTGTTGCGAACGGCCCTCTTTGAACCCACCAAGGCAAGTGAAGTTTGGCTTCTTTTTTTTTTCGGAGTGTCTTTGGAGACATACCTGTATGCGTCCTTTTGTGGATTTTGAGATTTTCCGACCGAGCGAAGACTTTGCCGCATCCCGGGAAAGGGCAAGGGAAAGGCTTCTCCCCCGTGTGGACGCGGATGTGGTTGACCAGTTTATATTTGGCCTTGAAAGGCTTCCCTTCCCTGGGACACTCTTCCCAGAAGCAGATGTGGTTGGACTGCTCGGGCCCGCCAACGTGCTCCACGGTGACGTGAGTCACCAGCTCGTGCATGGTGCTGAAAGTTTTGTTGCAGGACTTTTTGGGGTTAGCCAACTGCTCGGGTTCGATCCACTTGCAGATGAGCTCCTGCTTGATGGGCTGCCTCATGTAACGAAAGAAGGCCCCCGCCCCGTGATGGGCTGCCATGTTCATATTCATGTGGCCGTAGCCGTGCAGTTGAGGGGATGCATAATGCTCGGAGCGCGGGCTGGTCACCTGCCCATACTGCTCGGGTCGGCCGTACATGTCTCCGGAGAAACCGAGGCGCATCTGCCCGTTGACCACATTGGGCGACGCGTGGCTTGTGGCTTGCTCGTGGAGGCCCGGGAAGAGGAGATGGCCCGCCGCCTCGCCATGCCCGTGGGGCCCTCCGAAGCTGCCGGCCGCCGAGGCGAAGAGGCTGTGTTGCGCGCTGGCCGCCGCCGCCGCTTCCCCGAAGCCCCGGTTGCGAAAAAGAAAGTCCCGCGTGGAATTGAAGGCGGCCGCACTGGAGTAGGAGCCGACGTGGCCCGGGTGGTGGTGATGGTGTCCCAGCGCCGCCGCCGCCGCGTAGCCCGGGGCCTGCGAAGTGAAAGCGGTCTGGCCGGCCGAGGCCAGTTCGTGGCTGCTGGGGTTGAGCTTGAAGGCGCCCATGCCGGCGTCGGCGAAGGGGTTGATGCCCAGTCCCACCTCACGCTCCGTCACATCGCCCGTGGAGTGGTGGCGAGAGGAGCCGAAGGTCGTCACACCGATGGCTGGGTACTGAGGTCCAGCATCCAGGAGCATTTTTCCCCGCTTGGCGGGCAGCTGCGGGCAGCAACCGCCGAACAAAAGTGATTTCTCGGGGGCAGGGAGGGCGGGGGAGAGACGAAAGAAGCAGCCTCCGACAAACGGCAGGAAAAACGGGAAGGAAGAGCCGTTGCCGCCGCCGCCGCCAATCCAACCAGCTTCGCCGTGCCTTTCTCTTGCCAAAGTCCGCGCGACGATCAGCCACTAAAGCGACCACATCAGGAACTCCCCCTTCGGCATCCGCGCACCAAAAACACACACACACACACACACCAAAAGGAGAGGGTGGGAGAAAGGGTCGGGTGCGAAGGGGGGGGGGGAGAGAAGGCTGGGGGGAGCGCCGAGGAAGCAGCGGAGAAGCTGCGAAAATAAAAGAAGAGTAAAAAAAAAGACCTCGGCGCGCGCACAGCCAAAACGGATTGCGCCTTCCCCCCCCCCCGCACCTCCTGCCTCTCGGACTGCACTTTTTCGGGGTCTTCGCGGGGAGGCGGGAGAGAATTCAAGAGACCCCGCTCTCAAATAACAATAGCCAAACGAGAGGAAGGAACCAGAGTCTGCCTGGGGGAGAAAAAAAAAATCAAAACAAAAACGAAACTTCCTTTAGTTCTTTCCTTTCTGGAATGTTTAAAAAACAGAAGCTAGAGGAATGTAGAGAAGTAGCGAACAATTTTCAATTCTCTTCCAGTTCTTTCACTCTCCGCTCCCCCCCACCCCCGGTCTCTTTTTTCCCCGTCCTGTGGCTTTTCCCCCTTCACTTTCCTTTTTCTCCCTGCTTTGTTTTTAGAAAAAAAAAAAAACCGGCGCAAATCATGCACAATATTGTCTTTTGCGGTTTATCTTCCTGGGGAGAAACTTTCACCTCCTCAGCCGGGCGGTGAACGCGAGACTGATAGCGGCAATCATTCCTGCAGATAAATGAATTGAAAAGACGACACCGTCCCCCCTCCCCCATGAATGGGAGAAGGGGAGGAGCTACGTGGAGGCCGACGTCGCAGTTCATTGGTGCCTCGCCATTCCTACTTTCACTTGCAACTCCCTCCTTCCTCTCCAATTAAGGGTGCACAAAACCTCTGCTCTGTCCTGATTGGTTCTCTCCTCTCATCAATCCCAGGTATTGTGAAGCCGAGTGACATCGCGTTTAACAAACAGCTCGTACAGGAGTAGCAACTTTTTATACCCACAAACATATACAATATATTATTTTTATGCTGGAAAATATTTCCAAAGCTTTTCCCCAGGTTTGTTCTGGAGCTGTAGATGTCCCTCTGCTAACGTTTTACTTTTTAATTTCCAAGGTGCTCATGGGTTGGCGCTCAAGACCTTTGAACAACACTCAACAACTTTTTAAGGGGCTTGACCATGAAAATCCTTTTGTTATCTGTTCTTTCCCCACTTACGTTTACTTCTTTACATACATACATACATACATACATACATACATACATACATACATACATACATACATACATACATACATGCCTCTAAGGCTCTCCTCAAAGTTAGTGGTGACTTGTTTAGACCTTGTTTTAAAAGAACAAATCTACATCAGTAGGGAAATGGCAATAATACGTTCGATTTCCCCCCCCCAAAAAAAACAACAATGTGTAACAACCATCAAAAGGCAGGTGGGTGAGAGCACTTCAATTTGCTTTTGTTTTTGCTTTGGCTATTTTGTGTAGTGGTTGTGTTGTCTCTTTTTTTTCATACTTTGTGTGTTTTTTCTCTCTCCTTTCTACCTTTTTTTTAAACCCAACTCTTTAATTCAAGATTTTTTTTTTTTTTAAAAAAAAAAACTGTAAATTTTCCCAAAGTTGCTTTTGTCTCTTCTATGCTGCATGAAGTTCTTGGATCCTGGGGTTTTATAATGCATTTGAAATCCTCTCTAGATAGGAGCAGTATAAATTTTCTGACGCTGAACCGTTTCTAGTTCACAAATCAGTCACCCTTGTCACATTTATTGAAATTCCTCAACTTGCCACACCAGGACGGTGGAAAAAGCAGGCGGCGCCTTTGTTGCTGACCAAGCTTGTGATCGCCAGAGAAAATTTACTTACCTTCAGATGAGTGAGCAGAAAAAGAAATAACACTCCCTTTGATTTAGTTAGGAAAATGCAGACATTTGGATTCAGTGCAAACATACAACACTTGCTTGTTTTCTAGATGCAACCCCTCGATTAACCTGCCTTTCCCCCAACTAAAGTCTATTGAAGAACTGCGAATAGTTTGCCTTTGTTCTTGTTACAAAGAGCCATTGACTATATATTAAAATGATTGTCGAGATGGAGAAGTATGGTCCTTAAAAACAATCTTTGTGGCTCAATCATTTAAGAATGCAACTTCTGGACTCTCTTCCTTGCAGTTTTCCAAAATGTACTTTTTTTTTTTTTTTAAACAGCATTAGTTGGGAAGCTGCTTTGTTTTTAATCCGGACCCATTTCCCCCCAATATCCAGAAATTTAAAATTGGGGGTGGCGTGGGGGGTTTAAAACCAGCTAAAACTCAAAATCTTTCAGGTCTGTTGAACCAATGGGAGCTTTCCCACAAAAAAAACGCACCCTTCCAATGGCCTGTTAGGCGCGATGAAGCAAATTCCCCTGGCAGATCTAGGTGGGTGATACAATATACAATATTTTTAAAAGGGCAGGGGGCCTGCATGGCAAACACATTTTTTTAAAAAAATGAAACCTTTTGCTGTGATAGGTAGTGCAAATGAATGCTGCACGCCAGACACCCTTGCAGATTCAATACAAGAGAAGGGAAGATTTTCTGGTCTGTAGATTTCCCTAGGTTTTCTCTCCCTTCTTAGCGCTGTTTGGGCGAAAGTAGCCTTGCAAACCAAACCCATATAAGCAAGGCTCCAGCGCCTTGAGCAACAGGTTTGAAGCATCCCATCTTGGCAAGAAATGTGCCTCACCCTGCAAGTGTTAGATCTGGCCTGAAAGGTGAAAGGTTACTGTATTTAGCATGGTTAATTCCAGGAGATCAACAAAAGGAGAATCTGGGGGGTGTCCTCGGGAGAAACCAGCGCACCTTTGCAGCTAGCAGAAGAGAGACGGGGGGGAGAGTCTTCGGAACGCAGGGCAGCCATTTAAAACCCACCCCAAGACTTTACCTTCAAGGAAGAGCGCCGCCTACAAATGACAGCCTGATTGCTTTGTTTCTTCACTTGTTTATTTCTCCGGGTGTGTGTGGGGAGTGGGGTGGGGGATGGAAAGCGGCTGAGCTAGAAACTCCATTTGTGCCTGTGTGCGCGCTGTATGTGTGCAAGCATTGTGGGTTGTAGAAGTGATCAAAAGTGGGATTTGTGGCATGTTCTCTGCAGGAAACCAGAGCTGCTCCAGTTCAAAGCCACATGCACCAACGTGACACATAAGCCATTAAAATACCTTCCCGACGTTTTATTTCAATTTCATCAAGCGTTTCCCAACTATTTTCAGAAAGCAAGAAAAGAAGAAACGAAGGGTGAACTTTCCGACGAAGCACCCAAGAGCACTTCTGGCTGCCCACCACCTAATTCTCTCCCCGCCCCAGCCTCTATTCCCATCTCCCCATTTCTTTTCCCGCTCTGTTATGATTAGATTCTCTTATTTGTTGTCAGTCCGGGCTTGGTAGACAGAAATGAAGGGATCTCGCTTTCAACAGGTGGAGTGGGGTAAGTGATTAAGATGGAGGGGGAAGAATGGAAGATGGGGAAAATTGGGAGACACGGGTTCCAATCAGCTTCTGGCAGACTAAACTGGTGTGGGGGGGGGGGGAGAGCGATTTTTCACTTTTCAAAGGGTCTGGGTGGGTAGATCTGAGTTTAGGATGGTTCTCTTCCACTCTCTGTCACACGCACACTAACACACGCGCGCACACGAGAAAGAGAGTGGGGGAGGGAGAGATGCACCCACATGCCTTGACCTTTCTCGGGCACGTGGGTTATGGGGTTTAGCACCAATTCCTTTAGTGGACACTGTTTTGCAGGTAAGCCACCCATATTCCTACAGCTGAAGGTGGGGGAGGAGCGAGGTGGGGGAGGGAAAGCGGCATTGAAAAGATCTTCTTTTCCCCTGGGCCAGGACTTTTTGAGCAAGGCTTTTCTCACGCTGCCCTGCCGCGGGAGCGAACGCGTCTGCGGCTGATCTCCAAAGACGCTTCTTACAGGATAGCAGACAATAAACCAGCCGGTTGCGATAGAGCGGCGGTGGCACTGAAAGAAAGAGGGGGAGGACGGGACAGAAAAGCTGATTCCTAACGCTGGAAAATGTCCCCCCCTCCCTTTGTACTCCTTACAGAAACGTGAGTTTTCTTATACCGGCCAGCATCTCTCCTCGTTTGGTCTCGGGCTGGAAATGCCTAGGAAGCTGCAAGAGTCTGACATTGCTTTGGTGCGCGCAGGGCTTGCCCTTGGGAGATTCCGTGCATCTTCTCCCCTGCGTTCTCCTGCGCAGGGAAGAGGGCCTTAACCCCGATCTGCAGAGAAAGGTCCAGCGGCCTTTCATAACCGAATCTTCCACTTAAGGCGTTTTCCTTAAGGGAGCGCTGAGCCTTGAAGAGAACGAAGTAGGATTCCTCTAAAACAATGACAACCCATCCACCCCCCTCTCCCAATACATACACTCTTTCAACCCAGTCCTCCTTTGGGGTCTGGCCCTTCCTTCCCAGTGGCGAGAAAGGTGAAGTCCGCTTCATTTCCTTGGCTACTGTTGTTCATGTAGTTAATCAGTTTGGATAAGTGTTGAAGGCTCAAGCTCTTGAAGTGGCCGGCTTTGGAAACACCCTGGAGGTTGACCTCTGACCTGCGACCGGGGAACATGTGCCAGGCCCACAGTATCCGGAACAATGACTTGAGTGTGCAACCTTGGGAAGGCGGGGGTGGGGTGAACATTAGTGTGCTTTTTCCTTTCAGAGGACTACCTGATTTCCTAACCAGCCTTGGTCCAAGCAACTGCCGAGGGCACTCAAACTAGTTTGCAAAGCTCTTGAAATATGGATCTGGCCTTCCTTTCCTTCCTCTAGAACAAGACCAATAAAAAAAAATCAAATGAACTTGATTCTTGTATATACCCTCTATGTAAACTTGTTTTTGATTTTGATTTGCTCTGCTTAGCTTTTTTTTTTTTAGGAAATTGTTATTTCAAAAGAACAAGGGATAGGACCTTTTATACTGCAGTTTCTACTGCTGCTGTTTCAGAGGGAATTAGCTAAGAAGGAAAAGAAATAGATTGGCAAGAGGTTTATTGGAATGACTGGCTATATCAAGAGTCAAGTTACCAGCAAGTATTTGCTTACAGCTAAACTATTTTTTAGTATGAAAATAGAAGTCAGGACTATCTAGCCCATAGTAGAAACTACACTTATTCAATATGTAAACACAGGTGTCATCTGTGCCAGAAGCCCAACATACATGAACCTCAAATCTTACTTCATCACATTTCAGAATTTTGGTCAAAGTAAAAAGAAAAGAAAAAGTCCCCTTCATTAATAGTGAAAGCCATGCATTAGAAACTGTTCGTGAGGAGGAAATCTGTTACACGGATTCTCAGATTAAGCCCTCTACAAAATCTTATTTGGGGAGAAAAGTGTGTTTGAAAATTAGAAATTGAAGTGTTGATTAGTCAAGGGGATTCTGAAAATGTTCCGTTTTCTTTTAAGTAATGTAACACATCTTCTTTACTACCTCTTTTTAAGCCTTCTTTTAGCTTTGTTTAAATTTGAACAAATTTAATCAATTGTTATAGGTGTACTATGTTTGATGTTTTCTTTTACATTATACCAGTGCTTGTATAACTGATTATGAATAAATAAAACTTAAAAGTTTGAGAAAAGCCTTCTAATTACAATATCCAGTAATATTGATATATATATATTTCCAGTATAGCATTGATCTTTAAAGTTATAGTCCTGATAAAAACCTGATGTGTCTTCTTCACAGATGTGATTCTTTCCTTAACTTCTCTACATTTTGCATCTATATTCCATATCTACGAAGAGGACTTTCTGTAGCAATGCAGCCATGAAGTCATGTCTTCCTGCCGTTTTGTGTGCATGCAATTACTTCTTCATATTTGCCACTGGTGATAAAAGTTAGGGTGTATATTTGAATTTTCTAAAGGCATCTTTTAAATCTGGGTCTTGGCGTTGAAGCCCTGTGTCTATCGCAGACAGCCATTGGTTTCCCCCTTTGAAATGTAGAGACAAGGCATGTAAAAGCGGCAGCTTTAAAGTACCCCAGCCATCTTGAGGGTATTTGATTTAAATCTGAGAGAGTATCTTTGATTCGGAGGGTCTTGCAAATGAGACCAAGTTTAATATTGGCCCTGAAAAGTCCATAAACAATGCAGCCAAGTTGGTGGTAGGGCTTCTTAATTTTCTGCCAGAAGGAGTGGGCCAGATCAAAGGAAAACTGGGGAGGGGGGATCTCTTTTCCTATTTCTCTATAAATCATTCTTAGACCTGCTCTGTAAAATATGCTCAAACTTTTGAAATGTTTAATTGTAAGCTGGTTCTCTCTCTTCCCGCCCTCCCTCTCTCCCTTCCTTTATTTCTGCCGTATTTTGTAGACACAAAGACTGAGTTCCAAAACAATGTGAGTCTTTTATTCTGGGTGGGGGAAAAAAGGAGATTTCACGCCATTCTCAAATTATTTATCACTTGCACATAAGACAGCCACTTTTTTTAAAAAAAAAATTCTACTCTTTCCTAAACAGGAACCAAATCAGAAAATAAAGCTCAATGTTTACCTTGAAATGAGAAAAAGAAAAGGATTTTACAGAAACCTTCTGGAATATTCAAGTAAGTTAAAATATAATTTCTTATACTTGCGTGAGCATAACTCAGCTGCTCAGTATCCCATCAATTCCCTTTCTGTTCATTCAGATGGACTCTAGAATGTATGTTTGGTCCCAGTTAAACTACATTCCCTGAGCCTCTGATTGTACTGTCACATTATGCTATGACATATTCATCTTGCATTCATTAATGGATGATTTGATTGAAATGAGGTTTGACATGTATTTGGATTTTATTTAAAAAAGAAGACTTTGATCTTGGAGATTGGCTTTACAAGATATATATCATTGTTAGCTGCCGCATCAGCCTTCCACAACGTGGTAGCTTTCCAGTGGTCCACCGTGAGAGGACTTAAGAAGAGTACTGACTGACATCTTACCTGACAGGAATACCTTAATCTGGAGGGAATGGATCATGTATTCTATTTGAAATTAGCATCTTATTGGGCTAGTCTTGGTTATTTCAACTTTTAGACTGGAGGAAGGATAGAATGAGGAAGGATGGGACAACCTTCCCGAGGGAATAACCATCTCTACCTGACTTCTCCATCCTTCCTTGTTAGCCCACTTAGATGTAAAAATACCCATCAGTAATAAATGGGAAAGGAAAATGGAGGGGGTGAAGTTTTTAACTCTCTCTTCTTTCAAAAAATCTTCTTCCTTCAATAAAAGAGTGGGCCAGCATTTCATCCCATATTATTTCTCTGCCCTTCTAAGGCCTTTCCAAAGTCACAAAAATCCTTCCACATACTATCTTCTGGTGAGAGTAATTGGATAAGTTCCTAGTCTTCCTTACAGTCCTGCCCAGGAAGCATGGATTTCCGTCTGTATTATGTTCTTAGAGCCCATAACAAGTCAGTTAATCCCCACAGAACATGAGATTTAAATGGGTTGTTACTCTTGAAATCATTGGCATGACATGAAGTGTTGAAAGTAGGAATTTCCATTGAACCAAGTTTGGGATTCAGTTCGCCTTTATTATAAATTCTCACATAACTACTGCATAATAAAGCTAAAATTTCAGGAGAGAGGGGATGCTTTGATTTTAAAAGAGAAGCGAGCAGGGGGTAGGGATGGCAATGCTGCATAGAAATTCTTTCTTCACGAAACTTTCCTTCTTCATAAGTGATGAAGACCTCCTCTGAAAAGGTCACCCCTTCCCTACACAGATTCATTGACCCGTCAGAGAGACAGACGTAGAACTGCGGGAAAAGTTTCTGAGGGTCTCAATTGCCCAGAGAATCCGGCTGTTTTAACCAAAAGTTAAAAGGTCAAATTCTGCTAAGCAGCTACAGCCAAAACCAGCTCTGTTTAAGAGATGGGAGTAAAAGAAAGCACGTGCGACCCGGCAGGCAAAGCCCCAAAACGCTCCATATTTCCAAAGGTTTCTTTCTTCCAAACAAAGTCACAGAATAAAATGTCCTCTGTGTGTTTCGGAGATCTAGTGTTGCTTAAGGAGGAGAACCTGGGCAAGTGAGAATCCTTGAGTCACTCAGAGAACACCATTGCACAAAATTGCTGGTGGGTTCAAACCCCTCGTCCCTGCACTCTGCACTCTTTGGGTAGAAATGCAACCTTCTGCCTCTTCCAGCTCCTCCAAAGGAGACTTCGGGTTCTTCAACACAAGAGAGAAATGGGATATAAGGAATGGGCTTCCCCCCCCCCCCCCCCCCGGAACTTCAGTGATCTTTGCAAACTTAAACTGAACCTTGAATTCAAAGGAAGAATGCGTCTTAATCAGTTGATGACAGAGGTCGGGAAAGAAAGGAAAAAAAGAATTCAGCCCTTCTCCTGCAAACCTACAGGCCTGTGTCGGCGGAAGGGAAAGCCCTTAATGGGCCGACTTTCTTGCGATCTACCGGTAAGCGAATCCCGAGGAAAGCCGCCGAAATTCATCAAGTAACTTTATAAATGGTATTCGTGGCCAGGTCTTTTACTTCGTTTTGTACACCAGTTGATACACAACAACCCACTTGAAAGATTTTAACAGAGCTCTGATTTTGTTTTTATAGATAGCCTTTGCTTTCCAGATATTTCGACTCTTTGCTACCCACCACCTGGCAGGGCAAGGTAGTGTCCGCGCCCCGCCTCTCCCCTCCGCACCCGCTAGCCATTCAGCCCCGCAGCGCGCCTTTAGTTATCCGCTCAGATCACTAGGTTGCGCTTTAGCCGGAGCAATTGCCCATCCACCCACCCGCCTTAGGCTGTAGTCTTAGTGGGGTCGGAGGGACCTGACAGGACCTGACGCAGCCTGGAAACGGACCCACAAGCTTCCCGCTCTCCTTGCTCCTCTCTAGGAGGCCCTTTGCCAAATTGTAAGCAGCCGGGCCGCGACGAAAGAGAAGACGCCTGCGGAAAGCTGGAAAGGCGAGGATTTCTTCCCAGGGCCTCTCGCAGGCCTTGCAGCTGGGCCCCTTCAGTGGGAAGGAAATGAATCCGAACTCATTTGGCAAACCAAACAGCCCACTTGCCTCGGGGATATTTAAAATCCTGCTTCTGGCTTAATGGCCGCGATAACGCAACTAGGCGTTATTCTTGGAAAGGACCGCTCTCCTTGTCATCAAGTTCCTCCCTTCCAGTATTTATATTAGAAGCGGAATCTCTCCTCTCGGGGCTATGACAGTCTTAAAATACAGTCGGAGAGTGGAGGGGGGTGGGGAGGAATGAATACCTGCCAACCAGATTTTCTGTAAGTGTGGGGAACCTCGAGCTCTTCTGCAGCTCATCCTAATTTCTCCGATTCAGAGATAGATTGGCCACACAATTGCAGAGCTCGGAGGCACGGAGGTCCGTGGAATAAGCACATTTTGTCTTTCTGCGGGATAGCAAGGCAACTTTGTCAGGACCTCCTCTTTTTTTTTTTCTCCGCCTTCTGATCTTGTGTATCACAACCCCCCTTCTCTCTCATTCTCTCCCTTTCTGCTCTCCCTTTCTCTCTCTCTCTCTCTCTCTCTCCCTCTCTCTCTTTCTCTCCCTCTCTGCTCTCTCTGCTCTCTCTGCTCTCTCTCTCTCTCTCTCTCTCTCACACACACACACACACTCACAGATATGTCTCCCAAGGTACACAACAAACGCTAGGAGTGAGAGCACTAACTTCACCTAATCTAATGAGAGATACACCATGGGCCATTTCTTTTCCATTGGATTCACTGAAGGCGAGGGGGGAGTGGAGGGGAAACCCCTGTGTGAAACCTCGGGGTTTTAAGTAAGAGCGGATAAAGCCATTAGCGTTTGACAAGAAGCCATGCCAATATTTTAGAATGGCCTAAGCCAACCGATGGTAACATAGGGGCTTTTAAAAAAAAATTGATAAAGTGTTCCAGATGTTTTCTCTCTTGACTGAAGACTGTCAGGATTGAAGGATGTCAAGTATGTAGAGATGAAGTGATTGTAAGGAGGGGTGAGGAAAACAGCTTTATTTGGAAATCCCACTCAGTATCTTTGTAAGTAACCAGCCTACCAGAATCTTGCTTCCTGTAACATTTGCTCTTTTTTTTTTTTGCCGCAACCCCATTCAAGGATGGGGAAGGAAAAAACGCGAAATGTTTTTGGCTTTAGGCAAAAGCGACTATCAAAGGACAGTTGTCTTGAATGGCTGGGGGTGTTAGATTGTCTACGTAAACATGTTATGTAAGGACAGTTAACTGAATCCAAGACGGGTAACTTTTCAGCTCCTTGGGGCATAAAAGTGTGTGTGTTTGCATTTGTGTAAAATATTGATTCTGCTGCCTTTCAAAATACCTGGACTTACAATCTGAACAAAATCGGTCAGAACAGAACTATATTTGTGCTATAGATAAAATAAAATAAAAAATTCTCTTTAGATTATTATGTGAGGAAGTCTAACATTTAAACTCAGAATTCCAAAGATTTTCAGGAGATTATTAGAAAAAATTTGCCAGGGAAATATATAGATATATTTCCTAATTTGTTTGTTTGACTGCTTACCTGAAGTTGCTTGATAGTGGCTCTATCCAGGAGTGGCTAAAAGCTCTTGGAAACAAAAATAAGCTATCAGTTATAAAATAGCTTTAAATGTATTGGAAATGTGTGTGTCTGTTTTCAATTGAATGGCTGGAATTATTTTACAGTAAAGCGAAGCATTATATGATTTGTTAGAAATGTTTTAAACATTGTGTGATAACATGTTCATGGTACCATGGTAACTAAAATTCTATGATGGTGAGAGACAGAAATATAATATTCTTGAATCCAAAAGTTGGATTTTCATCTCTGCCACTATTTTTTTCTATTAGTTACATTTAATATGCTTTTCATTGTTTCATGAATGAATACTATCTTGGGTGGTGAAGGCTCTTTGGTGACTTAATGGAGAATGTAGTTGATCAGAAGTATTTTCACTGCAGTTCACTCGAAGTCCTTGTTTCATGGGAGGGGGAAGGATGCCGCTAAATTCAGTAGAAGTAACTCGAGTTAATATCGGGATGGCATTTTAAGAGTCGTTCTCACTGACCCCTCAGGACATTTGCACAAAGGGTCTGGGTGAACAGTGGGATTATCAGAGTATTATTTTTAAATGTTATTTAAATGTTATTTATCCAGAGCAGGACAGAAAGTGAGGAAGATCATGTATTAAAAGTACATATATTTTACCATTTTTTAAAAAAAATGCGAGATGGATAAATAGGTCTCATTATAAAATTTTAATTGGTAATTCACACACCTGAGTGTGAGGGAATCAAACGCGTTGAGAGATGCAGATAGCTGAGCTGAATTTAAAAATGAAGAGGAGGGGAGGTACTCCTTCCACCTGAGTAGGCTTACTCTAACGTAATGGTTACCTCCTCAATTTGAAGCTATGAAGTTAGAGAGAATTCTGGAAGCACCATGTTAAGGACAGCGGGGGAGGGGGAACAGATCCTGAATTCAGACAAATCAGGATAAACATTTCTCGGAAATGTTCCAAGGCTTTAAAAAGACAAAGGCTTTCCGGCATTTATTATTTTCATCACAGACCCAATAACATTACAGTCATTTTCAGCCTCTCTTTTGCCAGGAGGGTAGAGTAAGAGTAACTTCTGCTTGCAATCTACAGGTTGCTTAATTTCACAGTTTCCTGCTCCATCGACGCGATTATTGTTATTCCCCTAACTAAACGGGAACGATTGCCTATGAGAGAGAGGGGATAGATCAATACAAATTTCTTCCCCTCCCCATTTCCAACCCTCCCCAGTACTTCAGGGGATGGATATTGAAACTTCTTAAGTTTCAATAAACTTCCTGAAATGATCTGCAAGATTGGATTTGACTATTGCTGCAGTCACTTGTAAGTAGTGGCTCAGTTTAAAAATCAAACGATGCCACGATGGAAAATAAGGTGCCTGGGATAATAGACTACGAGTATTGTTGTTATGGTTATTTAAAGCCTCGGCCCTCTGGGCTGCCAACAAGTGTTAGAAATCGGTTTGCCGAGCTTCGTTTCTCAGAATAATTTCTGAATGCAAAAGCCTGCCTTTTTCCTCATTGTACCCATTTATGCTGGGAACGGGAGCCCCTCCACATGTGTGCGTGCCATAAAAAAAAAAAAATCGGTAGTCAATCGGGGGACGGAAGGGGTGGGGGGTGACCCAAGTTTGGAAAGGATCTTCTAATCTGAAGCATATTCCGGGAATTGCATATAATAACTGTGTACAATCTCAAGATCTAGCCCCTCCTTTTGAGGTGCTATCACTTAACTAGCTATTATCCCCGATCTGTTGGGGAACGCCGAGTCCGTTGCCCGAAGCCATTCCTAATCGGGGAGGCTCTAGAGCAGAGAAAGCGAGCGGAGGCGAGCTTGTAACGCCTGGCGAAGCCTTCTCGGGGCAGTCTTTCTCTCTCCCTTCCGTACCTCTTTCCCTGCGGATTCCCGCTGTGGTTAGGGCTGGCCCGGATTGCTTTCCCACTCCAGCCCCAACAGACACAGACCAGCGCGGAAGTTTTGAGAGAACCCGCGCCGCGCCTGGCTCTCTTCTCGGTCCCCTCCAGCTTTGTGGCGGGAAGGAACCGCGGACTAGCCTTGAAGCTCGCCTGGAGCCAGTCAGGCCCTTCGGCCGGGAAGGAGATTCCGCGCTCGGCTCTCCATTAAACCGTCTGCTGATTAAGAGCCTGGCTGAGACTGGGACAGAGGCCCGGCAAGGGCGGAGAGAGGGGAAGCGTCAAGACTTCAGGCGAGCGCAAATGAGAACTGGAAAGGCTTGGACCTCTCTCGAAGCAACTCGGGGAGGGGGGGAGCAGGAAAACGGGGCGACTCCAAGCAATGGATCGCGGACCACCAGCGGGGCGCAGGAAAGGACGGGAAAGATCAGAGCCCTCAGCCGGCCTCGCAGCCGAGGCTCTACTCCTCCTCAACAGTTGCCCAAAAGCGGTGAACGGCACCGAGACCCTTTCGACTTGGGCCGGACACAGGTTCCGGCTACTTTTCTTCTGTTAATTCAAACGCAGGTGAAAACTATCTGCGGGGGGGGCAAATACAAACAGCAGACCGGCTCGCTGGAGCCGTGCAGAGCTGAGGAGCAAAGAAAGAGGAGGGAGGAAAAAAATGCAAAGGGTCTTTTGGAAATTACCCACCAAGCACCGCGCAAGCGCAGATCTCCTTGTATCCTCTTCGTTCCTCCCCGCTCCTTCCTAAATCTTTTCAGACTTCAGAGGGGAGCTGTCATCGCTGACGTCGGTCAGGCAGCTTCGACCAATCAGCGGCCTCCCTGATTGTTTAAGCGCTCTGGGTTGGAGCCGTGTCTATGAAGCTCTATTCAGTAGCCTCCCAACGTCCTGCTGCTGCCTCTCAAAGCGTATGGGATTCCACGTAGGCATTAAAAAACAAGGGGGCAAATCTACCCCCACCCCCACCCCCCAAAAAAAAAGGATGGGGAAGGGAGAGGTGGAAAATAAAGAGATGGGAGAGAAAAAGAAAGGGGGAACAAGAAGAAGCAAAATCAAAACAAAGCCAAATAGTGGAGAGCGAGAGATTGGAGGGAGAGAGGAAACCTTTCGGGGGAACGGGAAGGGGGGGGGGGGGAAACTTTCGGAAAAGTTTTTTTTTTTCTTCCACCGCTGGCTTTCTCCCTCTCTCTCCCTGCCTTTCAGGCGCTCTCTCCCGCTTCCCCCGCCTCCCCGCTGTCAGGTGACTTTTTAGAACTGTAGAACCAAGTGAGCTTTGGGGGAAGCCAGGAATGGGGTCGGCGGCACTTTCCAAGCGGAACACCGCGCTGAAATTAGTAGGCTTGGCAGGGGATCCTCATCCTCCTCATCCTCCTCACCGCCATCACCAGTCCCCTCAGAGCATGACAGGCTTCGCCGGGGATCCCCATTCCGTCGTTCCCACGCGCCCTGGGGAGCACCCCGGAGAATCCCGCCTCGGTCTGAGTCCATTCCGGTCAGAACACTTGGGACACCACCATCACCATCGTCACCTTCATCACTCACCTCCTCCTCCTCATCATCATCACCCAGCGGCCCTTAAGCTCTGTGCTGAGCCTCAGCCTCAGCCTCGCCATCCCGTCACAGGCCCAGCTGAAGTAGTGGTCCCGCGTCCAACTGGGGCGTTGGGCCCCGCGCAGTCAACAACAGTCCCTTATGCGATCCCTCACCCAAGCCAGGCTCTATCGGCAGGTAGAGATTTATTCCTGTGCGGGGATCTGACTGCCCCCGGCATGCCAGGGTTCTCTTATCCACACTCTGCTGCTCCAAGTTCTCATCACGGAATATTTGTCTCAACAACAGGTAGCTACCCCGGACACCATGCTCCCCACCACCACCACCACCTCCACCACCTCCACCACCATCACCACCACTCAGAAGTCGGGACTCATTCACTCCTTACTGGACTCCATCACCAGGAGCAACCTCCCCATGGACCTCCAGGTGGCCATCTAAACGGACAGATCAGGCTGGGACTACCTGGAGAAATGTACGCCAGGTCTGAGCCTTTCACTCCAAGACCAATCTCCCGGACAGATCCTTTCGCGGCTTCCTCCTTCCACGGCTACAGTAGCATGAACCTGAACGTGAATCTAGCGTCACACCATGGCCCTGGGGCTTTCTTTCGCTACATGAGGCAGCCCATCAAGCAAGAGCTCATCTGCAAGTGGATTGAACTGGATCAGACTCCCAAGAAATTATGCTCGAAAACTTTCAGCACCATGCACGAGCTGGTGACTCACGTCACCGTGGAGCACGTTGGCGGGCCCGAGCAGTCCAACCACATCTGCTTCTGGGAAGAGTGTCCCAGGGAAGGGAAGCCTTTCAAGGCCAAATATAAACTGGTCAACCACATCCGCGTCCACACGGGGGAGAAGCCTTTCCCTTGCCCTTTCCCGGGATGCGGCAAAGTCTTCGCTCGGTCGGAAAATCTCAAAATCCACAAAAGGACGCATACAGGTCAGTATAAGTTGGTCTTGCTCCATTACTGTTGAGTCCAGAGATCTGCTGATGCACGTGCACTTCTTCCTCCTCCTCATCCACCACTTCCTCCCCCTCCCCTCTCCTCCTTAGTTTCCCTCTAATTATACTTAGATTTAATTAAAGCTACAGTAGTTCAGTAAACCCTGCAGAAGAGTTGGTTTAGATTTTTGCTTTGCTTTTGCAGCATGTGTGTCCTTGTATGTGTCTAGGAATGAATGAATGAAGGAAGGAAGGAAGGAAGGAAGGAAGGAAGGAAGGAAGGAAGGAAGGAAGGACCCAAAAATTAAGATGGTATTTTTTGTGGTTGGGGAGGAAGAAAAGAGATTCCAAAGCCCTTCCAAGAAAATAAATACATCCAATCTTGGGGCAGGAACTTGCAAATTGAGAGCAGACAAAGGAAACTGGGCAATTGTGAGTGATGCCGCTGTGCCTTCCTTGTGAGAAAAACACAGCTGCACAGTCCTCTCTTTTTGTTTGGGACAAGAAGCCCTGAGGATAGTCCCCCAATGCTCTTTACTTCTTTAATGTTTGTATGCTTGACAATATGAGGTGGTTCATTTTTGGAACCTGGGAAGTTGGAAATGATGGCAGGGATGTGTGTCCTGGATTGAAGGTGGTGATTCAGTGCTTCTGGGCTACCCATTTGAAAAGGTAGCATTCTATGAGAAGTCTATACATTATAAACTTTGGAGTTTTTCTTCCTGTAGTTAACATGAAAAGGCAAGCTGTCTAAAGGAGACAATCTTGCAATATTTATGCTTGATCCCAGTCTGCCACAAAAGCATTTAGAGAGAATAAATTGAAACTTAAAAAGTTTTCACACTTCCGGACCTGTGAAGCCTTACACTTTAACTGAAATTGACAGCCAGTGTCTGTGATTTTGCTGACTTCACCCAACTCCTTGTTGTTGTTTTTTCTCTAGCTCTGATCCAGCACAAGATATCAAGTAAGCCTTTTTGCAGAATTTAATCCTTTTCAGGATATAGTGTTCCACACACTGTCTCTTGTGTGTGTTCCCTTTCTACTGGGCAACCCTACAGAAATGAGGAATCCTACAGTAAGGTGTTTTTTTTTACAATTCAACAGTGTTAGGTGATTTCTTTCTTCTGCTCTGCTACTGTGAAGCCTGCTTCAGCAGTTAAATGGCTTTGCTCTACTCTTCTTTATTCCCATCTTATCTTTAACCATATAATGATATTTTTGTTAGAATATTTATATTATTTGAAATATTTAATCCTCAATAACAAAATAATAATCAAAATATCTTCATGTGGGTAAGTGGGAAGCCATTAAAAAGGATACTTTATTCTTCAATCATGGTGTCTTTTTCAATAAGGAAACTTTTAGTGCCCTTTCACTGCTTTCTCTTTTGAAGCCTCTGAAGCAGAAAATGCTCAATTTCTTGTAAATTTGACCTACAGCAGTGCAGTTGAGCACATGAGAAAGATGCCACCTCATAGGTTTATTATATGATAGATAATATACACATGGTATTTTGCTTGAGCTTCCCACATAATTTTCTTTTAAAGGGAATGGTGGTGTAACCAAGGCCAGGGCATACTAGTCAAATTTTGTAGGCCTGAATGCAGAATCATACTTTATGTTGACTACCCTACCTTGAAATTCTCAAAGCCAAATATGTCTAAAATAGTAATAGACTTTCCAGGAAATTATTCATGGAGGAAATTCTAGATTTGCAAGAAAAAATGCTTTTGTCCAGTATTAACAATGCTGCATTCCCTAGCACAGTAGAAAGCAGATTTCTGGAGCAGAAGGGAAGAGAGAAAGAGATGGAGAGAATTAATTCCCAAGAGTGGAACACAGTGGGAAAAAAACAGAGAAAGCAAAAATCACTTCCTTACCATTAGAGATGGTCAGGGACATTTGTAACCAAGGAGGATTTTAGGCCACAGTAAGGAAGGTCTGTTTTAACTTGTAATTTATAGCAGTAAATCTGGCAAAATACCTCTTCCTCCACCTTCCCCCTCGAGAATTTTGCAGAGACTTTAATCCAGTCCCAGTGTTGGAAGGATTATGCTAAAATCACCATGCTGTAAGTCTTGCACTCAGCAGCCAGGCCTGTGAGAGCTACAAGTGGGGGTTAGAAGATGGCGGTGCAAATTCCATGGGGCTTGCACGCATGCCCCTGCACTCCCAAGTTCAATGCTCTCCTTCTCCCCACCCACCACCAAGTTGAAAAAAGGAAGCTTTCAAAGAAAGGACAGAAATGGTTTTTCCCTCTCTCTTGTTTGGATAACACATACTTTTGTACAGAAAACAGAAATCCTTTAGTTTAGGCCAGAGCACAAATGCTGGCATATGTGTTTGTGGGACCAGTCATAATCTGCAGTGAGGATCTACTTTTTCTCAAATCAAGCCCTTGTGTTCAAAATCAGCTTTCAGTTTTGGTTTTGGTATCAGTTCACAAGCTAGAGGAGTGAAGGAAGGTTGAGGAAGGCAAGCCTTACCTGAAGGCAACTCATTCTCTCTCCGTTGGCAGGAGGGTTTACGGCAGAGTCGTTCCCCTGGGCCTCTTAACTTCCAGCTTGCTTGCACTGCATTACATGGATCTCCTTGATTTGTTATTTCAGCTGAGAAGGGGAAGGTCAAACTGTTTCTGTACAAGGAACTATAATTAAAATGCTTAAAGAGCCATCAAAATATAAGATCTTTCTTTTAATTTCTCTCCTCTCTTCTCCCCCCTCCCCTCCCCATTCATCGGCACATGAATACAGAATTCATGAAAGGGAGAAAAGATCTTGTTAGGTTCTTCTTTGCAAAAGCCATTATTTTTTCCTCTTACAGACTGAGAATAATATTTAGATTTTCACCCATACTCTGGAAAATCAGCCACCCCAACAGTTTGATGCTGGGAATTTTGTAGTCATTATTTTATTTAAACCTTTAAACCCTTTCAATCATTAGAGCCATTTTGTTTCAAAAGGCAATTTTTTTTTCATTGAACAATGGCTTTAAAAACCAGTTAGCTTTGGATATTGGGACATTTAAACAGGATTTTCCATTTTAAATGATGCTTTGCACTGAAGTCAAAATATATGATCTGGACTCTTTCAGGAATTATCTTTAAGAAACACTTAACACATAAATAAACACAGACACACACACACACACACACACACAGCAGTAATTTATACTTTTAGAAAACAGGATCTGGCTTTTCATATCATATTTCAATGATGTCTTTATTATCATTTTCTGTCCATTTTTGCCTGTCTGCTCTCATATATCCATGTTCAATGGAAACTTCAGAGCACGTGACTGCAGCATCTTGGACTTTCTATTGCTCACTCAGGCTTTTTGTGCCTAAACCAGTCCTTATTTGGTCCTTCTTTCCATCTCTCCTTCCAACAGCACTTTTCCTCCATTCGTCCAGCATACAGCATTTAATATTATTATATTACTATCCTAATATGATCTGCTGGATTTCATGAAAGCTTTGCATTGGCCTCAATGCTCTCTACCATCCATTTCTTTATCTAGGCATATATTCCCCATGCTTCATGAAAACTGAAAACTTGGCCTGGACACTCATACCTGTGAAGTTCATCCTGGCTTTTACAAAAATAAAACAATGTTGCAGTGATTCTAGATTTTTAGGCATTATGTATTAAAGTGGCAAGCAACCAGAAAAACCTGACTGGCAGGAGGCTAGTCTACATTTATGCATGCTGTTCCAAAAGGTTGAATTTCTTTCTGGCCTTTTGTCAGTACAGTATTGCATCCCAAACCCTATGTAAATTATGGTTTCCAGGGAAAGCCAAATATTATGTTTCCTGCCTGATTGTGGATATATAAGTGCACGACTGAAGACATATGGGGTTACTTGGTGGAAGTGTGAAAGGTGAAAGAGAGGTATACCACCTGTGATCTTTGGTTATGAATTTTGGGTACGACCAGCTCTGTACCTTAGCTGTTTCTAAAGCAACAGAGAGCAGGCCATTTGTAAATAATAGTGCATTTGGGATGGAAGACTATAGGATAAGATGATTCTGGAAGAGATAATGATCTGTAAAACTCAACACACCGTGTTGCTGCCATCTTGACTTTTTTGACTATACCCTGCCAGCATGTAACTAGTTGTCTTGAATGGGGAATTCTCTTGCTTCACAGCAGCTCCTTTCTCTGTGAAAAGAGAACATGCTTACTTCTTGTGGGAGGGAGACATTGATAACCCCGAAAATTCCACCCTGAGTGGGTCTGGGGTAGTTTTAGAGATCTTCTTAAATCCCGGCAGGCATGAATTTGCACCGGAACATCCGGCGCCGTTTCCAGAAGGGAAATGTGTCCCCCAAAGCTCAATGGTTGGAAAAGAAATGGGGTTACAGCAGTGGAAATAGCCTCTTACTCTCCCCTCCTCACCCCGAAAAGATATTATGCCGACACCCCACCCCCCCAGGCCCGCTTTCCGGACGACCTCTTCCCTCCCGGGACGTTTCTGCCAAGTTTCCCAAGACTGCCTCTTTCTTTGCAGGCGAGAAGCCCTTCAAATGCGAGTTCGAGGGCTGCGAGAGACGCTTCGCCAACAGCAGCGACCGGAAGAAGCATTCCCACGTGCACACCAGCGACAAACCCTACAACTGTAAAGTGCGGGGCTGCGACAAGTCGTACACCCATCCCAGCTCTTTGAGGAAGCACATGAAGGTCCACTGCAAGTCCCCGCCTCCCAGCTCCGGCTACGAGTCGTCCACCCCTTCACTGGTCTCTCCCTCGTCCGACTGCGGCCGGGACCCCCCTCAGCCGCCGCCCCCGCCTCCCCCAGCGGCTTCCTCCACGCAGGCGGCAGCGAACCTGAGCGAATGGTACGTGTGTCAGAGCTCCGGGGCCAGCTGCATCCCGACGCCACCCAGTAACTCTCCTTCGCCCCAAGCAGGAGAGGCCGCGTTCACAAACTGCGACCCCGGCCCCAATTATTAACGCCGCTGGCTGTAGGACTGCCCGCCGCCAACCAGACCGCCGCCTTCTTTCCGAGCTCTTTCGGGACTTTGACCAGGGTCTTGGAGAAGGGGTGGAAACCGACCCGAGACTGGGAAACCCTCCCACCCTATCCCGGTTTCCCCGTTCCCTCTTGCCCCTTCTCCGAGGCACCTTTGATCAGAATTGCTGCACTGGTCACCGGAGAGAAGACGCACTGTGTGTGTGTGTGTGGGGGGGGAATAATGGGGGAGGGGGGTGTAAAAAAAGACCTCCTCTCTGCTTTTGTATTTATTATGGTGCCAAGCGCACAAGACGACAGCCCCCTCCCCACTCCCCCTTACGTCTTTTCCCACGACTTCATGGTTTTTTTGTTTTTAACTATGAGTATTATTTTATTTTTTCACCCCATCCTGAACTTACTTGGATCGCTTTCCTTCCCAACGTTTACAGAAGTGTCAGAGTTGACACAGCTTTTTTTTTTTTTTTTTTGTACCAATGAACCAAAGTGTTTTCCTACGGATTTCTATAATTGTACAGTCGCGATCTTCGGTGCTGGTACCTCGTGACTGTGTTTTTCTTGGACTCTTAGTCCCCGGTGGTTTTTATTTTTATTTTTCATTTTGAGTGTGTGTGTGTGTGTGTGTGTGTGTGTGTGTGGCCTGCGTTTGCTTTCTAGGAAAAGGGTTATCTATAAAAATGTTACTGGTTAGCCAACTGTACAGCGATCAATTAAATAATTTGATTAATTTACCAGCTCAGCTGACATTTTTTTGTGGGGGGGGGGAAACCCTATTTACTGCCCCGACTTAACCGGTCTACCCTGCCCACTTGTTACTAATAAAACAGACCCAAGGGTGGCTTAATGATTTGTGGTACATTTTAATTTACACAAGTAATGGATTTTAAGTGCACAAACACATTCTCCTTTGTACTCCCAGTCCTGCTCCCAGTGTTATTTCTGTGAATTCTTGCAATTCCTTAGTGAGTGGAAAGTGAGGTCCATATTAAAGTGAGAAGGAATTGTTATGAGTGACATCATTGTACTGATTCTTGAATTGTCCAGAAATTCAACATGTAGATGCCCTCCCCCAAATAATGGAGTAAACACAGTGGCAATTTTGTTTTGAAATGCACAAAGGCTATGTAAAATTATGTGGGGGCTTTTGTAACTGTAAAAATAAATGTTTTTTTTTCCAAATCTCTAGTATATCAAGAGGCTACTTCTGAATCCTCCTTGTTTTTTTCACCCCTTTTTCTTATTTTCCAGCTGAGAGGGGCAAGAAGGAAAAACACAATGCATTCCAGTTTGAGCATAGGGACAAAGCATCCTTGTGAAGGTTCAGTTACTTATACCAGGCCCCAAGGCTGTCAGGTCATCCTAAGAGTCCTATATCATTTGCTCATGATGTATTGTACTTCCAGTAGGGTTCCTGGGCTGTCCAGTTGATTCTGATCAATGCTTATGAAAACAGGGCTCATTTTTTCTGAAGGTGCACGCTAGGACTTTGCTGCAATAGTTTCCATATGGACTATTCCCTCCATTATGTAGTAGAGATGCAAACTATGCAATCCTCCTTTGAATGATTCCTATTAAAAGCATCTGGTTTCTTCTACCTAGTGTCAGCAAAAAAAAAAAAAATTCTGAACTTTTCATTTTTGGGGTGCAGCCCAATAAGTCTTCTGGAATCCAGTGGGACATCCTACAAGAGTGTGAACATGTAAGATTTATATCCAAAAACCAGGCTGGTGTAATTTACATTTTTGCATTCCTACAGCTTATCAGTTGTTCTGTTTTCAGTTGTGTCCTGGGAATCGAGGAATCTCTCCAATCCTGTAAACTACACCCACAATATTATCCTATGTTGCCTGATTAAAAGCAATGGAAGAAGCAATCTACTGACTATATTATTTTGTTTATCAGTGTTTAAAACTAAAAAGGATATATCCTGTGTTTTCCACAGTTGTTTTTCTTCCTATTGTTCAGTTCCTCTGAGCTGATAGTGGAGGCAACCCAGGAAAGCAAAGCTATGGAGGCCTTTGGCTAAAGGAGAAAATAAGCTTCACCTTGCCTGGAATTCTCAACTGAGCTTTTCTGCTTCCCATCTCCACCACCACCTCCAGCCCACGCCTTTTCTTCCTGATTTCTTTCTTTGCAGAAGCTGTGGTTTTGGATGCATGGGCTAATCACCTTTAATTTTTCATTTGCTTGTTACAGATGTCTATCTCGTTGCTCTCAAGGTAATCTAGACAGAGGCAGCTGAAAAGCTCTGCATCTTTTGCCTTAGACATCAAAGCAGGCTCTCACAATGAAAGTATTTCTTCAACGGTGAATCTTCATGGTGAGTTAAGATTTCTATAGCAGTAGGCAAGTCATACTTTAAAAGATTGAAAAGAGAAGTCTGGACCCCATCTAGCCTTTTCACAAGAGGGACATAATATTTAGGTCTAAGAGATTCTTCCTGCCATCACCCCCCATGCCTCTGATTTTCTAACAGCCCTCTCCAGCTGGCCCAACCTGGTCATTATTGATTTTGTTTGAGCTTCCAGTCCAGTGTATTTGTGTGTGTGTGTGTGTGTGTGTGCATCAGAGAGTGTCAGTGTATACATCTATTTTTACCTCTACCTTTTTCTCAGTCCTTTTGTGTGTTTGTGATGGACATGGAATTTCCTCTCCTGTCCGACCTTCCGGGGCAAGGAAAACCCCATGCGAATGGGAGGCCTTGTTCCAACCCAATATTCAGAATGGATAAGAATGTCAGAAAGAAAAATGGGCCTGCTTGAATCACAGCCCGTCACTTCACTTTTGTTTCCCTTCTTCTGGGCCCTGATCACAGACGGCCTTTGGGATTTGATGGCAACTTTTCTAAAGGCGAGGAAATGGGTTTGAAGGAGAGGGAAGAAAAGGAGAAAGGTCTAATCAAGACCGGCCTTGTTCAAAGGCTCTGATTTGAGGTGGGTGGGTGGGGGTGGAAAGTGTGAGCTTTATGGTGCATCAACATGCCATGTTAGGATCGCTATGGTAATGAGCAGTGCAAAAGCAGGCACCCTTGAAAGGAAGGCACACTCCATTCGAGACAGTCTATTAAGACACATTTGTGCTGACCTCTGGTTTTCATGCTAGCTTAATGCATTCATTCGGCTCTTCCTCCATCTCGTCCCCTTCAGCTTGCCAGACCGGGCCCTCTCGAAGGAAAGCCTTTGTGGCAGAATCTTGGGGCCGCTGTGATTAAGAGAAATGGGCAGGGGGAGGAGGGAGCTATCGAAGAGTTACCAATATTAGATGGAACCTTTGCAGCTGTAAAATGTGGTGGCATTATCACCATAGAAGTTGGTGGCATTATCTCCAAGGCAAGGCATTTTAAGATCAGGCATGCAGTCTCTGAAAACAGCTTTAAAGCAATCCCCACCCTAGGCTCAAAGTAGTAGAAGAAGAAGACTATTGCCAGCAAGTCAAGTAAGTCTGGGACAGTTTCCATAGGGAGCAGGAATTTTGTTCTTTAGTAAGCTCACATATTTCTGCTCCTTTATCCTCCTTTTGAACCTCTTTTCCAAGTATCTTCCCACCAGTCCTGATAATGTTTTATCATTTTTGTCCATGGAAATAGGAGGCTAGATTGCTCTTTTTGGGCAATGATATAGGGATATTGGTCCTTTTCCCATATTTCCTCTATCCTTTAAATTGCTTGGGGGTTCTGTTCTGTTCAGTAGTGAGAATTTTTTTTAAATAAAGATAAGTCATCCCTAAATGGATATACTGATATAGCTATATATTCCATAGACCACTGTGTATCAGTATATAGCTCTATTATGTGGACGCAAAAGTTAAAACAGAGACGCCTCTTTGTTCAGTTTTACCAATAAAGACTGTGTGATCTTTAGAATGCCTGGCATTTTTTTTTTCCTTGAAAGAAGCAAGTAAACAAGTCATAAATCACAGAGGTGGTTTTAAAAAGGGAATCCTGTTTTGCCAGGCTCCAGAACTTGACATTGCCAAGTCTGAGGCCATGGCAGTGGGTATATGATCCCAAGAAAGTTAGAAGTCCATGTTCCGGTAATTGTCTCAGTGTTTATTTTATCCAAGTACTCCAATGAATAGGGGAAAAATAAACACACTGGGAGGAGGGATGCAAACAGTTGAGTCGTCTTTAGTGCTAGCCCTTGTGGCTGAATAAAAAAGGATGGTCCAATTGCTATTGAACTGAGAAATCTTTGAAGTGGGAAGTTATTATCTGAGAAATTCCTTTTCGTTGTCCTAACAACGCTTATGAAACGTAAAAAGGTCCTTTGTCAGCGATTTGTTCTCCCCTCTGTCAAAGTCCCTCTACCCCCGTTAGCTGGGACCGTTTCTAAAGAGATGAATCCAACCTCCTTTTAAAGATAATGTTGAGATGGAGACAGAAGACGTCCTCACACACAATCAAATACCCATGTCCGGCTAGTTCTGTCTGCCACTCTGTAGGTGGAAGGATCATGTGGCTCAAGGGTGTGGAAGATGGAGGAGGGGCACAAATACTCCCCATTCTCACACACACACTGAAGAACACATTCTTTTCCATTTCCATTTTAGAACTAGAACATATGAATGGCCTCTGTTCTCTGCACAGTATTTAGGTTTTGGAGAACAACACCAGTTTTTACTATTAGATCTGTGACTTTCTAGCATTTCATTAGTCTAGTGTAATAGCTCATACACTTTTTTTTTTTTTTTTACACAGGCTGCCTCTCGGATAATGCTATAAATTTTGGCCAGAAGAACGCTTTTTAACAACAACTCACTTAAAAATAGCCATGCCTTCCAAGCAAAGGCTTTCATAATTTGCAGTATTTTATAGTCAAGCAGTGGAGAAAAAAGTTTCATCTGGACTCTGCTTGGCATGCACTCCACAGCTGAGAAAAGCAGCAACAGACTGATTACATTATTGACAATTGATAATCATGTGTAAGCCAAAATTCAACAAACAAATTTACACATTGCATATTTGGTAATTTGCATTACCAAAAGCAATCTTGAGACTTTGGTTTTAAGACTTTACATTGGTTCCATCCTGGTCCAATGAAGCAAACTATGTATCTTTGCTGGATTTTGTGCCAGACCAAGAGCTGAACTATAAGGAAAGGATTAACTAGTGCATATGAATTAAAAGATGTTTGGTTTTGCGTTATGGATGCACTTGGGAACTGTAATTCACAAATAACTCAACACAGAACTTTTAGTGAAGCTGATGGCTTTTGGATGCCAGCCACTTGTTCTACAATCCCAAATCATAAATGGAGAGAATAAGACTGACTGAAATTGATTTCTTCATTTTGAGTATTTAGGTATTTCTGTAGGACTCGAATTTGCACTCTTAACAATAACAATCCAACATGCTTCTACTTAAACAAAAGACATTTACTTGAGTAAAAACATGAAGATAAACTGTATTACCCAACCGTGGAAATATATGGCACATATTAAAAGTTTTCATCAAAAATAGGAAAAGCAGCAGCTCAATCTGTGCTACTTTCAACCCTTCTATATTTTGCTTCAAAAGCTTAGGCTTTCCGGATTCGAAAGGAAGGGTATTTATTCAAGTTCTACATGATGCCATTTTTCTTTTACTTTCCCCATTAATCATCCCAGTATTCCATTTTAAGAACTTTTATCATTTTATCTCATCTTCCTTCCTCCCTTTTGCCTAGAATGGACCATTCTGTAAGTATGCTTTTTGTTGGTTTATTTCTGTACTCTACTCCATCATCTTTAAATGATGCCTGAGACCTGATACACCCTTATCTGGATGGATGTAAGATCCACTGTATTCAATGGAGCTCCTTTTTCAATAGACGTTCAGAGAAATATGCCTTAATAGCCCCCACACTAAACGTCTAGACTGTAAGGATGTAGGCTTTGTACTACGTGTGAAATATAGTGAAAAGTTTGTTTTGGCTTAGAATCGATGTAATGAATGTTTCAAATAAAAACAAATATTAGACGAAAACGTAATTTACAATTAATCGTCTCTATAAGGTTTTTGTACTTTTAAAATACAACAAAATAAACCCTGCATGAGAAAAAGACAAGTTGCTTCCCGGTTACTTAATTTATATTTACTTATTTTCCTTTAAATTGGTTTTTTTTTTTTTTACAAATGAAATTCAGTAGAAACGTTCGTCTCAAAAGTAGGAAAGGTTGAGCAAGGAGCTCCGCTTTTCACGGAAAGGCTTCGCTTAAAACTCTTTGCGAAGTACAATGCCGAACCTGAAAGTCGCTGGGCTGAGTGAGAATTAAGCCACACATATTAATGTAAAGAATCAATCTCCGCTCTTATTACATCACTCCCGCATTCGCACACACGAGGCTCTGAGCCGACTAAGCGGATCTGCGAAACCTCGCCTCGCGGCTGCTCCGACCCCCCTTCCGCCGCGCATGCGCGATGGCTGGCCAAGAACTTCAAAGGCGTTGCTTTTCAGCAGCTCGCCCCTTGGCTTTTTCCTGCTCACAAATGCTACTTGTGTAAGGTTAGAGCGAGTCCCCTCGAAATCAGCAGGATTTACTCCACGGGAGGCACATCCGGGATCAGACTGCCTTGCTTTACGGGGCTTACATAAAAGGAAGTTCCACTAAAACCATCATGGATGCGGGGTGGGGCGGGGCGGGGGGAGAAAGGCGAGCGAGCAGGCTTGTTACAATCGACAGGTGCTTTCTTGGTAAATGGGGAGGGGGAGGGTTGGTGGGCTGCATTTTTCGTCTGCGGTTCTCGCTGTCTGTTTTCTTCACGTCTTCGGTTTAGCCTCTCCAGAGAAACAGCTGGCTATAGTTCGGATCCCAGGAGATCCTGGTCAAGGGGATGTGGGGAAGGAGCTGAGGGGAGGGACAGTGATAAAGGAGAGAAGGTAGACTCTTCCGTCCCAAGTCAGTTCGACGGGGAAGAAGCACAAAAAGGGCTTTCAACCACAAATGCTCCTTGGAGAGGTGTCCCCTCGACCCCTCTCCCCCGCCCTACCCAGGCTGTGGTCAGCTAGCTAGAGAGGGTCCTGTAGGTAACAGGCCAAGAGGCGTGTGGACATTCTTCCCTGGTCTTTCTATAGACCCGGCGGCCTTTTCCTTCTTTCAAAGAAGCCAACTCATTTCCTCTCCTGTTGCTTTCCTGCCTCGCCCCCCCCCGCAAGTCCCTGCATGGTGCGAATGCATTCATTAAGGACCATTCATCCCCCAATTGTGTCTTTAGAAGTGAAGATTAGGAGTATGTGTGTGTGTGTGTATGCATATGGGCGACCGGGCCCGTTTCAACCCATGCACATTGCAGTTGGGGCCGGCGGGAATCCCAGCAGAAGAATGAGCTGGCTCTCCGGCTTTCACTCTTTCCAGTGGAGGGGTGATTTCTGCACATGCAGCCTTCTGGCCTTTTGCGTGGGAAGGTTAGATACCAGCGCCTGTCCTCACTGGCGTGCAGGGCTTCAAGTCGCAGGCCGGTTGCCTTTCAACCCACAGAACCACCGATCCCGAAGCATCACCTAAACCGAGGAAAGGCTCTTTAATGTTACTGGAGTCACGCTTATTTAAAATCGCCAAGACGTGGAAAGGAACGAGGAAAGATAAGCAGAAAGTCAGATTAAAAAAATACACTTATATAAAAAAGACAGACTCGATTAAGCAACCCCAAAAGAGAAAGGGGTGTTTAAAAAAGTTTTTTTCTTCTTCCTTACCTCCTGCTCGTTTGGTGGTTACCTATCACCCAACATGACTTGCATTTCAATGCCCTCCAAAGGAAGAATGGAATACGGTAATAAATTGATACTAGAAATACAGGCTACAGTTTGTGTTCCGTTGATATGGATGTAAATATCAGGGAAAGCCTACATTAATTTGTCTACTGTGTTATTTCAAAGTCAACATCATAAAGAAGGCAAGCTGTACTAGAAATTAATAGGACCTGAATCAGGAATTCTGAAACAAATCTTAAAATGTCTTCACCAAAATCTTGTTTGTGTCTCTGTCTCTCTCTCTCTCTCTCTCATACACCCCTATCCCCACATCCCCAATATAAACTCCTCATTAATATCAGCTCACGTTACCTGAGTTATTTTTTGGTTTCTTTGTACTCACATAGATGTAGGCTATCTCCCGTGAATTTATTTTCTAAAGTTAGATGAAATTGGATTAAGCACATAAATGCCTTTAATCCACGTTTTTCCATTCAGCCTAAAAAAGCCTTAATAGTAAATGTTTTGAAGATGACAATGGCTTGTTATTTAAAATGGAATATTAAAAATGTGTCCTTTTCCAAAAACATTAATAGACCACATGGTTGGTTTTTTTTTTTAAAAAAAAGCTGATAATAATTTTTAAACTCAGGCTGGTTTAGTTGTTTTATCAAAAGGACAATTATTGATTGCAATTACTGAAATTTCCCATACACTTATAAGAACTACATGGAGACCAAATAAAATTTGGTAGTCCATGTACCTTGTTATATTCCAAAAGTTGTTTTTTAAAAAACCAACATCATCTATATTAGTAATGTTTTGCTTTCACTGACAGATACCAAAAGACCTATTCAAAATTCAGTTCCTTCTATTGTGAATTAACCTTTGAACCTTGGCTAAATCGACAACAAATCTTACATAGCTATCTTTCAAAATGCAATTTTAATAAATTCAGATCAGATTCTTGAAAACTGCTATTCATATTTTAGTCAGACAAACTTTTATTTAGCAACAAAGAAATAACTTCTTCAATATTTCAAAAAGCCACAGCTCTTAGTGGGCATTTCTCAGGAAAGATCTTCAAAATTATATTTCAAGTTATAAATGGTGTTTTCTTTCATTTCTTACAGTCGACACATCATTAATTCAACATTTTCATCCCAGTCCCAAATGAGGAAATATGACATTTCTTTAAGATATATAAGGTTGTAGTCCTTAATATAGTTACTAGGGAGAAATTCCTGTTGGTCATAATGACATTTATTTTAGGGTGAGCCTACATGAAATTTATGCAGTGGAGGACATCTATCTGATATAGGACTTTTCTCTGTAACTTTCTCCAAGAACTCAATACATAAGCAAGTTAAGCAAAGAACATCGCTGGTCTTAAGCCTTCATTTCCAGGAAAAATCAGTTGGGTTAAGTTCAGATCATCATTCTTAGATAGTTAAATTAAAAGCTTCACTGAAATTTTTTCTTACCATAGTGAAGAAAGCTAAATCATTCCATTCCACACAAAATCAATTACTCTGCTTTATTGGCTTAGAATGAATCTGTGTAAAGACAACTGAAACTATACTTTGGAATTCTATACACCATTCTTTGTTTGAAATGTAATATTTGTATTTTTGCTTAGCATTTAACTATGACATGTTCTTCCTTTGAAGGAACTGCTATTGTAAACAAGAACAACTCATTATATTTCTTAGTGGTAGCACACTAATACATTTGATCTCAACTGCAAATAAATGTATTTTTCCTATATCTGAGTCTGCTCTGAGGAAGAGTGGTGGTAGGCCGGTCCCACTGATAAGAAAGAAATCAGGGTTTTTTTTTCCTTCTCCAGGAAGTGGATCAACCTAAAAAGAAGGAAAACAGTTTAAAAATTTCAGACACCCTTTTAGTGTGAAATATCATTTCATTGTATGAAGTTAAAAAGAGGGTCGGTAATCCAACTTCCGGAAAGGATTCTGAATTATTTCAGCAGACTCTTTTAAAGGGGATTAGCAAGGCTTTAGGCCTTCTGTTTTATTCAATCTCTGATTTTATGTTATAATTACGAGATGTAAAGCCTCTTGAATTAGTATGCAGCCGAAGTCCAGACATTATGCAGGTGCTATTCTAATCATTCAGCTTTTAATTAAGGGACGAGGTAAGAAAACAGAATAATAAAAACACTTTTGTGAGAGCTGAGAAAATCGTGAGCGACTGCATGAATGAAGCTTTTATACCTTCTCCTGACAGGTCAGACACCAATTGCCTGACTTACGACCTTTTCTTGGTGAAACAAGGCTGAACAGCTTTCTCACCTTGTTCCCATTATATGGCTTTTATATTCTTGGAGAACTTATGGAAATGCCAGAAAGATTCTTGCTGAAATTAGAGGGTGGGGGAAGAGAGAAGCCATAGATATTTCCATGATAAAGGATAGTACTTTATAAGAAATTGCTTCCTCTCTGAATGTTCACAAATGGGTGGCCAGCGTGTGTATAAGTTGATGGCTACATAGGTTCATTATTTGTCTTTTTAGAGTTTTTCTAGGTGACCCTGTCAGGCATGGGGATGGGAGGGAGAGAGGGGATGGGTAATTGCCATGGAATTAGCATTTGTGGTGGGATACCACAAACTGTTAAAGGCAGGTATTCAGCAGTTTTGCATATCCCATAACTGTAAATTATGGAGTCGAAGTAATGTCATTGTTTGCAATGCCACTGAATTTAGCTAACTCTGCAGAAGGTTGCAGGATGCCATCCCATCTGAAATTTACTCTAAGACAGGCCAATCTGTGTACACTGTTTGGACAAAAGATTATTAGACCACAGTTTTATCTCTAGTTAGTTAGTTACTCACTAGTTAGTTCTTTTGCAATGATTGAATCTGCTTTTTTGAACCAATTCAACGTTATGCCTGTTTATTCAAAAGGTAAGTTTGGAACTCTTGTCCAGGACTTTGGAAATGCTTTGGTTTGTGATTTCCTTACAAGACCACAGGCTTGCCTAAAGATCATTAATAGAGGCTGAGCACAAACAAAATACTCACTATGGCCAGGATCAGGATTCAAAAATATGTTTGCTGTGCCTGTTGCTTCAAAATGCAGGGCTTCATTAAATCTATTTGAAGTGACTAGCTAACCAAATGAAGTTTATTTTCCTCCTTCTACAAGCGTCATTTTGTTTTATGCAGCCTCTGAATTGCTAAATGTTTGGGAAAGAAGTTTCCCAATCAGTTTTCAATCAGATCCAATTCCTGGATGGATAGCCCTTCCTGTCTTTTGCAACAAATACAGCAAAGTAAATGAAACCCAGAAAGGACACTGAGTGAAGTGCCTTTCCAGACCTTCAATTGCAAAGGAACACCCCTAATTCCAGTTTAATGCTTTGAGAGCATAATTTAATCTATTATAAACAGTAGATCTGACTTTTTACTAGCTATTTCTGTCTCAGCTGGTGTCCAGGTTTAATTTCTAACCCTTAGAAATTAGGTAACCAAGTTGGTAATCCTTTTTATTCTTGTAATATCCTGAGAATAAATTCATTTGAATTCAGTGGGGCTTACTATTAATTTATTGGCAAACAACAACAACAACAATAATAATCATTCTGCCCAACTCCAGTGAACCTTAAGCTTGCTCACAGCCCAAGCTGCTTCACAGCTAATCCAAATATGGCTAACTAAAAGCCTAGTTTTCTACTTGTCCACTCAGAAATAAGTCCCATTGAATTGAGTGGGACATTTTTTCAGATTCTGGTATTTGCCTGATATAGGGGCCATAGGATTGCAAGCTCTCTGTCCCCATAACAATGAAATATACCTCCCTTGCTCTGCAGATATTAGAGATTATCTTTGATATTATAGGAATGAGTTGTCAATAATTTAAATGAACCTTTACCATTCCAGTTTGCAAACTAGGCTGTATGTACAGAGTGTTTTTGTTTCTCTTTCCTATTTAATTATCAAATTGACCCAAGTACAGTTTATGTCTCCATCTATCCATCTGATTTGAACCTGACTTTCATGAACATTAGGATTCACAGGTACATTTGTAATTTAATTATTTGTATTAACTTTCCCGTCTCCTCCAAGCTAGGTATGCATATGCATATGTGCACAGGTCTAAGTTATAATAATCTATCCCCATTTGTACACCAACTGGTTCTATTTGTGCATAAATAAGGAAAGGGATATTTGTCTATTTCATTGCAAATGGGAGATGAGAAGCAGACTGAGGATGGGCTGGGCTTTGGAGACTGCAAATATTGGAGCCACTGAAGGAAGAGGGGTCTTTTGTAGTTGACTTTCTTTATCCAAATACAAAACACACACTCTCTCTCCCTCTCCCTCCTTCCCTCTCTCTCTCCTGCATGTACCTTTCATTTCATCCCCTCCTCCTCCACCCCCCTCTTCACAGCATTGCTCAGTGGCTGTAAATGAATCAATTCGGACTGTTGGGGAACTCCCCACTTCTCCAGAGGACAATGCCAAGTATTAGGATATCAGACCCACTCAAAATGATCACAATTCAATGATTTTACTTTTCACGGATGAAGAGTCCTGGTTTTTCTTTTCCTCCCCCACCCATCACCCCTTGCCCCTCTTTTTCCTTCCCATGTAAATCAAGCCCCTTCCTTATTAAGGCTGAGCACTAATCTCCAACAACCTTCACATAATGTGGCACACCACTTCGCACCTGCATTCTGAATAGAGGGGGCTTTTCAATGGAAGACACGCTTGTTGGCCCTGCTCCTCAAAGAAGTTGTCTGAATAAGTCAAGGTCCTTGAATGCCCCGCCTTGCTTTCTCTTGCTGTCCTTTGATCAGGGGAAAATAACTCCTAATTTGTCCCCTTTTTTCATTGTAACATCATTTTGAAGTCTCTTTCTTTTTTGCTTTACTCTCTTTTTAAGCAGGAAAAGTTACGCAAAAATGGAGCACCACGCCTCCTTTGGCTGAAAGACAAGAGAGACAATACACAAACACAATTTGCTTAATGTAGGAAACAGGTTTGCCACTTTGGAGGTGCCAGTGCCTTTTGAACATTTGTAAGTCTCACATCTTTACCGAGTATCCACCTGTTTTTCCATTTCTAAACTTGTTTTTTTTCAGAGAAAAGTGGTAATACCCATTTTCACAATTTTCAAGCAGAAGAAAAACCAAATTCTGGGCATCAACCCAAATTCATTGTATTAAAATAAAATAGTCAAAGATTAGCTGATGCAGCTGGATATTTATAGCATACTTACAGGCAAATACATCCTTTTAAAAAAGAAAAATGTGTGTGATGGAAAAATATGTGAGCCACAAAAGTGCTTTGTTTAATTCTATAAATCTAATCAATTACAGCAAATTATTCTGTGCAACACTAACACTGCCAAACCAGTCACTCTTTCTAAGAGTAAACCCTACTGACCTTGAGCTACTCAGTATTCTAGGATTGCCCTGAGAAACTTGTATTAAAAAGAAAGGATGGGAGGAAAAAGAAAAACAATGGAAAAGAAGCACTTTTGTTAGAGCTAGGTCCTATTTAAACACACATCTGAGTAAATTTGGCTGGATTTCATGGATCTAATTTTTAAGTAAACCTTTCCATTTTGAATACAAATAATACAATTTCTTTATAACCATGCAGAGGCTTTGACAATGCAATGCAATGGTAACCCTCTGAACACATGTTCTTTCTAAGAAAACATGAATTGTGTGAGAACTCCTAAGCTCATTGCCTTGTTGATATTTGTGTAGCTGTGCTGGCAGCAATAATGCAGAAGTAACATTATTCATCCTACTACATAGCCAGGATTATTTAGTTTATTTATTTCAGCTATTATTATATTGTCTTTCAATTATATTGATTTCTATTAAATTTGAATAGGATTCAGAACAATAGCACAATCAAACAGTACAGGACAATGGAATAATGAGGAAGCAATAACAGCTATTAAATATGTTAAAGAACAAAAAGACAGCTTTATCAGAGTGAACTGTACTGAATCTAAGGAGACTGTGCATCCAAATGAATATGCATATGTTTCACCTAAAATGTTGGTACCTGTAATCTATAATGGGAAGACAAGCCCTTACTTTCAACAGTCTAGAATGCATGGTTCTGTGCAGGCCCAAGTGTCCACATGTGTCATCTCTCCTGCAGGAGCTGCACTGGCTGTTGATTTGCTTCCAGGTCCAATTCAAGATGCTGGTTGTTACCTTCAAAGCCATACATGGCTTGGGACCCGGTTACTTGAAGGACCATCTTTTGCTGGTCAGATCTACCTGACCTATCGGAAAAAAGGAGGCAGGGAATGCTACTGGTCTCATCTCCAAGAGGTCCATCTAGTGGGGTCAAGAAGAAGAGCCTTCTCTGGTCCCCTCCCTGTGAAATATCGTCCTCATGAAGAGAAGATTGCTCTCCCCCCCCCCCACTTTGACACTCTTTAGCAAGACCTGGTTTTGCCAAAGGGCCTGGGGGCTCCAAAGTGGGATGGAGACTGGAAAATAGTCTTGACAATTGTCACTGTAGTTGTGGGGATATTGTTTTTTTTAATTGTTTTATACTGAGTTTTTATCTTTGTAAGCCACCAGGAATCACTGAAAGAGCTAGGTGGCCATATAAATTTTAATAAGCAAACAAAGAAATAAATTTGTTCCTAATAGGAAATGAGAAGTACAGTATCTAATTTTAAATAAGCAAAGGAACACTCTAAAGATTAATACCCAGGCAGAAAGGGAAACAGTTCTTAGAATTTAAATAAATAAATTCACTCCAAAGTAAATAGGGTACTTCTTTCAAAAGATGAATTTTTACACCGAGGCAGGTTGTTGGTTTTTCCCTGCTGGAAGGGAAATCTTGAAGGTTGAAAGTCTTACCACTCTTGGGGATATAGAGTTTTACAGTTTAACAGCCAGCACTTACCTCTGTGTCAAGTGTTATGATTCCAGAATGAAAGCAACTGCACCTTTCAAGATGTTTCAGATTCAGAATGAACAAGATGCCCTCCCATGTAATATCCATTTCAAGGAGGTCCAAAGGAAATGTTTCGCCAGTTATTCCACACTGGAGTTGCAATCAGTGCTAGCACTTGTGTGCCATACCTACTTATCTGAAACAAACTGTTGCATTCCCAATTTGCAACTCACCCAATTACAAGATGTGGATATTAACTGCAACTGGGTCGGTTTCAAATTACAACACTATTCTGTGTTTTTATTCTGTAGGGATATCTTATGGAATATGGTTATCCAAATACAACTAAATTCTTTCTGAGAAGGAGAATCCTTCAGAAGCACTACTATAAAGCACAAAAGGATTCACAATAAAAGTCCCCCTCTCAAAGCACCTTAAAATATATCATTCATTTTTTTTTGGTTTAGGTCTTGCCTAAAATTGCTAACCAAATGTAACCATATTTTATGCCGGGCAGATCACCTACAGGAAGTCTGATGAACAAAAAATTCTGACTCACTGTAGCATCAAGCACTTGCAATCCAACTTTTTCAGCCATGCCTCCTTGCCTGTAAGTTGTTCAACCTTATGAGCTATCCCATAAGGAGGGCACCAAATTAGCCAGTGATGATCTAATTCCTTTTTCAGCTTCCCTGGTTACAATGGAAGGACACTGTTGTCTGGGGCTGGAGTCAGTGGGACAAACCACACCAGTATTTTGTTGCTTTGTTAAGAAACCCCCCTGAAATTTTTTATCACATTGCTATTTCGGCACATGGGTGCATTACAAGCACTGACCACTCATTTTAGATTTAGACATTTTACTAATCAGTTGTGGAATTCATGTACTTCAAAGCCTTGGAAAACTAGTGCATTGGGGTCACTTGGCATGTTGCGAATCTTCTGTTTGTTTTTTTAAAAAACTGCTCTACATTCCCTCTCTGAACATCAAATGATTATTTTCTGACATTACCGAAAGCTTGGTCTAACAGAATACGAAGATCTCATCCACCCGTTTTCTCGGCCCCTGCCAATACAGTTTAAAGCACTTTGATGTCTTGCCAAGAAATACACTTCTTTCAAAGAGACATGTCAACATTTGTTTTCCCATTAAATGGCATTTAGTTGCCAGTAGAAGGAGGGGTGGTGGAAATGGCCACTTTTTAATTCGATGTATAACAACTGCAGGGGTCTAAGAGAAAATCAGGGCGAAAGCGGTAGACACAAATAACTAAATTACCAAAACGTTAGAATATCTTCGAGATTCATTAATATGTAACAGACTCCCCAGTTAATCTCCAAAAGCCAGTGTTCCCCCTCTAAAATAGCACTCTGGGACGAATTGTACAGGAGATCAATCACTGCTAATGCAAGAAGGTTTACTGCAAGGTTGGGGAGGGGGAGAAGCTATTTACACCTTCAAATAGCAGCTTTTGAGATTTAAGAGTCAGGGTCATACATCACCAAGAATAAATGATTATGAATTGGTAAACGCGCCCTCCAGCCATTAGCTCTGCCACGCGATTTATCATTTTGGGGTGCTCCCTCACTCCGCCTCCCTGACTTTTCAAAATCATCGCAAGCGCTGTTTGGAAAAGGAAAGCATGGCGGTTTGGGGTGTGTGCTTTAAAGGTCATAGAGGGAAAGTTTGTTTTTGCATATACTATAAGTCATCTGAGCATCAGCCAGTCAAAAAAGAAGTGAGGCCACTTCTGGAGAGTTGCACGCGGGATACAACACTGCCTATGCACTGAGCCATTTGTTAACGAGCGATTGGTCTGCCCAGCAGAGCTGACACGCCACAGCAGTCCGGAGAACTCCCTTTCTTAGCGGAAAACTTGGGGAGAGACCAGATCCAATGGGAACCGGAGGAATGAAGAGAGTCCTGGACTCGGCGCTTCACGCAAGGGACTGTGGTGCTCTGGACAAGAGGCAACGAAACCCTCTTCCATTTCCCCAGGCGGGATTCTGATCAGTGCCTCGCCTTGCCATGCTGTTGCGGGCATAGTAGCTGAGTGCAGAGTCTGCGTGGCTTTTTCTTGTCTTGGGCGAGGGTACAAGGGTGCAACACTTGCTTTTCATAGATTTGGAATTAGACTACAGCTTCCATCATCCCAGTCAGAATGCAAAGCCATGTTGGTTCGGGGTGGTGGGAACTATAGTTCAGCAAGTCTGTTGGAGTAACACAGAAATGAAAATTCATTGATGAAATGCTAATCAAAAGAATATAAGGAATATAAATCACCCTCCCCCTCTCCCCCAAAAACCTTCTCAATGGCCACTTTGTATACTACACAACTTGAGCCCCTGGAATACTAGCATTTGTTTATGAGAGTTTAGTGGCAGATTGGATTACACACACAAACACACACACACACACACACACACAGAAGCAGGTTTCCACTCTGAACAGTGATGCCCAATCTCACAGATAACCTCAAAAAACAAACAACCACAACCCAGGATATTATTTTACATAATACAGATTGAGAGCATTGCTTGTCAAATACAAATATATACTCTTTGTCTTTAATCTCAACAAATACATTTTTTGTAAACTGCCTAACAAGCAATCTGCATATGCATAACCGTCCTGTCTTTCTCCTCCTTTCCACACCCCTCATCCCAATTTAAACCCTACATGATTTTAACCACACTGTCCATCTGATGAAGTGAGCTGCAACTCACAAAAGCTTGTGTCCTTTAATAAAAAATCATTAGTTGGAAAAGGTGCTACTGGAATTCAAACATTTCACATAAAGGTGTATTGCTTGAGTTTTCCATAAATCCAATTTCTTCACAGTTAATGTTCAAAGAAAAGCCACATTTGTTTTTAAGGAGGCTAGCCATTCTTAGTGCAATGTGGAGGGTATGTGTGTGACAACAGGTGTGTAGAAAGACTCTGTGGTTGAGCTTAGAAGCCTTGAATGAAGACCTAAGGTTAATTAAGGTTGTCACTCAAAAATTCTTTTGCTGGGATGAAGATTCCACTTCAAATAAATGAAAGGATATTCAAGACTAGACTTTAGGAAGTAGCTCCTTAAAATCTATTTCTAAAATCTAATATTTCTCTTTGCTCTCCTCTCCAGCCTTTCTCTGTAAACTTAAACTTGGGTGGCAAATCCCCTGTATTAACAGCCACACGTTTTTTTCTGGAAGGAAGCCCTTATAAACTTGGAGGAAATTCAACAGAATTCCCTTTTTATAAGGCCTCGGGGGAGAAAGGCACTCAATACTTTCCATCCTGATGCTAAAGATGTGGTTGAATACAGACAACAGTTTGTATCTTTCTGTCCTTGCCACTATAAATTGGATCTCAACTGTGGCAGGCTTTTTAATCTTTTTGATGGAAGAGAAGACAGTTCATCAGTGTGTTGAAAAGGAGCTTCTGGCACTTTCTCCC
This sequence comes from Notechis scutatus, assembly GCF_049901735.1. NCBI lineage: Eukaryota > Metazoa > Chordata > Lepidosauria > Squamata > Elapidae > Notechis > Notechis scutatus. The sequence goes on along the minus strand of NC_142012.1, from coordinate 140,846,389 downwards.
ACCAGATCTTCCTGTCCTGTAGCTGCAAGATCAGTAACAGAACAGTTTTTGTATAATCTGAGAGTTCTCTGTCTGTATGCAGATTGAAAGAGTGGATGGTGGTGGAAATGGAGAATATTATATTCTTAGCTGGCTCTCTTCATAGCTTTTAACTTAATCTTTTGGATTTTACCCCTTCACACTCCCCCCACCCCACCCCAGACTTCAGCAGTCTAAAGCTATAGAATTATGGAAGAAACCCCAATAAATACATTAGACCCTACTTTGGAATAAACATAGTGGTGCAGAAGATTGCTGGCAGCTTATTCAGGGTGAAAAACCTTATATTGAGCCAAATATACGGTTGACAATAATAGAGATGCAAAGGGAAGGAAAAAAAATTCCGTTGAAGAGGTTGCAATATCATTTAATTGATTACAAAAAGGCCAAAACAGTTTAAAACCCTCTCATCTTCTTCTAGACCTACCCTCAACTGACCAGATTTCAGAGTGCTACACCTCAACATTAAAACTCTCAACCTGTATCAGTGGCCCCATGCCATAAAGGTAACCCTGGTAATAACAAGTGGAATGTCGAGATCCAGGTAAACTTTCTCTGTTACAGATGCCATGTCTAGATGTGTTTCAGGATTTCCAATATGCACACCCATCTTTCGACATCTTGGTCTCCAAGTGGGCTTGAATACTGGGGAGCAATCTGGAATGCCACCAGACATTGCGGAGCATCAAGTTGCTTTATGCTACCACTGTGTTCGATATATAGCTGCCATTGCTGTCAAAGTATCACTCTCCCCATCAGTCCCATTCTTGCTTGCCCCTCACACACATACAATGCAACCACGGTGCATGATATATAACCTCCCTCCGCCTCCCTCTATAATGTTATCCTTCAATCTGGCTTCTCGGTGTTGTCTGTGGGAGTGTATCTATTCCCTGCAATCGCTTGGCAATGCTTTCCAAAGATGACATCCAGAAGATGTGTCATAGTAAATTACCTTTGTAATAAAATGTAACAAATGCAAATAGCTGTTGTCTTTATTACGTTTTAAACCATTGGTTTATCTGCACTATTTCACTTGTCAGTCCTGCAATATGTTGGGGAAAGGCGAAGGCACAGTTTGAGAGCAGATAGATGGGTCCTTGTGTGTAATCTTGCAGACATCTACCATTTGGGTCATTTCCTCATCTCCCGCAGAAAAGACATTATCGCGCTCATATTTACATACTTTTCAATATTTGTCAAACAATCATAAATTATAAATTAATGAAATGTTCGACAGTCTTCAGAGATCACCCTAATGAAGGCATTTACCTTTCCGGCGATTCGGAGGCTCATCTTGATCAGGTTTAATGACATTTCTACTCGCACGGTTTATTAGGCTTGATTAGATTTGGCCCCGTCTCCTGCTGTCGTTTCAGATGTCTCCCGACATAAACATCACCTGCTTCAGGTGCAAAAAATCAAATCAACTCTTTTTGTTGCTTAGTAATAACAATAGTAATAGTAATAATAATAATAATAAAACATTTCCCATGGGGTTACAGAGTCCTCAAGTATAAAAGGGGAAAACTGAAATGCTTCCCCCCCTTTTTTTGAGTAGGAAAGGGTAACGTGAGTGAGGGACATAGAGTGGTTGCAGCTCTTAACTCCCTGTCAGAGGCCAAAGAAAGCCAGCATCCCATTTTCCCACTGGGAAATAACTCCAAGCCTGCCACAATTCTTGACTTAACCCCTCATAGATGTATTTGCTAGGAATCTACCAGGCCTTCTTTCTAGCAAAAGCTCAAGTCAACAGATGTGGTCCTTATCCAAAGGAGGTAGTTCAGGCAGAGAAGCAGGGAGCTTCGTGCCTGGGCAGAGATTTGAATGATAAACTCAAGGAAGGGAAGAGCACATTGAATGCAATGGGCCAATTAGGGCAAAGAGAAGGGTGCAAGCTACAGCTTCTGTGGGGCCAGGTCTGTACAAGGTGAATGGTAGTCTTCTGACACATCAAAAGGCCATGAAATAGGGAAGTGACACATCTCATCTTCACAAAACCAAACCAAATGCGGGTGTTGCCTTTGTTCTACCGCCATTTTTCCTGGAACAATTCTTTTCAACTTATTTCTAAAGGAGCTCCAGCATCACACTGCACCACTGAAGAGCAGAGGCAGAAAATACAGGATACAGAGGCCTGACTGCCAGCTGACTTCAATTTGGCAGTTCAAACCTCACCAGGCTCAAGGTTGACTCAGCCTTCCATCCTTCCGAAGTGGGTAAAATGAGGACCCAAATTGTTGGGGGCAATATGCTGACCCTGTAAACAGCTTAGAGAGGGCTGTAAAGCACTGTAAAGCAGTATATAAATCTAAGTGCCATTGCTATTAAGCACCAATCTTTGAGCGGTCTTGCGGTCTCACCAGGAACACCCTGTTGGTAGCCTAATGGTCACTGCAGCCAACTGCCTTCAAGCCAAAGGTTGCACTTAGCCTTGGAAGAAAGGGAACCTAGAGCCCAAAGTAACTGTAACCAGGACAGAGGTGGGCATGGCCTGGATAAATGTGATTTAATTAACAGGGTTAATGTAGATGTGCTCTGTGCAGATGCTCCTTTGCCCTTAAACTTGACAGCTCCTCTGAACTTCAATCAGGGCTTCAGGGCACCAATGGCCCTGGGCTACAGGCAGCACCCGTCTTTGGACCTTCCCCAACCTGGGTACCCTTGCAATGCGTAGACTGCAACCTCCAGAGCCCCAGTTAGGTTAGCCTGAGACGTCCGGCCCTTGAAGCCCACACAACCCGGAAGCCCCTTTAACGAAACGCCGCTGCTTCGGATCTACTCTACTGCTTTGCAGCGGGAGAGCCTGACCAGGGCGGGAAGCCTGACAGAGGCTGTCTTGGCCACTCATTTTCACACCATCTGGCTGCGAGCCCTTTGACTCCCCGGCCGATTCCCACGCAACTCGGAAAAGCGCCGAAAGACGGCGGTTTTGGGGTCCCACCGAGCTCTGCAAGCACAGTCGCGGCCCTCTCTCTTCGGGGCCCGCCGGACTTTCCCCGCCGCCGAGCTTGTAATCGAGTTTTGTCCTTTGGTAATTGAATTGGGACGTTTCACAGACAAGGCCTGAGAAGCGGGAGCCCCGCAGCGCCGCTACGCCCGTCATCCCTTGCGCGCCTGTGGCGCACTTGCCAAAAGCTGGCCCGGTGATTTGATTTGACATTATTTTCCTTATTTTTGGAAAAGAAGGTGACGCACACGCACATACACTCCGTGGAAGCGCAGCCTTTTGTCTTCTTCGCCTTCGTGATTCCTGCTACAAGCGGGGAAAGGCGGCGGGGGCGGACGGGGGTGGGGAGGGGAGGATGCCTCGTCTGGCCAGGGAGGGAAAGATGCCTCCACCCGCCTTGCTTGAGCCGAACGGAGGACTCTACAAGGCAAGTGAGAGCTCCAAGACTCCAGTCTGGGAGGCGGCCGGTGCATTAGCCTTTGCACTTTATAAAATATACATCGGAAATGAAGCCGGAGCTATTAAAGGACACGCTCAGAAGCTATAAAACTGTTTGCAGAGACTTCCAAATATTTCTAAACAACGGTTTTTAAAAACACAATGGAGAGTTATTAAAGCGCTTGTTGGTAAAGTGAGCATGTGTTCTGCAATCATCAAAAATTGATATGTACCGCCAGTAAAGTAATTATGCACCATCCTGAGGATACGAGAACAGTACATTCTTAATCCACATGCACACCCGTTGGCTTGCAGCATCAGGCTGCAAATAGCTTAATTAAGTCTACACGTGGAATAGGACCATATTGTTACATTGCATTATGCCCACTATATCTCAATTTATTGGGACAATTAATGCTAGTGATAGACCTCGGGCAAAGAAATATGAACTGCGGAGTATTAACATTTCAAACTACTGACATTGGCTGGGGGAAAGGGGGGAGAAAAGAAAAAAAGGGGGGGAGGGGGAAGAAAGGAAAGAAGGAAGCTTGGATTAGCTTCCATGATGTTTCAATGACAGGCCCTGGTCGGAGTCCTGTTCCACAACTTCACAGGGTGATGATGCTTGTTTGGGTTAAAAAAAACAAAACAGAATTTTGAAAGCTTGTTCATTTGCAAAGGGCCTGATAAGATTGTAGTCCACTGGCCAGTAAAGCCAACCTCACCCCGGAGAACATTTCAAATTCTTTTAATAACATGCCACTCAATGTTTGGGGTACTTTGTACTATTTTTTTCTTCTAGAAAACCTATTTGATGGGAAACCTGCCATCCTTCAACTGTTGCCAAATTAAATCCATCACCCCCCCAAACCAGCATGGCTAATGATGAAAAATGTTGCAAGTAGTTCCTCTGAAATAATTGATGGGCCACATATTTCCCCATCTCCTGAATAGAATTGCTCCTCTTCCCCAAATTCCAGTCTTGTGTTTTTCATATTCTAATGGCTCAAAGCATCTAGCTCTTTAGGGGAATGGGATATAAGAGAATGAAAGACCACTGTAATTTTTTTGAGGTGGGGCTTTTGTATAAAACATAATCTATGTTGATTGCACTCTTGAAGGCTATATTAACAACACCAGAAACATAAATTAACAAGTTAGGTTTGTGGAAGGAAGGAAGGAAGGAAGGAAGGAAGGAAGGAAGGAAGGAAGGAAGGAAGGAAGGAAGGAAGGAAGGAAGGAAGGACATTTTGAAAGTTTTCCAAAGTCTTCCTCTGATTGGCATGTCATATTGTTTCCATGCTTGTAAACTTTCCAACCAGTAGAAAGAAAACCAATAAGAGAATGACCTTATCAATTTTGCCTCTAGACTTAATTCTAGAGGCAAAATTGATAAGGTCATTCTCTTATTGGTTATCCAAGAACTCTGAGCTCAACTATAACACCACAACATCAAGAAGGCATACTCTGCCTTAAGTGCTTCCACAAGCATCTGTTTCTCTTGTGGTATTTAAAACTGTTTCAGAGGAGTTGACACTGAGTAGTGGAACAGATCTGCCAGGTACTATGCAAATTTACAACTAAGTTCACTCCCTTCTCTTGCAGAACACTGCCCTGAAGTGAACACATGGAAGATTTCATTCTCTTAAATTTAAAAAAAAAATCTGAAAAAGAGAAATTCACACTATCGGGGCTTTTAAAGCTTCAGAAAGTGGTTGTTTCAAAGTGTAATCTTTGATATACAATTAGATAAATAAAGATTATAAACACAATGTGTTTAAGATTAGGTTCACTCTTTAACAATAACACTAATTTTTAATTTGGGGGTGTCTGATTTTGTCATAAGCCAAGTTATAAGCAGAAATATTTTATCTTAAGTCATCAGCTCAACTCAGGATGCTGCTTCACTCAAAGTGCAATTGAATTAAGTAAGATTTATTATCAAATCCTGAAATTACGAATTTCCAACTTGCAATATAAAGAAGTTTCCATTTATGAGACCTATGCCTTATTTTCTAAATGAAACATCAGTTCTGTCCACTTTATTAAGCAAAATGTTTAAGCGTTCTGATTCGAAGAGAGTTTGGGATTGTTTTCAAAACTTGGTCGAATTCATTCCTTGCAATGTAAATGCAGTTCAAAAGCCTCACCTGTCTTTGTTCCTGAAATCAGTGGTGGGTAAATCTTATTTTTTTTGTCACGACTCAGCATTTGCTTGATGAGCTCAGCGGTTTTATGATATCTGGGCTGAACTTTGATAGCAATGTCAACCAGAGATTTTTTTTTATTTGGATTGCGGAAGTAATTAACATAAAGAAAATGAGTTTTCCCGCTGGAGACTTTCCAGGTCTTCACCCAAATTGCTGACTGGAACAGCACAACAGGTTGTACAAGAAGTTAGCCTGAGTTTACACGCAGCCTCTTTATTTTAGACATCAAAAAGATTATTGATACTAAATAATAGGCAGAACACATTGGAGATATGATCCTGAGTCTTTATCATTTACGATTTCACCAGCTTGTTTTCTTTGGAAGGACAGAAAAGGAGCTAGTTTCTTACTGTTCAATTCACAGTCTTGGTTTTCTTGACTTGATATTTCATATCCTATATTTTTTTTGGGGGGGGACGACAGTTTTATCTTTAGATGTAACATACTATTTAGCACATTAAATGGCCATCCAGATGAAAAGTCAGATGATGAAGAATTGTTGTTGGAGTCTTGTGTGTATTAAGAAGACATTCCTCATTTTGATTATATTTGCATCCTGTCACTGGAAAGAAGCTTAATGCATTTCATTAGAATGAAGTGACACACCAATTTTAGCAGCTCACAAAGTAGGTAGGGGAAGAGATATTTTAATGTTTCTCAGTGAGATGCCTTCAGGAAACAAAGATTAAATTCGTTCCCGGCCGGGCCATTTACTTGACTATTTTAAAAACATTTTCCCCTTCTGTGTAGGTGTGCATTGTTTTGTTTTCATTTTGTTGTTGCCAGATTTACAGGACATACCCGGAAATGTTTAATTTGAAATATACAAGAGCAAGACTAATTCTAGGCAGCAAACCTCTCCACACTACTCAATCTCTTTTCTTTATTTTATTTAATGTGAAATGCAAACACCAACTTTCAAAAATTAGGGTATTCTATAATAGCTTGCAATATTTTTTTGCAAGGGCATTTTCTTATTTTACTTCACTTGAAGTTGGTTCCTGCAAGGTATGAAATTCTGGCGTGTTAGCATGGAAATCATTGGATCTCTTTGGGACTTCAGCTGGGTTAGGCTGTTGGCCACTTTAAGCTAGCATTTGAAATTAAAGCAGACAAAATCCAAAGGCTGATGTGAAATAAAGCTGATCTGTAGAAAGAATATTTTGTGAATGGACAAAAGGATAAAGACTTAACAAATGCAAGGAAGTAAACGATGCACCTGATGATGGACCTTCCCAGGAAAGAAAATTATTCTAAAAATGCTGTTAAACTGAGGGAAAACATATTGGAATGCTATACATGAATATTTCAACTTCAGATCTATTGGATCAATGAGATTTTGTTCCTAGTCAATAAGTTTTAAGATCTGACTGAAAGTCCATTGTTCCAGTTCAAGGAAATTGAGCAAAATACAATCCGCTATAGAAAAATAAATTCTTTAATGTTAATGCTTGTTTCCTTTTCCATTATATGTAATGATGTATTTGCACAAACACATTAAACCAGATCTAGCAGTAACATTCATGAAACATGCTAAGCTTGGTTTATAAACTTGGTTTCTGTGTGTATGAGTGCTCTATTGTATGAGGCAAAATTAACTCATTTGATTATCTATTTTATTGTTGATATATTTGCAAGCCAAGAGAAAGTTAATTCAGTTATCCAAATTCTGAACAGAGCCCAAGTAATATTTAGGAAAATTAAACCATAATAACCTATTTTAAATACTTTTTATATAGCAAGCTAACTTTGCCCAGCCAGCTGCTCTCTGGATATTTTGGATTTTCTCCCATTTTCCTATAATCCCCAAAGTGGCTTTGTAGATTGTGATTTATGAGAACTGAAGTCTAATATACCTGTAAGATCAGAGAAAAAGAAGGGGTTGAGAAGATACCAAGTCACAGATTTTATATGAATGATTGAAATGACAAAAAAATTCCTATGAAGCACATCTTACACATTTTAGTGATCAAGCTATCCACAAAAGTCTAGCTTAAATAGCAGCTATTGCCACTGATGCTCCCAACTACTTATAAGAATTACAAGAACTATGTGTGAAAGAATAATTTCTCATCACAATTTTTTCTCCCATAAGGTCTACTTCCATTTGCAATAACTAGTAATACACAGGCTCAAGAGGTATAGGTTACATGAAATAATCAATGCATGCACAATATTGACTCAATAATAAAGTTGAATAGCACCTCAAAAGCTCAGCCCCAGTGGCTGCTAAGAAGTAATAAAGTAATAGTAATAAAGATTTCAAGTCATCTGAATGTATTTATAATTCTTTTTCTTTATGTTTAGCCACCAGAATTTCAAGGCAAACTCTGGAATAAGACATGGATCTATCCCTAGAACTTCTTTCTCAAGAGAGATTGAAGTCAGCCAGTGAAGTAAAGGTAGGTCCTGGACAACTTTTCCCAATCTGACAACCTCTGGATACATTTAACTGCAATATCCATTAGGTATATTCAAAGGACCATTGATTGAGCATTATGGAATATACTGCATACATCAGACATCTGCAAAGCACCTAATTATAGGAATTTTAAATAGATCTGGATTCACATTTTTTAAAATTGCAACCATGAATCTGCATCAAATATTAAGTCTTCTGGATGGAAATTGATGGCAAGAGGATAGTCAAGCAGAAGGGGGCAAATTTGGAAACTATTTCATTCTGTGGAAGAGCTTTCCCTTTTCAATTTTGTTGACAGATCCTTATCCACCCTGTTTGTTTTTGGATTTTTTAAAGTATCAGATTAAAGGCACATGTTGCTTCCCCCCACCTGCTGTTCAAACGTGTCTGATTCTTGTAGGTTGCCAAGACAAGTTCCTGGAATTTTCTTTGCAAGCTTTTTGTGAATTGGTTTTCATATTGTGTCTTTCCTAGGGCTAAGAGAAAGTGACTGGCCCAAGGTCACCCAGCTGCCTTTGTGCCTAAGATGAGACTGGAACTCGTGATCTTAAGAGTTTCTAGTCTGATGCCTTAACAGCTACACCATACTTGCTCCTTAGATAGTTTTTAATAGGATCTGCAGAACTGGCATGAGAGATTGGACAGCTTCAATGTGAAAGGGGTTTTCTAGGGGCTGCTTCTAAGAATCAGGCAGTGCAAAGAAAGAAACCCATCTGATCCCTGAATGGATCTGCCATTTAAAAGAGAATAGATACAGAAGGGCATATCTGAACTTTCAAGAGGTAGCCATGGTGCAAGAAAAGTTTGTTCTGTCTTGTTGAACTCCACTGATGGCAGAAGAATAATAACTCCATGATGGCAGACAGTATAGATCTTCTGAAATTAACAACATTGTGGTAGTCCAAACAGACCTCTTATCGTGTATCTGCCTCCCATGCCCATATCCAGTGGTGTTATAGAGAAGGTCAAACACGTTGAGTTACAAAGTACCAGCTATTCTTTTTGGTAACAGCAAACATTCTGCAAAAATAAATTCAGAAAATTCTTTTAGTTTAAGAGACAGATTCCCTTATTGCTAAATGCAACTGTTACTAAAACTTTTCTTCTTAAGGATAGTGGGATGACCCTCCCACCCCCACCCCGCCAAAGAAGGTAAACATTAATGCCTATATAGTGAATCTAAGATCAGAAGTGAGAGAAACTTCTTTTTTTTTGCAGGACAGTTATGCTTCAATAAAGAGGAAATATGCTGGTGGATTTTAAGCAAGGAAGATGCACATTCATATTTTTTTATCTGATCCATTTGTGTTCTTCACTGCCAGACTGTTTATCTATCACACAATCACTGTGAAAACTAAGACATATCTTTCCTAGAAATTTACATGGAACACAATCTTTTAAGAGATAAACTATCAGAGAAATGGCTTTTTAAAACACAGAAATAAACTGTGTAGTCAGGCTTGACTCTTTATGGACATTTGATGACATGGAAGTGTTTAGCCATTACTCTCTATGGGGATTTAAAAAAAAATTCTGAGTCTGTTTGAGAGCCTTAAGATAGATCGTTTTCTAGTGGTGTCTCATCCAACTGCAAATGTGCCCAACCCTGTAGTTCTCAGGAGTATCCATATTATGGAGCTAAATGAACGGGAAGAGGAAGGGAGTACTGAATATGGAGAGACAGAGAGAAGTGGACAAGATGACTTTTTTACACATGCAAAATGAATCGAAGTGCTTCAAACTATCAAGAGAGTTTGAAACAAGAAAAAAATTGTTCCTCTTAACCCTCGGGGTGAAAGGATGACATCACTTTCAACGTGCATTGGAGGGCAGAGATAAATAAACAGATAAAATGGCTGACCAAGGAGGAAATATCCATAGCAGGCAGGATCTGTCTTTCTTGTCCCCCAGACTTGTTCGCCAAAGGAGACAAACAAAAGCCAAGCCAAGATAACGCCGAGGGGTACTTAAATTTCGCGTTGCTGCCACGCTGCTAAATTTTTGTTGGCATTCTTGGAGCCTCTCCCGTGTTGTCCAGGTGTGCTCGGGCGACAAATCCTAGAATTCCTTCCTCTCACGGGAATTTTAGTCCGAACAACATTCGAAGCTCATTCTGCCTGGAAAAGGCTAGTTTTTAAGCGAAGGGGGGGGGGGATTAGGATTCACGCCAGCAATACAAATGCAGCCCACATCCAAACGATTCTCAGCCACGGGGGGCTCTCCGCGGCACTTCCCTCTTCCCACACCGGCCAGGAAAGCCGCAGTGGTTCTGGATGGGATCCCTGGGAGAGACTACTTCGGTCGCCTAGGTGTGTGGCACCGTTCCCTAGTCTCGAAGCTGACTGAAGATCCATGAAGCAAGCCTCAGTTCGTGGCCTTCCGGATAAGAAACCACTCCGGGTCCCCGACGGATAAAATGAGTCAAATGGCGCAGTAGGGAGGAAGAATTTACCCCCACCCTCCGGCGTTGAGAGTCTTCCAAGGGCAAGAGGGGCCAAGCTAAGAGTCCTTGGTTCAAGGAGATCCGGCTCTACTCCACGCCGACTTCGCAGAGCCTCCATCCCTCCCCCCATGTGATGCACTCCGTGGGCCGTCTGAATTCCCGAGCTGGCTTGCTCTGACCCCAGTTACAATCGCTGGGGCGGGAAGGGGAGGGGGGTTTGAAGGCCAATCGCATTAAGAACCAAAGTGCAAAGGCAAGAGAGCCAGAACAGGAGCAGAACTGCTTACTGATGACTTTTGGACTAGTCATATTTTCTCACCCCAACCTACCCCACAGGGTTGTTGTTGGAGAGGGAAATGGAGAAGGGAGTTCTAAGAAGGCAGTCTTGAGTTCCTGGAAGGAAGGCAGGGTAGAACTATATAATGAATTAATAAAATCAATACATAACACTTTCACTCAGAATAGGGGAAAGCCATATCTTTCTGTTGTCCATTTGAGGTAAAAACCCTGCAAAGTTGAGGGAGACTCAGTTTGTGGTGAGTATTTCTAGGAATGATCACTGTTGCTTTATCAAAGTTGGGCTTTTAAAGCTCTGACACAGGTAGCTCAGACAGCCACACGGTCAAATAAACTTGCCATTGATCAGGAGGAGGAGGAGGCATCAAGAATATGTTGCACAATCCTAAACCCCTCAATTTTGTGGGGAGAATCTCACTCTGAAGTACAGTGAAAGATGCTCCCAAGAAAGACTAGGGGTGGCATGATAGCAGGCTGCCATAAAGAAGTGGGGGATGTGTGTGTCAAGCTATTCTCCAAAGCATCTGAAGGCAGGGCAAGAAGCAATGGATGAAAACTAAGCAAGGAGAGGAGCAACTTAGAACTGACAGTAAGAACAATTGATGAGTGGAACAACTTGTCTCCAGAAGTGAATTTTCCAACACTGGAAATTTTTAAGAAGAGATTGGACATCCATTTGTCTGAAATGGTATAGGGGTTCCTGACTGAGCAGTGGGTTGGACTACAGGGACCTCCAGGATCCCTTCCAACTCTGCTATTCTGTATTCTGTAAGTGTGTCTAAGAAAGGCTCAGTTAATTTATTTTTTCCTGGAGAAAGCAGTGCAACAACAAGGAGTGGAGAAGGAAGAGGGGGGAAAAGTTGCCAACACAAGACATAAACCAACAAAACCCTTTTATACCAGCCATGGCTCTATCTTTGTGCAATATAGGACAGGCTGAGAATAAATCATGAATATGGTTGGTTCTCCAGTTTGTTGGTGTTCGTTTAAACTTCCTAGTTTCTGCAGTATTTTTGCAACAACCCCTTGACCCAAAAATCAACACACACCCCACTCTTCCAACCCTTTCATATCTATTTGCTTACTTAAAAAATTAAACTTAGCATTTCCCAAAACGTTTGTGGAAGAAAGCAGAATTCTTGGGTCTTTGAGCAGGTGGGAAAAGAAATACTTGCAATGTGTTGCCATCCTTGCCATTCTCAGAAGAGAGGTTGTGGTGAGTCTGGTGAAGGTAGATTAAGAATAAAGGAGACCCAGCTTAGCCTTCCAAAAAGCCTCTTGCCTGGCTTTAAAAAGAAGAAGGAGTCAGCCTACCTTTGGGGCCATCTGGCTGCTTTAGGCTTTGGACTCACGCTGTATGATTTTCTCTTAAAACTCTCTTCTGGACTGAAGCTCGGCATTTATTGAATTCATCAAAAGCAAACTTTGGCTGTTTCTTTTTTAAAGTAGGGGGCTAAAATAATAAGTCGACCACTGTGACATTCTCTTGGCTTGGGCCATTTTTCATAACGCAGCTGATACTCTTTTGTGCAGCTGAGGAGACTAAACAGATGAATAACGAGGAAAGACACCCCCTTCCAAATACCCTCCTAAAGCTGCTTCCAGCTTTTTCTCATTTTTAAAAACTTTCCCTAAATGAGGGGTTCGTGTAAAAAGAGGAAGGGGGGAAGAGGGGAGTGTACCCACCACCAAAGCAAACCAGGATGTCCCGACTGGATTCCAAAATGATTTCCCCCCAACTCACTTCTCTCCCCAAAGTTTGTGCAGCTTGTGAAAGCTACCCAGGTGGGGGTAGCTTTCAGGGTAGCAGGGCAGGCCAGGCCTTTAGTTAGTGAGTGGCTCAGAGAGGAGCAGCTGGCAGGGGATGGAGGCTGCTTGGATTTGTTGCTCCCCAAACTTCTAGCAAGTCACATATTTCTTTCTCCTCATTTGTGTTTATTCTTTCTTGATGTGCTTCTCTTCTGTAGTCTTCCTTCTGGGCTCTAGAGCCAGGAAGCAGGAAGTATCTCCAAGAGGAAGGAAGAAAGCTGGGTGGGGGTTGATGATGTTTGTTTTGGATGAGCGCATGGGGTAAGTTCCTATTTCCATTTATTTCCTCTGTGTGTTTTCAAGATTTTTTAGAAATATGACTCTTCATACATATTCCTTGAATAGCCTTTTTCTCCCAATCCATTAGATTTATGATCTTTTTTTTTTTTTGTATATATTTTGAATCCTCTGTGCATTTGTTTGGCTCTTCTTTTTCACTTTGGTGTTGTTTTCAAACAAAAATAGGAGTCCTTTCCATACACTAGTAGTTGGTCTGGTATTTCTGTGAATTGCCCTGGCATGGGATTTTAACAAATCTATAAGAGAGGATGCTCAATATATCTCTAAAAGATCCATGAAATATTTTTTCTTTTAGAAAAGTGAAAGCAACTTACCTTGTAACATAGACTAATTTTGAAAGAAACCCCATTGAATTAATCAAGCTTTATTTCTAAGTAGACATATTTGAAAAAGCCTCGGACTTGCTCTCTAGGATTGGGTTGGACCAATTGTGGCATGTATACAGTTTACTCAGAAACATGTGTCTGCAAAAGAAAACAGATGTGACATGCACGTGCCCTAATAGTAAATCAATTTCATTAAAAGCCATATTTACTTTTAAGATTTATGAAAAAGCGTGTCTTGTTCAATAATATCTGTAAACAAATAAAGATCAGCTGCTACTGATGCTTTGGTTTTCCTCTTTTAACTGTCAGCCCCCTAGTAAAAAAAAAATCTCTTTCCGTGAGTTGGCAAGATACAACACAATGGTATTATACCACCAGCATTCCAGCGAGAATTCTACTGAAGTACAGATTTCTGTACTTTGAATGTTTTCTCTGGAGCCCTGCACATGTGTGTGATTTTACAGAAGCCCAGCTATTGGCTGAAACCAACAGAGCTGTTTATTGAACAGGAAAGCTTCAAGGAAGATCTTGGGAGCTAGATTAAAAACACATTTATAGATTAGATTATTCTGACAGCTGCCCACTTTGCACTGTGATGCTTCCATCATTGGATGGAAAGGGAATTCTGTCTTGTTTAGAAATTACATCAACTGAGAGAAGAGTTCAGAAGAGAGACTGACACTACCAGCAATACATAATCTTTTTTTTTTATGGACAGACCTGATCAGATCAAAGGCTAGCATAGAAGAGACTCTACAGCTATGCTAAATATGTTCTATAAGCAGTTTCTGGTTGTCTTTAGGGCATGATCCATTAGGGTGAAGTGTTTGAATTTAAATTCATGGTTTTTGAAGGGGGGGGGAAGGCTCAGAACCAGTCTTAAGATGTCTAGTCTGTTATCCTGGATTAATTGTGTCTATGGATAGCTCCTAAGTGAGGCGTAACCCCCAATGAATTCAGGAGGTAGATTAATTTGACAGAAAGTGCATAGGATTATATACAAGTTGATTTTTTGTTCCATCTGTCAGAGGTATCCAAGCTTTTTCTGCTACATTTTACTCTTCAGTTTCCTCTCTCTCCCCCTATCTTATTTGTGTCCTGTTTTAACTGAATGCCCCTTATTTCTCTTCAAAAGGACATTTCTCTTTGAAGTTTCTTAGAATAAAGTTCAAGAATCTTTTTTCCCAAGTCCGTATTTTCGATTCAGGGCATCTGAGCCATTTCTCTCTCCCCCTCCCTTCTTCTCCTTTGAGCAAGAAAGAAAGGGGGGGTCAGAAAAACCTCTCTGTTGACTGGCTGTCCCCCGCATAACCGAATTTGGCCTGGAAAATGTTTCCCAGCCTTCTCAGCTTGTCCTTTTGCAGGGAACGTAGGAGAAGAAAACAGTCTGCTGGATTAATGCCCTTCTTGGCACTTTGGTCTGCAGGACTAGCTGAAAATGCAACTTTTGCCCCAATTGGCTAGCTAGGTACATTCAACACACCCTGCAACTAACTGAACAGTACTTGACCTTTGCCTTTATGTTTGCTCAAATGTTTGCCTAAAACACAATCACCCTTGACAAGGGTGCCTGCTACCGTGTGACACTGCCTATTGAATAGATAGATGTTCCCTGCCACACACACCACTCAGTGCAGCGTTTTAAATGGCTTAGGTATTTGTAAAAGATCGTATAAATTCATGTCGGGTGATTGCTAGTGGCTGGTTAAAGAGACGGCCCTTTAACTGGCAGCGTACAAGCAAATCTGGGGGAAAACACACCATCACACAATCAGGACAAGAAAGGGGGGGGGGGAACCGATGGAATTGGAGGCCAAGAGGCCACACAAATATCAACCAAGTAGCAGGAGTTGCTACAAAGAAATGGCCAAATAGATAGAATATATATATAGCACAATTTCATTCTGAAGTAGGGCGGAGGGCGTGCTCCAGAATGCAGAAGCGCTGTACCTCCTTGGCTTTTTGCAGGGCAGATTTATCTAACCACGTTCAAAAAAGAAATTAGGCTCACTGAATTTAAGGCAGGTTGCGCCTAACAAAACAAACCAGGCAATGGATCCAAGGATCCTCGCCACGGATTTGTCTCTAGTAGATGAAAGAGAAGAAAATACGGTTCACTGAAACAAATGCTTAAATTTACTGTAGGTATAAGATAAGAGGTTATTTGTAGTTGTTTTTTTTATCTTGATGGATGTTATCGTTTTATTGGTATATGAGTGCGTTTATACAGCGTGATATGTCCGTTTATGCAGCATGGTATTTTGTGGTGTTTTTGTTTTTTGCTTTTCTTTGCGTGGGGCGGGGGGGGGGAGCTGCAATTGTTTTGGACGCATTCTTTATTTGTTTTTGGGACAACCGCGGTTGGGAAACGAAAACATTGAATATCAAGGCTGAATAGGAAGGTTTACATTTCTTTCCCTGAAAGCATAGCGGAACGAAGAGGCAGCCAGAGGGCTGCCTATGGTGTTCCCCGTTTATTTTTATTTTTATTTTTTCAAAGGAACGGCTGGCGTGGAATTCCCATCTCAGGAAAACCGAGCTTCGGGACTTTTATTCCCGATGGATGCGAACGTCTTTTTTTTTTTTTTTTTTAGCTTTCGTAGGATTTCAGTCTTCGGGGACAGCCTTCAATCCCAGAATGGCGGGGTTAGTGGATCGGGTCCAGAATCTCCGGGATAAAAAAATGCCGTCGGCGGTAGCCGAGGCAGCGTGCGCTCTTTGCGGGGCTGAAAGGGATGGCTGTGCTTCTCTTCGGTTGGAGTGTAAAGGGATTGCGGCGCCGCGCGGCCGCTCTTGCTCTTCAGGGGAAGAAAAGCGAAGCAACGTCGTTGTCTTTCTTGCCTCCCGTGTCCTCCATTTCTTTACTGTCCCCTCTCCCTCTCTCTGTCTCTCTCTCTCCTTGTGTCGGCTTCTTCATCCTTTTCTCCCTCTCTTCACTTCCCTCCCTCCCTCTTTCCCCTCCCCTTCTTCCCCCTCTCCATCTCTTCCCTGTCTCCCCGTCCCCCTATCCTCCATTCCTGTATCCCTCTATCTATCCCTCCCTCCCTCCCTCCCTCCATCTATCTATCCCTTTCCCTCTCCCTCCCATCTCTGCCTCTGCCTCTATCATCTCTATCTCCATCTACCTATGTCTCTGTCTCTATCATTTATCTGTCTCTCTTTCTCTCCATGTCCCCATCTCCTGATCTGTCTTTCTTCCTGTCTCTCCATCTCCATTTCTCCATCATCTCTCTGTTTTTGTCTTTCCAGACCTGTGTGCAACAGAAAACAGAACACCAGATCCTTTGGCCAGGAATTTTTTTTTTCTTTTGAGATTCTAGTTGTTGAAGCATCTTTTTTTTTTCAATTTCACTTCAGAGGTGCTTCTAATACTCTGCTTTTCTAACCTTTAGTTAGGAGGATTATGAAGGTTTCCTAGGAAGATTCTTACTGAATGTCCTTAAGATAATCATATAATTTTGAAGCAATGGTCTGTTATCAACAAAACAAAAATGAAAGGAAATATACCAAGTATTGAAGAATCCACCTGCTGATGCAGTCCAAATATACTGTGATTTAGTTTCAGTCATTATTATTATTATTATAATCTTTTCGGAGTGTTCAGCAAGCCACGTCCAGTGAGACAGTGTTATAAGTAGAGAAATGACATGTGTAGGAAGGAAAGATTTTAGGTGTCATGAGAAAAGAACTGCTGTACTTTTTCTTTTGTCACCACATTCCTTCCCTTCCCCACTCACATCTGGTGTATGTGGCCTAAACCTGTGTATTTAGAAGAATGCTCCACTGAGATAAATGGGAAGACCTTCCTTAGTCAATTGCATTTAGGATTACAGCCCTAATCTTTTAGAACATGCCCAGTTTGCCCTAATATTTGTAAAAGGTTGAGGCAAAAAATGTGAAAAATTCATCCCCCTTTTAGAAATATAGATGTTGAAAATCCAGTCTGAGGTTCATAACTGATGCCAACGCAATCTTTCTTTCACTCTTCTGATATTAATTGAAAGCTATTTTTTAAAATTTCATCTAGGTATTTGAATGTGAAGTAGGACAATGGGAAGAACTGTGTCTGGAGTTCCCTTGAATGGATTGAGCAGGTTGCTTGTTCTTGTTTTCTTCATATGGAAAATTGGTCCACCAGTTATGCTCTCACAAGGTTGTGCAAGACAACAGGCATATAGGCATGTTCAAGTCCAATCCATCGATGATTCTAACCTATGCATTTCTATTTATAAAGCTGTATGATATGGATTGGAGACCTGGAGATGCGGTGCTTTTGATCCTGAAGAGACTGGTTTGAAAGCCATTAACTGGAACAGGCTTAAATGATGCACAACCCTAGCTGTCAGTCCAAATTTCTTCCTTTCCCTTGTTTTAAGCTGTTGGATTGTGTTTGAAAAAGTAGACAAAATGAATTGTGAGGGCTCATCCCCACACACATCTTGCCCAGATCGTGCAATTTACCCACATTTTTCATTCATTCTGTTTGGAAAGGTAGGTTCAACAAGCACTTTGGTTGTGAAAGGGTATATTCTTAGCAAGGAAGAACTTAATCTTAAAATAACCTTTCCTTATAAAAGGGGAGAAAATAAGCAGTGGTCTTGATAATCTGAAAACTCACCTGCCATTTTGCAATTAAGACAGGCACCAAAAGACACTGGCAACCCTAGTATTCTCCTCTGATTCATTATGCTGGCCATATTTCTTTCCCCAACACTTAAATTTATGCAGTGCCTTACTTTGATATTTTCTGATCTGTTCCTTAAAATAGTTTTTAGTGCTTAAATTCCAAGGTTGTCTGATAGCAACGAAGTGATGGGTAAAAAATATCCTTGGATTCCAGTATGCCTTTCAGGAAAATGTGACAGCTGATCAAAAAGTTATGACTAGAGGGTGTGGGAAGGTGTGATGGCATTACTCCTTTGGCCATTGGTTATTGACAATTGCTGGCCTGAAAACTAAGCACCCAAGTCAGAAAGTCATAAGTATGAAAAGAAGGAACTGAAGTGATGAAGACCGAAATTCAGACAACCCAATTTAGGGTAGCAGTTCTATTTAGAAACAGATCAAGGATTGAATGGTGTTTTTAGCCAGAGTGAGGACAGGTCTCTAACTGAGGATATGAATGTAAGTTACATGCAGGCCTTTCTGGTAGCCTGGATTTGACAGTGAACCTTTGTGTAAGTAGCATTTATTGGGAAAGATCTAGCTTCAACTGGGAATGGAAAAGGGTTTTTACAGAAGTTCAGGCAGGAAGCTTTAGCAAACATCACAGACATTGTTATTGGTCCCTTAACATAAATAAAAAGGAGACTGCAAATTAAAATATCTTCTGCTGTTCAGCCCTTTGGTTCGAAACAATGCTTCAAATAGCAGCAGCTTAATTCTTGAAAATGGATGTGCAAAAGTTTGTGGAGGTGTATAAGGTTTGGTGCAGAAGTGCATCAAAAATACAGGTGTGGGTGCTCAAAATAAGCTTCAGCTGTATCACTGAAGGGGTGCAATTTAATTAAGATAAAACTCACAAGTTCTTCCCCATGAATTTCCCCACTATTTCATTTATAGACTTTTAAAAAAGGCATTAAAATGCTTTTATTTTATTTTTTTGAACACTTCATTATGGAAGATTTTAGAAGACAAGAAAAGCATTTTAAAGTGTCCAGTTAATGACTATCAGGAATAAATCCAATCTATATATTTTAGTTATGAATAAGAATTCATAAGTATAAGGGCGCCAGGCTGGCAGATATTATAATACCACAAACCTTATAGACTCAGCCAGATTTATTCCCTGGTAATCTTGTTTAGCATCACCTCTTCAAAGATTCAAAATACATCTTTTCTGCAACTGAATATGGGCGTCAGTGCCCTGTAATTAGTTTTACTAGCTCTAAGGAGAGAGGGAGGGAGGGAGGGAGGGAGAGAGAGAGAGAGAGAGAGACACACACACACACACACACACATATCTCTCTCTCTCTCTCTCTCCTTAGAGCTACTAAAACATATATATATATATATATATATATATATATATATATATATATATATATATATATATATATATATATATATATATACACCTCAGAAAACATATATAAATATAAATATATATCTCAGAAAACATACATACATACATACACACACACACACACACACACACACACACACACACACACACACACACACACACACACACACACACACACACACACACATATATATATATATATATATATATATATATATATATATATATATATATATATATATATATATATATATATATAACTTGGAAGTGCACCTCTGATTCCTTTGGGATTTGTTTTGTAGCAATGCACCCAACTGAAAGGTCACAGATGTCTTGACTTCTAAGGAAGTTTCTGACAAAGAGCTGAGAAGCTTAAGGTCATAGCAAAAGCAGGTGGACCCTTGCAGTTTAAATTTATTGGAAATAGGGTATTGATGCATTTCTGAATAGTTAAATATTATACAAAATTAGAAAAGTTAATTTTAGTTATTCATCAGATGCTTCAAAGTGAGAGATCCCATGCATGAATTTGTTTCCTATTTAGTAATAAGAGGAAGTAGGACAGAATTTACTGTTTCTTTAACCAATAGATAGCCTTAATTTTAAAGGAAATGATTGCAATTGTTTACCATCTCAGGTATATTCCATGATACTTTTCCTCCTCCCCTCCCTCATTTTCCCTTTCAGTGTCTGCTACATGAACAATCAAGCTTGTAATTACTCGCTAATTTCATTGTGGTTCCTCTGGAGAGCTTATAACGTTGGGGCCCCCTTGTCCACTCATTATGTCTCCAGAAGCTTTCTATGGTGGCCCGGCTGGACTTTGTCCAGTCTGTAACCAATAAAGAAAATTTACAACCTTGACACATAGGGAACCCGTCTCCCCTTCTCTCCACCCCCTTCACTGTCAATGTCAGAGAAGAAAAATTGAGATGTAAAAGGTGCCTGGCTCCTTCTCACAACCCTGTAGCTCTTAATAAAGCATTAGAGGAAAGGGGTGAAGGTGGGACTGATAATAAAGCAAAGGGGAAAGTAAGGTGAAAGGCTTAGATTTTCTTTTCTTTAAAGGCTGTGTTGTTTTACACATTAGGAACGTTTATTATTATAGTTATTTGGCTATGAGGATAGTTTCATTTTCTCTAGCATTTATTTATAAAATGCCATCAAAAGAAGAGAGGTTGCTAGGCATCCTTTTTAGCAGCAGACACATTTCAGTCCCAAGATTTCTGAATCTACAGCTATAATTATATATATATAAAGGAAATAATAGGTTTCTTTTTTTAAAAAAAGTTCAGTATCCTGTTTCCAGTATCCACAACGAATATGTTATGAAACAATGAAGGTGATTGAGGCAATTAAAACACAAGTATTGATTACTACTGGAACATTAAGGTTAGCACAGGTGAATGCATCTAATAACTATTTAAAATGAATAATTGATTGGACTATCTAAGGTTTCTGTGATGTATTGCTAATAATTTCCCCCCAAGTAATTATATTATTCTGATCTATATATTTAAATAAGCCACCGTGTTTTTGTTTTTAACAGCAATAATACTTATTTTCCTCCGTAACCATGTTTCAGGGTATTTACTTCTAGGAAAATATTAAATAAGAGAATTTTTAAGACTGCTTAGCCTTGGGATTTGTAATAAAATCCAAAACTGCCAAGTATGGTCAGGTATTTCCAAATAAAGGCCATTGAACTCAAGAGGGAAAAAAGGTAAACTGGTCTTTGTCAGTTCTAATAAAAGACTTGGAACTTCAGCAGCGTACGGAACAACGGATTCCTTACGTTCAATTTTTGCTAAGAATAAGTAAGGTTTAGTTCTACTAAGAAAACTGCTTTTGAAGGGACTTCTCATAGCACAAGAGAAACGTTTTCATGTTCTCCACTCATACCAAATTCAAAAACCATTCGCAAAAATAAAATTGCTTAAATTTTTCCCTGACCGCAAAGATCATACACAGTTGTGCGTGGCATATCCAAGATAGGTTCTCGATTGAGAACCGAGGGACGCTGGAATAAATTGTTTCAACCCTTAGGGGCTATTTTATACAACGATCCTGGCTATTACTTTTATTCCCTAATCTGCCGGTACAAGAATTACAAGAAAGGAAATAACGGTTCTCTTGAAAGACCGGTTGCTGTGGTTATAGAACAGGGTTTGGAGCTCAACAAACTTTCGTGCAATCTGATTCTTATTTGCTGAGTAGTCAGTCCTACAGCGTTTAACCGGGTTTTCTCCGAGGTGGGGGACTGCATAGGTGACCAATTCTGAGTCATTAGAATGAGATAGTAGTTCCAGTAGAGGAAGAAGTGGCCAAACCTCAACACTGGAAAATTGGGTGGCTCCCCAGTAAAACTTTTGTTCAAGGCAGTTTGGGTTTAAACTGGGCAGGGTGGATTAGATCACCTGGAAGGATTCCGACACCCACTGGAGACATGTACGGGCAGAAAGTCCCCAGTTCCTTAAACTTGAAAACTTTTGACCGTATCCCGAGTAGCGTTAGGAATATCCGGCTTCTTCTTGGGGGTCTTGCAATACTACCTTTCCTGGCCCCTTGAGTAAAGGAGTGTACTTCCAATATACCTGGAGGCCACCAGGTTATGGGAGGCTGTGCGTACTTCAAATTAATATCATCATCACTACCACCACCATCGCCATATCACCGTTGACCTTTCTGGTTTCTTTCCTTTCTTTTAACTTTGTTGGTTGGTCCTTCCTGGCGCTGCTTTGCTTCGGCTCCTCCTTTTCTTCTGTACACCCGCTCGCAGCGGGGCAGTCCCGCCGGCGGCTCGGGTCAGAGGCTGCTCCTGCCTCCCGGCGCGGTGTTTGTTTACCAGAAGGCAGAGCGGATGCTTTTAATGATGCCCCCTTGACTCTCCTCTGGCTGCGGGAAGAGGCGTAACTCTTTCCCCCGCCCGAGCTTTGGCGTTCCGGTCCTCCGCTCGGTGGCAAGGAGCTCCCCTAGATGCCCGTTGCTCCAGGCGCAGAGGTTGGCGCTACCTACCTGGCGCCGTTAATCAGCAGAGGGAGGGGCGGGGGAGTTGACATCTCCCCTCCCAACACCGCCACTCGGTTTCCTCTGTGTCTTGGATTAAAACACAGACAGACAGACACAAAACCCCCACATGCAGGCTCTCCATAGAAATGGATTGGGTTAGTGGGCTTCTCACAAAAGCAGAATATACCAGCCACATCTCTGATTTCTAATTATACAACTATTGCAACCGCAGTAGCAGTTAGTATACGCCCCGCAGCATACAATAGCTATGCTGGCTGGAGGATTCTGGGAGTTGAAGTCCACAAGTCTTAAAGTTGCCAAGTTTGGAGACCTCTGCTCTAAGGGGTTTGCAGAGTCATCAAATTGCCCCTGACAATCTGGACCCTCATTTTACCAATCTCTGGAGGATGGAGGGCTGAGTCATTCTTAAACCCCTCAGGATCTAACTCCTGGCTGTGGGCAGAGTTAGCCTGCAATACTGCATTCTAACCACTGCACCACCATTTGGCTATATTTAACTTCCCCCTCTTCCCAATCCAGCCTGATAATTAAGCATGATAATTAAGGAAGCTTGGAGGGATTGGGATTGAATACTTGTGTGCCTTGTACATTCGGAGGAACACATAACAACGGACTGTTTTTGAATGGCTCTGAGATTTGTGGTGGAATACAAAGTAGAACCTGTGACTTTTCTTTATTCAGCCCCTATAAGGGCCCCACCTGGCGCTGTCTGGAAGTGCTGGGTTAGCAAATTCTAGAATTTTTAGACAATGTGGCAAAGGACTAACTGGGAATTCAAGTAGTTGTGGTTTCAGAGCTTCTGAAACTTTGATGAAAGCTGCGGTAAAATGCATTCTGTCGGGTTTTCTGGAAGCAGAACTAAACCCTTGATGTGCTCAAGATTCAACACTTTTCTCCAAACTGATGTCCTTCAGAGGGGTTAGCAACCCAATATATCTGGAGGATTCAGACTTGGGAAAGCTTTTGGACACCTACGGCACATGCAGAGATTCTTCAGGTACAGGATCAAGTATCAATGAATAATGAATTAGTTTTCAGAACATCTTTGCTTCACAATAAATCTAAAGAGGATACAGTCATACACACTTTGAAACCATCTAAGGCAGAGGTCTCCAAACTTGGCAACTTTAAGACTTGTGGACTTCAACTCCCAGAACTCTCCAGCCAGCTGGCTGGAGAATTCTGGGAGTTGAAGTCTACAAGTCTTAAAGTTGCCAAGTTTGGGGACCCCTGATCTAAGGCTTTAGAGAACAAGAACCACCCTGTTCACTCACACCAGTAAGAATCACCTGGAACCAAACAAGGAAATGGTATTGTGGCATCTGCAAACTGTCAATTATGGCATAGATCTTCATAAATTAGATGTATGCTAGTCATCATCATCATCATCATCATCATCATCATCATCATCATCATCGTTGTTCTTCTTAGTATGATTTGACTGCTTATTTGTACCTTTTGACTACTATTAAGTGTTATACCTATGATTCTTGACGAATGTATTTTTTTTCTTTTTATGAACACTGAGAGCATTTGCACCAAAACATTGGACTTGTGTGTCCAATCACACTTGGCCAACAAAAAATTCTATTCTATTCTATTCTTGAACTGTCAGTCTATTTAGGGGGTAATGGGAGCTAAGTATTAGCCAAGAACATCAGATTTGGAATAGATTGGTTTTTAATATAATATAAAATTATTCATCTTATTTTGCAAAAGGCTTATTGTTTTTGGTGTAACCCTTAGGACGTTAGCTAGGAATTCATCTGGAATTCTGGATTTCATCACAGCGATGGATAATTATTTTTTCCCCCAAAATATGGGGTTGCCATAACAACCTTTCTAAATAATACATTGATTCCAACATTGTGGCTGATTGGGGATGGAAGAGGGGGAAAAAACCAGCTTTATGATAACTAAAACCAGCTTAAACACTGTTTATCTATACTGAGACTCCCAAACTGAAGGTTGAAAAAGCTACTAATATCCACTGCACAGTTCCCATGGAAACTGCTTACTTTTCCTATGGCTCCCCTTCAGCTCTCCATCTGAAAATCTAAGGGTGAATGAGGAACATGAAAGAGGCATACCAAAAGCCCTTTGCTCCCCAAACCTAGTTTCCAATTCCCTCTATACAGAAGCCTAAGAGCAAAAGGACATTGGGGACTGGGAAGAGAATAGGATCATCAGCAAAGAGGTGAGAATTTAAAGATAATGAGCGGACTTGTGAAACTGTAAACCTGAATTATAGCTTTCTTGTTACAAGTGTGGTTTGCAAGCCAGAACAGTTATACCTACCTATAACTTCATTCATACAGTATTATAGAAATGGCTCTTCAATGTGATTTTTGTGGTGTGTGTGTTTTAGTAAAAGTTTTTGAGATCTCTAAAATGGGGAATGAAAAGAAAAACAGACTTGAGGAAGTGATTAAATTGACAAGGATAAAGAGAAGAGAGGTTTCAGTCAAATTAGGCTCTACTTTAGGAATACAACTAAAATGAAAAAGAAAAAATGTTTTTGGCAAAGCTATCCAATAAAGTAAAGTTTTTATTGATTTTTTTAATCCTCTAAGTTTATTGCATTTGTTAATACTAATACTGTTTAGCTTCCTACTTTTGCTTCCAACCTATGAAAGATTCTATGGACCATGAATAAAACTGATAGCTGAATAATTATAAGGCCAATAATTATTCATAATCTTACATAGCACCATAGAAATCCCCACTGTAATGCTTGTAGCCTCCTTCTAACATTTCATTTTAAGACTCCAGCTATGGAAATTTTGACTTTTTCCTCACTAGTATTTTATAGCCATCTATAGAACCATCCACATTAGCAGCTTGCAATTTCTGGATGAACTTGATTGCCCTTGATAGATAAGCAAGATTTGGCCTAGTTTTACCTCCCTGGGAGACCCATTGGGAATACTAAATTTATTGGTTGGCCTAGGAAATTGAAGAAATATCCCAGAAGAACCCATGATAAGATTTTCATAATGCTGCCAAGAAAATTGCATGTAGGCGTTCACCAGGAGTCACATGAAATGAATATATATATATATATATATATATATATATATATATATATATATATATTCTGAGGTTCTCACGGGTATTTGTATGTGGATCTTTGGTTATTCGGGTTTTCTCCCGCGTAAGATTCAAAGTATCTAGGCAACGTTTCGGCAGAGGTCCCATCTGCCATCTTCAGGCTGGCAGATGATTTGCTGGCTTAGTGCCGAATAACAAAGATCCCATATATATATATATATATATATATATATATATATATATATATATATATATATATATATATATATATATATATATATATATATATATATATATATATATCTGAGGTTCTCATGGGTATTTGTATGTGGATCTTTGGTTATTCGGGTTTTCTCCGCGTAAGATGGAAGTATCTAGCAACGTTTGATGAAGTCTCATTCATCATCTTCAGGCTTGTGTCTTCAGAAGCACAGAGCCGAAGACACAAGCCTGAAGATGATGAATGAGACTTCATCGAAACGTTGCCTAGATACTTCTCAATCTTATGCGGAGAAAACCAAATAACAAATATATATATATATATATATATATATATATATATATATATATATATATATATATATATATATATATATATATATATATATATATATATACTTTTTACAGTATTATCCAATAATCATGGTATAATAATAATGAGCAATTTCATATTGCTACTGCCATAGCTAGGGGATTTATAAGATGCTATAATTTCTTCAGTCCCTTTTGATCTTAACTTCCTGTGTCATGACTTCACCACAATTGTCTGAAAGTATCTGCTTCTTGTGTTCTTATAAGCTCAAGATTGTGTTATTTATCTTGTTCTTTGAGGGCCCCTTTTTCAATTTTGAGTTTTCCAAGCATCAGTTCCTTATTCAGTTCCAAAGTCCTTTGTCTTTGCATTTGTGTACAAAATATTTAACCTTAGTATTGAGTATATCCTAGCCACATCCCAGTTTTTCTTCATCTAGTATTGCATGATGGGTTCTTTTTGTACCACAGGTTACAAGCATCCATTTTTCCTTTAGCCTTTTTTTTTTGATGGTTTGTTTTTTACAGCTATGTGTTACAGCTGGCAAAACCATGGCCTTAACAATGCATAATTTTGTTGTTGGTGTGATGTCTCTGCACCTCAACGTTTTTCCTATAGATCATCTGTCATAGTCCTTTTTGTCCGTGGTGGCACAGTGGTTAGAATGCAGAATTGCAAGCTAATTCTGCCAACTGCCAGCACTTCGATCCTGATTGGGTTGGTGCTGCCATTGATAGTTTTCTCTTAATACTGAGCCCCAGATCAGATTTTATAGTCTTCTTTATTTTCAAAAAGAGATTCCTCAAATCTTTCTAACTTAACAGCCTTCAAAGGAGTATCATCAGCATATCTGAGCTTTTTGAAATTTTTTCCAGCAATTTTAATTCCAATTCCATTTCTTTTGATGTGTCATTTCTCTTGATATATCTTGCATCTAAGTTAAATAAATAAGGTGAATATGGTGGACTCCTTTCCTGATTTGAACCATTTAGTTTTCCATTCTAATTGTTGCTTCCCGGTTACTATGCATATTTTTTCAATAGACATGATGAGGTGACTTAGTAACATCTATATTTTTAAGAACTATCCATTCTTTGTTGAGGTCTAGACAATCAAAATCATTAGGATAAGAAATCAAGCAAAAATAATGCCTTTTTTGGATTTGCCTTCTCTTTT
This sequence comes from Notechis scutatus, assembly GCF_049901735.1. Taxonomy (NCBI): domain Eukaryota; kingdom Metazoa; phylum Chordata; class Lepidosauria; order Squamata; family Elapidae; genus Notechis; species Notechis scutatus. The sequence continues at coordinate 140,819,341 of NC_142012.1, read as the reverse complement.
CTGTTATCCCTTGAATATTAGCAGTATGTCTCTTCTGAATCCGTCTTATAGATCATTCAATAACAGTTCTTATACCATTGTTGAAAACTGAATTAGAAAATATTTAGCGTTAGCATCTTAAATAAGTGCCAATATTTGGTATTTTGAGCATTGCCTTTTTGCTATTGGAATATAACTGAAGATTTTCTGTCCCTAGATCATCTATGTTTTCCATATTCACAAATCAGAAGTAATGCTTTAACAATATAATCTTGCAAGGTTTTAAATGACTTGGCTGGTATTGTATCAACTTTTGCTGCTTTGGTTTTAGCAATATTTTATAGTGTCAATTTAATTTATTTTCAAGATTGTCAGTGATAATGCTTTTGTTTGCATAATGATTTTTGTAGACTTTCCCCCTATATTTGAACCTTTTGTTCTTTATATCTTTTTTCTTTCATAGTCTTCTTTGTCTTTGATTATGCCAATCTTTGCACAAAAGATTCCCTTGATTTCTGTATTTTTTCTTATCCTTGTTTCAATTGTTATCTTTAATTTATTTGTGTTGCTTAGCTTCTTGTTGTTTCTTTGTTTTGATCTTTTTTTGCTGAACATCTGGTTGGGCAAAATTGTCTTTGTTTTTGTTGCCTTTTAATTTCTGCCTTTCCAAAGCTATTTTCAGTGCATCAATAGTCATTTTCTTGATTTTTAGCTTTTTAGCTTTTGAGATATTTTTGCTTGCTTCAATTGTCACAAATTTCACTCTAGAATTCTTCAGGCATTTTGTCAAATTTAACCCATTAAGTTTATTTTCCCCTTTACTGCATATCATTTAGAATATTACTGAGCTTGTAGCCTGTTAGTGTATTGAACTAATTTATATTTAAACATTCAATATTGCAAGAAGAAGATTACAGTCTGAGCTATACTCAGCATCACTTCTTGTTTTTGCCGATTGCATAGAGTATCTCCATTTTGTTTGCAGTTTGTAGTATACCCAGTTTTATTTTAGTGTTGTCCATCTGGTGATGTTCATATATAGAGTCATCTTTTAAACCATGGAAAAAGGCATTTGCTGTAAACATTTAATTTTCTTGGCAGGAATCTTTTAGCCTAGCTCCTGCTTGGCTTAATACATTGAGGCTAGTTTAATTTTTGTTATTCCAGATGATATTTTATATCCAATTTCAGAATTCCAGTCTTTTAATTAGTATGATTTTGTTTTCTGGGGCCATGTTGCAAATTATCATGGAATAACTTCTGCTCTGTCTGCATCTGTGGTTGAAAGATAGACTTTGAACACTGTAATTCTTATTGGCTATTCTCAGATTCAACCTGAGATCATTCTATCATTTGGGGACAAATGTATCCAGCTACTGACTTTGTCAATCTTTTGTTCATGATTAATTCATTTATTCAGTCTGAACATCACCTGGCTCCAACTGACTCTCGGCAGCTCATATAAAGCTCACAAATAAGAAATACATTAAAAAAAATGTAATGAATTGGCAGTGGAAGTACTGTCCAATAAGTCATACATGGTATGCATCCACAAGACTCTCCAATCACTTGTTGCAATGCCTGGGAGAGGAATCAGGTCTTTTGTGGAATTTAAATGGCTGAGAGTAATGGGGTATTTACATTTTTAAATTGCATAGAGATTATTGTATGGTTGGTTGTGTTTAGTTCAATTTTTTTTCCTTTTAGTGGTGTTTGTCCAGTTTTACTTTGTGGAAGAGCACCTCATTTTGTTGCACCCGCTAGCAAGTGTAATGACAAATAAATTCTTATGTCTTATGTCTTATGTCTTTTAATGCATCCAGAATGTCATCATGGTTGGAACCACCTTAGGGCAGATACCATGACAGAGAAGGCATGCTTCTGGGTCCTTGTGTACAGATCCTTGTGTATTTGAACAAAGGAACCAGAGCATACCAACGCTGTTTGTTTGAAGTGACTGGACTGATATTATGGGAAATAGGTGGTCCCTCACTAATGAAGCCCTATGCCATATAGTCATAGTTAATACCTTGAGCTGTACTCAGAAACAATCTGGCAATCAGTGCAGCTCACAAAGCAAGGATTGTCGCATATAGACATCACTGCCTGTGTTGCTGAATTCTGGATGAGTTGAAGCTTCCAGGTGGTTTTCATACAGAGCATATTGTAGTAAGACACATCCAAGGTTAAGAATGGAACATCTCCAGTTCTAGGAATCTGTGATATCCATAGCCACTTGGTCTTGTAGAATTGAGTTGGAAATCATTTCTTCCCATATAAACACCCCCAATTTCTAGGCACTGAGAAGAACTTCAACAGTTGCCTGGCTTTGAAAGGTATAACTGGATACCACCAGCATACGGATGATACTGAACCTCAAGTCAGTGGATGATTTTACCCAGTGGTATATGTTGAATAAAAGGGAGAAAGGATTGAGCTCTGTGGCACCCAACAAAGGAGCATACCTAGAACGCAACTTCCTCTCCCTCAAGCAACACCCAAACAGCCCTGCAGGAAAAAAGAGTACCACCATAAAATGGTGTTCCCTATGTCCAATTCCAGAGCTGGCAAAGAAGACTATCATGGTTGGTGGGTTAAAAAAAATCACAGAGAAATCAAGGAGCACAAGGATGAATGCACTGTCTTTGATAACATAAGGCAGCTTCATGATTGCCATAAAGGCCACAAACTCTGAGCCAATGCAGATTCTATGCCACTAAGGGGCACACTGAAGTCCTTGAGCACTAATAGCTTTGGGGACTATCACCAGTTCTGTGATGGAATACATCAAGTCAGGTAGGAATAGTGCTGGGCAGGAAGGAGGTTGATACACCAGCAGATTCTTCAATTTTCCCCTTAAGCCCAATTTCAAGCAGAGCACATCACTTCTGCTTACCTGCAGATGACTTACAGATGACCTACTTAATGACTCAGATGACAGTAGCCATATCCTTCTCCCCTTCCCTTGATCTCAGCTGGTATAGAATCCCAAACCTAAGCTGACACATTTCTGACAGAAGACTCTCCCTCTCCCTCTCCCTCTCCCTACACTGCCACCCTCTATGGCTGCCCATCCACATCCCATTAAAACAATCCAGGTGAGCACTTTCATCCACGATAATGACTAAAAGCAGCTTTGTTATATACCTACTGGTGTTCAAAATAACAGACTCCCTAGCCATTGAGAATCCAATAGCCAGGCAAGGAAGGAAGAAGGTGAGGGGTAGACAACAGGGCCATTTTGAAGCAGTGGATCCAATGTTGCTGAATGTGACTCACCCCTAGTTCATGCCATATACTCCCTTACCTGTCACTGTTACAATGGTTCTATTTATTCTCTTAGTCTCCCCTTTACTGCTCCCTCCACTCCCTTCTCTCCAGGCCAAAGCACATAAACACAATCATCCCTACTCACTACTTACAACCCAATCCTATGCTCCAATAACTTATTCTTTTTCACTAGGTACTCAAACTCACCTGTCTAAACATTCATAAGAACTTAACATCCTCAGGGGACTCCAACCACTGAAAAAAGCACCTAGGTCCTACTTACCTTCTTCACTGTCAATAAATGGGGGAAAATCATATCCTTTAAAGTTGGAGGAAAAGTCAGAAGACACTACCTCCAAGACCTGTACATCAACCAATATGGTCCAGGAAGCCCAGTGCAGCCACATCCCCACAATCAAATGTTTTTTCCCCTGCATTGAATAAACAATTTACCTTCTGTTCTGCTCACTTTATTATGATTGCCTTAAAATTTGCATGTCCTAAATGCAAACTTTCAATGATCTGAAATATGTGAAAAAGCTAACAGATTTGGTGCTTTTCTGTTTTTGATTTTAGTTACAAAAATGGGAATAAAGAAATTGGATACAGATAATTTTCTTATATTTGCAGAATGCTAGAATTTGGGTACTTGATTGGTTGTAAAGCCAGAAACATTTCATATAGCATATAATTTACACATGAAACCCACTTCTATAAAATGTGGCAATGGCCACTGCTTAGAAGTGACTTTAAAGAGGAAAATAAAGAAATCCATGGAAGAAAATTACTTCAGTTCTTGTAGCCTTAATAATTGTAATGTAACTTAATATGTACTTCAGGGCTTCCCAAATATGTTAGTTTGTATATGATGGAATCAATATGATGAGCTACAGTGCCTTAGGGCTGATCCAGAAAGGGAATTGATATAAGCAAGACAATAATGAATTAAAGAACAAGCACATTATAATTTACTATGTTGTCTGTGCAAATATGCCTAAAGAAAAGTTTAGCTTTAGATAAAGTTTGGAAAATTGCCATCCTAAAATACTGGGCAGATACTCTTTATCAAGCTTAACAATACTGTACTAAATATAGGCCGGGGAGGAGGGAGAGAGAGAGAGAAAGAGAGAGATCTCCTCAGATTACACACAGTATATACATTGAATATACACTGAATAATATACACTGGCATACACTTTGAAATTGAGGCTCTCCTTGAACAGTATCAGAATGTAAGGGAAGCATTGTTTGCACACCAATGTATTATGATGATATATGATGTAGTGAGGTATGAGGAAAAGCTTTGCTTTTCTAGTATCAACCATTATACAAGAAATATATAGCCTGTTCTCATTGCTGTGATATCAGTGTAACGATTATCAGTTTGATGTGCAACTCTAAAAAGATAAGTCACTTGAGAGACTTTGATATTTTTGTGAATATGAATGAATATGAACTAAAGATTAAGCTATTAATGTTTATTCTAATTTATTGATTACAGCTCAGTCCAGGCAGAAATTCAGCTCATGGCTGGCTGGGGAATTCTGGGAGTTGAAGTCCACACTTCTTAAAGTTTCTACTGTTGCGGAACAATGGTGTATACAATCCATTAGGCCAGGGGTGTGAAACTTGTGGCTTTGTTGCGGCATCACATGACATATCAAAACTTCCCCCCCTTCTCTAAACCAGGCATGGGTGTGGCCAGCACATGACACATCTGGGCCATGGGCCACGAGTTTGACAGGCCTGCATTAGGCTTTCTTACCCATTCTTTTGGAAAGAATTCAGGTGACTACAGTAATGTGAAACAGTAGCAATAAAGGCAGAATAGGGATTAGTGATGTGGATGTAATAAAAAGTTGTATATCCCCTAAACAAACACTCCCATCTTGTAACATTTGGCCATACTATCATCTATTCCTGCAGCATTAACATTTTCCAACCTCTTCCTAGCATTCATGATTCTTTTACATTCATTTATTTTTGAACACTAAGAAAAAGCACTTAATCCTATCCTTTAACAGATAATTTTCACTATTTGCAGTGATAAAAATATCACTGCAAATAATGTAATCAAAGAGTGCATGAAACCATGAATGTTAAAAGAGGTAAAAAAAATGAAGAATGGTTTTATGGAAATAAACAATAATATTAGAAGTTGGATAAAATGGGATATACAAGGAGCCTTCGGCATAGTAAATGGAAATAAAAATAAGCATGGTGAAATTATTTGAGATGAAACTGTGAGGGAATGCTGGAAGGAGCACTTTCGAGATTTGTATGGGAATGATAGTGATGTGTTGTTAAAGGGTAGGATGCTCAGTGTGTTGTGCTGGAAATGAATATAAAGGATGACAAAAACAATAAGAATCAGTAATGCTTTGCTGTAATCAGTTATAACTTCTGATCACTCATATAGTTTATTGAGTCTCTTATCTTTTGTCATGCTTTTTATGAGAGTACAGGAATAGCATTATTTTAAAGCATATATTTCAAATGAACATACTTGTTTTTAAGGCATATACACACCTTGATTATTCAATCATGGGTCTTCAAAGGGCCCTATTGCTTTTTCTGTAGTTTCTTATTTTGTTCTTACCTATGCAATCCTACCTAGGTAATCTTATAGTATATATTTTCTCTCTGGATCACATTAATTCAATGTTATACATTGTTTCCTTTAACTCGTATTTGGTTCTTCCATTAACACTGAGTCATAATTTGAAATTAACACCTTTACTTCCCCACATACTTATTTATCATCTGTATTTTATATTCAGGTCACCTTCATTCAGGTCTATTACACCCCTGTAGAAACAAACAAATGTCTACCGGTATTTATCTTTCACTTACTAATGTTATTAATTTATGTTTTATCATATACTCCTCATACATTCCAAGTTACAATTTTTAATGTGTGATGGCTATCACCACATGGATCTATAGATATCATTCTTTATTGCCTAACATGACTTTGATTAATTAAGGTTAATTAAGACTGGACAACCATTTGTCAAAAATGGCAGGGGAGAGCTGCTGGGGGTTTGCAGGGGTTTGGGAGACCCTCTAGCTAAGATTCTGCACAGTTTGGAGAACCCCCAAATCCCACTCCTGGCTGCCCCCGCCCTGCCCTGCCCCCACTCCCAGAAGTCCCCACACAGCCTGTTTTGGATACAGGTAAGTGCAAGGCGCAAATGGAGGCTCAGGGAGGGTGAAAAATGGGCATCCTGGAAGTTCAGGAAGGCCAGAAATGGGCTTGTTTCTGGCTTCCAGAGAACCTGGGGAGGCCATTTTCGCCCTCCTGGAGGCTTGAGGAAAGCCTCTGGAGGGCAGGGAAGGCAAAAACGCCCCACCCCATGGTGCAGGAGGCTGACTAGGCCACACCCACCATGGCCATGCCTATCCAGCAACCAGGCAGAAAACCCGTTGCTAAAATTTTTGAAGCCCACCCCTGTGAAATTATACTAGGGGACCTCCAAGGTCCCTTTCAACTCTATTATTCTAAGTTCTAGGGCTTTTGCATATATATTTTTAGTAAAGGTGTAGAGAGCCTAAGGTGTACCCATATCATACAGTATATAGCATTGCCTGTCAATAGCTTTGGCTTCTCACCCACAAGTGCAACCAAAGGACATTTGCTCCCATTATGCAAACTAGGATCTTGAAACTAGACACTATTTTGTAATCCAACATATTGTTGCCCACATGCCACCAGCTAAGAATTACATGCAACCTGTAGCTACCATTCAGGATACAATTGTTTTGTTTATTCCAGAACTCTTAATCAGACTAGGAAGTACAAAAACCTGGTGTTGGGGTGGTATTTAACCTAATGAATAGTTATGGTATACCTGAAAGGTTGCTTACTGATTTCCAACATATTAGTTGGTTCTGAGTAAAAGACACTGGCTGTGGAGTTTGTACTGTAAATTAAATGTTTACTTTATATCCATGCATATGCTGGAGGATTTTATCCATCTCCTTTACTAATGCCATAATTAGAACTGTTACATAAAATTCTAGTACAGGAAAATTCAGAGCTTCCACATTGTCAGTCAGAAAAATTAAACAGTTTGGAAAAATGCAAACAAAACAACATATTTCCAGAGAAAAGGTAGATGTTAAGACCACAGATGTTAACAGTTGCTTTCAAATAGCTCCTAGCCAAATACTGTTGGTTTTTGTAATGTTTTTGTAAACAGAGATAATGAAATAATTTGCTTAGTAAAGGAGCCAGAAATGAGCACCCTGGGGGAAGTGCTCTTGGGTCACAAAATGTGTTGTGCTGGTGTGCTGCCTGTAGCAACTGTTCACTTCTTTGGATGATATGGAGAGGGAGGGAGGACTCTGCAGGCCAAACTCAAATGACCACTTGTAAAGATGATGCATGGATGGAATAGTACAATATAAATATTACACTTAACAACACAGCTGGGAAGAGGCTGATGAAAATAAGTAGAATTTAGCTGGCCATGAATGGATTAAGTCTAACTGGTTTTAAGGGTTCCAGTTTGATCAAGATCAAGTGACAATTTCTTTCTTATGTTATCCTGGAGCCATTAAGACAGGTCCTTCGGTCCACAAAATTGAGAGGGGATATAAAGTGCCATGTTCTATGGCAGAAATGCAATGATTGGGCAGTATAGGATAAAAGCTTTAATTTTGTAATCTGTTGCACGTTAGCAATAGAAACAGGTAATACTTCTATTACTTGTCTTGGTTTCCATAAGCTATTGTACACATTACTGAGTTGAATAATGTGATATATAAATAATACTAATAATTTTACAAAGCTTTAAAAGGCCTGACTGGTTTCCCAGCATTTTATTTCTTATATAAATCTGAATGAGGATTTAATGGAAAACAAAATTCATGGAAGAGTGGATTTACTGGTCTTATATATCAATATAAGACCTGTAATTGAGTTAATTTCCTTATTCTATTGTTTTCCTTCAAATGTTATAAAATTACCTGATTGCATTTATTTAAGTAAAACATGTTAAATTTTAATAAAGTCTCACTCTCATAGAAAATGACCCCAAGAGGACTTTCCCTTTTGCCATTTTCTCATCTCAATTTTTTAACCTCTTTCTAACCCTCTTTTGCTCCTCTAATTCATGACTATAAAGCTGACCTGAGATAGTGGAGTTTGCCCATCTTCTATCATGAACCAGAATAAGCTAGCTTGAGTTTTTTTTTGTCCACAATTTAAACTAACCCTTCACCCATTTGGTGCCCTCAAATGGCTATGCTGGCTGTCCAAGTCCTAGAAGTCAATCTAATCAAAAGAATTTCCCTGAATTTCCCAAACAAATTAGACTGAAAGTGAGGTCCTCTGATTTGAATAATATTTATTTCCAGTAACAAATATATTTATATTGGGCAATCTACATGGGTTCTGGATTCCTGTAACTTTTCTTTTTTCACATGTATGTGAATAATTTTTTCACATATTTAATGTTTGAAAAAATGTTACTGTAATGTCCTTTAAAAGATCTAGTGTCAGTGAAAATGTAATAAAATTTTATTTTAAAAAAAGATCTAGTGTCAGAATTATTTTTATATACATACAAGTTTCAAAAAAAACAAATAAATAGGAAACCAGCAGATAAAAGTGGACAATGCTTTAAAAGGCCTGCTGTAAATGCTATATTTACCATTTCAAATACACAGTATGTAAAAGAAGGGAATATTATATCAGGGAAAGCATTCACAACTAGAAAGATGCCCTTCTTTTTGATTGGCATCCATTTTACTTCAAACAAAGAATTAACAGAGATAAAAATGTTGGCTGATTGTCTAAGAGTATAGAAAAACAAGTCTACAAAAAAGTTACCTCTTTGGGCCAAAGCTTTTTAGACCTCTGAAAGTAATTTGAACAGGTCCTTTAAAATAATTTCAGAAGTTTACTTTGTTCCCAGCTGGGTGGTTTTAACATGAGAAGTTATTATTCCATTAGGTTAGATCAGTAAAAATACTGGTAGCTGTGTTTTGTACCAAACAAAGTCATACTGTGGGCTGTTCCATGACAGCCCCATGTATAATGCATCAAAACAATCCATTTGGGATGTTAGCATCCTACAGATAATTGTGGCCCAGTGAAGAATACACCGTTTCTGTCCAGCAGAAGCTGTGAAACATGAGATAGTTCTCACACATCTCCTCTGTGTTATATGGAGAGGTTTCATGTTGGTGCCAGCTGTTTGTTACCAGGAAGGATTAATGATGCCAATATGACTACTTTCTGTTATGATACAAAGAAAGTTTGCAGTAATGAACTTTGCAGTGTTGTGCCCTTCATATTCAAACTATTGCAAACAGTTTCCAAGCAGACCAGCAGCCACATGCATCTGCTAACAGATTCTACTATGTCAGAATATACAGAGGATTTATGTATGCTGTAGGCACAATGCTTTTCTGAAATATAGTTCTCTTCATTGCTACTAAATGACAAAATTTTAAAAAAACAACAGCAATTTAGGGGCAATGTGCAATCAATCCTGATTGAAACTGACTTAAAAACTTATTCTCTCAAACATTCATATCTCTGTATACTGTGGAGAACAATATTCATATCACTCCCATCACCAACACTACCATCACTACCACTATCATAAAGAAAACTGAGATATTAAATCAGTCTTCTCCAGCCTGAAGTGCAGCTCCATTCACACTGATGTGAATTCCACATCCACGAGATGTGAAGGTTGTACTGGTTCCTAAAGTCTCAGCATGGAGGAGACTGAACTATGCATTTTGTTCACTTTAATAAACACTGACCATAATCTACATGCTACTAAAACTCTGTAACCTTTAACTGGGTGAAATTATGCATCACAGGACAAAACTAATGTATCCCAAATGTGAAAACTTTCAGAATGAATTAAAAAATCCAGGACCCATGTCTTCAGTGGAATTAAAACTTGCCAAATCTTATAAATCTTATTTTATCACATAAAAATGATCATAAAGCAATTTATGACACATTACAAAATGTCAGAAAATATTTCTTGTGGTCAGCTCTTGATGTTTGACTGTGTCCGTATCATTCAACATGGGCTACTTTTGAGGTAGATGCATCTCTGAAGATTTCCCTGAATTTTTAAGAACTTTTCAAGTACAATAGAAACTCCGCCATTGTTGAAGGAAACTGGTAGGGAAATGTCTCTGAAACTATGACCAGTGGGACACAGGCTGACTGGTGAAGTTTAACAGTGACCAGGCTATGTTAAAGGAAAGAACAAACACTGTAGATGGATAGTAAAGTTAACATTCTGACTTCATTCTGGTTTCTGCCTCAAGTATCCCCTACCTCTGGCACTCCCCCTCCCCCCCCTTTTTTTTTCAAAGGAAGAAAGAGAGACCTTTCCTTCTGGAGCAACATTTTTTAAAAAGAAACAAACAAACAATCTTTTCCCCACTTGGGCCCTCCACCTTCAGCCTCAATTCAAAGCAGAAACAAGCCCACCGGTACTCCAATTTTTCCTATATATAGCATGCCAAACGCAATAAATTAATGAATAAGTAAACAGTAGATCCAGGTTGCATATTTAAGAGTTCTTCTAATCCAGGGACAAGGAGGTGGGGATTCATGGCTTCAAAGCAAGCCCAAGATTCCTAAAGCTTCTGTTCATGGTTACTCATGCAAAGTTTGCGCAGATCAATCAATTCAGCCAGGATTAGAAACAGTGCTACATCTGCACCACACATTAAAGAGAGTCAGGAGATAAAAAGGGCTGGCTACATTATTAGAAGTACCACAATTAATTAAATAGTAGTGGATGTAGTATTAATAATGAGAACATTTTGAAAGGCCCTTTTTATGTTTCTGGATTTATAGGCTTGTATCCATTTGGTGTAAACCCATTATAGCAATGTGCTGGAAAGAAATGCAACAGTAAAAAAATAAAATAATGTGAAAATGATTCTAATCATAATGAGCTATTTAAATTTTTTTTGGTAAGGTAATAAATGCGGTAAGTGTTTATAACTATTATAAGGAATAATAACAACAGTCCAGTGACTAACAAGGAAACCTTCAAAACCACAGGCCAGACAGTTTTATTTTTCTTCCTCTCTTAGCATAAGTGAAGCATAATGAAATTAATCTGATGGAAATTGATTTCACAAATGGTTTTGTCAGAACACTTACAAGTTTGCAGAAATCTAATAAATCCTTAATACATTTTAATAATAATTTTATTAAATCTTTTTGTTGTTGTTGCAAGGAGCTGGTATACATATGCATTTTGGCTTAATTCAGGGCATGTGTAAACCACACACACATGTGTATGCAGGCACATGTGTGCAAAATACGTGTTATCATCTGGCCTTTGAACCAGAAGGGCCAGGAGGTACTTCACTGTACTGCCCTCTAATGGAGATCAGGAATTTCTCATGTTTCCCTGATTTTGAGATGGATGCTATCTTGGGGGATTTGATTTACTAAGTCTTCCTAAAGGTGGCCTGAGCATGGGAATGGGAGTGGGTGAAGATAATGGCACAAAGCTTTCTAGTGGGCACCTCCTTCATCTTTCCTTGAATGAAGTCAGAAAAGAAGTGTTCTCTCTATCCCACTTGAAAGTACCAAACAAACAAACAAACAAACAAGTGTCAGCCAGCCCAGCAGCCAGCCCTGGATAAATTCCTCCCGTTTGGGCTGACTTTGTTCTCTTTTTCTACAAAGATCAAAGGCAGCTGTGGGGTGGAGGGGGAAAGCCCTTAGCCAGAGAAGCTGCCCATTGTTGTGGTGACAAGGCGAGGTCGCAAAGGCGAGTGGCTGCCCCATCGGAAGTGGCTGCCTGGCCGAGGGAGACCCTCCCTCGGCCAGGCATTGTCTCGGAGCTGGCCTACAGTAGAGTCGCCGTGGCAACGCAACCTGCTGCCTGTCGCGCAAAGTTGGAGGCTCTGAAAAGGCGTCAAGAGCCAGTGGCGGAACAATATTTTGATTCATTGGGCGGCAGGAGCGAGACTCACAGCCCCTCTGCCTCAGGCCCATGAATGCTGGCATTGTCCTGGCTTTTCTGAATCTGATTTACCATATCATAACCCCTAGGAAGAAGAAAACATCAATGTCCCTCAAGGAATGGAGATGTTTCTATGGAAAAGCAAAGAATTTTAGGTCACAACAGATCTTCGGGGTGTTTTTTTTAATTTATTAAAAATAAAAAGAGATCAAAGGCAGCACTCCCAGCCATAAAGATACCTTTCTGAATTAAAGATGGACGATGTAGACTACAAAGTGTTTCCTGCCTCCCCTCTCTCACATACACACTCCCTTCTTTGCTGCATCCAGATCCCATTTTCTCTTCTAATGTCACAACTTCATATATAGACAGAGCTTTCAGCATGAGCAGCAATTGCCAATGGGCAGAAAAACTTCTTCTGAAGGAATTTGACTTCATTGCCACTAAGAATCAGGAAGTCAAGAAGAGCCACCAGACACCATTTCATAAGATGCTGATAATGGCAAACAATAAAAAAACAACAGCCACAACTTTGATGGCATATAGGTTCCGGAATTTTGGAATTCTATCCCTCAACAAAGTTTCCATCAAAAACAATTTTGCATTGCCCAATACATGCACATATTAGACTAAACAGTAGCCACATGATGCAGCTGGAACATGGGCAGTTGGGTTAATTCAATAACCTATGTTTTAGTTAATCACTGATTATGATATTGTGGCTCAGTTTATTCCCATAATAAATCAATAGGGCTTATTCCTAAAACAGAGGGCATATTACTGTAATCCCACATAGGTTCTTGTGGAGCCCAATTGTGTAAAACTTTAAGATCGTAACTGGCTTTGGTTACCAACATCACAGGGCAACACTTGGCCGTTGATGAGCTACTGTTCCAAAGAGTTAAGTGCCTGCATTATTTCTCAAATGTCAGACTTTTCATTCCTTGCTGAGCTTTGATTTCAATCAGTGAGTGCTTCACTGTCCCTGTTACCTTTCCCATAATCAGTGATAATCATACTTTGCTAAACTTCCATTTGCAGCTGTAGCATGAGTGGGCTTTGCAGCTATTCCGGATCCCACATACCAGGGCTGCTTTCTTATGCTTGCATTATGAATAGGAGTGCAGTGCCAGCTTTCCCATCCATCACGCATATCAGGACAACCCTTGTCAATGTGCCTCTATTGCAAATACCGGGGCTATGTCACAGCAGGGTGATTTTGCTTTGTTGGCCCTCTGTGCCAATTTTTAGCAGGAGGAGTTCCTTGCCATCTCTCCCCAGGTGTAACCAAGGACTCCAGTTTTTCATTGGATGAAGCCAGGAATGTCCATGCTTGCCCAGAACATAACCAACCTAAAAATAGACATGGGTTACAGTGTAGTTCAGTCTGTGGTTATGAAATCAGAAACAAATGGAATAGAAGGGGGATTTCCTAGCATTGAGCCTGTGTTTCCCCCTTCCACAGGAATGTTTACAACCAACAACCTGCAGCAACATTTATAGGATGTCACAAACATAGGGAATCTGTACCCCATCAATTGCCTCTTCCCATGCTTAGCTTATTTTGGTGTGCTTGGTGACTTCCAATCCTGACTTAATATATCAACTGAGATCAGGTGACCTGAGAGACAGGTTTCTAGACCTCCTAGGTAATATCTTAACTAATCACTTGTCCGGCCATCTTTTTGATATCACTTGATAGAGCCAGTTGGAAAAAAAATTCTACAAACACCAAATGTTTCTAGAGAAGATTTTATAGCTTCAATCAGAGAACAGAAGAATGGTTAAGTTGGTCATTAGGCCACAAAGGAAAATAAAATATGCACATTTGGAATGGAGGCAAAACATCAGTAATTATGCTAGTTTTTAAAATAAGGTAGCACTATTTTTATTCATTGTCCTGAAGTGAAGGATACTGATTGTATTTGCATTATATCCTTACCTGAACGGAACTAAACCAGGTGGCAGATCCTATATGTTTGCCAGTTATAAAGCAGAACACTGGAACAAGGCAAAGGCATATCAGTCTCAAACTATTGCATGTAGTCACCAAGATCCAGTTTTACCTGAGTAAAAAATATTATCATTTTAAAAAAATATCTGGACATAGAGAGCACAGGGAATCATAATCTAATTACTGGACCTAGGTTGTCCCAATACAGTTGGCTTCTGTATAGATACATACCCCATTGTATATATGACTAGACTATATAATCAAATGACATTTGTAACTGTAGAGTATCTACAGAGCAGGACTACTCTTACTGGGCCTATTTTAAGCAACACAAGAAAAGGGTCAAACTTTTGTGCCTTATTTCATGATACATTGGCTAATCCTAACAAAGAAGTCACTGTTAGCTTGTTACCTTAACATGAAATCAAGTGCATCTCTTACCATGTTTTTAAGGAGATCATTAACATTGGGAAGTGGGGATGGAAGTGGGGTTTAGAGTTTTTATACTGTAGATTTTGAATGTTGTAAGCCACCTGTGGTTAACGTGTGTGAGCCGGGTGGCCATATAAACTTATTTAATAAGGAAAGGGGAAGACTGCAATAAAAATATTTTTCAATTTTGATGAACCAACTCTTGTTTCTAAGACCCTTTGGAGCAATATTAGCATTATCTGTAATAAGCTAATATTCTATTGTTGTCTTCTCCAGTCTTATGTTCCCTGTATGTTGGATTATAATTTCCAGAATTCATGTATATTGTCCTCATCGAGACTCTTGGAATTTGTATATTAATATACACAAAGGGCTTTATTAGTTAACATAACATCAAATACTATTCAGAATATTAAATAGTTTTCAAAGCACTTGACGTGTTTCATTTCAGTGACTTGCATTATAACCTTGTAACTGAAGATGAGGGGCAGGAAATGAAATAGCTTTATCAGGGCATTTTTTTCCAGGATAAATTTTATAGCATCTCATATTAATGCACTATTCCTTTAATATTCCTTTGAATATTGTCATTCACATTTTAAACAGTTTATTTTAAATCCCAGGATAGAAGTACAGGTGTTGTGGAAGAGACATAAATGAACTGATTACAAGTATTATACCCACACCTAAGTATTTTTCTGCAAATTTGCTTACATAAAATCAATGATTTGGGCATTTATGAATCCATAGAAAAACATGTCAGATCTTCATCAACACATTGTTTGCTTGAAGAAGGGGGTGAATGGTGGGAGTTGAAGTGAGTGACTTATTCCTGTCCTTGTTGGTTGCTTTGCTGCTTCCTTGCCTCTGTCTTAATGCCCATTAAGGTTTTCAACTCAAATTTCACGCATTATTTTGAGGTAATCACAAAGACCAGGTAATAGCATAGAAAGAGAAAATGAGATTGCAATCCTATACACCTACTGATGTGGGATGAAGATTTTTGATTAGAGACTTGCCTCTACTCAGACTTATTGTGGTGCAGTTACATTTCTTCCCATATGTGTACACTATGTTTATACAATATACTTTTTGAAAGTTTCTGTTAAAGTTCCCTAATCTGCTTAATAGCCTGGATAGCTTTCTTCTACCTAGCACTTTGCAGGTGGCAATTCCCATAATTAACCCTGTGCCACAATTACTCCTGTGCCATAGCCGGGAATACCAAGAGCTGCATTTCCAGAGAGATGACAATTTTCCCATTAGGATGTGCCTGGAGATTCTCAATCATTCCGGTCATGGTTGTCCCAAAGGTGCTTTTCCCAAAGAACAACTGGACCTTTTTTTTTTTCTTTGAAAACATTTCACTTCTCATACAAGAACTGAAAAAGCTTTGTGGATAAGCAGCAAAACATTTTCAAAGTAAAAACCAAGAAAACCCATTGCCTTTGGGAAAAAAAAAATCACGTTTGGGATCCCAATTAGGATATATTAATTTTTTCCCTCCTTTTCTCTTTCTGCTCTTTCTGAACTTTAAAAACTTCATTTGAATTCAGTCCAATTAAATAGACAAGGTCACTACAATCACCTTTCATCTATTTAATAATGTTCATCGTGGAATATGACAAATTTTAGTCCAAGATTCCTCCTTTGGAGAGAAGTCCGAGGTGCCTTCCCAAAGACGCCAAGGAGCCAAGGACCTGTACTTCTGATCGAAAGAAAGAAGTTGAAGAATTAATATAGAGAGCAATTTAAATTTTTCAAACAACCTTCCCCACTTATCCTCCCCCTCCCAAAAAAAAAAAAAAAAAGGGAAGAGAGAAAGCAGATGAATATTATGAGAGTGTCAATTAAATTGTTTGGAAACACTGGGGGGGAAGTGGGGGGAAATAGGCTGGAGCTTCAGGTTAGGAAAAAAGCCAATTAAGGGGGCTTGATCAGCATCTGTATTAGCAACAAGTGCAGCCCAGAGGTCACAAGCAAAACTAAGTAAACAGAGCCGGCAGAAGAGAGAAGCTTTTGTGGCTGCGGTGCAGCTGTCCAGCCTCCTATTGTCCGGGGGAAGATTGGGTGTGAGCGCCCGCTGCCCCCTCGCTAACCCGAAGCACAAAAACAGCTTGGGGATGTTCTGCCCGCATAGGCAACCCCCCAGCCCCTGGTATTTCTTCCTTTCTTTCTTTCTTTCTCTCTCTCTCTTTTTTTCTTCCTTCCCCTGGTCGGACGGCAACAAAAGCCGCCAATAAAACGAATTTTTTAAAAAAGAGGGCGGGGGGAGCAGAAGAACAGAAAAAGAGTCTCCGGTGGGGAAAGAAAAAGCTCTGGGTCATCCCACAAAAGAATAGGAAGTCGAAAGTAGAAATAAACTTGCAGCAAGAATTATCTTGTTTAACAGAGGTACTTCCCCCTCCTCCTTTTTCTCATTTCCCCCTCCCTCTCTTTCCCCTCCACCCCTGGTTCCACTTGTCTTTGTGAAAACTTCTTGAAAGTAGCAGAAGGCGGAATAAGTCCCCCCCCCCTTCACTCATCGACAGTTCAGCCAAAGATTTGATGACTTACTTGAAACTTGGGACACAGCGGAGTGGAGGAGCCCGAGATCGAGAATTTTGATTAATTATCACTCTCCTGTGGGTTCCAATCTAGGCAAACGAATAAACTTTTCAATCAGACCTTTCCTGCATCCCGACTCACGCTTATTCAGAAGTTCAGGAGGCTTTATTTTTTTTAGCAGCTATGCATAAATTAATAACTCATCATCAGTAGCGAAGGGGAAAAAAAACCCCAAATCCAGATGACTTTGAAAATCGTAAAGGGTTTAAAGATGTTAACGGTATAACCTTAAAATATGTTATCGTTTAATATATTAAAATCCAATTTCGTGGGAACATGGTCTAAGGTTCGAACGAGAAAAGATGAGAGAAATATGACAGAACCCAATCTATGTGCTGTTTTCGATATTTGTGGATGGACAAAGAGATCGGATAGATAAATTTAGAATTCACTCAGACCTAACCGCCCAATTTGTCTACGGAGATGCAATTAAGCATTTCAAGTGGTTTAAGAAAACCTTTGCACAGGCTTTGACATAATTTAGACGAAAACAACTGTTAGGTTGTGCTAAGTCGTGTTCGTCAGATACTACCTCTGTTTCTCAGAAAGATTTAGATGCCTAATGTCCTGTTTTCGACTGATGAGACAAGGTTACATTAAACGTTAACTGCCAGAGTCTTTTCCACATCACCAACTCTTTTGAGGGCGGAAAAAAAAGGGAATTCTCAGAACCCTTGCTAATACAGGTAGGGGCGGGGGGGTGCTTTCCCAGTCCTCTGACCTTTCTTTTCATTAGTGTGGACGAAAAGAGAGTCTCCCTATGCATCTAAGTCGAAATGATTCCCAAAGAATTTGAGAAAGAAGAGAACTTCGTTTCAAAGGATTAGTAGACATATTCTGAATCGTATTACAGCTATCTGCTTTATTGCTTTTCTGGGGGAGGGAGGAAAAGAAAAATTGCAGTGCAGTGGGTCTTACTCAGAAGTAAGCCTCTCTTTATTCATTGGTGTTTTTTTTTTTGTCAGCTAACTGTGGGTAGTATAATAGCTTTAAAGCGAAAAATCTGGCCGTAAATTCCAACATATTCAAAAGAGTTTAGTTTGAGGGAACACATCCAGGTTTGTACGTGTTTCCCCCCCTATTTAGGTGTCTGTCCTGTGATCTGGCCAAGTTCATTCCACTTCCCCCTTTGCACAACTCCCCAGCAGAACTCTGAGAAAATTGAATGACCAAGTTGGTACCCCTCCCTTGATATCTAGGAGAAAAACTCTTACTTTAGTCCCACGCTCGGACAATTAAAAGTTTCTTTTACATGGAACCTAAAGTTGATGGAGTTCCCGTAACGAAACTTAAAGCAGTGACTGACATAACAAGCAAACATAAACAAACAAACTGCCATTAAAACAACTGAAATTGGGAGGACATCGTACTAGGAACTAATTGAGCTAGATCCAAAAGTTACTTTGCCTGGAAAAAAACAGAATGTTGTTCGGTGAGGCAGAAGTCACTTTTTGTCTACTATAGGAATAAAACCCTTTAAAACCTGGGAGTAAGCCACAGAAGATTGACTCCTGAGTCAGCATGAAAAGGTGGCTTAGCATGAGCTAAGGCTGCCTAGAATAGGAGTCTTTGGGTTTTAATACTAAAGCAATTTCGAACGAACCGCCTCTCAAAATATATTAAACGTCTCTCAAAATATCTTTGGGATTGAAAAGTTAAGTGAAAAGACATGCAAGTCCAGTGATCCCTAACTCCTAATATTCTTCCAAAAATGCTTGAGAGAAAGCATCCTGCTCTTTCAAACTGGCAGAGATGTCTGCTTAACTTCTTAGTTAATAACTTCCTTTCCCTCTTGAGCTGTTTCCTACTCTCGCACTCCCTTCTTGCTTTTTGCTCCCACTTATTATTTTTTTAAGTGAATCTTTTAAAAACGACTAAGAGCTGTTGAGTTTTGGTTGGCTGATACTTTAGACTATTGCATATACGGACACCCATACGAACAAACTTCCCTCTCGCTCGCCCCCCAACCCGTCGCCTGTAACGTCAGAGAAAAAAAACAAAAAACCAAAAACTTGAGGCATCCGGTCCCTCGTGCCGCGCTTTTGCCTTTGAAGTCCTTGCCTCCCCCAAAGCTCAGCTTTTTAAATAGGACAAGTTTGGTGAAAATGATGGATAGCTTCGTTTCAAGCCCCTTCTCAGGCTTTTCAGATCTCACATACTGGAGACGGGCTTCCCCGGGCGCACAGCGACGCCTCTACTCCCACCTCCAATTCAGGAGGAATTTTTGCCATTTTATTTTTTTAAAAAAATATGCCGCCGCTGTCTTCGAAAGTTAGTCCCAATTATTATGTTAATGATTGGACCCAGACGCTGGGGACGGCTTTTTGACTGATCCACTATTGTCTGCGTTCCCGCACTAATCCATAGTTTCTTTACCGTGATTTATTGAATAAGCTACCATTGTGGAATTCACACAACCTGTTATACCTAAACCAAATAAGCTTAATCATGGATTAGAGAGCTGAGTAAATTAGTGACTAATTTAAGTGTGGTTGTTTTCAGTAGGTTTAACTAGTAAGGTTAATTCTGGATACAATCTAAAGGTTAGGGCATATATAACTGCAACCAGACAGCTGAGCCATTGTCCTTTTGCTAGAATTTAAATGCATATTTGTAAACAATTTTCCAAATCCCGGAAATGTGGGTTGATCTCTAAAGACCCTCAAACTTTAGCTAATTCTTTACCTTCCTTTTCAATCATGCAACTAACATTGCATTATGTGATCTGAAGGGTAGAGTGTAAAATTTGGTGTTTACTTAATTTATTTCTAAAAAAATGACACTATTCACAAAAAAATTAATATCATTGTCTCTATTAAAGTATGCATTATATTACATGTTTATGCAAGATGTAGGTGCGTGTGTTTGGGGGGTCTTCTTGAACGTAACAGTGTCCTTAATGTCATTTAACTTTGGTCAGCTCATGCCTCCAGTTGTCTAGAAGCAATAGAACAAGTATCCGAGTAAGAATATATTTGGATTCCTAGTGTAAGTAGGCCAGTGTTTTAGTATTCAACTTAATTCGGATTGTAGACTGAGCTAAATTCTTCCCAGTTGGATAAAAGACATGGAAACGTTTCTTGCCAGTTTGGTTTCATTATTGCATGGGCTAGTAATGGAATTAGCATTGCTTCCCCCTCCTTACCTCTTAATCACTATATTGTTATTTCATTTAAAGCCTTGTTTGTAACAGTTTCTTAGAGAAATGTCGTGCAGGTAGAATGGAAGTGTAATAATCTGCTTTCATTATATGCCATCAGTGAATGGTGGGATTGCTAACTAGAAGGAAAAAACTGCTAAATTTACTGAGATTCCCACTTTTTAAATGGCAATGTTCTTATATTGCCCTAAATGAAGACTTTCCCCCTCCTCTTCTCCACATGGGCACTAGCAAATCCAGTTTTTCCTGCAGTGTTCCTGATGAACACACAGATATTAGAGGCTGAGTGGCCATGATCAGTCAAATAGTGGATAAAGCTATTTCATACCAGCTTTCCCCTGACCTTAGATGAACTTGGATCAATGACCAGAGAAGTCTTAGGACACCTTAAACCCACGCATAGTCCAGCTCACTTGGATCCAGACCAAGTTCATTGTTTTTCTCTGAAATTAATCTCTTCCTTCCATTCACTTTTCTCAGCCTAAAATGAAGTCTCGACAGTAACAGCAGAATTCTAAATATTTTCATGCAGCTCCTAGGCAGTCTTGTGGCTATCTCACAAAATTAAGCAGGGATTGATATGGTTAATACTTAAATGGGAAACCACAAGGCAGTACTACAGTAGTAATCTAGATAAAATCCACCCTGGTAGAATGGAAAAACATTTTGCAGAGTTGGATGGAGTGCGTGACTGTAACACATTTAATGAAATAATAGAAAATGATGTTTCAATTGCTGCCAAAAAATTACATGAAACCACCAGGAGTCCAGTATGACCAGAAGGAGATTTTCTTTAATGCATATTTTTGCTCTCTGCCAGACCCAGGTGCCTATGTACAGTGCCAATATCAGTCACAAAGACAGTCCTCTATTGCCATAACAACCATGACTGGCTGACTCTCTAAGAAGGTACAACCATGAGTGACGAAAAGCCACAGATTGGCACCTGGCTAGCTGGTAAAGCGACTTTTGCTCCTGCTGATTAGATATTATCTAATCACTAATCACACCCAGAACTGGCTGAAATGGCTGAACCAGGTGGTCACTGCTCTGGCTTCTACACTCTTAAGACAATTTGGCTGATGAAAGACTCCTGAAGAAACTAGAAATTATGGTTTTTCTTCTTAGGACACATTGGTTAGTCCTAAAAGAGCAGTGGCTATCCCAGCCCTGGATTTTGCATTGGCTCACACAGTTAAATATCCAAATAAAGTGAGTAGAAGTCCATCAACAGGTGGGTAACCTACTTCAAATGTTACCACCTTCAACGGAGCTTTAGGGAATTGACAAGAGCAGTTTGCTGCCTGTGCAACCGTGACAAACCTGGCCTTTAAAAACAACAACAAACCAAACTTAATTAAGTCTAATTGTGTTACTTTTGTTCTCCTGAATGGATGGCGGGCTGGAGCAATTAGAATCATTCGATCAAATGCTTGCTTCTCTTGAAGGAGGGGAGGCCTCCTGGAGAAAAAGTCTTAGCATGCTATTTTCCCCAGAAAAACGGGAACATTCTCAGCCAAAGGCCTTGGCCTTGGCCTGCTGATCTGGAAGGAGATTCAGTACAAATCCTTCTGGTTCCTGCAGAATGAGCAGGCACCCCCCCCCAACTCTTCATACATTCACAAAAAGAAGGAAGAGTGCTGGAGCCATTTCTAAAAACAAAAACAGAACTTTAGATCTCTTGCTAAGGCTGATGTTTTATGGCATGCTTGGAGTGGGAGGGTTTGAGGGCAGGATAATGGTTCTATTTCATTTAAAAGTGCTTCCCTTCCAAGTAAGCTGTCTGGGATGACCTTGGGGGAAATTGGATTTGAGACTTGACTCCGTATAGATATTGCAGTAGTGTAGCCCCATCAAACAGGTCCTAGCCTTGCTCCACTGCAAAACTATGAAGAATGAGAAGAAGTTGCTATATACGTAGCTCAGGTTATTTTGTATTCTTGATGCTAATCCATGCTGTCCAGTCAAAGCAAAGCATTTTGTACTCAGTAGCTCTTACCTAAACCTTAAGATATATGCATAACCTTACTTTGAGACAGAATGATTCCACCATTTGTTTATTCAAAAATTTCAGACTAATTTTCCTAAGCGAGTAAATTTTTTCAAGGCTGGCAGCTTTAGGTTCCTGATTTGACTGGGATTTTCTTCAGTTTTCCTGATCTGGGTGTGTAGAGCACAAATACAGATGGCATTGTTAATACCAACACATTGCAAATATACTAAAGAAATTGCATGCATGCATATCTTACATTCATAACATAGATCAACAATAAAGTAAAAAATGGAAATGAAAAAAATAATAATAATCACAAGGAGTGGTAATAGTCACACACAATATGCTACAGTTACAGTTTACAAGAATTGGCCTCACACATCACACTAGAAAACCAACTAAAGTATACTTTAGTGTGTGATTTGACAATTTTGGTTTGCCATGTTGTGTGAGTTCAGACCATAAGCCAGCTATCCCCAGTCTGGTGCCTTCCAGATATGCTAAACTATTCGTCTGGTTGAGAACCATGGATCTTGTAGTCCAACATACTGTGAGAGCATCAAGCTGAATAAAGACCCTATAACTGCAAAACAAAATACTTATTTCTTAAAACCATGTTAATGGTTTAAAGTTTTGGTCTGATTAATAGACTTCAGTGAACTGCAGTTACTCCAGTTTAGCCAAATCTAGTATGGGGCATGGATCCAGTAATTGTGGTGTGTTCAAATTGTATCAACATTAATTCAGGCTCAGTAATCACTTTAAAGTAAAAAAAAAAAAAATGATCAGGGAGGCGGATGTGGCCCAATATTATCTTTTGCAAAAACAAAGCTGACATCTTATATGTAAACAAACTTTTCTTTTGATTAGTCATTCAGGAGAACAAAAACAAAAAATGTTATGGGCAAAATCTGTCCATTTCTAAGCCTTAAGCAGCCCCTTCCTAAACCTGCCCAGTCAAAACCTCAGTGGTCTTGTTTCCAGGAAAATATGCTTGGTGTGTGTGTGTGTGTGTGTTTGATTTCGATGGGAGGAACCAATTAAACGTGTTTCCTTCAGCCCCCCGAAATCCTTGGCAGATCCGAGTGGCTTGTTCCCAAGATGCCCTGGCAAAAGACTGCTTTTCAATCAAACCTACCCTTGATGAAACTGAAGGAGAGGGAATTCTTAAATCTTTGAATGAATCTTTTTTCTTTTAAATCTCCTGAGCGGGATAGCCCCTCCCGTCTGCCCCGTCCCCATGACCCTTGGCAATCCTGTGTGTTCATATTTACTCGGAAATAAATCACACTGTGCGCATGGACCAAGCTGGCAGCTTTCCCTCGGAAGCGCTCCAGCTTTCGAGAAGACCTTATACAGTAGTAAGGTGGAACAAAGTTAGGAGTGAAGCCAATAAGCTCTTGAAAGGAGAAGGCTCGGAGTTGACCTCATCTCAACTAGCTTGCTTTTGGTCACAGCCTCCTCGCGGCTAACGTGGCTTCTACTTTTCTCGCGCTTCCCGGAGCGGCCGGCTGTAAGAAATGCGTGGAAATAAATCAATACGCCTCTCCCTCCACCCTCAAACGCTTAATTTCTTCGCGGCTGTCTTCGGTCTGCGCTCCTTTGGCGCGCCAGTGATGGGGAGTCCATCGGTCTGCGAATGCAAATTTGGTCTGGAGTCTAGACTCTAGGGCCGTCCCCAGCACCCCAAACGCGAAGGTTTGCGTGGCTATAGTTAAGAGAGAGGGAAAGGGGGAGAGAGAGAGAGAGAGAAAAGAGGGGGCGAGAGAAAGTTTGGCTAAAGCACTTCGGAGAGATCTCTCTCATGAAAGTGATAATCGGGGTTGATCACGAGAAAGGCATAACTCGCTACCTCTCGTTTTCTTGGAATCTTTATTGCCCTTTGAGGAAAGTGAAAGGAAAGAAATGGGCTGTCTGAAGTATTAGTTTTTTTGCTTTTTTTCCCGGAGAGCGCAGCGCGGGCTAAATTGTAGGAAAGACCCTCCGGCAACGTTTGTTTAATGCCGCCGCCGCCGCCGCCTCCATCGCCCCTCTTTAATCCGGCTTCGCTGAACCCTTAACTTGGACCCTACGTGGTTTCTCCCTCCTCCTCGCGCTGTATATGCGGAACAGCATAAAGGAAATCACCCGGAAAGAAAGAAAGAAAGAAAGAAAGAAAGAAAGAAAGAAAGAAAGAAAGAAAGAAAGAAAGAAAGAAAGAAAGAAGTTAGTTTCTATGTGGTCTTGCCAAGCCGGAACTTCTTCCTGCCCACCTATTTTTCTTGCCATCTTGGCTGCAGCTTCAAAGAAGTCCGGATCTCGCCCTTCCCCAAGCTTTAGCCTGTCCACCAACGAGAAGCAGCCGCGTTTAGACTTGAACTCGGTTGGTTTAAAGTTCGGATCAGGCCATTTCCAAGCCTTTCTCTTAATGGCTCTGACAACCATCTGAAGCATTGTGAGAAAAGTTGGCGAACTCCTTTCCGTGAACCATTTGGCAAAAGTGAGTTAGGATCGGAGCTGCCTTTCCCGATCCCATCAAAATAGGCCAAATTTTGCGACTCTAGACTGGAGGATGGTTCGCTGAGCTCAATACTTTACTCCAGCCTGATCAAGGTTTAAATCAACCTGCTGCGGGACTATCTTTTTGGTTCCCTCTGTGTCACTGAGATGTGCTTAGGATGCACATTTAAAATTCCCGAATTGGAGACACGATCCTGAACATGGCTAATTAGAATCACACCTACTTAAAGTTATGTGGATAATGTGCGATAATGTGAATAATACAATATTGTTCTTGCAACACAACCCCCTTTTCCCAGTCACTGGGGGGTCTGGATGAGGATTTCTTAATTTTTGTGTCGACCCTTCCCAAAGAATATAATACAGCAATTAAAACAAAAGCAGTTCATTTCCCAAAGTCAGATTTTGGTTAGATAAAAAAGGTTTATTTGCAAGTAATGAATTAGTTCACATGTATATTCAGGGAAGCATTGGGGATAAAATACTATGCTCAGTGGTTCAAATGTTGGACTAGACTAGAGCACAAAGCCATTGCAAAAACTGCACCAAATATCTAAATTCACTGGGTGATCTTGGTCCAGTTAATGTTCGTCAATCCAAACCTCCTTATTCCTTGCTGTTGTAGGTCTAAACTCTAAGCCACTTTGTGTTTTCACAAGAAAGGTAGGATCCATGTCCTTATAAGAAGAATGCAACTCACACAATAGTGCAAATATTTTCCACGTTAATAAGTCCTGGTTCACATAAAAAAATTCAACTAACCTGTATGATCAGGACATTTACCAGTAAGTGTAAGACACTTTTCCCAAGGCTAAATGTTAGTCCGCACTTGAACTGACAGAAAATCATACTGGTATAAAATGCTTCTGTCTCATTTGCCAATCCCTAATCTGTCTCTAATGATGCAGATTCAAGTTACCTGATCTCCCTCCAAAATAATTGATGACAAACCTAATGCAGACTTGAAGCTGATCTTGGACAGTAAGGGTGGGGGGCTAACATCTATACAACTAGAAATAATTTAAATCTGTCTTGCTTAAAGCAGCTGAGCCTGGGGATGAGATGATGGACACAGGACAGGAAGAAAAATCTGAGTATATTTGTGTCCTGGTTAAGGGCAAATGGAGGAAATCTCTAAGCAACATTCCCTTCCAGGTCATCTACCTTGTTTGAATTATGTGAATCATAAACAGAACTTCTATTTTGTGCATCACATGATGAAAACTTGGACAGGCACAACATATAAATATGAGTGCAATAACTCCTCCTAAATTTACAACAGCATTTATTATAGCATTATTGGTTTCAATGGGTCTTTTGCATAAGCTGATGTCCTGGAGAATAGAGACAGCCTACTAGAAATTAAATGGGACTCCAAAATAAGAAGAGGACAAAAACTATGGTATATGCAGGGAGCTGTAGTTTAATATAGTGTTCACAATAAGGTTTTGAAAGTTACATGCATTTCTATTAATTTTTTCCTGTATTATTTCAATCCCAACAAAATGTACATGCATCAGCAGTCCATTTCAGTCTCTGAGCTGCAGGCTCTATTGTGTTTTATAGTGTGTTTTGTATGGATGTTATAAGCTGTTCAGAGTCACTTGTAAGATAGGTAGCCATATAAATTGAAATTGAAATAAATATTTTTTCCAACTTGTGAAAGTTTCCTGGAAAATATGGTAGGCTTCCTAAAGTAAGTGTTATCAACATGCTTAGAAATAAGTTCCATTACTGTTTCAATCTCACTTCCAAGTTCAGTGGTCTGAATTTTTTTAATGCATTGATACTTAAGGCACTCTGCATATGTTAGGAAACTTGAAATCAGTCACTTCCTACTAGCATTTTCCTATGCATAACAAAGACTGGATTTGCATATCAGACTAAGCCATAAGGTGACTTGATTGATTTTGATTTAGCCTGTGTGCAAATTTTGATTGTGTGGTTTAAACCATCTTTTATAGTTTACTGTATTGGGAAAATTCAATTATAATCCATGGTAAAGTCCATAAATCATGATTTAGGGCAATTTGTGAACCTAATAAAAGAATCTTGTGGCAAACCAATGTATTATGACAGAAACTTTAGTGGATTATAGTTGATGTTTGAAGGTGCTATGAGATAATTTGGGGGTTAGCTTGGCGGTTTAAATTGTGGAATTTTAATTGTGATTTTAAAAAAAATGTTGTATGCCTCCTATAGTCGCTGTGTGTGAGTTGGGCAGCTATATACATTAGTTTAATGAAAAATAAATCAATAAATTTGCAGTCCCAAGCTAACATGATCAATCCTTTTGAATCCCACAATATGTATGTCTATTCAGAAATAAAACCCATTATGATCAGTGGGGTTTCCTTCCAGCTAAGTAGCTGTAGAGCTGCATTTTAAATCCAATCTAGCGGGTTCATAATTCTTGAATGCAGATGGAGACTTTTAAAGATAATATGACAACTGTAATGTTAACTAAGAACTTTAATTCAAATTTATAATGTTGGATTGTAGCAGAGGAAATACATTTTGATTATTGAATCACCCATTCTTATTTGACTACTAGAATCACTACTGCTAGTAAGTTGTTGACATTGCTGTTTTATACACCACAGCTGTGTGTAGGTACATTCTTCTTGTGTTTACAGAATTACAACATGACATCTCAGCCCAGAGGAGTTTTCAATAAAAAAAAAGTCAACACAGAAAGGGAGCAAGATGGAAATATGGGTATCAGGGGAAGAATGTAATTTCAGTTCAGTTACGCCTACTTGAGCTGAGGCTGCATTCCTATGCCCCCTTCCCTGGTAGGAAGCTCCATTGGGCCACAGTAGGATAAACTTTCTGAATAAACATGAAAGGGTTGGGTTGTTATTTTCAGTAGGGAATGAATGCTAAAGACTGCATGGGAATGACTTGGTTACATAGCTATTTACCGAGTTACTATTGGAAGACCAATTGTTAATTGCTCATGCGTAATACCACCAATGACACCAACAATATCAATACCAGGACCTTAGATTAGGAATATCAAGACAATCCACATGAAATCGAAATGACAGAGTTGACCTCCAATCACTTATTTAGAAGGCACCCCTGAAACTGCTAATTCAGGATCAGTGACCTCTAGTTAATTGGATGTTATTGCTGGGTAATAGGTATAAGGCTGTAATTGTACACTTCAAGTGCAAGTATTGTAGGATAGAAGAATTAGTAGGAAGCAATGCATTCTTCACAGGTGCTTCAGGTGCACATGGATATGGAAAATACATTAAAAGCCAAACTAAAATGTCCATCTTCCATTCTGACATGTGGTTCCTAAACTCATGAAAATACATAGAATACTCTTTCTAATCAGGTGGTGTCCACATGTGTTGAGTTACAAGTTTCATAATATGTATAGCCACTGGAGTCATATTTTATCCCATCTGGGAAAAATTGTCACAGTAGTTTGTTCCAAAATACCAGTTTTCTGAGATGGATGCTAATGTCATATGACCTTTCTTGGCTAAGTTCATATATTAAACTAAGGCATAATACAGTAATAGGATGTTTTGGGGATTTAGTCTTGCAGTTAGTTTATGGCTTAGTTCCAACTTAACCTCAGCATAATCGTGACCTAACAACACTAAGTTTCCCCTTATCTCACAACACACTGCCTTAATTCATCCTTGGCTCATAAGTGCAACCATTTAAGGTCAATATTAGGGATGACAATATACAAATCTTTCCTTCTTTCACTAACACTATCCTACTAAAACTTGCAGAGTTTTAAAATCTGCAATGCTTTAACTTGGAGATAAAATCAGCTGACTATGGTGGAAACAATGAAAAAATGAGATTGGGGAGAAACAAGCATGCCCTTTCACCCCTGGTGATTTGCCAGCTTCTCCTGCCATTATTTGCAATCCCAGAATATTTGCTTATTTGGAAGTTCCACTTCAAATTTCTGTCTGTGTTGGACACAAATAATTCTTCCTGATACATCAGCAATGGACTCCAATTGAAAACTGGAGATTAATCCAAGTTCTAAATGTCCTACTTGGACAACCTTCCAAAAAGGCAGCAAATGAGCTCCTTGTTGAAAAAATAACAACACGATGTGTATTACTGTAATAGGTCTACACATTTATAGTGCTGTTATATGCAGTCTACAAAAGCTTGGGTTGTATCAATACATTACTTAAAATATTTCTAAGGGCAATGTTGTTTTATCTACTATGGAAGCCAGCCATGGCTGTATGAAGCCAGCCACTGGCTTAAAGCTTGGTTAAGATCAAGACATTGCCTTTCCAGTTAATTTGAGAGCTGTTGTTGTTTTGAAATCAAATGAAGATACCATGCTTTTTCTTTGCACTCTATTCCTGGCATGGTCTCAAGGACTTCTTTGACTGACATAATTTTGAGTTCTCTGCTGGTAATTTGGCTGGAGATTATTATAGGGGGTGTATTTTCCCAGTCAACCAAGTGATTTGAAGTATGAAGTACTGAGTTTTTGTCAACCACACTCAGCAATGCCAATGCAGGCTGATGTTGATTCTATCTTTTTCTCACCACACACAAGTGGTTGATTATTGTAGCATGTTTTGGGGCCACAAAGCATCTGGAACAGAAGCTTAGAGGGAATTGGGACAGTGAGAGTTATAGACACTGAGTGATGGACAGTAGGGAATGAACTAAGTTAAAAGAGGCATGCTACCTTGTAGCACTGTATCCTTCAGACAGGAGAAACGGAAGCACCAATAGTTCCTCAGGGTTAGATATGCAAATGATCTCAGTTCAAACCCTGCTATTTGCATCCAATTTAGTTTTGATCCTGGGTCTGAAGTTCTGGACAAACTCTGCTTAAGAATATACCAGTTGAAATAATAGCTGCCTAAGGCTAAATAAGAACAGCTAGGAAGCTAATCTGGGGTGTACATGCTTATGTATACACATACATATGCCATTACTGTCAAAGTCCATGTGAGCAGATAGATTGTTAAATTTCTTCTAACCTGAATTGCTAGCTTTTGTTTATGTTCTGCTTTTACTTCAACAACTTCAGATATTGCGGCTTTGCTCCGCATATGGAAGGCTTCTCACTGGGTGGTCGAATGCATCAAGAAAGACACCAACGCCAGTTCTATCTTGGGTGAGCTGCCCCGATCAGAGTTAGGGGAACTCTTTTTATTAAGAACATACAAAAGAGGTGAGCTCCATCCAATCATTATGTTACATGCGTAGGAATGTTAGTGGATGTATAGTATCTTCCAATCACAATGCCATGGTCAATTTAAACTAGCAAACCAATGCCTGCATTTCAGTTAACTGCCCTTGTGACGTGTTAATGGCCTTGTTCCTAGTACCTGCTTTCAGCCTACGTGAGACCTGGCATGTACTGGAACTATTGAGGTTGCTCACGTGAGGCTTGGCACACAATGGAATTGGCCCATTACAGCAAGATATAGTAAATCAGGGGGATTCAACCATGGCAACTTTAAGACCTGTGGACTTCAATTCCCAGAATTCCCCAGCCATGCATATGACAGTTCATCATTAGCATTCCTTTTCTTAGGAGTTAAAGGTCATAGCCTCAGTGCTCAAGCTTTGCCTAAGCCAGTTTAGGCCCTAAGGCTAAGCTATAAGGTAAGCTTAGTGAGAGGGAGTGGCTGGCGCATCTCATTCAGA
The DNA here is from genome assembly GCF_049901735.1 of Notechis scutatus. Lineage (NCBI taxonomy): Eukaryota > Metazoa > Chordata > Lepidosauria > Squamata > Elapidae > Notechis > Notechis scutatus. Next base: position 140,788,823 of record NC_142012.1, on the reverse strand, counting down.
ATTTCTATGGCTTCCTTGTTCTAGTCAAGCCCCTTAACCACTACACCACATATGAGGAACAACACAGGTTGATTTCCAGCAGGATCATCAGCAACATTTTAAATAGACAGCTGATCAATGTTTTCCAGCCAATATGGGAGTAGCTCTAAGTTAATTTTGAGGAAAACATCAATTCATCTCCATTTCCCCCCCATGAGTTATAGCACTTTTATTTGTAATGTTGTATTTATTAGAGAGAAGGTTACATGAGAAGAATTCCAGTGAGTACTTTAAATTAGAAACAATTTATAATGACAAAAAATAACTTTTCTTGGGCTGCTATGAGGGGTCTGGAAACTTGCAGCTTTGGTAAAACCAACTGTCACTAGACTTCTTATCAGCTGAAAACTTCTGCATTATTACTTGAAGTAAATTTTATTGGGTTTTAGGAACTTTTCTCGAAGTAACAATATAGTTCAGCCCTACATATTAACTTGAGAGAAAGCTTTAACGGGACAGGGATTTTTTTTTTTTTAGTACATGTTTTTCTCCCCCAGGTTTGAATATTTCAATGATCCTTCCCAGGAGCAGCAGTTGATACCGGGTGGAATGAGCAGGTGGGGAAAGGCAAGTTGTGTGAAGCCAACCAATCATGATTTTTTCAAACGGGGGAGGGGGGGAAGTAATCTAGTTTTTTCCTTGCCCTGTCCGGTTAGCGTCGGTTCAATATAGGGTGCGAGTCCCAACATTTTGATTCCTCCAGCAACCAGCGTTTTCAGGGAGGACGAAGGCAGCCGCTCTGCCTCTTCCAGCAGCGCAGAATTCACCATTTCCCCACCGACTTGGCTTCCGAACAGCTCAGCGAATCACTTTTAGCACCCCGGTTTATTCCGCCAGGGACCCGGCTAATTAGAGCGGCTCCCGGGACCCTCCTCCGTCTCCCTTCCCAAGGATCGTTGCGGTGCTTACCTGTCGAGCCCCAGCGCAACTAACAGATTAATAATAATGCGTGGCCCCGGGGTTGGAAAGGCCGCGCGTTCCGGAGAAAAACGTCGCTCCACGGAGCGCATCAATATTCCGCCACTCCAAGCTACGGGGCGTCGTGGAAACAAAGGCGAGCGCTCCGAGACGCTCATTACCCTACTTTTTCGCCGAGCTGATGCCAACTTTTTTTAGGAAGGGGAGAAAGAAACGAAGGCGAAGGCTGGTAGTTGAGGTGACCCTACTAGATGCCGGTCTGAATCCCCATTCTGGTTGGTTTGGCTTTGTAAAGGATTCTAGCTGGGGGTTTTCAATGGTGGGGGTCTGAATTTTCTAATTTCTCCCAATAGACTTGTGCGAAGGAGAAGGAGAGAGGGAGGGAAGGAGAGAGAGACAAAGGGAGAGAGAGAGAGAGAGAGAGAGAGAGAGAGAGAGAGAGACTTAACAAAGACTGTCATCTGATTCTATCTCACTCTTTATAGCACTACTTTTGTAGGCACTGTCACATAGTAGTGACCTCATCTGATCCTCAGCCCATGATTTAAGCAGCCTTTTATTAGCAGAAGAAAAATAGTTTATCCTTCTACACCCTGAAGGATTTAGATCCTGAAGTTTCAAGGTGTCTAAGCTATACGGTGCTTTACCATGGCACTGAAAACAGATGCTTAGTTGCAGCTGTGAGAGGAGGCCAGGGATGTCTCAGGGGGTGGTTAAAAAAGTCAAAATAGAAGTCACAACAGTGATTTTATTTTTTAATAATAAAAAAGGCAGAGCTTTGATTGCAGCACAGCTATCACTTTGATTTTATTTTTTACACCACATCTTGCGGACACCCCAACTGGAGGCATATCTTGGGGTGTTGCAGGTTCTGGCAAATACACTCTTTCTTTAGTTTTTGGGAACTCTTGAGGACAGTCATTTTGCCTTAATTGTCCCAAATGTTCCAGACACATCTTATTGATGATATAAAATGGTAATGGGAGCTCAAGAATGCAATCTGTGCACTGAAATGGATAAACTTACTCTAAAATTAAAGGAAATGAAGACTCAAAAGTACTATACAGTGTGGGAAAACTGGATAAATGGATAAACGACAGAAATAAGTGAAATAAATAAGGAAGGAATAGTCTAAAAAGGATAAATGTATGAGAATAACCAGAAATATGAAATATATATTGGAATAATAATAAGGATATAAGCACCATCAAAATAATTTGTAATGTTTATGTTTTGATACTATTTTCCATTTTAATGAGTTGTATTGTTTTTTGTATATATTCTTTTTAAATGTTTAATAAAGGTTTTTTTTTTTTAAAAAAGAATGCAATCTGCATGATGCAAACCCAGAATTTTTGTAGGAGAAGAGTTTTAAAGATGTTTTCTGTTAGAGTTACTGTTAATGTTAGAGACTTCTTTCCCTCTCCTGGTCTTTCTTGACAGGTGGCCTTAGACAGGAAGAGAAAATTAGCTTAGAACTCAGACTGAAACCTTTGGACTATTTTAAAACAAAAACAAAAAATAACTTGCTCTCCTTTTTAAAGCGGAATCTGGCCCATTTTCGGAATTAGTTTGAAAATGTCATGCAAGCAATCATTTACAAAATTGCTCAAAAGAAAAGAAAAACAGATTTGCCCTGTGCTGAAATAGGCTGTGTGTCAGAAAACCCAGTGGGAGACAGCTGTGCAAGTACAGCACCTGAGGAATTGCATGACAGGTCATCAGTTAAAGGACTTGGGGTATTGAGGAAAAAAATGTCAAAAATTCTGAATTGGGAGAAAATTGTAGACCTTTGTTACTGTTATTAATAAGCACAACTTTTTATAATTGCTTAATAAAGTACAACATTCTGTTTCCTATATTGCCAAAACTTTGCTTCCTCAAGCTACTTTGTTGAGAGTCACTGCTGGCCACAATGCTACAAGAATAGAATAGAATAGAATAGAATAGAATAGAATAGAGAATAGTATAGAATAGAATAAAATAGAATATAGAATAGAAAAGAATAGAATAGAATATAGAATAGTATAGAATAGAATAGTATAGAATAGAATAAAATAGAATATAGAATAGAAAAGAATAGAATAGAATATAATAGAATATAGAATAGTATAGAATAGAATAGTATAGAATATAGAATAGAACATAAAAGAATAGAATAGAATATAGAATTGTATAGAATAGTATAAAATAGTATAGAATAGTATAGAATATAGCATAGCATAGCATAGCATAGCATAGCATAGCATAGAATAGCCTTCTGGCATTGGGGCTGACTCAGTCCATCTCAAAGCTCCAGCCCCAGAAACTTTCCAGGTTGACAACCTTCTGGACCAAGTTCTTGCTTTTATGGAGTTGTTTGTAGTTAGTGATGCTGTCATCTTCATTCCAGGAAGATGCCCTTAGCTGGAATCTTCCCTTTTAACCCTGATATGTGAAGGAGATGATGGTAGTGAGGATAATAAAGAGGAACAGATACTCTATTGCAATAATTCCAGACACTGAAGTTGGATTTTTTTAAAAATAGTGTGGTTATTAGGAAAACCAGTCACTTCTACCTTAGGAGTTAAATAGAAAATACAATGGATAATTTCAGATCAACTTTATGGGGAAAAGGAAGAAATGTGAAGTTTTCTTTTTCAAATTTAAGTAAACACATGCATGAAAAAAGGAGAATAAAGTGAATCTCTACACTGCTGCTATAATCATAAGCAGTGCCTTACAGAAAATCTTCCTCAGAGAAATTCAGTAAAAGAAATAAAAACTTGGGTAGATCATAAGATGGGAAGAGGTGCCAAGCTGCATCAAAGAGACACAAGGACTAAGCATTGATACAGGCAATAGCTATCAGAGAGCATCAATATCAAACTTAACCTGCACAGAAAATAAAAACAACAAAACAGTTGCAATGCTATCTATTAAATACTGTAAATACTGTTACCTACAGTATTTCTAGTAAGAAAATGGTTGTCCCCAACAGATTTTTCTCAGTTTCCCGAATTTCTTTGTCAGATGATCCCTGGGGATTCCTGATATTCTTCCAGAGTTCCCTCATAGTTTCTGAGGCTCAGTGGTAAAAGGCTATTCCTAGAAAAATGCAAAAGATGGATAGCTATCTGGGTCCTCATTTTATTGGCCTTGGAAGGATGAAAGGCTGATGAAAGGCTTGAGTCAGTCAGAATCAAAATCCTGGCTGTGGTGGGCAGAGTTAGCCTGCAATACTGCATTCTAACCACTGTGCCAACAGAGCTCATAAATTAGACTGTTTTATTGCTGTAAAAAAAGTCTAATATACTATCCATCCCATAAATTATGTTTTATATTGCTAAACAAATCTTGATGAGTACGTTAAGTAAAACCTGCCTATCTGATCCAAATCAACCAGATTCATGACTGGTTGATTTAACCCAGACCTTTTTCATCCTAGTTGCACTAAGGGATAGTTTGCAAATGTATATGATACCAATTCACACTTAGTAAAAGCAGACAGGCAATCAACAATGAATTTGTTAATGGTCAGATGATTATCTAGCAAACTGAAGTGCAGGTGGGACTTGTCAAGGTTCTAAGGGTTCAGTTTTTGTAGCCAAAGTCTATCTTTGATGACCACTCTGAAAATTCCTCACTCATGATCTCTTAATTGCTTACTTTTCCAAGCAAGTTTCAAACCCATAATCAACAATGTAGTTCTGTTAGAAAGTTTGATCATTCTCATGAAATGTGTTCAAAACCTGTCACCATATCATACCTTCTCATGTGTTCATTGAATGTGCACTCATGTTTCAGTAGCCGGCATTAAACAGCATTAGGTTCCTTTTCATTGACAGTTCTTATGATTCCCATGACAAGTTATGGAAACACCAAATATAATGTATGTGAAAGCAAGGGAAAAAATATCATGAGTTTCTATAAAGGTAAAGAGGGGAAAGGAAGAGGAACTGCCAAATGCTCTTAGTCAGGGATGGGGAACTAATATTGGTAAATGCAACTGTGATCAGCTCAGGTAGTCTGGCCACTCTGGAGAGATGCTGAGAATCATAGATGAGCAACATCAGAAGAGCTGCAGCTTTCTCACACTTGCTCTCATACCATTGATAGGAACTGTTATCTTTTATCATCTAGCAATTTCAGGTTATGAAAGGAATATGAATAGGATAATTCATTAGATCTCAGGCTGTGATAGTAGAACAGAAAGAAAAAAAGTCACGGGCTTCTGAAAGAAATTGGGAAGCAATTGCCTATATCTTCTTGAGTCTGATGTGTGTACATGTGATTACACATACACAAGCATACACTATTAAATTATTGATAAATCTGGACGAAATTCTATGGTGAAGTTTTGAGACTAAATCCTCAAGCCAACTATATTTAAATGATGGCAAAGAGTCCTGGTCAAATTTGCAGAAGTCTTTATTACTTGTAGAACATTTAATAGACCTTTCCACTCCAGGCATATAAATCTTTAAAGAAGTCTGTTCAATAGCATTCAGCCTATTTTACTGTCAATCACAGCATATGCACATAAAGAGGAAGTGCCTTACTGTGTTCCCTCTCAAAATGTGAATTGACAGCATGTAGGGGCGTTGGAAATGTACGCATCTGGCAAAATGCTAGTTGAATGCAGGGTGTGTTTACAGGCTTAATTTTCCTGAAGGGGATTCTGCTTTTGAAAGTTTTGGGTATGCAGGCTACCCACTGGAGTCGGAAGTCATAGCGTTGTTCATTATTATAATCTTTTTTTTTTTTAAAAAAGAGCTAAAGGATTCTAAATGAGATAAACAATGGCAATTTTAGAAAGATCACCTGTTTCATTACAGTCAGGCCCTTGGAGATATTAAATACACTTACTTCACAGTCTTAATTGCCTCAGGATGAGGCAATCCTGTATATCTTTTTAGAACCATTAATAAGCTACTTCACCTGATTGCAGGGACTGTTTTATCAAAAGAATTGTCAGATGGTAAATGCAAGGACGTTCAGTTGTGTGTGTGTGTGTGGGGGGGGAGGGAACCAATAAAAATAGCCAGATTTCGTTTCTACTGCAGAGCAGCCTCATTTTTATTTCCTTTCCCATTTAATTTGAACCCTAATAGCTTTTTTCTGGAGAAAAAAAAAGCTGGATGACTTTCTTCCAATGTTTATTGTGATTAGATTAAAAGTGCTCCTGCCTAGCTATTTCAATGATTTGCTAGCAAAAATTTTATGTAACTTATAGTGGCACTTTTTAAAAATTTCCCAGAGGATCCCTCCCCTTAAATGTAAGAGATTACCAAAAATATTTATTTTTATTAAGCATCTATGTAAATTTTTTTGAAAAAAGCAACAAAGATGGATCTATAAAGTCTCTTCAGATTCTTATTCTATTCTATTAACTGTTATCTTATTCTTTTAATATAGATCTAAACTTGGAATAGGTAGTATGATTATCATCTAATTTAAGGGTGAACAACATGTGACTTTCCAGATGTTGTCAGATCCCAACATGCCTCACCTTTAGCTACATTGACTAGAATTGATGGGAGCTACTGTATGACAACATCTGGAGTACTAGACCTTGCAGGCAGTGAAAAAAGATGTATTAAGGGTAAGCTATAGTTTTGGAGCAATGCAAACTTTTCAACAGGCTCTCAAAACACAAATTAACAAAAGGCTACACAGACATACACAGTCATATATAGATTTAATTTCATGTATATTTATTGAACATAACCAACTGCTATATCAAAATAAGTGAGTCAGTAAATTATAAACAACTAAGCAGTAAATTGTCAAGTAGTTTTAAACTGCTATCACTGAAGGTTGTACCAAAGAGGTTGTTCATAATGTGAGAGAAATAATAATAAGCTTTATGTATGAGGGTTATATTTAAGTATGCTAGATATAGGTAATTCTTTTCTTGGAGCTTTGTAAACCAATGATACATCTATTATTTAACCTGACTATGCTCACTTAATACCCTATTTTGGGGGATCTCTTCTGAATATATGTTAAAAATATTACCAGGAACCACAAATAATGTAGAGTGGAAAGGTTGGCAGAAAATGGGTTCAAATAACACTCAGATCCCACAACCCACACATTTATATCTATTTTCCCACTAGGAAGGTGATATTTTCTTCTCTTTGACTGAGAAGAATATGAGTACCAATTTACTCCAGTCTTTAGATTCCAGGCAGCCTACAAAAGTGCAAATGATATTGTAAAGCAATAAAACAATTCATTCCTAAAAAAGGATAAATGTGTAAAGAATAAACTTTACTGGGAGAAAAAGGATGAGTAGCATCCATTTCTCACTTCTGTCCTTCTCACTTCTTCCACTTTTTTTCCCCCACCAGTAAATAGTTCCAGAGGCAATACTACAGTTGCTCCACGCAGTGCTGGTAAGTAAAGTAAGTCATTCATTATTGACTAAATCCAATTGAGTTCAAAAGGCAGTGTTTTCAAGAGATACCAGTTCAGTTGCCAGCAGCATCCAAGATACCAAGAATGACTAAATAATGTGGAACTCATCTGCTTTTCACACCTTTGATGCCTGAAATGCTTTTTTTTTGTTTGAAATTGCTAATGTGAATGCCAGGCAGAAGAATACTATCTCTGACTGAATTCTCTCATCCTGATTTCTTTAATGCTACTCACCTCCCACCTGCCCCATGATTATTTGTAGCCTCAACACATTCCAAAAGCATCTTTTGAGTCTTTCTATGGAAGAATGGCTAAGGAAAGGGGAAACACTTTGATGTCTGGAATAATTTCATATCTTAAAAGTAAATCTGATATAGAATTTCATTTAATTTGGAAGCCCTTTTTATATACAATTTAATCCATGGATTTGCACCATATCTAACATTTGGGTATTTGTTTTAATATTTTAGTTTTATGGCTCTTTTAAAATTAGAACAGATTTTTAGTAGTGTGGACAGAATTTATCACAGTTTACCATTTCATATTAGGAGCCATACTATGCTGTATATTGTTTCCAGTATTTGTATTCTGCTTAGAGTTTAACAGCAATTTTCAGGTTTTTAAAATGACATACTGTAATATATATCCAGCTACCTGAAAGCACTTAATGAAATAATGAAAATTATAATTTTTATATTTGTAAATCACTGACTTATTCATCTGAATTTATCCCTTTATTGTTTTCTTTTTGTCCTTTGTCTTTTTCTGTTAATATATATTTTTTCCTAAAAAATTCAGTAAAAATGTTATATTAAAACAGAAGGCTTTATTCTTGCTGATGCAAATGTAAATTTCATATTAGAACCACAAATGCAGGAAATTCCAAAGAATAAAAGCATATATATTTTCCTTTATAATTTCAAAATATTTTCCAGGCACAAGAAAAGGACTTCTTTTTACCAATTTTTTATCGGCAGTATAAAATGTTAAAAAAGGTAAAGGTCGGAAACAGAGACTAATCTGAAGCCATAGAAGAAGAATTTATAAAATAAAGGCGGTAATAGTTTTACATTATTCTGGGTTCCCTAGATACTACTTGACTATTACATGCAAATACAGATAATCCAGAACAGGTTCAGAAAAGCTCCATGAAATTGATCAAGGGTACTTAATCCTATGAAGAAGGAACTGGGATTACTTAGCCTTGAACAGAGAAGATTAACTGAGATATAATAATTGTTTTTTCAAATACCTGAAAAAAATGTCACAGTCAGGTTCTGTGGTAATATATTTTATTAATCATTTTATCATTTTCTGTAAGGCCTTTGTATAACTAGCAGTAAGTCTAGGAAGATGTGGGCATTCTTGGTGGGGGTAGGAGTATCTTTGCTCAGAGTGCCTCATTCTGTTTTGATTCTGCCAGTTTAGAAGGAATAGGAAAATGGGTGAAAGTTCAAGGTACAAGATACACAGTTGTGCTTTCTCATGGGACTTTCCAAATTTTCCCATGAGACTTTCCGTGGCTGTATGATCTCACCCTAGCAAGGTAACATCTGGGACTTTCCAAGATTGTGTGTTCTCATGCTGGTGAAGTAATCTCCTGTTGAGGTCATTGTTTTCTGAATATGCATACTGTATATTTTGCTTGTGTTTTTCTCAATAAATACTGCTACCTGAGTTCTCTCAGGGTTGGCATTTTTCTCAGAGACAGTTCCCTGTGTCTCATTTCAATGTCAAACCACCATAAATGGTGACCCCGACGTGATAGCTTGGAAAGCTATCGTTTCCCGCATCCTATACTCATCGTCGCGGACGTCGACTGGGCCCTCATCTTCTTCGCTGGACGAAGATAGATTCTTTCGTGAGTATGGGGGAGATCTCTCGAAGGCTCAGAAAGAGCACATCAGGGAATTGAGAGGGATCATTGGGAATAGTTTTGGGTTTGGAATTGGCAGTAGGGGTTGTGCTGTAGGAAAGAAAGAAATTGAGGACTTACTACAGTATGTTTGGAAAAATATTAAGTCATATCCGGAGGGAGGTAGTATTAAAGTAGAGTCCTGGAAAAAGATAGGGAAATTTTTGCACGAGGAACCCCGTGCCCCTTCTTCAATTTTGTTAACCTGGAGAGTGATTATGGATGCATTAGCTACTTATGAACAACCGCTCCTATCACCCCCGAAGAAGGTTTGCCGCTTTACCATGCGGTATCGTTTGTTGCCGCCGACGGCACCTCCAGATAAATCTGGGGAACTGTCCGGCGCTAGAAATACTTTGTCAGAGGATAAGAGTTTACCTTTAAGGGTTCAGGTGGATGCAGTTACTGCAGCTATTCAAGAAGCAAAGAATAGAGGGGAACTATCAGGAGATGATTTGGTGGAGTTTGGAGTAGAAGTTCAACTTAATCCAGTGGAAATTGTCATGGATGCTGCATTAAATCCGCGGCGGGAGTGGAAGCCTTTACAGCTCAGAATTTTGAGGGAAGTTAAGCAAGCAGCAAAAAGAATATGGTGTTAGAACGCCATATACTCAGGCATTGTTAGAAGCAGTTGGTTATGGAAATAAAATGATTCCAGCTGACTGGAAAGCTCTGTTGAATATGATTTTAACTCCAGCTCAATATTTGGTGTTAGATCAGAAATGGAGACAGCTGGCAGTCCAGAGGGAACAGCAAATGTTACCCCAGATCAGCTTTACGGAGCTGGTAATTTTACAACAGTGGAACAACAGAGAGATGGTATGCCTGAGGAAGGGTTCATTCTTCTCCCACAAATAATTTTTCAAGCCATAGGGTCTCTCCTGATGGCGAAGGTGGTGAGAAGACCTTTACTAACATCAAACAAGGGAACAATGAACCCTATGAAAATTTCATTAGCAGATTGAAATTGGCTATTGAAAGACAAATTGATAATCAATTCGCCCAGAAAGAGTTACTTTTTAAGTTAGCAGTAGAACAAGCTAACACAGATTGCAAAAAGATTTTAAATCCACTTATAGCAAGTGGGGAGAGAGAAATCGCAGATTTGATTAATGCATGTAGGAAGGTTGGGAGTCAGTCTTTTAACATGGAAACTTTAGCTCTGGCTTTACAAACAGGACATGCTCAAAAGGGAATTGTTTCAATTGTGGGAAGCCTGGACATTTTAAAGCGCAATGTCGGGCTCCTGGAGGAGGTCAAAGTCAGCAGAATAAGAGATCAATGGGACAGGGTGTTCGTCCTAAATCAGTGTGCCCAAAATGTAAGAAAGGATACCATTGGGCATATCAGATGCTCCTACAGTTTTTACTGATGGAGGGAAAGGTTTTGGTGCTTGTGTTTGGAAAGATAAATCTGGAATTTGGCATACAAAAGTGACTTCAGAGCAGAAGTCTGCCCAGCAGGCAGAACTTGCTGCTGTAGTTTTGGCTTTTCAAAATTTTCACAATCAGGATTTTAATTTAATAGTGGATTCATTGTATGTGTATAATTTGTTACCCTTTGTAGCAGGTTCTTATTTGTCTCCTGGAATATCACCTGATATTTTAAGATTGCTTTTGCTGTTACAAGGATGTTTGGAGCAGCGTGTGAATGTGTGTTTTGTTGCTCACATTCGTAGTCATAGTAATTTGCCTGGAATTTTATCACAAGGTAATGCCAAAGCTGACAGTGCTGTAACTTCAGTTCTCACTGTCCAGCCATGGGACAGTCATAGTTATTTTCATCAAAACGCTAAAGCATTGGCACAGCAATTTAAACTTACTACTGCAGAAGCTGCTGCCATAATTCAACAATGTCCAACTTGTTCAAAGCAGGGCACGAATATCCCTATGGGAGTTAACCCCAGAGGGTTGAAACCTTCAATGATTTGGCAAATGGATGTTACTCAATATCCGCCATTTGCGCCTGGAAATATATACATGTGACTGTGGATACTTACTCAGGATTTTTAATGGCTACCCCTCAAAGAGGTGAGATGGTTAAACATGTCATCAATCATTGCATTAAGACTTTTTCAGTTGCTGGTACACCTAAAACTTTAAAAACTGATAATGGTGCGGCTTATCGAGCACGGTTTTGATCAGTTTTGCAAACAATGGTCCGTGGAACATAAATTTGCCACGCTCAAGATCATGTTGACTAAATTAAATAAAAAAGGAGGGAAGCTCCTGGGGCTTCCGGCGATTCAAGATCAATTAAATCTAGCTTTATATACTTTAAATTTTTAAATTTGTCTGGTAACCCCCTGCGAGCGCGGCCAGCAGGCATTTTTCTTCTCCTTCTACAGATGCGGTGAGACCTCGGGTGTTGGTGCGGTTTCTTCCGGATCCAGCATGGGTTCCTGCTGAGCTGATAACGTGGGGACGTGGTTATGCAGCAGTTGAACATCTTGGTCAAATTCGTTGGGTTCCTGGTCGGTGTGTTCGACCTGATCATTCGCAGGCACCTGTGAAGGAAGTTTCGGAGGAGCAGGATGGCGCATCTGTGGTTCCTGATCCTGCTGATTCTGCCTAATCTGTCCTGGGCTGCTCGGGTGCGGAGAGAGCAGCGACAGCATGTTCAGCGTGCCGGAGATTTGGGCGATGATTTGTGGACCGATAATAATTACATTAAAGATTTGCGCACAACTGCCAAAACCTTGAACATCACCAATTGTTGGTTGTGTATGCACCTTCCTGGGAGAGTGGGAGAAGGACTAACATTGCATGGAGTGCCTTTTGAGGAAAAAGATTTAATAAAGAATGCAACCTGGAGAAAACAGTTGTCTTGTGCTACAACAGAGCAATTCCAGATCCTAACCATGGGAGGTAATCTGTGGACACAAATTTCTCGAGGTCTTATCCCGCCTTTGGGAATTGCTATGAACTATAGAGATATTCATATTTTAAATAATTTTACTGTTGCTATGTTTAATGATACTATAAAGAATATTAAGATGATTAATGTAGAAATGTCTGAAATTCGTACAGTTACTTTGCAAAATCGATATGCTTTAGATATTATGTTAGCTGCTCAAGGAGGAGTTTGTGCTTTAATTCATTCACATTGCTGTGTTTTTATACATAATTATGAGCCAAACATTACAAAGACTGTTCAGGACATGGAAGATCGTATTGCTCAGCATCAATCTGGAGCCGATGGGTTTAATGCATCATTCTGGGACAGTCTGTGGTCCTGGCTTCCTGATGGATCATGGTTTCGCTCCTTATTGCAAGGGGTTGTTATTATTATTGCTATATGTATCTTATTATGTTGTTTTATTCAATGTATTCCTAATCTATTACAAATGTGTACTTCAGTCTTCCGGCGTGAGGGATCAGGTCATGAGGGAACTGTGTACTATGCCACTAAAACACCCCTATCTTTGAATAAATAAAAAGGAGGGAATGTGGTAATATATTTTATTAATCATTTTATCATTTTCTGTAAGGCCTTTGTATAACTAGCAGTAAGTCTAGGAAGATGTGGGCATTCTTGGTGGGGTAGGAGTATCTTTGCTCAGAGTGCCTCATTCTGTTTTGATTCTGCCAGTTTAGAAGGAATAGGAAAATGGGTGAAAGTTCAAGGTACAAGATACACAGTTGTGCTTTCTCATGGGACTTTCCAAATTTTCCCATGAGACTTTCCGTGGCTGTATGATCTCACCCTAGCAAGGTAACATCTGGGACTTTCCAAGATTGTGTGTTCTCATGCTGGTGAAGTAATCTCCTGTTGAGGTCATTGTTTTCTGAATATGCATACTGTATATTTTGCTTGTGTTTTTTCTCAATAAATACTGCTACCTGAGTTCTCTCAGGGTTGGCATTTTTCTCAGAGACAGTTCCCTGTGTCTCATTTCAATGTCAAACCACCATAAGGTTCTGTTAAAGAGAATAGAAGATAGAATAATAGATTTAAATTATAAAAAGGAAGATTTGTTACAAATCAGATTTTTAGAAAAATGATTTGAGCAGCTCAATCTGTGGAAACAAGTGGTGGGATTTTTTCCAAGGGACAAATTTAGTCAAAAGCTAGATATTCCTACATTAGAAATAATTTATTTGGGATTCGTATACTGAGAAGCTGGTTGATTCACCTTAATGGACCCTTTCTAACTCTATAATTCTATGATCTGATTTAGCAAAAATGAAATCCATTCTTACCACTTTCATCAATCTATTTGGTTTGATTCATTCATCATGTGCCATCAGGTCAGTCTCAATTCTTAGCAGCCACATAAGAATTACTTTCTTCATGATGATCTGTATTTTCTTTAGTTAGGCATAATTTGCAATATTCCAGAGAATGATTCATTTATATTTGCAGAGTACATCACACATAAGTGCTATTTATAACTTTTCACTCACATGTCACTTTTAATTTATTGCCTAAATAATTGTTTTATGCTTTGTCAGAACTTTAGTAAATGAAAGTTTCAGCAGCAGGAAGAAGAAGCTTGTAAAATAGCTGTATGGGTAGTTCTCGACTTACAACCACAACTGAACCTAGAATTTATGTTGCTAAGTGAGAAATTTGTCAAGTGACTTTTGCCCCATTTTATGACTTTTCTTGCACTGCAAGAAAATTGTTAAATTAGTAACATGGTTGTTAAGTGAATCTGGCTTCCCCATTGGATTTGCTTGTCAGAAGGTTGCAAAAGATGATAATGTGACTCCAGGACACTGCAACCGTCATAAATATGAACCAGTTGTCAAGCATCCAAGTAAAAATCATGTGACCATAGGGATCAGATATAAACAGAAAAACACTGACCTTGGCATCCCCTAAACTCCACTAAAAATGTTACCTAGCCTGGTAATAAAAATGTTCAGAAATCAACCTACAACGTACAACCTTCACCCTCAATTCTCTTCTAGTCCAATGATGCCATGATTCTATCATTCAGTCTGATAGTTGACAAAATATCATTTGACAAAATTAGGTTGCTAAAATCCCAGACTTTAGTAAGTTTTGCACATTCCAGAGAAGAATTAATATTTCCTGGCTATAATGAATACCATAGCACTGGACTTATGAAATAATTTTGATAAATTGAAATAGTCATATAAATTGTTCACCCAAAAGGGATTTGGAGGAAAACTCATTTCAATTTTTGAAATATCAGATAAGAAATATTAAGTAAGGTATGCTGCTGAAAGGAATGGAAAGAGTAAATCACAAATAAACTTTGATGTATGATCGCACTTCAGTAGAAAGAAAATTTCATTGGTTTTACTAATAGTTAAGTCTTTGATTTTTTGAAATCTTTTGTTATTTTAAAAAATAATTTTAGGGTGACAAATTGTCATTGGGAAAGCTTAGGAGTTAAGAAATTGAGAAAAAGTTATCGTACAAGTGTCACACATAGTATGTTGAATTCTGATAGCAGCATGATTAGATACTGGGTCTCCTCCATAACATCTTCCTTGGCACCAACTAGTTTAATCCATCTAATTTTTACTATTTTTTTAAAAAAAGAAATCAAATTGGAAACTAGCATGCTGCAGATTTTGGAGACAAATAGGCTTCTTGGTATATTAGTTGGCCATTGTGAGAAAAGACTGCTGGAGTAGATGGGCCAGAGATTTAAATCAAGCAGACCCTGCTTATATTCTTTTATTCTTAATACTTCAACCTGAAATATGAATTTACATATCCTTATAATGTTCCATATAATAATCCATATACAGGGGTGGGATTCAAATTTTTTAACAACTGGTTCTGTGGGTGTGGCTTAGGTGGTGGGCGTGGCTTGGTGGTCATGTGACTGGGTGGACATAGCTTGGTGGTCATGTTATTGGCTGGGTGTGACCAATTCAATATCACTCACATTGAGGCACGCATTTCCTCACCTGGCCTCTCATGACTGTGGGGATGCTACAACAGTCGTAAGTGTGAAAAATGTTCATAAGTCACTTTTTCAGTGCCATTGTAACTTTGAATGGTCACTCCACACAAGCAAAGTACCAGCAAAGGAGGGGAAAAAAACGCCAGAGAAGTTCCTGAGACAACAAGTCTAGTCCTGACAAGAATGTAATAAGGGTTAACACACAGGCAGTTTCTGTAAGCAACACCAGAATGTTTCCTTCCTGCCTTCCTTACAGGATTAGGCCAGTAATTTCTTCTAACAACCGGTTCTTTGAACTGCTTAGAATGTTAACAACTGGTTCTAGCGAATAAGTGCAAACTGGTAGAATCCCACCCCTGTCCATATACATATATAGAAGTCTGTGGAGATTTTCAGTAATCCAGGTCATGGTTGTTCCAAAGGTGCTTTTTAAAGAGGCAATTGGACTTTCTGGTTTTTTCTTTGAAGACATTTCACTTCTCATCCAAGAAACAAAACATCTTCAAAAAAGAAAGAAAGAAAAAAAGAAAGAAAAGAAAAGAAAAAAACAGAAAGTCCTGTTGCCTCTTCAAAAAGCACTTTTGTGGTATACATATAGGAATACTCATTACATTAGTATTCCTTGTTTGGCATAATCAATATTATGCAAAATGATTAACAAAGGAAAAAGAAATAGCAATCTAAAAAAATTACAGATAGACAAGAAAATAAAACAAAATCAACATTATTTCCTTTATCTTTCCCTCCTGGCAAATCTCTGTTTCCAATACATTCTGGTGCATAAATGTCCAAGAATGCGTGCAAGTCCAACATGTATCTTGAGACATCCTTAAAAATTGGAAGAGCTAGGAGGTGGCAGATCAGAGCTCAATGTGAAAGAATGCTCTCCTGCCAAGAAAAAAAAGAGATAGGTAAGCTGAAGTGGTGGAGAGCACTCCAGGAAACTAGAGGAAGGGCAGAAAAGCAATCTCTTTCCAGTTGGTTTTCTGATAAATGGGTGTTGTATAACTGGCCACACCCAGTTGTATTATCTTCGTAGTCATCTGGGGAGAAAAACCGTAACATGCTTCAATATTCCAGATCTGTTAATGGTGCTAAAAGGTCAGGAGCTCCTTTTATAGCTGTAGCTTATAAAATGCTATCTCATTAAACTTACATTTCTTAGGAAACAATATGGGGCATATAAAATAACAATTCTTATTATGTAAAACTGCCTTGTTATTTAGTTTGGACTCAGTGAACTGAGAAACTGGATTTTTAACTGGAATTTGACTTCATTGGTACTATATTTTTAACTGGAATTTGTCTTTACTTGTACTATATAGAATAGTAATACAAATATCATTATTCTGTACACAGTTACTTAGGTATAAGCCCTAACACAATGGATGCAATGTCCAAGTATCTATATTGGATTACACTGCATGGAGCCATCTTTCATGATAAATTTATTTTAAATAACATCTTTGGAAATGTAAGGAAATGTAGTTTTCCAGAGCTGATGAAGCTGAACACCTCATAGAAACCATTTTCATGCTAGAAACGAGGAGGTTTTCTTGACATCCTCAAAGAGATTGAATAATATTTGGTGTTTTCACTTAAAATATTTCTCCTTTCAACAAGCAACTCAATGCTGAATTATGTTTCACAAGTTATATATTCCCTGAGGTTTAGGAGATAAGAATAAATATAAAATTCATAACACAACGACCTTACCTCCAAAAACAACAACTCAGGATGAGTTTAGTTAGTCCTAATAAAAGTTCAAGAGGACGTTTGATGCTTTTCCTGTCAGCCTACACATAATGTATAGTGGGGGGAGGGGAAGGCAGTATTGCATCACCATGATTCCATTTACTTTTACCATTCAGAACTATCATAATTAATGTTAGATGACTACAATTTTGACATAATTTCATATTTCAGAATGAAATAAATATATACATATAGCAGTAATGGCTCTCAGTTTATATTCTATCCAGTGGCTTGCACTGCCAGTGTTAGTGGGAGTGTTCTTTGAGGTACTTTGGTTGGACTGTTTACTGTTAGTTTATTATTTTATTTATTTGATTTGTCAGTCACTTACAAAATAATAGATATAAGTATAAACATGAGTAAGAATACAGAAAATAGGTACAATTAAATGGGGACATTAGGACAGGGGTGGGAGGCACGATGGTACACTTATGCATGCCCCTTATAGACCTCTTAGGAATGGGGTGAGGTCAATAGTGGATAGTTTGAGGTTAAAGGAGTGGAGGTTTGAGGATGTAACTACAGAGTCAGGTAGTGCATTGCTTCTTGGTTATTGGTCTGATGTTTATCTTGGTGTTAATCTATGCTCATCTGAGTGTTGATTGCTGGTGGGAACGTGTTTTAGTCTTTTGGTTCCCTTTTTGGCTTGTTGTCTGTCTCTTTTGCACCGTATGCATGTAGATGTCTGTGTGTCTATTGAGGGCCAATTTGTCAGAGTTCCAGGCCTCTAGAAATTCTTTAGCATTTTTGGACTTGGCTTGGTCTAGGATGACCACCATTTCCCAATTGAAACTATGTTTAAATCTGTCCATTTATTGTGAAATTGAAGATTTTAAAGAAGGTTTTTGTTACAGAAATGTGTTATAGTGTAAACCAAACCTCTCCCTAAGAAGGTACAAAGCAAAACAGCAAGCAATGCAAGTTCAAATTGTTTAGCCTCAATTCATATAAGGTGGAAATGGAAGTTTTATTTGTACAGAAGAAGCATATCAGAATAAAATGACCCAATTCCTTTGCATGCTAATGGTTTTTTCCCCCTATCTGTGCATGAGAGATATGTGGGGGTTTCATACAAAAGAAATTTCTTGGAGGCCAGCTCTAAGTTAAAACAATATTAATGTTATTTTTATTAATTGTCAATCAGTACAAAAGAAAAGACAAAGCTGAAATGAGTATACACATATTAGTATCAGCATATTTTCCCTATCACATACTAGCCTTGTGCAGTTCTTCAGACATAATGAAAGAAAAGTGTTTCAGACTGCATGGGAATGCTCATACAGCATCCATCTACACTCATTAAAGCAATTCTCTTTTCTTAAGGCTACATGACTTTTCTCCACAGCTACTGCTTGATCCTGGGAAAATACTTATTTTGTTTGATGCAGCAAGAACTATGCTTGCATCCCTGTGCATACAAAGAACATTTTTCCTTTGAACTCCAAGCATCATGCAACCCCATCACATACAGAATAGTCAACAATTATCACATTCCTTATTTCCATTTTATATATACAGTGATCAGTAGAAGAATTTGAGCTGCAGTATGTTGAAGAATATTGAAGTATGATGATTTTGAGAAGTGGAGGCACTGCAGTGTTCTTAAATGTTCTTAAATGGAAGAAATGAGGGACCGTCTATTGGACTTCTATGAGGATTGTTCACTTTATTGATGGGTAAAATCACTCAGATTTCCTTCATCTTGGATTCTGACTGGGCAGAGCAGGTTGATATGCTTGGGGAATGACTTAGGGTGAGTTTTAATTGGTGACTCCTGAGGATGTGGACAGGGTTCTCCCCGCTGTGAGCTCAGCTAATTGTTTACTGGATCTGGGCCAGGACAGTTATTCATGATTGAGTTCTGGCTACTATGATTTGATTTCTTTGAAGCACCTCTGTCTTGAAAAAGGTAGAGGCTGCATCCCTCTCTTAAGACACCATCCTTGAATTCAATGATTCCCCTTTTTGGGAAATGTTGGGAAAGTGGTTTGTCTGCAGCTGATAACAACCTGAAATGATTATCTAGATTTGGGATTGAGACCAAAATTTAGTACTGAGACTCCCTTGATCATGCTTGTTGGTGACTTGTGGGATGTCAACAGTGCACCATCCTTGTGGTCCTTGATCTTTCAGCAGCTTTCAATACCATTGATCACAATATCCTTCTGAACTGGGTCTGTAAGTTAGAGTTGGGGTGGTGGTATTGTTTTATAAATGTTTGTCTTCCTTCTTTATCGCAGGTTCCAGTTGGTGTTGGTGAGGGAGAGAGATCACTCTTTAAGCCCATCCTATGTAGAATGATGCAGGGTTCTACTCTTTTTCACCACCTTTTCAATATATACATGAAACAGTGGCTGAGGTCATCTAATGATTTGAGGTTTGGTATCATCAATATGTCAATGGTACCCAATTATACCTTTTGATCTAGGAGCATCTAGGTGAGGCTGTTGAGGTTTTATCCCAGTGTCTGGAGTCTATGCATGTTTGGATGGAACTGACTGGCTTTTTGCGCTTGGGCTAGTCAGATTTGGAACTATTTTATTTCTGACTTTGGATACGGTGTACTTATCATGTGTGAAGTTTTCTTGGACTTCACACATGATAAGTACCATGATAAGAACACATGATAGGAAATCTAGGCTGATTCCTATTTTATTCCACCCTGCCAAGTTCTGACACTCCTTCTACAGTACTTCCCTATTCAAGGATAGTGTACAACTGAATTTCCATTCCAAATTGTAATGAAAAATACAAATTGTAATGAAAAATGAAAAATTCCAGATTATAAAAAAGAGGTGGAAATACTGGATTTACAAATGAAATTGGGTGATCATTCAAACATAAAAAGGATGTATAAATAATGTATCAAAAGGGTGATGTGGTCTATTCTTTTAAAGTTAAATACCAGAGATTTACTGAAGTTATTTCAAGGAAATTGAGTCATGGATCCAGGTATTCTTGGCCTCACAGTTTCTGCTTGAAGAGCAAATGTCAACTGTGTCTTGGAAGGTCTTTTCACATCTCCATCTGTTGTACTAATTGCAACTTCTCCTTGTTTTGAGGGCCCTTAGATAATCACTGACACTATGAAATTGTTACTCAGTAACAAATGCAGTTGTTGAATCTCACTGAACCTATTATTTGCTACAAGGGAAACCTCTTGATGGCCAAGGGCCACTTAGATGAGCAAGGTCACTCAGGTAGGTGGGGCTGGTTATTTTGGGAGTAGTTATATTTTGTAATATATGCTTATTTTTAGAACTTCCTCTCTCAATCTAAAATTAAACAAATGGCATAATCAATGGGGTCTGCAAGGAAAAAGGATCTCAGAGGCATTCTCTTTATGAGAAGTATGGGAAAATAGCATAGCAGAAGGAAATAGCAAACCCAAGCCACAATATATCAGAAAAGAATGTTATTTTAAAATATGGTCAGATATAAATAATACTGCAATTTGAAATTGTTCCCTCAAGCACATTGTGGTTCAGAACTAATAGCAGGATATTTGAGAGACAAGATTTGTTTATTATTTATTTATTTATCTATCTATCTATCTATCTATCTATCTATCTATCTATCTATCTATCTAATCTACACTTATCTCACTATCATGTGACTCTGGGTGACTTACAGTCTTACTGTCTTACAAAAGATAGTTTTTAATAAGACATCTCTTATAACAGTGGCCCCCAGCCTTTTAGGCACCAGGGACTGATTCTACAGAGAAAGGTTTTTCCAAAGACCGGAGAGACATGGCTTTGCATTCTGCCTGCATTTCGCAAATGGGGCTTCACTTGTTTGCGTGGCCTGATTTCTGGCATGGGCGGTCCGGTGCTGGTCCATGGACTGGGGGTTGGAGAGCTTTGTCTTATAAGCTTGAGAACTGAACATATATGATCTCTGGAGAGAAGTAATATAGACAATATAATATTGGACAAATATGGTCAAATAAATCCTTCTTAGCTTATATCATCCAAAATTGGAATAAATGGCAAGAGGTAGGGAATTGTAAATGATGGGGAGAATTCACACTAAATTGCCAGGTGCCAAAATACCACCAGTGGTACGTGTGTCCCACAGGTTATAAAGCACTGCATTACTTTCTGAGCTTAAGAGCCATGGTGGCGCAGTGGTTAGAATTCAATACTGCAGCTAATTTGCTGACTGCAGGACGGCAATTTGATTCTCACTGGCTCAAATTTGACTTAGCCTTCCATCCTTTGGGTCAGTAAAACAAGGACCCAGATAGTCGGGGGCAATATATTGACACTGTAAACTGCTTAGAGAAGGCTGTAAAGCATTTTGAAGTGGTATATAAGTCTAAGTGCTATTGCTAATCTACAGAAACTTATGAATGATAGGATAGGAAGCATGTACTGAATTAATGGCCAGAAATGTGTCAATTAATAATAGTAGTGAGGCAAGTCAAGGTATCTGTCTGTTCCATAGTTATCTGGACTTATGTTAAATGTCTCTGTAAATGCTAGAGGTGAGAACTAACTGCACAGACTGATATGAAGAGGATTATAATTATGTCTAATGCCAAGACAATCTGTTTGACATCTTGTATTATGACAAGGCTTTATAAATTATTATAATTATTCCCTGGGAACATATATCAACAAACTATTAGTATTAAAGAAGATTTTAATTTCAGATTATTCTGGAAATGATCCATTTAGATAAGCTGGTATGTGAACATGTAGTAGGCTAAGGTTTTTGGTCTTAAGTCACTTGGTAAAGAATGACAGGAGCTAGAGCTGGGAATAGTAGAAAACATCTAGCAATGTAGACATTTCTAATTCTATTCTAGCACTCAACTATTTCAAACTCTACTCTGTCTGATATTCCGTTGAAGTCTATGATCCAGAATGCAGTGTCACTTCAGAAGAATGCTCAAATAATTTGTCTTGTTAGCATCTAAGCAGAGACCACCATTATATGACAAAGCTTAAAACGGCAGTCTGTTTGCCTTCAGTTTTGATAAGTTTATATGATTTTTGTTTACATATAAAATATGTCTATGTTGATATTTGGCATGCCATTCTTTGGAGACTACATTTTATTGTTATTACTGAAGATACAACCGATAACTGTAACTAAAGGTAACAATCAGGCAGTGCTCATAGTATGATGCTACCTCTGTATAACTTTCTTTGTGATGAGCATAAAAAAGGTGGTTTCTTCAAGATGAAAATAAAGACCACTGTTGAAAAAGTCAATGAAAAATAGATTCTTTTATTCAGTCAACTCTTTCATGATTCAAGAAATAAAGCCAATAAAATATATTTGGAGTATAGCTGTACATTAAAAAATATGTAGAATTTGAACCAGATTGAACAATAAAATTTATAATCTCCAAATTTGATGCAAATATTTAGATAATATGATATGCATGCTCACTGTGATTAGTTGGAGCATCTGAATTTTAATATGGATAAGAAAAGCTAACTTCTGCTATAAAGCAAAGCTGTTTTCAAGTTGTATTTCAGTTACTAAAATGTTCAAGCATGTGGTTCAAGGGGAAGAAGAAAAAGTCATCAAAGGTTAAGTTGTTGTTCTTAAGATACTTCAAAGCCAGAAGCAGTTTTGAAGTTTTAAAGTTTTATGGCAGGTGCACAGAAAAAAA